>NC_141465.1:76748769-78213769 GCF_009769465.1 Tauraco erythrolophus | reverse complement strand
AATTAACTTATAATATTGCAAAGCGCTGGGGGAATAACAAAAGCAGGATCGTTTTAATTAGTGAACCAGGGTCAAACGAACAGGCTGTTCCTCAAATCTCCCAAACTTTCCACTTCTTTTTTTTCGAACGTAATTCCAAAGGGAAGGCTGATTTGGAAGGCATTTACTCAGGAGCTGTTGTTATTGTCACGATTAAAAGTGCAATCAACCACTCTGGAGGAAAAGCTACGTAGAGAGAGACACACACTTCATACATACATATCCTTCATATATATGTACACAGACATATAAAACGAGCCGGGGTCTGCTGCCTCAGTAAGGGGACTGGCTCTGGTTTATCGCCTTGTAGATATTCACGTTGTGCGGTGCTGGCAATTCCCTGGCTAAAAGGAACGGAGCGTTTCGCGCTGCTCCCGTTTCCCTGCTGCATGTAAACTCCCGTGCAGAGGTTTGCTGGATTTCCATCTGAAAACCGCGTTTTCGGGCACTGAAAAGGGGAAAGCCCTTTAGAGGCGAAAAGGTGTTAGGTTTTAGTTAGCCATCGCGAAGAAGCTCTGCGAAAAATACTGCAGGAATAAAGGAGAAATATTGCTTGGATAGGTGAACAAATTACAGGGATTTAAGTGGCAGAGCTCTTAGGCTAACCAGATAAAGTGGTCAGGCAACTTTCCACTCTGAAAACGTTACTGGAAACCGATGAAATGCTTTGAACGCTCTCAGTGTATTCAGTGAACTCTGGTCCATGAATGCCTTTTTTCAAAAAAAAAAAAAAAAAAGACAACTCTTTTTCTTTTTTTTTTTTTTTATCTTCTTTCCTATTCACGATTAAAAATGTGATAAATCAGGTTTTTGGCTCTGAATAACAATGGCTTGATTTAGATTTCCTAGTAATCTATTCAAAAGTGAAACAAGACAGCCTTTAGAGGATACCTTACACCTCACCTGGACCAGGCACGTAAGGGCAATTCAGATAAAATCTTGTTAGTAATTCAACGAGAAATAGAGGATTTTCTCTTTTCCCTGCTTCAGGCTTTATTTAAACTCTTTGTTCAAAAATGAACAGAGTGGTAGTCGGAATCTAATTTACAGATATAGTTTAGACGTCTAACTTTAAATTAGAAGATCACACAAGAAAACCATTTACACGTTAATGTTAAAACCAATACTTAATCTTTTTTTTTTTACTTTATATTACATAAAGCCAAAATGAAACTAAATACATGTTAGCCAGCTTCATTCACAAACATTAGTCAAAATATACACAATACAAAAGTAAACCAAAAAAGAACTCTAAACTGATAAAGGATTTTTTTCCCTCTAAGATTTGTTGTGGGTTTGTTGTTTTGTGTTGTTTTTTTTTTTTTTTTTTAAATCTCCATTTGCAATTGAATTGCAGTCGCTCTAAAATAAGCTAAACAGGTAGGGTACTCCAAAACACATGTGAAACACTTCATGATGGTGGGGGGAGACGGATTTGCTTTTAAATGAGAATACTCTTCTGTCAAAGCAAAGCTGTTTCAGTTCAGCTAAATAATAAATAGATAATTATCACTCAGACAAAAAAAGTCTGATTTAACCTTAGATAATATTGCGATCTCCGAGCGGTTCCGCAATATTTTTATTCCCTTTGAAAGGCATTCCTTTTCTTTTTTTTTTTCCTCTTTTTTTTTTCCCTTTTTTTTTTCAGGTTAAAACTGAATCGACCGTGGGCGAAGTAAGCAACAGAGTTTTCAATCCGAGATCTAACGTTTCCACAGAGATATACAAATTTACAGTCTGAGGGTGAGACTTAATTACGGGAAAGGAGGACGAGGGACACGGAGACCGAGAGTCACGCGTCTTTCCTCTCGTGGAAACCACCGCCCGCGCCTGTGAGCAGGAACCCACGCGGGACAGGGCGCAGAGGGTGACCGGCAGCGTCCCACACTGCCGACACTTTCTTTGCGTGGATCCTGCTCCCGCTGGCCCACGAGGGGCTCCGAACCACGCACACAGCGGCCCGCTCTTTTACCGGGGCCGGGGCGGCAACTCGCCCTGCCGTGCCCGGGCCTCTCCCCGCTCCGCGCCCTCCTCCTCCTCCTCTCCCCTCTTTTTGGCGGCGGCGATGCTGCAGCGAGACTTTTCCGAGTTCAGCATCGCGCCGGGAGCGGCGGAGGGGCTGGAAAACCCGCGGCCGAAGGAAGAGCAGCGCGGTGAGGAGGAGCGGGCGGAGGGACGGAGCTCCCCGTGTCTGTCCCGAACGAGCACTTTTGGGAGCAGGGCGGGTCGGGTATATTTTTCTTCCTTTTTTTTTTTTTTCTCCCCCTCTTCTTTTTCAGCTTGGCTATCTGCAAAGACCGCATGCAACACACACAAGCTCTACGCGGAGCGGCGGGCGGGGACGCGCCCCTCGGCGGGCGACGCGCAACAGGTCGGCGGCGGCCCCGGCGCTCCCCGTCGCCGCCTGCCCCGGCCCCGGTTCCCCTCCCCGCGGCCCCGGCGGCGGCTCGCCCCCCTCCCCGGCCGCACGTATGCACCGACACCCATCTAGGCGGGCGCCGGGGCTCTGCGCGGGCATCCTCCGGCCGCGGGTCATAGGGCTGCGGCGTAGGCTGCGGGGTAAGGGTCCAGCTGGGGCTTGCCCATGCCCGGCAGGAGGATGTAGGCCAGCGGCGGCTGCAGCCCCGGGCCCGGCCAGGCGCTGCAGTTGCAGGGGATCATGTAGCCCGGGTTACCGGGCGACGGGTGCGAGTGCGTGTGCCCCCCGGCGGCGGCCGCGGCGGCGGCGGCGGCAGCGGCGGCACCGTGGAAGGCGCCCGCCCCGCCGGCGCCGGGGTAGCCCAGCGAGGAGGCGTAGGGCAGCCCCGAGCCCGAGGAAGAGGAGGAGGAAGAGATCTCGGCCATTTTGGAGCCCAGGTCCAGCAGGGAGTAGGGGCTGCTGGCGGCGGCGGCGGCGGCGGCGGCAGCGGCGGCGGCGGCCGACTGGGGGAAGAAGACGCGGGCGGCGGCAGCGGCGGCGGCGGCCGCCGCCTTCTCGGGGTTGGCCAGCAGCGACTCGGGCACCAGCCCGCCGGCCGCGCCGCCGTGCAGCCCGCTCGCCTTCAGCCCGTGCGGGTGCTCGTGGTCCGCCACGCCGCCCAGCCCGTAGGGCACGGGGAAGGCGAACTTGTCCTTCTTGAGCAGCGTCTTGGGCTTCCGCCGGGGCCGGTACTTGTAGTCGGGGTGTTCCTTCATGTGCATGGCCCGCAGCCGCTTGGCCTCGTCGATGAAGGGCCGCTTCTCCGACTCGGTCAGCAGCTTCCACTCGGCGCCCAGGCGCTTGCTGATCTCCGAGTTGTGCATCTTGGGGTTCTCCTGGGCCATCTTCCGCCGCTGCGCCCGCGACCACACCATGAAGGCGTTCATCGGCCTCTTGACGTGATCCACCGGCTTGGACATGGTGTCCCCCGGCCGCCCCGGCGAGCCGCCGCCCGCCTCGCGCTGGCGGCCGCCTCCTCCGGGCGCCTCTCCCGCCTCCTCCTCCTCCTCGCCCCCGCCGCTCTCCGCTCCTCCAAAAGCAATCTCGGCGGGTGCCCCGGCGCGGCGGCCCCGGCTCCGGCGGGTGCGGGGCGGCGGCCCCCGGCGGCCCCGCTCCGGGCGCGGGGCGCTGCCCAGCGGCGGCGGTGCCTCCCCGTCAGAGCGCTGCGGCGGGCGGGACGGGCTCCGCTCCCCGCCTGGGCCGCGGAGCTTCTCTCCGCCCCGCCGATCTCCGGGCCAGGGCTCTTCCTCCGGGGTCCCGGCGAGCAGCAGCGGCCGGAGTCCAGGTGGGACTGCAGAGAAGTCTCGACGGCGAGGGCGGGAGTCGGCGGCAGGCAAGCGACGCGGCTCCGGGGGGGGTCCTCGCTTCGCTGCGGGCGCGATGCTCCTCGGCGGTCTCCGGTGCGGCGGCGAGCCCCGGACGGGGCGGCGGTCAGAGCCTGCCCGGAGCCATCACCGCCCGCTGAGCTCGGGGGGCAGCGCGGCGCGGTGCGGGGCCGGGCGGGACGGGGTCCGCGGCGGCTCGGGGGCTGCGGGAAGGCCCCGGGGGCGCGGGTCGCCCCGCTCACAGCCGCCCCGCTCCGCCCGCGGGGCGCGGCGAGCCGCCCGCTCCTCGCACATACTCGCCGGCCGCCGGTCACAAGCGGCCGCCGGCTGCCGCGGCCTCCTGGCTCCCGCCGCCGGACAAACTTCTCCAAGTTTCGGGCGGGCTGCGGGGCGCTCCGCCTGCCGCGCGGCTCCCCCTTCTCCGGCAGCCGCCAGGTCTCTCTGGGTTTTCTTGGCCGCCGACTCGGAGGG
This sequence comes from Tauraco erythrolophus, assembly GCF_009769465.1. Taxonomy (NCBI): domain Eukaryota; kingdom Metazoa; phylum Chordata; class Aves; order Musophagiformes; family Musophagidae; genus Tauraco; species Tauraco erythrolophus. Next base: position 78,209,476 of record NC_141465.1, on the reverse strand, counting down.
GCGGCGGGGCGGGCGGGCGCGGCGGGAGGCGGAGGGAGGAGGAGGAGGCGGAGGCGGCGGCGGAGGAGGAGGAGGCGGAGAAGGGGGTCCTAATTAAAATGCTCGGCGGTCTGCGCCCGACGGGCAGCCGACCCGGTTATAAAGTCCGCGGTGGGGTTTGCAGCCGGCGCAGTCGCCCCCTCCTCTCGCCCCGTCGGCGCGGCGGCAGGTAACGCGCACGCTCTGCATGCCTCCGCGCCGCGCGCCGCCCTATATGTTTGCATGCGGCCTGTCCGCGCCGCGCGCCGCGGGCAGGGCGGGCGGGGGGGCGGGGCCGCCGCGCCGGGAGGGGCGGGGCCGCCGCTCCCCCCGCCCCCTCCGCGGCCCGGCAGGTCGGGGCGGGGCGGGGTTGGAGGCGGCGCATGCGCGCTGTGCCCCGCCGCGCCCCGCCCCGCCCCGCCCGCTGTCGGTGCCCGGCGCTGTCCCCGCGCGCTGCCCGGGACCGCGCGGGCCGGGGAGTGCGCTCGCCCGGTGCCAGCGGAGTGTTTTTGAGTGTTTAGGGGTTATCGCTGCGGAGGGCCGGGGCAGCGGGTGGCGAGGGGCAGAGCCCGCCGCCTCGGAGAGCATCCCCTCGCCCCCGGCGCGGGCAGCGGCGTGCGTCCGGTGGCGCCCCAAGAAAATCCACGCGTGTTTTCGTGGCCGCTCGGTACGACGCTTCACGCCCCCCACAGCCCGAGCCGTCCGACTGTGTTCCTCACTGGCTGCCTGTCAGTCAGGGTGAACTTGCTCGCCTTGTTGTACTTCGGCGGGTCGGTTTTGACTTAGCTGTGTGGTATGTGGAAGTGCCGACTCCAATAAACAATTAACTCTTTCCCGTGCTGGCAGCGCGCTGGGCTCTGCCCGGGGCAGCTCCGCCGCCCTCCTGGAAAAGCCGGAGCCGGGGTTCCCGGGGGCGATGCACGAGTGGGATGGCAGCCCTCTCCCTCATCCCGGGAGCGCTACCAAGCCCCCACTGGACCTGCTACAAGGGGCCGAGGAGCGGCGGGGACAACACCGTGGCGGGGGGGTGGGAGTGTCCGGCCGCCGCAGGGACTTGTTTGCCGCGCCGCCCGCCGTTGCCTCGCCCGGGCTCCTCTCCCCGGAGCCCTCTCCATCGTCCGGCCAGCCTCGGGCGCCGTGCGGCGGCCTCCCCTCTCCGGCCGCGGCTCCGGTCGCTGGACTTCGCGCCTTCCTTACCGCCGCAACGCACCTCTGCCCGCCACCGCCGCCCTTGCCTCCCTCACCTCCTGGGGTGTCGAGGCGTTTGGAACGAAACCTAAACTGGCGACCCACCGGCGGGTGCCCTCCGGACCCCTCCCCGTCTCTAAGCCTGCCCGGTTCCACGGCAGCCTGTCCTGGCCGGAGCGCTCTGTAAAACACTGAGCAGCTCCTCTATAAACAGCACTTTTCGCCCGCTTCGTGTTTTACGACCCATTTACTACTACTTCAATGTCATTCTCTCAATCTCCAAAGCCACCTTGCCAACATTTGACCTCCTACAATCCATTTAGCCGTGGAAAAAAAAAAAATGTTCCCATCGGTTGTCAAAAGCGGAGAGATTAAGATATCTGCAGGCGTCGGCTGGCGTTTGGGCTTAGTGGGGAAATGGTATTTTTGGAAGGTGGAAGCCCTGCCAGGAGGGGCTGAACCCGATGCAGGTACCTCTGCCCCGGGGATCAGGTTATCAGCCCATCGGGCGGCCGTTCTCCGCTTTGAGAAGGAGCAGTCGGTTATTTACAACTGCGTAAAATCCTCTCGTTTGATCAGGGGAGAGATCTCCTGTTTCGTTCGTTCACATGTCACGTTATTGTGTTTGACTTCTAAGAGGCGAGGACTAATCCCCTGGCTCTCTCCGCACAGATCGGATGCCGGCGTGATCGACTTTCCCCCCGCATCCTGGGCGCCAGCGGGAAAGCCCCCGGACTAATTCGATTCAGGGGAAGGCGAGAGCGCAGTTTATACGTCCGCAGCCGCCTCCATGAGCAGGGTGAGAACCAGTAACATCTACTGTAGGATGCTCCGGGTGGGGGGAAGAAGCAGCAGTGACCCTCTGTTACCACCACCGATGGCATCCCCGGCTTCCGGAGGCGCCCGGCCCCGCTCCCGCCAACGCCCCCGGAGCTCGGGGAGTGAGGGCTCAGCCCCCGAGCGGGCTCGGCTCCAGACAGGCTCTTTCCCCTTTCTTCACGCCAGCCACGCCGCATCCCTCACGACCCCACTCCGGCTACTTGTGCCCCTGCACCCCTCGGTGCGGGAGCAAGGTGCAGTGTAGAGGCGACCGCGACTGTCCGGTGTCGCGACAGAGCTGCGTCAAGCACTTAAGGCGGGCACATGAGTAAGCCCCTGGCTGGCAGTTCCTGCACAGACGAATACACCCACCACGAACTCTCTGCCCGTGGGCTAGTGCGTGGGTACCGCCACGCCAAGGCTGCTGCTGCTGCTCGAACCCGCTGAGCTGCGGCTCTGCGTCTGCACGCCCGCGGAAACTGCGTGGGGAAGGGCTCTGCCCCACGGCCACGGGTGTCGGCACAGGCTCCGGGGAAGTTCCTGGGGTGAATGGTCAGCATTTGCCCTGCAGTTGTCCACTGGCAGCAGAACCACTAACTGGCAGGTCCGCACGGAGTCGCATGCAGGTGAACTGATATTAAAAAGAAGCACTAACTTCCAGCAGAGAAGATGCCTCAACTCGTGGACTTCTGTCTTCCAAAAATGTCGCCATTTGCAAGCCTATGACTTCATCTGCGCACGTTTCTGATTACGTTCAGTCCTCCAAAATAGTGAAAAGGGTAATAGAATTTATTGGTCAGAAATTATTGTACACGAATCTTTCACAGGCTGAAATCTATAAATGGCTCAAGACTAGCTCAAGTATATTTTTCTAGCTGCAAACGAAATACTGTAGTCGAAGCTCTCGTTTCCAAAATGCCCCCCCCCCCGACCCCCCACCCAAATTGCGGTAACCACTGACTACTGAAAGAAACACACATGGTAGTTGAAGGTGTTCTGCCTTTCTCTGCTAATCTGCTTTCAAGAGGGTTTGCACAAAGCGATGGAAACTCTTATCGGTTGCGCTTGGAGCAGGGTTGGGCTCAGGTTAGGAGCGACCGGAGGGTCCCAGGTTTCCCCCCGGTTTGAGGCAGCGACGATGGGGGAGGAGGCGGCTCTTCTCGGGGAGATCCGCAGCCGCGGTGCGGAGCGGCTGCCTGCGCAGAACACACGCGCACACACACACACACACACACACACACAGAGTCTCTCGGAAAGCCTTCAAATCCCCAAACACAAAAAGGGAAGGTTTTATCGGAGTTTAGTTGCTTATCTGGATTTTTGTTAAACCGCTACTGTGATCTCCACGTAGTTGTGCGAGTGTGTTAATTGTTCTGATAATGTGTTGTTATCGATACAATAACAATACAATCGTGTATAATGTGATTTACTTGCCTTTGACCTGTCAATTCCTGACGCATGCAGATTCAAGGGCGCAATCTTTCCTTCTGCTATCGGAGGGGGGGAGTGGGTGGGGAGGGGGTGGGGGGACCCGAGCAGATGCATTATCACACAGAGGCTGAACAAGAATTTCCAGAATGCGATGGGTGCCGTGTTCCACAAGCGAGATCAAAACGCTTTTAATAATACTAAAGGGGAGTTTAGACTATTTTATCGGTACCCATATGTTAACTCTGCCAGCTTGCGCACATCTACTCTAAGCGACTACGTCCCACTCCAAATACCTTCCGGTTCCTCGTATTTAGACCCAAACCGCACCTCATCTCTGGTGCGTGGAGCTTAGGATGCTGCTGGTATTTTTAAAGCCGAGTTTAAAGAGAGTTTCGAGGAAGCGAGCTCCTTTCCTCTTGATTTTTATTTGACCCTAATGATCAGGCGGCGACTCCAAGAGATCAAAAGCAGGCGAAGAATCGCGGTTATCCCGATAGCCGCGGGAAGCTGACTCGGGGGCTCGGCAGCCCCATCGCTCCCCTCCGTTCGCGGAGCCACATCGGGTTTTCACCCCTTGCTTTGTGCACCGAAGCGTTTCCATATGCTCACTTCGGAAGCCGACGTTTTTCTTTGCGCAGGGTACCAGCCACCGACCCCACATCGCTTCCAGCCCTCCAAAATTGCCGGGCATGCTGGTATTTGAAACACACTAACTAGTTAGCAGGCTATCTTTTCTGCTCGGGTGGAATTCGGCAGGTTTGTGAGTGCTCCGAAGTCTTTTCCCTCTCGCGAAGTCAAGTACACCTGTAGCTGGAGAGGGATTCTTACCCCGTGAAGTTTTATTGTGCCTAAAACTCTGAATTCATTCGTTTGCTTCTACAGAGTCCGTCCAAATGCTCGGTGTCATTATTTTTCAATAACATTAGCGTATTATTAGAGCAGCTGGTAGCCCGAGCTCTAGTGAACTGCCTGGCAAAGGATTCTATCGTAAACCACTGTTTTCTAAGTTTATAGTTTCTAATTTGGCTGTGAAAGTGTGATTCTGGACGGAATTTGGCACTTAAACGCTCAGCTGGAGAGTAAACTTTTTCTAATAAAAACATTGGTTTATTGAGTTTGCTATTTTAAGTTAAAAGAGCATTAACAAAGTTTTTACTAGTTTGGGAAGCTTAGAGAAGTCCTGTACTTTTTTACAAAAATAAATGTTATGATTTCGGTAAGGGTAAAGTATGTTCTGTCAGTTTTGGGTGGTGTTTTTTTTTTTTTTTATTTTTTATTTAATGTGCTATTATTTTAAAAGCAAAGCCCAATCTTTCCCTCTGTCCTTTAGGACACTGGGGTTGCTCTGCAGGAACACCAGACCTAGATCTCACACAACCATCAGTGGCAGTTCTGAGCAGAGGGTAGTGATAGGGTTCTTACTACTTTTAGCAGTAGAAAAAAGTTTAAAAATCAGCCTATTCTGATTTGCTAAGAGGCTAGATTGAATTTATCTAGTCTTCATGCACTCCATTTGTAATCCAAGCTATTTTCATGTACTTTAATGACTCAATTTTTTGCTCCTTTTTAATCCTGTTAGCCTTACAGTGGTTATGCAGCCTGGCAAGAGTGATCATAACAGCAGACAAGGAAGTCTTAGAACAAAAAAAGAAGGAGTTGGGTGGTTACATGCTAGTTCCTGACTGTTGGATGACTAGTCCCTGTCTGAGGATGTGAAGGCGAGAATTAGTTTCACTGCAGAGTTCCTGGATAGGCTTGAATGTTCCAGAAAGGGCGGTTAAATACCTGTCAAGCACGAGGAGCTACTACCTAAAGCTCAACAAGTAATGCAGCTGTCTAAGCTTCCCCTCCCTCATGTGATGAAATCAGAGGTGATATGAATGGAGACTGCTGGCTGTCCAGGGTCCAAGTTCTCCTGTTTGAGCAATCGCCTATATCCTGTCTTCCAAGGAGCTGAGCAGTGCTCATGGTTCCTTTTTCTGGAGAAATGGAACTTAACATTGTGGGGTCACTGCCTTGTACTGACTGTATAGTGCTGATTTATAGCTCACTGTTAGGGAAGGTGAGCCTTGCTATTTTGTGTCTTCTACTACAGGCTTCTTTATATTCACAAGCTCTTAAAATGTCGCTGGTAACTGGACGAAGGTCAGGAATCCTTAACTGATGTCCCCACATCCTAAGCTGCTCCTGCTCACCTACCTTCTGACCTGTTCATTCTTTTTTTTCTGTTGTGCAGAGGACAGCCAAAGAGTGAGGGCTGAGTGCCCTCTAGTCTGGTGGGTAGGAGACTGTTTTGCAAAAGGATCCTCACTGCAGAAAGGTAAATTAAATTGGATGTTCTCGGAGCAGATCATGAAACTTTTTAACCAAGAGATCTTTTCAGAGGGAGAGATCTCTCTGAAGATTTTTACATTTAAATTCAATTGAAATTTTATACTGACAACGATCATCTTGTTTCTCTTCTTAAGGCTGTCCAGCAGGCATAGAGGATTTTTTCCTGGAATAAATACATTTTAATGACTAGTTTGGTTTTGTTCATGGATGATTCATAACCATAAGCCACACAAGGTTGTTTTGCTAGTCATGGGTGCTAGACAGGTCTCAAAAAATCCATGCAATTTTGAAAACAAGGGCTTCGATTTAACTGGATAAGATTGTGGTTTGAAAACCTTTGGCAGGCACTTCAGGATTTGTTAAGTGCGCACGAGGAGGCTAAAGAGAATATTACAGTTAAATGTCTGGGCCATTCTCCTCTGAAGAAAAGCTAAGCATAAGTTTTTGCTGTTTGCCTTCTGATTATAAAGACTTTTTAATTGGCTACAAGCAAACAGTGAAGGGAGGCCCGTAATGGAAAGAATTTATGTCTCTTTCTGGATGCAAATTCATGGCCTTTACTTCTTTATGGACAGTGTCTTGCTTATCTGTAAGAATGGCCAATTTCTGGGTTCTGTTTGGTTAGGAGGAATTAAAATGAGGGAGCGAGTGCACCCTCAGCAAGTTCACTGACGACACCAAGTTGTGTGGTGTGGTCGACACTCTGGAGGGAAGAGATGCCATCCAGAGGGATCTTGACAAGCTGGAGAGGTGGGCCTGTGAGAACCTCATGAAGTTCAACACGGCCAAGTGCAAGGTCCTACATGTGGGTCAGGGCAATCCCCAGCATCAGTACAGACTGAGTGGAGAATGGATTGAGAGCAGTCTGGAGGAAAAGAACTTGGGGGTGTTGGTTGATGAGAAGCTCAACATGAGCCGGCAATGTGCGCTTGCAGCCCAGAAAGCCAACCATATCCTGGGATGCATCCAAAGAAGCGTGGCCAGCAGGTCGAGGGAGGTGATTTTGCCCCTCTGCTCTCGTGAGACCCCACCCCTGTACTGCTTTCAGCTTAAGTACTGCTCCAACTTAAGAAGGACATGGAGTTGTTGGAGTGGGTCCAGAGGAGGGCCACGAAGATGATCTGAGGGCTGGAGCACCTCTTCTATGAAGACAGGCTGAGAGAGTTGAGGTTGTTCAGCCTGGAGAAGAGAAGGCTCCAGGGAGACCTTCTAGCAGCCTTCCAGTACCTGACGGGAGCCTACAAGAAAGCTGGAGAGGGAGTTTTTGCAAGGGCATGTAGTGATAAGACAAGGGGCAATGGCTTTAAACTGAAAGAGAGGAGATTTAGATTAGATATAAGGAAAAAATTTTTTACATTGAGGGTGGTGAGGCACTGGAACAGGTTGCCCAGAGAAGTTGTGGATGCCCCATCCTTGGAAGTGTTCAAGGCCAGGTTGGATGAGGATTTGAGCAGCCTGCTGTAGTGGAAAGTGTCCCTGCCCGTGGCAGAGGGTTGGAACTACATGGTCTTTAAGGTCCCTTTCGACCCAAACCATTCTATGATTCTTTAATACCAAGTCACTTGAGAGAGTTCAAAGCTAATGGTCACGAGCCAGTTCTAGTGATCACACAGGTTAACCATAGAGGGTGCCTACACCCCACACCTACATTAGTACCTGCACCTGCATATTAGCTCAGATTAACAGTGCCTCTGCTTTCCAAGCAAATCTCTTCACTGTGCTCACTCATTGTGCTTTGATTTCCACTGAGGAGCAGTTTCAGATGAGACTAAACTGGAAGATGGTCTTCACTGCCAATGGGGTGTGATCTGCGAAGGGTTTAGGTCAGTCTAGATCAACTAGATTCTGATAGCTAAAAATGGATGATATTTAGTGTTCTTGATTCAGACAGCTGACAACTCCACCTTTTGTATCCACTTATTTTAGGTGCTTCGAGATGAGCTTTTCTCTCCAAGGGCAGAAAAGGTACGTCTGCCTCTGCATGAATGTTCTGCTGGGAGCTGAGTCCCTTCACTCCGTGGGTGCTCTGTATCTTTTGGCATATGTAGTCAAAAAGCAAGGACCAGGGAGTTTGTGGTTGCCTGGCTCCCATCCTTAGCACAGCTTTTGGGGTTCTGCTAGGCTTTGCATTAACCTCACAATAGACTTTTCCTTTTCCACAGTAGGATACATAATTGCTTCCCTTGGCATGGACATTGAATAGAAACGATCCTTATTTTCTGAAGTTGGTTGAATAGTTAAATCTTACTGTGATAAACATTGGCTAGATTTTTTTTTTCACTTCAGTGTGTAGTTTCAATAATAATCATTTAAACAACTTCTTTCCATCTCCCAAATTAGATTTTTTAATCTTTTTAAAAAGTAATGTATTATTTTGAATAACTTATCTTTATGAATGCTTGACAGGTGTGTATAATAATCTCATAATAATCAAACAGACTAGTAATAATAATTAGAGCTACGAAACACTTGAGCTTTTTTACTTCTTCAGCATGTCGATGGAGGACATGTTCATGTATGAGCACTTTGGCAACGGGGCAGAGTGGCTGCAGTGGTGTGGGTCACACCTGTGGATAGGAGAGGAACAGCGAAGACACGGGCTGTGAATCAGCAGAATGTCTGGGCTCTGAAAAGCAAAGAGGATCACATGAAGAACTAAGTTAAAGTTGGTTCTTCCCTTGCCATCGACCTGTACAAAGCCAGGCAGAATAAAACTCCTGTCCTAGGGCTTTGTCACTCTTGTCAAATTAGTCTCACCTGTTCTTAACATCCTTCAGTGTTCCCACAACCTCCCCTTCCTTCACAGCACAATTTTGTCACTGTCTATTAGGAAGTCCTGTTACTGGCATAGTTTTGCCTTTTTTTTTTTTTCCAACTTTATCACCTTTCTATTTTGTTTCAAATCTCTGCTGAAAACACATTTTCTGCATCATTTCTATGTGAGTTTCTCTTCCGACTGGCTTTCCTAGATCTAGAATCATAATATTTAATTCTATAAATTATTGTATTGTAATTTATATTAAAATTTTGATGAAAGCAAAAAATTTAACATTGCATTACACTACACAGCATGAAAAAAGGAAGGATTATCATTGTTCAATAGTGTTGGAAAAAAATCATCAATGGTGTACCGAATTAGTGACAAATTTGGCCCTTGGCATATAAAATTTGTTTAGAGCGTCTTTCCCTGTAGTACGCAAGGATGTTTGTAACCTTTTACAGACATTTTATTTTCTTCTCTAATATTCTCCCATGTGAGGATGCTTATTATCAGTGATGCAAAAGATAAAGGCGTTTTTCATTAGTGTTTCATATTGAAAATCTGACTTTTATTACTGATTCTATAAAAAGAATAAGAAAGCAGAACATACATTAAACAATAGATCTATAAAAGTGCAAGGGGTTTTGCAGTGTTCTTGGAGACACCTTTTCAGTTCAGTGGTAAAAATAAAATCAAAATTTCCAGAGGGAGTTCTTTTGGTTTTCAGTTCTCTCATTGTCTTTTTCTTACATTTTATCAGATGTTGTTTATAGAATATGAAGAAAGTCATGCCAAAAATACTAATTTACCCAGAAAGTAAATAATTCAGACTTGGATCTTCTAGAAGACCTAAAAAGAATTAAGCAGAGATCTTTGAAAGTATGAGGAAGCCTAATTTCCATTGATTTTAATTCCCTCAAGGAGATTCAATGGGATTTTATGCCCTAAATTCCTTGAAAATATCTGTATACTCTGAATGGAATCGGCCCAAAGCACATTTATGCTTTATGATAGAAACAGATCGTTGCATTGTTTCTTCTTCACCCCCTCCAGTTTTTTAATGCTTCTACTGTTTTCAAGTAGGATGGTTAAACAATGGTTATAACAAAGACTACATAAAGTTCAATTTTCTTGGATTTATCTGAGTCTTTACTCCATTTTGCAAATGCAGCCCAGTTCTGCTGGGCTAGGAGTTACCTGAACAAGTTTCCATGGGGTGAGCTAGTGTGTGAACTAGTGTTCACACTAGTGAATGTAGCTCCTCAATGATATGTGCCTATGTGCATGGCAAACTTGGGATAAAGGAAGAAAAACAACTGGAAATTGTCCTTCGGAGGAAAAAAGTACAAACCCTCTCACATGCACTGCAAGTTAAGAATATGGGATGATCAGCAGGTACAATGGTGCAGATGATGTACTAGGAATTTATGGTCTAGTTTACCTCACAGGGACTTGCTCTTGTGTGTATAGCCTTTGGGTAACAGAAAGCTGGAGAGGATGCTAAAATGGAAATTTGTAGATGGCCTAGCCATGATCTTTTGCTGAATTGTCAGGAGTGCTGTATTTTTCTTTTTTTTTTTTTGCAACACAGAATGACGAGGAGCACATGTTAGCCATGAGATATACTACCTCTGCTTTTCACCCAAAACGCTTTTTTTGAAAGCATGAGTTAAGTGCCCTTCTTTTTGAAAAGTAGTTTAACAAAGTTGTTAAATGCCACAAAAAAAAAAAGGAATTAATGAATAATCTTCTCTATTGCTATAATCCTATAACAATGCTGCAAGTATGCCTATTAGGTGTGCTAATACTGCTGAACAACAAAGAAATAGCAGTAGCCATGTTTGACCAATGAAAAGCCATGTGCTTTCACTTGTTTGGTTTGAAAGAGTGACCCTGTTAAAAACAGCAATAAAACTGTTATCTCTCAGTGGAGTCATACCTTAACACATAGTTCATGGAAACACAAACACAAGGTATGACCCCAGCCTACTAAAATGAATGGAAATGTTCCTGTTGCCTCATGGAAAATGTGAAACTCATGTCTTCTTCTCTTGCTGGTCATTACATGGACAGATAAAATGCAAAGCACCTTCTTACAATCCATAGCAGCATTAATGTTGGGATTTTCTGGAATAGGATTGATTATTCTGAGTTTTATGTGTGTGGTAGGTAGATAGAAAATAAAAAAAAAAAAGTTTACTTGTTTGCTGTAAAAAACAATGATCTTGGACATAGCAAATACAGAAAGTAAGTTTTATTCTCTAAAGAACTCACTCAAAGCCCACTGAAATACATGGGCTCTCCCAAGCTGCCTTCCAGGTTCACTGGAGGCAAGCAGTAAATTATATGGGCCAAACTAACTCTTTTGTGACTTCACTGTTGAGTTCATGTCTTCCTAGGTAAAAGGCCGGTTCACGAAACCAGTTTGTTGCCAGTCACCTATCCTCTGCTTATCTCTCTCCCTGTTTAATGGCATGACTGGTTATCTCAAAGATAAGGAGTCTGTTGAACTTTCAGTTCCTACCATTGCTGGAAAGACCAAAGTACATAATGCTTTTCCTCCAGAAGAATGGATCTCTTCCTCCTTGCCTGCTGTATATGTTAGTGGCATCCCTTCAAACACAGCTATGCTTATGGATGTTTTGATTTTCTTGGAGGCAGAGATGAGTTTAACAGGAGAGTTTTACCTCAAAGTGAAGATGCAATTAGTTTATTTTGGCTCACAGCACAGAGAGTTTAAGACAAAACAATAAATTAAAACCGGCAGGATTCCTTCAGGCACTCTGATGTTTTTCTTCTCCTTTTTTTTTTTTTTTTTCCTTTTTCTTTTTGTGTTTGACAGGAGGTGGCGGTTGTAACATTTGCAAAATAATAAGTATAATAAGTTGACATTGTGATATGATTACTTATGTAAGTGCTTAGACATTCAAATACCTAAACACTAATGTCATTATTGAGAGTCATGGCAGTTATTCCAGCCAAGTTAATAAAAGATCATTACTATAACTATCTACACAGGACTGAACATGATGGGGAATCCAGGATATGGGAAGTCTGACAATACAAGACGTACTGAAACTTTATTCTTAGTGTCTCTGTGCATATGTGATTATTCTAGCAAGAAATCAGAAATAATTCAGTGGGTCCTTGATCTGTAGGGGTATTTAGAGATAAAATTATTCAAGAAAATTTTGCTTTTCTTCTCTCTGTATATTTTCCCTCCTATTTTCTCTGTTGAGGAAGCTAAGCACAGTTAATTTAAGCATGATTTCTCTGTAGTTTACATGCTCCTGGATCTTAACACAGAGATGTAAATAGCTGGGTGTGAACTCGCCGGGTATTATATTCAGCTGACACAAACAACCCAACCAGATAGTTCTGCGTAGATAACAAACTCATTTCTGCATTGGTCGGGAATCAGGGCTCAGGTGATTGTTGTTCTTTAATGATTATTTATTTAAATTGGTCTAATTCAAATACAGAGCCTGTCCCAGACTGTGGCTGGCTGGACAAATTTCACAGGTTGGACAAAACATTACGGCAGGAATTCGTCCTCTTTCTCCATCTCACCTCACACACCCCAGCCAGGACTTTTCCGCGGCTTTCTGCAATCGTTCCTTCTTTCCATCCAGAAAAAGCCTGCAAAAACAAGCCTCGCCAAGTTATGCAAGGGCCAACAAATCTCAATTCTGGCAGGTTAGGAGGGGAGGTAAATAACAAAGTGGATTTCAAAGCCGTATCAGCAGGGATGCTTCACTGAATGGGCCTGCCTCCAACTTACTCAGGATTTTTAGACAGGATCTTCTCCAGGCTTTTCAGTACAAAGACAGCAGCTGTCCCTGAGTTAACCAGGAACAATTGCATCCAATATACCTACTACAAGGAGTATCTCCCACTGAAGCCTAGAACTAAGCCCAGTATTGGTCTGAACATACAAGCACTCCACGCCAGCCCCTTGTCGAACTGGACAGCCACATTCTGCACCGGGGAAGTTTCTGACAGAATGTAAGGACAGCACACACGAGACACACTGCAACACTGCCCAATGTCACCGCAAGTGTTTCCAACCTCCTTCCAAAGGGAAGATCGGAGTCTAGATACAGTAGCACTGAGATTTAAACTGGTAGCCCATTTTTTGAAAAACTATCATTGCCAGAAAATAACGTAATGTATCCCTGAAGGATGCCCATACTGTAGTTTGAGGCCACACGCATGTTCCCAGAGCCTTCCTTCCAGAACTCATCTGCTCCTGCTCTGCACCAGCACTGAAAGCCGTGGTCGGATCGGTCGGTTGATCCGGCTAAAACCCAACCGCCTCCAAAAGAAAGAAAACACTAGTTTTCACCAGGCACACAAACACCTATCTGATGATGAACAAGAGGCAGTGGAAGTATGAAGGCAAAGAGAAACATGGGACCTTCTGTTTCAGCAGCAGCACAGTCTGAGATCAGCGTAATCCACTTGCGAATCCTCCCAAGTTTCACACAAGGAAGGCAGAACATTTACCCTCTTAGAGAGAGTAATGCTGGGCTGGAGTCAAAATTATCATGAAATTAAATTCTCCTTTGAGACAAAAACACCACCACCACCAGCTCACAAAGCTGCTCACCACCCTTGGAGTCCTGCTGATCACGATTTCACAGCTGCTGTGGTGGGAGGAATTAAGCCTTTCCTTTTTCGCTCTGCAGCCAACACATAGTATTTCAAAATCAGATGGATTTGACATACGTCTGTCTTCACTGGCAATTTGTTTGTATACTATGTTTATGACAATAAAGTATTGGAGAAAGGCTTTTGAAGCTGGTTCATCAGTGATTATCAACATGTAAGGCTATTACAGAGCAGCCTGTAACAGGCTTTCTCAGTCAGTAAGATCTGGCCTGGAGCATCAATGAAGCATGAATGGAGCCTGAAGCTTGCCTTTTACCTCTGGAAATAAAGAAGGAAAATCCATCTATGACTTCTCTGCCCATCCTAGCCCTAACCAGAGCTTCTCTCACCCAGCAGACTGACAGGAAAGTTTCCACTGCAGCAGTACCACTGGCCAGCGGGGGCGGTGATGGCACAGGTAGAAGGTCCGAAGAGACTCCTTTCCCTGATCCCTTGTGCTCTCACTCTGCTAGCTCCCAGGTCTCTGGCGACCGGTTGGTTTTGAGATCAGATATGCAGGAAGAGATGGGAGCAAGGTGGGTGAAGCTCTCCTAATGTCATTCCTCACCTTCCACACAAACAGATCTCCAAAGCTCCAGGCTCCTTGTTGCACTGTAGTCACACCCAGACTCGTGATTCTCAGCTTCCCACACCTCTCTCCCTGCGAGCTCCTTGGGCTTTTCAAAGTCCTCCCATCCATGAGCTCTTCCAAGCTTCCGGCTCCTCTTGACTCTTTTGGATACCTTTCCAGAATTAAATAAGCCCAGCAGAGAGGAATGCACTTATCCACAGCATTGAAACCTGCTGCAGGAAAATTGCTATAGCTTCATATATCTTAACGATTGAGCATTTCATTAATAGCCTACATGTCCGAAGATTGGATCTGGTCCCCACCGAGCTGGCAAATTTCTGTGGAGAAATCCCTGGCACCACATTTGTTTATCTTAGTCAACAATTTGTCTCATTGTCTCTAACATCGATGAAACCACAAATAGTGCTTCAAGATAATTTGCCTTGATAAAAATGACAACAAATTTAAGAAGCACGGATATGTAAGCTGCATTACAATCTTTATCAGTGGCACTCAAAGCCAAACTGGAACCATTAACTTCCAAGGACAGACTATTAGAATAGGTTCTCCACCTCAACAAGATAAACCCGTCCATAACACAGATTTGTGTCCATGAAGAAATCACTTTGATCTTGAATGCAACCTTTCAATAAATTAGGAAAAAAGAAAAAAAATTGCTATGTGTTCATAGAGGACATTAAGACAGTGTAAGCAAGACACAAAGCTGAGGTTGCTAAAACTTGCACACAGATGCTCCCATTTAGAAGCAAAATGACTTGATTTCACTGCTGCTTAATCCTTCAACTTCAATGGGAAACTCTATAGGAGTTTCTTCTAGAAAATGAATGAGGATGTCGACATGAGGGTTTAAAGCAAAGTAGTTTACATACATTAATCTTATACCTCAGATCATTCAAGACACTTTTCTCAACTGTCCCCAGTTAGACAAAGCACATGTGTTTATTCTTGATTAGAGTTATAGCTGTCCTTCCTAGCTCTTTCAGGTATGGCTCAACAGGTTCGTTGTCCCAGAGTCTGTTTCTTGCACCAGCCATGGAGCAATGGCCAGCGGCTGAGGTATAGCCCTCGATCAGCTGCTCCAGAGCGATGGAGTGCACGGTTAAGTAACATTTCTATCCACGATCTCCAAAGCAATCTGCAGACGATGGTCTTCATTTATGTTGAATAGTGTTTAGATCTTCAAACTAATTGTCGTATACTATGTCAATTATGTAAAAATACTCGTTCTACATCTCTGACGGCACTCATTTGTCTCTCACATCTTAGACTATACCCTATCCTGAGTTGCATTCCTGGCGTGTGGGTGGGTGAAATGTCATTGAAGCTATGGGCGTAACCACTAACTTCTTTTAACGCAGCTGTAAGAAACAGTTAAGCTGCTTTATGGAATAATAGCGACCTCCGTCCCACACAAAAGTGTGTGTTACTGTTCAAAACCACAGCACACACATAGGCTGCGCAGGCTGAACAGTGTAGGAGAGAGGTTTGGCTGATGTTTTGAATGGAGAAGGATGTGTACGAGTGTCTCTGTGTGTGTGTGCGTGTAGATGAGGGAAAGAGAAGCCTCAGAAGAATAAGTACAGAGAAATGAGATAGAGCTTAAAGAAAATACTAAGACTGTGGCCATCAGAAAAAACCTAGAAAGGAAGTCTTCAGGCTGAATAATGGAATCTTCCCATGCTTAGTGAACTGGGACTTCATAAAGTCTTTGTAAATAAATAGGTTTTATCAGAGAGATCTGATTCCATTTGAAATTTCTCTTTCTAAAGGAAAAAAACCTTACAAGACCCTGAACTTCAATTAAGTGTTCAGGTCAAAAGGTATGAGACAAATCCCTACTGACCTGAAATCAGGAGAATTGCACAAGAACGTAAGCCAGGCTGGAATTTGCCTCCCATGTTCAATATTTATTTCTCTTTGCCTCTAACATGAACACATAAACATACGGAGGAAAAGAGAAAGGGATAAGGAGGAGGGAGAAAGGGAGGGTGGGAAGAGAGCATATACACCTTATCATTCCTCATATATGCTCAGTACAAAATTATAATTTAATGATGCTTATTTCTTGACATAGTCATTAGATTTTTTCCTGTTTTTTGTTAAACTGAAATAACAATGCTAAACAATAATTCAAGGGTTTTGATTTGACATAGGCTATATAGTTCTGGCTATATGGATTTTTGTGCTATTCATAAGCCAGTTTAGCTTTGCACTTGTGTTGCAGAAGGATTGAATTATAGCTTTGCAGTAGATTAGATTTCTTTGTATTATTCTATTTATATATATCTGGTTGCTCTATTATGCATTTTCTTCGTACTATCTTATAAACTGATTGCGACATATCTCCTTTTCTATTGTGTGCCTAAGTGCCCGCCACAGTATGGATTTAAAAGCAAAATTAAATACCCAATATGCCAGGCTTAGAAAATCATTGGTGCTCTGTTGCTGCATTGTAATTCTGCCTACAGACCTACCTACCTACATTCAGCTTATACAGAAAATGCAATTAAAGACATGGACTGTTGAGAAATGGGAATTATTTTCCACGAATCATAATGACTAAATTTTGTCCATTTCTGGCCCCGTATGCCATACTTGAGCTTTGCTGAGAGCTTCTGATGACGCTTTTAAGTTCTTAATACAATATGCTGTGTAATATCTAAGTATGTTCTCAGCTCAGTTGGCATCTTTGTTTGCTTTAGGGCTCTGTGCCTTTGTGTTCTAAAATTATAGATGTATAATCCTTGCATTTGCTCTATGACTTGAAACAACTAACATGCTATTATTTTATGTGGGAGACCTAGGAGCAAGGGGAAATATTGAGTATTTTACTAAGCAATAAAATGTTCTTCAAGTGATAATGCATCTTAGCATGAAGCAGATTCTAATACCGGTCTTTTCTTACACTGTATTTGTGGAATTTGGTATTCATGAAAGTAGGACTCAGGAAATGGACTAAATCCAAGCACAGTGTGGGCAGGTGCTGTGCAAGCTTTCCCTCTCAGCTTCTCCCAGTACCCCTTCATCTCAGTTTGTTGCTGTTTTTACACTGCATCTCCTTACGGCAGAATGTAGAGTGTTTGTTGTGTGGACAAACATTTGCTGATAGTTCTGAGATGAAACCTCCACGTTTTTTGCCCTGTGCAGGGTCTGAGCTGGGATTTTCTCAGGCAAGAAGCTGAGTGCTCCGGTACAGCTTTCCACCCTGTGAGAACAGAGGGTGAAGAAGTAAAGCATCAGACCCCACTGCCTCTTTTTACTCTCCTCTGCACCCAGAAAACATACATAGTATGCCGTGAAAGCCCATTTCTAAAGAATCTGGCGAAAGACGTTTGTTAATAGCGATAGCGTTCAAACAAAGACTTAACAGGGATATAGCCATCATTCTTAGCTTATTTTGGGATCCTCAGTTAAATGAGGATGGCCTTTTACAGTCATCTAACTGTGAATTAAATACAAATCCCATGATCTTGGAATTCATTTGCCCCAACTGTGTTCCTCCTCCAAATAGCCTTTAAAACTAATTCTGCATGTTTTGTATGTATTTATATATTTATAATAAAAATGTAAATGAAAGAATCAAACCCTGGTAGCTTTACCTCATAATATTTCACATGAAGCATAGAGGCAGAGAGTAAACGTTGGGGAAAAAAAAAGTATTAGTAGCTCTAGGAAGCATAGAGTGTTTAATATCCAGATTAAATATTGGTGGAGCTTGAGCTCCTTTTCTGTCAGTCTATCACCTGCTGTTGTAAAAGTCTCCTGTCATATATCTCCTGACCAATTATGTCTGCAGTAGCTTGGGAAGAATCCTCTATCCGGCTGCTCATGGTGCTGTGGGCTATGAAAAGGAGACTGCCCTGAATTATTCTCAGGATAAACCCTTTATGGGCTTTAGAAACAATTAACTTATCTATTTTCTACTAGTCCGAAAGCTTTATGGGTAGCACAAATGTAAATTTATTTTAACCTCAAATCCAATGTATAATTTTTGTGGAACTGGAAGTAGGGAACCAGTGTGATTGGAAGATACATTTCAATTAATTCTTCCTCCGACGCTTTATCTCCTCGGCATCAGAACCTTTTATAGTGTTAAAATTAACAATTATGCAGCTGATGGCTGGCTGAAACCACAAGGGGATCTGGAAAGGGCCTCAGATAACACAACATGTATAAATCATTCAGGAGAACAATTCATGAAAGAAAAGTTATCTGTGTTTTGGATGACATTGGAAGAACTAAATAGGAGTCAATTTGAGGAAGGGACATTTTGCTCCATTGTCCGGCCCGGCTTTTTTTTATTTTTTTTTATTGTGTTGTAATATACATTTTCAAAATTAATTAACCATTAACAGCAAGATAAATGTTTCTTCTTGTGTTAGGGAAATGCCAGACTCGGCGGTGAAAGATTATTTCACATGAGCAGCACTCTTCAAGAAAGCTGTTGCCAGATAAGGTGGCGACTGTACTTTGAAGAGGAACAATGAGAAGTGACAGACAAGCCCGTGTTTACCAAACTGAATAGAGGACTCGCAGGTTTCCACTCACCGCTCGGTTACCTAAGCCCAGGGAATCAAGGCTGGAGTGCTGTTTCACCAACCCGGATCAGTAACAAAGTGGTAACTACTTCAGAATGTAAGAACATGCCGTGAAATCTTACTCCAGGTGGTAATGAATAACATTTTTTTTAACTTCATTTTTATGAAATGTTTAAAAAACACGTTGTTGGAACCGCTCTTGTGTTTATGCGTTTGGCAGCTGTGGAGCATTTTTGTCCCGTGCCTTTTTTTCAACTTTCAGACTTTTGATTACAGATCGGGGCGTGAACGCAGCACGACTTGAATGTGAAATCCTTCTGCTTCAACCAGGCCAGAAATGTAGAAATAGGAAGCAGACGTTCTTGTTCTGCAGCTTAGAGAAGATCTAGATTTGGCAGCCACGCTGCATGCAGCATGGCATGGGACTCGTGTGAGCAGTGCTCCCAACCACGGTCACGAAAGAAGCGAACTCCTGGAGCATCGTACCAATCTGCCTCATCCAGAGAAGACCACTGGAAATAGGAACCTTTTCCCATTTTTGTGTCTGATGCTGCAGAGCTGGCAAAGTTGGTATCTGGTGTATAGGGTACGATGAGCCGCCCTAATCACATTGCTTGTGACCTTTGATGAAGTGCTCCGTTCTAATTACCTCCATCTATAGGGCAGAGGTCTAGAACAATCCTGCTGCCTACTTACAGCATCGGCACTTTCTTTGTAGGTGTGAACAGTGCGGATCGGCACGGGCAGGTGAGCGTCCGAACGAGTTCAGCAGGAAAGAGGAGTAAGAACAGAACATGCACGCTTTATAGATATAATGGGATTGCTTCTTCATTCTGTCACAGATGTATCAAGCCATTGAAGTGGATTTATGTTACGGAAAAATATTTTAACAGAGTTTGCGATGAGCATGAAAGCACGTACACACCCAAACATTCAGACCATATTTACACACGCAAATGTATGCAAGGAATGTAAATACTATGTTAAAAAGGCTGCTAGATACAATATCTATTTTAACATACATTACCTATATGAAGTTTTGAGTGTAAGTTTTCAGTCTGTATATAATCAGCCACTATTTATCTATTAAAATTTTTTATAATGCATATGATTTTTTATTTTTCTTGTCTGCATTTATTTTTACATGTGAGCTCTTTACATCTTCAGGTTCTAGGAAGAATATTAATAGGAAGAGGGTAACATAACAGATTTCTAATTTATATTACATAGAAGTTCGTATCCACAAATATATTTTACTAGAACATAGAAGCATCTTTTTTCCATTCAAATGCAAATCCATCAAATGCAAACCTTATGGAACACAGGTGCAGAAACTATTTGGTTCAAATCACAGGTTTTTGTTAACTGACAGAAAAAATATTTGATAGTATGTGGGGGGAGAATTCTCTGTGTTAATTTTGACATAGATGTAGTGACTGCAGAGTGTATTTTCTCTTAATGACAGTCAGTAGGTTAGATTAATCTAGAAGTGCTGCAGAAGTAATACAGACCTTCGTCATGCATGTTATCCAGACCTTTAGAGAGGTCTTGGGAAGTGTACTGTATCAGTCATACTAAGTATGTATTAATGTATTAATGTATTAGTAGTGTCCAATAGGGCACACACACACACATACACACATATGTGCAACATTTGGTGAAATTCTTTTGTCTCCTGCTGGCCTACAAAAGTGAAAGGCTGAGATTCTTTGTTGTGTCTACCTCTACCACAAAGAAATTGCGGATCAGGGACCAGCTCACCAAGCTCTGCCCTAATGAAAATTTCTTCTGTGCTTGGGGAAGTTTTTTACTCTTTCTGATTTATCTTGCTCTGTTCGGGATATCTGGCTCAATTCCTTTACAAGCTTCAGGAAACTGTGTTTTGAAGGGGCATTTCTTGGTTTTGATTTACATCATTAACTTTCGTAAGTGGTGAAATTAGGTTTGCTTTCTTTTTTTTTTTTTTTGGCTCAGCAGTCCTGGAAAAGTCAACATAGCCCTTGATCACGTAGAGATAAAGAAGTGTGTCTTGAAAGACAAGGGTGCTGGCAGAAGCATTCTTGCTGAGACATTTAAACCAGTAACATCCCTTCCAACCCTGCCCTTTTCCTCTGCTGAGAGATGTTGTGGATGGAGAAGGGGTGGCTGGAGTGAACGTGTGTTGGCTTCTCACTTTTGGCGATTTCAAGACTGATGTTTTAACCTGAGCTCTGACTGATGGATGTTCATCCCGCTATGTTAAGCTGAAGTTGAGTTGCTCTCAGTGTCCACTCGGTAGATGGAAACCACAAGCAGAGGTATGGGCAAACTGCTGGCACCATTGCTAAATACCAGACAAGTCATCCGTCAGAGCCCTGAGGTTTCTTGAAATGCAATCTTTGCTCTAAGACTGCCCTCTCTTCCTCAAGAAGCACCGCTTAGATCTTTCTGTTTAGTTTCCTCACTATAAACTGTGATGATAAAGGGTATTCATTTAGTTCTGTAAGAAGTGATTAATGAACACAGGCATAATCCAACTGCAACTTCATTTCACCAAAAATGCAGATTTAAGTCAGCTGACATTCTTTACAATATTATATTTCTCTTTCAGCAAATCTTTTTCAATTAAAAAAACTAAACACATGTGTTAAAATGACTGTTTCATTTAGCATTTTCTAAAAAGATGTTTTCAAACCTGTGTTTTAATCATATTCTTAATGTAAACAAAACCTGAAAATGGCACCAACTGTTTTGCTGTCAGTCAAATGAACTTTTCTCCAGATTTTCCAGAATGGCCAGCGCAATGAAAAATTAGTTATTCTTCCAGTTCTATTATATTAGTTATTCTCACGGTTAATATTTTAATTTCTGTACCCATCCGTATAGTCTGAAACCCAAAAAAATATTGGTGCTCTAAAAGAATCTCAGAAAAACTTCACCCTCACATAACTTCCAATAACAAAGGAGAGGCAGAAGAAGTTGGCTGTAGGGAGAGCGAAGACAGGGGTGATAGCAAGAAAGGGGACTTTGAAGCAAAACTCTCCTTGTGCGAGAGTAATACCTTCACTGTTGACTGAAGTCACTGAGTGTTTTACAGGTAACCATTACGATTAGTTTCTGTAAAGCGTTTGCAGGGCACTTGGAAAACATAAAGTGCTGAGTATTGCTCTTCTGGATAGCAAGAGTCATATGGAGCTCCAGCGGCTGGATGGTTGCTTTTCATGAGAGTGCAGAAAGAATGAGCTGTGTCCTCTGCATGAAACCCAAAGATCCTAGAGCGCATTACTGGCTGGCTTCGTGCTTACAAGCCATATCGCAGAAAAAACTCCAGAACATTAAATGTTACTCAGATAAAATTTAGACTTTAAGTCCAAAATTGTTATTGCGAAAAGCTCCACTAAGTGGATGTTCATAACTGGTTCAGGTCAGCCTGGGTACCTCACTGACTCTCCAAGTGCCCAACACTCAAAAAAAAAAAGATCTTGCGAGCCCCTTGCGAAATGCAGCACTGGCTGGTGCTCTGACTAGACCCCTTTGCTTTTAAGTATGTAGCTCCTGCTCATTTGATCTGCTGCTTGGGGCACTGAAAAGCCTTGCTCACTTTCCTTGGACTCCCCCTGAGGCAGGATCTAGGAGGGCTGGCAAAAAGGGCGGGCAAAAAGGTGGCAGTATCTTGTTGGCAGAGAGCTTTGAGGCTGTGCAGGGAAGAATCCAGGATTCACTGGGCTGGAAAGGGCAAAGAGCTACAGACATCACTATGCAAGTTGGCGGTCAGGACCTGAACTTGACTTTGGTAGAAGGTAAACAGTGATTTTAGTCCTTGCACCTTCCCATGTCTTGTATTTTATCCGACATATGCTTAATATATGGCACGTAAATGGCCATTGATCAGAACGAAAGCCAAGGATCTCCCCTATCAACCCATCCCTCATAAGGCTCATAACCACGAAGCCGCAGAGTGATGCTGTGTTCAGGGTTTCTCTACGTGAATCTTGTAATGTTCTTGGTGCCGGTTGTTTTCTACACAGGAGGAGGAAAGTGTGAAACTAGCCCACAGTTTTTGCAAACTAGCAGAATAAACCGTATCTGTAGCAAATATCTTTAGAAAGCAGAATACATATCCAGAGCACTCAGAGTGAGAGCTGTTAGTCTTCTTGCTAGTATTCCCACCCACTCCCATGACTCTTGCATTCCTGCTGGAAAGCGGCCTGGCTTCAAAAGGAAAGATTGCATTTAAATAATGTGGGGCACGTTACTCTAAATAACATTGGAGTTAAACACAGTGTGCGTTACCGGGTAACTTAACTTTCTGTATATGTTTTCCTTTCGAGTACAGGCCACAAAGAGATGGTGAGATTTAATTTAATCAATTAAAATAATTTCTTCCAGAGTTCTTCCAGCATCTGTCCTGAATCAGGAGACTCTTGAAGACACTTCCTAAAAATAGGTTTGGTTTTGATGAGTTGACATTTTCCAACAAAAGCAAGAAAAATCCTGACCATCTCTAATTCCCCGTGAAACAGGGAGAATACTTCCTTTTTTTACGCACGTGTAAGACTCTGTCCTCATGATATTGCGATGATGTTGTGGTGGGCACAGACTGTCTCTGTGTCTGCACTGTCACACAGAATGTGCCACACAGGAGTTGGGTCACTAACCTGATGAAGGAAACAGAAAAATGATAGGTGTGTATTAGTTGCACAGTGGTTTAACTGTAAAATCCCATAAAAAGAAAAAGCGTTTACACAATGTCTTATTAAGGAAAGTGGTGTTATAAATCATCCCATAAAGAGAAGAAAAACCTTCTAATTGCATGCTTTATCTTCAAAAGTGATGAATTTCAGAATGATCTGCATATCAGGTACCTTGTCTGTATTTTAGTGCTAAAAGGCTTCTGTTGACATATATCCAGCTTCTGTTACCTCTCTTTGACACATCACATAGTTATTTTCTTTTTAATCTCTTAAGAGCAGAAATACTGTGAGCTCTTTGCTGGTGCCAGTATGGATAGAAGCCATCCCTAAAGAGACGTATATTGCAATTGGCAAGATATAAATCACATACTGTATAAATATAGAGGTGTTTGTGTGTCAGGATGTTGGCAAGTGGTTTGTGGGAAAAACTACTCCGTTGGATGCTGAAAGCATCGTTCAGGTCTGCCATTTACGACTCCTCTTTTCTTGCTGTTTTTCTGCCAGTCTTCGAATCGTCATTAGGGGTATACACGATCGCCTGTCCAGATGTTGTACAGAAGTGCCTTGAGAGAGAAAGGGGAGTTCTTGCTACGTTCCTGATGATGCTGTTAGGAATTTGTTTCAGGTTTGTTTGTTTGTTGTTTTTTTTTTGTTTTTTTTTTTTTTTTTTTTACAATCAGTCTCTTCATTCACTAATGTCAGCACTTGTTTATTTGTACAGGAGCTTTGTTCTCTACTAACACTGTGGCTTAAAACTGCCTTGCTGTCTCTTTGAAGCATAGTAGTCATGCCTTTCTAAACCTCAGCTCCAGGTTTCTGCTTCTTGACCTACTGCTTTCCATTTCCTTTCTCCCTGTTTCTTCAGGTTTTTTGCTTTGATGAACTTCCTTCCAGCTGGCTGCAAGTTAACAGGTCTCATAGCATGGCTTAGTGCAGCTACTTTGCTTTAAATCCTGTGGCACGAGGATTGTTCCTGCTGTGCAATCCATGCTCATCCTACGGAAAGCTCCAGACAGCTTCAGCTTCTTCAAGAAACCTTCATCCTCCCTACCTGAGAGTGTAGTCAACAGAGGCAGCCAGCTGACACAGCAGTTTGGGCAGCCTCTTGAGCTGAAGGGCAGGGGAATTGGCACCAGAAATGGTGCTCTGCAGCAGCAGTCTCCCAGGGCATGGTCCTCAGCATCTGCTGGAGCATCTGCCCTGGCACATCAGAGGCCTCAACACAGACTGAGCTCCCGAGGGAGGATGCAATTGTCTGGATCTGGGGCTGCTGGGGTGCCTGGGACACCTTGCTGGGGCTGGGGCAGCAGGAGGTGGGCTTGCTCCCTGAGCCTGGGAGGTGGGTGCTGGTGGAAGGTCTGTGTCCCCAAGTGAAGGAGCTGCAGGAAATCAGCAGCCTGAGCATCATCAGAGATGATGAAAGCGAGAAGGTCTCATACTCTTTCTGGGAAATCATTGTGACTGGGTGCCTCTCGTACAGCATGGGGAACAAACAGAAGGAACTGGAGGTCTGTGTGCAGTTGCAGGTCTATGACCTCGTTGGGGTCACAGAGAGACAAGATAGACCAGCTGAAAAGCAGCTTTGCTGAAAAGGATCTGGAGGTCCTGGTGGACACTAAGTGGATCATCAACCAGCAACGTGCCCTTGTGGCAAAGGCAGCCATCAACATCTTACGCAGCATCCTAGCAGGAAAATATCACCAGCAAGTTAAGGGAGGTGATCCTTCCTCTACTCAGCACTGGTGAGACATATCTGGAGTCCTGTGTCCAGTTCTGGGGTCCCCAGTATGAGAAAGACCTGGACATATTGGAGAGAGTTCAGCAAAGGACTGTAAGGATGATGAAGGTACTGGAGCATCTGTCCTATGAAGAAAGGCTGAGAGAGCTGGGACTGTTTGGAAAAGAGAAGGCTCAGAGGGATATTATTAATGTACATAAATACTTGAAGGGAGGGTGCAAAGAGGGTGGAGCCAGGCTTTCCTCAGCAGTGCCCGGTGAGAGGACCAGAGGCAATGGGCACAAACTGAAACACAGGAAATGCCGTTTAAACATAAGAAAAAATTTTTGCACTGTGAAGGTGGTCAGACACTGGAACAGGTTTCTCAGCGAGGCTGACTCTCCAACTTTGGAGATATTCAAAACCTGACTGAATAGGGTCTTGAGCAACCTGCTATAAGTGACCCTGCTTAACCAGGGGAATTGAAGTAGACAGTCTCCAAAGGTGTCTTCCCACATCAGTCATGCTGTGATTCTTTCATACATCTTGCACTTCTTAGTCCTTAGCATTGGAAGAAGTTTGACCAGATAGCAAGGTAGAAAGATGAAATGGTGCTTTGAGCAAGTTTGTGCCCTTGCTGAAAAGGAGTGTATATATATATACCTAGTGTAGATTTTATGCACACTGCCTGAAGGAATCAACAGGAAGTTTGAAATATATGGGGGAGATAGATACCCTGGGGAAGCAATCTGTCTCATATGTCTCAAGCAAGGGATGCCAGTAGCTTCGATTGAGTTGTTAAATATCCAGACAACATAGACCATGCTGGCAAATCAATAGCAGTTCTCCATTTGTGAAATAATTACCTTTTTTTTTTTTTAAAAAAAAAAAGGCAGTATTTTGTGACGAGATCTTCATTACACGTAGCGTCAATGGACCCATTTCCCAGGACTCTGGTGACTGGTAGCTGGGGGTCCTGGACTGGGGAGGTGAAGGCTTCCAGGCTAAATCTGTGAGCTTTGGGAAGGAAAGGACTATGGACACAGCAAACTATGGAGTCCAGCTGCCAACCACTGCTGGGATCTGACGTCTTGCAGATCCATAGGCAGCACTGTAAGGATGAGATCAGCTTGAGGAGCAAGTCAAGGATTAGGGAGGATCAGGGAGTTTGTGTATGTGTGAATCCTGATGCAAGAGACAACCTGGCCATATATATTTAAAACAGTCATACTAAAAAGTAAAACATAAAAACTATTAGAGGCTTTCTCGTCATGTGTTAGATCAAATTTATGAGGGAATTGGTTTATTCTGAAGCTACAACATATACAATAATTTAAAACAGTAAAGTATTGAATAAACACTACACTGTCACCTTTTTTATTACATAAGTGTCTTGAACAGTACCAAAATCAGTTATTATTCCTGAGAATGAAATCCTGATATAATTATCTGACCTGGATATGAATCAGTAACCTAGAGCTGCAAAGCCATGCATGTAATTATACCACTTTCCCCACTTTAACTTGCTTTATTATGATAACTGTAACCAGCTGTGGTATGAAAAACGGCTTCTATACTGCATCTATAGTCTGCTCTAAAATCGGAGCTAAAAAATAATGACCTGTACCATCTCCAGAGGAGAATTGCTAATTAGATATATTAATTTTAATGTTCCATCTATTGTCCTCAAAAAGAAAATATTTTCAACTCTTACATGTATTTTTTCCACATTATTTGAAGTCCATGATCTATTCCTTAAGAATAAAAGTACAGTACTATTTTGCAGAACTAAGTTTTCATGACAAAAATTGATATCAGTCTAAATTATCTATGCAACAAAAAGATAGAAACCAACACCTTTACGAGATATGAAATAGGACACAATAAGAAAGCAGTTCTGCTTCCGTTAAAAATAAAAGCTGTTAATAAGTTGCTAGCGTCATGATATCATTTGATATAACCATTTTAGAGTTAATGGTGGTTTGCTATTGTGAAGGATTTTGCAAATGTTAAAGTTATCAGTGTCCCCATACAGGCCTTAGCTCAGCAAAGCAGTTAAGCATGTGCTTAAGTCTCATTCTGTAATCTCTTTCTCTCACCATAAATCTTGCTTCATTGACTTCTGCACTTTTTATAGCTTGCTGAGGGAAATTCATGCTACCTGTTTGGCAACATAGCAGTAGCATGACAGACTAGTGCATGCCTGCACCTTGTTTCGAATTTTATTAGAGAATATATCTGGAAATGGAAGGAAAATGTAGTAACAGAGACAATCACTTAATTCTTCTCATTTCACTTAATGTAAAAAATTTTACTTCACAAACGCTGTATTGCTAATCACAGTGTCTATTGAGATACCGATACAAATTCTTCAGTCATATTCATGATTATTTATTTTTTATTTATGAACCCTGCAGAATGCAGAAAGTGACATATGAACCCTCATCTAAAATCCTTGTGGTCTGAAAGGCAGGCACAGGAAAAGGTGGATGTCCTGAGGAATTCAAAGTTAGGGGATAAACAGAGTGAACAAGACAAAACCAAGCTGGTTTGGAGAGGAGTTGTTTCAGGCTTCCCCTCTCCTTTTGTGTGTATTAACTTGCCCAGTGGCTGTACGTTTTTCTATGTTCATGCCTTTCGTACGCTGATGTCAATCATTTTTGTATGTCAACCATGTGCAAGTAGATAAAGCAAACACTTTTTTCTTACAGAAAGGCTACTTATTCTTGTGCGCTTTACGCATCGAAATGATTTACCGTGCTACAGATGGATGGGTGCTGTAAAGAGGAGATGCAGGTCCTGACTCCCAAGCCTCTTACAAGTTTCGACGTCATTCAGGCCTAGGTGATTCAGAGATGTTCAAAACTCTGCTGAGCAATGCCTCGAGCAACTCGACCTACCTTTGAATTTAGCCATGCTTTAAGCAGGACTAGATGGGCTAGATGACTTTGTAACTTTTTAATGATACTTTAATGGAAACAAAAGGAATAGAGGGTAAATCAAATTCTCCAACAAGACGTCATTGATTATTTCATTATATGCGATACAATAATGCTGATTATTAAGTCAATAGGTGTACACCAACGTCTTAAAAGAAATGTAACAAAGAGAGACAAAGAAAAGTCTTAATGGAGATATTAATGCTATCTTTTATGGAGGAAAAGCATTGGGAATGGTGCTGAGAAAATCCTGTTAGACAAGACTGGCTCAGGTATGGAATATCATTTTTGTAAGAAATGCTGATGTCTGAGAATTTGTTATTTTTTCAATTCAGGGTGAAAGCAAATGTTTCTGATATGCCACAAAAATATCAGTTTTGAAAAAGACTGAGTTTCAGCAATATTTAATTTTGTAATTCTATTGTCGTGTTTCGGATTTCATTCTCTGTTTTCAACCAGAGAATACATGGATAGAATATGTCATTATTAGATTATTTGTGAAAGCAGTAGCAGTGTACAGTATATCAGATTTGTCCCCAGTACAAATTTCTGAAATTGAGGGTAGTGAAGTCTTCAAGGGTGTGAATCTTCCCATAGCAACGTTAACCCAACAGTATGGAAAATATTTCAATGTTAGCTAAAACTGTATTTTCTATTATTTTTCCTGAAAAGCATGTTCTAACTATAGAATAGGTTTACCGCAGGGAGCTGTTGAAAAAAAAAAAAAAGTCTTCTTTTAAGGGGGAAAAAAAAAGCTATGGTCAAAGGAAAGCTCCAGACTGCAACCAGCCACGGATTCCTCCTATCAGCTGTTGGAGGTAGAGGGGTGAGCTGCTGGGACTCAGGCCACCACTCTGCCTCCTGAAAGCAGATGCCCAATAGGGCAGGGCTGATTCTTGTCAGAGGATGTGCTGCTGTGCCCCTTATCCTCTTATCTCGTGGCCCAGGGGTTGGAGCACTAGCTTGTAGCACAGGAGAGCTGGGTTGCACATCTGCTGTACCCAGACTCACTTTGGAGTGAGCGCTTTCAATGTCAGAATGTAATGTCTGGGGCAGCAGCACCGTTATTACCATCAAGGACATCGTCTGCACACTAGATTGGGACAAACTTTTGAGGCTTCACTTAGAATGCATGTTGACAGTCACTGAATGAGAGACTGTGAAGAAAGTAACCTTAGCTAAGATGCAAAAGGAGAAGGAAGGCAATGGTAAAGCCCGAACCAGTATTATTCAAGAGACAAAAAGGGCCGTTAAAAATTTTGAAGAATGGTTTAAAAAAATTAATGAAACACTACAGTAAAGCAGCCAGAGATGCAACTGTGGCAAAGCTCTAGCTTGTGATAATTAACAACCTCTAAGCGTTCAAAACTAATCTATAAGTAGAATGAGAGAAGAAAGAATACAACCAGAATTAATTCTGTCTAAATGGATGTAAGTGTTAAAGAAAATGAAAGGAAGATCCCTAAGGATTCCATGAGAAGTTTTCTCCTGAGAGAGCTGCAACAGGAAGATTTGAAAGAGTCGAGTCTCTCTCCATAAAAGACATGTAACAGAGAGAAGGTGCTGTCTGCTGAAAAACCATTTGTGTGCTCCGCAGCAAGTTCTCCAAAGGGGCAAAGGTCCTAAGCTCAGGCAGCTGATCCAGACAATGTTAAAGAGAGAGAAAATCATAATCTTGCTTAGGTTTGCTACAGGAAAAGCATTGCATTCTGAGCAATGGTTGAGACAATCTGGCAGGCATCTGCTCTGCTCAATATCTGAGTTTTAGTTTGGTCAACATCACACAGTGTGAATCACTGAAGAACAGAAAAATCAGCTTCAACTAGCTCCTGCCGTACCTTCCTGGAGATATAATTCCCTCATCTTCCTTTCCTGATTAAACATTAAAAATTAGCAATAAACATCAGAATCCTAAGTACTTAAGACAAATCTATTAATTAGCTCGTAATGTGAGTCTCTGCGACATCCTTGCAAGCAGTCTGCTTTGTGTTACTGAACAGTGGAAAGTTCATTTGTCCCAAACTTTTTCATGTTTAGGAATCAGAAATCTTAAAATGATGCAGCTGTTTCAAATTTTGGACTTCTTTGGGCAAAATGAGCAATTCAGCACCCCACAATGTCTCTGCCTTCCATCAACACTGCAATACCTGTTTTGACCTCAGGGCTCAACATAATGTGTTTGGGCATAAATAATTGCACTGTCATTCTCTTGAAGAGTGCTAAGAGTTCTCAGGACCATGAACTTGACTGACTGTGTTTTGCTTCTTTTTTTCTCTTTCTGTATACACAGCCAGACGTGTACCCTGCTGTTGTTTTCTAACCATGCCCACACTTCTGTTTTAAGTTTTCTGCTAACTTCATGTGGTCCCAGAAGACAGCCTCAGCTTTTCTTGGTGCTATCCTGGTGCCTAAGAGTCCAAAATGCAGAGCAGAGTATGATTCCGTGATTTTATTTCTTTAATGAGATGTGCTATTGTTAGATGTTTCTTGGGTTTGCAGTTGCATGTCTAAATCTGAACTTCACTGCAAAGTCTTTGTACTCATGACCATTAAGTTTTGGCAGTTCTTAGAGATCTTTCTTAAATTGATAATAAGGGCTGTGACTGTGTTGCTGGTCTTAATTAATTAATGTAATTAATTAAGATTAATTAATTAGCTGTCAACTAAACCAGAAACATTCAAGCGTTTTCTGTGTAAAAATTCAAGTTGTCAAGCACGTAATGTGACATGGACTTTCCTCTCCTGCCTTTTCGTCAGATGTCATCAAGATTGTGGCTAAACAATCAAATATCTCCTCATATATATTTAATTTGCAAATGATACACTTGTAGCTGGAAAAATAATCTCTGTTCTTACAGGCGGAGGTGGGAAAGTTGACAGGTCTCTTTCGGCAGTGGCAAAAAGTGGTTTATGGTAATTTAGGCTAACCTTACCCTCCCATAAATAAAAACATGAAACTTTTTAACACCCACACTGTAAGTCTGATGCTCCTCTTGCTCTTCTTGAGTATATTAACACTTCGCTTGTTAGCAAGTGGGATGCGTAAACCCCAATCTTGGCTATGATGGTGCAGGAGATCTGTGCCCAGACCTTCCTGAAAGCATCTGGAGACCACTTAGTTTGAACTCACCCTCAGA
This sequence comes from Tauraco erythrolophus, assembly GCF_009769465.1. Classification (NCBI taxonomy): domain Eukaryota; kingdom Metazoa; phylum Chordata; class Aves; order Musophagiformes; family Musophagidae; genus Tauraco; species Tauraco erythrolophus. The sequence continues at coordinate 78,178,679 of NC_141465.1, read as the reverse complement.
AGTCTTTACTCCAGAACATGGATTAATTTAACTCTTTCAGTTTCCTCTTTGCTATGATTTGTGTCCTATGTCCCTTGCCCGTCTTTGCAAGGGACCCTATGCTATTGGGTGCTGGTCACTTGCCTACACCATGTAGGTGTTCCCTTCACAGTCCAGTCCTTGTGTGTCTCTCTCTCTCCTGTCAGAGGAGATGTGACAGACTGTGCTATACCCTGCGGTACACTGTGCTGTACTGTGACCAGCTGCAGCAGGTAACTTCCCTTCCACAGAGCCTACATTTTGCTTAAGTTTAGCATAGAAGCGCTGATTTTCCCCAAACCTTCTCAGAGCATCAAAGCTGTGTTCTTTCATGTTTTTTGTTTTTTTTTTTGTTTTTTTTTTTTTAACATCAGGACCTCCAATGGATAAATCTCAGGGGTTTATCTACTATGACAAAAAGTTGTATTTTGTAGTGAAAACGCATCGGGTGCTTCACATAGTCTGAGAAAACAGCATTTCCCAAGGGGGTATGGAACATGCTCAGACGAGTGCTCTGTTTTCCTAAGGACACCTGCCAGAACCTTGCTGACATATGAAGCATTGAAAAATGTTTGGCATCAGCTGCCTCTCACAGAATTTTTCCCCTTGTTGACAGTAGGAAACAGCCATGTTATGCATATTTCTTTAATTCTCTTGGCTCCCTACATAGAAAATGTCTCATATGTTTTCTTCTATAACCACTGATTCCCAAAGAGAACAGAATATACAGATCTTCTTTTGGTCCAGGTATTAAGGGAGAGGGAACTTCAGTCCAGGAACTGCATGAAGGCAGGAGAAGGTCCTTTTTCACCTTGTGCTCCGATGGGAACTCCCTTGTCTGCTGGAAATTACTTTCCATGAAATGTTGGTTGTCTTGGTCTCTTGTCCCACTAACCATGTCATGTCAGTGCCTGCATGATCAGACTAGGGACATGATGTTTTTTTTTAGTTCAGGACTGGGTACATTTCCTTGAGTGTTGTTACAGTTTCTGTCTCTTCCAATTTGTCCTGTATTCAGGGTTTATTTCACATTTTACCTTAATGGAAAGTTTTTCACCAGCATAAATTCCACTTACCTTCTGATAACAATAGGGTAAAAACTTCTTAAAGTACCACTGTTTTGCGTGCAAATATCCATTTCTGTCTTCAGAGTCTCATATTTCTCTTTGCGTTGCATAGGAGACAAATCCACTGGTAAGGAAAAAGCTTTTTTTTATTCGGTAAGGAATTAGTAGACAGACCTTCACGTTTCTCTGTGCAAATTTTTCTCTCATGTACAGTTTTTGCTTTTTGACTATTTATGCCTCAACAAGATCCTCTGGCCAATTGCTTCCTGTACTAGTCAGACTACCTGCTGCCAATCAAAACATTACGCACAGCTATCAGGCATTATTATCAACACCTATCCTGCAGTAGTTCTTTTGTTTGTGATGAGTAATTTAACGCTCAACACTCTCAAACCTAAAACTAATATTGTGAAGTACTCCAAGGAGACAAATTACATATACCTTAAGCTTTCAATAACCACCTGGTATTTTGCAGATACTATTACACTGTGGGTTTCCAGAAAACAAACCAGAACAAGAAAAAAGTTCTGTTCCCGATGCAGCCATGGATCCCCGTCTTTCCCTTTGCTGGAGCTGAGCATCAGAAGCTGGTGATACCCTCCTGGCACTTAGGAAAGCAAGTGTGTGTGTTGGTGCTCCCTCATTAGCAGGCTTTAGCCTGCTTTGGAGATCATCAATCCAAAATGAAATCTTCTGCATTTATTCGACTTGCAGCTGGTGAGCCAGTCCGTTCCTTAATCTGCTTAACATCTGACTCCTGGCATTTGACCAGTATCGCAAGTATTTGTGAGCTTATAAAACATTAACACTTCGCTGAACGAGATTCTCTTATCACAGGGACCTACTGTCTTTGACAGTGATTTTTGGCTTTCACCATCTTTCTCTCTCAGTGGTGCAACTAAATTACTTGCCTACACTGAGTGCTGCGAGAGTCAGATATTGACCTGCTTTGCTTGCTAAAGGCTACGTAAGCAAAATAGTACCCATTCTTCTAAGCGATGCCAGTGATGAGTTTGAGAAAAAGAAATTTAGTTGTCATATATGGTATTTCCTTGGTGAATCCCTCCTAGTTGCCTCCTCAACACTGACTTTAGAAATGTGTGAGGGGCCAGTACAGCTCTGACTGGCATCAGCTACTCGTTAAAATCACTTTCCAGTGAAAAATGTCTTGAGATGGCTGCAACTTTTTGTTTTGTCGATCTTAGGCCTGATATTAGAGCAAAGTTACTACCTGAGCCATAGGGCTCAGAGGTGGATGTAGAGCTTTCTGAATTGTGGGAGGAATGTTTGTTCTCTCCCTACAAATTCACTGGTGTAAGCTGAGAGCAGTGGGAACAGTTCATATGGCCAGACTGTTGTCTCCGTTCCCAGCCTCTACTGTTGGCAGTCTTCATGTGTTTGATTGTCTTTAAATATAATTCTTCCCTTTAGCATCTCTCACATCTCTCCTCAGCTGACAGCAACCTCCGTTCCTCATATAATTCCTCGCTCTGGCTTATCAATAGTTTGCTATTCCTAGTACGGATTTCAGCTGCCACCTTCTATTTCAGATATTTTCTCTTTGCTGACGTGTAAGCCTCAGATAATTCAATGTCATATTCATTCCTCTGTTTTACTCTTGCCTCCTCTCTCTCCTCACTGTGACTTCCAAGACTGGATATTGTTTTTCTTGTTTTTCAAAAAAGGGTTTGTTATGTAGTGGACATCTTCTTTTGAAACTTACTGTTTTCTAACTTACATGTGTTGAGGCAACCTAGACAGATGGCAGCTATCCTTGCCTTCTGATGTGCACAGAGTGCTCTTTGGCATCGTGGTCTTGCACAGACTCAGCTCAGGTGTGTGCAGGACTGTAGAGTGGCTCCAACCAGGACAGCCCAGCTCCTGGGGTAGAAATCAGAGGGATGGCAGTCGGATATTATCGGTCTGTGTGTAGGCTCACATGATGTAGAGGTAGGGTGTGTCCAGGAGAAACTCCCAAGCCTGAGAAGTGGAAAGTCCTCCTAGGTAAAGTAAAGCTTTAAGCGTGGAGAGCTCTGTGGTACCTAGGAATGGCATTAATGAGGGAAATCCGAACTGCTCTGTTGAGAGGCAATGCAGGATAGAGTGGGTTTAGGAAGCCCCATGGCACGCTGCAGGCTGCTGGAAGATCGAGGATGTAGAATGGTCAAGCACAGAGCAAGAAAGTAAACCACTCAGGAAAAGGAACTTTTTCTTTTGGTTTGCCAAATATGAGGCAAGAAAAAAAAAAAAGTATATAGTAACCTACAAAGCGTGGTCTTAGAAGATGAGGAGTTCAGCAACCCCTCCCAGTGCAATGCTGTGCCATAAGGGACATATGCTGGCTGTACAAACATAGAAGTAATGACCAGGAGCAGAGGGATGATAGCACTTGCATACATTGTTCTGCCAAGACAACAGCTAAAATGTGGGGTTCAGTTTTGATATTTTTTTAAAAAAACATTGAAAAGATGGAGAAAGTGCTGAAAAAATGCAGTGAGTGATTTAAGAACCAGAATCTCTTTTTTTAATCTTATCAGAAAGAACATTGAGAAAGGATTTGGTTACAGTATATTAGAGTATTTGTATATATTATATACTTATATATATAATACATGTATTCAAATATTAGAGTATTTAATGGTTGGATTTGATGATCTTAAAGGTCTTTTCCAACCTAATGACTCTATGATTCTATGATAAGTCCCTTTCCTGGGAGAAAACACTGAGCACTGAAGTGATCTTGAACTTAGCAGAGAATGAAACTGTGGTTGGAATCTGAAGCTAAGTCAATCCAGGACAGAAGTCACATACCTTTTTTTTTTTTTTAGCAGTGAGTGAGATTAACCATTCAAACTAACTACTATGCAACAGATTTTCTGTCTCCAGCTATTGTCGGATCAAGACTAGATATTCTGCTGGAAGTTATGCATTAGTCAAATGCAAATTATCCTTTCATCAAACAGAAGTTATTGGGCTCCATACAGAATTAATTGGGTGATGAAATAATAGCTCTAATGTACTGCAGATCAAATCTTATGATCTAATAGTCAGCTTTGGCAGTGGAAGTAAATGTCTAAATCTAGGGACCCAGGTTTGTAATTTTCAGACAGTTCCTGTGAGAGTATATTTCTTAGGATCACAGAGTTTTATTGTAGGCTTCTCCATCATCTCCAAATTCCCATCTCCTACATTGGGTCATGTTTGTGCAGGTTCTTCCCTTGCTATCCTCCTGATTTGTTGCACAAGCACACTTCAAAGTCCATAAACACTCTATCCTGTAAATGTCATCAGTTCTGTAAATACTGTATGTGTTGTAACACCCCATAAACTTTGACCAATCACCCCTCAGAATGTCCCTGGTTACCTTGAGGAAGTTCTTATTCCCATTGAATAAAATGGGAAGGATGGCGAGGCACTCAGAGCTTCTGATCTGGAACAAGCTCCACATTTAGGACTGTTTGCTCACAACAGCCGGTGCTGAAGTTAAACAAGAAATTTTGCTTCTGTCAGTGCAAATTCATCTGTATGTATTCATTTCATATTTCAGCTGTTTATCTAGCCTGCCCCATCATGCACTCAGCATGGTTCAGACGAAAGCAGTGGTGACACTAATGATCTTTCAAAAATTCCTAACAGTTATCTAAATAAATACCTTTAGATGTCCAGTGTGTGGAGACGTCTCATTCCTAGTTAAGTTTTGATGGCTTAAGATTTATGAATAGGGAGATTTTGCTTGGGAACACCTACATATGTATTTACAAGATCAGGTAATGTATCACAGAACTGCAGAGGTCTCTGTCTTCCATAAAAAGCAGGATGAATACTCAAGTTGTGTCCAAGTTGACCAGACTTAACCCATGGTTCAAGACTACTTTATCCATCCAGGCCTGCACGTGAGAAAGTCCTGGACATTATCCCACCCCTAATGACCTCAACTGGAGTCTATTCACAGCTCAGTTACAATGACTATACCTGCAGGAGGAAAAGATGTAACCTGGGCTACTCTGAACATACCATACGTGTACCAGCATTAAAGTGATGGGAACCAGAGAATATGTGTATGCAGTATTTTATTAAAAATACCGTATGAGCCTAGTGCAATACATTCACTACAGAGTGGAGAGGTTCACTTGACAATGATGTTGTGAACGTTAAACATTTTTAGGTCATGGAGTAATAGAGGTATTCCTCAGGATAAGTTCATGACAAAGCTGCAAGGTTAATCTACCAACTGATTGGCAGGTAAATTAACTTTTCCCCTGAGAATACTAACAGTTAGAGATTATCTGCTTTGTAATTAAAGAAGTGATTGAAACACATGTAGGTATATCTGAGTCATATTCTTGACTACAATAGCTTCAGATGAAGACCGAGTGCCTGCTGTCAAGAGGCAAATGGCTGATGTCACTTGCTCTAGTACCTCAAATTTCTCATACTTTGAGCTCGGAGATCTCTCTAAAGACAAAGTATTAAAAGAAACAAAACCATTTAGAAATTCCTTGATATTTTAGTGATTGACATCTCAATTTCAGGAGGAAAACGGCTGTGGCACTATGACAAAGCAGTAACTTTGTACAATATGGATCTTCCCATTGGCTTGTCTAATCTGTCTTATTTTTTCCACAGTTATTCGTAGCTTTGCTGCTTCTTAGCCCAAAGTCACCCAGAAGCCTGTGTTTTTCAGTTTTTTTTCCCAAGATCCCAGTAGCACTGGCTGGTACTGGGACTTCTCTCAACAGCCTCCACTGCCACCAACCATGTGCCAGGGCTGGCTGTTTTGTTGGCTATATTTTATTCATTTCACTTGTAAGTGTGAAGCAGAGGGTTTGAAACTCTTTCTAAGCTCCCATTGATGGGAGGCCACTAATCTGAGATCACTGAGCAGGCTAGTATGGGGCTTGGGAGCCGCTCCTCTGTTTCATGACAGTTAGGTTCGCTTTTGGCCCTCTCGATCCCAGTTAGCCCAAGAGATGGTAAATGCCCATAACGGTGAGAAATCAGGTCTGGAGGCATATGAACTTTCTTTCCAGGGTCCTGCAGTGATTGGACTAACTACTCAGGGGAAATGTTTAAAAATGGATGGAGTGGAAGGTATCCTGATGTTATAGTCCTTCCTAGCAGTCAATTCCTTCACAGGGAAATGTTTAAATCAAAAGAAGGAACGTATTAAATGGAAGTCAGCTGGAGGGAAAAACACAATCAGAAATTCAATAAAACCATTTCAAATTGAGTACCTAATACATTTGTTTTGAGAACAAATTCCTTGTGCAACAAAAAGCAAAATTTAATAGAAAGCTAACATGATAAAATAATACAATCAGGAAACGAATACTTTCTCCTTATATCAAATCAATAAGTGTATCACTGAAGTGCAGAGTCCTCTTAAATAAACATTTTCCAAAATAATTTTGTTCAGTTAAATTATCTATGGAATATTTTCCTGTTCCAGGGCATTTACCATGGGCTGTCACAAATCCCAGTTCCAAAGCAGGACAGTGGATGATATTCTTGATCTCTGATGATCAGAGAGCCTGAAGCATCCGAAAACCAGCCACCAGAATGAAGGACGGCTTAATACCTTTAAATAAGGAGAAGATTGACTTTTTAAAATGAAAGATACCTTATTGAAATTCTTTACAGAACAAGAAAATAGACTCCAAGCAGAATTTTCTATTTGTTTGGGTGTCAAGCAGAGAATAGCTTTATATTATTGTCAAATAGTGCTATTTTACACAAATATCTTCGATGTGTAACTAGTGAGTGGAAACTGTTTTAGTCCCATTACAGAATGATGAGAGGCTCTAGCCCGGGTCATGGCCTGCTGCAGGCACCCCTGTGCATACACATAGTAGGGAAAAGTCTTCCTTCTGGAGGGTTTGCAACTTCTCTAGATGAGACGTCAGCATGGATTGCCAGGGTGCAGGGCCAGACCAAGTAGTCCCCGATCAAGCTATGAAAGATGCTTCAGGGAAGTCAATCAGCCATCCACAAAAAGCAGACAGGCAGATGGTTGCTTTGTCTAAGGATCTCCTGACAAGTTCTGTGCACAAACTTCAACCTAATCCGCGAGGTCTTTGCACTGGAAATGTCTTGGGCGTTGTCAGAACTCCAAACGTTTGTGTCAGCTCTGCAAACGCCGGCACAGGCTGAAGCTGGTAGAAAGTGAGGCTTATTTTGTCATTTTATAGAAAGGAAACCATAGCACATACAAATTGGGAGTGCAATTCACAAGTCTAAATATAATCATCTACTGCCTTTTTAAACATCTGAAGGTATCCAAAACACCTGCATGGGTCTGGCAGATGCAGGCAGGACCTACAGAAGACACACAGTCTGCCGGGTTGGAGCCAGAGACTGGGCAGCATACCAAACAGGGCATCTAAAATGGCTTTATGTTTAGAAATCTAAATTGCTCTCTAAGTGATTGTTCATGGACTGAATATCTACTGCAGGGAAGGAATTTGGAAGTAAGTGTTTCAAGAGGTGGTCCATTTGCTTTCACATCTACTCTTCAAAAATATGTATCTGGAAAAATATTTCTCTGGAGAAGAGAAGGCTCTGGGGAGATCTTCTAGCAGCCTTCCAATACCTAAAGGGGACCTACAAGAAAGCTGGAGAGGGGCATTTTACGAGTGTGTGTAGTGATAGGACAAGAGGCAATGGCTTTAAACTGAAAGAGGGTAGATTTAGATTAGATCTAGGGAAGAAATTTTTTACAATGAGGGTGTTGAAACACTGGAAGAGCTTGTCCAGAGGAGTTATGGATGCCCCATCTCTGGAAGCGTTCAAGGCCAGGTTGGATGGGGTTTCGAACAACCTAATCTAGTGGAAAGTGTCCCTGCCCACGGCAGAGGGCTTGGAACTAGATGATCTTTAAGGTCCCTTACAACCCAGACCATTCTATGATTCTATGTATAATTCAAGTAGCCTTTATCATGTAGTGGCATGGACACCTCTATTCCTTTCTGTCCAACACAGAGCAACATTTTTGAGAAAAACCCTAGGTTCCTCAGATTTGTTTCCTAATGTAATAAAGAGAATCCATTTCTAGATAGCAATTACTGAAACTCTACCTATTTGTAAATGTGTTAAAACTGTGCATTGCAAAAGCAACTAATAATGTGCCGATTTCATCTTAGGATTTCAAATCTAGAAAAAATACACAAGTTTGGTCTTTCTAAAACCAACTCATTTCCTTCCCATAATGTCCTTTATGTGAGAATTTCCTGAGCTTGGGAAATCTCATCAGGATCAGTTCAGCTTAAATTTTCCCTCTCCAGCCCATTCTAACTGCTGCCTATTAAATGACTTTGTGGTTTCCTGACACTGAAGGCAGCTTAATTGAAAATTTGATTCAGCAAAATAATCGCCTGTTGTACAGCAAGAATGAGAATTTTTGTGGTAGAGTTGTTTTTTTGTCATTCATCTCTGTCGGGCCACTGTGTTTTGGTGCACGTTTGAATTAATGTCATTGCTGACAAATCAATCCCTGCCCATCCTTTGCCATTATTATGTTTTCCACTGACATTTCTGAGAAAATAATAAAGATCTTAAAATTTCTTAAGGACAAGATCCACAGTCCCAGTATCAGCTCTGGGTGATCTCTAACTACATATCACTAGTAAGGATTTAGCCAATTGAGTCGTTGTAGCTTAACTAAAATAGCTTCAGCAGAGTTGGAGGGTATATCAGCTTTCAAACAAGATAGGAGATATCTCTCAGAGATGTGGAGAGCAGCTCTCCTCATTGAGTCCCATCCTATCACATAGCATAACTTGAAGTTTTGACTTGGGAGAAACCTTTGAGTTCAGTCAGGTGTCAGAGCTGGACACAAAATGAGGATGGTGACTTTTGGTTAATGGCTCAGTTAGTGATGTGAGGGACAGAAGCTCTTCAGTGCCACACACCTCCATATTTCCAGTGGAGGGCTGCATTCTCAATAGGTGACTTTGGGCAGCTTCCCTCGTCTCCCTAACCAGACTGCTGTCGAGTTCATGAACAGGAACTCATGTGTTACTGAAGGTAAGACAAACAGTCAGGCAAGGAATGGGAGCCAGGAAGGAAATGGGAAGGAAGCAGAAATGGGAAGGAAATAGCTGGTTGCATCCATACGTAGAAATGGGTAAGAGGAGACCACTGCATCACAACACAACATCAGTATACAACGTCACGTTCTGGGTTTTTTCCATGTTTCAGGGGCTTGTATTGTTAAAGAACATTGTTCTATCTACAGTGCAATGCTAGTGTGATTTTCTTGGGTGTGATGTCGTGTCACCCAGTATACTTAAGATTTAATGCGAAAGCATAGTTTGATATTTGAAGTCAGTTTTAGAGAACCACTGGCTGATAAAGTATTTCTGTTGATTAAAAGTAAGATTTCAAAAATTGGTGGTATAAATAAGCTAGTTGTTCTTAATGGTGTTATAAATAGATTTTTCATCTTGACTAACGTTTGAAATCCAGGTTCAATGATATGTCAGATTCACAAATATAGAAGACACTGTTCTAGGAGAATGGGAAAAAGGGCAAAATATGATAGAAAGATTCCAGCCAGAGCCAATAGCAGCAGATCACCAGTCTCTGCACTAGTGTCAAGCATCAATGGATAAGCAAGACACATACTTCCGAGTGAACTGTGATCTTCGAGGATTACAAATTTTCAAATCTCAGTCCTGGATAAACATTGTATTAGAAATACTGAGATGCACTGATAGAGATAAATAAGGCATTTAGAATACCTTGGGAGATCACAGGAAAAAGAGGCTGGAAGGGACTTTGAGAGGTCATTTACTCCCTCCACCCCCTCAAGGCAAGATAAACTATACCTGTGACATTCCTGACAGACACTTGTCTAACCTGTTCTTGAAAAAAACACCAGTGATAGAGACCCTACAGCTTCCCTAGGCAATCTATTCCAAGGCTTAACTAGAAAGTTTTTCCTAATGACTATCCTAAATCCCCTTTGCAGAAATTTAAGCTCATCAATTCTTGTCCTATCTACCAGGGACACGGAGAACAGATTATTCTCTGCCCTTATGAATACACTTAAAAATTATGAAAATTTCTGACTTCGTTTCCTTGGTACAGGCCTTGTAATTTCAGGAAGTAAACGGAGACTGGTAAGAAAAGAAGAAATTGGGAAGCAGTACAGAACAAGTGTATATAGGCATAGGATTTCATATCTATAAACTGCTATATGCAAGTGTAAAAGTCATGTATAATGGATGTACATTTTATGGACTAAAATGCTAGAAATCAATGAGTAAGAGTGCAATCTTAAACTGCAAACAGCCAGGGGAAGTCTCCTGATTTTTGACAGGGATTATATCAGGCCCACAAAACTTAAACTTGTTAGTGGGTCTTGGTCATCTGCCTCAAAGGCTGGTTCTGATTTCAGTTTCATTTGCAGAAGTGGCAGTTGGTTTCTGACTTTGTTTTAAAGTCTTGAGTGGAGGGCAAGAATGAAACAGGGAGAAATTATTTTGATTACATTGGTTGATATACAGGATACATCTCCATTGGCAAAGTTGTTTGGACCACTAGGAGCAGGTCCATAGTGTAAAACAGTTGGTGTTGAGGATCCCATATCCACACTCTGTGCATTTCGGAGAGGGTGAATCTGGACTAGGTGCAGCACAAGCCCAGGGACTGAATGCCTGTAAGCAGTGGGAGCCCTGTAACATGCACTTCTGGAGCATGTCTTCTGGGTTAGATTCACGAAACAGGAATCCAGCTGGTGCGTGCCTAGGAGTGATGTGAACCAAGTGAACCAAAGCCCAACAAGTGAGGACACCCAGGAAATCCACTTTCAAAGTGCAGTCTTGTTTCGAGCTAAAATGATGATTTCTTGTTAGGTCAAGAAAGTGTCAAGTTTTGCTCTGTACACCATTTCAGCAGGCAATGTCAGGGGCCAATTTGATGTTAAGCCTGGAAACTGTTTACCCACAATGAAATAATTTCCCTAACCAATACAAACTTCAATCCATGGGGTAGTTCTTCCTTTAAACCTCTGGATTTTCAGAGCTGGACAGTGTATTTTCCGCAGTCAGTATGTCCATTCAAGGGCTTCCCATTCCCCTCTTCCCTCCCAGACACTGCTTGCTCCTTCATTTTTGCTGACATACTTGTTTATGAACTATGAACTTGATCTGGCCACCGAAGGGCAATAGGAGAGCAGATCAAAATGGCCAGAGTGGGCGCAGGGACAGTCATTATGCCATCATCACAAGTGAGGAAAAAGTTGCTGATGTTCAGTCTCGGGAAATGATGGACCCTGCCAACAAACACCTGTCTGAGCCCTAGGACTGGCAAAAAGCCCTTGATTCTTTCGTGGTTGTCTTCTGCTGCCCCCCAAAGTAAGTATATTGCTTAAAAACAGAGTAGGGTGACGAAGATCACCTTCAGGGACTGCTTTTGCTGGGTAGACAAGAGAGGAAGAGCACTGTGGGTGATGATGAGAAAACTACAGGGATCCAGGCAAAATGATGAAGCCTTGATAAGGAACTTAGTGTTGAGTCCAGAAAAATGGATGACAGAAAGGAAAGGCATATAATGGAGGCTGCCTGGAAACAATCTCTAGCCCTGATGCTGCTCTTCTGGTATTTCTTCTATTTTTCCAACGTAGTTGTTTGCATGGTCATTTGAGCCAGAACCAAGAACAACCTTTCTTCCCCTACTCATTTTTCAGCCAGCTCAGCGTCCTGGTCTGCTTCACTATGTGACTACACAAATGACCGATGGAGGATGGGAATTAGGAGAAGGAGCAGGGGACTGCCCAAGTCATCATTGCCACCTGAAAAGCTCTGTGTAAGTTTTGTATAGCCAAAGATGAGTGAAACACAAGCCAGACCAACTGAGATGAATGACGATAAGGTTATTCATCACTGGTTTGGGAAGCACTTAACATGATTTAAAATGGAAGAAATGTCCAAATACAGAGACTTGCCCAGATCTCACTGGACACAAATCTCCTTTAGAGTCAGGATGCAATTCATTTTACCTGTCTTCAGTCATCTAAAAGTTAAATGTTTAAGCCAGTCACCCCAGGCTCCCTCTGTATTCAGTCAAGAGAAATAGGTATTACCAGAGAGTGATTGATCTCTCCTTAAGGTGGATGTCTGACACAGGTTGCATAATTTTCTTTCTGAAGGTGCCAGTTTCTCCACATTGACTGAAAAAAGAAGCAGGGTAGCTAACTCAGATGTCTAATTTTTAGGTGTGTAAAGGTAGGTGAGATGAATCCTGTCCTAGGGAATCTCATTACGTGGGTACCACTGCAGAGCCATATGGTCAAAGTTGAATTTCACTTACACGGCCAAAGCACTAAGTGGCCTGCACATAAATAAGGCCTCGTGGGTCAATGACAAAACTCCATTACTCCAGGGGAGTAGGAGTCAGTCAATAATGAGAAACTGCACTTGCTAACTGAGATGGCCTAATAATTCTTTCTACTGTGAACTTCTGATTTGTGATATATATCTATTTTTTACCAGGACCTTTATCTTAAATCAGAGGAAGGGTTGGACTTGATATGACTCATGTCAATGCTTCACCCAATATAGTTATGATTTGATTTTTTTTTAAAATTAGAATTAACATTATAATTTAATAATATGATAGAAATCAGATATATACTTTAAAAAGCCTATTTTTTAATGTGTGTGTGAATTTGCTTGTTTATTCAGTTGTGACATTTCAGCCTATAAACAACCATTCTGTTCAGTTGTAAATATTTTATCACATGCCATTCATTTCTGTAACACATAAATGCTTTTGTCATACTTCCAGTCAGGTTCTGTCATGATGAGAACAAGAGTTCAGTTCATTTTTTTCTGCTGAAACTCAGCAGGATTTTCTCAGTTTTACCAAGAAGCTACAAGCCTCCAAGATTGAGGCACTACATAAAATTTCCTTGGTTTCACTACCGGATTTAGAATCATAGAATCATAGAAGAATAGAATCATCATCATTTACTAATGTCTAGGTCAATAAACAGCATCATTTGCTGTACCAAGAAATGTCTCATTTTGAATCTTTCTGTCCTAAGAGGTTCACTCCATATCCTGGCAATGTGCTGACGCAATGTCACCTTCTGTGATGTGAAGTGCCCCGTTCCATCAGGTGCATGATAATGCAGAGTCAGTGTCCTAAGAAGAAAAAAGACATGAATATGCTTGAACGATGCACAGTACACATCTTACTTTAGCTGTTTAGCTAAGTACTAAAAAAAAAAGCAAACCAATTTGTGGCTCATCTTTAAGCAGCAGATATTTTATGTGCAATTCCCTCACGTATGAACGCATAAATGAGCACACCCGTGCTATATGACATCCAGCATTAACTGCCATTTAGGTATCAGACTCCCAAGTGAAAGAAGCACCATGGAATTATTGTCTTACCTAGAGGAGTCAAAAAAATTACCAAGAGAGTCACCCAGCTAGCTGGCAAACCGTGCCAAGCTCACCAGGATCTATGGTATGTATTACTATCTGTAGGGAAAAAATCAAAAGGAACAAACTGGGCTTAAACTTTCAGTGACCAGCTCCAGGGTATTTCCTCCTCCTGTGTTTTGTTTTTTTTTTTTTTTTAAAAGCCATGAAAGCCAATCTTCACTCAGGAAATACTATTTTTGTTTACATGTGATGAGTTTGTCTTTTGACAGTCTTTCACTTTAATCAGAGATTGACTCAATCATAACAAATGGCATTTGTGTTCTTCTGAGCAAAGAGCTAGACAAGATATAATTAGAAATACTTTAGCTGACCTTTCATAAACCATGATCCCCAACAAAATTGTTCGGAATCACATTAAAAAACAGTCTTACATCTTTTGTGGGTACAGACAAGATTACAGGATACTTTTATTTTAGAATAATTACACAGTGACCTTCAGCGTTATTTGCAAAGGTCATATTCTCTTCACATACTCTTGATTTCCTTTCAGTTTTCCCTTTTGTCCCACCAGACATAAATTTAGCAAAGGAAGAAGAAAGAGAGAGTATTTTTTCTGTGGTTGAAAACTGAAGAAGATAGTTCAAAGTCCCCATAGGCACTCAGAGGGCTGTGGGCTATGATAGGCTATTTTCTACCATTTAGCTCCTGTATTATCACTACTCCTTTTTCTTCATTATTCTCCACTTATCACATGCAGCATCACTACAGAGCCCAAATAGAGAGTTGTAATTACCCAGCTGCCACCTGATAGTACCCCTTCTATCATCTTTATCTCACAAGGCCTTGCTGTTTCATCATTGGATAAAACTTGCCCATGGCAATGCCTGTGATAGTACATCTCAGAGATACATTTAAAGTTTACTCATTTATCGCAGGAAAATGCTGAACCCATGCAATTATTAGATACACTTGCCAATTTATTTGTTCTGTAAGGCTACTTTAACTCCTTTTTCTATCAGCTATTTGTTCTGCTCTTCTTGAAAACACTGAGGTCACCGTTGTGCACCAAGATGAAATAGAAAATTTCTAAGACATCCAGGCAGAAGGCAGCCCAGAGACTCATTGATAAAAACAGACCTATGCTTTCCCTGGCTACGTAGTGTGAAAGACCTGCATTTTGTGCATGTTTTTTTCACGTATCACCCCATGAGGCTAACTTGAGGGTCACAAGGCTTGAGCATCCCATGCTCCCAAAGTAGATTTCATGCACTGTGCTAACACTGTCAGGTCCAATCCAGAAATACCACATTTGGGAAATAAGTGATCTGCTGACATGCGTAAAAACTGAGTGTAAAAATGTGAGGACATAATATTAAACGTATCCAGATGCAATTGCACTATGAGTAGTCAGCATCTGCTCTGGCCCGCGTGTCTGGGTCTGATATTTTAAATTGGTATTTTGCTTTAGGATTGATGCAAGTTTCCTGTCCTTCAAAGAGAAATAAAGTATAGGAAATGAGAAAAAAGAGAGTAAATGAGAGTTAAAAATTTTTTTTTTTTCTAAAATTTTCAAGTCACATTTACAGTATAGCAACAGTAACAGCAACGCTTCCAGTTGAATTCCACGCCAGAGCCCCACGGAGCTCTCGGTTAGCGTGGGAGATTCTGCCCCCTTTTAAGGGGCAGGAAGTCTGAATTCGGGCTGTGCCACTGCAGCCTTGGACAGGGGTGGGATTTGCGAATGTAGGTGCCTGAAGCGAGAAGTGGTGAGTAAAATCCACACTGGCACAGCAAAAAGCGCTGGGGTCCCAGCACCAAGATGTCTCAGTGACTCCTCAGGAATTCTCTTGGACCAGCCAGCCTCAGCAGTTTGGCTCAGCGTGATGCTGTCTCTGTGCAGGAGGGTCTGTGTGTCTTTCCGCTTGCATCCCCACTGCCCTCGAGGCAGGAAAGTCAAGGCAGTGTGAGCCCGGCTGGCTCTGTGCATATTCAGGTGTTTCAGGTTGAGATCTTCCTGCTACAGAGGTGATGGCTCCTCTCCTGAATCCCAGCTGGCCCAAGCAGCAGCAGAGCAGCACTGCATAAGAGTTAAAAAAAGCTTGGCTAGATCTGAGCTGGCTCTGCATCCCAGCTTTCATGGTTTATCAGCCACCTGGACTAACCCCCCACGGGTGATTGGGAGTCGACCGTGTAATACATGGGGAGAACGAGGAACCTATGAAGGGGAGTCAGAAGCCAGAAAATTGAAAAGAGCATTGCCAGAGCCAGTCGGTGGCAAATTTTGGGAAGGAAGGTATGGCAGAGTTGTCGCTCTTGCAAGGGCACTTCTTCCCAGCTGGAGAGAGCCACTTGCCTCCGTGTGGGACATTACTTCTGAAGCTGGGAGCTTTGTCCAGGACAATTCTCTCTGGAAGTAAATCTGTTAGAAACTTCCCTCCTCTGTCTCCTGTTGCTGTCATCAACAGCCCTGTGCTTAGGACGGTCTCTGTGGGGGGTGAAAGGTCTGCCATCAGACTGTCACCACAGGTGATCTGGAGAGGTCTGAAAGTAATCAACTTAACCAATGAATTTTTGCTTAATAAATCCATATTTAAACATCTATGCCCTGATCCGTGCGCATCTCATTTTCTCCTTTGTAAACGGCAAAATCACAAAACTTCCTTGTTCTGGGGTAGACTGCTTTGAGACCTGCGCTCATTACCAGGATCACTCAGACTAACCACACTGTTCTGGCACCACAGAATGAAAGGGGATCTTGAAGATGTTTGGAGGAGATGATTGCCTGAGATGCCCTCTGTGAGATAAACACCAGGATCCCACTGGGTCTTCTATTCGCCTTCCAAACGTTACATGGGTACCACACCCTTCGGAGAAATTCAGGTAGCTTGATACTTAGGGTGTTTGTTCACCAACACGAGAGAAGCCTGAAAAGGTTTCACAAAGCTCCCACCCACTTGAAAAAGAGAATGCCAGATAATTAGTGGAAACTGGCAGTGAGTATTGGCTCCACAAAGTATGTTAGAGTTCTCCCCCCACCAAATAGCTCTGAACAGTGTTTGTGTGCATCCTGAAACAAAATGACATACCTTGTCATAAATTTTTAACTAATATTTTATTGAGTTTGCATGCGTTTCATATTTTTTTATTCTTAGCACTCAGCATTTTAGTACAGAGATTACTATGGCAGTTACGAAAAAAAAAAAAAAACAAATCCAAACCTATTGCTCTTTTAAAAGCAGTACTTTTAATTAAGCAGTTAATGCACAGTTGAAATCGCGTGCCATGCAGTGAATAGTTGGCTCGCATGACCGTGTAAATGCTAACAGAGAGACTGAGCAGCTCACAAGCCCTAAAAGCCCTTTATGGCAGGTACAGCAGCCATTTCACCATATACCATAGTTAACATTCAGGAAATAAAATTATTAATATTATTTAAATATTTGGCGCCATTTAAGAAATTTGAACTTTGAAACAGAGCCGAACCAGATGCTAGCTTTCTTCAGTGAGCCAAAACCAGCACATGGCCTTCCACATCTGGATGCTCCCCCAGCTAGCACCATATAATTTTCCTTTCGGGGAAGGTAAGCCCGAGAGGTAGCATGCTCATCCTCCTTCCCTCCCAAGGCAAAGTTCCACAGGATCTCAGCAGCAGGACATTTGTCTTTTCCTGCTTACTGGCTACTATGAAAGACCCCAAGATGTTTCTTGGTCAGGCCTCCGTAATGCACATTTGTCAGGGTGAGTTAATCTTGAGGAGCATATTGATACTTCCCTTCACATCCTCCTGTGCAAGGAGAGCAGGATGCTGATTTTCCAGACGGAAAGAGGTCTGGCTTGTTTCCCTCTTGCCCAGCAAGGTTTTGGCTATGTGGGATCAGAAAAGCCCTCTATAGAAACAGAGGAGCTGGTTTATGCTCCCTCTCCAGATCCACGGTGGAGTGGAGAAGAAAGCATCACTTTCTGACTCCCCCAGAAGTGCTCTGCAGCTGGGCTTGTATTTCCACCATCTAACCCTTGCAGAAATTAACCCCAAAGAGACTCCACTTCCAGCTGCACTCCTGGCTCCATCAGCCTCCTGCAGACCCACCAAGGGCTCATGCATCAGGCCTCGGCGGTCAGAACCTTCGTTGTTGAGATAGTCACTAACAGTAATGAGTAATTCATAGCGCAGGGTTGATACCTGCTTTTTGTGCTGCAGCAGCACCAGACCTCCTTGTTGGGGAGTGCAGCCCAGGCTGGGGCTATGGTACACTGAATAGTTAAGAGGACAGCATAGGTATATCCCAAAGAGCTAGAGCTGAGACATAAAACAAATAACAAATGCTAACATCCGAAAAAAACCCCACAACAACAACAACAAAAAACACTCAAGGAAGGGTTTGGGCAAAAGACTGTAGAAACTGTGAGGATTCACAACCGTACACCATGAAATGGTAAATTGAGAGCAAGTCACAAATACGCTGGTTCTGTACTTGACCAGCTCCACATGTCATAGAATCACAGAGTCATAGAATGGTTTGGGTTAGAAGGGACCTTAAAGATCATCTAGTTCCAACCCCCCCTGCCATGGGCAGGGACACCTTCCACTAGATCAGATTGTTCAAAGCCTCATCCAACCTGACCTTGAACACATCCAGGGATGGGGCATCCACAACTTCCCTGGCCAATCTGTTCCAGTGTTTCACCAGTCTTATTGTAAAAAATTTCATCCTTATATCTAATCTAAATCTCCCCTCTTTCAGTTCAAAGCCATTGCCCCTTGTCCTATCACTACAGGCCTTTGTCAAAAGTCCGTCATGCGACGTTTGGTCTTGTGAGAGTCTAAGACCTGGGTGCAGCGCCCAGGACACTGACACTGCTGCGTGCTTAGTGCCATGGTCACACATTACCCAGGGTCTTGTAAGCTTTGCTTTTGACTCTGGTGAAATAAATCTTGTTGTTACCTAGATAATCAGGGCTTTTTTGAGGTCTTGGGGGAAGGGGAAAGGAATGCCTCTGTTGTTTGTATTGCTTTTATCTAAAGGTCCAGTAAATAGAAGAGATCAAGCCTTCGGTTCAAAAATGCACATGCTTGAGCAAAGCCTTATTCAGCAAAGCACTTACATACATAGTGAAAGTTAAGCATAAGCCTTGTACTCTGTTCACTTCTGGGCCTGATACAGGGGACATCCATTTGGACACAGCAGGGTGTAAGGTGTTAAAATGATTTAATTGTGTAAGACATGTTCAGCCTGGGTCAAGTCCAGAGAGGAGACAGGTCAATGGCTGAAGTTTATTACGAATCTTCTTGAACCTCTTGTTTGGCATTGTTTCTAAACAGAAGAGGAGAGGAAATCCAGACTGCCTTTAAGTTGCTCCAGAAAGAATAAATCAGCCTCTCCATCTGTGTAATATTCCTTGCATTTCTGAATCCATCACAGAAAGTGCTTTTTGTATATTCATGCATGCATGCGTGCATGTATAGCTACATATGTAAGTTCCCTGAAATACCTTTCCTTGTGTTGTAGCCAAAGTGAGGTAGTTTTCAACCCAGTTATTTACAGCAGATTAATTTAATAGGTATTATTATGAAGTTTTGGAATTAGAAACAAGTTTAGCATCACATACAGCTCTAGGTCTTTTCAAATATGTCTATACTATAAATCCTCAGTTTAATTTTGCTGAAGCTCCACATTTTTCAGACAGAAATGTAGACAACCAAGACTCAAGTGAGAGGAGAGTTCTGTAGTATTAGTTACCTTGCGCCACAGAGGCAGATCAGCCCTGATGATGGGTAGTTAAAATTTTTTGTCCAAAATACATAAAAACGGGACAATAATTGCATCTTCTTTCATAGAAATGAAAAGTTATTGCCATTATTACAAGACTGGCGAGTGCAGTGCTGAGGAGAACAGACAGTGTGCTCTGAAAGAACAGAACTGTGGAGTTTATAAAGAAGATGAGTTATTTTTAGAATATCTATTACACATCTCTCTCCTCAAAATTAAGTGCCAAATAACCGATATCACATTTTTTTTTTTTTTCTGTTACTGGGCGTATTCAGAGTGCTCTACCACAGCACCAAGCTCTGTACAACCACAGAGAGCGACGTAATCAGTGCCCCATGGCACATATATCCTAAACCGAGAAAACAAAGGGGCAATATGAACAGAGGACAGACAAAGACCTACAGAGAGACAGTATAATGCTGAGGCTAAATCGACTGAGAAGATCAGTCACCCAGGCAGGAATGGATCTCCTACATCTCCTGAGCCTCACACCAGTACCTTGAACAAAAGGCTTGATTTACTTCCTTGTCCCTCTTAGACTTTCTGCTCACATTTTGCAGATGCCTGTAGATTGGTTCAGTGACAGCTATACTGATCCAGCTGAAAACACTCTAGGTGCCATAGCGGAGCTTCCCCAGCCCTGTACGGAAATGATATGGCAGCAATGGGGTCAATGACCTGCTATCCATCCCCTTCTCAGGAGAAAGGATCTCTCAGGTCAATAGAAAAAACTGTCTGCACCATGACCAAGTAACAGTGGCACTGGCACAATACTGGCCTTTGGCATATCTCTGTGGTGGCTACTTCATGTCTGGCTAAAACAGAGCCTGTGGTGGATCAAAAAGGTGCTCTTCCCAGCAGGACCATCACTCTTTCCTAGAGTAGGACATCGGGCAGTTCCTTGCTGGTGCTACGAGGAGAAAGGTTAACACCACATTAAGGAGGGCCCACTTGGCCAAAGGAAAATCTTTAAAACTGTATCTTAAAAGGGGCCATATTCTGCACTGTGGATTGGGGCCTGAGGCCAGCTAAGCAGCCTGGCCAGAAACCAGGTCTTCAGAAATGAATGCAGACACCACCTACATCAGTGAAAGAATAGGCTAGGAAACTTCCCCTCAAAGGAGATGACGAAAACACAGCAGAAGGTTAGTCTCACATCTTCCATGGGAGATAAGCATTGTTTAAGGAGATACTTCACAGCTCTTGAATTTATCAAGGCTAGCTACAGAAACGGCTTTTCACATAATATTTTACCTGGAATCAGAAATTACAAGAACTTCATGGATGCCAGGCATTCAGGTAGGTATTTTTTTTGGAACTTTTTAAATGTTGGCTTCAGGCACTGGTAGGGTTTCAAGCTAGTTAGACATTCCAGTGTATTTACTAGTCCCTATTGATAACCCTAAATCAGTGACTCATATTTTATTCTGCTATAAAGGCCTTTTTTTTTTCCTCAACAGGTTCTGTTCTGATTTCTTTCTGCAACATCATGTGAATCCCTTTGTTTTATGACTTATTTCAGTTAACTATCATGTAAGCAAAGCTAATCATTCCACAAATCCCAGGATCGTCTACAGTGGCCAAGGTATTTATAATGCAGGCTCTCCAGTACAGTAGTTGATTTTAACGCTAAATTACACATTTTTGTAAGCAGCTTTCCTCTCAGCTCTTACTCACTTTCAGGAGTGTTAAATGAATACCATTCTGTTCTGCTTTCACACAGTAAAGCCTGGTCTTACAGTTTCTGCCTTCACTGCAATTTCAGCTGTGTCAGTCAGAATCAAATATTAGGGAAAGATTGAGGAGGAAAATGTTAGCCAGGACCGATCCCATTAGCTGCAATACTTCTTGCTTGGTGTAAGCTGAGCTGTAAACTAAGTGGAGTCATAAACAAACCTCACTCTTGCCTGTGTAGAAAACGTATATTTTTTTAAAACTCAGTTTATCCTTATACATGCTAACCAGGGACTATCATTTTCCAGAGAGAACTGTGTTCACTAACACGCTTCTAATCCTCTAAAGCAGATAGTGGAGGACACATTTTTTCTTTTTTCTCTCTGCTGGACGGACCCTTATGACAGTTCGCATTTTAAACTCATGAAACTGTACAGTCTCAAGTTCTTTCCTCAATCACACACCCCTCTAGAAGTTCAAAGGGCAACATTTCAAGGGTTTCACTCGCCTCTCCCCTCAGTCTCACCAGAAGTTTGCAAAATCGTTTTGAAAGCACATTTCTTCACAACGGATCTAAAGATGCCTGATACTTCAGTAATCTGGTAAATAGCAAATAAAACTCTCGGGCATACTCCCTTGATACTTACACTACTTTGAAAGACAAAGGCAAATTGACTGCCAGATGAGAGTTCTCCAGTACATAAATCCTTGTCTGCAAAGCCACAGAAACTTTGCACAATGCCTTTATCTTTCCCCTCTTTGACTGTGGTGATATAATGGGGACACTGTGTTCAAACAGCTATTTGCTGGAAAAACTGCAAACACTCCAAAAATTAAACCTAGCACAATTGCATTCAGGCTAATGAAAGCTGGGAATGTTACAGAGGTGACACTCTCCATCTTGGTGATGAGGGTGCATTATGGGACCTGTCATTCCCCCGCACTCCTGGCTGCCAATCTACTGCAGGGAGCAGCCCGAACAATACCCAGCGCCTTCCCGACCGTGGGGTTCGTGTCACGGAAGGGCAGCGGGCTGACGAACAGGGAGGGCCGGCCAGGGGAGAGGGAGTGAGAACACACGATGCCACTTGAGCAGGGCGAACGTCAGAGCCTCTCTGTCTTGGGGCATTGGTCACCGCTCTAACGCATCTCCTTGGGCAGGACAGTTGACATGCAGGGAACCCCTTGCCGAAAGATAAACGGGAACTGGTGCTTTTGTCTGCACTGTCAGCTACAGTTGTGACAAACTGTTGTACAAATACTTTAACTGCCTGCTTCTCCTCCCGCCTCTGAGAGAGGTGGGCCAGAGGCACAGACTGGCAGAGTTCAAGATTCTTTTCCTAAGAATTGTATAACCATAAAACCACTATTTTCTCCAGTATTTATGTGAAAACCAGTAAAAGTAAAGCTACCTCTGACAAATACGTCAAAGAAGTGTTACTATTCGCAGGTATTTCCAGGGAAATCGGTATCTATCCAGAATTTGCTTACTTGGTCAACCCTTGACTCTTCCAGCTGAAGGTGTCCAGTGTCAAGTGTCAGAGTTCAGGAGGGTGTAAACTACAATGCGTTGTTCAGCACATCATTAATCTCTGGAGGAACTCTGTCTGCAACGTGCAGCCCCTCACACCGACAGCGAATGAACAGGGAGTGGAGATGATGGCTTGCACGTGAGGCAGCCGGAAGCCTGGGACAAACAAAGTTAAGCAGTGCTTGGGCAAGGCTGGGTTGAAATGGGTTTTGGCTGGAGGCTAGGTGATGTGACACAAGCTCATTAGAGCTGCCCTTGGGAGTAGGAGATGAGACCTCTGAACTGAGCGAGGGACCGCTCCTGTCTCAGGGACTGGTGGTGGTAGGAAGACTTTCACTGACCTTAAGGTGCTTTGAATTTGGCAATGAGTTATCAAGTTTTATATTTTCAAAAGCCACTCAAAACTGCTTTAGGAAACGATGCAGATCCTTAGCAACCGAAGTCATGCAGGACGTCAGTGTGAGACCGAGGGAATCACCTCAGAGAAAAGCAGTTACCAACCACCGTCACAGACCTGGTATCTTGGAGGGCTCAAGGTTGAGGCAGCGTGTGTTTTCAGTATGATATGTTAATAACAACCAGCACTTGAGCTCCTCTCTTTCTGATTTGCTCACCCAAACAAGCTCCCCCCTCCTGCTTTACAAAAGGTTAGGGTTGTGCGGGGGCGATGCATCTGCCTGACAGCTCAAGCATATGGATTTAACAATGGGTACTAGAAACTCCTGGGACAGGCAGCCCAGAGAGGAGAGTTTTGCGTGGCTGCGGGTGTGCATCAGGTGGCCTTTGTGGGTGCACACACAAAGCAGATGCCCAGTTGCCTTCCCAGAGATACGGCGCGGTCTGCCTGCAGAAAACCAGTCACCCGGACTCACAGAGGATTGGGAACAAACGCACCTCTTCAGCCCATGAGCTCGTTGACTACCCATGACATTTGTTCCTAATTCTCTGTGATTCTGGATAACTCTCTCAAGACCGACAGCCTTTTCTGATAAACCTTATAGCAGAGCGTTTAGCATAGCGCTTGGGCCTCTTACATCATCCTAATTCAAAAGCTAAAGAATAGCGAGACGTCTGCCAACTAGCCAAAATAAAAACAGCAGCAGCAGCCTTGGTTACTATTCATTCCCATATACACCACAGCTATGTGTGGAGCATCCTGCAGCTGCTGCTGCCTGCGGCGCAGCTGCCCAGTGCAGCAACCATCAGGTAGCGGGCAGGATGGACGCTCTGCTGGGTCACCATTCGGTTTGATGCTAAAGGCAGGATGATGCACCGCTGTGGTCTCTGGGTTCATGGAGTCAGGTGAACGTAAAATCCACTAGTAGACAGTCCTCTACATTCCAGCATCATAACAGGATCCTAATCAAGCCTGTAAAAGTTATTGATTTTTTGTCTCATGTCTCCATTAATTCACCTATCATAGAGTCCTCCTTACTTGTGCTCTTGTTGACTGGCTAAGCTTTCTTCCAGCTGAGTAACTGTGGTGGGTGTTGGAAGAGAGATCCTACCCAGAGTGCCTCCTGGCTCGGATGAAGAGAGGCCACCGGGGGTCCATGTCTTGCCCCAGTTCTCATATAATTACTTAAATGATTTTGAAGAAGGGATCCATGAGAGACAGCAAGAAATCTACTCTGTATTTCATGAATTGAAGTACTGAGGCATCTTTGTGGAAGGTGTTGCCTCAAATCTTTAAACAGGAAAGAAAATTGAATTTGGTCTTCTAGATCCTGAGAGAGTTAAAAATTATAAGCTACAGGCTAAAGCCACCATGGGTCATTTGGCTGAGTACCTTACATTCACGTTTTTCTTGCAAAGAAAATGGGAAAAACATCTCCCACCCTCCCCACATACTTTTCTTTAACAGACTTACTTTCGGTTTACTTTTCTTGTAACTAAATATTATAACTTGGTTTGGAAAATCACTACATTACCTCCTACATTTACATTAAGAATGAGAAAATATATTTGGCTTTCTGGTTTCTCTAATAAGAAAATTGTTAGCTTGTTGACATTTTTTTCAAGGAGCAAAATATGATGGAAAAAAAATTAGTGGAAATGAGGTTTTCATTAATGATTCCAAAGAGAAAAAATATTAGTCTTTCAATAATCTATATTATAAGCATATAGTAACACTATAACTTAAAATAATCAAGCAAAGGATGTATAATCCGTAGTGGATAACACCAGCAAATACATTTTTGTATATGTTTGTAGCACAACAGGTGCTCGATACTGATCAAGGGCATCTGAATTTACCACAATAGAAATGTTTGGGAATTCTTATTACGATGACAGCCTGATGGACAAAGAGAGAAACATCTTACACTGGAAGGTTACTAATCACAACGAAAGACAGCAAAAGACTTAAGGATATACTAGATTCTTCTTCCTTATTTATTGAAAAAAGCTGTGCTCATTAACAGTGAGGATTTTTTGCCCAAATATCTTTCTAGCTTTCTAGAAATCTTAACAAGAGGGAATATATTTGTGTATGAGGGTAGACTTAGTTTCAAGTATTTTAGTGGTGGACTAATTAACTTCATCCTGAATCACATGTGATGGATTGCTCCATCTCCTAAGTTGCAGCAGAGGTTAACACAGGAAAATAGAAAAAAGCCTGTGTAGAAGCAGGAGTATTCTACAAAGCCACATGCTCTAAGATTCCTCAAACTGTTAATCCACAAGCATCTTAGCCCATTTGAAGAGCTAAGTACTTTACAGATGCTTCCTAAGTCTCTTTTCGTTCTCAGATATTCAGCCTACTAAGCTTTACAGTCCCTCAGCATCTAATGAACTTGGAGGGCAGCAGAGGTTTAAGAAGAAAAGGATGTCATCCACGAACTGGACAGTATTACATCCAATAGCCACCATATGGCAACATCAATCACCTCTTGTGGATTTGGGCAAGCTGTAAACCATGACTGAAGGAGAAAAAAAAAAAAAAAAGAAAGAAAACATCATATTTGGCAGGCAACCTTTCCTGAAGACTGAAACAGTCCAATGCCAGACTCTCAAAGAAAGCAAGTCAGCAAAGTCACATCGAGGTCGTATAAACCCATTTAAAATCAGTAAGACAGCTCCTCACTGGGTGTAACTTCTCAGAAAAAAACGGCTGAACAAGAGTGCGTCTACTTTTCTTACGTTCTCCATTCTACTATGACTTACTCTTGTTTTACTTTATCCCTGCAGATACTCAAGGCCTTGTTTTTGCCTCCCTTGTTAGGTTTTTGAAGGAAGAGAAGAAAATACACCGTTTATCTACCCAGCTATCAAGACAGACTGCCAGGCAATTATCTGTTGGAACTGGTCGGTCTCATTATGACTGTGTGAGCTTCTACAATAGTCGACACGTTCTCCAAAAGAAACATTCATTGTCAGATCACCTTTGAGGTCATCGTCACCAGGCTCACGGATGGCACCGTGTATGCAGCAACAAAAGCCGGTCAGCACTTTGCCCAAATGTGCAGCCAGTACTTCTGTCTGATTGAGCCTTTCCAGTTCCTTCCTGCAGCCTCAGGAAAAAAAGAAGCCATTGTGCAGGCACGGAGAAAAACCGTCAGCGCCCAAGCACCTGTGCGAGAGCTCAGAGCACGTTATACTTATTCAAGTTTGCAAATAAGGGCCGCCACTGTGATTCCTGAACAAAAGGAGCTATTAAGATAAGTAAAACTCTTGCTCCCTTTCCTGCCAGCTGAGTAGCATCCTCATCCCCCCTCCCAGTACCTCGAGATCCTCCTTGCTCCCAGCTGGCTCTGCCCTCCGCTGAGGCAGGGGCGAGCTGCTTGGCAGCCCAGGGTTGGAGTTCAACATTTCCTCCCTTCCTGATCTCATTAGCATGAGATTCAGACAGAGCTGCTCCATTCAGAGCCCTGGCCTCCGCTTGGTTTGGGGGTCTCTAATTCCTGTTTCTGGCCACTGCGCAACCAAAGAGAAAGCAGGGGGTGAAATTATCTGACACTGCTTCTTTCTGAGGGCAACAATGACTGCTGGTAGTCAAGTAAAATGCCATTGGCTGACGAAGCTCTTATGGAAAGTACACGTTGATATTCCGCTAAAGCTGCATCCTCAGGACTTAGCATTTCTCCTCCCAGAACAACTTCACGGGGCACAGCAGACCATGAGGTAAATTGCAGCTGTCCCAGAGTTTCTGTCTCTTCCTAACAAGTTACAAATAGGTAGAAATGGAGAGAAGCATCGCATGGAGATTACAGTCCCTTAAAATCCAGTCTCATATAACGCGTGACACTGCCTTTTCCACACTGGAATGAAAAATCATTTGCAACAGTGTTTTAGAGCACCACGTACATACACTATACATTAGTGTATACATACACTATTATATACATATTTATATAGTATACATATATTTTTAAAGGGATTTACAAACCTCATCTAGTAACCTCTCCTGAAGATTAGTACATGATAGCATTTCTTTTTGGAGAAAGAAATGAGGAAATGGAGACATTTATGAAGGTGTGACTCCCCTTTCTCCCTGGCTGTAAATGAAGTCAGCGTCTGGCTTGGATATTCTCACATTCTTGTTGTATTTCTAAGATAAGAAAATAGATGATAAAACAGTTATGTGACTGATATGCAGATCTCCTACCAGAGAGGTAGGAACTACCTACCATGTAGTTCCTGGGAGGTAACTGAGCTAAGAGCTGGAAAGTTCAGGTTCTGTACCCGGCAAGTCCAGGTGTTGCGCACGAGTTTGTCTCCCTCACCTATTTGGACTGCAGGTCTGCTGGGCGAGGGACCTTCTCTTAATGTGTGCATGCTTCCTGACATAATCAACCTAATGAGACTATGCAACGTCATTCTCCATTTCATTGCACTATATGCTGTTAATGCATGATGTTAAGGTACTCCATGCACTATGCTAACACATTAATCATAGAATCATAGAATCATGGAATGGTTAGGGTTGGAAAGGACCTCAAAGATCATCAAGCTCCAACCTCCCTGCCATGGGCAGGGACACTTTCCACTACACCAGGTTGCCCAAAGCCTTATCCAATCTGGCCTTGAACACTTCCAGAGATGGGACATCCACAGCTTCACTGGGCAACATGTTCCAGTGCCTCACCACCCTCGATGTAAAGAATTTTTTCCTTAGATGTAATCTAAATCTACCCTCTTTCAGCTTAAAGCCATTGCCCCTTGTCTTATCACTATATACCCTTGTAAAAAGCCCCTCTCCAGCTTTCCAATGTACTATCCAATGTTATACACAGGACCTAATTCCTGGTTTTACATAGATAAATGTTACTTAGCAAGCTCAATGTCTTGACGTTCTCATCTGGACAGCTCTCAGGCATGATGAGTGATTAACATTGCTCAAGCACTAGACCCTCTTCTTCCTAAAACCATCAGAAATTGATTTATTTTGCTTTGTTGCCCCACCTTTGTTCTCTAAATCAAATGGGATCACTGTTCTTTACCTACATATGCATATCAGTCTTTGACATCTCCTATAGGTTCCCCTTGCTTCATTAGGCCTGCTCATCTGTGAAATGTCAGGATTGGCTTTGGAAAAGCTTCTAATTCAACTTCTCAGAGGAGCAAATCACTGGTGAACTGGTCTTATCCCTGACACGGAACTTCTGAAAGGAAAATGCATTTGTTTCTTAAAATCATGCTACCTCTGTTGCTGCCAATAAACTACTGGTTAGGGCTCTTTTGACCGCCCTTCTTTGTAGGACAGCTGCTTTAAGGCTCCTTGAGACCAGAAAACAGTTAAAAGGAAGTTGCCACACTTCAAAATGTGTACCTCTATTGGTATCAATCCCGCCTTTTGCAGAGGAACTGAACAGCCCCGTTAACACCAGCCGCGGGTGTGAGCGCCCATACTCCTGCCGCAGCCCCTCTTTCCATGCCGCAGCTCCTGCTCACATCAAGGCGCAGCTTTTTGTTATTTAAATAGGCTCTGCAAGGAACAAGGTAGCTTTCAAGTTTTAAACAGAAAAGCAATCTTCAAAGCAGCCCAGAACCTGCTTCAGGTAGGAATGTGAAGGGATGGAATAAAGAGCGTGGGAGGCATGGTATTATTTTGGAAACAGGGAAATCCCAATTTTATTAACGTCTCTGAAGAATCCAAATCTTTCTGCACCTGGGGTTTTCCCAGGTGGGACAGGGAAATGCATTTTTCCATCTGAGAAATACCTCGACATAGGACCAAACTGAAAAATTCAGGTAAAACTGAATGTTTCCAGTCCGAAAACTACCTGCTTATGAAATAGCTGTGCTTCACTCAGGAACGGTGCGCTTTATCGCTACACAGTTTTAGCTTTTGCTTTGTCTTTCCTGTGAAAGTGTCATGTACTTTTCTGTTACACAGCTTGCTAGCAAAAAATATTGCAAAAATAGTTTATCGCTTGATATCAACTTACACAAAAACATGAAGTCCGGTGCCTGATGAAGGCTTAAGTGATACCTAAGAGTCCTCCATGGTCACAGTGGAGAGCTTTGAGTCTGACCTAGGAATTCCTGTCCCCTCGTTGTCCCCTGCGCACCGTTATGTAGGGCAGATGCACCTGATCGATTAACTGCAGCAAGGCTGGTGGTCTCTGTGTGGGACTTCACTAAGACACACCACCTGGCATGGGAACTTGAGCACACCCTTAGGTGTTGCCACTGAAGACAGTGGTTCTCTGTTTTGCTGCCGCTTCGCAGTGTGCAAAGGGACCCCGAGCAAAAGTGATTCTCTATATGTTCATAATATATTCTAATGTAACACCCTAAAGCCCATCTTACCTCTCAGGAAAGGGAATGTAGGCCAGATTGCCTAACTTGCCTCACAGCCTGGGGTAGCCCTGCCTGGTCCTTCATGGAGGACTAAATTGAATAAAAAATTTGAGGGTGAAGAGTAGGAACTTCCAACTTTTAGTTGTAGGAGATACTTTAGATGTCACCCTGCTACTTACAGTCTATGCCTACAGCACAGCCACCACACACTCACAGTGCTGGGTAAATGAAATAAAGCAATAATAACAAATACATGCATTTCAATTACTTAAATGTTCCCATGCACCAGGCCACAAGCTTGAAAACTCCATCTGTTTATTTAATTGCAGTTTACCAGGATCATGGTAATTAGAGATAAAACAGATCTGTTAGATTATCCGGTTTATTTTACTGCAAGAGCGGTAACTTAATAAGACATATTAACATATTAAATTCATCCTGCCCTAGATCTCAGCCAAAATGCTGAATAGATAAGATACTTTAGTGCAGCTTGCTTTCATAATAATAAAATGGTTGATATCTGCTCTATTTTGGCTTGCAGGGCTACTGTGAGTCATGTTACAAAAAAGCTTTTTTTTGTCCTTGTTTTACCTGTAATCTGAACCCCACCACGTTGTTCAGAACACCTCCTGACCATATTGCTCTGGATGTAATTAACCGCCGTACAGGGCTTTGGATTCCCAATGCAAATAATCTCCCAGAAAGTTGCTCTGGATCGAACTGATATTTCCCAGAGCCCTTGCAATAGTATTTCATTCTGAGCTACAGGTTGCAGCTGGTCTGTCTCTCACTGTGTGCTGCTAAGTGCTTAGACTGGCACTTTATTATCAGAATAGAACAAATCTAGGCTAATGTGTGTAGTATAAAGAGTCCCAGGGAGCCAGGGCTCCTCATTCTCCGACCATTCTTTCCAGTTTTTCTGCTGTTGCACTCCGGATAATTGCAGTTTAATTGGGTGACATGAAATGAAAACTGTGTCCACATTATCCAGGATTATCTCTTTTTCCTGAAGCCTGCCACCAATTGAAAGGAGCCCATTTATCAGTCCAAAGAGCTGTGCTCAGTTGCTTTTACGAGCTGGGAAGAGTGTGAGAACAGGCTGGAAATGGGAGAAAAGGACTTGACAGCTAAGAAAAATTATTTCAGTTGTTTATCACGAGGAAAGTTTATCTGATTCTTTACAAAATGATATGGAGGCTCAGAGTGTCAAGCCATGAGTAATGAACATTGACCAAGTTTGCTTCCTCAACTTGATGTGCTCAAACACTGCCTCCCTTTTGTGTGGGCACAGATCAACTTTAAAAGCTTCTTTCAGGCAGCATGAATGCACTTCATTTTACCAAAAAGAACTTTGTATTGATAGCTAGGAAAAAGGAAGGTTGTTTAAAAAGGAAGGGTAGACAATCGGGACAAAATGAAGAGCTTTCAGTTTCCATTATGAGCATGTCGCTCTATTCTTCTCAGCTGTTTATACATTCCCAGCACAATAATGCCTCTTTGCAGTAATATGTTTCCCCTTTTACACTATTCATATTGAAAAAAGCCCTCACATCATGACCACAGTAATAAATACTATAGAAATGTGGGTATAATGTCAATTTGCATTCTGTGAGAAGATCAAGGTAAACCTAAAGGCCAAAAGAATATTCCACTAATGCTCATTCATCATTCTACAGTTCCAGGTAACAGAAGGACCTTGTCACTACACCGCACACCCTTTCAATTGCTGGTGCATCTGTGTGAATATTTTAGCCTAATGCACTGATTGTTAAATAGAAAGAGCAGTCTTTGAAATTGTCTACTGCACTCAAATCCCTAGCTGCACAGGGTCTGGGCAGGAGTGGTTTCTATTCAGAACGAAATAGAAGGCTTTAGTTCAGTAAGCACACTGTGTGTGAAAGCGACTGAGGATATTAGGAGTTATTAAATTAAAGTTTGCAAAGAAAAAAACTCATGAACTATAAATGGCTACTGTAAATATGCTGTAAATACTTCACATAGATGAATGAAACCACAGTAGTTGTCCAGGCACTTCTGATTGCAAATCCAACCAAGAGAAGGGATTTGAATATGTACATACTAATAAATTTCCCTCTTCAATCACTTGTGCCTCCTTAAATCGTTGGTCAGCTGCATTAATTAACACTCTGTAACACACCTCTAAATAGAGGCACTCTCACAAGTGCACACACAGAGGCAGAGCATAGCTGGCAGCCTATCCCTCTTGCTTGCACGCTGGCTGGAGTCCTGCTCCGTATATCCAAAACATTAATGTCAAAGCTGATCCTGAGCCTGTGGACAGTAAATGAAAAGACCTTTCCCTCATATAAGCTGCCCTGGGATCAGCCCACTCCATGTGTCTGTGTGCTGGGTGTTCTCCAAGAAATACAAAGAATATCCAGAGCTTGCACTTCCACTTTTTTTAATACTTAATTAACTTAAACGTCATGCTTTGGGTCTTAAGCCAATCTCTAACTATTAAAGGAGGGAATAAGACTTAATACTAGGGATTTTATTCTGTATTTGCCCACTGGGGATTTGTACACCCGTCTTTGGGGTTTTGAGTGCCTGCTGTTGTCGGAGGTGTGCTGCTGGGCAGGGTAAAGCTTGGGGCAGATCCAGTGTGACAATTTTGGTTTGCCTGTTAACTGTGCTAAGAGATGGTGTTATCAGGGTTTGGAAAGGGAGAAATACGAACACTTTAAGATGGCCCAGTCAAGAGTTTGCAACTCAAAAAAACTGGTGAGATGCCACCTGACCTCAATGTAGTCAACTGTACCATGAAATCTGTGCCTGAATGGTGGCTATTCATTTAATGGAAGTCAAACTACTCAGTAGTCAGCCACAGTGCAGCTAAATTGTTCTATCCCTCTTCCCCTATCCTCTGTCCAGAACTAGCATTCCTTTGGTTTAAATGGAACCTAAAGCCAAACCCAAGACAGTAACCTTTTTAGAGGTTAGCTATGGAGGCAAACCACAAGGAGTTTGAGTTTCGTACGGAATATGGAGGTGCTCAGATATTTACTAATAAAGTGTCACAGGGCAAACATTTTGACAATTAGGAACATAAAGTGCATACCCCTGGGAGAACGAGTTTTTAATGTTCATGGATTGCAGTTTGACTACTGTGTCAGGTAGGATCCATTTCTGTACTCTCTCATGTAAATTTACCAGAAAACATATGTATGCTACACATTAAAAGAGATAAATAATACCGAAAAGCCAAATAATTCACTTCTCATTATAGCATATAGCCAAATACAGAGAGATGAAGGGTAGTGTATGAAGTGTGCAGTGATAGGACAAGGGGCAATGGCTTTAATTTGAAAGAGGGCAGATTTCGATTAGAGCTAAGGAACAAATTTTTTACAATGAGGGTGGTGAAACACTGGAACAGGTTGCCCAGGGAAGTTGTGGATGTCCCACCCCTGGAGGTGTTCAAGGCCAGGTCAAAAAAGGCTTTCAGCAGCCTGATCTAGGGGAAAATGTCTCTGCCCATGGCAGGGAGCTTGGAACTAGGTGATCTTCAAGATCCCTTCCAACCCTAACCATTCTACGATTCTATGAAACTTGTCTTTATCCATTGAAAATTAACACGTCCCCAGCTGGGAAGAGTGGAGAATGTTTATCAAGGTTGGTTAATGTATGTCTCCCAAGCAGCATTCTCTTCTTGTGAGCACCAGCTTATAAATTTACTCTCTCATCCTGGTCTGTGACAACCACTATATTTTTTAAAGATCTGCAGGAATTGTTTATCATTCAAAACTATATTATAATTTATCTTCTTTTTACGGATCCATATTTTCCATACCTGGGAATCATGGAGGTCAAAGCAATAGTCCTCCAGCTCAGGACTCACAGTAAATTTTTTTTCTGAGCCATAAGGAATTAAAAAGAGAAAGCTGAAGGCGACAGAGGAAACAAAGTACAATACTGCCATTAGTAGGCTGTTCCTTACGGGCTGGGGAGGGTTAGGGGCTGCCCAAAGTCATAACTGCTGGCTTTTTCCCTCACCTTTGTATCTACCAGCACATGCCTGGCTGTGGAAATGCCAGGCAGATCACTAACTTTTACAGCTGACGAGCGTGTAGGGGAGTTTTACTTTTACAGCTGACTTCTCTTTACAAAGATTTTGGGGACATGTAGGTTATGAATACAATAGGAGAGAACACCAGGAGATAGAGGAATGTGGCCCAGGAGCCTACATGCTGCTTTAATACAAATGGTACATGAAGCCCAATGACTCCTGTGCGTGATGACGTGGATAGGACGTTTGCACTGCTGCGATGGACTTTTGTTAGTCCTTTTTTTTGATCAAGGTGTGCAGCCTGTTATATGATCAGTGATGGAAATTTTACTTTTTTTTTTAATGTATGTTTCACTGCGAGCCAGGCCAGCTATATGCCATTGTATTTCTCTCATGTGTTTTCAGTACAAATAAATTGTCACAAAAATTTTACAGTTATAACAAGGAGCGTGAAAAGTCTCTGTATGTCCAAATAAAAGGTGACCTGCAGCTATTTGTAAGTATGCTCTAACACATTCACTTGTGCTCTCTATTCAGTGAGGAAATTCCATTTCATTTGATACACACCGTCTCAATAAAAAACTAGGTTGACCCATTCACTCCACTTCTCTTTGATAAGATACAATCTGAGATGAAGGGAAAACAATTCAGTTATTATCGAGGACGAGCGGCAAGATGATTATAGTGAGACATCTATGTTATTTTTGTGAGTGGCAGCGTTACAGGTTCTGCTAGACCAAGCCGTGTCTTTTAGTCAGAATTTCCCTAAATTTCTATTTTACTGAGGATAGTGATCCTTACGAACATGAAAATCTTTCTTGTGTGTTTCCACACCTTGACTAAATCTAGCTATTTTTCCAACCAAATGCATTTGTGTGAAGTTCTTTAACACCCTGATTTCAGTTACAGAGCTAGAGAGAATGCAGTATTATCCAGGACAGTCCCATCAATGAGAGTAAAAGGTAAGTGGATTGTTGTGTTGCCAGTCCATGTATTTGTAAATGAAGAAACATGTCTCTTGATACAGAAAAAAATCTATAAGCATATTTTGTCTAGTCTTTAGTTTTGAATGACCAATGTCATGTAAGATGTTTTATTATGAAGGGTAGTTACACTACCCTCTGTTTCATTGAGCTATTTCTATTTTTAGCTGGGTTATCTTTCCCTTCTGGTTCAAGATGCTTCTACTGATAAACAGAAAAAGACATAATTTGCCTCTTTGCATAGTGGATTTCTATAACTTTGCTTTGACTGTTCCTCAAGTCCACGGCCTGTCTCCATATATATTCAGGATTTTCATTAGAGTTTTAAGGGTCACTCACTGAGGAGGTGTGAAATGACAGGACTGCACTTAAGAGAAGAGACACTATTCTAATTTCCACTTATATGAAGGGCTGCCTCCATTTTTTTAATAATTAATAAGCTGAGTCAAGTGTGGAGTAAGGAAATCAGAGTAAAAATAAAATATTATCCGTTACATTTATAGGTCTTCAATAAGACAACAGCTTTTCATGTAAGTTGTCTTGACTTTCACATGGTGTAAAGCAGATTTCGGTTTCAGAAACAGTTGTCGATGATACAGCAGATGTGACATGTTTCATAATGTGTCTTGTCTGCCTTTGTAGTTGGCTCTTCACTAGATTGCATGCAAACTCCTTTCGGCTAAATTATGGGTGCTTCACGGGAGCTGGTACAGGGGAAGATAGTCAGAATAAGGCAAAAAAAGAGAGCTTCTACAGGGGCCACACTTGCAAATCCTACTTTTGTAGCAGAACCCGGTCCAAGAAAGACTTGCAGATGATTTAAGCTACAGGTTCTCTAAATCTTTAGGTTGGCTGTGGATTTCGATTCCAACTCATCCACTAACAGTGTACAGTAAGTCAAGGTATTTCCAGCAGAGGGGAAAAAAATATCTGTACCTCTGTACAGGATTTTGGTAACACCTCAGTTTGAATGTCCA
Source organism: Tauraco erythrolophus (assembly GCF_009769465.1). Lineage (NCBI taxonomy): Eukaryota > Metazoa > Chordata > Aves > Musophagiformes > Musophagidae > Tauraco > Tauraco erythrolophus. Next base: position 78,143,498 of record NC_141465.1, on the reverse strand, counting down.
ATTTTAAGCATAGCGATCATGAAAATTGAATCCCACACAGTCAAAGAATCATGAATAGGAAAAGTGAAACTGTTCTCCAGTAAGGATCTAGAAGAGACTGGCTTCATTAGCTGCTTACAACAAGAAGTGATTGATCTCCACTGTTGATGTTTACCTCTCTGACTATTTACAGAGCAGTTACTTCACCTAAAGAGAATGTTGGCAAACAAACAAATAGATATAAACTGGCCATGGGTAAACTTTGCCTGCGAAAGGGGGTTCATAGATTCATAGATTTCTAGGTTGGAAAAGACCTTAGACATCATCCAGTCCAACCGTCCCTAATCCCCCATTAAACCATATCCCTAAGTAGTTCATCCACCCTTTAGGTTCTCTGCTGTCAGAAGGCAGAGGGTTTGGATCAGCCTTTAATTTGGAAGAGGGTGGGCAAAATGCTAACAGTACTTGAGACGGAGCTCTGTGAAGCTTAAATAGATTATGTGGCCTGTGTGCTTGCAATAGCAGATGACTGAATACCTGTTCTATATTCCTGTATTTTTTTTATCACCTTTCTTGTTCCTATTTTCTGTGTTTTATTTCCTTGTTTCTTCTCACTCTTGCTTGTAAGAAGATAGACAATGTAGAGCAGAAACAAGGAAACGCTGGCGGATGATACATGGTTTTGTCAGTGCCCAGGGATCTGAGTAAGCAGCCAGGAATGTTCTGTGGTAAGTCATGGCATTGCAAATGTTGAGACACTGTGTTCAATCAGTGAAAGGTACTTTGGATGCCCCCTCTTTCTGTTGCTTGTAATGGCACAGAGCATGCCTGTGACATGAGAGGGCAAGAAGACCTGTCCCTATCTAGATTCAGTCAGCTGTCTTCATCATAGGCAGTGAAAGCTCAAGACAGCTGGGGCATCACCTGAACCAATTCACCAGGAGAGATAAAACAATCAAGTTGCCACTTAATATTTATAGTCTAGACTCCTATCGAATAGGAATTGCACTGACATTAACAATCCTCTAACAGATAGCCCCATAGACCACAAGTCTTACAGTATCTCATTTATGTGTACATGCCAGAGTTGTCAGACTTGCTTCAAACCGTGAAATTCATAAATCAGGATTTGAAAAGGCATACATTATAGCTGGTTTCAGATAACAATATTATGAGTTAGAGATGAAAGGGAACAGGTTGGCCAAACATCAATCCAATCCCAAAGTTGTCTCTGTTTTTCTAAAAAAAAAAAAAAAAAACCACATTTATCCTTTTCATCCAATTTCACATTTTTAAAGAAGATTTGAAGGTAATCATCTTTACAATTCCATACGTAGAAAGTAGCCCTGCTCAGTCCCTTCATCTCAACTAACTACAACTATCTGAAGTGAAATTCATCTCTAAATCATGGGCATTCAAATTTAAAAGTCTACACTGTTGATGTCTAATGTAAGCTGGGTGTTTCATGTCTCTACTGCAGTCAGAGGAGATCATGACTGAGATGTCACTGCAGAGACATAAGCGTCTGGTGTCCTTTGAGCCTGTCGGAAGGTATCCAAGGTATCTTAATAGTGCTGGCAGATACAACTAAGCTAACCAGATACTGGGAGAGGCAGCTGGATGGAGGCTACTGCAGTTGTGTAAATTTAGGGAGCTGAATCCCACCTCTAGTCACTGCAGTCAGTGGCGTCTACAAGATTCCTTGTTACACGCTGAAGATATCATGCTGAGAGATGCCTTCCATTTCTATGGATTCAGCCACCACTCTAGGATGCAAGGACCTTTTCTCTTTTCAGTCCTCTATGCATCCCCACTCCACTGAAATCCTACCCTATATTACACAGCAGTTCACAGTTAACATGGCCCACTCCTACTTGTAATCTTTTTCTCACTACACCACTTGCTCCCTTTTTGTTGAAAATGAACTCTGTTTCCTGTTTTGGACACAGAGACGTGGAGACATCCTTCGTTTTCCCTCTCTGCCCCCTGCGATACCTGCACTGTCTCCACGTTTGATTGTTTCTCTTTGCAACAGTGCACTTAAGATTCCTTACAATAGCCAAGGTATTTATTCACAATCTTAAAATCCCTCATAATTTCTGCATTATTCACCCTTCAGTTCTATCCAAGCTCTGCTGCTGTTAATAAAAAAAGTCCTCTCCTTGGACAGGTCATTTCATACCCTTCACCAAGACTTTTCTCTTGACCTCAGCTTCTAACAAAACTAAGTGGAAATATTTCATGTTGACCTTCCTATATCTCAGGTGTTTTTTTCCCCTGCTGTATTCCTTTTCATACTCTTCATCCCAGCAGTGCCAGCCTTGATAGTCCCTTTATTGTTTTCTTCCACACGCATCACTGCATCTCTTACCGGATAGTGTTTGTAGTGCCCTTCTACCACTCACTTCTGTCGAGCGTATCCTGAAAATCCATTCTTATGAAACACCCACAAACATTATGTCACACTAAAAATATTCACTGTCCTTGTGCTGCGTCCTGGAAGTTGACGGAAAAGAATAGCTAATTGTCATGTATAAGACTAGGATGGTCGGCAGAAATGAGCGCTCCGATAGGAAGCGGGCTCAAATTGAGAAAGTAGAGCAACAGCATGGACAACTCTAACAATTTTGGTGAAATGCTTCACGGGCTGAAATCTGCTGCAAGATAGTCTCCTACTGGGTAGTACAAGAGCTGGCACTGGCTTATTACCACCCACCTTAGTGCTCAGGGGTCACCTCTTCTTTGGAATGGCTATGATACTCTATGTCTTTTCCACTGTGAAGTCATTTTAGTGTTCTCATGGGGAAAACATACAATGACAGTTATTGAAACCATATGGAGATCACTTTAAAAGCCATTCAAAGCTGAACTTGCCATGGAGTCTTTACAGGGCTGCCGTGACATCTCTGAGAGCAATAGGTTAGAGATCAGACAACATGCATTGATGCTATTGAGAAATTTGCTGATGATATTCATAATAATAAGCTGGTTTTAACAGCAGTTTCTTAGCCTGTAAACTCATCAGGACAAAGATTGCATTAGTCTCTAGAAACTTGCCTAGATAAGGCCAAAAGATGCATTTTTTTGAAGTGTTATAGCAAAATGATTTAACTCATATTTAAAAGCTCAGACGGACTGGGCAAGTAGTAACTTGGCATTGTAGTTACTACGAATCAATCTTGTGCTCCATCTCTTTTACTATTATTTACAACAGTACCACTTCCCTTTCACTCTGGGCTCATTAACACTGTGTCATCCCGGGAAGTGCCTCCAGATTGCTGACTACCACTTGGGAATGTTGGAAGAACAGGCTGTTCCCAGTCTGTGCTTCCCCGGTTATGTACCACGCATGCTGGGACAGGACTTTGGCAGCGCAGGAGAAGAGTTAGGTAGCGGAAGCATCCATAAGCCTGTGGTTCTTGTCTGCCTCAGCTACAGAGGCTTTCTAGTGCTCTGAAGCACAACTAACATTGTTTGCTTCTCTTGAGCTTGTAGTGTGGAAATCCACGTTATTGCACACTGCTCACTTGAGCCTCCACATTGCAGTCACTGCCCAGAGACTACCTTGCTGAAAAAAAAAACACATGAAGAAAGCCAAGCAATCTAAGAACTTAGGAACCTAGAACTTAGGCAGCACTCTGCCTTCCAGACTTTGCCTCTAGCTGGAGGATAGCACTTGGGGAATATCATGTCTCATCTGTTCTCTGCTGGGCACCCGTCGTTGCCCTGCTTGGACAGGGACCCTCAGATGCTTGCCAGCATGTGTTTGGGCTGACACATTTCAAGGAGGGAAAGAACAGGCTGCAAAGCCCCCTGCTCTGCGTGTGAAGGTCCCTTAGTTACAGTGCCGATATCTGGGGGGCTATCCTGGAAACAACGGGCACAGGAACTTCCTCTGCCACAAGCATCACTGTTCTGTCTCATTTTTCCACATCCGATTGCTGTTCCAGAACTTCATGACTCTCAAGATCCTTTGACTTTCAGCTGAAACTTAGTAAGGATCAGATCAAACCTATCTATTCTAGTGCTGACGTTGTCCTTCAAATGGCTCTTCCCTTGCCCTGTGAGTTACTCCCCTGATGTACAGAGAGCAGCTGCATCCCACCTCAGCTTTGTTTTGCTAGTCCGAGCAAGATGAGCACTTGTAATATCTTCTTTTAAAAGAGGATCTTCATTTTGCCAATCACCCGAGGAGCTCCTCTCTGTACTTGTTCCTGCCCACTGGTGCCCCCCTCTCCCCAGTCCTCTGCCCACAGCCCAGGTGACCAGCAGCCCCACTGCCTGCATGGCAGCAATGGCAGCAGCTGCAGCATCATGGGCTTGTTTGTCCCGGTTTGGCACCTCTTTCCTCGCTCTTTTGTTGTTCTGGCTTTAGTGTTTCCCTGCATTTACTGGCAATACCTTGGCCGGTGCCTTTGAGTTTTTTTCTTGGCTTTTTTGGCTTTTTTTTCCCCTGCTTTTTTCTTGGCTGCTTCACAACTGGCAGCTCAGTTGTGAAGCTCTGACCAGCTGACGTACCCAAGTCTTTCCCTTGCTCATTTTCTTCCAAACGGGAATCTCCAAGCTAGTGGCAGAAATTCTTGTGAGTAATCCCTCCCATCGTTGCATTTTCTATTGCATTTTTTGTCAGACTTCTGCACCAATTCACTCGTTTTGTTTTGCAGGATATCCAAGATATCCCTGAGTATTAATGATGTTGCCTAATGAGGCCAACAATTAGCTTCTGATGGTGCTGAGCTAATGTAATTTCTACAATAATTAATTTCCTTCAAGATTAATCTTTTCTGTATTTTACACTGCTAAGTGCGTGTAGTAGCCTGGGCTCACCCTAAGACGAAAGGAGGAAGGTGAGGAAGAAGTACCTCAGCTTTCCTTGAAGGTCCATCTGCATCCTAGGGCAGGTATTTCCTCTTCCTCTAGGTCCTGGGGTTCACAGAGCTGGAAAGCTCAGTCCTGGATTTAAGGGAAGGCAGAAGCAAACCACTTCCCAGGACCACTGCTGCACTCCTGCTTTTTCCATAGGAGGGTAGGAGAGGCTTTAGTATATAAATCTATGAGTGAACACAGACGGTCAGATTCTCTGGGTTAGCCGTGAATTGTAAGGTGACTTTTCATTATTTTGAGGTTCCCCTTGGATTTTGCAGTGAGACCGAACCTCCGCAGATCCTTCTGCAATTAATCTATATCAGGCTCCAACTCCAAATACTTTATTAGCAACTGATAACCACCTCTCAACCAGCCCTTGGACTCGACCAAGTGTAGCAGTAATGAATGGGGCTGATAAAAAACTACTCGTTTATATGAGTTGAGTGACACAGAGGGATTGCAGCATTTGAGTTCTCAGCGGCTGTGACATTGCCATCACACTGGACTAAAGTGCTTTAATTTTTGGTACGGGATCAGGTGACTGCTCATCAGCCATGGCCATTTGTAGCTGTAAGTATCCAAAATGTTGGCCATGAGAAGGAAGGATAAGTGTTGAAATACAGCCAGTGACCTTCTCAGTCAAATAATGTTGACTTCAATGCATGTAAGAGTGTATTTCCAAAGTACGCCACACTCATTTTAACTATATTTCTAAACTCTGGGCATCTGGGTGCAAACCGTGTGTTAAGCAAGCATCAAAAATGAATTCAGCAGTGCCCACCTCCTGCTTTCACACCATGAGAACGGCTCTGTGTTTTGCACATCCCGAAATGTACAGCTGGTTTGGTAGTCAGTGAGGACAACTCAGGGAAGAACCACCAGTCCAAAACAGCACAGGTTTTGTAGACAGCCCATACATGTGAGCCCATACAACTTTGTCCTTACTTGGACTTCCTAACCATCCACAAGCAGCAGATTCAGTCACAAAAATCTAACAGAAGAGGATGTAAAAATCACAGTTTGCCACCAGCAGAAGTGTTGTGCGAGGTGTTGCTGTTGTTGGGGCTCTGATAGCACCCACGGGATACACCTTTCCTAGGACACCCACCCACTGCCCTGCCCATGGGCACCTGAGCTCACTGCCTGGGCACAGGAGGAGCGGAGCTGCCTTGTGAGGGGGTACAAGAAGCAGGGTTCTGCAGGGACACCATGGCCAGCCATGTCACCTCAATGGGTGGGGAATGGGAGTCCCATCAGGGATAGTAAAGCCTAGTGGTGCTCATGGCAACCTAGCTAATACAGACTTGTAATTTCTCGAAGTAAGATTTAATTTGGTTTGCCCGCAGGTGTTCAAGGCCAGGTTGGATGGGGCTTTGGGCAACCTGATCTAGTGGAAGATGTCCCTGCTGATGGCAGGGGGGTTGGAAGCAGATGATATTTAAGATCCCTTCCAACCTAAACCATTCTATGATTCCATGATAAATTACTTTCAAGGTGTCTGATGTGAATAGCTTCAGGTAGGACTAGTTTTTGGGAGATAGAAGACTAGCATATCCCTAGACTGATTCTATGTCTCCTCAGCCTCCAGCCACACCTGAAAACCTTCACCAGGACATTCGTCTTCATTTATCTTGTATTTAAATACCTCAGGGCTCACTGTAAACACAGGGCAACCTCCGATTAGTTTGGAAAAAACAGAGGCAGTGGCGAGATAATGACCGCAGCCATAAGGACAACTGGTGTACAAACAACCATCCTGTTGAACAAATAACTCGGTGTATTCCACTCGCTGCCCAAGAAACAACAGCCTGTTGCCTTATTTGAAATTGTCACAGGGGCTGTTAGGCTGTTGCTTCCCTTTCCACCCTTGCTGGCTGCTGGAGTGAGTGAGAGGGTAATGGAAGAGACAGTCCCCTGGGAAAAGCGGCTCTGTCCCCCGACACAACCTCCGGAGGTTTTCCCAAACCCCCCTTGGAAGGGTAGGGACAAATTAAAGACAAGCTTTTACCTCAGTCGTAACCAGACCATGGGGATTGTTGTTAGTGCTGCAAAAAATCTCTTTTGCTGGCCTAAATAAATGAAGACAAAACACATAGAAAATGACAGCAAGAGTGGGATGTTGAGAGGCAGCCGGCACAACGTGGGAAAAAACTCAGGAAAATTTAATATGGCAGTCTGGCTTGCCGTACTACTTGAGCGCAAGATTTTTTCCATAATAAGTGTCAAACTTAGAAAAACATAGCATTCCCAAAGATGGCCTACCTTCCCCTTTTCTTGCTTAAAAAAAAAAGAATAGTTTGCCAGAATCAGGGACAATTTCTGAGATCCTTTTTCAGATCTATTCCCATCGAAACAGAAGTCACATTTTCGCTGAGTGAAGGCTGTCAGGTCCAGATGCTGGGACTCTTACCTCCCATCCCCACACAGACATACAAGTTCCTATTGACATCAAACAGCTCCCAGCATGATCATATTCAAATCCGGTCCAAACTTCCCATCAATATTAACTCAAAACAGTGCGTGTGTCACTGTAAAAAAAAAAAAAAGAGCAATATTGTTTTATTAACTGAAATAAAAGATTGGAGAAAGAATTAGATAAAGAAATAGTAAAAGTAGAAAATGTATCTCCTATGCTTAGGGAGTCTTTTAACCTATAAATGTTCTGCAGGAGTCTCTTAAAATACATTTTTCTGATCTATCTGAGGTACAAGAACTCGTACATCACGCAGCTCCGCATTGTTGCTGCAGTCACTTAAATACTGAGCTGTCTTCTGCTTACCCTGATACTGGTCCTGTTGTGCTGCTCTGCGTAAAAGCCCTGTTACCTCAGTCCTGCTTTCCATATAGGCAAGCTTTATGTTGCCTGCCCAATCAGTAAGAGTCGGGAGAATCGGGATGTCGTTGGGTCTCTGGTTTTCCCCCTGTAAGAGAGCAAGAACAACTATTCATGATTTCTTTTGGACACCGCATAGGGCCAGGAGGAAAGGAGCTTCATTTGTGAAACACTAAGAAATGTAATTTCATACTGGGGCCATCAAAATGCTTCTCCTCAGCTTTAAGAGGAGGAGCTATCTTCATGAACCAAGTCCTTGGTGCAGCATCCCTGTATGCCTATACGGCACACTCGCCTCATTATACATCTGCATCTCTGTCCAAGGGAAAGTGAATTGCTGCCGTAAAACCAGAAAAAAAGTCATATTATAGCTTGTTCTGTTGTGACCAGCTTTTCTCATGAAACTTGGCTCTTGTATTCTGTTATAGGTGATTGCTGTGATCTGCAGAAAACAAGGTGAAAAAACCTCCTCCTGTTTGCAGGGTAACGGTCTGATCTAATGTCTTCTGTGATGAGTGGAAGGATCTGGCTTCTTTCTGGTGGGATTGGGATAAAATTGACTTTGATGAAGAGATCCATCAGTACCCAATTTTCTCTCTTTCCAATCAGAAAGTAAAATTAAAGGCATGTAAATAAACCCATAACTCAGCCCGCTGTCTTGCAGATGTTAATTTCCTCAACACTTGTTGTACAGGAAACTTAAAACCACTGAAGTTAAACGGATATTTTTGGCATGATGTAATTCTAATCTTTCAGGTATCACAAAAAAATAGCCAGAAGACACATGTGTCAGAGAAACCCTCCGAGCCGTGCTGGGACAAACGTGGTGCTGCCTTAGCACAGTCTCTCCATGGGAGCCGAGCAGGAGCGGATTGTTGACTGTTAGCAGGCGAGCATGGCCATTTGACAGCAAAAGATTGCATGGTGTTTTTGGGGATTCCTGGATGGTGCCTGCATGGCTACACCCGGCACATACTGCAAACCAGGAATCTCCTTCTGAAGGCCGTTGACCACAGTGGGAGTCATGTTCTCCAAAAGATCAGTCAAGGAGACTGGGTGTGAACTTGGTGATCCGTGAACCTTCGGGACAGCGGTCTCTAAAGGGTTACAGCTAAAACGTCTGTAGAAAATCAGCTTTAAAATGTTATACAACAAAACATGTTATTGCTGGTATTTGAGTCAGGCTTGATAATGCATTTCAGGCTAAAATATTTCTTTGATTGTCACAGAAATATGTGGAAAGCCAAGTGTTTGCTTTCAGTGTGAGGAATATATTTGGTTGCATTTCATTACCAGAGGCTAATTGTCTGAGAAACAGTTTTCACATCCAGAATTCCTGATACGGTGAAAAAAAAAAAAAAAAAAAAGGCTACTGGGAACCAAGAAGCCTTATGTTGCTGATTATTTAAGAGTGAAAGGATTAGTAGTGGCAGCGAGTATTTAGGCACTTTTTGAAAGGAATGTAGGTTAGTTCTTAGATTGATGTGGGTGCCTGGCAATCCTACCCAATGCTGAAGTTAGAGCACCACGTGTGTAGTGGCTGTTTGTTTATAAATACCTCAATAGCCGTTTTCAGTAAAATATGGAAATTCCTTCATTCTGTAGCTGTTCTCTGTTAGATCATTAAGCATGTCAATACTGCTGAACAATCAAACGGGGGAAAAAAATGGTTTAATCTGCTTATGCTGGAGTGCTTATTTATTACAATCATTCATCAAGAAGACCTGAAAAAAAAAAAAAGGGGGTTTGATTATATCCATTGGTTAAATACTGCACGCTACACAAACGTGGCAAACACAAGAAAAAGATGGGCAACCTGCCTGATAAAGAATTACACTGGAAGTGAAAGGCTGACCCACAGTCAGCAAATGTTAATCATTTTTACACCAAAGTGAGTGTAACGTTTCTATAGGGAAATTACTTCAATCTGGTCAGTGCAAGGAGCAGTTTGTATAATCGGATTGCAAATAAGGTTTGATCACATTCCAGCTTAATCTACTCTCTGAGCACCATTTACAGCACTAAATCAAACACTGGGAAGCTGCAGGTGCTGCTTTACAGTCATTACACCCAAGGGGCAGGGACTTGGTAATAAACAGCAAATAAATTGAAGCACTGACTTGCCTGCTACGGGGCATTTCTAATTATCCTCTAGTTTAGCTGGAAATTGTCATGCTCTCATCACAGCCTATTTTAACTGCTGCTGAATAAGTGTGACACTTTTAGACTGAATTAACTGAGAAGATGAAGAAATGCCTTTTTTTTTTTTTTTTTAACTTTGGATCAGAAGTAACTTGTTAAGATCCAAGGAGGACATTCTGTTTTCATGTCCCCGTGCTGGAAGTAGAAACATAACAACTATAAGCCTCATATATTTTAATTACAGGCTGAAGACCTACCAAAATGAACAGCACTTGTCATGATAGCTCACACGTATTACCAAATAAGCTGATAAGTAGGGTTGCAGCCTCCCATGCCGTAGTTGATCCAGGATTGCTGGTGGTGGTGTTTCCCAGAAAACTTGATCTTGAGAATGAATGACAACTAGCAGAGCAGCACACTGTTGCTGTGGTATATATAATAAGTTTAAGGAGAATGGAGAAGGATAAGACCCCTAGCTTCTTAAAAAACAGTTGTTTGGAAATGCACAGATAATTGCAATGATTAAAAGCCACAAATATCTTAACCATTTGTGATACCTCCAGATCCTCCCACTTAGATTTAATTCAAGTAACTTGTCAACACAAGTAATGTTCAGGAGGAATGCTGATACAAAAAGACATCTCTGCTGGGAAGTACGACACCGTAGCAGCAAAGGTATGTAATACACCTTGATGAGAGATGATGTGGTGATCATTTGCAGTGTTTTTAATAGGATGTGTGATATGCAAGTAGCCTGACAGCTGCAGTTATGAAGCTGCTGTATAGTTCAAACCCAAAACTAAATGACTTTCTGTGGAGATGGGGGGATACAAAAGGGCTGATGCTAGGAAGCTTTCTAGCTTTTCCAGCTAGAAAATGCTAGTTGTAGCTAGCCAAGACGTTTATATTTCTATTTTAAAAAGAGGTAATTAAGTAAATTTCTAAACCAGATTGAAGTCAATATTTGTGATCATATTTTTACCCAGATGTGATGCTTTTTATTAATATACTGTGAAATAAGATTCATAACCTTTAGGTAACCTAATATTCCCTAAAGTAGTATTTAACAGGTAATAACAATGAATGCAAGTGGATCACAGCTCTGCAAATATTCTTTTTCCACTTGCTAATGAACAAGAGACAATAGTATAATCTTTGGGTTTGTATCTTTTAGGTCTTCAAACAATTAGTAGCAGAAATGAATTATTTCATAAAAAATGAGTAACTGCTGGGTTTACACATCTCAGTGGTTCACCTTTAGAGGGGGACTACGGAGGCGACAGCACTGCCGAGTGCAGCACAGCCCCTGTCATCTGAGCTACGAATAATTTCAGCTCCCTGACCTCGACTTCCAGGCTCTGAGGAGCGAATAAGGACTGCATGGCTGCTGGGCCATGGTATTTATTTCAGTAGGGGGTAAATGGATCTTTTCTGCTGGATAAACTCAATTGCAGGCTGGAGTGACGGCCGAGCAGAGACTGTCCTAGTGCCCATTGCAATACTGTTGGAGTTTCTAAATCAAACAGAGGAGCAGGCGCTGGACTTCTCTGGAAGCATCTGCTTTGAGCTATTTTATGGGAAGAATAGCCTAGAACCGAGGCCAGAAGATTAAAAGAAAAATGTTAAAGGCCTGGAAAGATTGAGATCTCTGTCTCTGGTGAGTTCAGTCATTGTCCACCTACCAATTATGCTTCAAAACTGCATATTTTTTTGTAGATGTTATCACAGGGGCACAAAATATTATCCTGTCCTTAATACTTGTTTTCACCCCCCCAAATAGCTACTGTTATTTTCAGCAACCACAACCAGGACCACTCAACATTAGCTGGCAACTTTATTTTTTTTTTTTTCTTATGGAAATGCAAAGAATGTTCCTTTGTTACATGTTGATTTGGTATGGTATCTGCATTTAAAGTGCCTCCATGTTGTAGATGAGCTATGCTTTTCACATTATGTTCTTTCTTTTGGTTTTCAGGCAAATTAATTAACATGATACAGAAAAGGGTGAATACAAATGCTGAAGCCCTCACTTTAAGCCCTCATACTCTTTTGTTCTCCATTATTGCACCAAATTATTTAATTGGGTCTCTCTGATTGTGCACAGACACAGAAAAGAACACAGTCTATTGTGAGAAGCCCTACAACCATAATGCAGTATCAAATTCAATTCCCATCAAAAGTGCTTGCTGCTAAAAGCCTGTACTGTGGCTGCAGATTAATGAAGATCTGCATTGAGCAAAGTGGTGGTCGTAGAGACATTATTTTTCTCCAATAGAAGGCCTATTCTTGAAGAACAATAAAAGCATAGAAAAGCGTTAGTCTGCTTATGGATGGAAATAAATCAAAATGAATAAGAGGGTTGATGGAAATAGTCTGAAAGCAGTAGAGTGGAATTCTGAAAATACTGTTTTTGTTTTGTAAGGATTTTTTTTTTCCCCATAGTCTCTCAAAAATGCTGCTTGATGGAGGCTCAAAAGCCTTGGAGTGAAGGACAAATTTGAAAAATCAGAAACTAATTGCAGAAAATCAGCATGTCAGAAATGCATTTTTTTTTCTGCAGAAATGTTGTACAGAATCCGAACTCAAAATAAGAAGAAAATGTAAAGGAGGAGGAAAATCAGTCATATTAACCAATACACAGGCCTGACCCAAAGAACAACGAGCAGCTCTGAAACAGCATTCAGTCACCTTCAGAAGAACTCTTCTTCTTCTTTCCTCTTTCTTGACACAATTCTGCATGGGGTTTTTTTCTGTTTTCTTTTTCTTTCAGGGTCAAAATCAACTTTGTGCTTGTTCATGTCAACTCTTAGGGCCAAAGCCCAACATACTTAACCAGCAATTAGAACATTGTCATCGTCGGTAGCTGAACAAGCACGTGACTGTAATACTAAGCAATGTCTTTTTAGAGCCATGTAGTTGCTCCAGTCGTACTTACAGATGGTATCACCTCGGCAGTGCTCAGTGCTGGACGGGTTTGAACAACAAGCAGGGTACTGGGGTAAAGCAAATGGACCATGCTATAGTCAGTCAGTCATTGTCAGGCTGCACAAAGAGGAGGACACTCGCACTCATGTCACCTAAGGTCACCCATCAAGTGGAGACAGCCAGGCTAGGATGCTGACCGGGATGAATCTCCTCTCTGGAAGTCTCTCCTCCTCCCCTTTAACTGCATAAAAGCATTTGGATTCCTGACTTGAGTGAACTGTTGGGTGTCTAAAATGAGGCAAGATTAGTCTGAAACAGAGATATCCATTCTAAATACCTAATCCCAGTCCTCCATTGCACTCCCAGCGTCCCAATTGTATATACAATCACAGGTGATGCCCAATTTACGTCGGTTTACTCAGGAAGTGGTTTCACCTCTGCGTTCAGGATACATGTTTAGAAACAAGAAATCCAGAAGCAGGTTCAGGACAATAAATGTTTTATTATCATCGTGTTAAGCTACTTTTTACCAGGTCTTTCAGGCCCAAATCACCCAAGGACCTGAAATCCTTCTTTGAGAAGAACACCCATCTTCCAAAGAAGTCTTTGTCATGAAAGTCAGAGCAGTAACAAGATGTCTTTCCAGAGCTGGAGCAGCTGGTGGGTGATTCCGTGCATTGCCGTGATTCAGAGGCGTACTGTGGCTTGTCCTCTGTGATAAACTACCCTGTGTTGAATGATACTGTCCTGCTATTCAACCTATTAGTTCATACAGGATAAAACAGAGCTTGTCATAGCCACTGAGTAAGAAGAGATGCATCACTTCTTAAACAATACTCCAAAAGTATGTTCTGAACCCACCTTATGGACTTCATTAGAGTTTCAGCAGTCACCTGAGATTTACGTTGCTACTTGCTATGAGTGCATTGGAGGTGGAAACAAAGTGGAGATGCACTTCTTGATCTATATTTTACCCTGGATTAAGTCACACAAAAGCATGAAGTAATTTTGAATTATACTTTAGAATAATTTTTCTTTACTCTAAGCTCTGCTCTATCTTTTTATTCATTAGTATCTCTCAGTCTGAGCTCTACGTAGATGAAAAGAGCTTCCAGAACAGCTTCAAGGAGCCGTGTCCCTCTGGTGAGATGTGTAGTGCAACTAAACTTAAAAAAATGACTTAGTTTTTGAAAGATCCTGGGCCAACAACCCTGTACTCTCTTGGAAAAGCTGCCCCTGTGCATCTAGACCTGACTGCTCTGATTTCTGGTGTTCTGTGAAGAGAAACCTGGCTTAGAGACACTGTAGATTCGAAGTGAGTCCAAAGACAGAAGTATGGAAACAGATGCTTCCAGATCTGTCATCCCAGAGGCCAGGAATGCACTTGGGGATAGTCTGCTGCTCCAGGCTGGTCTAGATACAGACAGCTGTAGCAGTAGCATAGATCTATGCAGGATGCAGACCATAACTAGATGGCTTAAAATACTGCATCATGGTTACGTTGTCCTGGGTCTATTGTGTACAGTCTTAGGATCTTTGCACAGAGTTAAGAGCCCTAAATATTTATGTTGAATAAAAAGGTCTGAAAACGTTAGAGGGTTAGTTAGCAACAGCACACGCGCCTTCTCTAGTGAAGGACTTGGTGCCTATGAAATGCCCTGGGTATCCTGCATTTCGGCATGGGCTGGAGGAGATAGCACAGGACTAAAGGGAGACCGACGCTCTTCTGGACATACAGCTGGAGGCCAGCTGGGACACTTCATGGTGCCCAGAGTGACACCATTGCTTCTACACAGCTGAGTGCCAGCTCCTTGTCAGCACTGTATCACGCGCCTGTCCTGTGTCAGCAAAAGGGAGCCTTCCTGAGGGATTAGACCAGTTAAAATTGACAGGCTTGAACACATTTTGCAGCATAAACATCATGCAACATTTGGAATTATTGTTCCTCTCCCAGTCAGTTCTGTCTTACTAAACTTTTTGTTCCTGGTGGCTGATGTTAGCAATCCAGATGAAGTCTGGGGTTTAGGCAGCATCTTGTTGCTCACCATCCTTTCCATCACCACCCTGCCCTCACCATCCTCTCCCCAGATATCTGTGGTCCATGGGGCAAGCCCTGCTGCTGGGAGGAGGACATGCCGTGTGGGTAGCACTGCTCCTGGGTGTTCACCGGCATGTGCAGTGTGGACCCAGTAGCCCAAAACTGCTGAGGGCTGAGAGGGTCTCAGGTGCTCAGAGAACCCCCATCTCCAAGGGAAGTAACAGCCTTTCCCTGCACTCAGAGCTGCTTGGAAATTATCTTGAACAGCCTGAAATGAGAAAAGAAAGAGAGGAGCCACCCGCTGTGTTTCTTTCTAAGGTCACCGAGCTGCAAATTGCAATGGTCCTAGTTTTCGGTATGATACCCCTTCTCATTTTTCAGATTAGCTGCCCAGCACTGTCAGGTAAAAACTGACTTGAAGAGTGGTAGGTCTCATCCTACGAAACTTTATGGTTCTTTCTTTAATTTTTTTTTTTCAGGTGGTAAAATACTCAAAAGGAGATCGTGAGCTGCCACCCAGCTTGTGCCAGTAGAAAAGGAAGTAGGTGTGGGAGAGGACTGGGTGATGCAGGGACAGGACTCTGGCACTGCCAGGGGATTTGTCCCTGGTCTGAGCCCTGTTCACCTGTGGTACAAAGAACCTGCACCTTGGTCTTGTAGGGATGAGAGCAGCTGCAAGGGCTGACTGTGGCTCCTCACGGCTCTGCTCCTGCCCACAGTAGGTCACATGGAGTTTATAATCCCCACAAGCCATGTCAAATGAATTAATTACTTTGGACAGCAATATGCATGTGGTAACTGCTTCTGTGTCTGACATTTAAATACTTCTGCTGAACCCTAACCCAAGACTAATAAAAGACCAAATGGAAGTTCTTCACTCAGCTTGTTTGATCAGACAAGAAAGCAAACTAAACAAAGTCAGAAAAAAGTATATTGAGCTCAGACATAGCTCCCTCACCATGTCATTCAGATCATAGATATTTGCTAGGAAACAGTGATGTAAAATGACACTTGCGGGTTTATACACTTGCTTTTGTTCTAGCAAAAGGAAGGTATAAGTGAAAAGCCACCCCATACTGGAAGAGAACATCTAGCCTTTGCTGCAGCCCAGCTAATCTCTCCACACCAAGTACCTGAACGTTGCATTTCTGCTATCAGACTATCTTGCCGTGAATTCTTCAGTAGGTCTTACAAGCGGCAGGATTTGAGGGTTAACGACTAAAGTTTCTCACTGGGCAATTCCTTTCCTGGGCAAAACTTCCCTCAATAAATGCTGCTTGCATTCCGTGCCTGCACTGTCTTCAAAACATCTGTCTCTGTTTGGCAGCAAAGTCACTGCAGACCTAGTGAGCTTTGCACTGTGTTATAACTTTCATATTACCCCTCGCGCAGCCGTTTTGCTCCAGCCACATGCTGTGTATCATTCGTTGCGAGTTTACTTCATTCTCTGGATTCATAGCTGATGCTCTCTGGACCATAAAATTTCAGCTGCAAAACCAGAACATCTCATTATTTCTGAAATATCGAGCTTGTATCTTCTTGATAAATAATTCCTGCTAGTATAATGTATCAGACTAAAACATATTTTCTGAGGCCAGTGAGGTTAAAGCGGCAATCTCACCTTTTTTAATTTTTTTGCCCTGAAGACAGTGATTTCCATATATAGAGTGACCCCGGTTTGTGTTGAACATGGGGAATGAGGATGAAGCATGAAACGACACATATTGCTGTCAGAGATTTGAAATGAGGCCTGCTAACCTGTAGGCAGCCTTACAGGACTAATCAGTCCCTCACATTACCAATGTATTCAGATTGCCGCATGCAGCAGTCAGCAATGGCCGGGGAAGTTTTCTTTTTTTATCGCTGTCATTGACAAACATTACATTTTAATGCGATTCTCCTCTTCCATCCACTGTCTAAAAAAAAAAAAATCTTTTGACACCATATCTCTGAGACACTGGTCTCATCTGGTTTCCCTGATGCTTGAAGAGTGGGTGCGACTGTGTTGATTTGCTTTTGAATATACATTAGTCAGCAGTGCTTAAACAGCTGATAACATTTTTTTACTCTTGTAGCTGACAACACAAACTCTTTTGAATTCAGCTTGTTTCTTAAACTTTGCCTCTGAAGTTTATAGTAGTCCAAGACACCTGAGCTGAGTTTGTTTGGAGACGTTGGAAGATGCGTGAGCAGGGATGAAAGCCAAAGCTTACCTTTTGCTCGTGAGATTTTTCTTTTTTTATTATATTATTCTAAGCATCAGTCAAAGCATTAACAAAAGAACCTTTCAAATCCATAAATTTCTGACTTTCCTGTTCAGAACACACACCCAGCAAAGACTGGTTTTCCCCTTTTGTAAGGCAGAAGTCTCGATGTTGATAAAACGTAATTCAGATATACTCTTTCAGATGACTGTTGTACTGTCATTTCATCTACAGGTAGTGGTATTTCTTGTGCTCTTGATATTACCTGATGACTCTCTGTTTTAAGGTTTTGTGCAGGGAGATCAAAACAAAAAAGGATAGGAAAAAAAACCACTGAAAGTCCTAGTGAGTAGTAGCTACCTGCTATGCAAATCCATTCAAGTGAGGACCACATTATCAGGCTTTTGGGGTGGAAAAAATACATGATAGGAAGAACTGGGTCAAAGGCACAAGCCATACTCTCCTCTAGTTCCAGTCCAAGCAGAAACCCACCTGGAAATGTCCTCTACCACCTGGCATGCTAATCCTTCTCCTTGGATCCCCTCAGCTCTTCTGCAGGATTTCTGGTGGGCTTGGAATCTGTGAGGGTCACTCACTGATAATGTTTCGGAGATAATAGCGATGCAATGAAACATGCAGCAAGGAGGAAGAGTAGGCATCAGTGCTGAGGCCCAGCACATTGCCTGCTCGCTTGGCATCTCTGGCATTAGTCCTACTGTCTCAGTCTCCTGCCTCCTATTGCACTGCCTCCTTGTCCACAGGGCCCCGAAGACGTGGGGTTTGCTCCTCTTCAACCCTCCTCCCCAAGGGATGAAGCGGTGGTGCTCTCCGGCTCTCTGTCTCAGCAGGTTATCCTGGGACTTTCTCCCTAATTGGGATCCTGTGTAGGAGAAGAAGAGTAGAGCTTGCGTCACAGTGTGCTGTGTTTGGTTGTGGGCTTACTTTGTGGGCTTACTTTGAGGATCAACGTCATAAACAAAATAAAACAAATATTTAGAAGAAAAAATTGTGCCTTTAATCTCCGGTATCCATAATGATAAAGATTTTATGGAGAACGTTTTGCACCCCTTATCCTCAGAGGGTGCTGCTGCAGGGTGGCTCAGGACGAGGTGATCTACCCTCCCTCCCCACCCTGGGATGTGCATTCCTTTCCCCTCCCTTCTTCTGGCACCAGCACTCATCTGAACCCCCAGCGAGCTAGCTCCAGGCACAAAACTAGCCGAAATCTAACTCGAGATTAAAAGCAAAAAAAGAATGGAAGCTTAAAACTGTTGTAGAACCTGATCCTAAATGTGCTCAGCAGCTCTTGGAGATAATGAGCGTCCCACAAGTTCAGACCCAACCTTATCTCATCCTGGAAAAAAGGGAGGTTCCCCAATTTCTTCACTCTGAGAGCGGTGAGGCATTGGAACAGATTGCCCAGAGAAGTTGTGGATGCCCCATCCCCGGAAGTGTTCAAGGTCAGGTTGGATGAAGCTTTGAGCAACCTGATCTAGGGGAAGGTGTCCCTGCCCATGGCAGGGTGTTGGCAGGTGGTTGGAACTACATGATCTTTAAGGTCCCTTCCAACCCAAATCATTCTATGATTCAATGATTTTTTGAATTTGATGAGTTCACAGTGCATCTTTCAAATCATTCTATGATTCAATGATTTTTTGAATTTGATGAGTTCACAGTGCATCTTTCAGCTTGGTGCAGGGGTGCTCAAGCCAGGTCCAGGAAGAGCAACTCTGGAAATGGCACTGATATGGTCACATCAGCATGGGGCTTTAGCCTGGTGATCCCTGCTGAGGGGAGGTCACATCCATAAATCTAACTTGGCAACAGCTGACCAGCCAAGGCTATGTCAGGTCACAGATCTCCCTGAGGTCTCGTGTGCCTGCCAGCCCTGTGGAGCCATGCTGGACACACCGGCCACTTTGGATGGCACTGCTCACCCATGTGCGAGCAGCTGCACTGAGCACTGGATGTCCATCGGGATTAGCTGCTGCTGAGAGCCAGCCACCCTGTGGGTGGTCCTCTGGATGCTCCTCAATCTCCCTGCCTCAATCTGAAGATCAAACCCCCACCTTGTCAACATGTGTCACTTCTCAGCACTTATTTCCTCTCAGAAGGGTTTACCTGGAGGCTCAATTTACCACGAAACTCAAAAGCAGCTCTGGGGAAATGTCTGCTCCTCACGAAACAGAAAAAGAGAAAGTTCCCACTGAGGTTTTACATGGGTGTTATTTTTTCCCCTTGTGTAATGTATGCAGTTGAACTCTTTTTTTTTTTTTTTTTTTAAATAAAAAAGCTTCAAAGGCAGTTTAAATAAATAAATAAGCTTGATGAAGTGATAGAGTTTTTCTGGAGGAGAGATCATCGGCAAATTCATTTTAGAAATCTTTTTTTTAAACCATGGCATCTTGTTTTTAAAAAGATGTTTGAAGTCTTTGAATTTGCCCCTTGGACCCATTTAAATCTAATTTCTAATCCCTTAGTCTCTGTAATCATATGAAACCTCTATTTTGGTATTATCATTTGAGTCCTAAGTATTTGCCAAATATCATCAAATATTTGTCATATAGTTGTGATTAAGATGTAGAGCCCTCAAAAGAGGTTGATAACAGTTTAAACAACTTTGGAGTAAATTAAGGGATTTAAAGGATTAGAAAAGAGATAACAGATGTTAAATGTGTACAGATTTTTTTCAAGGTTTGTTGATTTTTAAACACCTGCCACAAATAATGAAATACAGAAAGTGTTCTTGCATGTTATATTTGTGATTTCCACTCTCCTGCATGTAAAAACATCTAAAAAAAATTCAAAATCAGGTATCCTTGTCACCATTCAGCAGGGTATTTTACCTCAGCAGAACATTTCATCCGGCAAAGATAATAATGGCTGTGAACTAAACTCCACCGTTCAAACTCTTGGCAAAGTTCACCTCTCTCCAGTGAGACAGAAGCCAAATCCCTAGACTCCCAAACCCTATGATCAGGGCTAGGGAGCCAAAAACGTCCTCCTCAGTGGGGGTATTCGTGTTTGTCCTGCTTTAAATAAAGGATCCAGGCATCAACTTGCCCTGGCTGCGTTGGTTCTTTGTGGTTGTGGGTGCTGCAGAGGCTGTTCCCCAACGCTGGGGAGGTGGAAAGGAGGAGGATAGGATGGGGAGAAGTGACCAGGTCTCACCTGGGATGGCACTGGGCCACAGCTTGGGCACGTTGTGTCCCTGGGGGCTGGGTGATGCTTCCGGGGCTGACGTAGCCACTGAAAACTAGACGGGGTTTCATTCCGTGTCCTCGGTACAAGTTATTTTTTGTCAAATTAGCTGGGGGTTTATCTCAAAAAGAGAGTTCAGGGCTGGGCCTTTGATTTATCACAGAGGTCTAAAATTTTAAAAGCTTGTACAAAAGATTCTTCCCACAGGTTTCATTTTATCCATGTGGAGAGTGGGTTTTCAAACATCGAGAGAGTTTTTCTCAGCCATGCAAGCAAGGCTGCTCTTCTAGTTCAGGCACTCAACAGATTAACAGTTATTATTATATCTTACGGCAGCAGCCGTCATGTGAGGGATGCTATTGCAGAAAGTCTGGGTGAATAGTTCTTATCTGAAAATGCCTAAAGTCTAAAAAGGCAAATAGAAATGTCTGAGCAAAAAGTACCTTGTTGCAGCAAATGGTGACTGAGAGCATTTGCACAGACGAGAATTTTTCTTGGATGACCAGGACAAGGATCCCAATGGAGCTGCTTCACCATTGAATGTGATCCAAGAGAAATGCTGAGCAGTTTTGAACTTGGAAATAAAGTTTTTCCCTG
Source organism: Tauraco erythrolophus (assembly GCF_009769465.1). Lineage (NCBI taxonomy): Eukaryota > Metazoa > Chordata > Aves > Musophagiformes > Musophagidae > Tauraco > Tauraco erythrolophus. Next base: position 78,122,713 of record NC_141465.1, on the reverse strand, counting down.
GCAGCAGCTGGAAAAGCGTAAGACCACACCTGAAATGGTGTGTTTATACCAGGTGCATGGGCATCAGAGCGGTAGAAACAGAGCAGAAAAGAGCAACAAGTATGAGAGAAGGCCTCAGGTGTTTCAGCCGCGACGATGAGATGTTAAGAAAACAGACGACTCATTCATTGTAAAAAGTGGAGGCAGACAAAAAGGACCATGCAACACGTGAGATGCTGAGGAGCAGCGAAAAGCTGGATGCTGAGGATGTGAGAATGGAACAAAACACTGGAGGAAGAGAAGACAAGGTTTTCACGATGTTTCTGCATGCTCCCTTCCTATAGAGGGTAATTAGTATGAGAACACAATAACCCCTAATCGTCAGGCAGCCCTGGATGTGTTTACAACACAATGGTTTGCTGCATTGGCAGGAGAAGCTGCAAAGCCTCTTGGAAACCCCCTTGTTAAAATTCTCCCATCAAACTGAGGGTTTTATGACAGAGATAAAATCAAAAAAGCCAAGACACAAAATGCATTTCAATTAGCAAGGGACATAAGAGGCAACCGAAAGAAGTTCTTCAGTACAACAGAAATAAAAGGAGAATAAGGGGAAGTAGAATACCCACTACTAAAAGGCAAAGGAGGGCAAATAAGTGATGAGGCAGAGCAGACTGAAGTGTTCAACATCTCATTTTCTATGGCCATTCCTCCTTGCCCTGTCTCCAAAAAAAGACAGATTGCATCCAGTTATTTATCAAAATTAATTTTTAGGAGGAAATAGGAACTCAGCCAGGATAACAAAACCAGGCTGCATTGCAGAATCATAGACTCATAGAATCACAGAATGGTTTGGGTTGGAAGGGGCCTCAAAGATGCCAATAAGATCATAATCCTACAGGTGTGCATACACTTCTAACTCCTCTTGTTTATTCCTCATGCTGCATACATTTGCATAGAGGCATTTAATTTGGGCCCCAGGTGAATCTGACTTCCTGGCTGGAGTGGCTGGAATTCCTTTCTGCTGCTCTTCAGGTGCTCTCAGCATGTCTTGATCAAGTTTGATATTATCCCCGGCCCCCTTTGAATGTAGTTTAAAGCCCCGTGAATGAGCCCCGCTAGCTGTTGTGCAAAGACCCTTGTTCCCCTTTGCGAAAGGCAAATCCCATCCGGTGTCAGTAAGCCTGGTGCCGTGTGGCCCATCCCGTTGTCAAAAAAGCCAAAACTGTGGCAATGACACCAGCCAAGGAGCCACGTATAAATAGACTGGACACATGTACTTCTTCTAGTGGGTAAATAGTCAAGCTAAAGGGGACACAGCTCATGCTGCAGCACTGGAGAAATGGCTTACGGACACCCACCAGGCAATACTGAGCTACCAACAGGATGAACTGTGGTACCTGCTGTTGGATGCGATGGTGACACTGAGCTGAGGTTTTGGACTCCTGAGCTGGCATCTGGTCTCCCCACCATGCAGGCAGTTAGGTGTGGAAGTGCTGAAGTCCTTTATTAGCTCACTGCCCCTATTTTTGCTGCTGAATTAATTTTCTAGGTTTACGGGATAGTCACACAAACAAGTTACTGTGAGGGAAAAGAAGGTATAAACTTGGTATAAATCTACTGCCCTGCAACAACTGCCAGTGCACCAGTTCTTACCGTGGGATACGTGTGGGAGAGTTTCCTCCTCAGCAAGTAAATGAGGGGTACACAGCCAGCCTAGAGAGGGAGAATTTATTGTGGGGAGAGGAGCAATTAAAGCGAGCCAGCTTTGAGGCACATTCACACTTTAGCTAGCCGGCAGTAATTAGTTCCTGTACCCATATCCTTAGCACTAAGACACAGGGAAATATTTCTGAAGGACATATTTTTCCCTTTTGTATTCAACAGGCTGTACTTTAGGACATGGTCTGTCAAAAGAACCACATGGCTTAATTGGTCTCCCAAGGCTGTTTGCCTTCGTTCCTTGATTATGGTTACAAGTGAGCATTTGACTGGTAACTTGTGAGTTACTTGACTAAGGCATTACTGCAGACACATTTCTGGCAGAAGGGAGTAGAATGTGTGAGAATAGAGATGAAATCTTCTGGAGAGCCTTGAGTAAAACACCAGAACCACACTTTGAATATGAAAAAGAGAAAAATAAACACTGAGACCAATTTCCAAGCCAAGTGACTTGGAAGTCGAGTCAAGAGCAATAGACTTTGGACTGCATCCTAAGGAAGATGCATACAGTAGTGTGTTAGAGGACTTTTACAGTGTATGCTTTGGACACATCTGCCTTATTAAACTCATATTTAAGCAGCCCTTTCAGACCTTTGTATTTTTTTTTTTCCCCCAGGCCTCTGTGATATTACTTCTGAAAGCTAAATAGAAGTCTTGCACTTTTGTTGCAATGCATCCTTGACAATCTGCTGTCAAAATTAGCCACCAAGAGCCTTTCCCAGTGGTAGATAGTGAAGCCATCAAGGTCTTTTGGAGCTGGTCTGTGGGAATAGGGCTTTTCTTCCTGCATCGTTTCTAGCCAGAAGCAGACAGCTGGTGATTGCAGCATCTTCTTCTACAAGAGGAGGCAAATAGCTGATGGAAGGGGCTGGAGAAGCAGAAAGCTGCTAGCTGCCACCCAGGGTGCCTGTGTTCAAACAAATGAGCATGTGGGAGCCTGGGTGCCGAGATGCCCGTGGCAGCTGCTGGAGATCTGGTCAGAGGGGTTGAGGGAGCTCAGGAGGAGGAAGGCAACTCTGTCTGGGCAGAGCAACATCTTCCCAGGTTCTGCCAGCACGGGCACCCAGATCCCGGGCAATGTGAACAACTTGCTCGGGAGATAAATCCCATTCCTCTAGCTGTGGTGAGCTGTGCCGTATCTCAAGTCATGCTCACGCCAGCACAGTCCTTCACGGTGCATATTTCCCTGTTCTCACTCTGCTAGTGTCAGTGGGAGCCTTTCAGCAGGTGAGGAAACAGGATTTGAAAGAGCAAATCTACCAGCAAAGCCCCTGTAGTGGCTAGTGCTGGAACAATTCGGAAGGGTGCTGTTTGCTAGAGCAATGCCCCTCTGGTGAGCTGTGCTCCATGGGCTTCCTAGGGCCTCGACCAAATACTGTCGTGCTTCCTAAATATCACACCCTGTCCTGATCAGGTTTGTTGGTTACTGCTCTCTTATTTAGTTATCCCTTTGTAAACCAACGATGCCTGTAAATATAGGTGGAGGTGGTGACAACAGCCTTTGGCATAATGTGGGGAAAAAAAACTGCACCAGTCCCTGGTGATCTGCCTGGGTAGCTTGTTTTATTGGATTTTGTGATATTGAGATGGTTTGGCAACTGTTGGCCTGTCAGATTGAGAGGTCACTCGCCAGCCTCCATCAGAGATTTAAAAGCACTGCAAGGAAACTCCTTGTGTCAATTTGACTCAATTTGCAAACTAATGAGTTAAGCCCTCCCAATGTGTTTAGGGTCAGCTCAGATCTATTTGGGAAATGTTTGACTATTAGCATTTAAAGCTTCAGATGTGCCAAGCCCCATTTCCCCCTCCTGCTCCCCAGCCCTCTCCAGGTTGCTCCCTCCTTTAATTTCCCTGCAGGTTTTAGAAAGGATGCATTAAATTAAAATCACTAGCTGTTTTGTGAGCAGTCTTTTGTGACCAGTAATGAATGTAATGAGTGGAAAAGGATAGAGAAAACAGGGTGATTAAATGATCCTGGGCTGTTTTTCACCCAGCAGTTTGCAATGTGACACAAATGGACAATTGGAGCTTTTCTTTTCCCATTAATTTGTATCTGTGTTTGCACTTGTCACATAAAAAACAGACTATTTACTAAAACATGAGGTAGGTAACAGATGCCACCTCCTTTGGAGCTGAACCTGATTGACCTTATGTCTGATAGTACAGTTGCACAATGTTATTTTGGATTTTCTCGATGTTGGACACAGCCCCAAGCACTATGACAGCTAGACTTTACTCTGATGTGTCTTTAGAAGGATTGATATCTTGCCTTGTATGCTTATTGCGCGTTATAAAAATACAGCAGTCATTTTGAAACCTTTTTCCTACCAGCATTGAAATGTAGTCAGGATTCAGATTTTTTTCAAACTGCAGGCAGAACTAAGAGCTTTCCTTCCTAAGATGCATGCTGGGATTTTTCCATGATAGATATTAATCAAAAGCTTTAGCAATTAATCATTTTCTGAGCCAGAATGTGCTTTGAGTGTATGTGCGTGCACGTGTGTGTGCGTGTCTTGATTAAACCAAGTATCCGGATCTGAAATCCTCAGCTATCTATGTTCATTAGGCTGTTTTGGGACTATCTTGAGTAAAAATTTCTGTCTACTGCAAATTGCAAATATGCCAGATTCCTTCTCACTATTTTCTCATTCCTAAGAATCCCACAAAACAGCCCACAGCATGGGAAAAGCACAGATTCAGTACCCTAACTAGAGCGAAGCCTTTTCAGCTATATATACCCGATTTAAAAGTGAAGTGCTGTTATATCTTGGTACAATTCACACCAAGGGCTTAGGCAGGAGCAGATCTAGAGTTCTTGGAAGGTATCCTGTGATACAGCCCAGCCTGAGCTCTTGGAAATGAACATCATAATGGCTAAAATAAAATATTGTACAAAATTGAGATATTGTACAAAATTGAGTCTACAGGAGCAAGGGCATCCTCCATCTAATGTTTCACTAAATGTATATTTATAATGGGTGAACTTATCACTCCTACGGACCTAATAGGAGGCTGAATCAAGGACTGATCTGGCTTAAGCAATCTATGGTCAAGGTCAAAATCCATACAGACCTCCTTTGCAATAATTCTCATAGGAACACAGAACAGTAGTATTTAATTCAAAATTAGCAGAAATAAGCTGAAGTTGGCCCAAGAGTAATGGATTTCAAAAATTAACTTGGATCCATGAAGAAATCAGAATTTTTTAACATGATGTTTTATGGCTGCTGCACCATGTGAAATGATAGATCCTGTAGCTCCGACGGGGCTCTAACGAGAGTCTTCGTTGCCAGAGACAAGTGACACATGCAGTCAGCCGCAATACTTTAGCAACAGGCAACCTTATCCTACTATTAAGTAAACTCTTCATCCAATTTCCATTTCAATTTTATAGTTGCTGCTGACACAAGCCATTAAAATGCACAAGCTAGCTTCGCAATTATTCATTCAAATAACACTTAAAACTGTAAAGGGCATTCTTGCTCTTGAACTTGCAGAGCTGCCATCCACACCTCACTGAAATGCTCCTTGAAAAACACACTGATGAGAAAGTGGCCTTTCCCTCCCGATTCACCTCCGCTTAAAGATCCGTTTCTGTTCACAGGAGGAAAATGAACTCTCATGCAAATAAGGCAACAACGGTAAATACTTTTTGTTTTGTTTTTATTGAATGAGAAAACAAACTTTAATTTGAATACTAAACCATCCAGAATATCTAGCTGAAAACATGTTTTTATTATTTACATTGCTAGGTTTGGCTTGTTATGCTCCTGGCATATCTATTCATATCTCTTGCAATATTTTTTCATTTCATATATTAATATTTAATATTCTTTATACATTGTTCAACCTTAATGGTTGTCTAATTTCTGTTTTTCATCCACAGAGAAGCTATTAATTTATGAGCATATAGGGCAGTAAGTAATAATTTGCATGAATGCCTTGAGCAGATATGCTTCCATAGGCCTGCCATAGCATAGACTTTGGAAAGGGTGATACCATCTATTGGCCAAGCTTCAATGAACACTCTTTACAAGAAGAAGAAGAAAAAAAGTTTTTTAATCCATGAAGAAGTCTACTAAGTGAAAAATCAAGAGAGATGACAGGAACTGGTTTGTTCCTAAGGTCTGTTTGACTTTTTTTTGCCTTTATTAATGTGTTAAATATATTTCTGTGGTTTATAAGGCATCACAGAAACTGAAGTTTTCTGTACATCTTCAGGATTTACAATGAGCATTAAAATGATTCTCAAAGACTGGCTGGCCTGCAGGGACATCCCCACTCCTGGTGTTCCCAGCCACAGTCTGGGACTCTCTTTACAGAAGGTCAGTGCTAATTTACACCCTATGTTAAGACTAACTTCTGAGTCCTTCTTCCACAGACAGATGTTAATGTAAAGCACTAATAATGTTTACCATATATTACTATCCCCAAAAGACGCAAATGAAGCAAATAATAGAATTTATTTCCCATTCTGTTGAGTATGGGGTGGAGAAAAAGCATTGTTTTTTGGTTAAGTGCATGTCTTCTGTCTTCACACACAGCTCATGAGAGCATGTGAAACTGCTTGCTTTGAATAACTTTATGAATATAAAACATTTCTGATGGGAGACCTTTCTACTGGACAGTAGATTCAAGGAATTTTCAAAATTTTTGCAGGCACACAATATCAACAGTGTTTTCTATATGAAAGTGTTGAATCTTTGACTTCAACTTGTTTAAGACACCACGTTGGGATTTAATTTTTTCAGTGCTTTCCTGTATTACAAATTAACATGAAAAATTTGAATGGAATATTAGAAAAGGTCTGACTAAATTGTTACAGTATTTTTAAAAAGGTTTTTGGTGTTTGTGTTGTTTTTTTTTTTTTATTTGGCACAGGTACAATGATATCTCCAAGACTTGATATTGCGGTGTGATCAAAGCACATGTCAAAAGGTTGGACTTTCTTGTGGAATAGAAAGCCTATATTTTGACAGAGTTTTTCTGGAAAGTTTGAGCTCTCTATTTAGTGTAGGTACAACTGAGTAGAGTCCTGCAACCACCAAAGACCACCCAACACCATGAAGAGATAAGAAAGGAAGAAAATGCCTGGTCACTGACAGATATCCTCCAAGGGTTGCCCAAGTGCATTTTCCCATCATATTCTATTTAAGCAAACGAGTTGATATGTACATTTTTCCTTCTGTTTCAGGAGTAGAAAAAGAGTCCTCTCCACCAAGTAGAAGTTACTGCAGGATTTCCTGCAAAACATCTTCTTTTCCAACAGACATTTCCAGGCCCTTTGTTTAAAGACGTTTTCTCATATGGCTGGACTTCATATTTTATGCAGAGCTTACAAAAAATAAAGCAGCAATGCATGTGCATTTAACCTTGCCTTGGTTTGCTGCAAGAGTGCTTTCAGGCAAAAATACATGCATCTTTTTCTGCAGTCATCTACTATTCATATGTAGTGATAATGCCAGTTCAATTAGACTCAATGACCTGAACAGTCTAGTCATGTGCACGGGGGTGACAGAGCAGAGCCTGGCTCAGGGAGCGCTCATCACCCGGCATGTGGTCCTGGCTTTCCTACCCGAACAAACAGCTCTCTGTGCCTGAAGTGTAGATCTGCAGGGTAGAGTCACTGGGGTGATAAAGGAGCTTTTATGGTGCTATTTGTTCGATCGACCCCAGACTGCGGTATTAGCACACGTTACATGCTAGGTGCATCTCCCTGCCTCCACTAGCTACAAAGGTGTGGAGAGAACAAGACTCATGCTCGCTCTCATTCTCTCTTTCTGTCTCTAGTAAGATGACATTTGTTAACTTTCTTTCATGAACCTGTTAACCTGATTTTCTAGGCACTTGTGCACTGGGCAAGTGTGGAAGTCCAGAAGTAAAGGCTTGATTTAGTTGCTTAAGTGGTTCCGCCTGGCCTCACCTGGGTTGAGAGAGAGTTCAGCAATTCCAAAAGGTACGGCACTCTGATTTTGATATTTTGCCTGACTGGAAGTCCATTAACTAAATGATATCTAGCTTAAAAAAACCCATAGTCCTCCATGTTAAAGACATATTTTTTTTTTAATGGTTTGATTTGTAAAAAAGAATGAGTACATGGTAGAAAATGTGGCTGAAGAAAAAATATCAAATGAAAATTTATCTTCACAGTCATTTTGTACTCAATTTCCATGGTTGAAGAACTAAAACTCTAATATTAAAGTTGTAAATTAAGCTGTGTATATCAGTGTACTAATAGTACTTGGTAGTATGTATAATAATCTGTCACATTGCTTTTCCAACTAATCATTAATGAATTAATGAAAGAGTTTCACTGGTTTTGTACTGTGTAACATAATGAGATATACAGTATTTAAGGCTTTCAAAGATTTAGGACTCTATTAATGAAAAATAATTATTATCCTACAACAGTAATTAAGTGTAATTTGCACAGAACTAACATTTTCTAATCCGTAAATATTACCAACGTCAACAGTTCCTCACGGAGCTGTTAACTGCTCTGCAATGTTTTTTAGAGGAAGACGAAGGGGCTAATGCACTGGTAAAGAGGTCTGCGGTTTGGAAAACTGCACCTAGGCAGGTCTGGAGAGGCACATTGGTGCCTATCTGCCCCAGGACCTTAGATTTAGGCAAAACGCAAAAAGAGGACAAAGCACATGCCGGGAGTGTTTTGCAAGGTGAAAAGGGAAGTTGCACTCATTGTATGGATGCCGGGGACTCGGCGGAGCCTTTTCTTGTGCTGTAAAGGGCCATCCGAGGGCAGTGCTAAGGGCACACTCTGCAACAGGATCGATTTACTGGGGCTTAACAAGCTGCTTGTTAAGCGGCTTGTTTTCGCTGAGGTTTTCCCAGGAACACCCTACCTTGTTCCTGCTGCAGGCTGAGAGTACGTCCCATGCCATTCACGGTGGCTTGCCTGAGAGGCAGCAAATGGTTAAACTGCAGTACGCTGGTTTTGGTGTTTGTATACTAGTTGACATTAGAGTACAAGGAATAGAAACTAGAATTTTTTCTCTGTTTGGACACGTCCAAAGACACATCCATACATCAGCTGCTCTGTATCACTACTTTTTAGCACAGGCGTGCCAAACGAGCATCAGTTTTGCTTGTATTCCCTGGACTGAACCCACCCACAGAGACATGAATAGCACCCACAGATCCATGTTTGCAGGGCTCCTCTATGACCTAGCAGTTAGTAGATGGCATAAACTACTAGCAGCTGGAGTTTTTTTCCTCTTTTTGCATGACTGGGTGATAAAGAAGAGCAAATCTTACTTCTGCCAATTACTCTTTTAGATAAACTATTAATAGTCTGTCTTGTGGATGGGAAAGTCAAGAAAAAGTAGGCTACGCAATTCTTCAGAATAGCCTCTCCTTCTTTTTTTTACTTGCAATTTTAAAGACCTAGAATTTGCAAATGTTCCCTCAGACAAGCTTGAGATTATACATCAGGAATGAAAGAGAACATGTTAATGTGTGGCGAGAAGACAGAGGGTGTCTTTAGAGCTAGAGAACTTACGGGTCATGCAAACTGGGTCCTGCTATGGCTTTGCTCCACACTTGCCATGCAACCTTAGGCAAAACCATACTGTTTGAGCCTACAGAGACCAATACACTTGAAATCTTCGAGGTCCTTTCCAACCTTAATCATTCTATGATTCTATGAAATTGCATTACCAGTGGTTAAATGCTTGACTTTACCCTGTAAGGTTGTTTGAGTATTTTGGAGATTTGTGTGCAGTTTTGAAGGCATTGCTGATTTATAATCATGTGACGTACCACAAAGAGTATTTGAAAAGGTTAAATTAATAACTGACAGGGAGGCTACTGGAATAGAAGACTGAATAGAATTTGTGATTTCATAATCTTGTGATATGTTAATTTTATGTCTTTTATCTATGTGCATTTTATTAACAGACAACACTATATTTGCCTCACCACTTCCTCAGTGAGAAGTGCATGGTGAAGGAAGAAGAGAAAGCTATAAGAGGTTTGGATGCTGATTTAATTTCTTAGCTATAATTCAAGGTGGATTAGAAAATAGCCTGTGAATAGATTTTCCCTGAACGTTCAAAGTATTCCAGCCTCAGAGTGAAGATCTGAAATCATCTAATAAGGAGAAAGAACAGGAACAAACAATTTAACCAGTTTTTAAGATGGACTTAAAAGATACAGCCTCTCTTCCTTAGTCTCCTGGGCTTTTTTGATGACCTACCTCCCCCTTTTACAGCTTGTCAGTATTATGTTTGCGTAGCCTCATTCAGCACATCCATCAGTTCCCTCACACAAGCTGCACACAGGAAAGGACATTTGCATGTTGTCTTCCACCCCCTTCCTACATTGCGCTGATAATCTGGGATCTTTCCAGCACCTTTTGTCATCACTCCTAGGATGCTGTTCCTTCCTCCCTGCTTGTCTACCTCCTACCCTCCTTATCAGTCGGAAAGTCAATTTGTGTGTATAAACTGATATAGTAAAAAAGATTGCTCTCAGTTTTCTGGAACAATTTTTTTCATACATTTTAATCAATGCCTACTTTAATCCTCTCAAAAAAAAAATCTGCTATGCTGTATAAGGGGAACAAAACAAATCAGAAAATAGTAGCTGTTAGCAGCTAAATCTTTTACATATCTATGTGTATGATTGGCCGGATAATGATGAAGACCTTTTGAAAAACCTAAAATTTCAAAGCGTCAAGAATAAAAACATGATCTCTCTGAAGTTTTGTGCATTTCATTCTCTATCTTCAAATGATCTTTAGCCAATTTTTCCAGAAAACAAAAATCTCTTCTGAGAGTAGATGAACATGTATTAATCAGGGGACTTTATTCCAGAGGGTCTGAGTGGGGCAGTCTGGATGCAACCAATGGCTATGTGACTGTAGCTTTCACCATACTATAATTGTGGCCTCTGCAAAACGTGCAGTTATCATTTGATAAACAAAGACTACTTCCATATGATAGACATTTTTCTTAGAAACTCTGTGTCATACGAATGTATAGCAAACCATAAACTTCCTGATATATATTTTATATCATAAACTTATATTTTAAACATTTTCACCAATATAACTGACACTTGTTTTCATTTTCCTCTTTCTACTTGTGTTTAAAAGGAGACACTGAAGCTCATGAGAGGAAATTGCCTCTGCATCTTACCCGTGACCCAAGTTCTGCTTCCCCTTATTCACATTGGTATGAACCCAGAGGCTTTGTGAGACCATCAGCAACTCGTTTTGCACAGTTGGAGAGACCAGTACGCTCTGCCCCTTTAGAGCCACTGTTTGGCTCCCTAAGATGGAGAAGTTGGATGCAGATGTGAGTGCACACATCTGTAATGATGAGCAGGATCGATGAGAGCATGAATTCCCCCAGTTGTTTAATGCAGTGGACGTGTTTCTCTAGAGAGCTGAGTTCAAATTCAATTTAGATGACAGGTCAAAATGATGGTGGCCATTTTTTTTTCCCTCCCAGGGAGATATCCATCTACCTCCAGCTACCATGACATAATTGGCAATATCTTCTCAGGACGAATCAGGTCTGAGATTGATAGAGACTGCTGGGCACTGAACCTTGAACCAGGGCTGCCTGCACCATTCCTTGCTCTGACTGGTACTTAATGGGAGCCTGAAATTCCTATACAATATCTCAAAATAATGAATGAATTAAAAACCAGACATAATGTCTGCTGGAAAGGTTCAAACTTGCATCCACACTGGTGACATAAATTTTATTAGTTTTAAAAGGGATCAGAGATCCAATAATGTTCATATTTAAGCCAGCCATTTTCCAAAAGAACCTACTAACTTTTAGGGTCTTCACATTTTATCTGCTGAAATGCGTAGGAGCAGGCATCTGACCTTGGTTCCCCAGTCATCTGCACCAGGGATTTGAAGACACATTTGGACATAGACTTGCACGTAGTTTGAGCACATGACTTTCCTTTTGGTGGGCCCCAGGGCAAAAGAAGGGGAAAAGGTGAGCGTGTGTGTGTCTCCTTCTGCAGGCAGTACTCCTCAAGGATGTATGCCCAGCTCTGAAACCAGAATCATCTCCCTTCTTCGAGGCCACCTTGCTGCTTTTATTTGGGAATGACTGTGGTGCTGATGCTCTAAAAAATTTCAACCATGATATTGAAGTCCTTTGTATCAAGCCTTGTTATCAAGGTGCTGAATATTTCCTAAACCAAGGAAGCTGCTGAAGCAAACAAAGAAGGGGTTTGGGCTCACCTCAGACTGCAGAATTTTCTGCTGTTTAAAGAGGTGAGATGAATACACATCCTCTTTATGCTCAGCCCATATCTCAGCTGCAGTTGTGGCTCTGCTCATTATTAACGTGCCAACACTCAATGTCAACCACTGTGCGGACGGAGCTGAGCAAGGAGTGAAAGTTTACTCCCTAGAGTTTCACACTTTCAGCAGTACCTGTTAAAAAACATGTTTTATTCACTATTTGCATGTGGAGAGACTTTCAAAGGAGCCTTAGCATACACTAGCAACAAAATTTAATCTTCAGCATTCAGCTTCCCCTCCAAATGAAGGACTATGTCATCTCTGGGTTCAATGATATTAAAAGATGTGAATTCTTAGCTCTAACTAAAAAGGACATTTCCCACCTAGTCTCTGTTTCGATGTGTAAGGGTTGTGCTTAGCGATTCAGTAAGACCACCTTGACATTTAAACATATGTCACTCACTTCAAAAATGTGTCTACCCCTCCACCCTTCTCAACCCCCTGGCCTCTGTGAAAAAGAAACTGAGCCTTTTAAGGGCATCTGTCAAATGTCAGGCAAGCATGCATAATCTGCAGTGTGCTCCCAGGGTAACTGCTGAATAGTTGCTGCTAAACCCTTCTGAAACTAAGGAAAGAGCTAGACCTGTTGAAACGAAGTACAAAACAGGAGGAACTTTTAAGAACGATTTGTTGGTACAAATGCAGAGACCTCCGCTTTGAAGAGCATGAGTCTGTCACTAGTGGCAGCAGACTACCGCGGTGCACATTCACAACACTGGCTGTCATAATTAATTTCTTGGCAATCATTGCTGGGAAAAGAAAGTTACAGAGAATTAAGCTAGCACAAAGTATCCGCCACGAGAACGGGGGAAAAAAATTGTTCAGTGAAGCCTTTGGGAAGACCCAAATTAAGCTTGGCTTCCTATGTCCTGTAGCTCATTAACCTTAAACTGTGAAATTCTTGAGAGAATGAGGATAGACTATAAACAGAACAATTGCAAGACTTTCCTCTGTATTGAAATGAAGTGATTATGCGTATCACTGTAGCTCATAAACAACAGAGATGTTGAGAAACTCAGCATTTCCAAGATAATAAAATAAAGGGGCAGAGGAAGTTTCCTTTAGCTCATAATGATTTATAAGGCAAACTAGTAGCCTTCTAATCTATTATTCTTGGTAATAGTTCCCTTCCCACCCAAAGATGTGTTTATATATGCAACATATCCAGTAATATCCAGTCAGAAGCTGAATGATTTATCTGGCGGTGTGCAAATTACATTAACAACATAATTAATAACTTAGATATAAAAACTGTGTATGTCAGAGCAGTATGTCATGTAATCAATGGCAACAAATCATTTCCTCTGGTGTTTAATGATTCTTTCAAGAGGGTGAATCTATAAAAACAGAAGAGTCAATCAATGAGGAGGTTGCATACATTGTCTGTCCTATTTGCAGACTTGAAAACTACGGTTGCCTTTATTGTTTAAATTTTAACTATTGGAAATCAATCTGGGAACATAAACAGAAAGGAAAAAAAGTATTAATGGCAAAAAAGAAAGTTGGTATCTGTAAAATCTAATCAGAATTGCCAACTTCCCAGATATTGCTAACTGCTGATCACATAAAACGTTTATGAAGCCATTATTGCTTGCACAAAAGCACAAACATGGGCAGTACATTGAAAAATTATCTTTTGAAAAGAGAGTGTTCTTCCTCCAAACTGTAATATACAACTTGGATGGGTCCTGCAAAATCAATGAGCTTTCCTGACAACCCTAGTTCATTTCCAATGCTTTCTGCTGAAAGCGTTGGTCAAAGCCCACCTCATTCATTCTCAGGAGCAAAACAAGGTAAGGCATTTGTGCAGGGCATAGGCTCTCTTTCATTGACTGACTCTGGGTGAGCATTTGCTCATCTTGTTTCTGTAGGAAGGTGATCTGAATACAGGGGAAAAGCTTTTATCTAGCAGCTGCTTCAGACTGCCAGGTTCCTCCTTGTTTTTTGGCAACACACTTTTCCACTTGCACTGACTCATTTCAGTCGAACACCCTCATTCAGAAGTCAGGGCTGTAATTCAGGAAATACTTTCATATTGTTATGACAGACAGATTTTTTTATTAATTTTTCACTCTAAGATGGAAAGAATGACTGCCTTCTGTGTAGCTTGGAGGCACTCAGAAGCTTAAAAAAAGAGAGAGAATTAATAAGGACTTCATACCTTTTCTATGCTATCTATCTGGAAAAACCAGCTTTTAGCTACAAGGCCCAGGAGGACAGCAGAACCTGGAGCTCCGGATCCACACAGACACTGAAGTATGCGTGAGCGGGATTCATCTTTCCAAAGTTTAGGTGGATGTCTACAGTGTCCACTCCAGGGCTAGTTATCTCACTCCCTGCTAGTAGTGGCAAGAAATAAGCACTTACGAGGTGTACTTCAACAAACCAATATCAGAGGTGAACACACGCTTGAATTAGTCTCTCCAATTGACTCTAAAGAGTGGCCAGTTCAGGTGGAGAAGCCTATGTTCAAGTTGCCTATGGATGTTTGCCGGGAGCTTTACAGTCCTAAGTGCCTTTGTGGATCTGGCCCATAATACCTCAGAGATGAGCAGGTATGATGGACCTCCCTCGTTATGCTGATCAGGAGGGCAATCTGCAATGCTCTCCTATGATGCACAGAGAACAAAGTTCACCCTCCGCCTACTCCCAGCCCCACCCTGTCCCCTGCCTCTCTGCTTGCTTCTGGCCATGGAGGGTATTATAGCTTGAGCAGCTACAGAGTAATAATTACTATTTGTGTGCGTGCTTTTCATTGCCATATTTTCTAGAAGCTACTCTTGATCTTGTTCAAAGCATGACGCACAGAGGACAACAACTCCTGGGACAAACAAATGGCACTATTTAGCAGTGTAAGCCTCACTTTCCAGTTCCATTTGTATGTGTTTGTACGCTTCCCGAGGCAAAGCTGGAAACCGGCTTTAGCTGTGCAGTGACGAGGCTGGAGGGAGGGATTGAGGGAGGGAGGGAAGGAAAGCAGTAAGATTTTAGATACCTATGACAGGGAGCATACGGTTAGACACGAATAACCCATGTGCACCAAAAGCCAGAGACAGCTAAGGATCAGTTACACGTTGAGCCTCTAATGATCTGCTTACATCAAAAGCCCTTTCAAGGCACAACAACATACCTGCCCTGCAAAGGCTCCTGAGCTACGGGATAATGTAATCACCCGTACAATATCCTTTCTCTTTTGTGAGCAGTTTAAGCAAAGAAAAGCAGCTGCTTTGACTCTAGTATTAAGCCTCGTCTTGAACAGTAACTGGGAACAATAACGCCACCTTATTTGCTAAAATGTGCCGTGTGTCTGTGCACACGCTGAATGACTCTACCTGGAATATTGGGACATTCCTTACACAGCTTCAGTATGTTTTTTTGTAATTTTTGATTTCTGGTCCTCATTGTGCAATTGTGTGGGAGCTGGGGAACAATTCTCAAATCGGTTGAATTCATCTTATTTGTTTCACAAGCAGGTATTTAGATGAGCTTTGTCTCCCTAAACCTCTTAATATAAAGAGTAAACTAGATTGCCTGCGAGTGTATTGACTGTGTTAAGAATGCTGGATTGTATTGCAAAGGAGTTCAGGCCTGTAATGTTATCACTCAGCAGGAATGGATCCCATCAGAAGGCACATGGCGTGCCATGACGTAGCCAGCCTTAGACCACAAAAGCAGACTTTTCTCTGTGAATTAGACAAACCACACAAAAGGCAACAATAGCTAGCATAAACACTATTTAATACTATTCACAGGCTATTGAAGAGATGGGCGTTGACTAAGAATTGCAGCAAAGCCAGTACATTGTTGTCAGATGAAAGGACGCCTAATGAACAGGAAGCATCATTTGAGCAGGCTGACAGTAACCATATAACTGCAGGATTGTGGGACTGGCATTTACCCCATGGGTCTTTACAGTCAAAAAAATAAAGAGAAATTAAAGCATAAGGAATCCTTTTTTGTAGGCACTTAAAGCCCATAAAGCAACACAAGAAAGTGTACAATTGTCTTTTCATGATTTGTCTGTGCTTCAGCTAATCATAAAAAAGAACTTTTGGGGTGCAGTAACTATAGGTTCTGTGTCGTAAAATAAACCCTTCAAATAACAGAAGATTTGGATATTCGCAAATTGTCACGGTTGAAATAAGAGCTATATTTTTCCCTCTCAGCTATCTTGAACGGGATTCTAGCAGTGGCTCGCTTAGTAAAGTCACGATGATAAACTCTTTTGTACTTGCCCCAACAACCAGGCAAAATGAATGCCTAGCTGTGGTCTTACTTTATTTGCTAATGTGTAACAGTAGAGGGAACATAATTAAATAGATTTCCTTCTGATGCAGTTGTTCCAACTATGTTCTGCCGTCCCCATGATCACACACAGAAAATAGCTTCAAATTGTTCCTGCTTTGTGTTTTTAATCTTTTAAATCATGCACTTAGGATGCGAGTAAGACGCTAAAACTCCTTTCTGCCAAAACTTCAGCTGAGACAGAAGGGACTCAGGTTCTTAGAGAACAGACGTCCGAGAGTCGAATTTTGTTAGTGAGAGTTTTTCTGAGTAAGACTGAAAATATTTTAGGACTGGCATATTTCAAAATGTTCTTTGGGAAACTGAATCTAGAATAGTGTCCACAGAAAGAGCTCCAGGCCACTTAGGCCTGTTATTTGGCAAAAGGCTGTGATGAATAGCATTGTGGCCAGGAAGAGGATATTATTATGTTCCGAAACTGAAGAACTGGCTCCACGCTGTTTGCCACTGCCCGAGCAGGGACGGTGGAGTTAAATATGGTTTATATATATATAACCATATATTAACCATATATATACACAGACGTGTGTGTGTCTGTCTGTCTATTTATCTATCTATCTATCTATCTATCTATCTATCTGTCTGTCTATCTATCTATCTATCTATCTATCTATCTATCTATCTATCTATCTCTATGTGCTGGAAAACCAACTCCTGTACTCTCAATTTCTCAACATCCTGTCCCAGTAAAACATCAATTGGTGCACATGAGGGGCGGCAGGCAGGGTGGATATATGTACCTCTTTACTCCCATTTTTGGATGTTTTAACCACAGAAAGCTCCAAACCAACATTTTTGGCATTGACACTCTTGAGTAGGAAGCAAAGCAAGTTTTGAGTAACTAAGAAGTGTATCCCGTATCGTGATTTAACCCCCTTCTCCACTAACCCCTATCACCTCGTTCAATAGGTGCACTGTAATACACTTACAGAAAAGAAAGAGAAAGCAGGTGTTGAGGGAATTAAAACCTAAGATCCTTTTCCACGTGAAACAGCTGCGAAAAGGCAATCCATGTTGAACTGTGTTTCAGAGGATTCCAGCTAAATTGTCCCCTTAAGGATTTCATTTTCCTTACAAAAATTCAACTACTTGAAAATTAGTTCTACATTAAAAATTCTCTGAATGAACAAATGAGGGATCCAGCCAGCTCCTGACTCACTATCAGCCCAATTTACCTCACCCACGCAAACCTTTTGATATGTTCTGAATTAGAGCATTGGTTATGCAGTTGACTTTATACGCTGTTTATTAACTGGTAGAAGGAGACCAAAAGAAACACTGAGATTATAGCACGCTGTGCCATTACACTGTTTTTAAACATCCCCTTTATGTTTATATAAATATATTTAAACGTACATCAAAATAGAGAAGATGGCTTTCACCAATATAGTCAGAGTGACTGATCCATCCAGCTCTAGAAATGTGTAAGCATGATTGTAAAAATACATTGAGATTGAGCTGGTAAGTTGGTGATTTAACATTTAAGGGGGCACAGCTAAGATTTTGTGGGCAGCACAAACTGGGTAGGATGTGCGTGAGGGTGATCGAATGAATAGCTGATTTCAGCTTTAACCACTGAGTGACTAGTGTAGTTTATCATACATTTAAGGCTGGAAAAGAAACACAAAAAGAAAGAAACAAAAAGAAAGAAGAGAAATAGAAGTTTAATTAAATGCCATGGATGCAGTATAATGCAAATCTCACAAATAGAACATAATTGGTTTAGCAGAGAGATCCAATGCCATAAATAACCATTCATAATCATATACAATTAACATATCAATAGTTCTTTTTTGGAGTTATAGTCCATAAGCTAAGATAGTTCTTCACTAGAAAAGTCTGGCAAAACCAAGCTGTTAATTAAACCCTTTTCAGAATTTGGTGCCACATTTCGACTCCTCCACAAAAAAGTCTGAACCTATTATAGCGTCCCGCTTCTTCACAAGCTGAAGGACATGTTTTTTTGGCTATTTAATACCACATAAATCTTCAGAGAGGAGAAAACCAACAATCTCAAGCCTTTCCACTACAGCTGGCTCAATGAAGTTGCCTGTGCCATAGTACGGTATTGGGACAATGCAGTAGAGTGGAGGCCTCGGCTTTTGAGCAGCATTGAGCAGAGCTTGTGCCTGGTTGTAAAAGACTGTGATAACCTGAAACAGTCTTAAAAGAACCTAGTCCCAGCTGAGCATTTATGTACTTTAGGTGATAATTATAAGAATAGGTTAAAAATCCTCTTTTCCTTGGAATTAATTAATGTTCCTCTTCTGTGTATATTAACAATAATTCAGTCTTGATCTCTCAGCAAAAGAAAAGAGCTCATTAAAGAATGGTAAAGAGCTTACCAGTTACCTGCAAAAACACTGAGCTTTCTAAGGAGTCCCAGATTAAAGGAGAATTAGAAAAGCTTTAACTGGTTGCACAAAGGGCTGAAATTTTCACCTCCAAATTGCTTCAAAGGAAGGTGGTTCTCCAAGCAGCTGGAGTCCCTGCTCTGCTTTGAACAGAAGACACATAGACAGGCTTGCTTTCCAACTTTGTGCATTTCCTGGGGTTTGCGTTTATTATTAACTTCACAAGACATAATCCTACAAAACAAATACCAGCTCCTTCTTGACCAACTGCTCCTCGAACTGCCATGGGCCTTCCTCCACCCTGGCTTCTCTTTCTGTCCCCCTCCAAAGGCTTCTACTTATTGCCTGGTCAGTTCCCACTCCAGCAGAAGATCTCTGCCTCTCTAGAGGCTTTGACTCTTGAAGAGGAAGGTGACTAAATAGATGGTCTATGTCCCCACCTCGCTGCTCACCTGTTCTGTGAGTGTGCAACAATGCTGGTTTTGTTTTTAATTTACTAGTACGTTATCTTTTAATGAGGACTCCACTGAAAGGCCTCAGAGCAACTCTGTGGCCCTGCATATGACAACATTTTGTCTTCATATCCACACACTTTCAGCCTCATGTACAAATCAGTCAGGCAAAACCATGAGGGACAACATCTATATTTAGCTCTGTTGTAACAACAGAGTTTATTCTTAAAACTACTTAAACCAACAAGCTGGTCTTTTTGAGCTGGCACCCATCTCACTGCAAAGAACATAAGGACACAAAGATCTACCAGGATCCTCTCTCAAAGGAACTATGTCACGATCCAGCATCAGGTATATTTTAAAAGATATCATGCCTTTCTTGTCTTGCTGCTATATTATCAGCAAATTAGCTTAAACACAAATAATTGTTAGGACAGATATCATAGGAGTTACAAAACATTCCCTGAGCAAATATCCCTTCCAGACTCTTTGTTGAAATGAAATAGGACTCCAAGACAAAATATTGAGTAATGAAATGACATCTTTCACCCCCTTGATTCTAATGCTGTACTCGGGTCTATGGGCTTTCTTACCAACGTTTCATTAACAATGCTGTGAGAGAAATAGGGAGTTTGATTGATGGGACCAATGTTGCACTAAGCTAGTTGATTATTTCATATTGGATGTCATACAAAGATATCTAATGGCACTTAAATCATTAGCTAATGTAAAACAGAGAACATTTAAATTAGGAGATAATGGGTACAGAAGCTGTACTAGTGCTTTCTAATCTCTGAATCAGCTGAACTTTCAAAACCAAACTCTAAATCCAGAGTTTCCAAGTTGTCTAATACCAGTTCAAAACTGGCAGGCATGGAAAAAATGACAGCCTGCTAGTCAACACCACAGCCTTATAGCCACAGATATACAAGCTCAATCACTTGCTAGGACTTGATGGCATTCCTGATTAGTTTAATGTGTTTTTTATTTCAGAAATAGAGCAGCATACGTAGTGGAATTTATTCCACGCACATATATGTCTGCTTGGCATCATGTATACTTCATGTACGAATGAAGCCTCATGGGCAGACATCAGTGGCACAGGAAACAGCAAGTGCCAATGTAAATAATACCTCTACTTCACTTTGAGCACAGGCATAGGTCCTCCAGTTGCTTGTGACATGAACATAAAATGTGGGCACAAGCCTTTCTTCAGATGAGGGCATGAGGAGACGTCTGGGGAGTATTACAAGGGCATTTTGGATCCAAAAGGAGAATGAGCATGCCAAGCACAGACCTATCACGAAAGCAAACATTGTTGCAGGGCTTCACTTCAGGAGCTGATGGGACTCATGGAGGCTGTTGGATCAGTCATGCTCAATCTATTCTTCTGCGAAACCTGGTCATTTCTCTGTTTCCCATCGACGCATTTTTATGATCATCACCTAATCAAGGAGATACTTTCTCAAAGAGCCGTGATGTTGCCTGATGAAGTGAGCTATTCAGGCAGTTTACGCTTGGGCAGTCTGAAGACCATCGTGGGCACCACAAGGAGCTGAAGATGCCTGGGAGGTGGCCATGCAGTGCAGTTTTTCAGTCCCTAAAGGGAGCTAATGTTCATTCACGTTGAGTAGTACCTGGTTGACCAAACACAAACATCTAGAGTCATTTTAGATGTCTAACTGTATCCAAGACAGCTGCATAGAGCTTGCTGATATGACCCACACCCTTATAGTATAGCTCAAGGCCAGGTGGGACACTCTACACTTATGCTTAGACAACTTACTGCCAGTCATAAACACAGCACAGGTGTAAACAGACAGAGTTTGCAAAACAGCTATGATGTAAAATGAAGGGTGGAGAAAGGGAATTGTCAAAAGGTCATAAACGGAGATGTGTTGGTGATGGCTCTTCTGGGAGCACCAGGAGTGGGGTTTGGAGTAATATATATCAAAAGATGTGTGTGGGAGGATTTGAAAAGAACTGTGACAGGTTTGGAGCAGTGGGTGAGAAATGTGGCTTTGCCTATGATGGCACGTCTGCCTGGACTGTGACAGAAAGATCTGCTCTGTAAGAGTGAGTGAGGGGGGGGGGGAAGAAAAAAAAAGAAAAGAAAAAGGAAAAGAAAAGAAAAGAAAAGAAAAGAAAAGAAGGGAAAAGAGAAGAAGGGAAAAGAAAAGAAAAGAAAAGGAAAGAAAAGGAAAGGAAAGAAAGGAAAGGAAAGGAAAGGAAAGGAAAGGAAAGGAAAGGAAAGGAAAGGAAAGGAAAGGAAAGGAAAGGAAAGGAAAGGAAAGGAAAGGAAAGGAAAGGAAAGGAAAGGAAAGGAAAGGAAAGGAAAGAAAAGAAAAGAAAAGAAAAGAAAAGAAAAGAAAAGAAAAGAAAAAGAAAGGAAAGGAAAGGAAAGGAAAAGAAAGAAAAGAAAAGAAAAGAAAAGAAAAGAAAGAAAAGAAAGAAAAGAAAAGAAAAGAAAAGAAAAGAAAAGAAAAAGAAAAGAAAAGAAAAGAAAAGAAAAGAAAAGAAAAGAAAAGAAAAGAAAGAAAAGAAAGAAAAGAAAGAAAAGAAAAGAAAAAAAGAGAAAAGGCATCTTGAAACTGTTTCACTTCTAACTACATTTCACAGCTTGCTGGAGCTACCCAAGCTCTGATTTTATACTTGAATAAGAGTTTCCCCCACTCCTGGACTGGGGTCACACTCAGAGCCTTTATTTCATTGCACCTGGTATGTGGGCACAAGAAGAGAGTCCTGCTTCTGCTGCCCCTTAACAAGCAGGGCTATTCAGCGGGAGCGCTTCGACATCCTAACCCTGGCGCTGGGATGGGCCATTTTGAGCATTTCTGTTCAGACCTTCCTTTTGTCTTAACTTCCTTTCCTCCTCAAGATTTTTTTTTTCTTTTTTTCTTTTCTTTTTTTCTTTTCCCCAGAAGGCACTGCACAGTCCAGAAATTCCCTGCTCCTTGTGTTGCATGTCTGGAATCCTAACAAGTCAAAGCACAGGAGTTAAGCCAAAAATTAGAATGGAGACAATTAATTCTTCAACACTTGCAAAAATTAAGGAGTCATAATTTATACTGACTTTAAAATCCACCCCATCTGTTAGTACATTTCTAACAATGTGATTTGTCACAGTAAAAAGTAATTAAGTGAAATGTATAAAAGCGAGTCTCATACTGTTTTATGCATAAAATATATTTTATTACGATTAGTCACCTGAACAAAGGATGATGAAGCGATTATAAATGGCAACACTTTCAGAATTTAAACACATAGAAGAAGTAGCACAAGTAAAATATTTTCCCCATAAAGAATCGATTAGAGCAGAATACTTAAACGGGAAAACTGAGTTTTATTTAGGTAATCCGATTGTCTTCAAGAAACAGAAAGTTTTGCAAAAGGAGAGCAGTTATGTACAGTGTTGGGGCCTGATTCAGAGTCAATTAAAAGGCTCCTACTGATTTCAGTGGCTTTCAACCAGCTTCCTCAGCGTGCCACGATGCTGAAGAGCTCCCTCACTGAGTCAATAGAAGGAATCAATGGTCTTTTACACTAAGAGAAGAATAACTCACCCGGATTAAATTGATCTCACTGGCTCGACTATGTAAAACGTTCGCATTAAAGCTGCCCATTATCATATGAATAAACAAACCTTTAATGCTGCTATTATTTTTGCCATTTCCATGTTATTTTGCTGTGTTTGTTTTTTGTTTTGGTTTAGTTGTTTTTTTTTTTTTTTTGACTTGACACTTGCAGACACACCTGTAGTATTTTATTTCAGAGCCAGAAGACAGAAGGCTCTTTGGTTAAGCATAATACTTTCAGCTGTGAGGAGGTGGTGGTGTTTGTGTGCACAGACTAAACAAGAAACTGCGAGAAAATAAAGAACTTTAAA
Source organism: Tauraco erythrolophus (assembly GCF_009769465.1). NCBI lineage: Eukaryota > Metazoa > Chordata > Aves > Musophagiformes > Musophagidae > Tauraco > Tauraco erythrolophus. Next base: position 78,099,727 of record NC_141465.1, on the reverse strand, counting down.
AATATAGTACTAAACTTGGATATAGTGAAAATCTATGGCAGGGGAGGGAGATGCCACAGGCAGAAACAGCAGTAAAAGCAGAGAGAAAAAAAAGAACACCCAGAGTGGGAATGATGAGGAGACCCATTTCTAACCTCACTCAGTCGGAGGGAGACTGTCGCTGTCGGTCACTTAGCAAGGGCTGCTGGTACCTACCAAACAGCCTTCTCCAAAGGAGCTGCTCTCCTCAGCCTCCCAAAAGAAACAAACAATCAGACAAAGCCATTTAGGGTCAGAACAGATAATAATGTCTGTCCTCTAATTTTAGAATGAATTTCTAATATGTCTCAGAAACTTAAACCTCCTTCTTCCTTTTCCTGCAGCTACAGCCTCTCAAGTTTTCTTCTGCTTTTGGGCACTGAGGATTTTGTTTATAATGTTGAAAAGACAAAATCCAAAGCACTTTTGTTTGAATTTCTGGAGGGAGTTTTCTTCCTTATTTATGTCTCTTAAACAAAGAATTTAAGTTATGTAAATTTAAGTTGTCAACTTTATATTATGCTTGTGCATGCTCTTTGTTTCTTTAATCAACTCTTACCCATGTGATGTAGGAAAAGGACGAACTATAACAAACAAGAATCAAATTTTCCAGAAAGCAGCACACAAAAAACAGTTAGCATTCCTTGCCATCCTTCTTTTACCTATTGGTGCCCAAAATCTAGCTAATCAACATTACCCACAGCTAAGAGTACTGTAGCCCAGAACATCGCTACATTGACTAAGCAGAAAAAGAATTAGTGACATTGTTCATAACTCAAACATCACTACCATATTTCACTTCCAACATTTAAAAATAAAAACCAGAACTCCAAAGCCTTTATTATTTAAGTTAAACAATGAATTGTTACTGTGTCGCTTGAAGCCCTGTTTTGCTCTCAGTGTCTTAGGACATCTTTTTTCCTGGAGAGTGATGAAGAATACATTTTATAAGACACAGATACATGCCAAGCAAGGCCTCTTTAGATCTACTTCAGGATTACAGGTTGCCATGAAATGAAGAAAAAAAAAGAGAGAAGGGACTATGCCAAGAAAACATGAGAAAAAAGTGTCTCATCTCACTGTCAAGGTAAGTTATCGGGAGGCAGTTTTAAAAGGCTGTTGTCTTCTTCACCTTCCCTGTTACCTGGGAAATGCTCAGAATAAAGAAGAATAAAATGTGAAAATGCCTCAGCTTGTGCTAGCAAGCCAGAGCAGCGTTGACAGGATTACAGAAGTTGCCTAATTAATTCCTCCTTTGCTAATATCCCCCTCAAGAGCTCCACTTTAACTGGTAAACGACCAGCGATTCAGGGAGCTAAACACCACATCTGACTGCTCTTCTTTCCTGCTGGGACTCCGCTGGGACCAAGGCTGCTCCTGTGAGCAGCAGGGATGGATTTGGGCAGGGGCAGCCCCCATCCCCGCTCGTCCCTCCCTCAGCCCTGCAGTAATGTCACAGAGGTGTCAGGCCAGGAGCGACGACAATCAGCCCTGCAACCTCCCCACAGGCAGAGTGATCCTCTTCTTCCCACTCTTCCACCAGGGCATGGAAAAGGGAGAGACAAACTTAACTCTGCTATTTTAGCTTATTTTACTGTAAGGCAACAGGAATTGCTCATCAACTCTGTATTTGTGGGAGGTTTGCTTTCCAGGCGGCCTCGTGAGCAGAGGGATGGATGTTACTTTCAGGGGATGCAGCTGATGTGCTACCCATGTGATTTAGCCTTGTGCTAAAACCAGGTGTGACAGTGACTAGCAGTTGGATCTTCTACGTGGCTTGAATGAATATGTACGTGACTTGAAAATTATGGCTCATTGCTTGGCATGGCATGATAATAAAGTCCTGATCCAATGTTTATACATCCAAAGAAGCAGAAATTGCTATGGTTTATGTTTTTTCTCCCTTCCTCTGTTAAAAAAAAATAGAAAAGAAAGTTTTAATAAACCCGCTTTTCTGAAACAAAAATGAATTCCAGTCCCCTAGAATTTCCCAGTGAATTGATAGTATCCATTGTGTATCTTTATCTCTTCCTTAAAGGAATAATAAAAAAAAATCTTACGATTCACAAAGCTGCCCCAATTCATCGCTATACTCATTTGCATGTACGTTTTATTCCCATTCTTCTACCCTTTATTTGTGTCCTCTATATGGTTAACTCCACGGGGAAGGGATTATACCTTCTCTTTTTCATACAGTTCTATGCATAAAGCTCCCCTACTGGTTCCTTTGGACACCACCATAATATAAATATAAATATTTACTACCCCTGCGAGCACCTAGGAAGAATTATCCCGAATAGCTGCACAATCACAGCCAGTAAAATTTTAAAGATCTTGTTTCGGCGAATGCATGTGAATCGCTGTTAGATATCGATCCCTACGTGAGGGATACCTGTACCACCTGCAGCCATCCGGGTTAGTCGCTGTTACCCCTCGTTTGCTGGCACTATCGGGGCTCCATATCACTGCTAAGCTCTGTACGCAGTAGGTGACGTGCCCCACGCTGTGTGAATTATTCCCTTTTTCACAGGACTCGCTATTAACAAGGAGAGAAATTATAACCTCTGTCGGGGCAGTCCTCTGCCTGCGCCGTCCTCCTCCCTTTCATTTGCAGAGCGGCATGCTAAAAGTCGGCACGGCAGACTGTATGCAAAGCCTGTCTGTAATAAAGGCATGACACAAGGGACTACTTGTAAATGACTGATTTCTCCTTTCTGCTCAGTTCCTGGCTATATATTGTATATTATGGTCTGGTGTTACAGGGAGATTATATACTTGCCACACAGTAAAAGTTTTCATGACCGCCGACTCCACTTTCTGCAGCTAAACCTACCATTTTTCTAATGCACACTGGCACATGTGTCCTTTTACAGTCAAGCTCAAATGCAATGCAGTATCAATGAAATAGAGTATCAAATGATAATAATATTATGGCAGGTGTCTCGGTTCCAAATGGTTTTTCTTAGATTGATATCAAGTTTTACTCCAGGAAAAAAAGTCTGTCTTGCCAGTAATTCTTTATTATACCAGGGTTTAAGTAGAACAGCTGTATGAACAGTGAGGGAATTTGCTTTCTCCTTAGATCTCTGTGCTGGTTTTGGCTGGGATGGAGTTAATTTTCTTCACAGTAGCTAGTAGGGGTCTGTGTTTTGGATTTGTGCTGAGCATAAAGTTGATAACACACTGATGTTTTAGTTGTTGTTGAGCAATGCTTACATTAAGACAAGGGCTTTTTCAGCTTCTCATACTGTCCCTGCCCTCTCAGTTTCTTCTCTACAAGAGGTTGAGAGGGAACACAGCTGGGACAGCTGGCCCAAACTGCTGAAGGGATATTCCATACATCTCATTCCATGAGATGTCAAGCTCAGCATATAAAGAAGCTAGAGGAAGAAGAAGGAAGAGAGGGATGTTCGGAGTAATGGCATTTGTCTTCCCAAGTAACTATTATGTGTGATGGAGCCCTGCTTTCCTGGAGATGGCTGAACACCTGCCTGCTCATGGGAAGTAGTGAATGAATTCCTTGTTTTGCTTTGCTTGTGCACTTGGCTTTTGCTTTACCTATTAAACTGTCTTTATCTCAACCCACGAGTTTTCTCGCTTTTACCCTTCTGATTCTTTTCCCCATCCCACCACGGGAGAGTGAGCGAGTGGCTGAGTGGGCTTCGTTGCCAGCTGGGGTTAAACAACAACAAACTCCAAAATGAGTCCATCTCTAAGGTATAGCTACTCTTCAGTGCTGGAGATTAGATGGCCATCCTAAGAAGCAGACACTTCTTGCCTACCCAAAAACAGGGCAGATGGGTATGCTCTTGTAGTGTCTTCAGATGATGTGACTGATTTGGTCTCCTCTGGAGGCTGCTCTGCAAAGCCCCAGGCTGATGTTATCACACCAATAACCACAAAGTGATGACTGGACATTCTTTTATCTATGGTATCTCAGTGGCTTTCTGACCACATGGCAGTGTCTGGCAGTTTCAAAACAACACAGGGTCTTGGACTTGCTGCTAAGACAAAGATGTCAGCTGCAAGGTCTCTGTTTGGATGTCCTCAGAAACAGAAAGCTTGGTGTAGTACATGGCTTCTACTCAGTGGGTAGACTTGACCATGAGGAGAAGCTGCTTATGGACAGCTTCCTTCTGCTTGACAGGAAACATCTGCACCAGCTTTCTCTTTCCTGAGCTTCAGATGGCTGCACATGAGCCTACTGCCCTGAAGTTTCATCTCAGTCAAGGGAGAAAAATGTGCACTTTTTAGGGAAAAGTTCATTTAAATCTCTCGTTTGGGGTGAGAAGAATCTCTTCTCAAGCTGCTTATTTTCCGTCTCTCATTGATGTCTGGGTAAATGTCATCTCCAGCTGGCACACCCATTTCAGGGGGAAAAGTAACTCTTAACATCATGAACCTGCACACTTTTTTTTGCTATCCACTTCTAAATTGAGAACTGGACGCCAACCTTGCAAAAGCACTGTGATATGAAGTAAAAAGGAGTTGATTTACTCAAACAACACAGATTTCTTGATTTTTGCCACTTACTCTGTCCTTGTCCTTAGACTGCCACGGAATACTGCTTCCAGTTCTTATGTTTCACATTGCTTTCCGGACAAGGTTTTCTTTCTCTTCCTCACATTGTAGTAGTCCATGTACAGAGTGAACCACACCATGAAATTAGCTAAATTGTACCTCAGATGCTGAGGCCATCCCAGGAGATATCCTTCAATCTATATAACCCAAACAAGACTGAGAAGACATTTTTTTTTTTCTAACAAGTTAGATCTGTGGCTTGAGTCAACAAATGAAAATTAAAAATTGTTGACTTTTAAGTAGTGACTCAACTTCTTCATTTGGCGTAAAAAGAAACCCTCCTATTTGATTGCTTGATCCATATCTTCGGTTCAGCACATAGGGTAACAATGTTTGGCTTTACCTTCTGTTAATGAAGATAATTGATGTCTGTCCAGAGTCACTAAGAATCACTTAATTCTACCATGAGGCTGAGTTGCCTGCTTAATTTCTCAAAGCTAGTGGGACCTGGCTGCATTATTTTATTAGCGTTTCATTAGCATGTCTAGAAGACTGTTTTTCAGCATTTTCAACCTAGTGTTTGAGGGGGCTAGAAAACTACTTGGAAAATAAGGTCATCTATTTTGATGTCAGAAGCTGTGTCCTCACTAACCTTTGACTGTGCCTTGTGAGAGTCTTGGAGTGGTGGTCACAGTCACCCAAATTTGACGCTGATGAGCGTGTGCTGGGGCTCCCGGCAGGGCCGGGCATCGGGGGCGGTGAACACGGGCATCACGCCCTGGGCTGGAGCCGGGATGCAGCAGGGTGGGTACGCGCCATGCTCAGGCCTTTGGCAGCACTCCCAGGTCCCGTAGTCTAGACGCAGCCAGTGACTTAATGAACAGTCGAATAAAAGTTAGGCTGAAACTTTAATGTTCCTCGAGTACTTTTGTTGTTTGCTGGCAGACTTTCTGGCCTGTGCGGAGGAGTACCCGTGCACCAATGCGCTCCAGCCTGACACAGCCATCTAACGTGGCTCGCACAGAGTTGTTCTGGTGGGGTTCACAGCCTGATGAGAGGTGCACAGTCTCATGTCAGCTGCTTTGGGGTATCTTACCTGACCTCCATGGCCTCTCCACAACAGGTCCTGTCAGTCATGTGTTAGACCTCCCAGCCCACATGGATGTCTTCGATGCTTTCAGACATCTAAAATCACGCTAGACACATGTTCAAGCACCTGAGTGAGTTGCTAGGTGACTTCTACCCACTTCCCTGCACATGGGGATAGTAAAAGGCAGTTCCTGCTCTTCAGAGACTGCAGTCTCAGTAGTGAAGACTGGTACACACATGAACGTGGGAACCAGATCAATGTGCTATACATTTAGCCTTTCCTGCTTTAGGTTTACTGAATTGGTACTATTGGACCAATCAGGAGCCTCAGCCTTGGTTTAGGACTTGGTTATGACGATGTCTTTGAAATGTCTTTGCGCCAAGGAAAAGGCAGAACCTGGAGAAATAAAAAGAATCGGGGTTGACTGATAATCTCGAGATCATTACAGGAAACTCTTCCCAGGCACTGTAAAATGTCCAAGAGTAGCTATGCACAAATTAAACATGGAAAAGAGTAATATCTTGCCCAGTCAAAACTCATGGGGATCTACTTAAAACAGAGACGGAAGGATGGATGACAACAGGTTGTGAAAGTCCTTACTAGGAGAATAAGAAATTCTTTTGCTTGCAGTAAAAAAGAGAAAGGAGTCGGAGAGAAACGAAAATACCTGTAGACTTGGCTAGGTGGGAGTGGGGCAAAAAATCTCTTCTCAAGTTCAAACAAAATGATTTTGCAGTATCTGCCCTTGCATGGAAAAGCTGTGCCTCCTGTGGTACAATATTTTTGCCAAAGGTTGTTTTTCATCTTAAAAATAAATATTTCTCCTTTTTCCTTCATCTTTCTCCTCTCTGTGTCCCTCTCAGTAAAGTTCTCTGCAGAGGAGTGCTGGATTAAACAAATTCCCTGGCCCAAGTGGCAGAGCACTGATTTTCCTCCAATTCTGTGAGATGGGCAGCAGCTTCTGGTCCTCTTACCAGCTGTTATGCCTAGAAGCATTTGTGCTTTAAATAAAAATATTATTAAAATGCAATCTATATTTGTGCTTCATATGTTACTGGTCTTAAAAGCAAACAGGCATCAGGTGGACAATGGAAAGAGCTTGGACAGTGGTTTCTCAGTCAGTTTCCATTTCTGCTTCCACTACACTAACACAAGGCTCTCTCCAAGGATATTCCAGTAACAAACAAATGTTACCCACTGATATCCATTAAAATCTTAAAACTTTTCTATTCTCAATATATTTCCTGAACATCTCCTAAAAATAGAGATCTGTGCTGTTGTAGCTCTTTTCCAGCTTACCAACACATAGACAACCAGGCAAGGAGATACAGTTGTGTCATCCACTCTGAGAGCCTCTATCGCACCGCAATGTGACTTTCCTGAATGCACTCCTGTTTGGATTGGAGCAGATGTTTAAAACAAACAAACAGAGAAACAATGAACCACACACACACGGCTTTTAACTTACGATTGTGGAAACCTAATGGTGGAGGATGTTGCTGTCTGCACGAAAAGCATGGCTCCTCTGTTTTTGTACATGAAAATCAGACTCAGTTTTGTCAGAAATGCGTCCAAAAAAAAAGTCTGATTTTAGAGAAAATGCATCAATGATCTGTACTTCGGTCAGAAAAAAAAAGAGCAGCCATTCGATTTCCATGAATACTGCCCGTTCAAAGGCTGTAGTGAAGACTTCCTAGTTTGCCAGACAGTTGGTGGAGTCAGCCATGCCAAACTTGGCACATATTTAAGAGATATACAAACACAATGGATTAGCAGTATTTATATTTACCCTTCACCTCTCACGGGGGTCACGTTCTCAGAAGAAGGGTGACATCATTGTGAAACTTTACCCCGCTTAAGCCCCAAGCAACATGTCTCCTTATTTAAAGATCAGATTATCCCTTCTTCTTGTTTTGCGTTTGATTTGTTTCTTTTCTCCATTTTGGGGAAGGGCAGCTCACTATTTTGAAGAGGTGATGGAGCATGTCAGGATTTAAGGAGTGAAAGGGAAGAGATTGGTTTGGATTTTCTGCCTCTCCTTTGTGTGCTCTGAAGCTCAATATACTTAAAGTGGTGACTGCAGGTACACAGCCAGAAGAAAGCTTTGTGCTCTTACAAACCCCAGCGTTCGCGTCGGACTATACCTCTGTAGTCAGGAGACAGGAAAGAAGTTCAAACAGTTTTTTAGCCACTTTCCATTTCAATGGTGTTTATTAGCAATATTGCCGAGTCGCTCTCATCGGTGTTTTAAAGTGCTGATAAAGAGTTTGATGCGCATTCAGATAACACAAAGCAAGGAGTGATAGTGACTATAGATGTGCCTGCTTTAAAGAAAGCCAGAGGACTGAAGTGTTGCTCACATCTGAGTTTATAATTTTCCACAAATGGTAGCTGGGTGTTAATATACGGGAAACACGGCAACCATATTGCTTCTCCCACTGATGTCTCTTCTAGATAGTTTTCTTACTTCACCAGTCTCAAACAAGCCCCTCAACTTCAGCAGGTTTGTAAACTCTGCATAACTGTGGAAAACGCCTATCTTTCTATGTCATCTTTATCTACAATACTTTGCAGAATAAGGAGAGCAAACCTGAACCCTGCGTCATGAATCAAGGGAGTTTCTCAAGTCGAGACTTTTAGCAATTTTAAAAAAATATTGCTATATTAATTCATTGTATTTATATTAATGGATGTGACAAACACAGCAGATATAGTAACTTCAAGAGAAAACAGTTTCAAAGAAATATGGTAAAGCAAGTGACTCAGTGAGATATTGGCAAATCTGAGGAGAACTCATGTCATTGACCATATGGAGGTGACAAAGTATCACCTCAATGCACTGTTCAAAGATTAATATGAGAATAATATAATCTTAAATGTCTGCTGAAAGCATGGGTTATAATTATGTGAATATTTTGGATACTATCTTCTTACTAAAGGTAGGTGAATACTGTCATGAATGTTTTGATGAGACATTTAACTGGGTTTGCTTCTGCTCCACTCACACCTCTTTTACACTCACTTTCCAAGCACTGCAGTGTATTTTAATTTTACTGACATAAGCATTTGCAAAAAAAAAAAGCAAATTTCAAGGTCATATATTTAAGTATTCATTGGAAAAGGCATTATAATTTAGCATGCATGGCTATTCATGCTAGAAATACTTGTATAATTATCTCATTTGAGCCAATAGCAAGGTTTGAAATCAGAGAAAAAAAATAAATTAAGAATGCCCTTAACAAAGCTACTGCTTTCACAGTACTGTCGTAGTCTCATCCATCCTCTCCTTGGTTGGTCACTAACCAGGAATTGAGATCGGGGAAATCTCCATGTGCATTTTGATCCTCATCTTGCTCCCACAGAAGTCAGTGATAAAACTTCCGTTGATTTTCAGTAGTGCTGCATCAGTGTCTTCATCCATGTAAGCATTAAGGTAAGGGAAGAAGAGCAGCACCATGCAAGATACACGACCAATCGTGATTTACTTAGAAGAAAAATATAACAGGGATTAACAAATACTTGCACATATCTCTGTTAGCCTGCATTGAGCTACATTCTGCTCTATTATATTTCGTTGTATCAAACTCTAAATTTTTAACCGTATGTAGAAACTATATTGGGCTATTCTGGATCCGCACCTTTGGGCATTATACCGAGTGCAATCTAGCCCCCATACTGAGGGGAATACATATGTGCTGAAGTCTTTTTTTTTGCTTTTAATTTCCTTCTGAAGTCCTTTTTACTATTACTTTATCTGGAGCAGCAACAAGTCCCCCCAGAAATACTCCTGCAATAAAGTACTTCTTTAAGGAAGTACTGGAGGACATCAATTGCAGTTTGATATCTTAAATGTATTTTATATCTACAAATATTCCTTCTGTTTGCCATGTTTAAGTTTTTGATATGGGGGGGTGGTATTTCTGGGACAATTTCTGCTTTCTTTATTAATTCTTGGTGTAGCAGCTCTTTTACCATTTTTGCTCCCTGTAAGTAACACAGGGTTTTCCCTGAGCCTTCAGGATTTGATCTTTCAAAGCTCCCAAGATTTGGTTTCTCGAGGTGAAGAAGCTCTTTTGTGTTGTGTCTACCTGAGCATGCAAATGGTGTTCAAAGAAAGGGGAAAGTAAATTAAGAGTGAATCAGCATGTTGTTAGACCTATTTGAGTTAGTTTTAAGGGGAAGGGCAAAGAGAGTCGTGGTCTGGTGAAGAACATCTGATCTGGCGACAGCTGTATGTCAGCTCATGCATTATATCTCTGCTCCAACTTACAGAAATTACTATGGAGGGGGCAAAGTTTGAGGATGCTTGTGGACTGCAGTTTTCATCCTTGTAAACCAATCTGCCATTCATCTAGTGCATGCACACATGCGTCTATACAAACAAAGAAAGAAGGGTCTGACTTTTGGGTGTTTTTGAACTATCAGCTGTGAGGTACATCCTCCTTGCCCTCTGTCATGCTAGAGGTCAAGAAGCGCGATCCTCACGAAGACGTGGACACTCATGGAGAGAAAGGGTCTTGTGCTTGCGGCTCAGAGCTGCACTCAGGAGTCCTTCAGCTCTTTATACTGCACCTAATCCTCATGTGGAGTAAAATCTTGCAGACATTTATGACTGCAACGGTAGCTGTGAGAACCCAGAACCTGTGAAAATAAAGCCTTACCTTCTATGTCATATTGCAGTAAAAGATTAAAAAAACCCGCAACACCCCAATGAGCAAACTTAAAAATTAAAACCTAAAAATACTTAAAAATAGATAAATAGCTGGTTAAAATGCTAACCTCTCTTATTAGATCAAAGTAATCCTTGACACAGAGGTTTGGGAAGGAGCACAAGTAGAGTCTCACAGTGGCGATGTTAGAAATGTGAGAAGCCCAATTCAGACAGTAATCAAATGTGGAAATTGTATTACAGAGAGACGCTAATTCTCCAGAGAACATGATAGTTGTCACCGATAAATACTCCGCCAAGGCCTGACATACTCCGGTTCAAGTAACCCACCATCCATCACACAGGCACATATGAAGACGCTTAAAAGGTTCCCAAATTCTCTTTCCAGGGCCTGATCCCTGCAAGGCTGAGGGCACAAATAACCTTGCTACATGCCAGTAATCCCATTATCAGGCAGGATCAGGCCCTGATACTGAACATACCATCTCGCTAGTTCTAATCAAAATGCAAATGGCTCACGCCAGGTTGGGCTTAAACAACAAACACCAGGAATATTTGAGATTTCGTATTCTGTGGAATTAAGAAATCTTCGAAGATGTTTGTCAAGAGAAGGTTGCATCATTATATCTTTCTGCTTTCCGGTTGTGTTAGCTATGTTAATGTATTACAATTTTAAAATCATGTTTGTTCCCAATCCTTCTATGTTTTTTACAAAAACATCTCTATCATTACATTTGCATTTTAAAAGACTGCGGATGTTATACTTACAACGGGTATTATTTACATTTCAGATTTCCATATATCTGCACCAACTGGCTTTGCTGGATCTCCGATACAATCACGCTTCCATTATCCGTCTTCTTCTGCTACAAAGATAATTCACTTTACCTCCAAACTTTGCTAGTCATGCTTTGTATAATAACTCATGTCTTACTATCGGTCGCAAGTTCGGTGGCTGGTTAATACAGCGCTTACAGAGAGGGTGCGCTACATATTGATCTAATTAAACGTTTTTGAATCAGGACAACAATAGTAATGGGATTAATTATTGTAATTTGTGCAGCAGAAGTATATACATAAACGAGCAATTTTTTCCCCCCGTATAGCCGGCAGAAAATGAATTTCAGACATTAGGACCTGAGAGACCAGAGAGCTACAGCTGCTGAGCTAGTGTCCCTCCCATAGTCCTGGCCAGCAGCTCTGACATCCCTGCACAAAGTAATCACAGATCACAGCATTTAATCACTGAAAACAAGCACTCCAGAGGACAGCAGTGTCAATATCCCACTCTCTCATTATCTGTTTGGATTGCACATCCACACTGTCAGATAAACAGAGTGGAAAATTAAGATTAAAAATATGGTAATTTCATTTCAGGCAGCAGGCACCACTCACTGCCCCTATTATGCTATTGATTACCTCTGAATTCAATTTTCTTTCAATGCAAACTTTAATCTGTTTGCTACCCAGCAATTCAACTCCCCAAGGGCTATTGAGAGTAAGTAACCATTTAATCTGATGCTAACTGAAAAATCACCGTCCTTAATGAATTGTGTAAATCATTCAGCTCTAAAGCACCTTTGACTTCTATTTCATTTTTTATTTTCTACTCAATATAGGAAGGGATCGGCGTGTGAATAATTACAAAGTAGCAAGTATTTTTAAATAGAGCAAATATGATAAAAAACCCTATTATAGTGGGGCATGTTATGAACAGTACTTTTTAATTTCAAAATAGCTATTCATTAAAAAAGAATGGGAGATTAAAAAGAGAGGCTCAAAGCTCAAGGTAAAAGTTGATAGACATTGTAATTACATGGTTAATTTCAAAGATTTATATGCTGTTATGATTTAAAAGGAATTTTTATGACCTGACATTTTCATTTGAGAAGATTTTTTATTTAAAATTAATCTTCTAGCTCCTATTCCTTAATTATTTCTTGGCAAGCGATAAATGGGAATACAAAAATGCCCTATATCAAATTTTCAGCAGAATAAATGCATGCGAATTTGTGAACAGCAAACGAAGTGGTCCTACTTAACCGTAGTCAAATCACTTTACATTGAAATCCCAGGCTAAAATAAATTCTTTGTATATGGAAATTATCGACACCTTTAGGAAGGCTCTTAAGCCGCAGATTCACACCGTGATTTTATTTTCCCAAGTAAGAAATTCGGGACTCTTTGTCTAAGTCAAAATTGCCTTTCTACTTTGCAATTCAGTTTTTCGGCACACCTTTCCTCCTCCTCGACTTCGACAGCTTTTCTTCCCAGCTCCCAACAAAGGGACTGGCAGTCTGGGGAGGGACTTGGCCTCCCAAATTTCCTCCAGCCTTGGCGGCAGGGAGGGAAGCCGGGGGCTGACTCAGGCCAGACACACACTCAGGTGCTTGTTTACAGCCTGGCTCGCCAAGGCGGCGTGTCCCCATCCTGGGCTGGCCGGGCTGGGCAGGCTGCACCCTAGGGATGCTGCTCCGTCCACACGCTCCAGGTTGTTTTTCTCAGAGCCGGCACGAAGCCGGGAGCTTGGCTACCGCCAGCGCCGAAGTCATTCCTTCCCTTGACACCCGTGACTGTGCCTTTGTTATGACTGAGCTGGGCACTCAGGGTGCTAAACCAGTCCAGGACCCCTCTAATTTTTCCAGTACCCCATGCCACCAGGCAGGGGTCCTGTTCCTCTCTCCACTGAGTCCCACACAGGATGTGGGATGCAGGTCACAGGATGGAGGTGTGGGATGCAGGACACGAGTTGCGGGATGTGGGATGCAGGCTGTGGACACGAGATGCGGGATATGGATTGTGGGATGAAGGACGTGGGATGCAGGATGCTCTCTCTGTCAAGGTGCAGCAAGCAGAAGGGCAAAGCAGCGCACCCCAAAACACGTCTCCTGCGAACACAGCATTGTGGACAGCCAGAACAACAAACCTGAAGGTGGCCCCAGTTCCCAGTCCTGGTCTTGGCCCTCCCTCTGCAAAATGGATCAGGCAAAAGCATGTGGGGACTGAGGGCTTTTTGCATGGCACCCACCAGAAGGAGCCAGTTGCTCTGCCCTCCCTCCACAGACATCCCCAAACCCATACAGCCCCACTGCTTTCAGATGGAGCTGCAACAGCTGCCAAGGGAGCCCTGCCAGGTTGGAAGGGTTGGCAACATCTATTTTCTCTACAGCAGCAGCATGTTGAGTAAGGGGAAGGATTGGCTCTGCCTTCCCAATGCTGCGTGAAGGAAGCCTGGAGGAAGCGGGAAAGGAGCCGAGGGTGGCTCGCTCCCATATTGCCTGCACCCCAGTGAGAGGGAAAAGCCAGCACACACTGAGCTCCCTGCCTTGGGAGAGCACAGCCGGCTGGCAGGCAGGCGCACAGGAAAGCATGCTGCTCCTGTCGCCGTACTGGCATAGAACCTCCCCAGAGAGCCTGGCTGCCTCCTGCCGAGGCAGAGGTGATGGTGACGGTACTCAAGGCACCACCGTGGTTTCCCATGGCCCCGCTGTGTGCACACGGGTCCGCATGTATCCGCATGCCCTCAGCATCCTCCCGTCTGTTCGCATACGCTCCTCCACAACACATGTGGGGTGATCGGTATGTGATAAGTTGTGAAGCTGCATACTAAATGACGCTTTTTTGCCCTCCAGACATAGTCACCTGCATTTTCTATCCCGTCTCATACCCTTCTCTGTTGGCTTTGCTCTCCCTATTCCCAAGCACAACACAGCTAACAGCAGCTGCTATTTAAATTTTTCCTTTTTTAATTTGAACCCCCCTCCCCGATAAAAATTCCCTCTTTTCCTGCCAAATCCCTGGTTCTGCAAGTGGTTAAGGTACGTTAGGTCCTCAGATAGTCCAAGAGGCCACCACCACCACCACCTCCACGTCTCCTGTCCCCAGTCAACATTCAGCTCTCAGTTGCAGCAGGCATTAGATTGGGAATCCTATACAGAAAAGCTACTGAAACTTGCCTAAGGCTGCTGGGCTAAATCCTCACATCAGGCCTTCTGACTTCTCTGGGACTGCAATATTCAGGCTCAATAAAAGACTTGTCAGGACAAGCTTGAAGATTTTCTGTGTGGTAAATGGAGGGTGGAGAGGTTTTCACCAATTGAGGGGGGAATTGTAGCTTTCCTGCGGGACACTTGCTTGTTGTCCTGGAAATCCCTGAGCTTTCTTATAACATAAAATCATGACAGTATGATGTACGTGAAAGGTTTAAAGTGGAGGGGGAAAGCCTATTCATGTGGTTGCGTTGCACTCTCGATTTTGCTACAGGTACTGTACAGAGTTGAGAGTCAATAAGGCTACTGACATGAAGAAAGTGTTGCCAGTGTTTACAGAGCCCCAAGTCATCTGGCTTTAGAGGCAGAAGGCTGGAGTGCCAATAACGTTATTAAAAACTCTCTGCAATTGTTCCAAATATTTCTTTAATAAAAGGTAGCGTATACAGAATAGCCCATGTTGGGGCAGAGTATAAAGGTTTTGCTGGCACTTGTTTGGGAAAGGATGCATTAACCGATGTCTTATGACCCAAAGCATGATTGAAAAAAATTATACCACACAGAAAGTATTTCGTGGAAACGCAGCCGTACTGGAAGCCTGCACACACTGCAAGCCTGCCTGACAATACACAGCCCTTAACCAGCCTTATTCTTCCATCACAAACACTTCCACAAAATCATAGGCATCTGACACAGATTTAAGCTGATTTTGAGCAGTTTGAACCACGGTTGCCAAGTCTGTCTTTCTGTTTTTCCATTCTTCTAGCCATGGACTGCCATCTAGGGTCCCACTAGAGGGGTTATCTATGTGTATCAAAAATTCCAAAAATTCCATTCAGACAGAAAGAGACCATAAATAAGCATTTTCAATACTTAACACTTAATTATATATAAATAATTAAGCCCAGTTAGGAAAAGGCAGCACAGACTCATTCACGTAAGGGAGACTCTCTTCCTAAATTGCTTCTGAAAATGAGACTTAGGCTCCTTCTAATTACCTCCTAAGTAATCTATATTTTTCTAATTTAATCCAGAAAACCTATAAAGTTATCAAAACCATCCTCTGTCAGGTATGTACTGTACAATATGCCTGTGATACAGAATTAAAAAACTTGGTCTTTTCTCTATAGAAAATGATAGATACCTAAGTATATAAGTATACATAGATATATAAACACATGATAAGTGTATAGATAATATACTGTATGTATCTGCAAGAGAAAAATCTTGAGGTATGCAACATATACTAGAAATATGCTCTATGTGCCAACTTTGTCACACGTGTCACAGTAACTTATGATTGTACATTAAACATGTGCCAGACACACTCTATGTACTTTGTACACATACCCTGGTTATTTATTAAAAGCCAAAATAATCACTGTTAATGGAAAATGAGGTTCTCCTTCCCCTGGTTTCATGTTATACAGGACAGATCCCCACACAGACAAGGCAAGCACTGTGAGCACTTTTCGTCAGCCTAGAGAAGACCTGTTTTTCTGGCAGAAGGAAGCACGTTGCTAAACTATCCCCTCGAGTTTCTCCCTCTCTTCAGGACTTTCTGTGCCCGTGCACAAAAGGCAGATCCTCCTTGGAGCAGAGCTTGGCTTTTCGTCACCTGGATGTGGTGCCTCCTCAGGAGCCCTTTCCTCACCTCTCCTGCTGCTGCATTTCTGAGTCTCCCCCCCAAAAAAAAGAAGTTATTAGATTTGTGCTTTGCAGGTGCGTTCGCTCCTCATCTGACGGACCAAAGATTGTCCAGGCAAGAGGCAGCCGAGGTCCTCTCGGCAAAGCCCCTTGCGAATGGGGAGCACTCACTGGCAGCAGCCTGTTGTTTCACACGTGCTTTGCGGTCGCCAACCCCCTCACCCCCCAGCACGAGTGCAGCCATCCCCCCTATCTGACAGACACACTTGCCGAAAAATGAAGCATGGATAAGGTGACTTCCTTCTGCCTGTCACGCGTCTCTTCCAGACCCGGCCCTGTGATTTTTGGGGCGTCTTATAGCCATGACTTGCAGCAGCTTGGGCAGAAGTGTGAGCCTAGCCCTGGCCTGTGATTTTTTTTTCGGTTTTAGGTTGTTCTTTGACGCTTATCTCACACACAGGTGGGATTGGTTCCAGAGGCTCGGCACTACAGGGTGATCGGGATGTCTGTGCAGGGGCTTCCCATATGGACACACATG
Organism: Tauraco erythrolophus; assembly: GCF_009769465.1. Taxonomy (NCBI): domain Eukaryota; kingdom Metazoa; phylum Chordata; class Aves; order Musophagiformes; family Musophagidae; genus Tauraco; species Tauraco erythrolophus. The sequence continues at coordinate 78,083,255 of NC_141465.1, read as the reverse complement.
TCCGCTGGTCGAGGGCGCAGGCATCCATGTGGCAGATTCGCCCCGTATAGAAATAGAGTGAAAAGCTCAAAACTTCTCCCTTAGACTTCTCCGAAATCCCTGTATTGCCCACACGACATGTACAGATCATCTGCTAGCCAGAGACCCCTGATGGAAGTTTCTACTATCTGCAACACCTAGGGCGCAGATGGAGTGAATAAGGGGAGGCTCACGGAAACCCTCAGCACCGCCGCCTCATGCAGCCTGAAACAGGGTTGATGGAGATGACAGACAGCACTGGTTTAGGTTGAAGGTCCCACAGTGTAGCCTCTTCGCCTAGAAGAGGTACCAGGATACCTTGTTTTCATCTTATGTCAGCTCAGGACTAGCAGCGTAATAGGAAAAATATGTGCGTGTGTGTCTACTTCCCTTTATTTGTCCTACAAGATTTCTCCTCTGGGAACACGAGAGAGTCCGTAATGGATCCCTTTCATTACAGTGGTCAGTGCTGATGGTCTGTCACAGTTGCAGAAAAATGCATGTATGCAGAGTATTTCAAACGAATATCTTTTACCACGTCGGTGCTGAAAACTGCCTCAAAAGCTGTTATGATCCATCATGGCAATGAGCACTTATGGACTTTTTAATCCACAAATTAGATGTTGTGCACAGGAACTAGAGGCAATTACGTTCAGCCCGGTGCGCGGAGCCTCAACCGCACAAATCCAGCTTCAGCACACGCCTCCCAGCACAGTGGCTAAAGCCCAGCATTTGCTTGTTTATGTATTTATTTATTTAGAGGTGGAAGTGAAGCTATTAAAACTGTACATACGAATAAATGAAATTCTGAAAGAGAGATTAAGACGATTTTTTTTTTCCCCAAAACTCTCCGTGAACTTTGATCTATAAGAAGTTTAGGCATCCTCAATACTGTAGTTTTGAATTAGCAGAGACCACGGATACACGTTTACACACACATATACCCTGAGTCACACACTCAAACTTCTCAACACTAAGAAAACCCAGAAAAAAAAAATTCTGCTCTGATAGTTGCACAAAATTTTATTTTTAAAAATCTTATCTGGATGAGAACCCTACAGCTTAAATATCTGCGGAGTTAACACATTTTTATGGTTATCCCAAGTCTCTGCGAAACTGATTTAATTTGAAACACCTACAGACATTTAAAGTTAAAAGAATGAAAATCACACCACAGAAGGAAATTACATCAGACTGTATTTTTGCAAGGCTTTGTACAGGTAGCTAAACTCTCGTGTCTGCCACACCATCTTTCTGCCAGCCAAGACCACGTAGCACGGTGGAGGACATCACTATGAGTACAGCACCGAAACTCTTCCGGGCCCCAAAAATTTGTCAGTACCTCTCACTACTTACCACTTCGTTGATAATAGTGTAATGTTTTCCTTCTCAGAACAGGAATGTAAAGTGGGAAATGGGGCAAATTCCTTGCATCTCCCTGAGAAAAGAGCCATGAGCACGTGTTTCCCACTGTCTTTTTGAAAAGCTTTGTCTAATCACGCAATGAAACAGAAGCTGGGAAAAATTCCATCAGGACCCAAACCCCAAAGATTGGAAAGAGAGGGGAAAACACCGCTCAGTAACACTCTCAAATCTTTGACAAGGGTGCGTTTGCTTCATCCTTCCTTCCTGAGAGACCTCCGGTTTTACTGACAGTTTCTCCGAAAATGGGCAAGACTTTGGGTCTAGACCACACTGTAGATTGGGAGGGAATTGCAGCAGTCTCAGAAGACAAAAAAATCCAAGACTTTCTGCATGGCATTGGGTATGGGAAGTGGAGGAACAGGTCAGTGGCAGAGGAGAGAGAAACAGAGAGGAGGAGCACCAGGGGCCAGAGGAATTCAGAAGCACGTTTCGGTTAGCTGTTTCGAGACTATTTAGGAAATAACGTTGAAACTATAAGTTAGGAGCACACACCGAAATGGACATTGTGCTCAGGGCTGATCCTCGGCTTCAAAGCAGACAAGAAGGGAGAGGATGAAAGCTTGACTGAAAAAATCGGGGTGCCAGTTTTGAGAAGAAATGAATAATAGGAAACACAGGCGAGGTAAATGAAATGCTATCTAGTGGACGATTTCTGCTGTATAAATTAAGGAGCTGCTAAAGGAAATACTTCATTACACAACATATAATTAATGTATGGGACTTTAAGCCACAGCTACCACTGAGGCTAGAAAGAGAGGATTTAAAAATGGGCTAGTATTTACATGGGTGGCATGAATATTGAGAGTCGTGTTACCTTAGTTAGAATAAAAAATGGGTTACATTCCAACACAAGGAGACTTGTCATACAAGGAAACTGCCTAAAATGTATTTGCATTATGTTTGTGTCTTGTGGTGGCAGAGGCCTCTGAGAAGGAGCTGGGGGCCACCACCTCAAAACAGCAGTGCAATACCACAGCCGGGCAGGCTGGCACAGAGGCTCTCCTCAGCGGCACGAGCTGAGCACATCCATACAGGCTCCTGTCTTTGGCCGGATCATTGACATATACCTGCTCTGCTGTCAGGCATCAGGGACTCTCTAGACACCCAAAAGGCTCCGATGAGCACTCGTAGCCGAGGGTGTTGGAGTGGGCCAAGGGACCATGGGAACAGAGGTCTTGGGACAGAAGAGGAAAGGCAAGAAGGTCACAGCCATGCCAATAGTCATAGAATCATAGAATATCTGGTTGGAAGAGACCTTCAAGATCATCAAGTCCAACCATTCACCCTGCACTGTCAGGGTCCCTAAACCATGTTGCGCAACACCAAATCCACATGTTTTTTAAACACCTCCAGGGATGGGGACTCCACCACCTCCCTGGGCAGCCTGTTCCAATACTTCACAACCCTCTCTGTAAAGAAATTTTTAGTGATATCAAAACTATATTTCCCCTGGCGTAACTTGAGGCCATTCCCTCTCGTCCTGTCATTCATAACGTGGGAGAAGAGACTGACCCCGATCTCCCTACAACTTCCTTTCAGGTAATTGTAGAGAGCGTCACACACAGCCCATACCGTTCTTCTAACTCAGTAATGACGGTTAAGAGGCAAACTTCCCTTAAGATCAATTAATGCTGTAATTCTCCACAATGGAATTTCTTACCTCCTTCTCCACTGTATGCAGTGCTGACCATGATTTCAGACAGTGTGCAAGGCAGCCACGGTTTCTATTTGTTCTGCTACAAAGACACATGAGAAATGTCACAGGTTGGTGACATTGCTTTGCTGCCTTTCCTCTTCCTCTTCTTGTATGCAGTCTGTTAATGCTGTCTGGCTGGACTTTGTTTTGCTGAGTAGCCATTTTTATGTACCTCAAACACATTTATTGCTATACAGGCAGTAAGTAAGCATTAAATGCTGTACAAATAACAATAAATATTAAATCTACCAGATCACACTTCTGGAAATCTCAGCAAAATGGCTCAGAAGTGGAACGCCTCTGCCATGCAAGTGACTTGCTCTTGAAATTAAGTGCATGGATGAACAGCAAAGGAATTTATGTGGTCAAGAAAGGCATTGCAGAAGACTGCCACTGCAAGAGACCTTCCAAAACAGATTAAAACCTTAGTTTGAACGATAAGACGTTATATCAACATGCACCCTGGTACCAAAATGAATCCCCTGGGGACTCCACTGGGAATGTCTAAGCTTTGAGCTGAAGCACAGAGGGGCAATCCTTACATGAGCAGCAGCTAAAGTAGTGGTGGAGGTGAGAGTGGTATGGCTCTGTCAGCAAGGCACAGCGCTTGAGCCAGGCTGAGAGGGGCAACCAAGTCACTGAAGCACAGCGTTGCGCTGACCTAACTGTGCTGCTCCTGATTTCAGCCCTGAATCTCCAGCATATCGGCAGCTGCAATATGTGGCTCAGCCAAGCCAAGCCCTGGGATCAGCAGAGGAAAGCCACCACAACTGATGATCCAACACATAACAAAACTAGGACTCCAACACACAACAAAACCCATGACTTCCACACTAGCATTGCGTATAACTCGCTTTCGCGTTTGTCCACCATCTCCCTGGTCTTGCATAATTTGATGGCTTCTCTGTGCAGTAACTGGCCTTAATCAAGAAGGCAGGAAGATGCAATGGCTTTAAATTGAAAGAAGGTAGATTTGATCAGATCTAAAGAAGAAATTTTTAACAATAAGAGTGGTGAGGCACTGGAACATGTTCCCCAAAGAAGGACGTGGATGCCCCATTCCTGGAGGTGTTCAAGGCCAGGTTGGATGAGGCTTTGAACAACCTGGTCTGGTGGAAAGTGTCCCTGCTCATGACGGGGCGGGGTGGGGGTTGGAACTAGATGATCTTTAAGGTCCCTTCCAACTCAAACCATTCTATGATCCTGTGATTCTGTGCTCCTCTCCAAGGTGCACCCAGCACTTCATGATTAAGGTACTCTCTCAGCAGCAGAAAGAGCTGACTAGGAGTTCCCACCCAGATCTCTTATGCCTCTGCTGGGTGTCTGAACCATCAGGCTATGGGCTGATGAGCTTGCACAGCACAACATCAAGACGCCCTGGTAACATCTTCAGAGAGGGGTTATAACATCAGGGCTAATCGTCCAGGTGGAGCACCATCCTAACACACCTCTGTAGCACCCGTTCAGCAGTGTCCCTGTGCTGCTTTACGTTACAGGATGGCTTTCCCTGACTGCTTGCTCTCGCTCTCTCTCTCTCCCAACACCCCAAAAAGATGCTAGCTAAGAACCCCAGCAGCTGGAGTTGCCTGACCACATACCAGAGGTGGTACCTATGCTCCAACTCATTGCTCTGCATTTCTATGGGCTTGCTTACACAGCTCTCAATCTTTCTCACAAGTTTCTGTGAATTATATCTCCTCCTCCATCATCGGGACAGGGAGCTTGGGACTCCGGAGTACGCAGAGTCAACACATGTCTCCATCCCCAGGCCTAACCCTACATCAAAACGATATACAGGTCGCTGTCACAGATATATTAAAGCCCCAAAGATGGACTTGCTGAAGAGTTTTAAATAGCACTTTGAGACTAATGGATAGCTTCACAGGGTGAAATGTGCCAGCCTGGAGTAGATCCTCAGCATATAAAGAATCAATGACTGTAAACTAGGAGTGGAAATTGGAAGAGGCAAAGCACGGTGCAGAACTGAAAAGAAATCACTGAGCAACTAATGTGATAGGGGAGGAATTGAAATGGAGAAATGCATCCTATTCCTGTGCCCAAAACAGGTGGAAATGTGAAGAGGAGATTTTCTTTAAAAAAAATAATATTTAAAAGTAGGAAAAGACTTTCCATTAAAAAAGTGTTGAGGAAAACCTTCACACAGCTATGGGAAAAAAGAAAAAGGTGGCCTATGATCTGGCTGCAAAGGAACTTGCCTCTAAATCCGAAACGCGTCGCGATGATAAATGGGAAGACGTTAAACCTCCAAATGCTATGACTATCCTCAGTTCTGTTCTGGACAGATGTTTGATGTATTGTATCTCTCTCGTGACAGAGACCTGAGGGTTCTGAGGTCTTTTTTTTTATTATTATTTAATATTTTAGCAAAACTTGTATAGCTTGTCATGCCAGCAAGGTATTTTTTAATTAAAATGAAATGTATGTATGTGGGGTGAGCCAGAGTGTATGAGGAGCTTCTTCAGGGGGAAAATGAATCGGTCCAAGCTTTTCAAGAAGGATTCAAGGCTAAGCTCGAGCTTACTAACTCGAGAGGAATGTAAATTAGAGTGTACCTACCAGGCAGGGAAACCTGTGATGGAGTCAGGTTCTCCAGCCGGGGAGGGCGGCCGCCCTGGCAGCTCCATGCGCGGGCAAGGCAGGCGCCTTCCAGCAATGGGGGGCAACACCAACGGGAGGTGCAGTCACTGGCATTTAACACAGTGAAGCCAGAGCCCCGTGTCGGTTATAAGGCAGCCTTATGGGTACCTCAAGGGAGGATCTGAGTAAACACCATGGGGTCAGCAGCTGCTGAGCACGTTTCCTGGGGAGGGAGAAGGGCCAGACTACACACATGCCTGTTGCCAACTGGAAAAATGCTGCTCAGCTCCTCTCAGAGACACCATAATGGCGGCCAGTGACTGGTCAACCCACAAAACTTTAGGCAGGTACTTTCCCTTCACTCCATCTCAAAGATCATCTTGCTGCCTGGATGGAAGCCCTTTGGAAACCAGGGACAAACTGTCCCTTTGTTCTGAAAAGTTTCTGAAGCCATAAAAAAGCTGCATTGACCAGGCCTGATAAGCTATGTTTTATGGTTTTCCTCTGCATTAGAGAGGCTGTTGATAAAAAATAATATTTAGTATTACATTACAGTATATATTTTTACATATAGTGCATTTATTATTACACTATATTAAATAATGATATTTATACTAAACAACAGTATATTTTCCAGTGATCACAAAAAGGAGCCCTTATTGTCATAGAAGTACAACAGAAAGTATTAAAATAATCCCACATTCAGCTTTTCAGCATCAACACTGGTACAACTTTATTGGGACCAAAGTGGAAGTCTTCACATTGCCCTAGTTCCTGGAGTTTGTCAGCGAACTGGTCTCTGCAGGCGAATTCTAATCACTGAGGAATCTGACCGAAAAATGGCATCACACCTGAGCGTAGGATTAAGATTAGAGACTATGGAACAAAGGAGATGACCCTTTTTTTCAAGGCAATTGTGTATAATCATGCACCAGGAAACAATAGAAACATAATTGATGGTAAGAGCAGAAGATGAGAGGCGTAAGTTTATTTTTTACAACACTTAACAAAGGCTATGGATATATTTGATTTTCACATCAATCATATTAATTTCCTGAACTTATAATGTGGTCTGTTTTTTCCTATCCTGGAGATGAATAGTGTTCCTCATTTTTTTTATTATTTTCTGTGGTTTTTTATTTTTTCTTCTTCTGTTGATTTCATAACGTGATATACTTGTAATAAGTAGTTGCCCTCTCTGAAATCTTTCTTGATAAACAATACATATGAATCATCATTTTTCAACCTTGTTCTGAACCATTTCAAATTAATAGACTAATTAGTAACCTAGTAAATTATTACCATAACATTTAAAAAAAACCCAACCACTTTGGTGTGGCCAGAAATTGCTATTGAGATAATATCCATGACAGTCTTTTGCAACCCTCTGCCACGACCCGAGACATGAAAGCTCCTCTGCTATGTGCTGAAGCACGCTCTTGCGGTGGGACCCAGAGTGCCAATATGAAACGGTGACTCATGTTCCCCAGGATCTGGCCATCCTCTCCTCGAATATTTCACATAGCTGGATCTCTAGTCATCCTGCCTAACTCGAGGCGTCTGGCTGAGATCCGTGGAGAGGTGCAGGAGCAAGCTCTCGCCCCATCGAAGGCGTCTGAGGTGGCAAAACTCCTCCAAGAGCATCCCAGTATAGGGATGCACCTGGCCTGAACCGGCCCATATATTCAGGGGCTGGGCAGAGGGAGAGGAGTGATACTCCAGCTCTGGTCTAGCTAAATTTCACTGCCTTCTTCTGCTCTTGCAGTGCTGGATATCCCCCCTCCTGGTACTATACAGACACCCAGGCCCTGTCTTGGCTTTTTACCATCTTTCTGGAGTTACAAATCTGCAGCGACACCGATGTCTGCAGTAGTGCAATGCCACTGAGGGATTTTTTAATACTGCCAAAGCGGGATGACAGTCACTGTGTGTGATGATCCTATATCCAGCTTCATCTTCAGCCTCTCCCCACTACCCAGGGTGTTAACCAGATTATATTTCTATCCATCTTGCGCAAGATGAGTATTTCCAAACTGGCTATCCCAGTCTCACAGTCTGCAGCACTATCTGTGTCCACAGAATGCATATTTTTATTTAGCCTCCCATCCTTCAGGAGTGATTTTTCTTTACCCTTCCCTAAGCAGCAACCTCTCCGGAGTTGCGCTTTCCTATTGCGCCTTCTCAAACACTCACCTTTAAATCTATGCGCAGGCAGGCGAGGGAGCTCCCCTCGGACGGTGACATGCTTCTGCTCACTGTGTACCTCTTGGTGCCGCAGTTATTTTACGCATCTCGCCTTTTGTCTTAGCATGGGGCCAAAACTCTCCCACCAGCCCTGTTGCATTTCCACAGGCACAGCAGCATGGGTGGCACGATGAGACGTGAGCGCTGCCTCCTTCATGGTCCTCGCCCGGGGACCTCCAGGAGACAGCTCACCTCCCCATCAAGCCATCATCACAAAACTGGCAGCTTTCTGATAATGTCCTTCACGCTGCTGTGACGCCGGAGAGGAGCCACCTTTGCCCTCCGGTTGGCTTCACTGCTGAAACCCAGTGTGCCTCAGTAGCAGCATCCCGTGTGCCACGATAAGTCTTCCTGCAGAGCTTTATAGTTTCTGCCATTATTTTGCCACCTGATCTCTTGGTAGTAAATTGAGCAGGAAATAGCATTTTCCCTTTCCAATATATTTAATCATTTAATCAGGCTACAACTCTTTTTTTTTTTTTTTTTTTTTAATTTTCTATGGGTTTTAAAAAAAGATTTCCATTGGTTGTCTCTACAAAATTTAAAAATCATCCTTTCTGATATATCAGCTGTTTTTCCCATGTAACCTGCCTTCCTCTTTATGTAAGCTATTTCTAGTATTATGCTGAAAACTCATGCAGCTAAACTTTCCTGCCTTCCTTCCTTCCTTCCTTCCTTCCTTCCTCCTTCCTTCCTTCCTTCCTTCCTTCCTTCCTTCCTCCTTCCTTCCTTCCTCCTTCCTTCCTTCCTTCCTTCCTTCCTTCCTTCCTTCCTTCCCTCCTTTCATTCCATCTATCTGTCCAGGGCATCTGTCTGTCCATCCTCTTTGCCAGTAAAAAGTCCTTTGCCACCAGTTCTCCAGAGCAGTTTGTGTCCCTCAGTCTCGGCATCTAGGGCTACTTTGGACACACGGGAGATGCTCGCTTGTCCCCAGCTGTTGCTCAAGCCTCCTGCAGTAATATGTCCTATCAACCAGCTCCATGTCATACTGCCAGGTGTGACAACTTTGGTACTTTTCTCAGGTAAAATGTAGCTATTTATATGTGCATATCCATTCTGTAAGAGAAAAAACTTTCTATTACAAACCAAACACAAACTCTGCACATGGTTTCCATCAGCAGGTTGCATGTAACCGATGACAGAGACAGGGATATCTCTCTTTGTGACAGTGACTCTGCCTAAACTTTCAGCATTTTGTCTAGCAGCACGCAGAGGGGAATGTTGTTTGTTGATTAATGGGAAGGCTTTTGCTTCTGTGGAATAATGAGATTGGCAGCACAGGTTTGGATGCTCTCCTGGTAGATGCATTACATGAGATAAAAAATTGGCAAATTAGACCAAAGTTACTTGGGGAGTGGGGGCGGGATCTTGTTCTGGTGTATCAGCAGATACAAAATGAGCTGAAGACCTTGCACAGGAAAAGCAGAGGAAGCTGTGACACTGGCAGCAGCTGACCACCCACCTGGAGAGGCTTGGGCTGTTGCAGAAGAAAAAATGCTAGGAAGCTGCAGAGGAATTTACCTCAACTGCATCTCTGGATGGAGTAAATTGTCATCCTTCCAAGTGAGCCAGTCATCAAGCTCCAAAGTAAAGAGCGCACATCTTCAGCTCCCACAACTGATTTCCTCCTTTGGCTATCTGGAAATAAGACTGTCTTGTCAAGATTTCTATCTTGAGTCCTTCCTTTCATTCCACTTGAGGAAGAAACCCACAAGTTTTCCATAGCATAAGTTAGTGACATTAACTCGCATTCTAGGTTTCCACGGGCTTACAAAAGATGATGTATATCCCTCTGGAAATGGATTACTAGGTCTATATGGCATGCTTGCATGCCTGTATACCTCCAACGGCAGCAGCTATGGAGTCACAGACAAGTGGGGTCACTCCATGACTGAGGTCTCCAATCAAAGCTTCCCCTGTCTTGCAGAGCAGGCTGTCATGACCTGGAAATGTTCACACGCGAGTCCATGAAAGAAAGCAAAAGATCCAGAAAGAAAAGTTATATAGTACAAAGCATGCTCCATATTCCCTAGAAAGCACATGGTGCTCACAGCAGGAGTGCCATGGAGCAGAAGACATTTGCAAACTTCTCCTGAGGACCTCTGTTGGGTCTCTAGAGAGCCTGAGAGGAAGGAAACAGGAAGACAGATGAGATTTATAATTTTTTTCTTTCAGCTTTCTCTGAATTAAAGGTGGACATTTCAATCTGAAGGGATTTTATGATTCTATGATTCTATGATTTACACTTAAATTGAATTCCTTCTCTGATAGAAAGTAAAACCGTGGCCTGGATAAAGGGTTTTTGCGTAATATCTGCTTCTCCTTCTTACCTCTCCTTTGGTAGGTAAACCTTTCTCTCCCCACGCTTCTGATGTTGAACATCAAGATGTATCTTTACTGGCCACCAGCATTTGGACGCTTATAACAGCATAAGGAGAGATTATGGCGAGCATTATGACCTTCTGGTATTGAATATGGAGAAAATAAAGATCGACAGGATAGTACAACTCATACTTGCTGCAGGCTGGCCAAAAAGAGCTCAGTATCAATGGCTGTGGAGGTGTTGAGGTGCCACCTGGGCTACCAAGTCAATTACTCAACACAGCTGGAGAGAAAAGGCATGTCAGAGAAGACGGCATCAGTGTTTCTGAGTCCTCAAAGGCTATCTGTGGAGAAGGTAAACTCTTTTCAGGCCTGTTTCAAACCCTGCACATTGTGTACTCACTGTTGACCAAAGGAGAATAAATGCCATTGATACACTATGAAACACTTCTATGTGAGCATAATTAATGTATACATGCATCCAGGGTACACACGTTGAAGCATTTTACACTTTTTGAGTTTGCAGGTTTCTGTTGTGATTGAAAATCAGTTTATTTGCACGCCAAAGTGCTATTGTAACACCAATATGACCAGGACTCATGACCATTGCACAAACATAGAGATAAATACGTGCTTTGTCCCCAACAAACTGAGACCTCAAGGACTATAGCTCAGCATCTGAAAGCAGTAGGTCATTTGGCAAGTTTAATGCCAAAGAAACGTCCTTCATGGAGTTACGACATTGATTTTAAAGCTCTTAATTACAGACCCATCAAGGCCAGGAACAAGGGTTTCATATCTTTCAATCAACTGAAGGAGCCTTCCTGACTGCGGCAGCATCTTCAAGAAAGATGTCGGAGCTGAGTGCGGTCTGAATGCGGTCACTGGGAGAGCAGCACTGTATTATTCATAAAATACGGCAGGTATGCACACTCCTGTTGAGTTTCCAAACTGCATTCAGCTTTTCCAAGAAGTATTCCTGGCATTTTTTTTCATTCAGAGAGGGAAGGGACTCCCATAAAGCGGATCAAAGAGAAAGGGGATCTTACTGCTCAGAGAAATATCCCTCCCTCCTTGGTGCCCTTTCAGCATAGGGAGAAGTGACAAACAAGTTTCTGCATTTCCTGCAGCAAGGTAGGCAAAGCACAGCACCTGGGAGACACCGTATCAAAGGGATGAACCACGAGGTTAGCATGAGGCACCGCTCCATCTCACAAGCAGCGCTTGGCCTCCCTGTACCCCAGCCGGCACTCGCTGACCAGATATCATGGTGCAACAATTTACTTTCATGGGTTTCAATGAGGAGTGTTGAGACATTCCTTTTCAGGAAGAAGAAAAGTTCATCCACCCTTTTCTTAAACACATCCAGGTGGTTGAGTCCCCGTCCCTGGATGTGTTTACGAAAAGGGTGGATGAACTACTTAAGGATATGGTTTAATGGGAGATTAGGGACAGTTGGACTGGATGATCTCTAAGGTCTTTTCCGACCTAGAAATCTATGAAATCTATGAAATCTATGAAAAAGGACTCGGGTAAGTAAAAGGGCCAAATTACCTGAACGCACCGAGAGGAAATGCGAAAGGATGAATTTAAAAGAGTCTGCGTGGTGTGCTGGGTTCTGTCATCGGCTGACACTGCTGCTGGCGGTGGAAGGTCAGAGCAGCACCTTTCTGGTCAGGGAGCAATCTGCTGAAATGAAGTCTGGAACAATGGGCCTCTCTGTGGAGCCCAGTGAGCTTTGATGAGTCTCAAGATAGAAATCTCAGTGTTTTGGTGCTGCTCTTTTTACTGCTCCCAATTTCGAAGGCAAACACTGGGATTTGAACCCATGTTTTCTGCAATTGTTTAGAAAAAAAAATGGAAACCGTGAAGAAAAGCTGAAGCAAAAGGATCTTCTATAACAGGAGCAGTCAGGGTAATATATTTCCTCCCAGTTGTGTCCTGCAAGCATGGGCAGCCCCAAAGGTGAGGGAAATTCCAGCTGCTCCCTGCAGGAGTTCCAGCTGGGGCTGCTCACCAAGAAATATTGTGAGATGGAGCTGGGAAAAGAGGCCCAGATCTAGTAAAAAAGTCTTCATGGGTCTGAGTCTTTATGCCCAGTGGTGGGGCCGGTGTGATGGCCATGGCCAGCCCATGCCTGGGAGAAGGCATCCCACTGCGAAGCCAACCTCTGCAAAGAGCTCCTATATAAATGGTGGCCTCATCAGTAGGCAGATGGGTGTCAGGGAGCCAGAACAGCAGGGTAAGGGATGATAGAAACGTATCAAAGACCATTATGTGCAAGTAGGTTTTTTTTTCCCTAAGTTTTCTCTTCCTCATCCTGCAATGGAAAAATCCTGAGAGATCATGGACAGAGCATAAAAAAAGGATAAAGAAGAGGGCTTAATTTATAGGGGAGCTTGAATTTTTAATCCTGTGCCCCAAAGAAACCACTGCCTAGGCAGCCAAATCCTATCTGCAGTGACTAATGAAGGCAGGAGGTGCAGCACAGACCCCCATAGCAGCCCCATCTGTCTAAGCTGGTGAATAAGCAGATGCTTTAGCCTTCTCCGCCCAGGAGGCTGAAATTCCCCTCATGAAGGGCCCTCTAACATTAATTGCAGAGACACAACCTGCCTTTTTTATAAGACAAATTAATAATTTCCTTAATCCATCATGAGGAAATGGAAGGCTTTGATGCTTTAATTCCTTTCCTGTGACCATGGCAACAACAAAAAAAGGAGGGGAGTGTGTGTTAATTTTCTCATCCATGAGAATTTCAGCAAATAGCATGTTAGCGTTCTTCGTCTGTAAGTGAGTCTTGGCTGGAGAGAAGTCCAGAGAATTACACAAAAGGCAGGTAGCAAAATCGGGTGCCGGGGACATGATGGTACGATGATGGGAGGGAAGTCGAAGCTCGGCTTTAGCGACCCCGCTCTGGTCAGAAACAAAATGAATGAATGTACCCTCAGTAAATTTGTGGACGACACCAAGCTGGGAGGCTGTGTCGATCTGCTCGAGGGTAGGGAGGCCCTTCAGAGGGATTTGAACAGACTGGATCGTTGGGCTGAGGCCAATGGCATGAGCTTTAATAAGGCCAAGTGCAGAGTCCTTCACTTGGGGTGTAAAAACCCCAAGCATCGCTAGAGGCTTGGGGAAGAGTGCTGGAGAGCTGCCTGGCGGAGAAGGACCTGGGGGTGTTGTTGACTACCGGCTTGATATGAGCCAGCAGTGTGCCCAGGTGGCCAAGAAGGCCAATGGGATACTGGCATGCATCAAGAATAGTGTGACCAGCAGGAGCAGGGAAGTGATCCTGCCCCTGTACTCGGCACTGGTGAGGCCGCACCTGGAATATTGTGTCCAGTTTTGGGCCCCTCGCTTTAGAGAGATATTGAGCTCCTGGAGCAAGTCCAAAGAAGGGCGACTAAACTGGCAAGGGGCTGGAAAATAAAACTTATGGGGAGCGGCTGAGGGAGTTGGGGCTGTTTAGCCTGGAGAAGAGGAGGTGAGGGGAGACCTGATTACAGCCTACAAATACTTGAGAAGGGAGTGGTGGGAAGTGGGGGAGGGGCTCTTTACATTAGTGATGGACGATAGAACAAGAGGAAATGGATATAGCTTAGTCAGGGGAGGTACCGGTTGGATGTTAGAAAGTGTTTCTTCTCTGAAAGGGTTGTCAGCCACTGGAATAGGCTGAATAGGCAGCCACTGGCTGCCCAGGGAGGTGGTTGAGTCCCCATCCTGAATGTGTTTAAGAAAGGGATGGATGAACTACTTAGGGATATGGTTTAATGGGGGATAGGGACGGTTGGACTGGATGATCTCTAAGGTCTTTTCCAACCTAGAAATCTATGAAATCTATGAAATCTATGAAAATGCAGAGGGGCTGTAGCGCTATGATTATTCACCCCAGTCCTGTCGTCCTTGAGGGAGAAAAAAACAGCTCAAGGAAAGTGTTGTGCTGAGGGCATTGAAGCCCATGGATGCTCAGAAAGGGAGACCCATTAAAATTAGCAGGGGTTGGCCTACCTTCTCCAAAAAAAAAGAAACGGAACCACTCGCCACGGTTCTTAGTCTGCAGTATAGGCAATTATAGCACTAAATCTGAGTATGGCATAAAAGTGCAGTGTATGCATGCATGCGTGCATGTATACATATGTATGTGTCTATGTATATACATGCATGTACGTATCACATGTCCATACATCACAATCTGTTCACACACCCACCACCAGCTGTGAAAGAAGTTTCTAGCGCCAGGATGGCAAATCTTTTTTAATGTTGTGCACAACTTACAGGTGTGTGGGTAAACTCTCCAAAACACTTGGCCTCATCCATACGGTCCCTGAGGAGAAGAGCCTGATCCGTGCTACACCCTGTGCGGGTGCCTAGGAGGGTGTCAGCTGTCATGGGCCAAAGCCACGCCAGGAGGTGCACCCACTTCAAAGTGTGCCCAGTTGCAGCATAGAGCAGAAACCCTCTGACTTACTGGTGTAGATAAAACCTCTGCGCCCTTTCTTTAGGAGCACAGGCTCACCCCCTGCATCCACAGGCTCATTCTTACAAATCTCGTCGGTTGGAGTAATTTGGGGCACACTCTTGCCAACCAGGGTTCAAAAGGGTCACGATTTCACCCCTGCGGTTGGCGTACGAAAACGCTTGCAGAGCCAATAATACTGAAGGCGACTCCATTGCCGGAGCTTACGTTGGTTATTCTGCAATAACGAGAGGCTGGATTCCTAGCACGTGAATCAGGCTGCATGGTCTGAGGGAGGCTGATTCACCCAAGTTTGACTTCTCCGGAGCGAAGGGAGCCAAGGCTTTGCCCAAGCGAAGGTATCAGAGCAAGGATCTAACATGCATAATCCTCAAATTGAGTACGCCGTCCAGCTGGGAGGAGTCCGCATCTAGCTGCTATGAGGAGGCTGTGCCTTTTCAGGTCCTCGACTCAGATGCTGGTGGTGGGCTGCCTGCTCTGCTCGGAGGAGATGCTTCCCCTGCACTTGTGCTCTTTTGTACCTTGGGTGCACAGCCTCTGCTTCCTAACACACACTCCTCTCTCCAGCTGCTAAGGTACTGAAAACACAGCAAATGCCGAATAGTATCTGCTTTCACAGATATTAAATTTTAAAAGTGTTCGCTTTATGGCTGCTGTGGGAATATAACGTGATTACAGGTAGGCACAGGAGTATGTTCCCAAGTGTCGAATGGGCAAAGAAGTGTCTAGAGGGCACATCTGTATGCAACGCTGAGTACTCTCTGATTGACTGTGGGAACACCAGGCTTAGCTAGTGACAAAGGCTGGGACACTTCCCTTCTCTGGAAAGCAAACCTTGTTTGCTAAGTCTTTGATTGTCCATGGTGAGACTTGGCTGGTAGGCATTGTGAAGCTAAATATTACTAGCTTCACGAAGCAGCCCTCTTGAAAGAAGGGCCTATGTTATCAAAGGAGAAAAGCATCTTTGAAAGACATTTAGCTTGTTCGTCTGCTCCTGAGGGTTTCCTCACCAGGGAACGCTTCCCCAAGGAGGGTGTCCTACACAACTCCATGGTTTCTCCAGACAACTGCTGCCTGTTGCATTTTTCTGGATCATTAAAACCCAAGGCAGTGTTTTGCCGCTAGCGCTGAGAAATAGGAAATAGTTGCTGCAACTCTGCATTTCATAAGGCTGGGGAGAAATTTCCAAAGAGAATTCTTCATCAGTCCTGAACTAATGTGAGTTTGTTACATTCAAAGAGTGAGAAAAATGATAAAAAAGGTATCGCACCTCCCAGGGAACCAGAGATGCAGAAAGTCCCTAAAATCATACAGTTCAGAGAGAGCACTCTCAACTAGCAGTGCAACCTGAAGATGATTGTCTTTCAGAAATACGAACACCCACATAGTATTAAGATACCTGAAAGTGGTCCAGTTATTCTGACATTGTGAGCTGAACGTCCCACAACAGAGTTACAATTAAATACATTAACTTCCACTGTGTGCTTTATCTGCATTTCTTAAAATATGTGTTGGCCCATTTAACCTCTAGGGAACACTTATCCACTGAAGATGACTAGTCACTAACTGATCCCCTTCAGCTTTATATCTTGCCTGTTGTACTTTATCGCAGCTCCAAAACCCAGATGTAAAAAAAGAGTACGCTGGTACCCTTCTACCAGCACAATCCCAAATGAAGAAGAGTCTGAGCATCTCTGCTGACTACCATTTAGCTGAGATGCCCATGTCAAAATTCAGAGTGCCTTTGGAAGATGGACAAGCAGGCCTTGGACACTCAAAGTGAACTAGAATTACGCATCAGAAATCTTTCCAAATGCCTATGATACAGAGTGGGGTCTGTTTGACATAGGCTGTTTACAGTAAGGTCTCACAGCACCATCCTGATTCTGCAAACTGCAAACAGGGAATGAGGGTACCTACAGAAGTCAGAGCCCTTTTGAGCCAGTGGCAACCTATTTGCTTGGCTGTGTGGGTAGAGCTGATGCACCTTGTAGTTTAGGCAAAATGAATGTTCTCAGGAGGACAGAGAGAGGCATGGATGTATATTTTGTTTACCGTGTGGAGATTAGTTTTAGCACAGGTGTGTGTGCGGGCTTAGAGGATTAAGCATGATTGTGCATTGACGGTCAATACTATTTGCATTTTATCATGTGCAAATGATATTAACACAGAAGTCATGACGCAATCGTAGCAAGTTTCATTATCCCTCATTAAAGCAGCTCTCCCTTGCAAGTGCAATGTACTGGAAGGCTGACCTAAATGTAGGAGAAGCTGAATGCTGATCCTTATCTTAATGAATAAGTACAATTAGCCAAGTGTAAGAGTGTCAGGTATGAAATGATTCTCTATAATACCTTCTTTCTTTTATTTCACTGCAATGAGCATCTCTTGATGGTATCAAAGCAGCACCTCATCACAGTACCTGGCAAAAAACTACCCGAGGGTCTGTGAAGCATCATGGCCATGCAGTCTGCCCAGGCCCAGGGTAACCAGTCATTTCTACTGCAGTGGGACTTCCTTGAATGTACACTAGTCTTTTAAGGACATCCTGGGAAATGTTTCTATTTAATGCCTTTCAGCTTTCTTGACTGTCTCCAAGAGTGGAGGAAAGCCCCATTCCTCTCTGCAAGAGCTGGTGTCCCTCACGTGGTAGTGATCAACACCACTGAAAAATGCTTACAGAGAAAAGAGAAGGGAACTAGCGTGGCTAAAAACGAACCTAATCAGATGCTGATGCTCACTCCATTGGCAATTTATGATAATGAAGACGTGAATGAAGGGGCTCCAAGGGGTCTTTGCCATCCATTGGGGTCTTCTCTTGACAAAAGCGTGGCAACGACAGTGACATCCTTTCTTCATTTTGGTTGCCTGATTTCCTTTTATTTGCACTATCATCTGCTGCAATAAGCCAAAATAAGCTTTAATCTTTCATGAAGACCCCACTGTTGAGCTGGCCTCCTCCCCTCTGGAGTGAGGTTTCTGCCTAGAAAACGAGGGGGAAATACTAGATTTCCATAGATGGAATGTTTTAAAAACAGGTTACACACAAAATTTTCATGGTTGCAAAACTGCATTTACATAAGCTTTATTTGTATAATCTCACCACTGAGTACAAGTTGTAAGAGTTGATGCTGATCCAGACTTGACTCCATTGATTAATGGGCAGCATGTGCAACACATTTATGCTTTGGAAGCAGAGGCTTCTTCCCCCTCAGTTAGGGCAGGGGACATTTTGCTTGATCAGAGCATGGAAACTTGAATCTTTGTGTGATTCTGCATCAAAGAGGACATCTGGGACTGTCTGGGCTTTTCCAGCCAAAGAGCTACATCAGAACTGATTGCCCAGACTGTTTCAAATGAGTCTTCACAGAGTGCAATGATTAAGACTACTCGTGGAGGTTTATTTCTAGTCCAAAGTCTTCTAAAGTTTTCAAAGCAAAAAAAATTGTCCTACCTGCTACACAATTATACAAGCACACCCTGCTTGATCTAGCCTCTATCCCCAGCCTTTTTTTCAGAGGCAAGTCATTTTGTCTGGATTTGACAACCTGATTTAGCTAGAGAAACAGAGTAGAATCGGGGCGAGGTTTGGGTGCCGAAATCCCTGACTTTTAGGTGCTCTGGCCTCCAGCAGCTGACAAGCTGGGTGCTTCGGAGCTGAACCCAACGGAGCCGGCAGGGTACAGCAGGATCTTCTTGAAGGGATGGTGCAGCTGCTTACGTTGGAGCAACAGGAGAAGTGGAGGACAAGGGTGTATCTGCAACTCTCTCTTGTGCTAAAAGCCCCTGGAGGAGGGAGTGATGCAACCCTGTCTGCTCGGGAACCATTGTCTGAAATCTTCTCCTGGAGATTGGTACCTACGCCCTTTCTTTCAAAAGGCTCCACACAGATCGGTCTTTTAAAAACAAAGCAGGAAGAAGAAAAGGTGGTGATAGCTTTTTATTATATAATGCCTCGGTATTCAAAGTATATGCTGAGGAAGCGGGAGGCCCGGGTTCCTCTCCCGCCTCAGCCCCAGGGGCCCAAACCCACGTCTCCCACATCCATGAGAGCGCCCCAACAACCGGGCTGGAGGCTACTTTGGGTGGAGGATCCTCCTCCACCCCTGCTTTTAAACTGCACCGCTCTGCACCCAGGAATTTTGGACCGGGAAGGCCAGAGGGGGGTGGTGGGGGGGTGGGAGAGAGCGAGGAGGGAATGTGTGCCTGATGCCGAAACCCCGCTCTGCTCCCCCCGGGGAGCATCGGGCTGCCTCCTTGCCCCCTGATGTTCCTCATCCGAGGAGGTTTGCACACTGTCTGAGGGTTACGGCGTCCGGCTTCCTCCTCTTTCCTCGGCACCAATGACTCTAAGAATGGCTTCCAGCAAGGTGGCACTATGACGGGCGGAGAGGGTCTTTATCCCCAGATCCCCTCAGGTAACCTCTCCTCCGAGAGCACTTTCCTGGAAGGCAGCAGGCAGGGGCCTCCTCTGCTCCTCTCCCAGTTGCAGGTGCTTGCACACGTGCCATCTTTCGGAGCCAGAGCTGTCACAGCATTGCGTGGGGAGGGTGCAGCTATCGGAGCCCACCAAACCCCTAAACAAGTTAAACACACTTTTCTCCATGCCATGGAGGCTTAGGTGGGTGCGAGGCACCAGGCTGCCCCACCTTGGCAGCTCTGGAGACCTCATGGAGCATGGCTCTGGGCACCTGGGTAAGCACCAAGGTAGAGTCAGGTGTTCCTAGGGTTTCCAGGCAATTACAAGGTTAAATGGCAGTTGAGTTTTCCAGACAAGCTGCCCGACCATGGACTTCAGTTCGGTTTATACCCTTTGGTTTTGATCCTACCTAGGGCAGAGGGAGGTTTCTTTCTTTCCAAGTGCGCGCTCTGGGTGGCAGATGGGGAATTAATGTTCCCTCCCTGACGTTAGACAATGAATCAACTCCCCACTAAAATTCAGGATTAAGGGCCGTCCAGATAAATCAAAGTGAGAAATCAAGCTCTTTCCTCAACTTCAAGGCAATGGATTAGAGAAGAGGGACACACTCAGCTTGATTCACTTGGTTATACGATTAGGTGTTAAAACTCTAGCATGGCTGATATTTCTCTCAGCGTAAGATCAAGTTTCCCAGTTAAAAAAAAAAAAAAGAAGAAAAAAGGAATTATGCAAACAATTTAACAGCAGGGGCCAGTCTTTATTAGTCTCCTCAGGACGGGCAAATGAAAGCCCTGAACGGCTACCAACAACAGTAGCTGCAGTAACAGGGTGTTCCAGTTTTAGCTGGGACAGTGTTAGCTCTTCCTTTTTTTTTAACAGCTAGAAGAGCTCCGTGTTTTGGTTTTACTCAGAGGCTCGCTCTGAGAAGAATGCTGATAGCAAGTTGATGTTTGTGGTTGGATGTGAAACTCCAAGGACTTTTCAGTGTGCCGGAGTGCAGAAGCACGGCGGGATAAGGGGGGAGCATAGCTGGGACAAGGGGGACACGATTCCCCTTGTGATTTGTGTGGAACTTAAGACTGAGGGCCAAACTGGCCAATTAGTATTCCATATCATGCAGCGTCATGCCCAGTATAAAAGTGAGGGTCAGCCGGGAAGAAGGGCTTTTGCGCTTTGGCTTTTGCCGCTTTTGCTCTTTTGCGCTTGCTGTGTTTTTCGCTCTATTGCTTTTCTTTTTTTTTCTTTCCTCTCTCTCTCCCAGTGCTCCCACTCTCAGAGTACTATCTCTCCCTCTCTGCCCCTCTCTATTTCGGGGCCTCGCGTTCGTCCGGGATTGCAGCTTCGGGACGAGACGGGCTTCGCATACAAGGGGGGTGGTGAGCACCTACATTGTATTAAATCATCTGTATTAAATCACTCTTATCTCAACCCACGGGTTTCACGTTTATCCTTAATTCTCTCCCTCATTCCTGGGGGTGGGGGAGGGGGAGTGACCGGCTGTGTGTGTGTGTGGGCGGTTCAACCTAACCCACGACACAGGACTTAAATATTGTGTGAGCTTGGCAGCTCTCATCCAGCAAGAAGTCATGAAAAGGCACATTACACGTAGCAATATCTGATAGAAGTTTGCCCCAACATCAGTTCCAGGGAAAGGATGAACTGATAATAGCATCTTGAGGGGAAAAGAAAGAAGGAAAGAAGGAAAGAAAGAAGGAAAGAAAGGAGAGAAAGAAAGGAGGAGAGAAAGGAGGAGAGAAAGGAGGAGAGAAAGGAGGAGAGAAAGGAGGAGAGAAAGAAAGAAGAAGAGAAAGAAAGGAGAGAAAGAAAGAAGGAGAGAAAGAAAGAAGGAGAGAAGGAAAGAAGGAAAGAAGGAAAGAAAGAAGGAAAGAAGGAAAGAAGGAAAGAAGGAAAGAAGGAAAGAAGGAAAGAAGGAAAGAAGGAAAGAAGGAAAGAAGGAAAGAAGGAAAGAAGGAAAGAAAGAAAGAAAGAAAGAAAGAAAGAAGAAAGAAAGAAAGAAAGAAAGAAAGAAAGAAACGAAAGAATAAAAAAAAACTGGAAGGAAAAGCAGCCTTTCTGGTAAATCTGTGACAACAGCATCAGCAGCTCCGACTGGTTTGTTGCCCATTCGTTTTGGCAGCCCAGCAAAATCATCTCCCAGAGATCTACAGTCTCCCTGTTAAGTAATTGTTGCACTCACGTTCATTAGGCTGCAGCAAAGGCATCCCCATTAGCCAATTAACCAACCCATGAGGAGGTCCTCGTAAGCGCTGTGGGCTGTTACACCTTCCTCACAAAGTACCCAGGAGCTTTGTGGGCCATCACTTCAGCATGCGCCCAGAAAACGGGAGAAAAGAGCAACTTTTGGTCTGTGAGACAGAGACCTCGAGTGAAACCTCGCTGTCGTTCCCTTCAGGCTCTAGGAAGCTCTCCCTAGAAATCTTTCCTTTACAGAGGGCTCCTCCTCCTTCAAAATAAGCCTGATTACTCAAAATGGGCAGAGGTGCAGCCAGGCAGCGCGCTCGTAAGGATGACACCTGCGAGGAACAGGCTCCGGCCATGCCTGGCACCGGATAAGCATCTGCTCTTGCTTACTGGCAGCGCTTGCCCTTTCACTTTCTGCTCTCAGCAACGAGAACTGGTTCTGCACAGCATCTGTTGTAACTTCTTGCAAGTGCAGAAATGCACAAAGAACCCAGGCAAGTAAAACCAGTGCAGGGAGACTCCTTCCAGCCCTGCTCCATCCCAGCAGACCGCAGGCAACCTGTTGCTCTCTCTGTGTTCTCTTGGCATGTGCAGAGGCACCTTCTTGTTTTCTCACGGCCATGATGGTCTCTATCGTTCGCTGCTAGAAATGGCAGCAGAGGCTTTTCCGTAAAACTATTTGAAAAATGCAGATTCTCTTCCTTTCTATGTCGATGTGCATGCGTGACATGACATGTCATTCAAGTAAATCTAGCTTTACTGACATGGATACTCAGAGAAATAAAGGCATGCGTGCGTGCTCAAAACCAGATGGAAACAAAATTTTACGTTTGTCGATATGGAGCACCTCTCCTGTGAAGACAGGCTGAGAGAGTTGGGGCTGTTCAGCCTGGAGAAGAGAAGGCTCCAGGGTGATCTTATTGCAGCTTTCCAGTACCTGAAGGGGGCCTACAGGAAAGCTGGAGAGGGACTTTTTACAAGGGCGTAAGTGATAGGACAAGGGGCAATGGCTTTAAACTGAAAGAGGGCAGATTTAGATTGGATATAAGGAAGAAATTTTTTACAATGAGGGTGGAGAAACACTGGAACAGGTTGCCCTGAGAAGTTGTGGATGCCCCATCCCTGGAGGTGTTCAAGGCCAGGTTGGATGGGACTTTGAGCAACCAGATCTAGCAAAAAGTGTCACTACTCATGGCAGGGGGGTTGGAACTTGATGATCTTTAAGGTCCCTTCCATTCCAAACCATTCTATGATTGTATGAATGTTGACATCAACTGATATGGAGACAATACTACGTATTCTCTCTGATCTTTATGAGTATGACTCAAAAAAATCAATAAACAACTACATACATAAACGTGCTATCTACACAGAATGCTTAAAAGTAATGTAAAAGGATTTGTTGAGTAATTAAAAAAAAAAAAAATAGAAAAGGAATGATTGTCAGGAGGTGACCTGGTTGTGGGAAGAGGCACTTAATTCACTTCATGAATGACTCACAGTGAATTACTCGCATAACTCCACTCGTGGAAATCACTACTCTGCAAAAGTGCATACATGTTAAACCAACCAAAACACGGAGCGGTCCATGTTCTTGGTACAATGCCGTCTTCTTGCCAGTACAGAACGAACAAAAATCCTCTCAGCTGGGTGGGTTGGGGGGAAAATTCTCTTTTTTGGTATCCTGGCAATGTTTTCAAGAGACAGTTCGACAGTGCTTGCTTGCCCTATTAGTGCCTGGTACATTCAAAAGAAAATCTGGGCCTGTAATACTCAAGAGTAAGGTCTTGTTGACAGTGAAACTTTGACTAATAAATCTGAGGCTGTGTTTCCCACCCCACTCAATTTAATGCCATAAGGTAATAATGGTCCTTTCCTGCAAAACACAGAGCTCCGTGAAGAAGGTCAACTGGCACGAACACGAGCAAGATTTGCTTTCTTCAGGCTACTCTCAGGATAACTAACTCCTTCCTTTATTTGCTATCTGTGGTTGAACTGAGAGATACAAAGCTTAGAGGAATTAAACAAAGGGAACTACTTTTCATTGCCTCCCAAGCCTTAATTTCCCATAGCAAGTCTCTAAAACTGAAAAAAAAAAAATTAAAAAAAGAAAGAAAAAAGAAAAAAAAAGCCACAGTTCCTTTGTAAGGACACAATCCACCAGCCAAACTTCAGACATCAATTCAGACATTAGAGTGACCAGTTGATACCCGTGCCTTGGGCTACAACACAGTAATTAAAACTGTGAGCTTATTCTCCAGGTATAGTCACTGCAGAGGCTTCAGCTCATATTTCAGAGGTCTTCTGTTAGGAGCTTTATCGGCTATAAGGAAAACCTTGGTCTATAGGGAGACTCCCTGCCCATATGTTGCACGAGGAGCACCTGCAGCAGGAACAGCCAGGTACAAAAAGCATCCTATCCGAAGCAGAGGTCCACGCGGTAGGACAGCGCTGAGGGGAACAGTGTCCTCAGGGAGGCAGGAGAAGCGTGTTTGCTTTTCTAGAGCTCTTCTTTCAGCTGCCTGACCCTGCAAAGAGCCTGCCTGCGCGCTCAAGGAGCTGCAGGCTCGGCCGCCACTGCCCAGCCGGGGCGGGAGAGCAGGAGTGAATGCAAGCAAATGGATCCTGCTGCCCGGTGAGACCTCAGCTACACTGACGTGAGAGCCCTGGAGTAGAGCCTCCAGCTTCTCCTGGGGGCCAGCAGAGCTCAGCCTGGCATTTCTGCCTTCAACCACACGTTCACAATGACGACAGAGTTCTGCACGCTTCTGAGAAATGCCTTTTATTGTATGACAGGAGCTGCCACGTGAACACCAACAAAAGATACCATTCCACAGCGATACCAAAATCAAATTATTACAAAAATGCAAAAACCAAAACGAAACCAGAGTTAAAATGATGAAAAAGCAGCGTGCCGTTAACCAACATAAAACATATACAGAAAGCCACATTCTTCTGCTGAAGTGTCAGATGCTCATCACCATCAAAGGAAATGAGTTATTTCAACTTCCCCCCCAAAAAGAGGCAAACTTTGAAGTGAGATATTTCGAACGGTCAGATTAACACAGAAAGCAATGTTTTCAGGAAAGTTCCTATACCATTTGGATCTTTTGTCCCCAGCTGACTCTTTTTGCAATCTTATTTTAAACCCATATTGGGAAGGTTAAAAGAAACCGTCAACATCACTTAAGCAACCGGCGTTACTGATGTTGGTCAGAAGAAGGTCCTCGCTCTTTCAAAGGGCAGTACGAACAGTATCACAGAAGACAACGTGTATCGGGCAAATGAGCTCTCGTTCAGGTCACGAAAGAGAATTTTGCCCTTAAAATAAGCAAAACATGAAATAACTTCTCCTTGAGAACTGTGTTGGTTTTAACTCTCCCAGTGGTCTTTTTGAGGAGGGATGGAGCTAAGATAGACCAAAACGAATGTGTGAAGAACAGTTCTTGAGACCAGAAGCAGAGGCTGTTCCTAGTCTTTTACATCGAACAAACAACAGTTCTGTAACTGATTACTTTCAGTATTACTGTATGAAATTGTATTTATTAGAAATAAGACTCAGGAATACTTTAAGGCACCTCATGGTGAATAAGTATTTTAAAGGCCTGAATAACTCAGAAGACTGAGTTCTTTTTCCAAGATCCCCAGGAAGGAATGTAGTTTATAGTAACCAGCTTTCCTGTTTCCAAATAAAGCATGAAAATTTTCCAAGTGGAAGTTTAGAACTATTTGAACTTTTCTTTAAAAGGAAACATAAAACACCTTGCTGGAAAGATAATTTGGCCATTAACAGACCAAGACTTTCACCAAAGGAGGCCCTTCTCATCCCTGATCTGCGTTTTGCTCTTCAGGTACATTCCACTTTTTTACTCAACTGAAAGTAAACAGGTCAATCTTAACCAAGAGTCATCTAAACAAAACAATGACAAAACAATGACAAAACCAACAAAAGAATCTAAAACCCAATTTCCTAATGAAAATATTTTTGTTACTTTGAAGCAAAAAGGTGGATATAATGCCAACAACGGACATGAATGACTTGCTACCAGTTGTTCTACTCAGCAATTTATGGGTTTCGAGCGTGATTTTCTAAAAGATTTGTTTCCTCTTACGTTGATATTTGACGCCTACAGCTAGTAATGTCCTGCCAAAACATGTGAAGAAGCAGAATAGGCATTTTCAGAGATACCTAACATTTTTGTGCGCATTCAAAAAGCTACAGGATCAAATGGATTCTAGCTTATAGACTGATAGCTAGACCTGTCTCATTCCAGTGAGTCTGCAGCAGACAGCGTTTTGGAGCTCTGCTCTGAAATGTAACTTACCATAGATTCATTTCAGAGGTGAAATGAACTAAAACTGTAATTATACCCTTGGTTTACGCATGTGTTACCTCCTTGGTTCTGACAAAAAAGCCCATTAACTCAAGTTACACGGCCACGAGAACGTACTGTTCTCTTATTTAAAAGTCTCAGTGTATTATACTTCATACTTACTGTCTTGTAAGAACTAACTATTTAGAAATCAAAAGAATTCACTATTGTAAAACACAGTTTGACTCTGGATATGTCCAAACTGCTCAATTAAAAAGGTAAACAAATGACCTCAAGCATCAGGCTCCATTAAGCATCTACACTGCCTTACTGGTCATCTCCTCCTAGTTCTGTTTAGGACCACTCCAGACAGGTCTCCCACGACAAAGCTCGAGATGAGTTTGGACATGGTCCACACCATGGATGCCTTTCAAAAAGGCAGTTACAGACAAGACCACACAAGGTTGAACTTTCTTCATGCTACACAGTCCCCCAGCGTTATCCCACGTGACTTTACGCACTCAAACGCTTCTCTACGCCTTCACATACCTCTGCAATACGAACACCACTCTACTGAGCTGCAGAACAGCCCTATCCTTGTATCAGACAATTTGAATTGAAAAGGAAACCACAACAAAACAAACTAGAAGATATTTGTGTGCTAGGTCTATCAGTGGACTGCATGAGCCCAGAGGGCCAAGTGTTACAGAAAAGCGGATGTGGCTAGTGTGCTCTACGAAGGATTAGCCATAAGCACTGCTTATGTCAGCCAATCTGTGCCATATGGCTTTGGGGACAGGTAGCTGTCCCTCACAGTCTGCTCTTTAGCACCAGATGTAGCAAAGCCTCATGCTGTGCATCACTATCTCCATGGGATTTGTTATAGTGTAAGGTGCTGCACACTGCAGATGTCATCTCAGAACCTGCCAAAAGAAAGCTAGGGACAAGAGCATTTCACTTGTAACTTCTTGTTAATGATAGAACAGATGCCTGATGGTTGTTTTTTCCCCCCCAACCGCCATGGGAAGCTGGCTAGTGGCACTGCAGGTAGCAAGAGGTCCCCTCCTCTCACCACAGGGAAGATGCTGCAAGAGGGAAACAAGTCTTCTGCCTCTCACCATTGGGCTGGCTCCCGAGCAGGACAAAGTCCTTCTAGATGAGCCCCTGTGCTGAGGCACAGGCATTAGCCTCAATTTACTTCTCAACAAGGAGAGCGCAATTTTGTATTTGAATCAGTTATTTGCGGGTAGAACTGCTTGAAATGAGAAACATTTGTGTTTGCCTTACTTCTAGGCTGCTGGGTGCACACTGGGTAAATAACATTTGTCTCACAAAAGTAATAGTGAGCATCTTCAGTATTTTTTTTAAAAAGCGCAGTATTTTCCATGTCCTGTTGCCTTTGAGTCTCTTCTGTGCCCTTTAAACATTAAGATGAAGAGATTTATTTTCGACTGGACCTCAAAGAGTCGGTAGCTCACTAAACATGAAAAAATCCGAAGCAGCATAGCACTCGCTTGATTTTTTCTTTAAAGCACGGGAACAGTGTCTTTGCGTTAAAGTGCTTTGCTGAATCAGGACGTAACTTAGAAACACCGAAACTCTTTCTCTCTCACTGCATTCCTCTCACTATCAGTAACAGCCATGAAAAACTACAGGTTGTACTTTTCCCGCCTGGTCCGGGAGGATGGTAACTTCAAACAGCTCGAGTTCAACAGAACCCCTGATGCAAAACTTTAAATATACTAAGGTTAAATATTTTTAACGTGTATTTAATGAATTTGTTGTGTACCCTGCAGTTACAGCTTTGGCTTGAAGGCACAAATATTAAGGCACAATAAATGCAAATAATGTATACATTTCAATGTGTTGTGTTGAAGATAACTTTGTACTACACGGTATTTAGGTATAATGACATGTCATTCAAATGTTTCCTCAAGTTATTTTAATACGTTTTTTTCTTTGATAACCTGGATAAAAAGAGGAATGTATGTTAAATTATTTAACTATTTCTTCAGTGCAAATCTGGTAATTTTCTTCTGAAGTACAGAAGACTGAGATTGATTTTTCAGCATTTGGATTTTAGCAAAATAAAACTAATATTTACATTCATCTTGAACAGTGTTTTTTGTTACCAAAAAAATAAGTATATAGTACTTTTTGCTATCAAAAAGTATTTTTGGCTTGTTCAATTCTTTTTTCTACCAACCTGCATAGCTACTTATGATAGGTAGAAAGACAGTTGCATTAGACAACTAAGTTGTACACTACCGAATCTGCTGTTTAGACATAACTGTCATGCTAAAGCGACACCGAAAAAATTTTGGTTTTGCTTGCTCTCGAAACATTTCCAAAAGAGAAAAAGGACACATTCCAATTTTTTTAATAAGCTCCAAATATGCACCCTAGACCTGTTAGGTGTCCTGCACCCATTTAAATAAAAGAGATCTCTACCACATAACTTTCAAATAAAAAAAACTGAGTCTGCCTAATTTCCTTAACAATACAAACATAATTAGTTGGAAAGGAAAACATATTGCACTGAAATTAAAGAAAGAGGGACAATAAAACTTTTCTCCTTAGTATTAAACAGGAAGGATGTCCAGTGCAAAGAATCGCCCCTCGCTTTACTCCCCCGTTGACACTTTCAAACATAGTCACTGAGTTTAGGTGATCTCAGGTTTACATTCTATGGGAAACAGTTACGGTTATTAGGAATCACAGTGCAGTTTCAGTTATGCATAATCCTGAGGAAGGGTCCAAGGAGGAGTCTGTGGCAAGCTGACCATTCTGAACAACTTCTGGGTAATTCTTCCTGAAGTACACCTAGGAAAAATACCAGATACTGTGAGTAATTATGCAACAAACACCTTTTAGTTTCAAATAAAATTTCTAGAGATAAATACAAGAGAGATAAATACATGTCCTTAAGGAATCGCAACAGGAACTTCAGGTTAGTGGCATTCAGTAACTGTGTGTCACTAAAAAATTAGCAAAATTACTGCATGATCTTAATGTTACAACAAAGTGTCAGAAAAATCCCACACAACCTGTAGATCCACTCAAATCCTGGTAATTCAGATAAATAGATATATTTTATCACTTTACATTAAACTGATAAGTAAAATCATATTACTAGCTCAAAACATGGAGATAAATTAAAAACAGGACGACAAAGAAGCTGTGAAATCTTGCGTCTGCACAAGGGTTTCTCATTTTCACACATAAAATGAACACAATGGATTTGGATGTTAATATCAGGTTGTAATCCCTATATTTTACAAACTATGATTGACAACCATTGAAACTTCGAGGTGTATGTATGAAATATCCCAGCGTTTAATTTGTGCTGCAGAGCAGTTATAGGGCCTATAGAAATGTGATCTCTGGATAGTGAACCACAACAATGAAAGAAGAAGCAAAAGCTTTAACAATGACTCAACCAAGCAACTTCTCTAAAATGTAAGATGATACCAAATAATAGGACAGTTCTTTGCCAAGCCTTTGAGTTCCTGAATTCTACCAATTTCTAGCTCAACTAGAAGAGATACAGGTTTCCTGATAAATGTATAATCAGAACATAAAGGAAATGAAATGCTGTCAAGTTTCACTGTTCCACAATCACCAGTTTTTAGCAGCTGTATCATATCTCTGTTCCTTGACAGATGCGCATAACAAAATGAAATAATGTCAAGACTTGTGTGCTCTTATCTGAAAATGTGTTTGGGTGAAAAAGGACTTCAAATGCAATTTTTTCAAAGAAGAATGTGAAAAGTTTTGTTTGAGTCTTTAAAAACAGAAAAATACACTATCTTTCTGAAGCTGACACATGTCACGAGTTAGGTCTCATAGTCAGACTGCTTCAACTACGGCTTATGAAACATTTCTCCAATTTATATTTGAGAGTGTTGTCAACAAAGTTCAGTTTGTTTGATAATCATGTCCTTTTCATATATATGAATACATGTATAAGACATACAGGATAAAAAAGAAATAGTCATTCTATAAAAACATTCCTGTGAGTACCATTGTCGTCTTTTGTGTACACATGCTAACGCCGGGTATATGCATCTTTACAAGTTTCAAAGACTATTAAGGTCTGATTTGAATCAACAAAAGAATTGGAAGCCCTGCTAAGAGGCATTTCTCAGCAACCAGCCACAATCGGATGCAAGGGAGGAAAGTTAATCAGGCACCTGCCTGCACACACACTGCAGAGACAGCAGCCCCAGTTGTGTATTCCCATCCCATTCCTGGTTTAAAACATAAAACTTTGGCATACTTTTAACGAAGCATTTGAATGTGATCTTTTTTTTTTTTTTTAACGGAAAGTTACTAGAAAACCTTGGCACATTACTAGAGATGTAATGAAACGGCAGCTGCTTTTCAACTGTCTCATTGCAATTCTTCCCCTGAGCCCAATCCCTCAAGACAGTAAATGCCCAAGTCTTTATACAAGTTTCTTCCACTGCCAACAGAGCTGCAACCTTTTTAAAAGCAATCACTGAGGTGAGATAACACCTAGTGTTTTAATATTTACACACCTGTCATAGCTTCAAAATAAAATCACCCTATTTTTTCCTCAAAGTACTCAAAAACTGATTGACAGAAAACCACCCCTATCCTGAGGCCACCGAAGCTTGCGGAAAAGCCTCTCTCAATGCTGCCAGAAGCACAGAGAACACACCACCTTTTGTTTATCTAAATAATTGAGCACTTTTTTTTCTTCTTTTTTAACTGTTTGATGACTGTTTCTCACTTTCCCATAGGATTTTCTCCTAACAGATTCTTGTAAACTGAGCAAAGCTACAAACACGGTCTCACAATGCCAAGCACAACAACTCTACTGCAGTCGGACTCACACGCTAGTTAGATATACTCAGTGGTCTCCAATTTGAGCTGTGCCTGCCTTGTTTTCTTTGACATGTACATAAAAAGTGGGGATACTGAGTGACCAAGAGAGACATACAAATACCAATGATCAATCTGGAAGCCTGAGCTAAGGTTCCAGCTATAGCTCAATCTTGCAATGCTTAGCTAAGATGCCCACGAGATTTTTTTTGAAAACTAGGTTTCTTCAAAGATGTCCAAGTTACTCTTTCAATTTGAGGTGTGTAGCCCGTCTTCCTTTGCATTTAAAGGATATGTGAAGAATCTATCCTCTTCCAGAAAATGCACTCACCTTACTGAAACTTGGTACAAGTTTGTTCTGTGCAAGGTTCAGGTCCAAAACGCAGTAAGTCTAATAATCATTGCCAAAGCACGGCCACGTTCCAAACCATTTTACTTAGCAAACCACTGTAACACCTTTTGAAAAGTATGTATATATGTCATGTTACCATTTCTTTTTATGTGCAGCATGCTGTTTTTCAGCAACAGAAAAAAAGCTGTTCTTCATAAAAACAGTTCTTAGTAACCACCGTAGGAATGTATGAGACCAACAGCTACATGTAACAGACTTACTAGTGCAAAAAGAAAAGCCATTGGAAGCAGCTCTTCTGACTAAGCAACTTCTCTGAAAGTATGCATGGAGCACAAGGGACAGCAATAACAAAAACCCTGAATTAATGTCCAAGTCCTTCAAACAGAAAGAACTGTTTGGTAGTTGCTTCTGGGTAGCTGCTGACTGGAGATATAGTCTCTTGATTCCCATATTTTTGGGCTGAGTGTGGATAAGCACCATGCTTTGCATTCTTGGCAGATGCTAAAGCTTCTATCTGCCTTCTAGCCTGGGAGTTAGCAAACTTTTTCATCAAACCACATTTCAGCAGAGACTGGTTCCTGGATCTCTTCCCTTCCTGTACAAAATCACATAACATTGATGTGGTAACTGCAGATGACTATATGGGCAAGTAACATCAGGCAATTATTTTTATATATTTTGAATTATCTTTGAATGCAATTGTGCAATTGGGGAGGGCTGCAGGGAAGGAGGGAGAGACAGCATGACACGGCTAAATCTCTACAGATGACAGCTGGACAGCCTCACCTCTTTCCATCCCAAGGATCAAGCCTTAGGAGGCTGGTCTTCACTTTACGTACAAACGCTGGTCATATGAATTGGAAGCTATCCTTGTGAACATCATTTATATAACCTCCAGATTGTCATGTACATACCACAAAAAACATGAGTAACTCATTCCTTTCTAGTAACAAAATGTAAGAAGCTGCATTGCAGCAATGGAGGAGGACAGCACAACTCATTACACAGTCTATAAGGACAAAGCTGTTTCCTCAGCTCTGCAACTAGTACCACTCACAAATTAATAGTGTATCCACTTAGCTAAAATGCTTCACTTGAAAGTAGCTGTAAAAAATTTCTAAGAATATGAACAAAC
Organism: Tauraco erythrolophus; assembly: GCF_009769465.1. NCBI lineage: Eukaryota > Metazoa > Chordata > Aves > Musophagiformes > Musophagidae > Tauraco > Tauraco erythrolophus. The sequence goes on along the minus strand of NC_141465.1, from coordinate 78,051,205 downwards.
ATGGAAATGTTTTTTAGTAGCTCTAAAAAATTTCTAAGAATATGAACAAACACGGAAATCACTTCCTTAGTCTTCAAAAAGTCCAGTACATTACCCTCCAGACACGAGCACACAGCCTCCCTGATAGCAAGATTATTAATTTTTTTCCAACTTACTAGAAATGCGTCTATTTTACTAGGAAATATCCGGGCACCTGCCATTTTGTTTCCTGTCTTTATGTGTTGCTTCCCATCTACTAGTCTCCTGCTTCCCGAGGAAAGAGTTTGGAGTTTGTGTTCCCTAGCTCTGCTCCACACATCCAGCAACTTGAGGAGAGGACATCATAAAGGCTAGAGAAAGACCTTTGCCTCTTGTCTTCAAAAGGCTCTCTTACGGCATACATGCCTAGTGTCAGTGCCTTACTTGTGTGCTGAAAGTAAAGTTATATGACCATGGAGCAAGTTACTGCCAAACTGAGTGCTGCCAGTCTCAACGGAAGCAGTGCTGAAACTTCATTGGCATTGTGAGGAATAAAACCTTGCTCTGGACATCTCGTGTAGTAAATTATCAAGAAAAAAGAGATCAAGCCAAAAGCTAGTTGAAATGAGTTCCTCGATCACAGGTCAATTTTTTATCTTCTTATCTCTGCGTCAGCTTTCCATCTGAAAAGTGGTGATGATATAGCCTCACATCAGAGGCATATTATGAAAATTAATCCATTGATGTTTCTTAAACACTTTGATTGCCAGAGGAATGCTCACAATTACATTAATAATTCTGTACTCAAAGTAGGATTTGAATAGTAAGCAGTAAATCAGGCACAGGCCCTTGTAGGGAACAAGGAGGCAACAAAACATTCAACAGCTGTTTCTTAATTGAGCCTTGCTCATCCTATGTGCAAGAACAGAGCAAGAGTACAAGAACGAAGGGAGAGAAAGCAGAAAAATAAAAAAGTGATCACACCTCCAGAGACCATAATATAATGCACAGATACGTAATGTGATAGGCCCTTTCACAAATACAGAAATAACAGATAAATGCTGGACTTTGCAGCCCTAACGTGTTTTTACAGCAAGTTTTTCTAAGATGAGTGCCCAGCACAGGTGAGTACGTCATACATTATTTAACTTACCGTTTTGTGTACATACAGAAGGATGCAAGAAATCCAAAGTCTTTCAACTCGGGGTATATAAATACACTTATCATTTGGAAGTCTGTGTATATCCCACTAAAAATAACACTGAAAATGAAGGTTTTGCCTTGCAAAGCCAAGAGATTCTTTAGCGGAAGGCTTACTATAACACCGAATATGCTAACTTGAGATAAACAAACTGCAGAGACAAATTTAATTATCCCTTCCTCTAAAGTTACCTGCTTTGCTGTTTCAATCAGAGAAGCCGCTTCAGTCTTGCCCACCTGTTGCACCATTTTGTAAAACAAGCCACCTTGTTCTTGCAGCAAAATGTAAGGTTCACCGTATTCCTTCAGTCTTCCTGCCTCTAAAACCTGTTAAATCAGCAGAAACCAACATATTAACATAAGAAATTCAAAACCAAATGTTAGAGATTACCAGCAAGGGGGAAATGTATGCACTTCAAGTGCTAAGATAAATTTTGTATCCTGAAAATGAAATACATCCTCTTGAAACTAGCATAGCACTTTTTCAGTTTATAGACCTGTTGTGCAATTTTAAAGTGCCCTACAGCCATTCCACCTATAGGAATCCAATGCAAAGTTATGCAGAATATGGAAATACAATGTTTGTGAAGCCAACAAAGCAGATTATAAGATTCATTGTGTAAGAAAGAAACAAAGAGGCCTAAAACGGGCTCTGAAGTAAACAGCTGTGGGTAAAAACCACGCAATAACCACCATGATGGTTAAGGGAGAAGTAGGTCTTTCAGATTAGAGGAGGTGAAGACATAATTAAAGAAAATGAGGGTGTTGCTGAAAAGATAAACAATTTCTTGCATCAGTTTTTGCCAACTATGTATTAGAAAGATACTTACCCTGAACCTATTCTTTCTACATAAAAAAAGATGAGATGCCACCAGGGACATAGGTACCCAAAAGAAAGGAAAGGAGAAGGAAAAAACAACAAAGAAATTAAAAAGGCATTAAGTCATCAAGCCACAGAGGATATATGCAGTCAAAAAAATCAAGAAAATTAAAGAATAAGCTGATTGAAACTGTAAGAAAATATTCTTATACTAGTGACTCTAAGAACTGCATGGTAGCAAATATTGCACTTAATTTTGAAAAGCCTTACAGTATTTATTCAGGGAACTTTTAGACTAGCATATCTATTTTGAGATAAGACAGCAATTTAGTTAAAACAATCATTAAAACACAAATAGAAGAGACACACATCACAGGTAGAATTTGTTCTCCACAGTTTTAGCAAAAGTAAGTTGTACTTCACAAATCTGATACAATTCTTAATGCACCAGAAGAAAACTAAAGGCAAAATGGTTTATATGGATTTCCAGAAAGGTACCTGGTGTAACTAAATAGCTGTGCTACAAGGGACAAGAATTTTTCAGGAACCCGGACAGAAAACAGAGATTAGAAATAAACAGTGCATTTTTCCTTGCGGAAAGCTAAACAGGTAGAAACAGGTGGGAACCACATCGTTCTGGCATATGTGGTATCTACATATGTGTTAGTCATCAGAAAAAGGAGTTATCAGAAAAGTGGCAAAGCTGCAAATGACACAAAAATGTGCAAGTAAGTCTAGACCAGAGGAGATTCAGATACACCTAACTAACCTGAAAGAATGAGAAACACAATAGCAGGGAAAAGTCAATATTGACAAATGTAATGCACTCAAATACTTAACTGGCTTATAAATTAATGGTATTGACTCAAGAAAGAGATTTGGGTATCAGTCTACAAGTTCAGTACTTCAGTCCATGTGTAGGAGCAGTGAAGGTAAAAAAAAGAAAAAGAGAAAGAATTTATGTGAGAAAATAAAGTAATTCAGAAAATATTTTTGCTCCTATATAAATAAAAAACTGAATACACATGGCATACTACTGAAAATACATTGCCACAACAGAGGGACTTCAAGGACTCATAACCCAAGTCATAATTGTGGTGTACCTACTTGTAAGGAAGAAAAAAAAAACCACTAAAGAAATGGAGGTGTTGATTTCAGGAAAGAAATGAATAAAAGGTATTATGAGGACAACTTTCAAAATAACAAAATTAGTTTGCAAGCTTTTGTTTGAAAGAAAAAACTTCAGTAAGCTTGGAGACAAATTCAAAGTCCTGTGAGGAAACTTTCCAATGTGAGCTTCACCTGTGCAAGTCCTTAAAGCAAACCATCCTGACGGCCAAGAGCTCGGCAGATCTCCAAGCCGCTCGGACCCCCGTTGATGACAAAACCCGTTGTGAAGTAGGACAGCTGAGCTGATCCCTTTGCCTGCACTGGTGTGAAAATTACACACTGCTGAGGTGGCTGTCGACTTGTTTGACACCAGGGACCCGGCACCAGGGGAAAGGTGCCCACTCCTTTGCTTCTGGTTCAATTAAGTACATGGCATTTGAATGGAAACTAACTCAGCCAACAACAGCAGCGTAATTACATCTAATTTTGTAAATTGCAGGCACAGAAACCTAACAAAAAGTTATTTGCTCTTTTCAAAAGTTTGTCTCTTAGAGCACTGAAGTTATACTATGATTTTCCTCTGCAAGCGATTTCCAGTACTTTTGGGTATACAGCTAAAGAAAGTGCTTGTGGAAAAATTATAAAATATTACTAAAATTGCATAGCACAATATATAGTCACTTAATGTACAATAGGTGCAGTATTTCACCTGCAAAGGTATATTCGTGCACATATTGATTTTTCAGTATACTTAGTCCTATCCAAGTTAACCTGAATATTTAAGAACTAATTACAAATGTAATTTTAATTGCAATCTTTTATATGCTACAGTATGTCACAGTTAAGGACAGTTTCCTAAAAAAGGAAATAAATTAATTTATCATACACAGTTCAACACAATAATTAAATTGGGTGCCAGAGCATAGGACATCTCTGGTGCCTTGAATAAGTAAAGTTTTTTTCAGCATAGCACTAGATTATGCAATGACTCCTTAAGCAAGAAAACAAAAAGCATCTTCATTAAATAAGTCCTTTATAAGTGAATAACTACAATAGAACAGTAGAGGGTATTTTAAAATTTGTATTACTGCTGTATGCGAATTTTAACATTAATTTTGCAAATATCTGAAACAACCACAAACATGGACAATCTTTCTCCTCCAGAGAACCTGGAAGGAAAAAAAGGAAAAATTTATTCTTCCTTGACAAGTTTTAAACCACTAAGTCCAAAAGACGAACAGATAGAGAGAGCGAATTTTGTCTAGAAAAATTCCATTCACATTTTAAACAAATCATTAACCTATTCATATTCTTTCTCAGGGAATAAAGACAAACTTGTGTTATGAAAATAGACAGAACAAACATAGGGAAAACAAGTCATGTTACTTTTAAAAAAAATCTGAAATGAAAAATAAAAAATGAAACTGAACAGACAGTATCATTCCTAAAAGTCAGGAATACTCTATAAACCCTATTCACCAAGGAAAAACACTGTTTCTACTCACTGCTGTCATCTACGAGACAATGGAGAAAATGTAAGCTGATTTACTTGGTAGTTACACATTTATATATTTATACATTTATTAAAAAGCGCTTAGACAAAGAGATAGGTACTCTTCTTTGAAGAAATGTGTGCTGATAAAATTTAAATAAATAAAGAGGTACTTTGGCTAAGGCTTTGCATACTCTTACTCACTGACTCCAAGCCAAATTTAAATCATTAGGACTTCAGAAAGCCAGCTAATCATTCAGGAAAGGTGGAATCTGGTGTTTACCAGCCACATATTTTCTAATCAACTTGTATGCAACGCTTATCACTCCACAATATGACCGAATCGAACCCAGATGCGTTCCAAGGCAGTTTTACCAGTGGAACTTGACACGGAAAAGCCAGAGAAGCTTCCAGCTGGTGAAATCAGATCGGCAGGGTGATTATGGAGGACACACACAGGAGCACGGGACTCTGAATCAGTCTGGGATTTCATTATAGACTTAAACGCAGATATCGAGAGAAGGGGATTTTGGAGAAGACATTCAACTTCTCAGCTCCTCGGTCCAACCTTTTGTAAAATACACTATATTAATAAAGCCTCACAGTCATTCTGTGGGAGTTAGCTGCCTGTGAAATACTTTTGACAGCTCAGAGTAGAAAAAAAAAACCAACAAAAAACAAAAAAAGGCTACATAAACCCAAAGCAGTCATGTGTAAACCAGGGCCAGATCCTACACTGTCTTGCACTGACAGCCTCTTTTACCTTGCCTGCACTGTTCTTGCCTTTGTAGTCACGTCCTTACGACTTCAACAGGATTTTCTCAAGTGGAAGTGTTAACTCCAACAATACAAAATTTAAAAAATTGGGTGCTGGTGATCATGGAAAAGAAAGCACGCAGGAAAATTCTCATTCAATGGAATTTCCTCATTCTTGCGTAAGGTGAAACTGCACTTTACTTATAGCTATCCAAGTTATCCTTCCTCAAGCAGCACTATTCAGACATCTGAAGTTCAAACAGGGCTCAAATACTACATTCTTCTTGAGTAAAATCTTCTCATGCCACCTAATTCCACTTCATCTGATGTTTCATCGTGGTTGAATAGTCTGGGGCAGTGACTGCTCATCCCAGCTGTGATGTTTTTCAGAAGGATAAGCACCATGTTGGGTAGAAGGCAATGTAGTTTTGAATAGCACTTTGTTTGACACGGAGGCACAGAAAAACATAGAACGAGCGAGATTAAAAACATTGAAAGGAAGCACAGAGAAACAGAAAAGAAGTATTTGAATTTGACTGACCTGCAAAGGCATCATGAGAGCAGAGTATTAACCATTTAAATGTTTTGTTTATGTTAACTTTAACTAGCACAGAAGGACTATTTGCCTATGTCACAAAAACGTTGCTGAACTAAATTTTGTAAGATTTGGCAGCTATAAAATAGTTGTCCATTTTGCCTCATCTGTACCCTACCAGGCTATCCACCTTCCCTTTGCCTAGCTCCTCCCCAAAAAACCCCAAACTTTACAGTATTTCCATTCCATAGCCTCATAGCTTCATGTATTAACCACAACAAAAAAGCAGGGGAGGGAAGACAAAAGTGAAAACATAAAATGGTGAAAAAGGAATCAGAGATTCATTTCACAAAGAAAAGGGAGAAACGAGACAATGAATGATGAGGATACAACATCAAGATAGTCCAGTTTCCAGCAGAGACCTAGGTGGCAGAACCAGGACAGCACCTTTTCTCCCTGATGATTCCTGCAAATAATCTGTATCATCCTGTTGCACAGGACTTTGGAACAGAAAACATTCATTTTGTAAGTGAATTAAAATCTTCTTTGTGGATTAATAGAAGTAAAAGAAGTATTGTTACCCACAGAAAGAAAAAGAACATGGACTCTTAACACTGTAACAAATACCATGTACTTATGGCTATCCATAGACACAAAAAAGAAAGTTCTAAATCCTGCATTTTCTAACTTTCAGCAACAAAAGCAGACAAACCAAGAGAACAATAGTTACAAAACATTCTGAGAAAAAAAACAGTCCAAGGTTGGAAGTGTTCAGCAACAGAAGAGGGGGGCATGGGAATTTATTTCAATTATTATTGAGGAATGACTAGTATTCCTATTCACGTTCATTTTCACCATAAAGCCAGAGGGAAAATGGGACATTTAAAAGTTGATCATAAATGTTTTTATTTCCTATTCAAAAGGAAAATAATTCAAGCAAATTATCTCCTAGGGAATACATCTGATTTAATTTAGACTTGGAGAAGACATCACCAAACAACAAAATCATTATTAAAGTTCAAAACTCCATGAGGAGTACAACTTTGAACAATGTTTTCCTCACAGAGCATACATCAAGATCATCTTCAGCAAAGCCCTGGGAAGAGGAGAATATTCAGGAGATGCTTCTGGTTACATCATATTATAAGAAATATATTTACCCAAGACAATACATAGCTTTGTGGGAAAGAGTCAACAGCCTGTGCTCCAGTTGGCATTAAGTTCAGATGCAAGCATGTTCTGTCTCTTCCGTCTCATCATGGTTTGTCAAAACAGATCAGAAACATGTACATACTTCTCTGAAGAATCATTTATATATATCAACCTATCTAAACAGGTTTGTGAACATCGAAAAACATTGGGAAAGCTGCAAATAAAACTTGGAACCATTTTAAAGGTTGGTTTTTTTTCTTTCTAAGGGGTTTTTATTCCCTTCTCTCCCTTTTTTTTTAAAAAAAAAGTAATTTGGTAGTGGAGCTTTGTTTGGCTGTCTTTTTTTTTTTGTTTGTTTGTTTTAGTCTTCAAGTTTAATCTAAACATTCCCCAAGCTCTTTCAGGGTTCCTATATAAATTATTCTACCAGTAACTCCAGACGAATTTGGTGTCAAATAATGTGCGTTTCATATATCGTGCACAAACAAAGCAAAGAACACTTGGGCGTTTACCTTCTTATAGTCTGAATTATCACTTTCAGACTTTCCAAATATTTCACCTCAGCAGAGCTTAACTTTGCCGTAACAGCGCCAAATCTGCCACCGGTTGCTGGGATTTGACATGTGCCCCCTGCCCACTTTCCCCTGCTTCACAGAAAACACAGCTTCAGACATTTTGTTTCGTAACCAGAAACCAGAATTGAATTTCTTTAAACTGAAATTATTCTTGAGCTATAACTTAGGGAAAATTGAGCATGCAAGGCTGCCTGGTAAATTGTTCCACCTATGAGTTATCTTTTCTTGCAGAGGCTTAAAAATCTACCTTCTTTTTCTCCATCTGATGGTATGCCACTGTAAAGTGGCTGGAATGTTGTGGGAAAAATACCAATTATGTAGGTAGTAATGAGTCTTATTCTACTGATAATCATTCGATATTAACTCCTTCTGTATCTTGTTGGAGGAAAGAAGCCTGTTAACCAGTCACTGCTGATGCTTCTTGTATTGTTCAGTTTCCTCACCTCAAAACATCTGATATACCTGTGCAAGTTCAACCTTTCCCTTAAAGAGTATGAAGGAACCTCATGCCAGTTCTTACCAATGGCTGTACACACTGACAAAACTCTCCCTTGGTCAATCAGTAATGACTGTTTCCATCACTACAAAGCCACATTTCTCAATCAGGATTGCAGAATGGCTCAAACGTGGCTCTGAAGTGATAGAAAATACACTTCAGCTTAAGAAATCCCACTCTTTAATAAGGCTTTTGAGGGTCCTAGAGAGTTAGATAAGCTACAAGGATATTATACTTTTCAAAAGGTTAAGGAATATTGTTGCAGATGACTGGGCATGTCTCTTGGTTTTATCAGTTTCTGATGACAACGAGCTCGTGGCTCAGCTGCCACACAGTTTTACCTTATCAGAAACTCTCTGCTCGAAGCATCAGCCAGCAGCATGTCATGTGCTAATTTGCTTTTAAACAGTAATATAGTATTTCTGAGAGAGCAAAAATCATTCTCTAAAGTTGTGTTAGTATTTCTACTATGGTCTGGATTCCATACCGTTGTCTTTAAAGAAACATGATTGACTGTCCTGTTCTTATACTAATGAAAACACATTTACACACAAATGCCTGACGGAATGAGAGCCTGGCTTCACCTCCTGCAGTAATTCAAATTCAGCTCTTCATCTGAATGCTCCCAGTTGAAGTACTGCCTCAATAATCTCTTGTTTTATTTAGGCAAAAGAAGAATCTTGTTGGGCAGCCCTCTTGAAATTGGGAGCAGCTTCTAAGAACTCAAAGATGCCAATGCTTTGGAGAGGTGTGGCTTAAAACTGGCAATGAGAATCAACAATCCTAGCACCTTTTCAAGCTCATTGGGATTTTGACTCATTTTAGATACAGCTGGGCCAGGTGTGATATTTACAACTGTCACGGACACTTTAGTTCAGCTGACAAAACCTACTCTGATACACCACCATGGCACTTAGCTCAGTATTTTATGCAAAACAGCCTAAACATCAATATATTATCTTTCCTTAATGGTAAAGATGTATAAATTACTCAGCTTTGAAAACAATATGTTCACTGTTGATATTGGTTGAACTCAATTATTAAATTCCAAGAAAGAACACGGAAGGATCTGTTTTTCCCTAGTGGTTTGCTTAACATCAAGCCAGTTTCAGAAATCTGGGAACAGTGGAAATTGCCTTTGTTCAGATTCAAACCAAAACTGATCATTTATGAAAAATCACTTGCTAAATGCTCAGCTCTTCCAGAAACTCTGCAAGTCTTGAGTTATCAAATGAAAGGAGAAACCTAATGGTTCCCAGGTCCTTTGCTCTCCATCATTTGGCCAGATGGGCTCCAACACATCCAAGAGCCAAGCAGGTAGGTTGGCATTAATCACGCTCAACGCCTGGTGGAACTGCTTTAAAGACTCTGAAGAGTCTCCTTGAAATATTTCGTCAGCCATCATAGTTAAGTGTTGAGATCTTTCCTAAGTTTTCACATTTGATTGTTCACATCCTGAAAATCTGGACATCCAGACAGTTTACCAGTTGCCTTACAGAACACATGTACACAAGCAATGTTTTTGCCGTATACATACTGATAGTGATATTCGGGTATGGTGAGATCAAGTATTCTTTCACTTCCCCTCTGCAAGGCATCTCACCTATCACCATTAATTTCTATCTTCTGCTCCATGCAGGTCCCCTATCCTTCATATTCTTATCTTCACATGTCTTACCCGAGACACTTTGGTCCCACAGCACAGCTGGGATTTTTCTTAGGTTGAATAAAAAATAATACATGTAGTTCTAACATTCCCTAGTCCACATTTTCAAGATAGAGGCTCAATCAGAAAAGGAGTTTTATTAGTGTTTGTTCCTTTTGAATAACAACAGCAGGTGCACAAACATGAACCTATCAACTTTACTGTGGATTACTGGATTCAGATCTACAAGGTACTTCAAAGTTTCTATGAAGAATTAGATGCCTAAGTATCTTTGGAGACCTGATCCCCCACTTTTGAAAATCCGGCTTTCATTCAAGTTACTATAATCCATTAAAGTCCCTTTATATTCTTTTAACAGATAGACTTCAATAGCACAAGTATAATATCCAATAATATTTCACCACACTCCAGATACTAGTCTAATACAAGGTCAAAACCTCTTTCAGCTCTATGTTACAGAACAAAAAAACCTCCACCCATTTTATACCCTTGCAGTTCTTCTACGTTAGAATCGTGACAAACTGAACAATAGCTCTGAATGCAGCCCTAATTCTACTTTTCACAAAGTTTCATGTTTTACCATCCCAGGCTCCAGGAAAACATATGGTCTTGTCAATCGACCTGTCTTAGACATCTTATGCACTTGAAGGCCTCTAATTCTCCACCAAAGAAACAGTCTTACACATGCATACTTAAGATGAGAGAGTCAACACTAACGGTAACACATACAGTTTTCCCCAAGAACTGTTCTGCAACTAGGACTGCACATTTCTGTATCTTGTGACTTACACAATTCTCCCTAAACAGAATGTCTAAGACTTACAGTCAAACACACTCATTTTCCAGCAGCGATATTTAAATAGGTGTCAAAAAGGCACCAAAAGAAGAGCCAATAAACCACAGCATTGATAGCTTTAACTCGGTATTACTGAAGTGTACCACTACTACTTTCCTACGCTGTCCACGGTTCCACCTGAAGCTGGGCCACTGCAGAGAAAGCTCACGTGAAGGTACCAGTAGGGCAGCTAGAGCTCTCCCACTCCTTCAAGAGCTCTGCTTCTCACTGGGCTGCAGATTCAGATTCCCTCATGCTTATTCTCCCTCTAGCTCCATGACTCTTGCATTTCTGGCAGCACAGTGCTTCAAAAGGAAGGGTGGAGACTGGCCTTAACCTGACCGCCCTGTGTATGCCAGTGGGTGCAGCACCTTCTTGGGAGTGGGGAGCATTGAGTCCACACCTCCTCAGACAGAGGACAATGTAGAGCACAGATTTCTGCATTTCCTATAAGAATGCTGTCATTCCCATGCTAAGGAAAGGCAGCATTGCCGTCACTATCATGTTCATTTAGGTGTCTATTAACACCATTGCCTCATCTCCAACTGGATGGATGAAGGATGATACTAATGTGAAACACTGGGTCAGATACCAGATCTCCAGAGAGAGACAAATGCTCAGGCTTTGTCTACTGCATAGCATTTTCTGTCTAGCTATAGGTGACTCCCCTTTCACTATGCAAACTGCCTGGATCTCTCTAGAGTTTGCCCTTTGCTTTCAAGATGTTTACACTTACTCTTAGCAGACCAACTGCCCTGCTGAGGTTAGGTATCTACAGTGCGTGAAACGTAGTGTCTGATTTATGAGGCTCAGATGTTCTACCACAGTAAACGTAACACAACATCAAAAAAATGGGAACAACTGAACAAGGAAGGCTTACCGGAAAGACGTGGGAAGTAATTTTCTATTGACCAAAAAAACCAACTCAAGTCTGGCTGTGAAGTATATTGTATTGTTTCCCTGAATATTAGTCACTTCAGAATGTAACCACAACAGGTTTTCCCATAAATAAATCAAATATCTTCCCATGATTCTCTTCATCAAAAACTTCCTATTTGAATGACAGTTTTTAATTACTAGATCAAGTTCTGCTTGCATAAAGAGTTTCCATTTCAAAGCAGCATTGCACTGATATGAAAAGTCTCTGTGGAGAAACATCCTTGTCATTGGAAAACGCACAAGTTTTGACTACTCTGCGGCTTTCCTATAGAGACACCACGGCATAGCACATAGAGCAAACAACTGCCATCAGGCTCTTGCCAGATGCATATACTTAATTTGCTACCGATCCACTATGACCCGGGGTGAGCCTCAATTTCCGTATGCTTCTGTTTTCCCCTCTGTAAAAACACAGTTTCTAAAAAGTATTTCTCAACCTGGAGATGGAAGCACAGAGGAGAGGGAGGAGTGGGTGATAGGGATTTTACGAGATCCCATTGGAAGTCCTGGGAATGGTGCCTCTTTGCAGCCACAGGCTGCTCCTGGCTGGGTTTGGTGAGCTGCAGATGCAATTTAGGTAAAAGGACCTCGCCCTCTAAGGTGAGGACAGGACAGGGAAGCAGCTGTTGTGGTGGTGGGGAAGCTATGTGGAACGAGGGGCTGTAGAGAAAGCCTGTGCTGAGCTTCTACCAGGATTTGCCATCACAGAAGAGGCAACTGCAGCATTTCTCCCATCCTCTTCCTCACCAGGCAGCAGGGCGGCTGCCTGTGCCAAATGGCTTAAATGGGCACTGCTAGCACCTGACAGGAGAAGTTACAACTTGGGTTCTCAAACTAATGCAGAAAAAGGAATGAGAAAACCTCCTATGAGACTCTGGAGCAGCATAGAGGGAAGAAAAAGAAAGAGTTTGAAAACCGCTGGATTATAATTTTATGGTAGTATTATTTGATGGTCTGACTTAACAAGTCTTTCCAACTTTGGTTCCAAAGATTGTATGGATACTTCCCTATCTCACCCAGGTGTTTGAAGTTTAATTAATTAATGTTTGTAAAGAGCGTTACAATTTCCAGATGAAAGGTCCTGTGCAAGTGCAATGTAGTATTACTCATTGAGGTGATTGGGTTAGAGAGTATCACGTTACACAATACAGCTCTTCCCTCAATGATTTTAAGCGTTTGAAGTTCTGATAAAATGTGTTTATCACTAAGATAGATATAATGGAAATACTCTTAAGGCGTGACCTGGATTATGAAACCAGAGGTATGGTTTTGGGAATGGAACAAACGAGAATTAAAACAACTCCTGAGGCCAGATTTGTCTACAGTTGTATAAAATGTATTCTGTTCTTCCTTTTTTTCCTCTTCCAGTAGGCTTTTCTTCTCTTCTAAAATAGAACCGGTTATTACGATGGGTGTGAGCAAACATGCAACAGTTCACGTTCAGTTCCTATTTCCATACTCATCCAACTTGACATTTTCTCATGACTTTCTCAAAATTACTTTCTGTTCCATTTTATTTAAAAAACAAAAAAAAAAAGGTTTGGATTAACCCTAAAGGTGAATATTTTCTTTTTGGAACATTCTGCTTTAATTAGTAATTAAATCAAATTAAATCAGAAACTTGTGGACAACACCAAACTGGAGATTGCAGTCAATATGTTTAAGACAAGGTTGACATTCAAAGCTATTTAGATCTAAAACGGCTAAAGGAATAGGTCTACATGAACTTCACAACACTCAACAATGACAGATGCAAAGTCCTGAATCTGGAACAGACTGACCCCCTGCATCAGCACCAGCTGAAGAGTAACTGCCTGGACATCAGCTGTACTGAAAAGGAGGTAGGATCCTGGTGTTCAGTGAGCTAAACAGGAGTCAAGCAGTGTGCCATGGGAATCTACAGGAGTGCAGATCAATGGAGTTGCTTTATTCAGTGCTCATCAGATCAGATCTGGAATATGGTGACCAGTTTTGACCTCTCAGTACAAGAAAGATGAGAGTAAATCAGAGTGACTTCGAAATAGGGTCACCAGGGTGGTCAGTGGACTGAAGCACTCGACCTACAAGGACAGGCTGACAGTGCAGGGCTTGTTCAACCTGGAGAACAAATGGCTTCCAGGGACTTAACAGCAATCTTCCCGTACCTACAAGGAAGCTACTGAGAAGACAGAAGCAGGCCCTTTAGTGAAATATGCAGTGGGAAAACAAGAAATGATTGTCATAAACTGAAGGGAGGCTTCAACCGGATATAAGGAAAAAAAAAATTCACGGCAGATAATTAAGCACTGGGACAGGTTGCCCAGAGAGATCATGGAATCTCTGTCTTTCAAGGTTTTCAAGACCCAATTGGAAAAAGACTTGAACAACCTGATCTGAAATTAAGTGCTGATCTTGCTTTGAGCAGGAGGTTAGACTAGAGACTTCCTGAAGTTCCTTTCGATCTGATTCAATGGGAAGGGAGAGAAATCTTAGTTTATATTCAGGTTGCGTATACTTGTTCAGGAATGGGCTTGGATTTCTGTGACTGAGTTAAGAGAGTCGAACAAGTTTGCTCAAAATTTGTTTGAAAAAATAACTTTACTCATTATTTGTCAGAAGACAATTGTTAATATTCCAACTGCCAGGTTCCATCTTTGTTGTTCTATCCTCATTTTCTAAAAAACTTACCATGATAGCAAACAACAGAGATCTGGGATGGCTTATAAACGAAGGCATTATCGCGCCTAGAAGTCTCCATTAAAGGAGAAACAAAACCAGAGTTTATAATAATACTAGGTAATGGAAGAACAATACACTTCAGTTTGTGCATTTTCACTCTTAAAAAACTATCTGCATCAAGTTAAATTTGTGAATTACTAAAATACATTATTATGACTAATCAAATCTTAAAATACACTGAAAGCTTTCTTTAGCCGAGTCTTCTCAATTTTTGTGATACTTAAGTAAAAGATTACTTTTCCATGAATGCTGTTTTTATTGTTAATGAGTGCCATTAACAGTTAGTCTTCTAGAGGGATGTTCTTTTTTCCTTGCGTTTCTAATACACATTTTTCTTATTATTCCAAATTCTGCTATATTTCCACTAGAAGTTACGTGCCTGAGTAAACCAAGTAATTAAAAGCGTAACAAAAGCGCACCTGTCATAACTCTGATCATTCTAACTATGCAATTATATTTCTGATTTGTCCGGAAACAGAATCAGTAACTGAAAAAAGATGTCAAGATAACTGGTTTGTTAGGGAGTCACATGTCAGTTTCCTCCTTTTTTCTGTCCTCTGCTTCTCATCCTCCTCTCTCCCCCCAAAATTACAGAAATCTATAAGAAAATCAACATGGAGCAATGTAAAACGATGAAAAATATTTAAGAGTTACTAATGACTGCAGATTCAAAGGGACATCTTCTTGCAAATATCTGTTCCTTAAAACTCTAAAGAGGTCAAAGGCATTCAAAAAAGACTGTATTAGACAATGTGTGAACATAAATGGACTTTTAGGAAACTAGAAATCTTAACAGTGGCTACACTGAAACAAGATAAGGTTAAGAATAATGTACAGACCCTAAATATGCAACAGAGTAACTATATAGTTGGTAATAATACTGAGCACTTTGGGGAAAAGGGTGATTTCTATGCTTTGTTTCAATGATTTTTGGCAAAAAAGTAAATAAAACATCTGGTTTTCATTACAACTGCATGATACTAAAGGTAGCACTAAGAAAACATCTTCATGGAAAGAGCATTCTGTGCATAACATGTTAATGGTAGTTAATGAACCAAAACCCACAGAAATCCCTTTGGACAGCTAACAAACACACACAGCTGTTAATTAGGTCACAGTTGTTTCCTCACAAGTCTTTTGTTCACTTTAGTTGTAGAAAACACCAACATATCCATTACACCTGTGGGGAGGTATTCACTAGCGAAGAAAATATTTATTTATTATACATTAAATGCTTGCAATTATATGACTACTTATGGTAGTTCTGCTGGTTTCTCTCT
Source organism: Tauraco erythrolophus (assembly GCF_009769465.1). NCBI lineage: Eukaryota > Metazoa > Chordata > Aves > Musophagiformes > Musophagidae > Tauraco > Tauraco erythrolophus. The sequence goes on along the minus strand of NC_141465.1, from coordinate 78,035,673 downwards.
TCATAAGTAAACTATAATCACTCAGTTCACAATCTACTCTATTTTACTCCTCAGAACACCACTCACCTCAGTAGATCCAATTGTTTCACTTTGTGTACTTCAGGCAACCATTGTAACTCAACTATAAATTTTAAAATGTTTTGAGCATCCAATAAAAAAAACATGGAAAGAATTAACATGCTTCATTTTCACAAAACAAAAGTTGAAGAAAGTGGGGTTTTTTTAAGGTTACCACCGAGATATGAAGGGTAATTTCTGCTTGAAGGCCAGTTAAATCTGAGTTCTACTCATGAACACGGTCTGCCCACTATGTCAGTTACTTCATTAACTGGCTGTGAAGAAAATGTTTGCAATGGGCTTCTGTTCTTCCTGCAGAAAATTGTAAAACTGCAGGCTGCACTTCATTTCAAAGACACAAACCAGCCTGATTTCCTATCAGCTTAGGGAAGACCATTGCCTTTATGAAAATAATCAGGAAGTATTTCCTAATTTCTATGTGCGTGCAATGCACCGTGGGGCAGACAAGATGGCAGAGAGGGTATTTCACAGTGGCAGAGTATATCTCTGCTCTGTTGGGAATGAAGATGGCAGAGGCTGCTAAATTGGTAGTGCTTCATCTTTTCTGTCTGAACCTTGCTTTAGAAAGCTGGCCACGTTCATTACCTCACCAGTCTAGTTACACTCCTCCCACCACCACCCTTGCCCCAGGGCAGCTGCTGCCTCTTTACCTCCATGTCTGCTGCCCCAGAACCTCCACCACTTCCTTCTCACACATCCCACACCACTAACTATTGTCATTGCCTCCCTCAGCCCACCGAGACTGAATTAATAAACCTGACGGAATCCAGCTGACTCTGTCCAGAGCCTCTTGGGTGTGTCTTCACAGGCTCCTAGTGCTGGCAGAGTTTATTTGCTCAGGTCTGCTGCTATGCCTCACCTGCAATGGGTTCATGCCTCGCAGGTTGGAAACCACAGGGCCAGACAATGTACTAAGTCTTTTCAGGTCATTACTTCTACAGTTTTATGAGTAGCCTATCACACTAACTAGGATAACTAGGATAAGTTTGAAGTACAACTTAAACCTCTGCCCACTTTTGGATCAGAATTAAGAAGAAAGAGTCAGTAACATTACTCTTTTTCAGGAGAAAAAAAAAAAAGATTTTTAAGCAGTTAACTGTCTTACCATAATCCTATCACTGTCAATAATGGTGTTCAAGCGGTGTGCAATGGTCAGCACTGTGCAGTGAGCAAACTTTTCACGGATCGTCTTTTGAATGAACTCATCTGTTCTGAAAAACAGCAAGAGCAATGCAGACAAAAATAAGATGTTTGCATGGATAACTGAACGGCAGGCAAGTTTTACGACTTCATCAAACATGACTGTGAACCAGGAAATATGCTTATGAAGTCATTACAGTACTTCTTCCTCTCATTATATTAACTGATTTGGAGGCATATCATGAAACGTACTCCAAAATCTATCCTCTAACACTTGAGGAGGAAGGAGATTCTTCTTGCAAGTAGAGTAATAGGTTTCATTTCGGCAGACTAATTTCCCAGGCTTTGATTACAGAAAGAGGAACATTCTGCAAGCAGTGAAGAAAAGTTGGTGAAAGTAAACATCCTTCATTGCAAATCAACTCAAGAATGAACACAAGGTGGCCTGTAACTAAGGCTCTTGATTTCAACTGCAAAAGGGGATTAAATAAAGGAGGTGATTGGTAAACTAAACTAGGACTGGAGTAGCTCAAGAACTTTCATACAGAAAAAAGAAAACTTGGCATATTCCATAAATCAAAAGCGTTAACTGGAACACACAACCCAAGGAGAGGGGAAAAAAGGCTTTCAAGTTAAGAGCCTCAACCTACTATATGAATTAACCCCCTAAGAAAAGGATATCAGGAGGAAACATACGACTTGTAAAGAATGAAAACTAAGCTATGACACAGACATTGAAGTACAGGGTTAAAGTGATAACTGTCACAAATAAAACTGACAACCGTGAAAAGGAAATAAAATTATACCAAAAGATACATACGATACTAAAATGTACTTTAGCTGTAAAAACAAGCATTAAGGCAAAAGAGGTGCAATACTCGTAAAACTGGAGATTGTTAAGTAACTAACTGTACAAGAGAAGCATTGACACCACCTTACTCAGAGCATACTAGTCAGGCTTAAATGTGGAAATCTATATAGTCCTCTCCGTAGTCCATGAAAGGGAAAGGCATGGCTGGAAGTGGAGCACACAAATTAGGCAGCCATCAGGTGCTGAATGTCTTCTAGAGGCACCTGACAGACCACATGGCACAGGAAGCCTTGGCTCCCAACCCGGGCACAAAGCCAGGCCACTTGACTACTCACATATCACCCCTCAGCCTTCGAAAAAAACAGTGAGTGGCGACGATGGAGAGAAAGGGTACAGAAACTAAAATTCTCATCCGAGATAGAAGGGAGACACAAAGAACTCAAAATATACTGGGGTTAGTTGGACCAAGGACAGCCTAAAAGTCAGGCACTTGAAGGCATGGGTCTCATTTCCAGGATTTCTATTAAAACATGAAATTGTACTTTTATACATAATGTCTGGAGAACAGTAAGTGCTGTAGATAGGGTTAGAACAGACAAAGGAGATATGTGGATAAACTGGTATATTTAGGCAGCCATGTTGGCTTCAACCAGTTGCTTGCAAAGCCTTAATTCTTCAGATTTTTAAATGCAACTGGAAAATCAAATAAAACACGACAAAGATTCATGCAACACATCTTCCTCTAACAAATTATTATTTTTCAGACAGCAGTGGTACTCTACATTGAATCTGTCTGCACATGATAAATATTTGGAATCGCTTCATAAATTATGCAAAAAGAGCTGTTCTGATGCCACCATGTCAGGAGGCACTAACAATAAAAAGTGGACAAAGATAACTTTGCAAGAACGGGATGACTTAGAGGAATGGAGTAACCAGTATGTTTCCACAGCAGAAAGCACAAGCTCATGCTCTGAAGGACTGAACACAACTTCTGTTACGAACTAAATTTAAGCAATCAGCATGACAAAAGAACAGACAGATCTCTGTTGATGACAAGATGAATCATCAGAGAGAAGGAAGACATAAACAGTTAAGTAAGAGTTCCCATGCATGCTGACTGTCATCTTCATCTGGGGACAAAAATATTTAAGCTCTGTCATGAGTTTTAGAGAACCAGGTTCTAGGCCACAGTCTGAGAAGGCTTGGTCCTTCTGCTCCTACTGCCTAAAAGAAGCTAAAGAACATGGTGGTAAGCAAGTGTTCCTCAACAACTCCTTTCGAACCAAGGCCAGTATGCAATCAAGGAAAGAGACGGGAGGAGAAGTCAGAACAGAGCCAGGCTCTTTAGCCCTGTGTGTTAACAGCCTCCTTAAGAAAAGGAAGTTATTCATCATTAATGCCTCACATTACAGGAATACCACTGCTTTCGCCCCAGTGTTAACACACATAGCTTTTTTTGCTATTTTCTCTGCAATGCCTCAATGACTTGACTAATCTTAACTTTCAAAAGAAAAAAAATCAGGGCCACATAAGAAAACACTCAGTAGGGAAGAGGCTTATATAAACAGTGGGATGTGTTCTCTGCAATGGTTAGAATAGCGAAACAGAAACAAAAGGTTTGATACTCCCTAGAATTATGTAAAAAAAGACCACTTCTTTCCTTATAGTCAAGCTCAAGGTGAGGTTTCCTGCAGAGCTACTACGGAGCACAGACAATCATAGCTTGCTCAGGAGTTTTGAAAAAACTTTTTAAAGGGCTCAAAAGGATTTGTAACTCTCAGGTTATTCCTACTGTTATCTGAGGAGAATGTCTCATCCTTGAACATCCCTGTCCTCTGCATTCATTTATTATATCTTCCTTTATTATGTGCATTCCTCATAGCACCACCTCTTCCTACATTTACAATAGAAACCATTTCTCATTCTTAGACAGATACTATCAAGCTATTATCTTAAACAGGTATTTCTTGAATATAAGTTTATCCCTAATAAGAAACTGCTGGCCATATTGTGGGTGTGATACATGTTCTAAAATGAGACTACAAAGTAATCAGAAACAGATCTAGTAACTCCATCTTCGAATATCACAATATGAAATCTCATCCAGACATGTCCGCTGATAGGGACTCGACCAGATCCTCTCTAAGGTTCATGGTAGATCTTGGAGTATAGTTTTTGGGGTGGCAGGCAAAAGAGCCATCAGTAATCTCCAGGAGAATCTTGGGAAGAAGGTAGGAAAGGCAAGGAAATCTAAAAGACTAAGAAAAGTATCTGTGTACAGAATTGCGTGCTGACAGAGCGCAGAGACTATCTATTACATGTCAATTAGAGCTATCTATCCTCTAGAAAAGTGCCAATGGAAGCAGCATTTCTCTCCTTTTGTTCAAGGCATAAATGGACCCTTTGTGGCACCTACCCACACTGAGAAAGTGGCCAGGCAAGTGCCAAGTGATTCCATCATGCACCTCAGTGGATCAAACCCCGTCATCTCTCAGGCACATTAGAAACCAAAGATGCAACCTGCACACCAAAACCAGGGCTGCTGGATGACAAAAACTCCACCCTAATCTGATTATATGAAAACGCGAACCACGATACTTGCCATTGCAAGGAACAGTACAATAAGAAAGCACAAAATGGTGGTATAGCTGTCCCACTGGCACCATAGGTTGAGGATCTAACACCGAGTTTGACAGCAATCCAAGATCGGGTGTAACCTGAATTAGCTGACTGTGTAAAAGGAAAACTATCTAAAGAGCAAGAATAAATACAACCTAAATGAGAAGTAACCAAGCTGCTGAAAGGAACACTGGATAAGTCGTTATCTTCAGTCTAATGTCCTCCTGGGATTGTTCTGGAAGCATATCTCACACTACACAATTCCTGAGTGGCTTTAGATAATTTCTCCAAAAGAGAAACAGTTACAGATAGCAGTTAGATGTAACGAGAGGTTAAACCTTACAAGGTTAAGCAGGCTAACGAACTGAACTATGTGCAGTGGCTGTTTTTACCAGACTCAGTGAACGTGAAAACACGACAGTGGACTGGTCCCAAAAAGTTTTGTCCTCTATAAGGAGTGAAAATATGAGTTAACACGTAATACTGTAGTCAGTGCACAGAAAGCTTAGTAAGTTCAACTTACTCAGTACTTTAAAAAAGTCTCAGTTACTATGGATTTTGTTTCAATATACCACCAAAGCAACTACAGAAAGATCTTCAGCTCTTCCGCTCTAGATTTCACACAACTTTCCAGAATGGTTCAACTTCTTTAAAATGTCTCCATGCTTCAGGGTGAGAATGCCAGCTTCAGGACCAAGAAGATAAGATCAAATTAAACGTCTGCCAGTCATCACGTAAAACATGCAAGTGGTCTGACCTAGGCCAGCCTATTTTATGGCAAGCTCCTCTCTCTCATGACAGCGCTGACACCCGTGGAGCATGCAGAGCAGCTGATAGCTACAAGGAGCAAGGAGGATAATAAAGGTACATATGGGAGCTGGAAGATGTAGAAAGGAGGGAGAAGAAGGAACTCCCAATTCCTTCCCCTCACTCCTTTGCTCAGTGTCACTCAGCAGCAGACAAGAATGGCCCAGCTGAGCTGGAAGAACATGGCAGAGAGTCCCTCAGCCCCGGGGAAGCTACACTGCACACCTCGCATCCTGCTGTCACATCCACTGCCTCATGCCATCTCACGCTTCCCTCTCTTGCCTCCCCCAAACTCTGCCTTCTCACATCTGCTTCCAGGTTGAACTGGAGAAGGGACATGGTTGCAGCAGCAGTTGAGGCAAAGACATCAAGAGCCAGAAAAACAAAAAAAGAAACAGTACGTCCACAGCTGGTTGCAGATCTCCACAGTTTCCTACCCCAGGTGCTTGATATGATGTGTGCTTGCCGCCAGGCTAGAGACCAGGATGCCAGCTATGGGGGTTGTGCATCTGAAGAGGAGGAGGTTCTCCTTTCATGCCAAAAATGCCTCCCTAACTGCTCAGTTAAGCAACCCACATCAGTGTTTCCTGATGAGCGTCCTATCAGATTGCACAGCTGAAAAATACTCAGCTCTCGTTATAGCAACACATTAAGGAAAAAGTAATAATGACTATAATGCAAACTGAATTCAAAGAAGTTCCAAGTTATTATCTGTATTGTTATGCCTAGAGTTGATACAAACAAACATTTACCTTATTATAATATATATTGCAGCACACATTAATCAAGATCAATTAAATGGATAGTGTAAGTTGAGAACACACACATGTGACATGCCAAAATAGGAAGGATGAGTAAGACAGTGTTAAATTTTCACAGTTATGATTAATCACAGTTAATCTATCAAAGCTCAGCCAAAAATGAAAAAAAAAAAAAAAAAGGGAAAAAAAAAGAAAAAGAAAAAAAAGAGAGAGAACCTCTGGGAAGGGAATGCACTTAGCTAAAGGTTTTAGAAATACACTGTCAGCTGAACTGCAAAGCTACCCTAGTGGCACCACTTCTCTCCCAAGAAGATGTTATAAAAATGAGTCACGCCCAGATGACATACAAAATCCTTAATGCATCTGTTTGAGGGACTTGCTGTGTTATTGTCCTCTTTGGACTTTGAGTTCTCCCTCAAGCCATAGTTTGTTGGAACTATATATTCAGCTCAGACTAATTGATGCAGTACGTTTGCAGTATTGTTTCCAAAATATTTCCACCAGCGTTTCTAGTGTTTCAAAAATTAACAGTGGGGGTACTTAGCTATTGGAACAATTTAACAAGGGTTGACATTGAAATTTTCTTCCTTTGAGGTTGGATGTTCTTCTAGAAGTACACTCTAGTTCAAACAGAAATGAATTCAGGAACGTTCTGCTGGCCTGAGTTATACAAAACAAAATAACGAATGATAAATGAGTCCCTCCTGTAGCTTTAAACTTCTCCAAATCTGTTTTTGCAATTCCTGTGGTGCTTAGGACAGCTTACCTTTCCCCTCCTGCCTATTTTATCTGTAATTTACTATACGGGCACGTGAGCTGTCTGAAGGAATAGCATCTCATAACCAGAAGTATCCAGTTTTGCTTACAACCATTTTTCATCCTAGTTTTGCTTTTTTTGAGGGGGGAGATCAATCAATAGATCGATCGATCGATCAATCAATCAATCTATCTATCTATCTATTTTAAAGAGACATTTAGTCCTGAAATCAACAGAACTAAACTTGTTTCTAGTCCTGAAATCAACAGAACTAAACTTGTTTCGTGGCTATTCTGATGTTACTCATCTGCATTTCCAAGGAAGTTCTCATCTTCTTCTCTATGGCTGTAGGACAAATAATGTTCGAATATTAATTTTCCTACTCCATGGAATGCACTGAAATTAGGGGTATTTTGAGTGCTTAATTTATATCATCTGCTCTGTATCCAAAGCTCGACTGCCCATTTTGAATAGACAATTATGATGCTATCATAGAAAACATAAAATAGCAACACAAACCACACGAAATACGAAGTTTTAAAGTTAGTACAGATGATCATACTAAAAGAAAAACCAGCTCATCTTAACGTGACAGATTTTGTTTTTACCTTGGGTCCACGTTTGCTGTTGCTTCATCGATGATAAGGATCCGATTTTTTTTTAGAACTGCTCTGGCAAGACACACCAGCTGTCTCTGACCAACACTAAAATTAGACCCAGATTCTGCCAGCTGTGTCTCCATTTTATTAGGTAGATCTTCCACAACCTCCTTCAGTTGCACCTGTTGACATGTCAACATATTGTAGGATGAGTAACTCCCTTTTAAATCAGCTATTGTATGTCTGATGACACAACAATAAGTATGCAAGGTTTACCTTTTATATTCTGACACAAAATGAGTAAGTGCCAAGTTGGATTACACAGTGTGTCAGTTATTAGAATTCTAAAAACATTAAAGCACATTGTTAAGAATCTATTAATGTTCATTAAAACTAAGATATGAATCAAAACGTAACCAAAGCATCATCCCAAAGGATAATTTTTTCATAAAAGACTTATATAACGATATACATGTCTACAAACACACACATATACAAACGCGTACACAACAGTCTACCTTCTTCCAACAACATCTAAAACCTAAGGCACAGAAGCACTACAGTGTTTTCTTGTAAATATCAGATGCACATTATTAGATTCAATAAGTCACCTCTTGCAAGGCATTCCACAGTTCTTCATCAGTGTATTCATTGAAAGGATCTAAGTTTTTCCTCATAGTTCCAGTGAATAAAACAGGCTCCTGAAACCCAGTAAAATTAACATTCCATTACAAACACAGGTTTTATATTGCAATATCAACAATAGCACAGAAATACCTAACAACAAGCTATCTTTTCCTTCACAATAGCATGCTTAAAGGGAGGAGGAGGAAAGGCAAGCGTTCAACCAGTCTGTATAAAGATAATTTACCAAACAGGACAGGTCTGTTTGCAAATTGCTCTACACAGTTATGTCAGTACTCAAACGGGCATTTACATGCCACTGTTTTGATGCCACAAGCTATACATAAATATACTTACATGAAATCATTGCTATCCTCCTGGTATTTTTAGTGAAAACCAGCAACTACCACTGTCAATGAGCTCACACTCCTAAATTATGTTTGGGCAGTTTTGAAAATTTCATTTTGAAGTACATAAACCAGAGAGGAATCAAACAGCTTACAATGTCTTTCTGGTTTTTCTTCACTGTTTGGTTGTGTTTTGTTTGTTGGTTTTTTTTGGTTGTTTTTTTTTTTTTTTTCCCCATTTCATACCAGAAAAGCCCTTCAAATTTTACCCCCAGGGCCTAGGAGGAACAGCTTTTACCATATCAACACAATGTTTAAACCTATACACATAGAAGTTAATCTGTACTGCCACAGCATCAAAACAAACTTACTCAGAACCGGAGCACTGCTGGGCAAAGCTCTAACTCAAAATACATCAGGGAGTCAAAATCAGTACCTTCTCTCACTGAGCTACCAATGCGGGTTTACCTGTGGTCAAAGCAAGTTTTGTTCTACTTTAGTTGCCAGTCAGATCAATACCAGAACATTAATCAAACTGGCACAAATCGATTCACACTGGAAAATGTAGTGTTTGAGAAGTGAGAAGATGACTTTTTGTCCAGAACTTCTTAAGCAACAGATCAGTACTCACTAATGTGAGTTGCCAGACTCGAGAGTGATGCACTGACATGACTTTAGGGCTAAACTCTTAATACCACACCTAAAGACAACTACAAGTCAACAGCTGTAATAGTGCTAATCATAAATGGAGACCATTCAACACGCTGTCAGCTTTCTTTAAATGGGAGAAATCTTATGCAAAACGTTTTCTTTTCTTCTCCTGTAGGAAATAAAGTCCAAACTTACACCGGATAACTTCAGCTTACTCCGAGATTAACCTCTGTCATGATTTATGCCCCATCTAACCCTACTGATGCCCAGCTCCAAAGGGCTGCAACTCGGAACAGAATTTAGACCTTAACCCTTTTATCACGTCTTCATTTCTAAACCACTCTGAGTGGAATAAAAGGATTAACAAAGACAGAACCTGCCACAAGAAATATAAAAGAAGATACGCGTTTCTTGACATAACATGCCAATGATTTGAAATTATCTGCTGCATTAGGCAAAACATGTCACTAAAAACCTGTTGAATGAACAAAAGGATTTAATAAAAATGTTAACAGGTTAAAGAACATTTTTCTTCAAAAATACCTAGAAAGCCATTTGTTTAACAATACATATTTTAATACACCATATGGTGTGTTTTGAAGGTATTGTTACGTTTATTTTCCTTTTCAATCCATTTTTATAGGTTGGCAAAATAAGAGGTTGAATTTATAAACTGTTCATAACTATTATAAAAGTCCTAACAACAGACACGTACTGCAACAGAAGATAAGGATATTTTTTTAATTATAATTTCTGACACAGATTATTATTTAAAATAGTCTGGTTTATGAGAGGAAAGTAATAAGACAAACCTGTAAATAATTGTTGTAAAAATGCTTGCAGTCAGGGAGGCAGACAACATTTGCATAGAAAAGATTTACAAACACAACCTTCACACAGCTCCATCCAAGCAAACAATTAGAAGCCTAAGCACATTTTTATTTCTCCAGGTAGGTATTTAAACTTACATATAAGAAAACTTCAGTCTTGCCTCATCACTCTCTAGGAATGGTTCTGTTTAGCATGTTTTGTTATAATTTTAATGAGCATCTCTCCCTCTGGTTTCTTAGCTTCCCACATAACTATGAAGATATTTGCTGCAAAACAACTACCTGATGTTACGTTACCATTTCTGTTACTGACACTAGTAACATAGTACAAGACAATGCCTATCACTCAGTTTACTATAGTATAAACCTTATTCCAAACCTTCCTCTTTTTCTTACTACCACTACTTCATAGTTTTGCGTATTTTTAGTGGAAATAAGTCTTCCCTTATGTGGCAAAGAAATGCTACCTGCTAGGCCTTTGGACACTTAAACCCCTCTGTGACCATGATGAAAATCCTATCGCAGAAACTTGATAAAAGTCACCGAATTCAGCTGGATTAAAATAGTTTTACAATCATGTCAATAGGTCAATGTAGGAAAAAAAAAGATGTATAGTTAGATGCAGTGAACTTTGAGCATCTGCATCAATCAACATGTAGAATCTGCATCAGTCAACATGTAGAAACTGTATTTGACCAGCAGTTTTCCTGTCTCAGTACTCTATTTTATTCAACCGGGTTGAATTCTTCCAAATGTAGAAACCACTGGCAATGGCTATGGGCAAGGCTTTCAAAAAGCTGTAGACCTTGAATGAACTAATGATCATCTACTTTCAAGAGAAAAGAATGCTGCACACAAACAAAAAAATAGACCTTAAATCCACATAAAGTCCTCTTTAGATACAAAAAAAGACTAGTTCTGGTGAGTACCTCGACAGTCTTCAGTATGCAGAAACAAAAGACATCCTGCATTAGGCAACAATCCAGTTGCTGGAGAGTACCTTTTTTTTTTTTTTTTTCCTTTTTAATAGCATACCTGTTTCTTTTCTCTGACTCCTATTCTTAGAAAAGAAAAAAAAAAGCAGGTAATCAAGAGAGGCTTAGAACCACTGTTGACTATAACTTTTATGAGATTCTCAATTTAAAGTAATACACTCTGAATGCCATCCTACCAACAGGCTAGCAAACATTCAGATACAAAGATGGTGTAAGGACTCTAAATACAGCTTCAGTAATAAAATACAGAGATCTGAGAATTAATGCTAAACATGGCAAAAAAATTCCTCTAGTTTCCAGCCTACTGTTCAACCTATCTGCTAGAACATCCCAGACAAATTATTTGTCAAAACCATGACTTTGCATTTGCAGCATATGAGCTTTTCCTTCTTCCTCCCTCTCCAGTGGAGAGCACACGATCACTGAAGAGATCAGAGCTCTCATGAAACATGGCAACCTGCACAGGCTCTGCCTTCATGAAGTTCTGAGGTTATACATAACTCTTCTCTGATTCAACGTCTCATTTGAAAGTAAGACCATAGAAGAGAAGATCTTTGATGTACTGGACTTCCTGGAACATCCTTTTTTCTGCTCCAGCACCAGAGATGAGGCTATTCACAACACCGTCTTGTTTTTTTTCCTGCATTGTAGCCCTTCCTGCATTCAGCTTCTCAAGCTCACCAAGTTTTTGTTTATAGATCATAACAACTCACTTCTTTGTGTGTTCCTCTGCTCTCCTCCTGTCCAATCTTCTCCAAATAACGAAAAGGCTGTAGCTCACTTCTAGTTGGCGCGTTTGCTCTTTTTAGATCTAGCCTCAGTCAGTTTGTACAGCGGTGACTAGAGAGGTGAAAGTGGTCCCTCAAAGTCCCTTACTAAGGAAGCTTCAGGCACTGCATCAGGCAGGAATTGCTGCCAAAGGATCAAGTGACTTCAGAGGACGGCTGAAGCTTGGTATATTCCTGTCAGATTTTCTGTGCTCTTTCCCAAATGATAGGAGGACAGCGTACTGCTAACACCTGCTCACAAGTATTCGAGAGGAACAGACAGGAGACAGAACTAGAAGAAAACACTACAATCTCCAAAGCTGATTCTGTTCATCTTAAAATAATAAAGACCTTCATAGAATCATAGAATGGTTAGGGTTGGAAGGGACCTTAAAGATCATCGAGTTCCAACCCCCCTGCCACATGCAGGGACACCTTCCACTAGACCAGGTTGCTCAAAGCCTCATCGAACCTGGCCTTGAACACCTCCAGGGATGGAGCATCCACAACTTCTCTGGACAACCTCTTCCAGTTCTTCATCACCCTCAGAGTGAAGAATTTCTTCCTTATAACTGATAGCAATCTACCCTCTTTCAGTTTAAAGCCATTACCCCTTCTCCTATCACTACACACCCTTGTCAAAAGTCCCTCTCCAGCTTTCTTGTAGGCCCTCTTTAGGTACTGGAAGGATGCTAGAGGGTGTCCCTAGAGCCTTCTCTTCTCCAGGCTGAACAGCCCCAACTCTCTCAGCCTGTCTTCATAGGAAAGGTGCTCCAGCCCTCGGATCATCTTCGTGGCCCTCTTCTGGACCCGATTCAACAGCTCCATGTCTTTCTAATGTTGGGGATTCCAGAGTTGAAGGCAGTACTCCAGGAGGGGTCTCACAAGAGCAGAGGGGCAGAATCACCTCCCTCGACCTGCTGGCCACGCTTCTTTGGATTTAGCCCAGGATAAAGTTGTCTTTCTGGCTGCAGGCGCGCACTGCCAGCTCATGGTAAGCTTCTTGTCAACCAGCACCTTACTCAAATAAGAATAACATCTCACTAAAGTTTCTAGGTCTACTGCACACAGGGGTGCAGGGGAAACATATCCCAGCAAAGCATTTTAAGTACTACAGCATTATATTGAAAATGTTCATAGCAGACCAAGTCACTTTCTTACCTGAGGTATAATTGAAATTTTCTTTCGCAAGTCATGGAGTCCTAGTTCTGATGTCAAGTACTTATCAATCCAAATCCTTCCTTCAGGTTCCGCCAAGCGAAAGAGGGCTGCTATCAGAGAACTTTTCCCAGCTCCAGTTCTTCCCACTATTCCAATCTACAGAGCAAAGTAAGCTTTTACAATTAAACCATGAGCTTTACAGGAAAAATTAATATGTCAAGCAATAGTTTTACAACATCACAGGATTTATAGTAGAACAAGCACTAAATAAAACTTCTTTATAATTAACATTTTTTCAAGAGGAAAAAACCTCCCCCCAGATCAGTTTGGATTCAGGTGACATTTGGATACCCAACAATTTCTTGGATCATATTCAAAGGTGACAGATTTTCCCTTAACATGTGGTGTTTTATTGTGTAAAAAAGACAAAGTGGCTTGGTGTATAGAGTAATGTGATTCAAGGCTGCTAATTTTTATACTAAACCTGGTTTGCTGGGTGATGTTAGGCAAATCATTTCAGGCATGCACCTACTTCTCAATCCAAAAAAGGACTCCCATAAAGCACTCTGGGAACACTGTATGAGCAGTATTTTAATTTTAAATACCTGAGACTGATTTTGGTTAGCATGGTTAAGGTGAAGTACTTCAAAGTAGTCGAACTCTGAAGCCAAAATAAAGCCAAAACTAGCGGGAGGATTAAAAACTGTATTCATGCTTCAAGACAGCTTCAACAGAGAGGACGCAAATATTGATACTACAAGGCCATGTGAGGAAGCTGCAATTCCTTTCAAAACAGGAGAAACAGTGAATAACAAAGTCACAGTGGTTCAGGCTTCTATATGTTCAAAAAACCTCTACAAACAGAAGCTCTATGCAATGTGAAAAAATGATGCTTTCAGAAAAAAAGCAGCAGAGAAAATGCAAAATATGGGATTGCTAACTTTAACCTTTAAGAGGTTAAGAACTATGAATATTTCATATGAAATCAACACTTGGGAGAAAGCAGGTCTATTAATAAATGAGAGGAGACATATAATTAGTGGTGATTAAATACTACTTGAACAGCAAACTATTTTTTTTAATATGTTGTCTTCAGGTAAAGGATTCTTAGAGAAAACAATGTACCGTAACCAATTGTATCAAAGAAGGTGATGGGAGTAATGCTCTACACAGATCTGATTTGGCAGGATTTGTTATTTCCTGTAGTTCCAATTGCTACATTTCCAGAAAGAAATCAACACACTGGAAAGAGTTCAGAGAAGTGCAACATAAAATTAATATGGGTTGGAGATACTGATTTGATGAGGATTTACTAAGGTTAAACATGTACAATATAGCCTGGCAAAGTGATTGGGGTGCAGGAGGGAGGAAGAAACGTGAAAACCTTCATGAGTATACGTACAGACACCAGAGGGCAATTACCCACTGCCTGAGACTCAGATGTATGCAGTAATGACTACTGGAATGAAATTAAGCACAGCAAACATTACATCGAAGAGCAAGGAGAAACTTTCTAACAGTCAGAGACACTAAGCTCAGACAAAGCAGCAGTGCCCACGTTTGATCAAAAATACACAGAGCGCTAAAAAAGTACACTGCGAGGAGCATAACCTAAAAGGTATCTTCTCCTTCTGTTTTCCAATTCAACAATTTAATCCAACAATTCATAACTGTACTATTGTATATAACCAATTAACATTTATACAGTGCTTATTACTAAAGATACAGCCTAATTTAAGCAAATCTGTTACAATAAATGATAAGATGTCTAGTATTCTAAATTGTATCAGTGAAACAAAGGAAAAATAGTTCTGAACAGTTACACTACAGCCTAGAAAGAAAATGCTGAATGGAGAACAGAGACACCCAGAGTTGTGAAAACAAAAGTTCAATTGTTTCTCTGAAAATGTCAGTGATGTAAAGTATTGTATTAAGGATATAAAGAAAAAACATTAAAAATACATTGATACTTAAAATAAAAATGCAGCTGCTCTGCATATTGTCAAAATCCCACTTTCAATTTGGCATCAAATGAAAGGACTATGCTCTTCAGTATTTAGAGGAATCTATTTGTATTTTCGGTCCAATTGACTACAGGCTGCTGAAAATTGACATGAATTTGAAACAGCTCTCAGCATACACATTTATACTTTTTTTTTTAATATGTTGTATTCTTCAGAGGGCCATGCTCATAGCCAGTGCAAAAACAGCGATGGTCTGCAAATGGGAGTCCCAGCCACCTAACAGGAATCATACGGCCAGGATTTAGTTGCCGATGTAAGCCATGTGCATACGCAGGGGTACACCTGCTACGCTGGGCTCATCATTACTCAAGCATCACTTGTACTTCAAAGTAGAGCTGCACAAAAAATGAGAGTGAGATTTACAGCACGTCAGCTACTCCACCGAAACCGCCCGGGTCTTTGCTACCCCTCAGGCAACCTCCCTTTCGTGCTACACTGTGAGAGTATTTACTCGAACAGCTGCCACGCCGTAAATCTAGACCCTCACCCTCCTAACTTTTTCATGTAGCCATACCCGCAGATTTAGGATCTGTCAGGATAAGGTGCATTTAACAATATCTTAGTCAATAAGCATTCACAAGCACCCTAAAACAAAGGTAGTGGTGCTTAAAACCCGAGGCTGCACATGCTAACTTCTATATGGGATACAGAAGCAGCTACACTATCTGAAGAGGTTAATCCCAGCCAGCTGCTGGCAGAGCTCCCTGTGTGAGCCCTCCTTGGTCTGTCTTTGGCACTCTGCTACCTTAGCAAAGATGTTAAAACAGAGGGTCCTTCCTAGCCTGCTCTGGCCTTAGGAAATACTGAACGCTGTGACAAGCGGATCAAGAGAGTCCCCAACCCACGAGTGATCTGCTAGTAATCACCTCCTCTGTTCTTACTGTACCTACAGCTTCCCAAACTGGGCGCTGAGGTGGCCGCAAAAAACCAACTCCAAACCCCTGCAAGCACGGCAGAAGTTTAAACTCATTCATCCTGCCGGTGGCACTGCAGCCACCAGAAGCCTGTGTGAGCCAGGGGCGCGAGCAGGCGTGAGAGCTCTCGCTGACAGCCACGCGGGCAGAATCCCTAGCTGATCTGGGAACCTGGTTCTGAAGAGACGCTTCTCCATAATTAAAACCAATATAAGGGGCACAGATGCTTGGGAGACTTACTTCGCACAGTGGCAGTCTACTGCAGTATTGTGCAAAACATCACAGAAAACAAACATGAAGTTCTTGGCAATAGTTTCAAGCTGGGCAAATTCACTTCAGGATGACAAAACCACAGCATAACCACTCAGTAAAAATAAATACCCCAGTCGTCTCTCCCCCTCCTGCCCCCACCAAGGACTGAGTCATACACCACTAATATCTCTTGCTTCCGTTTTTTATTTTATTTTAATTTTATTTTATTTCTGTCTCTCACTAAGAAATGTTCATCTTCTTGTCTGCTATTACATAGGAATGATATGCAACAGCTAAAGAGATGGCCCATAGGCAGGAAAAGTGGAGAGCAGATAAACCGCCCTCTTGCTCTTCTTCTTAAACACCACTTTTAACTCACTCATACCTAATTTCATCAGATCATCTCCATGCAGCAAAGTTAGGCTGAATTCTGGTAACATGCATGTTATTAAAAAGGTCCACTTGAGCAATGAAACAGGTTTGGGATCGAATGGAAAAGCATGTTACAAATGAGGCCAGGGCAATGACAGTAGAGAGTTGAACCAGCCTCCTAGGGAAGACATCCTAATCAAAAAAGTCCATGAGCATTTGAAATGTAGCAAAGCACGAATTAACACTGCAGGGCTCTAATTTAATTTTGTCTGTGGGGGAGACTTTCCCTGCAGCACTCTTTCAATTGGGATGGTGTCAAAATTGGGGAGGAAGAGTCAAATTTGCAGAGGAGGAAGAGTTTTATTTCTATGTTTCTTTTGGCTACCAATCTAATTAATGGCAACAGTTAATTGGATTGGTAGCCGAAAGGAACTGAAATAAAATCCTCAATTCAGAACTTATGCAACTGATTTGTATTTCTTTCTTCTCTCTTCCATTTGGGGCTCTGTGCAAGAGTGTGTACATTTCAATTGTCTCTGCTCACCTTCTGTGTTGACACCCTTCATTCCATTTACGGTCCCTCTACCAAATCCCCAATTTCCTAATGCAGTTCCATTTGCTATGGATTTGAACAAAAATTTTGGGCTTAGTCTGTATTTTGAACGTCTGCCACTTTCTGATGAAACCCAAATTTTATCAGAAAATTGTCGAATATATTTAACCTTTTGTTTTGACAGACAGAAACATCACATTCCCAGACACATTTATCCTACATTTACAGGAAATAAATAGGCTCCTAGTTTTGCTATTAAATATTGGCTACGGCTTATTTTTTAAAAGAACACTTAGTAATTTTCTAACATACAGATATTTTATACTGTATTTTTATCACACAGCTTCTTGTCAACTTATCATCTTTGCTTAGTTTCTGTGAATGGCCAAAGACAGCTACATACATACCTTTTCTTTTGGTTTAATTAAAACAGACAAATGTCTTAACACCAAAGGACCATCTAGACTGTAACTGAAGTTAACATTTTCAAATGATATCATTCCTTGGCTTGGCCATTCAGGTGGTGGATGCTTGTTGGTCTCCCATGGAGCTTCTTTTTCAAGTTCTGTGTATTCCATTACTCTTTCTACTGATATCATCTAAGGGGAGGAAAGAAGACATACATAAATAAATTTCAGCTTATTGCATATATTGCAAATATTGCATGCATATATATGTGTGTGTTTGTGTGTGTATGTGTATTTTTACTATAAAGATTCAATGCAAATCATTCCAGAGTTTTTTCTTCCAAGCATAGAGTATTTGGCACCATCCTATGCTTACTTTTTACAACTGAAAAAGTGGAAAGAATGCACCTCATGTCCTACTACAGACCCAAATTTGTCATGATACATAAATCCATACATAAGCATTCACTTCTAATCAGTGGGATTAACTACAAATCTAAGTACCTGCCTAAGTATTAAGAAATTTAAGCGATGAGAGTTGTCCATTAGTTGTGGCTAAAATGACACCATTTCATTGTGTGTTGGGAAGACAAAGATAGAAATGAAACTGTCGCATGAGCTACACACAGATGCACGACAGCTACGAGCATCAAGTTACTGGCTTCATCATCACTTTTTTTGTCCTTATTGTTACCACTGTGCTCACTCCCAGCAAATCTTTTAAATATGTTTGTCACAAGTAACTCCACAATCCAAGATAGCTGCCAACTTATTATTGGTTACTTATACACAATAAAACTTGTTTTCCTATGTATTTTATATCAGATATGAAAGAAACTGCAATATTTGCTGATGCCTCTCATCTTACAGGAAGGAAGAGAAACACAAGTTGAACTCTCTAGACACTTTTTTCCGCCTGGGCAAATAATAAAAGTTCTGTTTAGGTTCTGGTGTGCATCCTCACCCACACATCTTCTCAATACAATTCATTTTATTTAATGGTATCCACTCACAGATGGATTCTGAAAAAAAGTCATCATGAAGATATCCAGTAGGCTTAACTTGCCTGGAGTGGCTTTAAGGCAGAAGTCACTAGGCAGCAAATTCTCTGACCTCTCTGCCACCTAGCTTTCCACATTACAAAAGCACCAAGGAAAAGCATATAAGGAGTGACAGAGTAGAACAGAGAGGAAATGTTCTTTCTTGCCTTCCCTCAATGTAGTCAGCCCTTAATAATAAGGAGTTTTTGGTGGATGTCCACCTGTCAAAGAAGTTGATGCTAATCACAGCTCCATAAAATGATCAACATTCCACATCAAAGTCAGCTTAGTGAATGGCAAGCCTTTCTCCTCTTAAGTATTCCTGAATTACAGCCTCCAAGAGAGTAACTCATTACGTAAGAGAGTCCCACAGATTGACACTTCCAAAACTTCCCTACCGGCATGAAAAAACCTGAAAGCTCTCTTACAATTTCTCACTGAAGTCTGTCACCACTAATTTATTCATGTCTGACAAATGCTCTGAAGAAGCAATGTGCTAGACAAAAAAAAACCCACCCAAATCTAACATTACTACAAATTTTATCTGTTATTAAACATGGCTTTGTAACTTCTACAAAAGGACTACATATATTTCCTAGACTATGGTCAGCAAATCATAATTACAAGTAACCTTCAGCTGTCAACACAACACAAAAAAGAATCCACCCAGGTTTACGCTTGGTATGCTCTTTTTATAGTCTTTTTTCTTATATATTAACTTAAGAAAGTAAATAGGCAAACTAGAATATGCTAGTAAATACTGTAAATTGGTGGGAGGCATTTTACTTTATATATTTTGGGAGACACACAATCCTCTCAGCTGAATGTAAAAAAATACTTTCAAATATTTGTTAACTTGTAGCAAATTAAGAAGATATAAGCCTTTACAACAAATTAACAGGACTCTAAAATACTCGAAGGATATAAATCAAATTTAAAAATGCAATATTTAATATTAATAAATTAACTATCTCAAATCTAACAAGTCATTAAAAAAATCTTACTTATAAAGAGATTGGAGGTTGGATTAGATGATCTCTAAGGTCTCTTCCAGCCTATGCCATTCTATGATTCTATGATTAATTTCCTGTAATTTTAGTGAGTTGCAATGCGATTGCTTACACTGTAACTACACAGTCTCCTTTCTGCTGTAAAGGGAGATTATAAAGCCTCCCTTACTACGAATGGAGAGGGACAGTCACTGGGCACAATTCATCTCAGTAGACATTCAAAATCAGTCAGACAAATTATACCCTAGAAGAGGCTAGTTTTCTTTATGGACTGTTAGTGGTGCCTCAATCACTTGCTAAGGTATTAACATCCTAAGCTAATTAAGAACCACCCCATCCTCAGTCCTAAGTTAATTGAGAAGAATCCCATCCTTAAGGCCTCATGTCACAACCATGAATAGGAACCAAGAGGTGAAAAAGAAGAAATAAACGTTACCAGGTTTTCAACTTCAGCACTTTGTCTAACACCCCACTGGAATGTTCCCATGAGGGTGATTGCGTAGGATAGCGCCAAACCAACCTGCCCTGCATTCAAAGCTGCAGAACAAAAAGAAAAAGACAATCGAATAAGTACACTGGTAATTACACAAAATCCTAGTTAACTTCACTTTCATGAGGTTACTTAGATGAGGGAAGCATCACAGCCAGAATTTTGTTTGGTTACACTGTACTTGCCATCTGTTCAATGAGTAGCTCCAGGCAGAACAGCTACTTGCTGCATATTTTTTTTTGGTAGGTTTTGGAAACAGCCTGTATACTTGAAAAGATAATCCCAATTCTCCTTGGTCTGGCATTTTATCTAAAAAACTGAGGTTTAGTCTCAAGACCATACTTCCATAGCTTGTTAGGGTCATCCCTATCTGGCTGAGCGTTAGTAACTTTTCACTTCTTTTTAACGGAATTAGATCAGCCCCTAAACCTAAGCAAAAAATGAGCATAAAATGATTTCTAAGTAAGTTATGAACATTTACATCAACTTTGCACTCTTCTAAGTGATCAGATAAAATAACAGAAGAGAATATTTCTTCCTCTGTTTATACAAGCATTTATTGTTTTCAGTGGGTCTCCTCTTACAAAATAAATGAATTCTGTCTCCCCCAATATTAAGCATGATTGTCTTTTGACTTACTTGAACTTTATCCTAGCCTAGCTCTATTGACTTCAAGAGAGCTACTCCTTATCCAGAGGCAAGGAAAGATACAGGACCATTGTTTTGACTTGTCTTTTTGCATTCTAATAACATCAAACCTAGCTCAAAATTTTCAGTGTTGAGCAGCATGGAGAGTTCAACTCTTAAAACACACATGCATACACAGAACTTATCCAAAACAAAAAGAAAAGAAACAAAACCAGCAAATTAGCACTAATTTTCATGTCCAAGATAATTACTTCTTCCTTCATATTTTAGATTACTATCTCATTCTAGTACATCTAACCCAATTACATCCTGGATGATGCATACACTAATGACAGTTCATGAGTGACAGTGAACATAAAATGTATTATTACGCGTCAATTTTCTTTCTGGAACTGGCCTATCCTGCTGATCCAAGATATTAGAAAAGTATCCCTAGGAATTTTAGCTTGCCTTTTGGCCTACTGCGCCATGTGTAGAAAGGAAAAAAGTTGTTAAGAAGCAGCTCTGTGGGCGTTTCAGTATGAAAAGCAAAGCCCTGTAGGCCCAAAAGAGAAAGGCAAAGGTGGGGAAAGAGATTTATTTGTTGTTACTGCTCTGAAAGCCAGAATCTCAAAAGTGAAGACTACAGATTTTCAAGTTTGTTTGCACATTTGGGGATGATGGTAGATGCATGTCTAAGCCCGGAAGATGTCTGAACTGCCTCCAGTATTTGCAGGAAAGCAGAAACAGCCTCAATGCCCTAGACTGAGGAAGAGATCATGATCTAGAAAGAAACATTTAACTTAATTACAGTCCTTAAACAATTAGAAACAGCAATCTATGAAAAAGAATTAGACATTACTATACATGGTAATTACCAGGTAAACTTTTTCTAACATCCGTACTTACTATTGCTGAGAAGCAGGGAACCAAAAGCAACCACTATAACAAAAATGGCACAGATGGCATCCAGACGCACAGCAAACCACCTTGAGGTCGTCAAAAATAGAAACCAGGCCTCTAAAGTGTATTTTACAAAGACATAAGAACAATGATTATTAGAAAACTAAGCTGTATAATTATTAATAAATTAATTAATTCACGTTAATATATTATAAGTTGTTAAAAAACCCACCACTGCCATCTTCAAGCGCACGTCCGTATGGACTGATGATGATCAGAATATTGTCCAGTTTTCATGAAATGATCTAACCTAGTTTTCACATTAATAACAACCACAATAGCAACCACAGCTAGCATAACATACAGTAATAGGAAGAAAACCAGTCAAGGTCTGAAGTATGGTCCATTTATTTAAAATGGCAGCCTTTTTTAACTCTACTACACTCAGGAGTCTTCCACAAAAAGCAGAAGTACAACTATGTTTGCAGTAGCTGGACTACAGTCTATGGGTTTTTAGCCAGAACATATCACAACGCAACTGTCAGAGCCAAGTCTTTAGAAGGCAGCTGCAGCTGGTTAAGCTCCCATAAGAGCTACTCAGTATAGCCAGTGGAGCTACAGAGCTCAATTGACTAAATGCACATATCTGCTTTCAGGGAAGCTCACAGGTGGACATCTCCACAGGGCACTCACATCCAAGTGTCCACAATTGGGTGCTAAATTCCATTCCAGATAGATATGCTACAGTACAAGATATAGGAGACAGAAGGAAAAGACACTGCAATACAGAAGACAAAGTGTTTGAATACAGGGCCAAAATCAGAAGTCAAGTAGCCATAACAAAGTATGGCATTATTTATTACTTAGGCTGCAGTCAGATGAATTATTCCAGCTGCTACCAAGTCACAGCAGAAGGTTACCATTCCAGCCCGTTCTGCATTGCTTGTCATTACTGCATGCTGAAGATCAGTGCTGTTCCAACTGTTTCAATGTTTTTTAGCTAGTGCAGGGAAAGATTCAAACTAAAAAAATCGCCCCTTTTATAAAAAAAAGGGGAGGAGGTAAATTTGGTTTTAAGCCAGATCATTTTGGATAGCCAGGTTATGGAGTGATCAAATCAACAACTTGGCCAACAGAACTCCATGTAACATCTGGAAGGCAGCAGAGGGAAACAGTGAGGATCCCAAGGGGCAGCCGGGTAAGGTCCAGAGCTGGTAACCTCTTAGTGCCATTTACATCAACTCTAACTGCATATGCCTGACGACACATTTAGCAGCTGGTTTCATTAAACAAGACATTTGATATGGTCTAATGGACAGTCATACACCTAGGTACACAGAATGACATATGCAGAGGAGAGCACTGCATCAAGTCACAAATCTGGTTTGAGAAATCACAGAATGGTTTGGGTTGGAAGGGACCTTAAATATTATCTAGTTCCAACCCTGCTGCCACCTGCAGGGACACCTCCCACTAGACCAGGTTTCTCAAAGCCTCATCCAACCCGGCCTTGAACACCTGCAGGGATGGGGCATCCACAACTCCTCTGGGCAACCTGTTCCAGTGCCTCACCACCCTCAGAGTGAACAATTTCTTCCTTAGATCTAATTGAAATCCACCCTTTTTCAGTTTAAACCACTGCCCCTTGTCCTATCTCTACACATCCTTGTAAAAAGCTCCTCTCCAAAATCTAATTCATCATGCTAACTTAGTTACCTCTCTGAAACTCAGGAGCCGAGTGTCCCTGGTAACTGCCTATGGCAGCTTCCTGGTGACACATTTTCTTGTTCCTCCCATCACGCACCACTGTGAAGAGCCTGACTATCTTTCTGGTAACATCCTTGCAGGTACTGGAAGGCAGCTATAAAATCTTCTGTAAGCCTTCTCTTCTGCGAGTTGAACAAGCCCAGTTTCCTCAGCCTTTCCTCACAGGAAGATCTCTCCAGTTAGTCCCCTGACCATCTTAGTGGCCCCTCCACTGAACCCACTCCAGTTTGTTAAGAGTGTTCCCTGTATCTGGGAGTCTAAAACTGGGTGCAGTATTCCAGATGTGGGCTAACAAGTGCTGAGGGCGATCATCACTTGCCCTTCTTTCACTGGCTATGCTCCTGTTAATACAGCCCAGATGATGTTGGCCTTCTTTGCTGCCCAAGCACACTGCTGGCTCACATTCCCTCTGAGAACCAAAAACCACACACACACACACACTAAGGAAGCTGGTATACCCCAAATACTCTGGTGGGAAAGTCACCAAGATCTAATGTGTTAAGTACACAAAAGAGTGTGACTGTAAGCACTGAAGCTTGATCTCCTGAACTGCCCAGGAGGGATGTTACTGACAGTTTTGTTAGACAGATGCATAAAATTGACTGGAAAATAGTGTGTTTATGTTCCTTAGATCTGACCTCAAAATACAAGAAAATATTTATTTTAAATGTCACAGTCCTCTTTGTATAGTTAATTTTTATATGCAGTTTATTGACTAAAGATGTCTTTTACTACAAAGCTTAAAAAACAACTTTGCGTTCTCTTGCTATCAGCTATTGTAAAATTGATTCAATGAGCTAACTAGCTACTTCAAAATATTAAGAAATGGAGAATTCAAAGCTAGAAGTACTTCCCTGAAGATATGCTTCCCTGATCACAAGTTACTGAGCTCAACATGGAGGTTGGTGTGCATGATTCTACACCCTGCCATAAACTGTACTTTAGAAAAAATCAACTGGTCTGGTCTGAAACCTTAGAAGTCTATAAATTACAAAAAACCTATTGAATATACTTCTATGTCTTTTGACAGGAAATTCAAGATCTTACCTAACAAATACAAAATTGCAAACTTGCATTCTGCTGCATCTTGAAAACCATTTTAACAGAGAACATTTAATTGACGAAGGGAAAGAATCACAGCGCAAACCTGAATTATATTACTTCTGCTTGCAGAATACTAATACTTTACATCTTCTGGCCATGTTAATAACATATATTAGATTTGAGTCCAGAAAGTTGCTCAAAGTAAGAGAAGTGAGATTTATGAAACTTTTCCAAGATTATATATATTAAACATGTCTGCCCACTCCTAGCACACTACTTAATATAAAATGCTTCATAATATAGCTTGTTGCCCCATCTCCCGCTCTCTCTTCAAAGACGGAATCCAGGAAAATGTAAAAAATGATTCTTTAAATATTCTTATCAGGCATACTTTCGAATGTTTATCTTACACATAGATTCATAGATTTCTAGGTTGGAAAAGACCTTAGAGATCATCGAGTCCAACCGTCCCTAATCCCCATTAAACCATATCCCTAAGCAGATCATCCACCCTATTCTTAAACACATCCAGGGATGGGGACTCAACCACCTCCCTGGGCAGCCTATTCCAGTGGCTGAATTATTAAAGCATATTAAACATTATTAAAGCATATGCATGGGTATCTCAAATTATATGACAGCCCAAAGTCAACTCTCAAAATCTGGGCAGATAATAACGTTTTTGTTCTAACAGAGGAAATTTACCGTAGAGAGACAAATGCACAGCTCCTACTGATTTTAATGTACATTATATAAATGTCACTGAGGTCATAAGATATTTCCCTCCTACAGAGCAAAGTATTTGATTTTTCACGTCAATTCATCACAAACCTGAGTGGAGGTCTTGGTGTGCATCAAATAATTTTTGAAATCTTTCCTCCGCTTTCAATGCTCGAATAGTCCAAAGTCCCTGGAGGGATGATGACAAGTGGGAGAACACTGGACTTCGAGCTACAAAGGGAAATGAGAGTAACTTAGTAATAGCTGAAGGACAACATTTAATTCATTTTGTACCACACTAATCCTTAATTCTACTACTTTATATTTAACCATACAAGTCACTGTACTGCATCCTTTTAGAATAAATATGCAATATCTTTAACCAAAGTCCTCTTACTCAATTAGAATCAGTCAGATAGCCAGGCAGATTAATTTATACAAAAATGCCTTACGTTTTTAACAATAGCTGTCACTGAAGAAATTCTTTTGAGCTTTATTAATGACATGAAGAACCCATGTTTGTTATTCATAATGCTTAATATTTCACATCGTAGTCAAGCTAAAGTCAGGAATAAGAGTCAGATTAGGTCAGACACACCATTAGCATATGCATGCAAGGTCCCAAAGACCAGCAACTTAACATGTTCTTAATTAGCTTTACTTACAGATAGTTAAACTGACATATCTAAGGTTTATCATTACGCAAAACAGGAGTTAAGCATGTAATTCACCAGTTGAGAACCAAGACAATAAGGAAGTTATTTGCATAGCAAAAGAAAAAATCTTTGATGGATTGTCTATAAAATACAAGCATTTCACATAATAATAAGCAGGGTTCAAACTAACATTAAATCCCGCCAAACTACATACTTGTGGATTCTAGACGTTTAATATCTCTTGAAGTGTCTAAGAAATATCGTCGAAGAAAAATGAAAAGAACAAATAGTGGAATTAAGGGGATAAGTATCCAAGGAATCACTGCCACAGCCACAGCCACCACACCAAAAATCTGTAGGAGAGTCTGCAACACAATAGAAACAAAATAAGAAACTCTTTGCCAGATGAATTTAATTTAGAACAAGTATAAAACTATTTAACACTATTGAAAGGCTTAAATATTTAAACATAGCTACCAAATTTAACAGCAGATGCATTGTATAACATGAGCGACGTCTATTTTTAAACAACTTGAAGAATTTACAGTAACACCTAATTTGACTGATTGTGCAGTTCATGGTTTTCTTCTGCATTATTTGTTCTTTAAGAAATGTCTTTACAAAACTGGTTGACTGAGCATTAGTGTCTTTCTTTGTGGACTGTTCTGTGACTGCTGTAACAAAGTAATAGATGATTAATGAAACAGACAACTAATCTCTAATGGACCCAAGCTAACCGGTGAATCAGGGATATGTTTTTTCACTCCAGGTAAAAAGAAACTGTTGGAAGAGTGGCTTTCAGTTGAAAGACTTGTCAGGTGAAAGAGTGACTTTCAACAGAGGCTTGTAACTTTTTCCTAAAACCAACATTTAGAAAGAAAACCCATTGTCAGAGAAAGTCAGCTTTCTCTTCCCAAAGGATTGCATTGGGAAGCGTTACAAATAGAAAGAAAATGTTAAACACTGCAAGAGTGTCATAAGAGGTTAGTTTTACCTGGTTTACTTCAGAATACAAAATGAACAGCTGGGCTAAACCTGAATTTACTCTTAGAAAACTAGATATAACGTGGAACGAGGCTTTGTTGCTTAGGACAATGGATCCCGGCCCAACTTTTGGAATTAAATCTTCCATTTCCTGCAGACCACTTCACATTCTTCACATCAAACTTTCAGTTTGAACATACTATGAAAAACATTATCTGCACACAAATTTCAGAACACCAGCTGTGTATATATGGCAGGAGTCCAGGCATACTGAAATCAGGGTGTGCTCATTTGCTCCTTAAAAAGAGGGGGGGGGGGGGGGAGGGGGAAGACCCATAGGAAAAGAAACCCACCCTGCACAAAAAACAGACAACTGAAATTCTAGCTCAACACTAAATTACTGTATTATTTTCATTAACAAATCCCTTAAAAATGACAATATTTTCTAAAAGGTCTCCATTTTATGGACTGTAGAGGAGCCACCTTCATCATCACATACAACACACAAGTAGATTCCAGCTGAACATCGCAGCTGCCTGATTTCTGGATGCCAATAAATGCATTAGTGACCACTGGGTCCTGAGACCGCGTGTCTTACAGCAAGAAAGGTTTCTGTCCCTTTGTCTGTGCATTGAGTTGGAAAAGTTAAGCAACACGTCAGCTATGGTTGGATACCAGAGAGCTACCCGGATTTTCACTTTCAATAGAAGTGCCTACAAAACACTGCATTTCCTGTTGTACTTCTGGTAGCTCACAGACACACGCTCTAAAGCCAAAACTGAGCACAACCTTTTCCCCTACATCTGTTTTTTATCTTGAGGCTTCTCTGACTTTACCCTAATTTCACCTGACCAAACAGCAAACCCACACACCTTACCCATTACGACTGCATGAGTCAGCACTATTTAGTCTTCGGCTCTAGGCAAGATCTTAGCTCACGAGGGAAGATTTATCAGTGTAACACCCTTGTCTCTCATAAATCCTGAAAACACATTATAGGGTCTCATACATCTATTCAGGAAAATAGCTATAGGGAGGTATAGGGTAGGAGCTCTGCAAGAAGCTGCATTACTACTACACTGCTCATCTGTGGCTTAAGGTGTCGACGGCATCATGTTGTTTGACCTTCTAGATACACACAAAAGATTGCAAACATTTACCTAGATTTCATCACGAGGAGGTAAGGCGGCAGCGAGAGTGTGCAGTGTTTCACTTGGATCAATTATGCGCACGGTGATGTCAGCACAACGCAAACCAAAGCACCCTGACTCCTCATCGGTGCTGCCGTCAGACCGTCTCTATCTTCTACTTCTCTGGTGGTCTTTAAAACCATGTGAGTGTATTTCATTTTTATCGTGGGATGAGGATTCCTGACTTCCTCCAAATTTTCTCCTGTCTAGATCACCGTTTTTCCCCAGTACTGCTCACTGTCTCTGCCAAGCCCGTCAGCCATCCACAGGCTAGCTAATTTCTAAAGGCTCCCCCACCTCCATTCTCCTCGGCAAACGGAGATCGAAGTCCGTTCCTTCCTTCTGACAACTCGCTCCCAAATATGCTTTTTCTCCCTCCATCACCTCCTAGACAGTCATGAAAAAGCAGTTTCTGAAGTACTCCTGTCTCCTTATACCATCAGCCGCAAACCTTAAGTGAAGAGTTGAGGAAAGCTGCTTCAAGAAAAAGAATTCTGAGGAAAATAAATGCTTCTTAATAAAAATAAAAAAAGCCAAACTGAAGTTTTAGTGATGATAATCTACAATATGTTGCAAAGCGCTGATGGGGGTGGGAGTGGAACTATGAGGATCCAGCTCATGTAAACAAAGCCTTACTACGGCAAAAATACAGGGAAGGAAAAGATGGTTAGGATGACTAAAGTAAAAATCTGACACCGCCTTTGGAAGGAATTTTAGATGAGCCTGCACCACCTTATCATTATAAAAATTTATGATAGGGTGGATCAGTCATGTGTGTTGTTTTTTTGGAAAACCAAACTTGCATATAAATTAACTCTTAATGAAGTAGTCTGAAAGCTAGACACAACCATTTGCAGGCTGTAATCATGTAGTTACTGCGTGAGGTAAGGCAAAGGTTCCAGCTCCCGAGTTTCACAAGAGACAACTAACCCCTTCAGCTGGAGACTGCCCCAACGTCTGGCAGATTCACTGCGTGCAAGCTGGAGGACCCGAGATAACCAGCAGGCTGCCGATAACGATATCACGAGTAGCCTGACTGCTCTCCGCTCTGGAGACGAGGAATGAGCGAGGTATTCCACCCGCACAGCAAGACACGCTCGGGACTGGGTATTTAGACCTTGGTTAGAAGAATCAGCTTACAACTGAAAATTGCGTCAAAAGGCTAAACAGGCAAGATTTCCTTATGTGAAAGAAATACGGCCTACAGAACCAGCATCTCTTACTGTATTTCTTAATTTTAGCTTTCAAAAGTCTTCTGTAACATTTATGCAGAAAATAACAGCCAAATTAAAAAACCAAACCAAACCAAACAGGAGCTGATTAATTACATTTTATAGCTATCTGCACAATATTGGAAAAAAGGCCACCTTACACAAAAGGCAATGGAGGCACAGGCTACTGAGACTGAAAAGACCTGGACAGAGAAATCTAATTTGCTTCCAAATGAAGCCATATTGTCCAATGACCACCTTCAAATTTGCTTCAGTTTCCCCGGAGAAAGAAGAATTTCCCATTCACAGACTGCACATACTCTATCCCTAGAGAACAGCAAAGCACGTTCTTTTTCTGTTGGAGTCATCCTCTTGCTTGCAAGAGTCCTGAGAGTTTTCTCTCATGCTTTGGTCAGTCACTCCATTCACTGTGGCTTATTCTTCCTCAAGAAATCTCTTGTCTTACTGGAGCAAGCATATCCTGCAATAACCCTCTGGGGAAGTGAACGCTCTGATCAGCACATTCACTTGCGAAATATGTGCCTTCCCTTCATCTTCTGATGATCTATGTATTCATAATTCTTATAGGTGCTAAGAATTATATCCCAGAGTTTCTATTTCAAACAGGTCTTTATCTAGGAGGAACAAAGTATTTCTGTATCATAACCATGCAATAGAAAAGCATTTAATGTGAGGTAAAGAAACAATAAGAAAAAAACTACAAAAATATGGAAAAACATATGAATTACAAGCTATAAGCCATATATATATAACAAGCAATAAGTTTTTCCCTTTGTTGCAGTGTGGTGAGTCGACCCTGGCTGGACAACAGGTGCCCACCAGACCCATTCCATCACTCCTCAGCAGGACAGGGGAGAGAAAAAGTAATGAAAGGCTCGTGGGTCGAGACAGGGACAGGGAGAGATCACTCACCAATTACTGTCATGGGCAAAAAAAAATTTTTTTTTTTTGAAGTCCCCCATGAGGACCAGGGCTTGTGACCGCGAGGCTGCTCCTATCTGGCTATAAAGCGCCTCATCTGCTCTGTCCTCCTGGCCAGGTGGCCTGTAACAGACCCCTACCGTAACATCCCCTATCCGTCTCCGTCCTCTAATCTTGACCCATAAGCTCTCTGTCAGCTCCTCCTCCGACCCCAGGCGAAGCTCCACGCATTCCAGCCGGTTGCTGACATAGAGAGCGACACCCCCTCCTCGTCTCCCCTTCCTGTCCTTTCTAAAAGCTTATACCCCTCCATGTTGACACTCCAGTCATAGGAGTCGTCCCACACGTCTCCGTGATGCCAATAAGGTCGTAGCCCTGCTCATGTGCACGCATCTCCAGCTCATCCTGTTTATTTCCCATGCTGCGTGCGTTGGTGTACATACACTTACTACAGATCACTGCCCTTCTGTACCAGTTATACCTTGAACTCAATATTTAATGTTTGGCTTAAGTACTTTGAAAAAGGTATCTGGCCTTCACGTAGAACCCATTTTGAACCCCTCAGGTCTGCTGGCACTTCGCTCCAATGGGTACTTAAGAGCCCTTTATCTCCTCATGAAAGTACCTATAAAACATCTGTCTTTTCTCTAACAAGCTTAACAGAGTCAGATCTTTGAGGTCTTCCACTTTCTTCCATAATTCAAAAAGAAGTTTTGCACTTTTTTCTTTGCTTTGTTTTTCAATGGACCTTACAATGTATTTTAGCACCTCTTATAAAATGTACACATAAAGGGTATCACGCAGTTGCGTGTCTGTCTGAGTTCCTAGCGTGATTTGTGATGCCAAGACATCCACATGGGTTTGACAGCTACGATACACGACCTACTACCATAGGAACCACACCATTCTGGATTTGCAGCTTGTGACCTGGTAGGATCTCTAATGAGCAAGTGGAGCCCAAGGGAAGGGATTTGAGACTCGGAAACCTGAATGCGGGAGTCTAAATGTGACCTACATAGTGAAACTCCTGTCGTAAATTAGAAGTTTAGAAAGTGATTCACCTAACCTTCAAGTGGATACCTAATGACCCTATGGTTGAGTATTTCTCTAGAGTCCACTAACTGTACTGACTAGATGCCCTCTGACTACAGCAAAGTAAGCATCTAAAGCCCAACAAGCAGATACCTACTGACTGAATCTGCAGTCTAATCCCACCCAAGAACTGCAGTGTTCCAGGACTGGTTTTACCCATGTTTAAGCAGATGTCAAACACACCTACTCTGCTCCCACCTCCAGCTCTGACTCTCTGGACCCCAGTATGCTCTTCCAAGGATTATATTAGCCCATAGACAGTGCCATGAAGGCATGATAATTTAATAATAGCAATGGTGTATCTCCTGGATTTCAAGTTTGCAATCATACCTGCATCAACTTAGGTAGGGCACTCTCAGTCAGGCTGTGCTGTCTGAGACAAAACCAGGTCAAGAAACTACAAAACCCCACTCTGTTTGTACTTGCTTGTCATCACCCTTCCTCCTCCTCCCCTCCCCCTAACTAAAATTATTTCCTCGTTGGCTCTGCCAAATAACTGCATGCACAATCAATCCCTAATCCAGTTCTGACATTTTCTTATTCCTTGAACACCTTTTTTTTAACGTGCTTTTTCAAATCCGGCTGTTTGGCCTGATTGTCCTGCAGCTCTGTTCAAGTACAACGGCACCAGCAGCTGGTTACACTGGCACACCAGAGGACAAGCTTCCCCAGGGAGAAGACATTGCAATGAGCAGATCAGAGTGATAAACGCTTCACCTCGGCCAGCTGCATCCAGAGCAGCGTATTGAACCACATGACAGATTTTTTGCGTGTTTTTTTTTTTCTTCTTTATACTAAAAACCCAGGAAACATCCAAATAGAAACCCTTTACCTTTGTACTGTAATCCTAGTACATAAACAGCTCTACTTCATCTTAAAGTGGCCGAGTTGAGGCGTGTAGTCTTGTCTTTAAACTACTTTTTTTAATAAAACTTAGGGGGTTTCTTTCTGAACTGGTTAAAAAAGTACATATGGTTGTTTATACTATTGCTTGCATCGAACTGTCAGGAACAGATTTGTCTTGAGAGAAAAACCAATGAAGACTTGTAAGCACAGGAGAAAAATTGTTGCACATAACTGCAATATTTAAAAGACTTCTCAGACGTTGTGGTCTTCTGAAGCAATCAGTGACTGCAATCTTTGACAGGAATGACAGCTCTCAGTCAGTGTTAATTCAGCTTTAGGAAAACATGCATCCACAAGAAAATTTGGAATATAAAGACAAGACAACCATGGCACTGAAAGGCGGAAAAAGGCACAGCGAGGAAAGAAATGAAAATTGTAACTTCAGATAAACTGAGTGAAAGAAAAATGCAAGAACTAAATACTGCCAGCTCTAAACGCTTCAAAAAGAGCAAGCTCATCTTATCTTCTGCAAGACACCCTCGTCTCCTCTGAATCCTGCTATTTGCAATTAGTCGACAAGAGGTTGCCTAACTAAATCCATATGTCACTGCAAACGGACCGAATACATCTGTCAGATACACCACAGAAACGCATTCAAAATTTCCAATCACATCCTTAATGACAGTACCTTCTATTTGTTCTTGTCTCTATAAGATAGCCTTTCTGGATTATTGTTTTTTCAAGTGACAAGCATATACTTAGCTCCTCCGGGCAAATGTTTTCTGTGCCACCAACATGCTCATTCATTTGACTTGGCATGCATTTTGCCATTAAGCGAGAAGTCTTAATATTTTTTTGAGATCACGGCGAACTGTGTCCAATTGTTCTCTAACAAGTGAGCTTACAATAAAAAGGGCGTTTTCTTTAATACGTTGGCACTGCCACCATTCTGTTGTATTTAAACAGTATCCTATCATCAATAATCTCTTACCCAAAAACAAGGACTAGAAATAGGCTTTCTGGGCACCCTGGACCAAGAGGCTTAACTATCTTATGCAGGTCTGAATCCCAATAGCAGTTCTCAAAAATCACAGTCCATATGTTTTCTGAGACTTCCAGATATTGATGCTTTAGAAACAGACACATAAGCAAGCTCTGGACTTTGTGACTCTGACACTCAAAATACTTGTCCTTTAGAACTCCACCTTATATTTCTACATAATAAGAGAGGTTACTTTCCTTTTCATATCATGTAAGATGTAAGAAGTTAGTTGCCAGGGCCCTTTGGGCATGGTAATAAGTTACTTCTAGCTAATACGAATTTTTCATGAAAAAAAAAAAGCTGTTACCAGAGGCAAAGCTACGGCCCCTACTTACACATCCCTATATGCAGCTCCCGGTCATACCCACTGTGCATGGAAACCAAGACTGTCACACAAAAAAGGACAGTGTCAACACCCATTCCTATAAATGTCTGTGGAAAATGTATTTTTCTATTTATAAACAGTAAAAAATTTGAGAAGGACCTTTAATTTGCTTTTCTCGAATGCTTTTCTTCTATCGCACCTTGTGCCCACCAGGCACTTCAGCGCAAAAGTGGTCTCAGTGATTTGGGCAGCAAGGCACAGCTTTGTAATGAGGATCTATATAAAAGTAAGAGCTCCTCTTCTTGATGTTACAGGGAGTTAGTTACAACTGTCTTCTGATCTCCCTATAAAAATGATATAAAAAGCTAATACGTTTTGTCGTTCAGCAGTGATAAGTTTGTAGCCTTCTCCTGTAAATGTCCGCAGTCCCTGGCTATATTCTTGTACTGTTCTTTTCCCAAGGAAAAAAAAGGCACATGCACACACACACACACACAAACTATTCACATAAACTGTAGTGCTCTTTGTACCATGACAAATATGTTATATCTTCCTGTGGAACACCTCAGATGCCAAGCACAATTTCACATGGTAGCTTAAGGAAACGTCATTAATCAGAGAGCGTAGAGCATGCACACACATACACTTTTTGCTTTCTCAACAGCTCTTGCCAGAACCTGCCTGAAACAATACAGAAAAAATGTCTGGCACCACTCAGCCTTCCCAGAGTTACTCCTTTTTCAGGTAGCAGAAAGCATCCCTTTCCAATACATTAATTCAGGCATTTTGTGACTCCTCCCCATCGCCGGGTGTGGTCACTTTGTTGGCTGTTTCACTTGTTTCAAGATTCCCAGAGCAATGCATTTTTATAGCTCCTTTATCAGGCCCTGCTGCCAAATAACAAATATTTTTAAAGGAAAATAAAGAATGGCTTGACAATTTCTGCAATTTCTGAATCTTGTTTGATTCAACAATGGGTATTTTTCTCCTTAGCGCTACTACAAATGGTGTATTCCTGCTTTGTTCTTTGCTCATATGTTGAGCACTTTATCATAAGAGGCTGATTCACCAATATTTGTCCACTGTCTTATCCCACTTACAACACTTCCAAAAGCAGTTTTTCTTTCAGTGGTAATTATTGCTTCCTTTTCACAGAAAGGGCACATATAAATAGAACAAAATTAAAAATCAACAAATATGTCACTACTTTCAGGCTATTAGATTGCAGGAGGCAGATCTTACAAGCTGATGCAAAATGATGCAAAAAAATGGATAGTAAAAGGACTGGGAAAGGAGAGGACTTTTGACACCCTCAGTACAAAACTGTGAATTGTAGGATACTAAAGGGGGAACAGAGCACAGAAAGCAGCCATGTTCTCATGCTCTCCCCAAATAGCATCGCCTATCGCTACTGCTGGAGAAAGACCACTGGCCTAGACAGATCGCTGCTGTGACCCTGCATTATTTAGCGTTCTTATAGTCTATGCATTAACTTATTTGCTAAAATACTGTCCACTGTTCTTGTGATGAATTCTTCTGAGCTAACGATGATGTTATCATAACCTTTTCATTCATGCTGTGCACATTTTTTCCAGTTCTTCCAAATGTCTGCCAAAATTCTGCTTTCCACAGATGATGCTGCTGCCCCCATATGTTGCAGTTTTTCAACTCTGTCTTTGAGCTATATGGACTTTCCTGCCTCAGGCCTCTTGTCTCTCATGGTCATAATGCCAAAGCAGCACTGCATCCTCCCCAAGAATACCTCATTTTCAACTGCATGACCTTTTCTGCTCAGCCAAGTCTAATTGTTTCACCAGAAGTCAATTCTGGGTCTTTCAGCAACTTTAAAAGCTTTGTGCTACATTTGAACTGTGGGATCTTCTGTTAAAAAGAGCATCAGTTCTTCAGTAATGTAGCTCTTCAGCCTTACAGTAATTACAGGCTTTTAACCATCTTACCGTTTGTTCTTGCTATTTAAAATATACTATTCATATATTTATTTTTAGGTGGAATCAATCATAGAATCACAGAATCTCAGGTTGGAAGGGTCCTCAAGGATCATCTGGTCCAACCTTTCTTGGCAAAAGCATGGTCTAGTGGAATGAAGTACTACTCGTATTTCTGTAAGTTCCGCAGTGGCCTCTCTGCCCCAGTTGTCATGGTTTGATGTGGAGGGGGGGGTGGTGCTGGTGGCAGGAGAGGGGTTTTGCTCCCTGCGACCTCCCTGGTTTTGGAACCGGGTTAGGCTTAGTTCTGGCCACCAGATCAGACTGCCATCCCCCTCGGGGTTGAGCCAATAGGGCACCTCTGTGAATTGCCCTATTTAAGTCAGGACAAAGGAACCGGAAAAGGTGCTTCGCCCAGGATCGAGGAGAGAAGGGAGGAGGGCACTGCCCCCGCTCCCTGGCTCCCGGCCGGGCAGTTGCCTGCGTCGGGCCGGTGCCGCCCACGGAGAATGGCGGCGGCGGAGCCAGCTGGGGAACTCGGGGGCACCCCACTCCCGGGGGTGAGTTCACCTGGAGAGGACTGAGATCTGAGAGAAACAGCCGCATCGACAGCAGGTCAGTGAGGATGGAGCGGGAGGAGGTGTGCCGGAGCCGAGTTTCCCCTGCGGCTGATGGTGAGACAGCAGGCGGCCCCCCTGCAACCAGGACGGCCTCGGTGGAGCAGAGACCCACTCGCAGCCCGTGGGGAGAAGATGCCTGAGCCTGAGGATGGTCGTGTTGGGGTGCACGACAAGGATGAGAGGCATCGACGACCCACACCGGAGCGAGTGGCTACAGCTCCCTAAGTACCCGAGACTGTGGTAAAGCCCACACCGGAGCAATCTGTGGGGAAGGATTGTTTCCAGTGGGCTGGACTCACGCTGGAGAAGTTTGTGGATTTTTCCTCGTGGGTAGGGGATCCATTGGAGCAGGGGAAAAGGGTGTAAGGACTCCTTCTCCTTTAAGAAAGAAGCAGCAGTAACAGCACGGAATGAACTGACCTGCACTCCCCCAGTCCCTGCCCCCTGTGCTGCTGGGGGGAGGAGGCAGAGCAGGGAGGAAAAGGAAAGGGGGGGGGGGGGGGGGGGGGGAGAAGGTGTCAGTTTTAAGATCTGGTTTTGTTTCTTTCTGTCCTCTCGAGTAATCGGGTTTTGTTTCCCTTTGTCCTTCTAAGTAATCATTAATAAACTGTTTTGCTTTGAGAAAGCCCTGTCTGGTTTGCCCGGGACCATGGTTGGTGGGTGCTCCCTCTGTTCTTGTCTCAACCCTCAGTCCCTTTGGTTTTTTTTTTTTCCCTCTCCTCTCTACTTTACTGGAGAAGGAGAGACTGTGTGAGTTTTAGTTGCTAGATCAGCCTAAAACCACGACACCAGTTAAATGAAAACTACGAAAAATATTAAGGACTACAGCATCAGCTATCCTCAGAAATAAAACTACCTTCTCGTCTTTTCTGGTTGCACTCTTTCATAGCAGATATGCAAAAAAATGCTTTTTAGCATGTCCCTGGGTTTTTTCCTAACTTCCCCAGAGTTTTGCCACTCTGATAGGGCTATAAAATACTACCTTCCTATTCAAAATAAACTCTTGACTCGTAATTCCTCAGTACTACATTCTGTTCAGCGATCACTCAGCTACAGGAAGCTTAAGAGTGGCCCGACACTTTTAGCAACTGTATTTTAACTAATCAGCACCAGCCTCTCACCATGATCATCAGCTTTCACTCAGTTCAGCCATTCTCTGCAGGTACAGAAGCCAGTGGCATCTAGAAAAGTAAGAGAAACTTCCTTGGCAGAGAACAAACATTATTTACTCTGGTAAGCGCATGCTCATTCATAATTTGTTACCAATATGCTCCAAGACCAGAAGTTTATGTATGACAAATCATCAACAAAGACACACTTACCAAAGTAAGTAACTGATACCAGGTCTGACCCCAAAATCCAGACTTTCTATCAGTAAGAAAAATGAAAAGTTATTTTTGTCAGTATTGTGTTACTTTCTCAGTATTATGTCATGTTTAACACAAGGATGGACAACTGAATCAGGTACCAAAGCCAGCACGTTTTCAGTTTTAGAAGGGAAGATCTAAAATCACTAATATAGCATATAAGTGACTTTCATAGTAAGAGAGCTCTGCTTATTTAAATGTTAGACTGATTTCAAATCAAAAAAGAAAAACAGAAAGAAAAAAAAAATTAGGGATGTGATTGTGGAAGAAAATGCAATCACTCAGCATCCTATTCTTCCACAGTGCAGGAATAGCTATTATTGAGCCCTTTCTCAATAGGCAAATTTTTACTATTTCAAGAGCACAATCCAAATGGATCAATTCTTTTAAAGAATACAAAACTAGCCTGTAACGTAGATGTAACACAAAGAGGTATAAGCTTCCCAAAGATATGGGACATTCAGCTCACAGCTGAACTCTCATCTTTTGCTGTATAAAACTGCCCACACTGCAGCCTCTATCTTTTGAAGAAGAAACTCATCTGGAGTTTTCAAATCAGCTGCAGAGTTCACCAGGCAGCCACAGTATCAGCTTCAGGAAGAAACAAGTTCTTATGTTCTGCACGAGATGCACACATAAACCTGGCAGCACATTTCTATGTGATGCAGTCTTTTTTTCCTAGAGATAATTCCTTGTCCTACATGTTTGTTTTGGGCATAAATATGCATAATGATTTGAACACACACACACACGCCAGCTATATGGCTTAGTAATTCAAATTACCTCCAAGTTTCTCTTTCCTTCTTGAATCAAAAGCAAAATCTCCAGTCCTTTTGCTGAACAGAGAAATTCTAATTTGTTTGTAAGCACACATTGTCCTATCTATAGTATATCAGTAGTTTAAGGCAATCTAGAAGATTTGTACTTATCACCATTTAGAACAGGATTGTTACACTCTATGACTGACAGCAGAATTAAAAGATTTCTAGCTACTGTGAAGTGTTAGAAATGTTAATGATCTTCAGAAGTCTTAAAAATACTCGTAAGTATGAGCTACAGATGTGAAAGGTAGCAATAACGCTTAAAAAATCAGGTTAATAATAATAATAATAATAATTATTATTATTATTCCTACTTGGCATCGAAAGCAGAAGTAGTATATACAGAAACATGGACCAAAAAGAAAAGGAGAAAAACGCAGAACATTAAGTTCACTTACATCAGAGTATTTCTTTTCTCACTTTCACAGTAAGAAAAGCAAACAAGAGAATACCTTCCAAGAGACATAAAGAGCCCCAGATGAACGGAATATCTCTCTGGAACTTTACAAATTCCACTATAACTAAAACGGGGGAAATTTCCAAATCACACAGAATAGGGGCACATCACTTGACTTCCATGCAACTATCCTCTTTCCTAGTAGCTGAAAATATATTGAGAGTAATCTGATAAAGAAAACAGACAAGCCAATTTGTAAAAGCGTCAAATTAAACCTGAATGAAATTTCATATTTACAGTTTTTTTCAGTCCAACATACTGAAACACTGCAAGAGTAACTACTTTTTTGTCTTCCTACCACCAAGCCACAATCTGCTCAAAATGTTAGAGAAACGAAGACTGCATCTCACAATGCTCATGTGCTCTAGAAAAAGAAATAGAGAAGGCAGAATTCCATTAAGTGAATGCTAGCTTTACTTTTCTGACTATTACATTCAAAACACCAGCATTCAGCATCTCATTGAGAAAATGGAAGGAACAGTCCAGTAACAAAAGTATTATCTATATTTAAAAGGTAATGAAATCACATTTTTCAGTATTATTTTATCTTCTTTCCCATGTTAGATAAGGGGTTACATCTTCAAATCTTATTAATACTAAGTAAATACAGACCCTAAATACTAAAAAAGTTACATTATGTTCCCACACAAATTAGTTTTGTTACTGCAATTACATCTGTTGCCTTGACACTAATATGTGGAGAATGACACACATACCTATCCTCATAAAAATGTTATACGGTAACATAAACAGGAAAAAAAAAAACGGAGTGAGGAAAAGGATTGGGCTGGATTACATATGACTGCTAGAATGAGAACAGACCTTTAGCCTTCCCTAGAAAACCAAGGTCCGTGTACAAACAGGAATCCACCTATGAGCAGTAACTCCAGACCTTACACATTTTATCCCGTACACATACCATTAATCTAAGTAAATACGCAGTCCGTATGATGCAAGACACTCATCCTTACATTCAAAGGAATGTGATGACAGGTACAGAGTAAAGACCAGCAATAGCTTTGGCATAGATTATCTCCACGGCTGGTCACCATCAACAAGACTAATTGGCTACTGGGATTTAACAATCAAAGCATTCAAGGACAGAGGAATGAAAGGTCAATAAAGAACTGCATTATTTAGACAAGTGTCTGTGCTAAACTCACAGCTCCTGCATGTTGGTCTTGGAGACACAAGTGCAACCCCAGCCTCCTCTTCCTCCCACCCCTCTTTTTTTTTTTTTTTTCTTTTTTCTTTTGGAGTGGGTGGTGGTGGGGTGAGTTATGGGATGATGATGACCAGTCAGGCAGGACGGACAGTTTTTTGTTTGTTTGTTAAAAACAGCGTATAACCCCTTTTATTTCAAAGAAAATAGCAAAACTGAAAGTACATATGAATATCAAATGACTATACAAAAAATTAAGGGTTTTGTCATCATGATCTTTTTAACCTTTTCTGAAATTAGAGCTCGGAAGTAACCAGTGAAAAAAATGTATACCCCTATTATTTTTCTTTAAGTTTTAATTGGTCTTTCATTATGCACTAGCGAGATGTACTGTAGTATGCTTCTTGGGAATGTACAGTTAGAACATCAGTTCCACAGAAAAAGGTTCCCCAAGATTTCAGTAGTCAAGTGCCACCAGGCAACTGGTTTTTAAATTTATATATTTTTCACTTAAACCTCTGCACAGCTGCAGAATCTTGTGGCCTAACCATCAAGCAAAACTACCAGGATTCAGCAGGAGGGAAACCAAAAGGCGTCTCCAAGATACAGGTCTGCTCTACTCACCAGGCTAATAAGGAGAATATGCTGACATTTAGCATAGATCCCACCACTGGCCTTTTCTCACAACATGTTTACGATTGTATTTTAAAAGCACACATGCAAACACACAGAAAAAACCTATTCTTTAATAAATAAAAATATCTCCCACACATATACATACAAAACCCGGCTAAACTGGAAAAAACAACACAACAAACCCCCCCCGGACACCACCTCTCACAGAAATCACAAAATAACAATGTCATTGTTAAACTAAAAGATCCTGGAATTCCTTCTACACACTTTCCCTGACATCTTCACACAATAAAATGCAGGGGTCAGTGGTACTGAAACAAGGAACGGCAGTTCCACTCTTGTGCACATACGAAAGCAAGTGACCCAAGCTATTATTCCAGTCTGAGGCACTTTTTGTTCCTAATATCCAGATGCAGCAGCACTTTTTTTTCCTTTCCTTTTTTTCTTTTTTTTTAAAGAAATGACTGTGGACACCTCCTTCACATTTTCCTTTTCTTCAGCATTTTCACTTCATAAAGCTGCAGTCAATGTGTTTTGTGTGTGGTGAGAAGGGAATGGCACATTCAGTGGTGGTCTCAGCCACAGCCTACATTGGTGGCTCAAGTAGTCTCAGGATTAGGTCTTTGTGTGTGATGAAAGGATATGAAAAGTCAGTTATTTAAACTCAGTCAAGCTGTTGATTTTGGGGAGGAAAAAGGTTTTGCAATTCAGTTTTCCTCAATAAATCACTGCCCTTTTCCAAGGGCAGCTGCAGATAGTTCACATGTTCACAGTGTTCTCCAGAAACAAAACAGATCATGATTTTTTTTCTCCCCTCAATCGAATACAGGGTAAGAAATCAAAATGAAGGGGCCATCACATTAAGTTATTCAAATTCGCTAGAAACTAAAGCAGAAAATCACCTCTGTTAACAGGTAATAAGATCACTGAAGAATTCAAAGGGCAAGAAACTACAGAGAAAACTATCCCTTTAACATTTATCATAATAATTAACAACAAAAAAAAAGTTCCCCCGAGAAGTCTGAAATATATTTCACCATCCTATGTTTTCAATCAGTTTATAGATACAATTTTCAACCAGCAGTTTATCAGTTTAGGTACTCATCCTGTATCACCTGAGATCACAGTTTAAAGATGTTAACCCTCTGCAGATCTACCTCAAGTCAAAGTGAGATTCAGGTACTAAAAACAAGCCTTTGATGTGCTCTCAAAAATATATCATCCAAAATACTGGCCACTTAGGAATATTTGGGCTAATGTGCATAAAACACTACTAAATATAGTGGATTCTTAATTCCTGATACTTCCTCATTAAATTCTTTTATTCTATTCCTTAGCTGACCTTTTCCCAAATTAGTCTAGTGTGCTTTATCAGCACTGCATTAAGCTAGACATGGCTATGCATTTTAACCATGACATTTTAAACTACAAGACCCACACCTACCAGTGAAGTCCACATCAACAGAACCTTGTACTCCTGCAGAGATTAAGGCACAAGGAGGAACAACAGTTGGTTATAACACTGAGTAAATCAGCTGGTATTTTCAGAGAAGCCTAAGAAAATCAACAAAATCCCAGTCATCTTAAATGGCACTTGACTTCCTTAAGTCCCTTTGGACTTATTTATAGGATGATCAAGTTTGTACCAACTAACAAAAGCATTTCTGCAATTATTTGCATTCGGGTAGCTCGTTGAGGCTGCCGTCAGGACTGCCCCCTGCATAAACTAACAAATGCATAAATAAAACATATATATCTAAATGAAGTAGATGTTTAAATCCTCTTAGAAAGTTTTAAAGCACTATGATGGCCTCCATAAAAGTAGTCCTTTACACAAGTAGATTGCAACTTCGTTGGAAAACATCTGCCAAAACCACATAACTCAGGATAGGAAAAAAAGAGCAAGATGCTGAACTGAGGCTGAGGAGGCTAACAGTACTAAGGCAAGTAATGAAAAATATGCAAGCTCATAAAAAAAAATATGCACCATCTTCATCAAACAAGTTCATTCAGCTTTTTGACTATCTGAATCAACCTACAAACATTATTACCTGATTTTACAAACACATTTACAAATGTATTTAGCGCTGTATTTAGTAAAATAACAAGTGTCATAGTGAACATAGCATTGCTTTTTATTTTATTTTTCAGTAGAGCTGGTACACGACCTTATGGCCAGCCAGAATCCATTACAGAAGATAAGGTCCAGGCTTAGACTGCAGACTGAAAAGTTTATTTTTTACGTTACTTTTTTTTTAAGGAGCTTTGAACTGGACTGTAAATGTAAAATTAAAGATATCTTAGGCACTTCAACTAACTTAACCTTTGGTTTCTTTTCAGTTGCTCCACTTTCCATCTACCTACATGAGTTCTGTTAAACAGTCATGTAGTCAAACATAGCTATACATGTGTTCTCATAAGAGAGACTTGTTTTTTCTTTATACATCTTGTGGATACAGCAGTAATTTCTACAAAAAGACGGTCAACCGCACTAATGTGACATGTCTCACATGCCGTTAAAATTTATAAGTTAAGAAGAAAAAAAAGATTGTTTCCTTCTAGTGAGGACTGCCCCTCATGCCCTCAATATCTCCAAAGACAGGTATGCTATATTTTGGTGCACTTAAAACCAAAGAAAGAAAGGATGGCAGGAAACTTTAAATACAGTGAGAGCTGCTACTTTGGGAGCTATTGCAAAGCAACACTTTTGCAAAATCTAGCCAGGTTTTCTGAAGAACATACAGGGTCTTTGATGCATTTTTGTGCTTGCCATGTACTTTTTATTTTTGCATTAACAAATAAGTGTACAGTAACTCTCCAATGTCTTGAAGAGAACTGTTTCTTCTTCATTGACTCAATGGAAGATGTAAAAAGTTCAATTCCTGGAACTAAGAGTTAATTTTCACTCAGTATAGCTGTCTAGACTAATCATGCTCATTATGACTGTAGTGCAGTGTATAAATCTTATTAGGCACTCTAAAAACAACATCATCAAATTTAAGCATTGCCTTGAAATCTGTACTCGGTGTAATTACGAAACTCTCTAAACTAGATTTTAATTATTTATTTATAGGTATTTGAATGGGCTCATACTGTAGTTTTTGGATGTCCAATCATATTGTGTTTATTTCTGCAGAAATTATACACTCACTTGCCAATATAGTAAAAGGGTAGAATGCTTCACAATGATGCTAGCAATAACTTGGAAAAAGGACCACTTCTTCAATGCAAATCCGCTCAAGAAAAGCTTCTACACACAAAGTAAGATGAACCAGTTACTGCATTGTTTATTAAGTTTCACTTGATTCCTCCTGACAACCATTTAAACAATGAATGTTGGGAAATGTCTCTCAAAGAATCAACAACAATGGCTGGGATCAGAGCTTTTATATTTAGCTAATACTGTTTTTAGAAAGAAGAAAATATTTCTTCCTGAAGGGATTATAGGAAATCTTATAAAAGACACCTGGAAACAAAACAAGTGACAAAAGATCTCTATCATAATTGATAACAGTTATCCTTTGTAAAAATCTGTGCTTCTTCAGAAATAAGTATCGTATCGTTGCTATTGAATTTTAAAAGGCATCCACTAACTAACAAGCTTGCCGATGAAGAATATTAAGTTTTAGAAAACCTGCCAAGAAGGAAGTGCTTTTGTCTTATGGATAGCAGTGCATTATTAATCAACAGTAAGTTTCTAAATTTTCTTTTCTGATGCCAAATAGAACAGGCAAGCTTTGAAACAAAGTATCTTTTAATAGTGTACTGGACATGTAACATCTACTTAATGTTTTTGAAAAGGGAAACTTTTCACTTAAAATACAAACTTCAGAATTTGACAAGTTATTCAATAGTCAATTTAAAAGAAATGCACAAAGTAATCAACATGAGGGGAAATGTTTACAAAATGTAGCTTACAGTAGGAGCTTGCAAGAAGAAAACAATCACATCTAGAGCAACAGCCTTCATTCTTTCATCCCAGACCAGTTAAGTTTTGGTAAGCATATACTGCCTAAAGCATCTATACACTGGTCAAATAACTAGGTTTTCCAATTTGCTAGGAGATGATTCAGTCCTCTGTGTGTGCCGTGCATACAGGGTAGCTCCTGCCTGAGCTTTCTTTTGGAGCGAACCAGTTGGTTCCCTCAGAAAAAAAAGAGAGTGTAATTCTCAAGACAGTTTGCTTCAAGGTCTGATCCCAAAAGGAAGTATGGACAAGACCACACCAATTTTGGCTCCCTCTGCTTACGCAGACTTCTCTAACATTTTCCCAGCAAATTTTGCATCGTCAGACAACCTCACATGCTTTTAAACCACATGCC
The DNA here is from genome assembly GCF_009769465.1 of Tauraco erythrolophus. Classification (NCBI taxonomy): domain Eukaryota; kingdom Metazoa; phylum Chordata; class Aves; order Musophagiformes; family Musophagidae; genus Tauraco; species Tauraco erythrolophus. The sequence continues at coordinate 77,990,981 of NC_141465.1, read as the reverse complement.
GGGGCATGCAAAACACCCACTCAGTTTCTTGCTGCAAAAACACCATACAAGTGGGCTGCAGCACGTTAACTCTCATACCATTGCAAATGCATGGAACCGAGGAAAAGGGTTAATCATTTTATCTCAGGACCACAGGATGCAAAGGGCGCTCTGGCCATGAGTAGTACGTAGCATGAGCACGCACCGCGCAGACTGCTGTGAAAGGGACAAACCTGTGCAAATAAACACCCTTCTGCATTGCTTGGTCTAATGGCCAAGGAGCACTATGCAAAAGAGATGGTTTGACTTTTTTGTGGATTTAAATCCTACGTTAAGAGAAAACAGTAAGGATTGCAGGACACCCTGAGCTCCTGGTCAAAAAGAAAGGTACATACGTATTGTCCCAAGAGAGCTAAAATAAAGTAAGATACTCTGTCTAAGAGAGAGTTAATGACAGTGAAGAAAATTTGGAATCTCTATAAACAGTAGAAAACGAGTAGAATGTTATAGAAAGATATTGCACTTTCAATATATATATTGCACTTTCAGGAAAGAATCTGTCAGGACCCTAAAAGTCCATGAATTGAAAATCTTAATATTCACTATAAGCAACTCCCTAACTCACAAAACCCCTCAATTGCTTTAACTGAAAGGTAAAATACATCACCTTCCTTTATTCCCCAAAATGACATGTGGCACTGTAACGCTTTGAAAAACAAACACACACCTCAACTTCAACAACTTAACTAAACTAGGAAAAAGATTTTATCTTAAGAAGTGTTTTTACTAACTCCTTAGAATATTTTTTGTCCTATTTTCAAGAGTTCAACATTAACAACATGATTAAATGGCTCAACCTGAAATGTCTTTGGTTTATTTTTAAAAAAAGTCAAAACCAAGGTTTAGGTCCTCAGTAAGTTATTGCTAAGAGACAAAAGCAAAGTTTGCAATAGCACCTTAAGAAGCATTTTGGACTTAAGCATGACAGGTCTGATCCACCAAGTGGACACAGATGATCCACTAAGTCATTTCTTTGTCTTGTCTCCACAATTTCTGTGTATTCTGTGATTCACATTATTTTGATACAGTACGATCAATTTTTTTGCAGCTTTATCATTCTGCAATTTTTCACAAGGAGGTTTAATAGCAATTGCACAGAAAAATTACCTTGATGTCATATATAATCCTTTGTCCTTTCATCATCATCAAAATCTTAGTGCTTTGTCCATCTTTGTCTGCAGCAACTTATTTCACTTGTTCCTATTAAGGCTATTATACTCATCCTATTACTACTAATCTTTTCTTTGTAAATAGCCACACCTATTTTAATCCAAAATGGTGTGGTAAGCATTTGATTCTTTGTGGAAGTAGACACGTAATTAGGTTAATCTGTGCTATCTTTTCATGTGAGTTGATTGTTTCTTTACTATGGACATATTTCTTATAACAGCAATAAGCTTGCCAGATTGCTTGGAGGCAAATCAGGAGCAATTTACCAAGCATGTAGCTACTATGAACTGAAATCTTGACATAATAGCAAGCTGTGTATAGCCACTCCTACTGCCAGTTATTACTCATGTTAGCTTTTTACCGACACATTAAATTTCAACCGCACCTTTCTTTCACAAACAAGCACTTTCATTCAACTCAGCTACATTTGTGACAAATTGCTGATCTTCAGCAGAGCATACAGGAATCTAAATTCAGAATGGTGTGCAGAAGTCTTTGACAGTAGCATCTGAATTACCTGCACGAAGTCCAAGAACGTCAGTGGAAGCAAGTCATCCAGGTGGCCGATATCTTTGGAGAAACGATTTAAGATTCTTCCTACAGAAACAGAGTTGGAGAAGAAAAATAAATACAATTCCTGAAAAGATCAAAATATCTTAAATACACCATATTTTACCATTTTAGTAACAGCAAAAAGGAAACAGCTGGAATCTAAAGATAAAAAGACACTTTTGAAACCACCGTGAAGGGCATCTTCTACAACCACTGCAATATATTTTGAAGAAGAATACTTTTTTATGAATGCCTTTCACTCAAATTTAAAACCTTTGCCTAAACTGCCAGGAAAAAAATAAAATGAGCTTTGAAGATAGTAGTTCAACAGAATTTAACAGGTGAAACATACATGCTTTATATGCTCAACGTGTGCGGGTAAAGGTTTACAGTTCAGACAACTTAATGCAAGTTTCATCAAGTAACATCAGCCAGAATCTGCTCCTATCCTTGACTGAAACTCACTAGTGCATGCATGTCCCAGACAGATCATAGTTGATCTAACTTATCCTTCTAAGTATTTCTTTCCCACCTCTCCACCATTACACGTGGATTCAAATTGCAGGCTTTTCTGAAATAAAATTTGAGTAGATTTGCATTCATACAGCCTTACATTTATACTTATTCAACGCCTTGACAATACTGATCTTTATTAAAACTAATAAAACAATTTTTAATCTGCTGTCAGTGAAGCATTTACACTTGTCTATTTTCCCAAGTTCTACTTGAGTGAAAAAATCAGTAATAGCAAGAGTTCTTTAATAATTAAAGTCACAACGCTGCCGCTCATAAGTGGATTAGTATCTTTCTCTATTAATCGATATCTCTACTCACCAGAAAATAAACTAAGCTAAGGATGGGAATTCAGCCTTTCCAAGGTGTGTAATGCCTGTACATGCATTCACATTGCTTTTTTTATCTATATAGATCTTGATTCAATTATTACTTCTAACTGGTACAAACACATTCACTGCATTGGCAACAAAAGACTTTTTTTTTTTTTCTTTTCAAAGGAGCTCATTAAACTGAAAGTAGTTAAGTGTAAAGTTTCCACGGAGTGTGTTGAAGATGTAATTTGGAGATAAGAGATACTGAAGTAACTTCTGTAGCAACCATCATTCTAGATCACGGCTGTCTCAGAATTATGAATTTTGTTGCATAACATGGATTTCTTTTTTTAAGGGAATTCCTGTTCCACACCAAGTAATACGTAAAACATCCTCTCTGCAGGTCTGGGACATGACTCGAAAGAGAGATACTGGTGGCAAACAGCGTGTTCTGCCGTACTTTACTACCAAAGGCAGTTACTTAAGGCAGACAACAGTAGAATTCATCCTATGTTTAGGCTTTGCACACAGAGAAGAAGGGTATATAGCAGCTCTAGACTCAGTAAAATCTCTTTTGTCTGTTTCTACTGAGAATGGCAGCTGGAGATGCTCCCTTTCACTTATTTCATGTTGGGGTAGGTACATCAGAACAGAACTCCAAGGCAATTTTTTTTAAAGTTTCTTTTTCCTGTGATTTCCTCACAAGGAGGCTGCCCATGGAAGAGTGATCTAGCACATACTGTATGCATGCTGTAGCTAACACTTCTTAATATCCCTTAATATGTACATTCCAGGTTATTTTCAAATGGCAAAAAGAAAATAATTCAAAGACGTTAAATGCTTCCTTCTGACAGAGACTTCCTTAGCAGCCTGTCCAGGAGGGGCAGATGAGGGAAACAAGATGGCATAATGGATTGGGCTCAGGGTATAAGCAATCTGTTCCCAGCTTTATCACTTGCCTCCCAAGTGACTTCATTTTATTTCACAGAGTGAAGAGCAGAGCAAGGAGAGGCAACAGTGCTAAGTCCCTCTGTGAAACACTGTCAGACCCATTAATGACATTACACAAGGGCAAAGGATTATTAGCTCTGGAGTCCCCAACACAAGGACATGGAGCTACTGGAACGAGTCCAGAGGAGGGCCATGAAGATGATCCGAGGGCTGGAGCACCTCTGCTATGAAGACAGGCTGAGAGAGTTGGGGCTGTTCAGCCTGGAGAAGAGAAGGCTCCAGGGTGATCTTATTGCAGCTTTCCAGTACCTAAAAGGGGCCTACAGGAAAGCTGGAGAGGGACTTTTTACAAGGGCGTGTAGTGATAGGACAAGAGGCAATGGCTTTAAACTGAAAGAGGGCAGATTTAGGTCAGATATAAGAAAGAAATTCTTTACATTGAGGGTGGTGAGGTACTGGAACAGGTTGCCCAGAGAAGTTGTAGATGCCCCATCCCTGGAGGTGTTCAAGGCCAGGTTGGATGAGGCTTTGGGCAACCTGGTGTAGCGGAGGATTTCCCTGCCCATGGCAGGGGGGTTGGAACTAGATGATCTTTGAGGTCCCTTACAACCCTAACCATTCTATGGTTCTATTCCCATAAGGAGCAAACCTCACCTTCAATCAGCCTTAGAGCCCCCCTTTGCCTCTTAAACTCAATTAAGTTTTATTTGTAGTGGTTTCTGAGTGACATGAGAAGCTATTGTGCAAAGGCCATCCCATGCAACACTACTGGGAGGCAAGGTCACTCAGGCTGGCTACTTTCCACAGCCACAGCGCAGGCTCTGGGCAACCTGGTGTAGTGGAGAGTGTTCCTGCCCATGGCAGGGAGGTTGGAACTAGATGATCTTTGAGGTCTCTTCCAACCCTAACCATTCTAGGATTCTAGGATTCTAGGTCAATGTCAGCACCTTCAGGAATCAAAGTGACACCTTCATGATCTCCCTCATTCCACAAGCAGAAGAGCACATCCAAACCCGTTCCTGGAAAAGCTCTGTGCTTATTCTCATTTTGTACGGTAAGGATGAAGCCTTGAGGGCCAAGGGAGAGAAGCCATTACAAAACGCTCACTGTCAAAAGCGATTTTAGTTTCAGTTCCAACAACACCGTGGAATTCAGTGCTCATTTCTATTGCAGAATGACCCATCCAGGTTGCTCAATGAGAAATTTTGCAGATTTTGAGTCTGGGTTTTGGTTTTTTTTTTGGCAATTGTTTGGAGGCTGTAACAATCTCTAGCCATTTTCTGAGAAAGTTTCAGTGTTGCGACAAGGAGAGCTTTAGGCTGCAAGCACGATACCAGTCTGTCCCAGGGCTTTCGGGGACAGTAAGTGGGCACAGGTACAAATGAGAGCTGCAGAACGCTTGCCTTCATCCTGCGCACCAAGAGCAACTGTGGCAATGTTCTCCTCCACACTAACATCTCTTCCAGTTAAGTTCTTTGAGGAACTCGATCACGAAGGAAAACTTAGCTCACTTGAGCCAGTCTCAGGTCCTCTGGTCTTACTGTCTCTTCCATACATCCACTAACCACCAACTATTCAAGCTCCCATGGGTAATCAAGCTGCTGATTAACTGCCAAAACTGTATTTTTGGCAATTACCTTATGAAATTGTTAAGTATAACAGTGTTTCTACAGACTGTGTTTTGACAAAGCTGTGAGCTACCACTAGGAAAGTGGAAATTAATCTGACATTATCAATAAAACATGAAAACATCTTTTAATCTGCCTAATCCTCTTTAAAATGTAAATACAGTAATTCTGTACAGTGACATGGACTAAAATACCAGTGAGAAAGAGAAATGGTATATGAAAAAGACAAACCTTGAAAACTGGAACCTTTTACAGTCCACCTGATACAATTAAAGCAATTTGAACTGTGGGGACATTAATCAGCCGCTTCCCAAATAAACATTTAGGTGAATCTCTGGTAGCAGAACTTCGTTTTTCTGAATTTTCAAGTAATTTACCGTCTACTTAGTGTTTGCACATAGTAATTCTAGAAAACAACACCTGAAGTCAGTAAGTCTAGGAAAATATCTTCTTGCTAAGAGGTCCACATCTCCCTTTTTTAACATTAATCTTGTGATCATTAATGCTTTTCTACTCCTAAAAGCAAGTGACAAAGCCACAAGCCTTAGCCTTATTTTTTCCTGTTGCTTGTTTTCAATGATATTACCCCAGTGACTGTATAAGAGAAAACACAGGCCTGGAGATGTATTTCAGATCCTGTTCGTACAGATATAACCGAACTGGCATTTTATTTGGCACGTCCTACACAGAAGCAAGCTACAGTAGGTAACCCACTAAAGCAAGCAAGTTCCCTCACCATATACCAGGGAGAGCAACGCACCTCCAAGCAGAAGCGCTATTCTTTGGAAATATCTGCAAAATGCCCCATAGCCATCACGATATTGCATCCAGAGCGATTGCTACATTTATAAGGATGTCTACAAGTAAATGAGGTCTATTTCGCAAGGTATGAAGAAACAACTGTTTCCACTTACTGGAAGCACAATAAATCAGTGGCTTGCTTATGCATTATTAAGCAGGCAGGAGAAAATATTCCAGATATGAAAGTTGAAGTAGACATTTTGAGTCAGGACTCAAAATGCTTACAGTTATGACTACAGTTTCTAATAGCATTTGCAAATGTAATTTTTGGGGATGGCTCTTCAGATTAAAGCAACTGTTGCACCTGCTCGTCAAGAAAAGCAGGACCTGCACAATCCACAAAAAAAAAAAGTTATTATTTTTCTCTCCAAAACTTCCAATATTCTCCCAAACTTACAGACTATCAACATCACCATCTCACATTACTTCATAATTCCAAAACCCCCAAATTCCTTAAGTGAGCATTTCTGTGATATAGATAGATACATGCCATGAGACAGTAATTCTTAGATCTAGTCCAGTATTTTCAATTTACAAAAATTTTCAAGTTCACTTAATACTTGTACCCTTTACTTATCCCAGTAAGCTTCAGTCTGGGCTTCAAAGGCAAAAAAGAAAACAGTAAATCTAACACTTGTGAGGCAAAGGAAATTTCATGAAACCACTAACAAAACCAGTCTTTTAAGAAATCAAGAACTAAGTATGCCGATGTTACAACAGCATCCAAATTTGTGAATAGTATCTGCTGTTTTAATCATTCTCAGGCTCCCACATGGTATGCAGCATCAGTAGCAAGCTGCAAAAGGCAACGTGCTCTCTTCAACAGCCCTATGTTTGTTTTTACATCAAATAACTTAATCAGAACACACACTGTTGTCAGATTTCTTCCGAAGTAATTAAATAAGTATTCAATGCCAATTAATCACAGTTAAATAAGGGTCTGTCACCAAAGTGCTATGTACACATTTCAGACTATTTAATGGTCAAATACTTGGCAGTATCAAAGTTAAACAATGATTCATTAAACCTCCTCCACTACACAATAGTTAGGCTAAACTTGAAGTGAAAGCATCAGACCTCTTTTGTTCTCCATGAAAAAGACATCAAACCTCAGTATGTGATATTCTTTTCTTCCTCACTCTGTAAACTGCTTTAATTGCATGAATCAGAATGTGTTCAGGTGCTACATATCCACTTTGCTTCTGCAGGTGCCTACCGATACTTTGGAATAGATGTTCAAACCTATCATCCAAATAATGAAAACACTTGACAGTGTGCCACACCTATTTAAAATGTTTATACATACTTCATGATGAAAGAAATATAATCCAAACTGAATCAACACTTAGGACGTAAACACCAGAAAAGAAAAGGATTTCTTTTTTTTTTAATCAAGAAAATAGGATCCTCCACTGAAGCAGCCAAATGCCACCAATAGCATTCAATGTTGTGCAACCTAAATTCCAAATATCAAGGACCCTAAGAGCAGTAGTACATTACTTCTAAATGTATTTGGCATTTCTAGTATACTTTGTTGGCCAGTGCATTCACAGAATAGAGCGGGCAGATTGATTTTATATACCTTGCAAAGAATTTACAAAGCCAACTTGCTTCAACACACATTGCAAAAATGCTTTGTTGCTACTTCTCTAGTCCACTGATTTGCCTCTTTGGAAAAGAAAAAGGTTTTAAGAGAAGGTCCTTCTAAGGATAGAAAGCTTTTGCCACTTGTGTGTGTGTGTGAGAGAGTGTGTGCGCAAATGCACAGGTGCATGCTCTCGGAATTTTTCTCCCCCCCTCAGAGATCAGGCTAATCCTCAATCCAGGGAATTTTAATTGCATCACACTTTAGTTCAATACGCAAACATTATTAATAAACACTGCTTTGCATAGTAACCTAAACTCCTCCACGGCAATTGGCCTAAATATCAATTTTCACATACTAGTACGCTGCATTTACCAGGGGGAAAAAAAATATATTCAAAATCTCTTTATCTACTCTGCAACAGCGAAGCCAGGAACACTCCCCCACTGTCCAGCCTCCAAGAAGAAAAAGTAACAAATTAAACCCTATTATCTCCCACTCCTTGCTGCAAACTGGCAGAAACCTGTCTGAAAGCAACTGGTACCGCTAGGAAGAGATTCAAGAAGGTACTTAGTCACACGCGTGCAACTAAACGTAAGACGCCTCAGCTGGGATCGCACTTTGCTCGAAGGTGGTCGTGCCACAGAGATGCTCCTTTGGTTTAAGACAACTTGAATTTAGAGGGACCAATGTTAGCCATCCGAAAGCATGCGCTTCACCTCCACCCCCAAGGAGGGGAAGCCCCTCTGTGCATCACTGGGCTGACACCGCCTGCGCCAGGGTGTCATCACCATGCTCCATCCCAGGGAGATGTGCTACCGGAGACCATGTCTCAGTTTTTGTACAGGCAGAGGTGTTAACTCACCCCGAAGAGAGAAATCGCATACTTGAACAGTCCAAATTACAGCTTATAAAACCAAAGTATTTTTAGACGTACGCATGGTAGTAAAATAATGCTCAGAATTGTCCATGCGGTAATAAAAGCACACTCAGAAGGCAGGAATAAAAGAAATAGTTGCACAGAACTGGGTACGTTTAAATGCCCATCAATTTAACTACGTTGAATATGTTTCCTTTTCTTGCAGTGGTATAAACTGACAGCTCCCCACAGATCTTGCTGTTAAGCTATGGCATTCAGTGACTGATAAGTCTTCACTCGTGCTCAGTTCACAGACATATGCTGAAAAAAGGAAAAAAAAAAGAAAAGAGAAAAAAAAAAAAAAAGTATTGCAACTACAAGCAGCCTTCCGTCTCATCAAAGCAGCGACAAAGTGGATTGTCCGTATCAAATGCTGGCAGGAAGCAGACATTACATCAACCTTGTAAAATACAACTATGAAATCAACAAAATAATTAAAGATGGATTACCGACTTTGAAAGGAACTGCAAGTTTGTGAAATATTTCTTCAGAAAGAAATCTGGAAATGCATCTCCTGCATAGCTGTCAATTACTGATCTATTCTGGCTTTTCTTCCCTGTTTCTACAAAGAAACGTCAATAGGTCTGTTATCTTTTTTTAATAGATGTTTAGCACCACATGTCCACACAAACTGCCATATACAGCATTACTGTCTTCCCCACAGGCATCCTATAAATATAAATAAGAATTCTACCCCATTTTTTTCTCTTTAGCGGCCTGAAACTGACAGGAATATTATCACTTTCTTAGACATTTGCAAATGGGCACAGTGGTGCTGGGCCAAAATATGCTGAGATCATAATATCCATTTATCTAAACTGCCAGCATGTAATGAATTCAGGTGGGATGCCTTCTATCCAAATTAATTTACTACTTGAAAAGGACTTTCTACACGAATGCTGTCAAACAGGAAAACAGTTAGGAAATGAGAAGAAAACATGAACGCTGTTTGATCTTATTTTTAAGTGTAGGGTTTAAAGAAAGAAGGATAACTACGACAAAGATAAGAATGGAAAACAGGCTTCTTTGGAAACGAATTTCTATTTTTACTGCTGATGGAGACATCTACATTACCTAGTACAAATATTCTGATCCTAACTGTACAGTTGTTTCTTGAGCTTTCCAGTCAAGAAACAGTCCAGAAAGAAACACACAGTATTTTAATGACATACTGATCAGAATTATTTTGCTTGCAGAAAATCAAAATAGGTCAACGCTCCATGCAAGTTGACTTACCCCTTTGCTAAATGATGTGGTACAGTTGATTTGTCTTTTTTCCTGAGTGTGCGCAGAAAATCATGTGTATTAACATCAGTTACCATCAACCAAAGCCTATCTCCTCACTTATGATAAAATGCAGAAAGGATACATAAAGTCTTCACTAAAAACAGAAGCACACAAAGGAAAATATCTTGACTGGGGAAAAAGAAAAAACAAACTGTAACTCCCCTTCTTTCTCAAACTGCTTTCATCAGAAATCTCGGAATACCTTCTGCATTGTAACTGCCTTTCATATTATATATCATTATCAATTAACCAGGTTGGCTACGATTTCAGCTGTAAGAGAATTTGCAAACTAGAATTTAACCTTGGTGCTGTATTATACTTGTTAACAAAATGACCTTTTTATAAAAACATGATAGATCTGGAATACTATATTCATTAGCGACTTTCAAATTATTGATCCCTGCAACGATACGCTCTACCCCAAAAATTAACATTCACAAATGACTTCTTTTGTAATTTATTGTGAAAGAAAGTACCGTAATCATTCGAAAGAATGAACTTCTGGCTATATAGTGAAGTTTTATCCTGTAACTGGAGTACAAAGCTACACCTCTGCTTCATAATTAGAATAACACTGAAAGCAGATACCTGCCCACCTCCTCCTCCCAATCCCTGGAGTAATATTAAACCTTTCTTACATAATTCTGTAATGAAGATTGCCATAACAAAATTCTAACAATTCAAGAATTTAAGCTCTGGATATCCTGCCTGCTACTTTTTAAATTAACTTTTATTCACTAAAGCTATTTTATGTTATCCTGAGTTTAATGAATAAAATCTACATTTAAACATACTGAAACAAAAATAAAACATACTGAAACAAATAAAACCAAGCCACCAACTCTAATGTACTGCCAAAATGCAGCACAGCTTAATTTCTGCTGTATACTACAGCATAAGTAACAAGATATTTTTAAGGCAGGTAGTCCAATTAACCTCCCCCCCAAAAAGTATTTATACAGAAGAGGGGGTACAGGAAGAGTTGACACTGGCCTCCTTCCCCCTCCTGAGGGAAAAAAAATATAATTAAAAAATGGTAACCACTTGCAACTTCTTATCAACTGGCCTTTAATTAGATGTGAAGTTGTACACTATCTACAGAATTTTCTGTTAATTTACACCACTTTCTTTTTCTATTCTAGATGTAAAGTTAGTTACCTACTTCAACTTCACCACAATACAAAGCATCACTATAATAGAAACCTGGAACAGTACATACAAAATATATCCGATATTGGGTTTAACTCGCAAGATTATGAATTTAATTCTTTGCTAAACTATTTAACCACAAACACATCTGCTTCTGAAAGAGCATTTGTGTAATCTAGTTGTTCTTTCTGCTGTAAATCCAATTTGGATTGAAAATATGTCCTAAGTGTTCCTCTGCTTAAGTGGGGGCTTACAATGAATTAAACTGAACGCTACAAATCTGGATGGACTGAAATACCTGAAGAGTGTTCTGTTGCTGAAATTTTTACATAAGAAGAAAAAAAGAAAAAGCTTTTAGAGCTACCTTCAGATTTGAGAGTTATATATAAACAAACATCAATACAAGAATTAAAACAAAAATGGAAATACATGTCACCTTTCTGGTAAGGTTTTTCCAACAACTAAAAGGAAGTTTTCCTGTGCTATTTATACTATCAAGACTAGATTCAGAACAGGCTTTAAATACCGTATTTCGGAAAACATCAGTGGCAGGAGTGGGGAATTTCACATAGCTCTTACAAATCTGCTCATATTTGTTATTTTCTTACCATTCTATCTCCTAAAGATAATTCACTGAAGAAGAATCTTAATTTGCTTCTTTTTTATGTTTTTCTTCCCTTTTGTTTTGATGTTGAAGTTAGAAGGGCTCAATCATCCCTCCAGTCTAAGATGACAATAACCAAGTAGGACATTACTCAATATAAAGCTTTTGCCTCCTGAAACCTTCAGTTTAAACTTCCATCCCGCTGACAGAGTTACCATTCAGAAAATAAATATTATCCTATATTTTACCAATTTTATATATTCAGGTCCCCTCCCACACACTGAAGAGAATGATTCTGATTAAAATCTTCCTTTTTTGAAGCCATGGAAGGGGAATTCTATATGGACTGTTGCTGTGAAAGCCAAGTCAAGACTTCTGCCCTCTACCTAGCCCATCCATTTTGAGGACAAAGCCTCTAGGCAGCTCAAACAGCAGAGGCATTTCATGTCTTCATCTGATTTCGTAAATCCTCATCTATTGCTTGGCATGTTCCTTTGGTTCGATCATTCATTTTTCTTTAGCTTCAGTTTCTTTTTCTTTCTCTCCTCTTCTGGAAAATGTGAATTGTTTTGCAAGGAGGGATTCTTTCTAACGTTCATTCATTATGTACCCATGTAACAATTCCTGAAATACCTTTTCCTTTTTAACTACTCATACTATAATAAGCCACTGCAACAACGCAGGTTTGGCTATCCAGAATTCATAATGGAAGACACTGGATTATTTTCAGTGAGTTTTTTTTTCCTGTCTCACATGAAATGTCATTACTACTGAACTCATGAGAAATTATGGTATAACTATCAGAAAATTATAACTGTGTCTCTTTTAGTTTGCTGTGCAAATAATCAAAGCATTTGCTTGGAAAATCTGCTGTGTGTTAAAAAGACACATTCTCTCCCATGAAATTAAAATTTTGCTCCTATTTAGGATATTTTAAACCACATTGTAGAGCAAAGCCACAGAAAATGGAAAAGGGGAAACATACCTCCCCCCCTTTTTTTTTTTCCACCACTGGAAAAAGGGGAAACATAGCCCCCATTTCTAAAAAAGAAATAAAGGAAGACCCAAGCAGCTACAGGCCAGTCAGTCTCACCTCTATGCCTGATCATGGAGCAGATCCTCCTGGCAACTATGCTAAGGCACATAGAAAACAAGGACGTGATTGGTGACAGCCAACATGGCTTCACTAAGGGCAAATTGTGCCTGACAAATTTCGTGGCCTTCTATGATGGGGTTACAGCGCTGGTGGATAATGCTTGTCCAAAGCACTTGATACTGCCCCACAAGACATCCTTGTCTCTAAATTCGAGAGGCAGATTTGATGGATGGACCACTCAGTGGATAAGGAATTGCATGGATGGTTGCACTCAGAGAGTTGTGGTCAATGGCTCAATGTCCAAATGGAGACCAGTGATGAGTGGTGTTCCTCAGGGGTCACTACTGGGGCCAGTGCTATTTAACATCTTTGTTGGTGACATGGACAGTGGGATCGAGTGCACCCTCAGCAAGTTTTCAGATGACACCAAGTTGTGTGGTGTTGTGGACACACTGGAGGGAAGGGATGCCATCCAGAGGGACCTTGACAGGTTTGAGAAGTGGGCCTGTGAGAACCTCATGAAGCTCAACAAGGCCAAGTGCAAGGTCCTGCATATGGGCTGAATGGATTGAGAGCAGTCCTGAGAAGGACTTGGAGGTGTTGGTTGATGAGAAGCTGAACACGAGCTGGCAATGTGCAGTCCCGAAAGCCAACTGTATCCTGGGCTGCATCAAAAGAAGTGTGGCCAGCAGGTCGAGGAACCTGATTCTGCCCCTCTACTCTGCTCTTGTGAGACCCCATCTGGAATACTGCATTCAGCTCTGGAGTCCCCAACACAAGAACATGGAGCTGCTGGAGCAGGTCCAGAGGAGGGTCACAAAGATGACCCAAGGGCTGGAGCACCTCTCCTGTGAAGACAGGCTGAGAGAGCTGGGGTTGCTCAGCCTGGAGAAGAGAAGGCTCTGGGGAGACCTAGTTGCCTTCCAGTACTCAAAGGGGGCCTACAAGAATGCTGAAGGGGGACTTTTTACAAGGGCATGTAGTGATAGGACAAGGGAGGAATGGCTTTAAACTGAAAGAGGGGAGATTGCTATCAGTTATAAGGAAGAAATTCTTCACTCTGAGGGTTGTGAAGCACTGGGTTGCCCAGAGAAGCTGTGGATGCCCCATCCCTGGAAGTGTTCAAGGCCAGATTGGATGAGACTTTGTGCAACCTGATGTAGTAGAAGGCGTCCCTACCCATGGCAGTGGGGTTGGAACTGGATGATATTTAAGGTCCCTTCCAACCCAAACCCTTCTATGATAACTTGGAAACAACTAGATTCACAACTTGGGTACCATTCACGAAACTGCAAAGGAAGAAGATACTGGGAAACTTGTCTTCCTGTTTATAAAGTACAGCCAAGCCCAGGGGTCAGGACACTCACATGAGAGGTGAAGGCTGGGCAAAGACACGTTATTTCAACCAGTCACAGAGCATGCACTGAATGTGGGTCACCCACCTCTTCAGCAAGCATGTTAATTGCTCTACTAGAGGCAATCTGCGGTAGGCCTCCTTCAGTCTCTGCTCTTGAAGCTGTTCTCCCTTTGGATGAATCAGTAAATAAGCATGGCACCGGAAGAAGGCAAATGAGCGCGTGCCTGAAGGCTACGGCAATCAGCATGGGAGAGACTACAGCTGGATTCAAATCCCTGTTTTTGTGGGGCCTAATTTAGGGCACAGAATGGATCCTCTCCTGCGGAGTAAGCTGTAGGGTATAAGGAGGAATGACTTCACCTTCTCTTAGGTTTCGTGATTGGCACCAAATTCCACTTGCAAACCTCGCCTGAGAAACAACTAAAATCTTTTGTCTCAGAAAAGCTGAAGGCAACTGCATCCCAAGCATTTTCTTCAAGTAAGGAGTGCTGTCCAAAGGAATCTCGATATAGTCTGACAATGCATTTCTTTGGGCCATCAGCTTCTGGGGAAAAAATACCACTATGATGTAAACGTCTTCACAGCTTAAACTATAATTAACAACACTGAAATGGAAATGTGAGGTATAATATACATTCAAATGAGAAAAAGCAAAATATGACCTCTTCTCTACTGTGTATTGTATTCATTATATTAAAAGAAAGGAATTTTAATAATTAAATGATTAAATGCTAAGCATTGTGGAAAGGTATATTGCACTACATATGACTTTACGGTACCCCCTCTACTGGGCAACTATTAGAAAGCTTCGCCTCAAAAACAAAAAGGAAAACCAGACTAGGAGTAAGTAGCTGCTGGCCATACTAAAACACTAGTAGTGTATAAATCAAAACCAAAGAACCTTTAATGTTCCTGTAGAAATATACCTTAAATTCATCCCGAGATTTTTTGATAGCTGAATGGTAGAGGTTAAATTATTTTAAAAACATATGCTTAGATATACATTGCTTAAAATGAAAGAAAAATCTAACATAGCTCTATAATTTTCTATTTTTTCATGGCTTTTAAATAATACAAAAGAAACTTAGAATGATAAACAAATATGTTAACAGCAACATTTCTTAACTTTTCTATAAACAGAGGAAAAAAAAAAAAATCACACACATCAAAAGAGAAAAAACAGCTTCACCGACAAGTCATTCAAGCAAAAGTGAATACAATTTACAATCTATTTTGTCTTTGTTCAATTCAAAGACAGACTTCACTGTGAAGCTCTGATTTACAACTGTCCAGCACTATGAACTCCTAAATAAATAAACAGGCAAAAATAGAAGAGTGCCATTCACAACAAGGGACTTCTGAGAATGCTGCTGTTTGTTATTTTCATAACAGAAAGACCCAAAAGAGGATTAATATACCTGAAGTGAGAGGCAGAGCCTCACTAGGATGCATGCTGGACCATCACGTAGCGCGCAGCATGCCCTGCCCCAAAGAGTTCATGTCAGTTAAGAGAAACCAACACAATTAACTATAAAAGGAACAACGAGAAAAGGGAAGATGTAGCAGTAAGCTGGAACAGAAAGTTGCAGGACAAGATGTGTGCCTTTTTTTTTTTTAGTACAGGAAAACAAAGGGGTCAAGGAATTAATGAGTTTCTCCACCCATATGTTTAACTACTGTCAGTTTATAGTTATACTGTGGTTACAATGATACTGGTGTATCTTGAGAGATGATTTTAAGATGAAGAAGAGCCAGCTTGTGGATGAACTTTACTGCACAAAGAGCAGGAAGTTACAGAGATGTAAGCATGAAAGATAAGCAGGCAAAACGATGATGGAGGGAGGAAAAAACACAGGAATGTGCCAACAGCTCAAGTTACCAGGTGCAGAAATATTAAAAGCTTTGCATGGCAAGAGAGCTAATGCTCAAAGGAAGCCACACTCCTTGCTGCACCTCCTGGTAGACTCCCTCAAAAGTACATCGGGGCTGTAAGATGAAGAAAAAGCCTTCTCTCCATCTGGCCCTGGGGAGGAGCTGCAAGACAGAGCTGCCAAAAGACTAGCTGGTAGTTACAGTCACAAAAGATGCCAAACTCAGGATGTTTGGATATCGAAAGAGTTTTGTACATATTGACTTGAATTTTTGCCCTGTGCGGGCTGGCTGCTTGCATGTGCCTTCTCCTTTACCCTCTGCTTTGTTCACCGCAGAATGAAGTTTCCTTCCTGTTTCTTCCAACATTGCTTTTTCCATTCCCCTTCACCATGCAATAGCACAAGTTCTGGATACAAACAAGCATGCTCTAAAAAGAGGAGAGCATGTCATCCCACACACAACCAAGGCACAAAGCCTGACACAGAGAGGCGCAGCTAGGAAGTGTGCAAGAGTTTGAGACAAAGTAAGTGAGCACAGGAGGTGAACAGAGGGTGGATACAACACTTAAACTACAAGAGTGCCTGTATTAATGTTTTGGAAATAGAGAGTGACAAAAAGTACCAGATAGGGGAACTATAATAACTACATATGAGTGGTAAAGGCAACAGAAAGGGTGTTTTACACTGAAAAACATGGGAAATCCTTACAGCAGGTGAGAGATCAGGTTCAGAAACAGTTCCCAAATTATAACTGTGGAAGCCTAAGGGCCACTGTCACCTAAAGGGAGATGGCAAAGTGCATCCAGGACATACTGCATAACCGTAAACATCTGATACATACAGACTATTCACACGGATATACTTAGAGAGATGAGGCATGACTTGCTGTCTGTTGAGAGAGATGCCTTTAGAGAGCAATTCAGAGAATCTGAGTTACTTTTTGCTTTGAACTGCTCTTACAGGAGCATATTTCACTCCACTAACTACAGAACTGCAGGGGCAACAGCCGGTTGTGTCTCAAGTTAATCTTCAGAGTATACTTTAATTAGTTTGCTTAATTTCATTCACATGGTTTCATTCACATGGGGTCTTAAGATTTCACAAGACCAATTAAGAATTCAGGTAGGGGAATTCTCAGTAAGTTTTCTTTCTTCCTTCAAAATAAACATGTCTGTCTTTGGGTCTTATTCACTTATTTACGCATTCATTTTTGGTTTTCTGACATCCATTTTCACCACAATTTTGTTGTTGTTGTGGTTTCTTTTTTTTTTTTTTTTTTTTTAAATCAGCAGCTTTTCTACTGAAACTACACCAGAAACATTAGGATGAAGAAGTTCCAGGACTGCAAGGAACTGGACAACCAGAGGAGCAATGCAAAGGCTATGATGAAAATACCTATCTTTCAGGTATTCACATCCAATATAAAAAACACTATAAACCCCTCCCATGGACTGAAAGCACAAGTTATATTTTGGAATAAACACTACAAATTTTGCAAATACTCCCTGCCACAATCCAATCTCAAGACATTTTGGGAAAGGCTGTTTTAAAACAACTGCTTTGCTGCTATTCTGCATTAAAAAAAAAGGCATTAACCAAGTCTCTCACAAGGCAGGATTAAAATAGAAAAATACATACATAATAATGAAATTAAACGACAGAAAAATATCTTGTGTTTTTCCTTGCATCTTCACAAAACAGCACCAGCACAGTTGTTGTTTCTGGATCAATTTATGGATACATTGTTAAAACACAGGAAACAAAAGTGTAACTTCAAGCAAAAAACCACAGAAGGCAAAATTGTGTCAATAACCCAACCACTATTAATAATACAGAGTATTAATGAGTAGAAACAGCATTGTAGATATTTAATTATAATATTTAGAAAACAAATGTTGGCTCTGATGGTTTTCAAAATGTAGCTTAACTTTAGAATGCATATGAAAAGCATCCAATAAACTTTTCATCACAGCTGAATGGTATTTACAACGCCTCTTAACTTTCAGAATGTCTATTTTGTCCTTGACTGACTCTGGAGAGGAAGTCCTTAAATAGCAATTCACATTCCAAATATGAACATTCAATTCCTGAAGTTTTTAGTGGTCACCTATACAGCAGTCATGCTTTCACAAAGGGGTCACCAACAAGTTTAAGTGTTTGGGTCCCACCAGAACCTTTCAGGATGTTCTGGACAATCAGGGTTTTGTTTGTTTTGTTCTTCAAAAGAAAGGAGACTGAAATGTTTCTTGACATCAAGGTTTTGTACCCTTTCATAATCCAGTGTTTTTTTTTCTGGAAAACTGTCATCGCACAGTTGGTATAGCAAATGCTGGTCCTGTGAAACAAAAGTCTCTAGTAAAGCACATGACCAATGTGGCCAGGTCTATTCTACTTTCCAGAAGGTTCCTTACTTCGGCATGGTACCACACTCTCTCTCATACCTGCAGAAGTCTCTCCACAATGGACCACTTGGCATGATTCCGACCTAAATTAAGCCAAGATATCACAAATTTCCTGAACTAGAAACCCAAATGAATATTGAAAACAAAACCTGAGGTATGTTGTAAACAGTATCACTAAAGCGTTACCACTTGCATGGGTCACATTATTTCCTCCTCAGTACATCAGACACCCAAAGGACCAGAAAAGAGATCCTGGTAGAACTGAAAGATTCTGACATCAGAGAATTTAAACTAGCTGTAAATCCCATTGAGGAGGTATGACTCATCTCTGAGGTTTAAATTAGATTATCAACCAAGTGAAGCAGCACAGTAAATCTACAATAAAAGATGAATGCCTACAGGAAAATAATTTTTGCCCCTAGTGGCAGATGCTTGAACTTTAAAGGATCTGAGACTAAGCTCTTTGTCTAAGCCTTCCTGACAGAAAACAATTGAAATAATTTCTTAGTTGGTCCAACTTTGCTCCATATGCCACATGGAAACAATATCTAAACCCAGTAAAAGAAAGTATATTGTCACTTCTTAACCAATTGAGGATCAAACAATTTACAGAAACCAAGACTTATTTTGCTGACAATTAAGCTCTATCACCAAGACTTGAGATTCAATGAAATTTGACAATTGTGAAGAAAGAGGCTTTTGTCCGAGTAAGGCTGAAGCATTTGGAAGAATCAACAAAAAATCAGAAGACCGAATTAGATGGAAGTATCGGAGCCTTTGAGGATAGTTTAGAATTCACTAATTATAATAACTGCCTTCCATGCTCTGTTTCCTCTCTGAATTGCATCAGTATTATAGCAGAAAGGCATATAGCAAAAGGCAAATCGTCTAAGGAGCAAGTATTACAACCATCACACTTCCTCTTACACCAACACCAAGCTCTGTCTATCCGGCTGGTCAAGCTCTGTTATGAAAAACCACCATCCCTTTAAAAGATGATATGAAAGACAAGTACGAATCACTGCTGTACACCAAATCTAAGGGGGTGAGGTGCCTTTTAAGCCTTTCTTCCGTGCTGAAAGCCATCACATTGACTTTCTAGTAATTCAGATACAACCCCAAGAGGTTTTCAAATTCTCTTGTATTCTAGTGCTGGAGGTCACTAGCTGGGATTATATTCTTGCATGTCTTCATCATGGAGGCAGAGAATGAATATATTCTTCTGTTTTTCCAAGAACCATAATACTAACTTGTTCTCCTCCGCCCATTGAATTGAAAAATACATAAGATTTCTATTCAAAACACCTCCATGCCTATTTTACAAGTAATAAAAGGCAGTCAATAAACATCTCAACTTCTTGCATCTCATGAGAAGTACAAACAACAGAAGCAGAGCACAAAGGTATTAACAAATTAAGCAGTGCCCACAGCACTACATTTTAAAATAAAAACATCTCAGATAATTTCAGAAACTTAGGATTTTGCATTTCGCAAAATGTTTGTGTCTCCATTAAAAGTGCATAATAACATTGCTTTATTGCGTGGTTAAGATGGGAAAACAATTAAGGAAATCCCATTTTTCCACAAGAATGTTTCCATGTTTTAAGCAAACAAACACTTCTGGAAAGTGTCAGATTGGACATTTCTACTCTGGAACACTCAGCAGGTGAACAAAATCATCAGTATAAGCTGTCATAATCTTTGGGAAACACTTATTTCTGAACAATCACTTCTAAACACTGTTCCTTAAGCCTTTGGTAGTAGCTGAGCAACACTGGTTATTAAATTGAGGTGCAGCAGAGTTTATTTTTTCTTATCTCAATTGAGAAAAAAAATGTTGGGATTGTTTTTTTTATTTTTCTGTTGGGGATTTTTGGGGGTTTAAACATAAGCAGCATTTAGTGAATGGCTTTGAATTCGATATTAAACCATACTCGTAGCTTAATTATGAAAAAAGATCATTGTCACTACATATTCGGAATATTAAAACTTGTCAGCTTTGTAAAAACCTCAAGGCACTTTTTTCTCTCAAATTTGGTTTTATTTTGAAAGCGCTTCTTAGATAAGATTTCTTAATATTAGAAGTAGTCTAGTATAACCAGTTTTCTGTTGAAAATATTGGGGAAAAAACGTTCCCTCTATATTGTTAGTTCAACAGAAAAAAAGATGACACTTCTAAAGCTAAAACCATCTATATTTCACAATTCTGGTGCTTTCAATTTACAGAGGCTTCTGCAGATATATTTTGTCCTAAATGAGCATGAAATACTTTCTTTTTCCTCCAACGGTAAGGGAACGTTAGCTGACCAAAGGTAACTACTATCAACTCTTCCTTAAACCATTTCACCATTTTTTAGTCAGGAAATACCAGAAAAATTCTGGAAGGCTGACAGTAATTGTTTACTTTTGGCCAGTTGTTGAGACTAGGGGGAGGGAGAATTGTTCTTCTAAGAGGAGACTGGGGAATGAAGGAAGGGAGAAAGGAAAGAAGCATTATACTAACATCAGGCAAAGCATAGGTGTTTTTTTTTTTATGTATGCATGTATTTTTAATATATATATTTAATATATGTGTGCATGTGTGTATATATAAATGAATATCAAAATTGTAGTTTATTCCTTTCTCTAAATTTAGTGGAAAATTCCGAAAACTGAAGATTTTAAGATACCTACCCTTAAGCACAAAGACAGCTAGGTATCCTGAACCCCAACACGGTAGTGAGTAGGAAAGACAGCTTTTCTTCAGTGAGATTTAGAGCAAAAGCCTAACATTGGTGCTCTCAATAATGCTCGGAAGAGTCTGTGTCTCTAACACAAACCTGGTAAACTGAGGCTAATGTTAACCTTTGTGAATATCCTTCTTTGCCTGGTCATTACTCATTATACGCACTCTTCAAACTGGAAATCTAAATGGCTATAAAATACAAATAATCATTGACTTGAAGAAGTCCTATTATTTTATGCCAGAAAATTGCGTATTTTACTCACTGAACCCTTAAATTCTATTATTGAAAGGATAATCTTACCATAACAAAGATGCCGTTTGTACTTTATGCTTAACAGTAACTTAACCAAGTAAGCGCCATAGAGCAAACCTGGTCTGAACAGGCACAGGAACCTCAGCGCTTCAGTCTGCTTTTAGTTTCTCCTTCTGTAAACTGGAAGAAAGTTAGGCTCCCATCTCATTAGGTGATGCACAGATTGACTCATTTTTACAGGTCGTAACAAAAATAGAGGGTTCTTCATTAAGTTGCCCAGCATTAAGCGTGTATTGCCCTCTTCCAGTGAGAGGGAAGAGAAAGCAAACACGAGTGATACACAGCAACAGTACGTCTGAAACTGTTCATTATTCCATGTAATGAGAAGATCGTTGCATGTAAAACATTTAACATTCTAAACCCTATCTCTCTAAGTGAAGACAGACACCACCACAGATTATAAACATAAAATAAGCGCAATGGAAGAAGAGATGAATGAGATACTGCAAAGTTTATTTACAGCCTTAAGTGTTCATATTAAAAAGGAGGCGGGAGGGGGAAAGAACACTGAGCAAATGTCCCCGGCATCTAATCACTTACTGTTCTCTGGGCACGTCCTAGAAAGGATGGGGTAGGAACAGCATTCCTGTATGAGGAATTTGCTTACGACATCTTAAAAACAGATGTAGGAACTTTGTCTAAAAATTTAGACTGAACTGCATCTATTTGGGGTTGTGAACATTCAAACTCATGAACATGAAATTATGCTGTGAAATGAATACATGCAGGGACAAAGGAACACGTATTCCCGATGAAGGGAAGCTTACCGCAAAGCAGAGGCTTTTTCTTGCCTACGCATGAATTAGCAATATTCTGCATTGCATCGTTTGCATATTAAACAAACAATAACTTCATTGAGAAAAAACAGGTTTACCACACACACAGAGAAATCTCATTACATCTGATAAAAAGAAAACTGAGGAAGAGAAGACAGGCCACCATCCATTATACCTTTTAATTGCCAGCAATAACGTCCATGTTCCAAATCTTCACCTTCTCAGTTTTCCATGCACCTTCAGACTATTTTGCACTCTGTGTCCCAACACGAAAACAGTCTAGTGGAGATTTATGTTTGGAAGAAGGCAGGACACATGCAGAAGACAGTGTAAAGGGGCTGGCAGAGACGGAAGAGAAGCATTGCCAGACACAGAAAGCAGAGGATAAATTCAGGTACATAGTGGGTGAAAACTGACAAGGACCACGCTGGTGGAGATAAAACCCACAAACTTCTGAGGAGTTCAGCTTTAAACTTCCTTTGAGTTTACCAATGTCATGAACGTCACACAAGTAGCACACGACAACAGCTCAAGTTTGAGGAGCATTAGCAACCTCTATGTTCTTTTTTTAACTGGCAAACGAGGGAGGATGAGAAGATGCTGCAACCAGAAGACAAGCAGGTCAGTAGTCATTCATGAGTCTTCTATAGCACTGAAAAGTCCAACATGAAAACAAAACCACCTCCTTAGTATACAACACGCTTCTACTCTGAACCAAACAGTTGAGAATGAAGACTTTGACATCCTTCTCCCATGTTCCAGTCAGCTGGTTTTGCATGCTGGCTCTGTGAATACAATTTCCTACCCAGCGTTAGGTGAGAAACACCTAAAGCAGCCTCAGCTGCTCCAGACGTTTCAGAAATCTCCTCACTCTGCAACCTCTCATTAGGGACCACCACAACTAAATATTCTGCTCAAGCAAAAATCAAAAGCTATTGCAACAAAATATGCAAATGAGAATCACCTCAGAAAACATCCAAGAAGAGCCCAAATTTAAACGAGCATTAAAATAAACCTCCACCAACCTGCAGTTTTCAGTTTCAAGCTACCTAACCTCAAGGTTGGTATTGCCACAAGCAATAATTAATGTCCATTACATACTACTATGCTAATTACAGGACTATTGTCCGGTAACTAATAAAACAACAAAAAAGTTTTTCATATGCTTGATGCTATTTTAAAACACTTTGTAAAGCTCTCTTAAGACTGGTAGCTGTCAACACATACAGCTTGCCATAATGCTGCCTCCCCCAAATATAACATTATCTTGCATAAAATGACATCAGAAATCAAAACCTGAAGGAGGTTTGCGTATGGCAGGTTTGTGTAAGGAGGCAGATGTATTCACGCGAATACATACCAAAAAGCCTCTGACAAAGTACCTACTGATTCTGACAGAAAAAAAGAACACCTGGGGAAGACAGGGTGGAAGCAAGCAAGTAATGTTGTCTGGTACTATTCACAAATAGCTTAGTAATTAACTCTATCAAATTGTATTTTTTAAACTGAACAGCACGCTAAAGTCAAGCTCGATTCAATACCTCCACTTCCCTAACTGTTGATTTCTATCCTTTGGTTTTTATTCTGGATTGCCAAACCAGGCAAATTCACATACAATACCCATTCTTTCTTTTCTACGCTAAAATTTTAATTTTGGATCAAGAAGTGCCTTTTGTTTCCAAACACTCTCCAAGATCAACATAGGCACAAACTAATCTTCACTTGTTGCATAATCTGCAAGATGCTGGCAATGTGAAAAAAAAAAAAAAAAGACTAATTAATTGACCCAGATGCTGCAGTGCAGATTACCTAGGATCATCTGGGAGATTTCTGTGCAGTATAAAGCAGAACAGTGCTAATGAAATGAGTCTGCACTGTGATAGTATTTGTTTTATTTTAATTTACAGCCATTCAGATTTAAAAAAAAAAAAACAAACACAAACAAAAATAACCAAAACCACAAACACTAAAATAGCCATTTTTTTCTGAAAACACCACAGTAGTCTGCGTCGGTGTGTCCGTAAGACAATGAAAGATTTTGGCAGAGGAGAGAGCCCAGAAGAGCCAAGAGCCAGATGTGTAGGGCTTTCACTTGGGATGGGGAAGCCACGTGTTCACGGCCCACATTAAATGAGACAGGGAGATGATCTGGGCTGCCCTCCTCACATGTTTCGCATACGTGCTCTCACCACTTGGCTATTCATTATCCCTGCTCTGCTCTTCCCCAAAATAATTTTTTTTGGAAATGTTTTTGCCTTGTTCCAAGGTGGAATGAAAGTGGGTTTTTGCTGAGTTTTTTTCCTCATTTCTCAAAAACGCTCATTTCCCACCCAGAACAGGCATTCATGAAGAGCAAGAGAGGAGATCCTATCCAGGTGGCGCCTCCAATCCCCACTACCCACAACAGTCACAGCAGCATCTAGCAATTTTTAAGCAGATTAAAAATACCAAAAACGTATATATTTAGAATAAGTTATTATCAAAACCAAAAACCCCGCTCTGTCCTTCAGATTATCTTCAAAAGCTAATTTGCAGCTGTATCACCTCAGCTAGGCCCTCTTTTTAAGCCCCTGGCAGTTTTTCCATCGATACTACTGCCGCTCTCCCTCTGTTTTCAAGTGTCTCCAACGAATATTTCCCTCCTTCTTGCCACAAATCCCATCAAAATAAGCCTGCCGCCTATGCGAGACTAAAACAGAACTCTGCGTTCACTTTTCCGCTACACTTGCAGGAAAGATACATCTCCGAACAGCTTCTGTGCAGTCTTCTAAAGCCAATACTTTTAATTAGGTTTCTCCGCCTCGGTCGACTCCTCCGTGCCTCCTTTTTGCTCGGCTGAGGTGGGGCGAGAGCAGCTCTCTCTGCAGTCGCCGTAGCAAATGAAAAAACTAGACTTTGCGATATCTGGGCAGGTCAGCATACGGCCAGAAATGAGTTTCGCAGCAGGCCGTTTTCCTCACCAGGGGATCTTAATGTGGAGAAGATAGAAAAATCCCTGTGAAGGGACGTGAAATCTCGTGCCAGGAAAGCAGGAGACGGTGCACTTGGAAGTGGTTGTCAGTACAAGCTTCACGCTATTTCCCTATCAAATAGTGTCCCGTCCCCTCCTACAAACAGCCTTTCCGTAAACCTTTTAATTTTATCTCCTGTATGAAGCGTAAGTAGGGTGAGCGCTGACTCGGTGAACTGAAAATGTAATGGGCTTGTCTCATCAGTTTACGGCCAAGTTTCATTCAATTATTATTGCAGAGAAAAATAGGATAGAGGTGAATTGAGCTATGATAATAGATAATAAATGTAAACACAACTCCAGAGTGCTATTTACTGACTTTAAAGACTACTCCTATATAGCAATCGACTTTATAAGGCTCCTGACAGAATCATAATGGTGATAAAATGCATGGAAGTGTAAGACTATTTAAACTCTTAACAAAAGCCATGATAATAGTAACAGTAAGTGAGCAACTCCCACAAAATATCATTTAATAATCACGCCCTGATAAGGTTTAAAGTACATATTGCCATTGTTATACGAAAAAACATTAAAGTGTTTTTTTTAAACACATGTAGCAACCTAACAGGTTTTAATTACCACACCTACTTCAGTGACGAGCTGTTCCACTCAAACACCCAAACATAATATTTACAACGTTGTGCGGTTGTTAAGGATCTTGATGATTGATGGAACCTATTGTGTTGCCATCTTAATAACAACAAATGCAAGTGATTACCAACACGGAAGAGAGAATCTGTGTTTTTATTTTACAACAAAAGGCTGTCCTATAGGGACTTCTTTTCAACATAAACTAACAAACCTGCATGCACGTGAACGTGCTTTAGAGCTCGGCACACAGAGTAAAAAACAAAGCCTCTGCTGCTTTCGGGACAATGTATTTTTTTGTATTAGCTAAAGAGAACATGAAACCTTTCAGAAGAGCTGGTATAGTTTTTCACAATGCCACAGAATTCATCTTGACCACAAGGAAATATCTGAAAACTGCATCAGAAAGATAGCATAGATCTTGTTTCCGAAAAAAAGAAAGCAATTGACACACTGAGTCAAATAGGAATACAATACATTTTCTGGCATCGCTACTGAATATTTATATCAGTGATGAATGAGACTACAAACGAAATATTTTAACATGAAGCTTTGCCTTGTTAACTGTATGATATGCCAAAACACCACCTACTGTAAATCACAGGGTTTAAGACCAGTATTTCTTGTTTAAACATGCTACTTGTTCAGCAGAATCACTTGTGTGAACAAGCACACATTAATGTACGCTAACTAGAGCAGTTTCACTATCCAACTGATAGAATATAATTTAACAATCTCATTATCAGCATTGTAATTTTCAGACTGCTGAAATATCATATTTGTTGCAAATATTAAACGGTTTAAATACTCTAACAACATTGCTCATTTGACACTTCTGTCAGATAAAATGCAGATAGGCACTTGTGCATTGATGAACGTGCTTTTAATCCTATAAAGAAACTTTCTTTGTCACCTTATGGGTGTTTCAACACTTGATTTATGAACACCGTAATTAAAATCCTTATGCCTTAGAGAAAAACAAACTCTTCATTATAACAACAGCTTTCTTTCACATGTTTATCTTTTAATATTCAGAGTTTGCTTTTATATGCTGCTATTAGCTATCAGTTTGGCACGTCATGCCCAGCTGCCAAGACAGGAGAATATTTCTCTCTATAATCTGGTCAAACCTCAACGTCTGGATAAGCACTCAAAGGGATCAATGTTTACTTTACAGCTTCCACAAAGCGGTTGTGGGGGGAAAAAAAAAAAAATCTGCTCATTTAACAGGCAGAGGACAACCATCACACAATTTAGCACTTTGTATTTCTAGGAAGGCCAGAAATGCTGTAATGTCTGCCAAAATATTTCTCCTCCTTCTATGAATTGTCAGAACCAAGAGTTCGGAGAGACACAATTTTAAAGAAAAAGAATATAAAAAAGAGCTAGATTTTCATGTGCATTTCTGTAGCAGTTCTGGTTCAATTTGAATTTTAGACGGATCTCTGGAGGGGGAAGAGATTCCTATTTTATCTGAACAAATTAATGCATATCATTCTTTCATTCTTACAGCATCCATCAGCACAGTAGCAGCAGGTTTCAGTTTCCTAAATTAAATGCAATTCAAAATTACACATAATCTTTACTAAAATTACCCTTACTGAAAGTGATGCAGTTACACATTAGCATTTCTTCTCTAAAGAAATCTCTGTCCACAAATCCCAGAAAAGAACAATTCATTTACAGGCTAAGCAAGTAATCTTGAATCAAATCCTAAAGCTTGTCAAAACTAGGATCTCCTAAACTATCAATAAGAAACTAATTTCCAAAGAGGGAACTCCCAATTCAAGTCACTGCTGCTGAAGTCCTGTTCCCTTTTGCCTAGCTTTCTATCAAGTTAGTTTTGAAATGTTACAAACATCTTGACAAAGAAATGAAAAAGAATAATGGCTGACGGCCTCCTTGACAGGACCAAGGCATCAGACTCTATCAGGTTATCTGACTTCTGGCCACTAACTACAAAGCGAACAAAGTTCCTGAACTCAGCATTACAAGAACCTGAAAAGCTTACTGCATAAAAGAGCAAGAAAAAAATACTATATTTGCAGATAATGAAGACAACAAACAGAACCACATTAATATTGCTCGGGGCGAGGTTGAAAATTCACTCCTCAAATATCATCTCTAAAAATACAACAGATAAATTTTGTTATCCTTCTAACAAGCTGTTGTAATGCTAGGCTGGGATAAAACAGATGATGCTGCCCTCTTGTGCTAGACGTGCACAGAAACCAGCCCCTTTATTCCTGCAAGTGACACATGAAGAAGAATATATAAAGCATTCACTATGAAGTGGAAAACCTCTGCGTTTTCCTCTTTACAGATACCTTGACATACACGCAATTCCCTTACTGGGATTTGGATAGAAGAGCAAAGGAAGTTTCGAGAGAAAGAGTCAAATTCTACAATCCAAAAAATAATGTAAACAAGTTCTCTCAACAAATGCAGACAAGTCAGATGCGATAAATCCTCAAGTACAACCACGTAATCTGTAATTTCCCTATGGCTGTTCAAGTGATGCTGTATAGGCATCTACTGATAGATTTGCATCGCGGTCATAAATATCCCAACATTCTTCTGAATGCTGGATAACACAATAAGCTTTAGTCACTTAGGATTATCAGCTCAGTAGGGTTAGGTTAAGTGCTTAAGAAAGAAAGAGACAGTTGTTTATTAATAAGGTTCTTCCAATGCCAAACATACTTAAAAGCAGTAACATCTGACTATTTTTAGACCTATGCCAAATTACAGAAAGGTGAAATCTGTGTACATACAAATATTTTTGGGTGGGAAGAGAGAAAGGAAAGGGGTCTTCATATTTCTCTCTGTCTCTGCTACATAATCCAGGTTCCAAAACCACATTCAAATTCTTGTATCATCTGGGTAAGATGCTAGCTACTATTCCCTTTACAATCACCTCCTCCCTGTATATTGCTAATGCAATCTGTAAAGCGAGATCGTGGGCTCATGCCTAAACTGATTCACAAAGCATAATTTTTTTAGAAATAAGTCATTTCATTTATTCACCATGACTGATTGGAACTACACTGTTGGGAGCTGACAGACATGTCATGATTCACCACATACTTCCATTTCCTAATGTCGACTCCCTGATGCTGCTCATTAGTCTGTTTCCCCAATAAGAACTATCGAAATCTTGGGATGTCTATTCATTTAAGTTTCCTTCCTTGAATTTGAAACACGGATCACTGTGTGTTCAAAATACCGACTGTGGCATTTTTTAATTGCTGATTATTTTTGGAGAAGTAAAACAGTAAGAGTCAGTTCAGCAACTGCTTCTACTAAGGTCTTAGAGACTTAGACAAATACTGAGAACACGCTGGATGCTTAAATGACAGATCTGTCACTGCAATATCAGCTTTGCTATTATGGGATATGATAACTTATAGCTTGGCTTGGCTATTACAATCACAACCTTAGAAAAAGAAGCCTTTAATAATTTCAATTTCTTTTTAGTATGTCTTCCATAGCCTTAAAAAAAGAAAAAAAAAAAAGGAAAAAACAAAGAAAAACAAAGAAAAAAAAAGAAAAACAAAGGAAAAAAGAAAAAAGAAAAAAGAAAAAAAGAAAAAAGGGAAAAAAGAAAAAGGGAAAAAAGAAAAAGGGAAAAAGAAAAAGGGAAAAAAGAAAAAAGGAAAAAAGAAAAAAGGAAAAAAGAAAAAAGGAAAAAAGAAAAAAGGAAAAAAGAAAAAGGGAAAAAGAAAAAGGGAAAAAAGAAAAAGGGAAAAAAGAAAAAGGGAAAAAAGAAAAAGGGAAAAAAAGAAAAAGGGAAAAAAGAAAAAGGGAAAAAAGAAAAAGGGAAAAAGAAAAAGGGAAAAAAAGGGAAAAAAGAAAAAAGGAAAAAAGAAAAAAAGGAAAAAAAGAAAAAAGGAAAAAAGAAAAAAGGAAAAAAGAAAAAAGGAAAAAAGAAAAAAAGGAAAAAAAAGAAAAAAGGAAAAAGAAAAAGGAAAAAAGAAAAAAAGGAAAAAAGAAAAAAAGGAAAAAAGAAAAAAGGAAAAAAGAAAAAAGGAAAAAAGAAAAAAAAGGAAAAAAAGAAAAAAAGGAAAAAAGAAAAAAGGAAAAAGAAAAAAAGGAAAAAGAAAAAAGAAAAAAGAAAAAAAGAAAAAAAAGAAAAAAAGAAAAAAGAAAAAAAAGAAAAAAAGAAAAAAGAAAAAAAAGAAAAAAGAAAAAAGAAAAAAGAAATAAAAAGACTTCTACTTAAACAAACCTCATCCCAACGCAAGAAAATAGCATCTGAAGTTCTAAAAGATAAATACACATAAAAAACCCACGTAAATCGAAAAATGAAACACAGATGTTTAAAACAGTATTTCAGAACTGCCACATGCTGCAGTTCTGAACAGGAGCATCGTCTCACATATCATCTTTTCCTTTTTCTATCTTCCTTTTTGAAAAGATGCATAGATCAGAACAGCAGTACCTTTGCATGCCACCATGACCAGAAGAAAGATGAAGGGAAAGAAATATATGCACACTGAAGTTAATCTTCTATTACAAAATATCTGCTGATAAATAGAAACACACATCTGTAAGTCATGACAGTGTGTGAATCTCAGCGATAGACAGGTTTTATGAATGTCACTCTTTTACAAAGCACTGCTAATTCGACCTTCACAGTATGCTACAAAGCAAACTGTTATTTATTACTCTGTATTGTCCCTGATGTTTGCTCTATGGTTCTGTTTGTTACAATGAGCCATGTTTATAGGCATTCTTACAAGATGATTATGTATTCCCTCAAAAATGCAGTAACTAGATATGCCACACATACACCAAAAAAAAAAAAAAAAAAAGGAAAAAGAGGAAAATCCCTGTCTATCTCAACAAACCCCACCAGTACTATGATTTCCTGTGATGTATGTGCTCTCACTAGCTCTTCACTAATCTGTCTCCAGAGCTTAGGGCTTCACTATTAATTCTTTGCAGTGGCCTTGAATTCACACCACCACAGACTCACAGTACAAGCAGATCAGCCTTAAACTTGCGCAGTTGTAGACTCTTTTTTTAAAGGGGAAATTGTACGTTTCATTCATCGTATTATAGGCATGAACTTTTTCTCCACATTTATATTGTTTCCCCTGAAAATTACTAATTTTAGTAACTACTCTGAAACAATAAAGCCATCACTATATACCCTTACAATCATTAAACAGCTTCTGGAACTATGAGAAGTCGTCTGTGTTCCTTTTCTTCAAGGGAGTGAAGGCTATCAGATTTCTGTTTCTCATGTAAGACTGGCTATCAAATCAGTACCACCCCACTTTCACACTCTCCTCACTCTGCTCCGGCGTCTCTCTCTTTTCTTTTGAGGAACATAAGGATCTGGATTGTATTTTTAAATTGTATGCTTTACACTTCTGTCCATTCTGGAAGGAGAGTAAGCTACACAGTTTCTCAAAAACTGTGAATTACCACACATGCTTAAAATTACTTTTTAGAGGAGGAAATAATTTTGGGGCTCAAGCTTTCAAAGAAAAGCACAAGAAAGGCATCTCCACAAAACATACGCATATACATTCAGCATATGGAGAAGACCACTGTGTAACTGAACCAGAACATCAGCAATGCAACGAACAAGTCACTGTACAACAATCTACAATTCATTTTTCTGTAGACTGCACTTGAAAAGAGTAAGACCAATCATCAACAAGCAGTCAACACTCTTAAATTTTAAAAGACTACATTTAAATTTAAACATTTTAATTATAAGAAGTAAAAAACTCCCACAAATGTGCAAAAATACTATAAATTCATAATTGCTCAGATATAGTACAGTTAACATAATCAACGAGGTACATTAAATCATTAAATACTAAAGATTTTTTTTACTATTAAACTTACCTATAGGGTTTCTGTCAAAAAACAACACAGGAGCTTTCAAAATGGATTGAAACATTTTGTTGTGCAAAGTCTGACCAGAATTAACAAGAACTTGAAACACCAGAAGACTTCTTATTATGCCAAACAGTATTGTAGCCACTGTTAAACCTGAAACATAAAAAACAAGGACAGTGCATGCATACAGGTATCAATCTTTCATACAGAAAAGAATTTAAAAATAAAAATGAACTAAAACGAAATTTTTTTGACATCTGTATATAGCAAGAATCCAAACTTAAGCCTAGGGTCTCAGACTGAATGTAGAACATAAGACATCTTACATTTATCACTAGCTTCAGTTACTATCATATCATCGATTTAAACAACTCCCTTTCAGTTTGAAAGAATTGGTACTTTATAGAAATGCAGGAAATGTCTGTTAACCAAAATAATAAAATAAATCTGTATTAAAACCTTTTGTGTAACAGCTCTGCTAAGAAATTCATTTCACAGTGCCATGTATAATTGTGGCTTGCAGAGGTCACTGAAGATTCAACATTTGCCAGCAGGTATTAACCAAGTAATATATACATGGCTATTGAGAGACGACCTCGAGTTATTCTCAATCGGCCCAAATCGCTCATGCCATTCTTCCCCTTGTAAACCACATCAAATCATTTAAATTATGTGTATTTCTTTAACACACTGTAAGATGCATCCCTTATGCCATGTGAAATAGAGTCCCTTTAGGGAACTGGTCTGCAGGCTGTTTGTCTTTCTCCTGGGCACACCTCCATTTACAAGACAGGGGTACTACAAGGCAAAAGACGGAAACGAAGAATGATGAGATTGCTGCTGCTCTATTTGCTGTGAGTAGCCTCCAACATCCTGCCCAAATTCTCAGTGAAGAGAAGGTGTTAACTTCACATTTGGCAGTGCCTTCAGGCTGCAGGTGATCTGCTCCAGAAACGAAGCACTGCCACCACAAGCCCAGATGGTCAGGCCTTGAGGACACCATTAAGTTAGACCCTGACTATCAACATAAAACACTACCTATTTTAAAGACAGGCTAAAACTGGATGGAATTCAGTTTCAGCTATGGCAACAGTGGGAAAGACTGAGGTTTTAAACTGTATGATGTGGTTAAGTCAATCAGTTATTCCATCTTGCTTACTGCTGTATCCTACCAGGATGCAAGAAAAAGTATCACTATCTCCCTTGTCTGCTTGCAGTTTATTGGCCGTGTTTTGTGTGGTGCTGTTTTTAAGAAAAAAAAGCATGTGGCTGAGATGAGAGCTTGTTCGCCTTGTCCTGACTGCTGTACTCCAGGCCAGGTAAAAGAAAACACCTTTTCAAGAGTAACTGTGCGTATCCAAACAGGAAAGCTGGGTCATGCAAAAGGAGAGCCGAAGAGCTGCTAAGCAGGAGGCTGTGACAGAACCCACGTGGGTTAGAACAACAGTCTGTGGGAGAGATGGGAGGAGAGAGAGCACGTCCCGGGAACCCCACATTTCTGTACAACTTCACCCAGACTTCGAAGCCTCTCGAAGTTGCTGCCATGACCCTCACCAAACAAATCACCTGAAAAGACCTAATGGCTAAGAAGGGTGAGGAAAAAGACTTCCTTTCAAGTCCTTCATCCGGTCTGTCTCATGCCGAAGGTTTTTGCCTCCCCCCTTTACGAGCTTACCACCTCGGTATGAGAGAGACAAGGACTCTTTGCACGCTTACTTTATGGAAAAGATGTGGAATTGGTACCTCCGCTCTGGCCAATGGGGTTTTGCATCAACAGAAATTTTACTCTTCTAAATCTTGGTCTCATAGAAACAACAAGGACTAGAAAGGAACTATCATGGTAAATTTTTTTTTTTTTTCCAAACATTGAGAATCAGAAATAAAAATGTTAAATCGTTTTATGGAGTTTCAGAGGTTATAGAAAAAGGTATGTTGGATTATTATATACTTCATATGAAATGTACTATCTTTTTATAACTTTTTCAACTTCACTTACAATTTTGTGTAGGTAACTCAATGCTCTCTGTTCAACTATTGCAAACATCTCACTAAGCCATCCGAACATTTCAATATAAAGGTAACTTTTGCTGTTCTGCTAGAACAAAATTTGCCTTAAAGGATAAAATTTTCCATAATGTGGTTTAGGTTATATGGTCAGAGAAAGCCAAGTTTGCCACACTTAATCATACTGTGCAGTCCACTGGAACGGCTCATGAAATAAGACATTACACAGATGTCCCAGTTTTAGCTGGGACAGAGTTTTTTTTTAACAGCCAGAAGAGCTCCCTGTTTTGGTTTCACTCAGAGGCTCACTCTGAGAAGAATGTTGATAGCAAGCTGATGTTTGTGGTTGGAAGTGAAACTCCAAGGACTTTTCAGTGTGCGGAGTACAGAAACACGGCAGGATAAGGGGGGAGCATAGCTGGGACAAGGGGGACACGATTCCCCTTGTCATTTGTGTGGAACTTAAGACTGAGGGCCAAACTGGCCAATTAGTATTCCATATCATGCAGCGTCATGCCCAGTATAAAAGCGAGGGTCAGCCGGGAAGAAGGGCTTTTGCGCTTTTGCTCTTTTTGCACTTTTGCTCTTTTGCGCTTGCTGCGCTGCTGCTCTGCTGTTTTTTTTTTCTTTCTCTCTCTCTCTCTTTCTCTCCCTCTCTGCCCCTCTCTATTTCGGGGCCTCGCGTTCGTCCGGGATTTGCAGTTTTCGGGACGAGACGGGCTTCGCATACGAGGGGTGGTGAGCACCTACATTGTATTAAATCATCTGTATTAAATCACTCTTATCTCAACCCACGGGTTTCACGTTTATCCTTTAATTCTCTCCCTCATTCCTGGGGGTGGGGGAGGGGGAGTGACCGGCTGTGTGTGGGGCGGTTCAACATAACCCACGACAACAGAGAAAATAAGAGCCAAATTTATCTGGCTCCTAAATTGCTGCTTCCCAGGCCAAGCACAATGTTTTCCGTCAAGCACTTGGATCACGTGTATTCCTGAAAAAAACCTAAACAAAAAATCCTCCACCCAGCCTCTCACCCAGGAGGGATGTTTCCGAATACATTCAATGCACATTCTTCTGGTATTCCACCTGTTTTCTCAGACCTATCATTTACATCTCCATCAAGAAATTAACATGCCATACAACACAGTACATCACTAGAAGTGCTAAATAGCAGAGTCTGAGAGCTTATTTCTACACATGATTTTTCTATGCCAAGTTTTACAACATTTCAGAGTACTATTTCAAGATGTTTGGATGCCTGAAAACAAGGATCAATACCCTTTTCTGGATATTCAGAGGCATATGCCTACCTCTTGAAATACACGGAAATATTTTTTAACTTCCTGCTTTGCATACCCATCTAGGATACTTCTTAAAAACTGGTTCTTTTGCTACAGCACTTCAGAAGGAATGTTGCCATGCCAATTTTTAGAACAGCGCAGAATGAAGATCCATTTCTAATCCCTCTTGCCCATCCATATAATGACTGAAGATTTAGCTCAATGACCTATTAGTATAGACAATAACTGCAACCTTACGGTGACTGACTTTTTGAATACTCAATTCCTAGTTTACTTTCCAAAATCAAGGCAAAGCAAATTAAGAGTCTGCATTCAACCTATTTCTTCCATTAGATTTTTTTATTTATTCCAATTAATTTAGTCAAGAAGCAAGACTGAGGCTTCTAATCTGTTAAGACATTACTCAGTTACTGCTTGAAATCACATTTCCCCCCATTGCCATTGCTTTACACCTCTGAAAACTGTTTATGATAATAGGTCAGATAATAAATAGTTCTTTAGACACACACACATGTGCATGTGTAATTACCTGCGTAAATTCCCAAATAAAAGTTAAGGTCTAGATGTTCGGTCTCATTTGCTCCATTTTTTCCATTTGTTGTGACATTCAACTTTTCTTGATGATTTGCCCTGTGGAAATGCATACAGAAGATAATGATCATCAAATTGCATTCTGCAAATATTCATGAGTACATTTAACTGTTTCTAGATTCAACTCTTGTTGAAATCTTTAGTTCAAAAGACCTCATGTACTGATATTGTCATGCATCACACCACAAGTAGAAGCTATCACAGGCTACACTTCAGCATAAAACTTAAATTTTTTTCCACCCTAAAAATGAGTGAAGATAAGAAAAAGATCAAGCATGCTGTGACGTTTCCTAGAACAGGGGGTTCCCCTCCCATCACCTATACAACACTGATTTCTATTAGACAAACTTTTCTTGACTGAAAAGGCAGAAATGACTGACCAGTTATTATGATCAACTTACCAGTAAGAAAGCCACCAGTCCTGTAGCACATATGCCACCTTGAGTAAAAGGGGAAAATACAAGAATTATCTTACAAAATGAAAAAAAACATTAGAAAATTAAATTTCCTTGCTATTCTTTCATGTTCTCTGGGAAAACATCACATATTCAGGAAAGTATGCCATCCAGTCTTTCAAGACCAGCAGCAATTTGCAAAGCACATTAGAAGGTGCATTAGAATCCTCTACAAAGAAAGAAGTTACCTTAAATTACCTCACATGATATCAAACTAAAAGAAAGCAATGCACTTAAGCAAACAAAATATAGTAGCTCTTCCTAATGTATGTTAATTGCACATTAAAGAAGTCATTTTTTCAGTTCCTAAATTTGCTACTAGAGATATTCCAAATGCTTTTTGATTAACAAACTTTCTGATGTTACCAGTCCAGAAATTTGTGTTTACAGGAGATAATTACCAGAAACAAGGTTGAAGAAGGATGAGAGAAAAGAGGGAGAGAAAAACTACTGCCACCTTCCTTCTGCGCTCAGAGGTGACTACAGACTTGTAACAGGGCTATTTATCTCAAAATACACCTCTG
Source organism: Tauraco erythrolophus (assembly GCF_009769465.1). Taxonomy (NCBI): domain Eukaryota; kingdom Metazoa; phylum Chordata; class Aves; order Musophagiformes; family Musophagidae; genus Tauraco; species Tauraco erythrolophus. Next base: position 77,954,597 of record NC_141465.1, on the reverse strand, counting down.
TTCATGTGGATTTAAAGTTCTGGGCAGTCTGCTGCAGAGATTTGATCTTGCTTAGCTATCTTTCCAACAAACTCAATTCAACGATAACCAAAAAGCAAGTAACATGTTTAAATTTATAGGCTATTTTTTACAGCCAAGACCAATCATTTCCATGAAACAAATTTACACTTTCCCAGCAGGAAACAGAGAAAAAGGCAACAAGCTAACTTCACGCAGCTTCCTCAGCTCACCATGTCTTTCAGTAAGTTTCAAAATCATTTTCCTTATTTAAAAATTCTTTCATGTACTTGCTACAGTCTGCATTACACACAATATCTGCCTATCCTCTTCTTCACTTTCTTCTTCTGCTAAACAGGCACCCTCCTTCTAGTCCCTCTTATAACCTGCGCTTATCAGCAGACAAGTTTTTCTTTTAACACTTCTGTTGGACTCTCTCCTCCTCTACCCAGTCAATCTCTTTACCCTCCTCAACTGGAAACATACTGATTGTTCAGATTTGTTAAACACTACTTCATACACCTTATGATTTTGTTCTGTATCTCCAAAAATTAGACTGGCGTATAATTTCTGTGCCATGCTGCCAGTAGAATAATTATTTTATTGAAGTATTAAAACTGCTGAAATAAGGATCAGTGCAAGACCTCTCAATGCTGAACCAAAACTCCATGCTGATATATAAAATTTGATCCAAGTATACTACAAAATTATTAAAGAACATCATGCTCCCAAACATTTTAGATGAAACATCATCATAACAAGCACACACTATGTTCAAAAGAAGCAAGAAAGAAAAAAGAAAGCAGGCAAACCAAAAATACATTCAATATTATTTGTGGCTCCCGACAACTTACCTGTGCCAAAATATTGAATAATAAAAGTATAAAAATCACACAGTAGTTTGCTCCTGCAGTGAAATATTTTCTGTAAACCTTAAAGTTTATTTCTCCCTCAGAGCGACTCTCCTCTGGCACTGTAGCCAGTGCATTTTCAGCCTGGAAAAAAAAACCACAACGGAATAAAAACCATCAACCTTGCAATCACAGACACAGACTAAGCCACTTGAAAGTCACAGAATCATAGAATCGTTTAGGTTGGAAGAAACTTTCTAGACCACTGAGTCCAACCATTAACCTAACACTGCCAAGTCCACCACTAAACCATGGCTCCGAGCACCACATCTGCACATCTTTTAAATACCTTCAGGGATGGTGACTCCACCACTTCCCTGGGCAGCCTGTTCCAATGCTTGACAACCCTTTCGATGAAGACATTTTTCCTAATAGCCAACCTAGACCTCCCCTGGCGTAACTTGAGGCCATTCCCTCTTGTCCTATCGATTGTTACTTGAAAGAAGAGACCAACACCCACCTCGCTACAACCTCCTTTCAGGTAGGTGTAGAGAGTCATAAGGTCTCCCCTCAGCCTCCTTTTCTCCAGACTGAACAACCTCAGTTCTCTCAGCTGCTCCTCACAAGACTTGTTCTCTAGACCCTTCACCAGCTTCATTGCCCTTCTTTGGATACGCTCCAGCACCTCAATGTCTGTCTGGTAGTGAGGGGCCCAAAACTGAACACAGTATTTGAGGTGCCGCCTCATCAGTGCCAAGTGCAGGGGACAATCCCTTCCCTAGTCCTGCTGGCCACGCTATTTCTGATACAAGCCAGGATGCTATTGGCCTTTTGGCCACCTGGGCACACTGCCGGCTCATATTCAGCTGGCTGCAGACCAAAACCCCCAGGTCCTATTCAGCCAGGCAGCTTTCCATCCACTCTTCCCCAAGCCTGTAGCATTGTATGGGGTTGCTGTGACCCAAATGCAGGACACAGGCCTTGTTGAACCTCATACAATTGGCCTTGGCTGATTTATCCAGCCTGTCCAGTCACGGCTCAGAACGAACAATTAAATAAGGAGACAAAGTGATTATGCATATAAAAATTTTAAATATCAAAACTATAGCTTTGACAAAAAAAATTACTCCCAGTGCAGCAATACCAAAGAATGTACTCTGTAGAATGACATTGTGAGAACTTCATTTTGCATTGCATCACAGCATGCAACATGGCTTCATTTACAGCCAGAAATATTTAATCTAACTGACAGCTAAACCAGGTTTTTCTTTTCTTATACACTACCTTCAGTCATAACAGCTCTGGAAACTAAGGCCGTCTTTTGGGAAAGATTCTGTTTTCAGAATCCAAGTGTGTGTAATATTTATTTTTCAGAAAAGCATTTGAAGTAAACGCTTTTCTGCAAGTATGCACCAAGATCAATCGACATATGCCCAGAGTAACAAATTAACCATAAAGTCCTAATCACCTCCTTGTAAATACCAACAAAGCATCTGTTCGGAGTAAACAAGTGAAATGACAAATAAGAATATATGATAGAAAAACTAGTGCTGGTTTAGTGGACACATAACATTTGATTTTGTTGTCAGGAGACACAGCTGTACAAGAGCAGTGGAATCAACAGACCAGACACAGAAGTGAAAAAAGAAATCCCACCTACTCACCTATAGAAGAGAAGCCTATCTTGTTTTTTTTTGTTTCGCCAGCCCCCTCACCCATCCAACAGCTCTAATGGTGCTAAAAAGTCTGGCGCACCTCTGTGGATTCAACAGTGGAGTCACCACTGGGACATTAATAACATCAGATAAGTTTACTGCTTTGGAGCATAAAACCATTCCTCCAAAAAGGTGCAGAAATCAAGAGTCCATAGCATCATTCTTTTTTTTTTTTTCCTGACTGCTTTTTATTATAGAAAAGAAATAATATATACCTATAGCACAAAGATGACAATCATCAGGGACGCACAGGGATTACTCGTTCCATTTGTTCCATGTGCCCCATGGATGCAGTGCTAGCACAAGCCTAGCAGCATTACAGGGCTCCTGCACTGTTTTGTGTGAATGCGAGCACACCAGCAGAAGGCCACTGCTGGTACAGAAACCTTATGGCTGCTTTTGCACTGTGTAGACCAAGAGATAACAAGGCATCGGGAAGTCAAGCTGGCACCATACAAAGCATTCTGTTTTCATCAACAGAAGGGCTGGGGAGAGCAATGCAGTGGTGCCCCAAAGTTACCCCCTCAAGGACAGCTCAAGATCATGTGGGTATGTTAATGCCAGCCATGCAAATGTAGACTTTGTATAAAGCCGCCTCTTCTGCATGCACTTCCCAGAGCTCAGGATTTCAGGAGAAGTTATTAATTTGAGCTCAGCACTGCACAAACAGACAGAACCCACCCAATACAGTGGTACTGGCCCTTTAAAGCACCGCTGTCAGAGGACAGGATGAAGGAAGCACAGCACAGTGTCTTGGGACACCTACAGGAATGCTTCCTGCATCCAGCACAGCTGATGTTGAACCTGAACAAACTCACTCCGCCAGGTTTGAACAGAACAGGGCAGAGGTGTGGGACGCCTGCCCTCTGTGGTCCAGGTGGCAGGACTGCCAGCCAAGCACAGCGCTGGGCAGATCTACCTGGGGTGAGCTCTCACCTGCAAACGCAATCCAACAGTCCCTGAAATTCAAACGCAGGAGGGAAAGCCCTTATTGCAGTTGAAGTTAAAAACCAGCCAGACAAGAACTGAAACATGTCTATCCTTTGAGCACTCACAGGTGGCTGTTCCACTGCTCCGTCTTTCTGTGAGTGGACAGAAGAATCCTGGGACCAGACGGAGGACTCCGAGAAGGTTCGGCTCCGGGCAGACTTCAGGTTGGGGGTTCCTGGAACTGATGTCTGTTCTACCTCCTCAGTTTTTTTCAGAAGGGATGCAAAGTCAATGCCAGATCTCAGGAACTCTGAATAGGTACCTTTCCCCATCATTTTACCCTAGAATTAATATAAGCTTTGATTATCTTCGTTATACACTTTCTGTAAAAGACAATTTTTCCTATCTAACCCTGCTGCCTCTGGGGTTCTGCAGTTGCTGAGCACACATCCCACTGCAGTAACTGAGCTGACGCCTCTAACTATCAGTTCCTCATTTAGGAGAGCAGAAACAAGCTCTTCACCCCCTAACCAGTCCCTTCCCAGTAGTAACCAGGCCAAGGAGCACACAAACAGGATGACAAAATTCCCAGTTACAGCCAGGTGAGAATTACCTCTTTGGAGAGGCTGCAGGAGACAGCCATGCACCTTTAGGTCAAGCTGTTGAACGAGATACATAACCATCAGTCTTTTTGTATTACTCTGGGCGAGGGGTAAACAGCAGCTTAATATTTTGGTCTTCATATAGCTCTATAAGGAGCAACACAGACCATTTCCACACTTCTTACAGCTCTATCACATAGGCATTTCAAGAAAGCTACTGTAACTTTTAAAGAGATTTGAATGGGAAGAAAAACACAGTTAGTGTCCTTTGTTGCAACTCTGTGATGCATCAAAAGTAATCTGAAGTACTTCGCTACTCATCCTTAAAAAACAAAAAAAAAACCAACTGAAGTTCTTGCATTTATAGAATCATAGAACAGTTTGGATTGGAAGGGACCTCAAAGATCATCTAGTTCCAACCCCTCTGCCATGGGCAGGGACACCTTCTACTAGACCACGCTGCTCAAAGCCTCATCCAACCTGGCCTTGAACACCGCCAAGGATGGGGCATCCACAACTTCTCTGGGCAACCTGTTCCAATGTGTCACCACCCTCAACGTAAAAAATTTCTTCCTTATATCTAATGGAAATCTATACTCTTTCAGTTTAAAGCCACTTCCCCTCTACCCGTGAATATCTGGTACAACAGTTTGGAAGTAATCAGTATCGCTGAAAGCCTGCTTATTCTCAAAGGTATCTGTGGCCATTTCTCAGTCTTAGTTTAGAAATGGGACTGGTTGCAAAATCTACATAGTTCTTAATTCACACAAAACTGTAAGAAAGAAGAATAAAAGCAAAGTATTAACATAGTCTCAAGAGAAGCAATTCTCTCACAGTATATTATATATACATAAGATAAAAATCAATACGTAAGATTATGTTTATGCACGATAAAACTCGGATTTTTCAGGGAAGGTATTCTAATAAAAATCAACTGATTTCTATTAATAATTACAAACCTTTAAAAACATATATAGTCATTAGTAGACAGAAAATATATTTACAAACAGAAAACAAAAACCTCTAACTTTTTTTTTTTTCATTTTTAGATTAAAAAGGATAATTAGAGAGTATGTGAGATATAAAAGTACTGACACTGAAATCACTTACATCTTTTAAAATTATAATCTGATTTGCAGCATGGAGATATTGCAACTGGTGAGTGACCAAAACAGAGATCTTCTGATGTAAGGCTTGACAAATACATCTGCAAAGAGATGGAAAAATTAATCAAAAAATGAAGTATCCTGAAACGTCGTGACTATTTCTGGAAAATATCTTCTATTCAACTATACAGTTTTTAAAATAAGAAAAAAAGATGCTCATGTTCATTAGATTTATGAAAATCACACTTGACAAATATGTTCCTTCCTTAACTTTGTAAGTTTTCAAGGTAGGGAAAAGAAATTTCATGTTTCTGGTCTGGGATGAAAGAGGAAGAAATATCTTAAAGACATTTAATTGAAATTCTTAAACATCCTCCTAATAAACGGCACTGTGCGTTTTCCTTGACAGATCCACTCCTGTTGGCTCATTTTTGCTAACACGCTAACTCCTGTTTGCTAACGGGACACGGGAGGGTGGCATTCACTGCAAAAGAGAAAGAAACAAAACCTTCCCCACACCCAAATTCTCTCTCCCTATGCTCCAAAGAAACACAAGTGAAGTCACAGGAATCCAACAGTACAAATTCAATGCAGAAATTCAAATAAGCAGTTAAGGGGAGTGAGGCAGAAAAAGAACATGATCTTAACAGCAATGATATCATATTGCTTACTGTGTTTCATACCTTCATGTTGTATATCCAATTAACTCCCTACACAGCTTTTAACACCTATTTTATCACTCCTACAAAGACTGTAGGAAGTAGAGTACTATAAAACAGTTAATACAAGTACTAGTCAGCATAATAACATGCAGAAAGTACATTATAGTGTTCCAAATAAATTGCGCAGTTAAAACCAACACTCTTTCTAAGAAAGTTCTACGCCTGCTATGCAGCATTCAAGCTACTATAAAACCATGATGTCATTCTTAGGTGGCCAAGAGAACAAATAATCAAGGTATTTGCAGCAGCATAACTATTTGAGCAGTTGCAACTATTTATACACCAAGTTCTTCACAGGAATATTATTCTGGTGTGGTTAATGTCTACCCTCTGAGCAGTCGCTGAAACAAGCCACATGGCAACTAGAGAACCAGCTGAAGACACGCAACAAAATATAATCTTCAACCGAACTTATCCAGAGAACTGGACAAAGATCAGAGAGGCTACAAGATATTTACTTGCCTAGTAGGAAAGCTGCCAAAAGAGACTATATCAGTATTCACCATGAAGAGATCCAGCTTTTGCTTACATAGTCCCACAGCCTATATACCACTTTGATCACTGAATTTTCTGTGCCAGATGTGTACCTAACAGCTTACTGGGACAAACTAGCCACTAGAAAACCCGAAGGCTGAAAATCTTTAAATCTTGATCCTGAGTCACGGTGAGCCCACTGCACTTTAGGTTTGCATTTAGAGGGGACCAAAAAAAAAAAAAAAAAAAGAGAGAGAAAAAAAAAGTGGGTTATCGCAGCATCACAGCAAACCCATTAGAGCTGTCAGCACAGCATCCTGCGTGATCTTGATCTCAAGAGAGAAGGCAAAAATGACCTCTGTGGAAATTTTTATTTCCACCGATACATCAGTTCACTCAATTGAGAATTTTTTAAAAAAACAACAACTCTCTATTTGATGTCTATCTGGGTAGAAAGAAGCTAGCTGAATAATCTGTTGATAACAGGTGAGTAGAAAAATTGTTGTCACAATTCACTGGCAGGAGCACAGGGAGGAAAAATTGCAACAAAGAGTGTATACTTAGATCTATTACCAAGTTAAACAACTCACTGCTCAGACAGCTCACTAGAAAATTTGGCCATTTAAAATACTGTATCATCATGAAGCACAGAAGTTGCAAAACTAGTAAAATACTCAATATATACTCAATGTCTGTTTCAAAACATCAAACTACTTGAATTTTATGTTTGAAACATTTTTTTATTTTTTTAAAAATGTTCTGTCTCTCACTTGACAACATTCGTTTTGCAGCTTACAGTGAGCATTAACTTTGTAGGGTGCTTTGGCTGCCACAGAGGACTGAAGCCAGAGGCCAAAGAGAGGCTGAGCAAAACCGAATGTGATAAAAGAGCTGGCCCAAAACTCAGAGAGCCTGCTGAATTCTTATTAGTGAAAACTCAGTATTGTCTTAGAACTGAAAAAGAAAAAAAAAACACCAAAAAACCATACCTCAAAATAGTCCATAAGTGTTCATGTTTTTAACTGGTTCACAAAGGCTTAGTTTCATCACATATCTAATTTTAGAAATACTGCTCTGCATAGCTGAAGAAAAGCACTCATCAATTCTAGGTGAAAGAGTCTGGGAGACAGTGTCTCCCTTTCTCACTGACATTACAGAGAATCCAGGGAAAGTGTGACTCAGCAGGGGACATACCTGGTCCAAGGGTTCAGGCATTTGCAGGAGTACACCCAGAACTGCCATCACCTTTTTACCTGCTGTTTAAAACCCCACAAAATTTACCCTCCTTGTGCTTCTCCATTACTCTCAAGAGGCATACTCTGTTAGTTGGACTGTGAGCACAATTAGTTCGACTCTGATACATGACAATAGGACAAATTACTGCACAAATTGCAGTCACCATCATCACATTTATTAAATTCATTTACACATCTATTAAATACACAAGCACACACAGACACACACACACATGTGCACATGGTCAGATGAGATCCAGACGGAGAAGACCCAAAGGTTCTTCAGCCTCTTCAGTATAAGGAAAAGGGGGATGAAGGGACTATGAAAGTTGGATCTTCTTTCCCAAGTAAGAATCCATTTAAACTTAAAAACATTCCTGACAGATGTATGATGAGTTGTTCTGCATGTTTAAGCTCAACAACAGAAATTTCAGCATCCTTGAAAATGTATGCCAGGGTGTCATGGTTTGATGTGGGGGGGGAGGTCCGTCCAGGTGGCAGAAGCTGCCCATCAGAACAGACTCTCATGCCCCTCGGGGCTTGAGCCAATCGGCGCCTTTGTGAATTGCCCTATTTACGTCAGGACAAAGGAACCGGAAAGGTGTGCCTTTGCCCAGGAGCGAGGAGAAGGGAGGGGGGCTCAGCCCCTGCTCCCTGGTGCCTGGCCGGGCGGCAGCCCGCGCTGGGCCGGTGCCCCCCCCACTGAGGATGGCGGCGGCGGAGCCACTTGGGGAACTCGGGGACAGCCCCACTCCCGGGGCACCCACCAGGCCGAGTTCACCCAGAAAGGACTGAGATCTGAGAGAAACGGCCACACCAACACCAGGTCAGTGAAGATGGAACGGGACAATGTGTGCCGCAGCTGAGTGCCCCTTGCAGACCAGTGGTGAGACGGCGAGCGCTCCCCGTTGCTGCTAAAGGCCCACTCGCAGCCCGTGGAGGATCCATGTTGAGAAGAGATGCCAGAGCCTGAGCACGGTACGCATCTAGAGTCCGTGGGATGACCCCGCCGATGGGGAGGTGCTTTGTTAAAGGAGATGCCTGAGCCTGAGACTATTGTGAATCATGGGCACAGGTCGAGCCGCATTTACGCATTTAAAGTCTGTAGGGAGACACATTTAAGGTCGATATGATGACCTATGCCAGAGCGAGTGGCAACAACTCCCTAAGAATCCAAGACTGTGGTAAAGCCTGCACTGGAGCAATCCGATGGGGAAGGATTGCGTCCTGCAGGTAGGACTCACACTTTCTCCGTGAGTAGGGGATCCACTGAAGCAAGGGACAATGGTGTAAGGACTCCTCCTTTAAAAGAAGCGGCAGTATCAACATGGAATGAACTGACCTGCACTCCCCCATTCCTTGCCCCCCTGCGCCGCTGGGGGGAGGAGGTAGAGCCGGGAAGAAAAGGCAAAGGGGGGGAGTGGTGTTGTTTTTAAGATTTGGCCTTGTTTTCTTGGTATCCTCTCAAGTAAACATTTTTGTTTGCTTTTGTCTTTTTAGTTAGCTGTTAATAAACTGTTTTGCTTTAAGGAAACTGAGTCTCTTTTGCCTGGGACCGTGGTTGGTGGGTGCTCCTCTGTTCTTGTCTCGACCTTCAGCTCTTTTATTATATTTTTCTCCTCTCCACTTTACTGGAGTGGGAGACCAGCTGCGTGGAGTTTAGTCGCCGGATCGGCCTAACCCACAACACAGGGGCAAGCTACCTTCACCATTACAAAATTTTTAGCTAAAATCCATGTTTATGTCTTTTGGCACAATTTCAATCCACTACTTCCCAAAGTCAGTAGACCAGTTTATTGCTGTGTACACAGTCCTCTATACAGTAAAGTCTTTCTCCTCCAAACAAGAGGAAAAAAACCCCACCAAACCAAACGCTCCTCCAAATGTACTACTTTTTTTTTTTTTTCTTTTAAGTGACAAACAGTTTTCTCTTTTCTTCTTTTTTTCCCCCATCCATAACACTTTAATGTTCTTGATGAGCTACACCAGAGTCTGAAGCTGGTCCACATGTTTTGGAAGTGCACAAAATTGAAACATTACTCCAGCTGAGACCTTACAGGTACAAAACACAATAGGAGGATTCCTTTACCTGTACTGCCAGATACAGTACTGGTCACAAGTCCCAGGGTGTGGTTTCCTTAGCAAGACCATGACATTGCTGACTCAAACCAGATTTGTGATCTACTGCAATCTGCACCTCCTTCTCCATAAAACTGTCGTACTACTGATCCCTGCTCATTCACGGAGTCAACACTTTGCACTTAACCCCGCTGCATGCATCTATTAATTCACATTCCATAACCAAGACTTTCCAAATCCCTGTTCATCTCCAGAACTGCCTGAAGCATTGCCTGGTCTTGTATCACCTGAAAATGTTGCATCAATGACTTTCATTCATCATGCAGAATACCAGACTCGGGATAGATCTCTCTAGAAATTACACTCTTTCAATTCAACAAAAACAAACAAACAAATAATATTTAAAGTTAACAAACCTAAGTAACAGTATACTATTACCCTATTAAAAAACCCATTGCACCGTAACAGCAAACTTCTATACAATTAAAAACAAGGCTTTAAGTAACCTGATCTACCGGAAGGTGTCTCTGCCCATGCACAGCAGCGAGGTTGGAACTAGGTGATTTTTAAGATCCCTTCCAACCCAAATCATTCTATGATTCTGTGAAAAAATTATCCTGAGCTTTGATACTGCAGAGCATGCAGCAGAAGATTTTTACTCTATAACAACACAGAGCTCCTCTATGCAAAGGGAGTGTCTTAGTGCTTTCGTGCATACGAATCCTCGTTTGTTCTTCCTTCCCTATCAGGTTTTCTTTTCTTTGAGACAAGTTGTTCTTTAATCTTTTTTAAGTTTTTATCTCCAAGAACCAGCTTGCTTTCACCTCTGCAAAGTGCTTCTTCTTTAATGATTCCACTTTCTTCCTTACCGCTCTTTTTGCCTCTCCTTATTGGAAGTTCACATGCAAGTTTAACTTCACTCTAGTTAATACTTACATTTGTTTCAATGGAAATAATCACTGATATGAAATAAAAGCACATGCAGAAGTGCTCAGGCATAACACCTTTGTTATATTAATTTACTTACTACATTTGTTTTTCTCTCCTCTCCTGTTAAATGTAAGTTGTTTAGGGAGAACAATCCCCCAACTGGTTTCGTACATTTCAAAGTTTACAAAATTTCAGAATTTAAAAAAAAAAAGTGATGTGTCTGCCAGAGACAAAGAAATCCACATCTACTTCTACTATGCTGTTTCTATTTCTATGGTTATCTTCCTAATCATTTATCTCCATCTTGTGGGAAGTCCCAGCCTCCACTGGGCTAATGTGTAAGGACAACTGGTCCACAAAATCCATTGCCCTCTCCGAGGCACCTGCCAGCACTGGACCGCTGGAAAAAGTATCTAAGCAAACATAAAGTGATGCTTCCTTTGGTATACATTCCCAGCTTTTAGAGTCCATATATTCGTGACTTTTTGAGCCAGAGATCTTAGTGTTTAAGTAGCTCTTTGTGAACTTTTCCTACATGAGTTTGCATACCTCCCTCTTGAGCACATTTCTGGTTTAGTATTCATAATACTGTTTTGAAACTGCATCCACAGACCACTAAAGCACACAACTACCCTGGGGTTCTGCAAGTGCAAGTAGGTTTTTTTGCTTTTATATCATGTGATTTAAAAAAACCACACACCAAAACACCAAAGCCACACACATTTCTGTGAGATAGAAACTGTAAAATTTTGCAGTTTTTTGAAAACACACAGTGTACAGTGATCATACTTATGCTTTTTACTTTTTGGGGAAAAACAAAAAAACAAACAAAAACCAAGCAAATAAACAAAATCCCAAACCCTAAAGCCCCAAGCGATGTTACTATAACATATTCATACCTTTTAAACATATTCCCTACAATAAACAAAACAAAGCTCAAGGAATCTCAATTGTATCTCCTAAATGTAAAGGTATAACTAATATGTTTCTAAGACCAACATCTGTAACACAAAAAAGACATTTATGGCATTCGAGTTGGCCCAGTACTTCTCATCAGGGCTGTAACCACTGCAGTGGTATCAGAGCCATAATGAGCATGGACCAGGTGTGACACACGAAGTGGGAAAGCCTTAGAGATATTCTTGATTTGGAAAGTTCTTACCTGAAAGGGAGCAGAGTGATATCCTTAAATTTACACACCAATGCTTCCGTACACTTGTCATCAGTGGATACTGCGTGTAACATATACCTACCTGCCTTTAAACACCGCACTGGCAAGTACAGGCCAGAGTTATGTTTGCTTGGTTCCTCTGACACAGTGATTCTGTCTGTACTCCCCCTACAGAAGCAAGACATGCTAGGTTTCATCTGCTAGTTTTATGGGACTGATGAACTCCACTTGCTTATAATTACCTACACCACCATAATAAAACCTTTTTCTCAAAGTTCCAACATTAGAGGAGACGTACAAGCATTCCCCACTTTAAGAGATATGAGAATGGAAGCATTCATGGACTCCTAAGGGTTCCAAAAATCAAATTACTTTAAACAAAGTAAATATTCAGATGAAAAAAAAAAAAATCCTTTTACTCATTTTGCGTACTTCATTTTGCTCCTCCCCTCAAGCATATCTGGGGCATAGGTAAGAATCGACTGAGGAATTCTCTTAATCCATGCACTTTGCATGATGGAATTTCCTTCTCTCTTTTGCCATCAGTTCAATTCTCCCCATCTTCTTCTGCAATTATGGAGGACACCTTTGCTACAAAACCATGGCTGCTCCCTTCTCTCTTTTGCAAGGGAATGCTCAGTTACCTCAGATGGCAATGGAGAGACTTCATCTTTCAGGACACCTACTCATCTTGCCAGGTGACTCTCTGGTCAGCCTCAACATATGGTTATCCCGTGATCCATTGCCCAGTTATACATTCCTTGAGTTCCTATAGGAGGGCATCATCTAGTACCTAGGTGCTCCATCTGAATAGATGCTAAAGTTCATTACTGTGCTGTGATAAACAGTGATATCTTCTGCAGCTTTTATCTAGTTTCAGAGGCAAAATTGAGAGAGAAAAGACAAACCACCACGCATTTAAAACAGCTTCCTTCTTAAAAAAAAATAATTGCAGAATTCTATTTGATAGTAGGAATGATATATCTGTGCATATCACTCTCAAGTATCATCACAACTTCAAGTCTGATCTTAAAAGATTTCCAAACTGTCCTGTAACTCTGTCTGCTCTCACAAGCACAGAGGAGGAACAGAAAGAAATCAGGCCGATCATCAACAGAGACTGGCACACCGCTCCTGTCACTGGAAAAGTTACAAGGGAAGATCAACACCTAGAAAAAAGCATCTGTCTCAACTGATGGAATATAAATCTCACTCTTAAAACCACCATTTTTGAGGCAGTATCACTAATGTGACACAATTTAATTTATATCCAAAGGTGATCTGAAACCATATAATCTATAGAAACACATTTACAAAGATGCGCGGGGAAAGCAATAAGTTTCTTGGGATCCAAGCACAACTGAATGATTTTCTTAGAATATCACAGGGTATTCAAAACTCCATCACAAAAGAAAACGTGCTGCTGTATCTGTATGACTGTCCCTTATGTCAAAACTAGAGGTCCCAAAACACCATGTTCCTTAAAAGTCAATGAAAAGCTATTTTTATTTATATATCTAAAAAAAAAATATATGCATCTTTTCACATACGCACACAAATATATACAAAAGCATAGAACTATGGTGCTGCCCCAGTGGGAAAAGGCTGAAGCATGCCTACTGTTAACTAGCAAGAGAACTCATAGGAAAAGAGGCTACAAGTAACACCAAAATAGGGACTATCTGGTGTATACCTTATTAAATCTGACCAGGAGAGAGGAATTCATCAGAAAACTGACTTTATCTGCTCCATCATCCATGGAAAACCTTGTCTGTATTATGGAGAAATTCTTAAGAGACACAATCTCTTATTAATAATATCATGGACTGTTTTCCCACTAGAGCTGTGCTACTTGCATTCTTTCTCATTTGAAAAGTATTTATATATTTTAAACTGCTTACTGCCGTAGCTAAACACAACGGTGTGAAGTAGCAAATGTAATGAACCAGCCATCTACAGATTGTAGCTTCAGGGAATTACTAGGAACATACCTATCTTTGAAGTAAAGACATAGACTAGACACTTCTAGAAAAATTAAACAATATAAAATTACAAGGGAAAAAAAAGAGCGAGTGAACTGAACAATATCCACTTCAGAATCTCATTAAATAATCCTGTCTCTTCCATCTCATCCATTGTTTTATGCCTCGTGGTTTGGACTCCTAGGGGCAGCTTGTGTGAAGTGGTGTCTTGGACATTCCTCAGCACAATGTTCTAAGAGATCATTCTTGCCCAAGTGCTTGTTCTCTTCTCTTCTCTACATTTCTAGCACTATTCAAGAAGCCTTAAAGAACATGCCCTGTCTCGTTTTTCAAAGCGAGCTACTGAACATAACACTCTCCCCACCACCCTCAGTACCTTTTACAGCTGCCATGAAGGCCTCAAGACAACTTATGTTTGTAAAAAAGCCTGCCCTTACGATCTTGAACAGGGAGGCATTGCTCAGTTTTCCTTGCCACTACTACTCCACCCAGTCCATTTTCTCCACAAAATGTTTTCATTCTATTTCTATCTGTTTCACTCAAACTCATCTAGAGTTGAGGAAGAGTAAACGAAAGTAAGGGAAGAACCACAGGGAGCATTCTGAGTCTCAAATTGTCTGAGATAAGCTCCTTCATAGATTTCATAGATTTCTAGGTTGGAAAAGACCTTAGAGATCATCCAGTCCAACCATCCCTAATCCCCCATTAAACCATATCCCTAAGTAGTTCATCCATCCTTTTCTTAAACACATTCAGGGATGGGGACTCAACCACCTCCTTGGGCAGCCTATTCCAGTGGCTGACAACCCTTTCAGAGAAGAAACACTTTCTAACATCCAACCTGAATCTCCCCTGACTAAGTTTATACCCATTTCCTCTTGTTCTATCATCCATCACTAATGTAAAGAGCCCTTCCCCTACCTCCCCACCATCCCTTCTCAAGTATTTGTAGGCTGTAATCAGGTCTCCCCTCAGCCTCCTCTTCTCCAGGCTAAACAGCCCCAACTCCCTCAGCCGCTCCCCAGAAGTTTTATTTTCCAGCCCCTTGACCAGTTTAGTCGCCCTTCTTTGGACCCGCTCCAGGAGCTCAATATCTCTCTTAAAGCGAGGGGCCCAAAACTGGACACAATATTCCAGGTGCGGCCTCACCAGTGCCGAGTACAGGGGCAGGATCACTTCCCTATTCCTGCTGGTCACACTATTCTTGATACACGCCAGTATCTCACCTGGGCACACTGCTGGCTCATATCAAGCCGGTAGTCAACCAACACCCCCAGGTCCTTCTCCGCCAGGCAGCTCTCCAGCCACTCCTCCCCGAGCCTATAGCGATGCTTGGGGTTTTTACACCCCAAGTGAAGGACTCTGCACTTGGCCTTATTAAAGCTCATGCCATTGGCCTCAGCCCAAAGACCCAGTCTGTTCAAGTCCCTCTGAAGGGCTTCCCTACCCTTGAGCAGATCGACACAGCCTCCCAGCTTGGTGTCGTCCGCAAATTTACTGAGGGTACATTCAATTCCCTCATCCAGGTCATTGATAAAGATGTTAAACAGAACTGGACCCAGCACTGAGCCCTGGGGAACCCCACTGGTGACCGGCCTCCAGCCAGATTTAGCCCCAGTTACCACCACTCTTTGGGCCTGGCCGTCCAGCCAGTTTTTAACCCAAAGGAGGGTGTGCCTATCCAGGCCAGCAGTTATCAGTTTCTCAACCAGAACATTATGAGAGACTGTATCGAAGGCTTTACTGAGGTCTAGGAAAACTACATCCACAGCCCTTCCCTCGTCAACCAGGCGGGTCACCCTGTCATAGAAGGTGATCAGGTTTGATTGGCAAGACCTGCCTTTCATAAACTCATGTTGACTGGGCCTGATCACCCGGTTAACCTGTATGTGCTCATTAATAGCACTCAAGATAACCTGTTCCATGACTTTGCCTGTCACCGAGGTCAAACTGACAGGCCTGTAGTTCCCCAGATCCTCCTTCCGCCTTTTTTTCCGCTCCTTATTCCTTCTCATCTCCATACACTTATCAGAAAAACATGCGCTGTGCCCACATTGCTTCTAGCTCCTTTATTGTTTTGCACGAACAAAAATCCAGACTTCCAGTTTTGCAGCAGGATGCAGATGCTCCCAACATCACAGCTCACATAAAATGTAGAATAAATTGAAGAGGCGATCCGACCTCCTTCACAAGGTGCTACTGTACTTTCCTGTTCTCCTCTTTGTGAAAAGACCTTCAGACTTCAGGGAGAGACAGGTTAACAGCTCAGGTGGGTGTATTTTCAGAACTCAGGCACTGATACCGTCAGATGCTGGAGTCGCAGAGCGATCTTGTGCAGAAAGGGAAAAACAGCAGCTAAAGCCTAGATAGCTTCAACAGGCATTAAAGGAATTTGATAAGGGTATGTGAACTACAGAAGTAATGAACTCCATCTATCAGTCATGGCAGCTGAAAATGGTCCTACACAGAATAACGAACACCGAGCCTATGCATCATAAAACTCTTACTCCATACTGCCTGATGGAAACAAACAGTAGCCGTTTGAAGAAATCGATAAAATAAAACGTTGACAGGGTTTCAGAGGGATCTCCAGATTTGAAACTGCAAACATCAATAGGATGTACAATTTTCAAATTTAGATACTAAAAGCTTCCTCGCATGGGGAAAAAGAACATGCATGCACTGCTAGTCAATGCAAATTCTACGGCCGTTTCTACAAGATAATTTTTTACGATTGTCTAGGGGTGGAGAGGAGGGAACAACAGTAAAACCAAATTAATTCATGTACTTGAAGTGTGGAATTCAAAGAATGTAAAAGTATACCCAAGAAAACACTCATTTAAGGCTTCAACCAAAGCCCACTGAATTCAGTCAGTGGAATTTTTTCCTTCTACTTCTAATAAATTCTATATTATACCTCTCGATACCAAGAGCCATAAGCTATGAAGAAGCAAGGACAAAACAGTGACCAGGAATAACTGGATTATTCTCATACTCACTATATGCCATAGATTAGGCAGTTTGAAAGGAGAGAGAGAGAGAGAGAGACGGAGAACAAGAAATTTACTGAGATCACAACTTGACTTTTAACAAACACCCTCTTATTTCTACAAGAATGGAGGAAGGTTCAATCTCTCTCTCTTTGATTCTCTTTTCCTCTATTTCTCCTCTCCACAGTCCACCCTGTGGGCCATACCTGTTTCACCTACCTGAGAAAAATTTCAACCACTCAAGAACCAAAATGAAAAACCACTCAAGAATCTAAGGGAGTTCTGTCCTTTTCTTTAGCCACTTGAATTAAGTGCTTATTACTACACAAATAAAGCTGCAAACCAAGAAATGATTTAAAAATCGCACCCCATATTATTCTTCGCTCAGTACTAATATTCATAAACCCCAATACTCATGTATGAAATCTGACATTTTCCTCAAGAAAATGGCATATATTCCCTTACAAATAATTTTAATTACATTATCTTCAAAAGAGACTTTTATAGGGCTTTTAAAAATAAAAGAACAAAATGAAAGATACGGACAGGACAAAAAACCATGCTGCTTCCAAATACATAAAATAAAAGAAAAACAAGAATAATATAAGAAAAATAAATGCAGAAAGTGAATGCATTAAGTACAGTGAAGAGATCCATCTCCCCAGAAATGCTTTCTCAAGTTTATCTATAAGGAATTAGAAGATAACAATTGTATTTTAAATGAAAAAAAAAGCAGTAACATACTTTTCAAACAAATGTCTTCCAACTTCAGCATCTACTGCACTTAGTGGATCATCCAGAAGATAGATGTCCGCATCTTGATACACAGCTCTAAAAAGTTTAAAGAAAAGTCAGTATCACAAAGTCTTACATTTGTTTACTTTAGTCACTAAAGTACAACAATTTGTAAATTTTAGAAAGGCAAAAACCACTAGCCTTGCCAGATTTACACGGGCCTTCTGTCCTCCACTCAATGTAGCTCCACGATCTCCTATTACTGTAAGGTCACCATCTGCTAATAGTTCCAAGTCCTGTGAACATGAAAGAACAGATAGCAAGATTTTATTTTACTTTTTTAATCATTTTAGCTTCGAAGACTGACAAACCTGCTTCAACAAAATATTTTCTTATTTGAAAAGTATTAACTTACCATCTCACATTAAAATACAAGGATTCATATTAAATTAAATATCCCCAGTTACTTTATGACTTTGTACCTTCAGCAAAAGATAATTAAGAAAGCAGGAAAATTAGGTAGGATCTTAAAGTTCACTTTTTCTACAGCTTTGCCAGAGGGAAGTGCACTACTATTCTTAGTGTTACAATGAACATTTGCTGGTGATTCAGCAAATCAAACTAACAATTATGAAGCATAACAGTGAATTAATTGTTTTTTCTAGAACAAAATGAGCTGTCACCATAAATAGAAATGAACTAACTATTATCAGTAAATTATCTTCCACTTGCCAATGTCCCTAAGAACCACATTACTTTTATTCTTACTGCAATGTATCCAATTTACAGGGCTTGGGACTATGAGTTACAGAACAGAATTATACAGTGTTCCATGTCATATTATTGTATTTCCTATTCAGGAAATATAAAAGTTTTATATTGAGCTATAAAACACATTCTGAAAGTTTATTCACAGCTTTTACAAGATACATAAATTTGAAAGAAAACTATGAAAGCATATCTACCATCAAATATGAGGTTTTTTTTAAATGCAGTTTACTGTCTTTTAAAGTCACTAAAACCTTAAGTTTAGACAACAGCATATGACTGAATATCAGCAGGAGATATTAAAACCATTTACCATGTGTAAAAACCTTGCAAAAAATTTTCATCACAGTAACCATCTGCTTTTCACCTGTGTTGCTGCTGACAGGAATATTGTAACATGCTGCATAAAATCTTTTTAGCTGCTAAGCAAAACGTCTGTTTCTTGACAAATCTGGCTTAATCCTCTTCTATATCTCATGTCAAACTTCTCTGCGCACAGACCTTTCAAAAATATTTTTTCAGAAAACTACTTGGGCTCAGCTAGTTCTCCAATATACAGCACTAAGATTCTTTAGATAGCCATTAGCAATGTATGATACACCTAACATTTATTTTTAATAAAGCATATAGGATATTTATAAAATGGAAGTCACAAATAGTGCTAGCTTGATCATTTATTTTCCACCTTCTATTGCATTTACATACACAGTGAAAAGGGCTAACGTGACTATGAAATTAAGTAACTGGAAATAGCTTTATCCAAATTTGTCTATGCTTCACATAAGCTACACCTCCCTCTAGTGAAAGTTTTAGGAATTCCAAGAATGTGCTTGCACACGGATGTCAAAAATAATTACACATATTTGTGTTAAGGAATAGATTTATTTCACATGCTACTAATAATAATTCGGCATATTGTATATTGCAGCATGTATAACAAGTGTGAAAGAACACTAAGATAAAAATAAAGATCACGAAAATAAAAGACACAAAGAGAAAACCATACCTTTTTAAGAGCACAGACTTTTAAAACTTTTTCATATTTTTCCCTCTCATACTCCTTGTCAAACAGTATATTACTTCTTACTGTACCAGAAAACACCCAAGGCTGTTGAGAAACATAGGCAATTCTTCCAGTAACGTTTATCAAGCCTTTGTCTTTAGGCAGCTCACCAAGCACAGCACTTAAGAGCGAAGACTGGAAAAGATTAAAAAAAAATAAAAATTGAAGTTTGATTGCACTAAAGACATCACAGAGATTAAGCAGTGTTTACTGGCACCATGAGCTATTTCACCCTGCAACTCAAACCACTCTGCTAACAGTAGAGGAGCACTAGTATCCTTTACATGCAATCTAGAAGCATGTACAGAGTACTGTTTAACTACGAACCATCTCCTCCCCATCGCCAGGACATCTGCCTTTCTTGAATGTCACTATCTTGATGCAAAGTGTGTTATTACACATGGAAAGGAAATGTACGTTTTCAAGTCTCTAGTCATGTTTAACAAGCTCATAAAACCCCCACAGAATGGAGTAAACATTAAGACTTACTTTTCCAGCTCCTACAGGACCAATCACAGCCAATAATTCCCCTCGTCTGACAGTAAATGAAAGTTGTTGAAGTGCTGGGCTTTCTAAACTCTGTGGATTTGAGAAAAAGTTAGGCTTCCTCAGTAACGAAATACGCACCATCAAAACAATTCTTTAGAAACAGAAAATAATGCACGTAAGTCACTGTAAATTAGCAACCTGTACGCCCACCACATTTTCAGGCATACACAAACGCTTCTGAAAGACCCTGATCCTTCACCCCGAAAAAGTAACACAGACAAAACAGTGTTCAAGGAATAAAGAACCCAAAGGCAGCAGACGCGGCGCTTCCTCAAAGCCCACGCATCCTCGCTGCAGCTCAGCACAAGGCTGGGGTGGCAGCCTCGGACACCGGAGCTCTCTGCCGGCCATCGAACCAGCATTCATGGCCTCAGCACGGCGTGTCCAGCAGCTCCGAGTAGTCAGACAAATGCTGGAAAAAGGGAAGGTTAAACCTCTCTCAGAGTCCCAGGAAAGCCAGGTCTGTGTTTGCTCTAGTCAAGGCTCTATCCAAAGTGAAAATAGAAAAAAGCCTTTTGATTTTACACAACTTTATCTTGCGTAGCATGGATTCTCAGAGACTTTTCACGGATGACACAGTGGGCTATTTGTGTGAAAATATACTACCTTAGGATTGTTTGTTTAACATTCCTTTAATGTTAAGCAAATCTTAACGCTTATCCTTTATGTTAAGCTACTGATAAGAGCTTGTTTCCCAATGTATTTTGCACCTCTCCTATCAAGGTTGTAAAAAATGCCTATTTCTTGTGAAAAGAAAGGATGCTGATGTCTTTAATAGCTATGCTAAACCGCAATTCCTAAGGGCCTGGTGCAGCTCCTTCTCATTAAAGCAAAACACCGTTGTAACAGGATCTGCCTTTACATGCATCTTAGACCACACTAAGCATGACTGACACTGAAATGCAAACAGGAAAAAATATGCATTATTAAAAAAAAAGGAAAAAAGAAAAAAGTATTTTTATTAAAGGACCAACCAAAAATCCAGCCTTAAGCTTCAAGAAAGTAGAACAAGATGAAAAATATCTGGTGTACCTCTTAATGGTTTGCAGACTACTTAAAATCTCCAGCCACCCTTTGAAGCTCAAGAGGCTGAAGAGGCCATCACCTAATTCAGCAAGAAAGATGCCGCATGACCAAGTTCTGGGACTGCAAAAAGGGGAAGGTTGCAGCCTGTTTCAAATTATTTGGGAGAGACATAGCTACAGTATCCATCCCCAGCTCTTGTGGATCGGATAGCTTGGCTAGCACGCACGCAGCCACTCGTGCCAGGGGAAACACTCGGTTGGGCAACAGCATACCCAGAGCTCAAAGCTACACACGCCCCATCTCGGCTCGCAGAGGCACCGCAGGGTTCACACGAAGTCAGAGTCAAACCGTGAGAACCCAAACTTGTGCGTGTTGTGCAACTCTGTGCAACTACTTTTGTTGCTATTATTCATTTCCACAAGGTGGCATCAACGGGTCTTTTTTCCTTTTCTCCAACCTCCCCTCCCAATCAGCATTTTCCCATGAATTTGATTTCCTGGATCAGAGTACTCAGTTCAGGTTCTCTGCTAAGGTAGGGCAACAATACCAACTTGTGACAGCCAAGGCTTTTTTTGCACTTTAATGCAAAGTTTGAGGAAAAGAAAATATCTCTTATTAAATCAACTAGTCTACATGGAAAAAGTAAACAAGCTTTCGGACACACAGGCCCTTCTTCAGATCTCTTGAGCTTGTGCTTCCGTATTGACAAAAGTACAAAGATACTTCCTTCCATACTCATTTTTTTAAAAAAAATATATCACACGAGCCTAAAATCATGATGGAAAATTTTAAAAAAGTTTTTTAACTATTATCCAAATATTATCTATTAAAGCAGTATTGTAAGATATCACAGACCCTATAGCAAAGTAGTAAGGCAAGCAAACAGCACGGCCACAAACACCTAAGGGGCATGGTATTTTTGCAAAATAGCATTCCTTATAATTAAAGACCATTTGTCCTGAATTCATCACACCTATTTTTAGGCACTAAACTGAGGCACTTAAATTAGAGCACAGACTAATATTACAGCTAAGTTCATCTTAGCTCATTACCACAAATGACAAAGGCACAGGGGAGCTGGGACAACTATCCGTGTCTTTCACTTCCCTTCTTCTGCCACTTGCTCTTGCCTAACCTTGCAGATGGGTTGTTCATGGGAGTCAGCTACCAGAAAACAGATCACATTAAAAGTGATTCGTTTTCTATCGCTTTATCCTTCTGAACTGGTTCACCACAGGGTCGTACACACAAGCGTTAACACCAGCACAAGGGAGGGAACAGAGGCACAGAGCGCAAGGACAGAAGGACACAAGAACGATCCCATCAGGAGCAGCAACTCCTCAGGTGAGCTTGGGCAGCCCTTACACGTCTTACAGTCCAGAGAGAGAAACAATTCATTCCATCTAAGGGATATAGAGATGATATATCGCACAGAAGTACTATACTACTTAGGCTGCTCACTTAAGTGACTAAAATTACACAGGATATATTTGGCCTCTGTTCGAATGCATGAATTTTAAATCTAAAGTTGCTCAGTTGAGCAGACAGACTGTTCTGTAGACTCAAGGCACATCAGTAAAAACCCGTCCTGAAGAATCCCTAGCTCCATGCTGGTATCAGACTAGCCTGTGGGACTCAGATAACACTTGCCTTAGTAAAAACAAGAGTGTGACCATGAATTAATCGAGTTTGTTTATCTTTTGATAAACTGTAATACACCATGTTAGATTGTTTTCCTAAAAGTCTAGCTAATAATCCCTTTTTTACTTCCAGTGATTTTGGATTTGTGGGTTGTTGGGTTCATGTAGTATCTCTTTTGGTTTATTATCTTTAAAAATAAAAAATTATCATCCAGCTGTACAGTGTCCATATAGACATCCAAAGAGTCATGAGCAACTCAGTAAGGGTAACAAGCTAAGTTGGCTACTTGACAAAGAACAGCATATTTTTATTATTCCTTTTATAACTCCTCTCTCTCAGAACTCCTCATCTTTTCAGTGAGCAACTCCGTAAAATTATTTTGCATCACTGCAAGAGTATATAAAAGAAACTTTCCGAGTTTCTTTTAATAGTTCTGGGAGAATTGCTCTTCTCCCAAGCACATTGCAATTAAATATCAAAATGAAAATTACATTAACAGTTTTGTAGGCGGTTTGTTGGTTTGCTTTTTTTTTTAAATCAAAAGGAAACCAGTAATTCCAGTCATGCTGCTCTGCCTCATGCAATATAAACAACTCATTAAAAAAAAAAGTGAAGGTGTTTTATGGGCATATTATGCAATCATTTCCTATGAACTGCTAGCAGTGGTATCGATGGTGGTTTGGGCAGAAAACAAAGACGAAGAAATACACTGTTTTGCATTAGAATGTATTCACCATTAAGTTTTCATATCAATTAAAAGTTTGTTCAATGTTTCAGAAAGAATTTATGTCACAGAGACAAGTCTGAGACAGTAAAGCACAATAATTTAACAATTTTCTTTTGTAGCTGAGTAGCAGTACTACGTAGATCCTCACATATTTTCACACTTTATTTTCCTTGAGACATAGCACATGTAGAGGAAGAGGGTATATAAAGGAAAATAATTGACATGTCTTATTTGCAGTACATTTACATGCAAAATTCATTTTCAGAGCTTCCAGCATTTCTTGTGGAAACTGAAGCTTCTCTTGTGCAAGAATACAGGCAGCTCATAATAGTGTCAACAACTCATCACAAATTGCTGATTTCCATAGCAATTGCAGTTTTAAAACAGAAACGACAGTCAATCTTTGCCCTTTATACAGAAAAGGATACATAAGAAATTTATCACCTGTGCATTGTTCCTTTTTCTAGTCATTTTGGTGGTCTGGGTGCATTTTAAGCAGAGAACACTTTGTAGCTGAACAGTCTCAATTAAAATACAGAGAAACAAATATGTGGAGACTAGTCTCTAAAGCTTTCAAATCTGTTATGAGAAGTATAACATTGTACTGGTTCTAGACAAATGGACTGATCAGCATTCAGTTCACGCAAAAAACACCCACGCACTAAGGCCCACGTTACTGTGCTGTCTCTCCTTAATTCCAATTTAAGTATCTCAGCGACAATACAGCGCTGTTTAATACCAAGAGATATTTTCACATTGAAACGTACAGATTTTCATTTCATGTAATATTCACGAATAGCTACTTTAAGATGCACTTGACAGTGTTTTCAGTACTATTCTACAGACCTAGCTCAACATATTAAAAGGATTCTCATACACAAAAGATGGAATACAAAACATCAGGACACTATACATAAGACTTTTTAGACTTAAAATGCCTGCAGTGCCAATACACTTGACATTTAGTAGAACTAAATTTACCTTATCCCAATAGCAAGTCAAATCCTGAACATGAAGAATGACATTCTCATTATTACCATGCAGTTGTGGCTTGAAGTCTGTGACCTCATCAAGTATCAGAAAGTTCTGCAATAAAAGAAAAGTACAAGATATTGCCTAATGTGAAACTGAGAATGGGAAAGAAACCCAAGTACATGTTTTTAGAAGCAGCGTACAGAACATTATGGGGAGAAAAAAAAAAACACCACAAACTGATCAAAAAATTACATTTCCAAAGCAATGCACAACTCCTTCAACAGTGTACCTCTAACTAGCTAACTGTCCCCCCAAACAAAAACCAACAAATAAACCAAAAGTGCAGATTTAACAGCAGAAAAGTACTACAGGACTCTAACAACCAGCTCAATAACACACAGCTCCTGAAGCAAACGGACCTTGAGAACCCACCCTGTCTTTTCCTTGAAACACTGACAAACCTTGCAATTGTTTGATTCCCTCTTGCCATGTAGAAGAGGTGAAACCCTCGCTGCAACACCCTATCATTCCACTGCTTTGATAGTAAAGGCTTGTGTTGTTTTGCTCAGAAGAACAACCAGGACACGGTAAGCAGCTGTCCACTGTCCCTATTAAGCATTCTTCCCAGTGACAGAAAGGCTGCAGAACACTATCTGGATCTCTACTCCTTTTGAAGTCCAGGGCATTAACAACAACAACAACAGCAAAAATCCCCTATTCCTGCGTAACTGGTTCATTGCACTTTCACTTCTGTACTTCTACATTATATCCCAGCCAGAGAGCCTTTCCTTCAAGTTGCATAAACGTGCTCTTTTGTACCACAGCCACACTTCTAGCACATCTTGCCTGACATTTGATTACAAATAGCTCAAACACATTTAGAAAGGAAAGAGGCAAATTCTAGAGAAAACTTTCAAGAATAACAGTTACCAAAATTTTAAGATAAAACCAGAAAAATTGTATCATGCTTTGAATCACAGAGCACAAAAACTTTAAATAGGCTCTAGCAGACAATATTTTGAGAAAAAGAAGCAAGGTCTTGATCTTAGAAGCCAAGACTAGTTAACAAGTACTGAGCTAACAGTCTGCAGACATGAGATAGCTGCTGAAGATTCAGAAGTCAGCAACTAAGAAGAAGCAGAAAGAGAATGCCAGGAGCCGTGGAAAGGCAGGAAGAGCACTGCTAGGTGTTAACAGGCACAGAGGTTCTGCTCAAGCTCCAGCTGGCAGGTACCATTTCAGAGAGGAGTGAGAAGTCAAGCTTTTTAATGCAGCAGTGTCCAGACTCAATGCACATATTCATACATCTCCACCAAAAGTGCAAAGCCACACGTGCCTGTGCTCTCCGGCCAGGTGAGTATTACTGAGTGCCGTTTTAAACAGGCAGGCCCAAACTGGCACACGTCTAAGAGAGAAGCCAGGATAACAGAGTGGTGGGCAGGGAAAGAAACTCCAGACACAGCCTAAATCAGTACTGGGACACGCGGCTTGAGAAAAAGACCTCAGAAGGGTGATTTGGATTTAGATGACAGCTGAAATACCATGGCAGTTATATGCAAGGAATCGGTCTCTTGTTTCTGCATTTACCAGGAATTTCTCTTCTAGCAGTAGCATTCATCCCAGGTATAAATCCTAGCTAGCAATCTGGCAAGGTTTAACCCGGCTTACCACTAAACAACACATAGCCGCTTGCTCACCCTCTCCCATCTCCCGGGGAATAGGAAAGAGAATTAAAAGGGAAAAGGGAAGGAGACTCGTGAGTTGAGAAAAGAACAATTTAATAATTGAAATAAAATAAAGTTAAAAGTGATAATGATAAAAGCAATAATAAAAATGATAATATAGAAAAAAGATAATAATATATACAAAGAAGTGAAGCACAGTGTAACTGCTCACCACTCACTGACCAACACCTGTCCCATCCTGGCTAAAGGAAACAGAGAAGTCTCAAAACCACAATCCTGGAAGACTGAGAGGCCCCAAGAGAGAAATTTGCTGTCCAACCCTCATCTATATACTGGGCATGACGTTGCACGATACAGAATATTCCATTGGCTAATTGGGGCCTTAATCCTAAATCTAAACTCAAATCCTAAACTAGGAGTTGTGGGCCCTTTGTCCCAGCCATGCTCCCCCCCAGCCTGTTGTACTCCTGCACATCGGCAAAACACGGGAAGCTGAAGAGTCCTTGATGTCTTAGCAACAACCATAAACATCAGTGTGCTACCAACATTCTTCTCATAACAAATCCCATACTAAATCCAAAACACGGAGCTCTTCTAGCTGCTAAAAAGAAAACTAATGCCGTCCCAGCTGAAACCAGGACAAAAAATGATCAAAATTGTTACAGTATCGTATATGGAAGATTTCAAATAAAACCGGTGCAAATGAAGAAAAAAAGTTAAATGGTTAACACCATTAATTTTAAACAGCAGGGGAAAAAAATCAATACCAGAAATAAAACTTTCTAATGCAGAGAAATAACTTAAGCCTTAGAGACTCTTCAAGTTCTCTTAAAACACTCGTCTATTCTTTTTGTACTTGATAGTCTTTGATGGCGGGAAAAATAAAGTTGCTACGATCCACAGGACGTTGAGAAGCAAACATTAGCTTAAGATATGACTGTGTCCTTGAAAGAGAAACCTCTACCTTTTGTCCTCAGCTGAAACTTATCGTCTTTCCTGCATGTCTGCCAAGAGAACCCTCTGAAACACCACTGCTCTTACTCTGTTTCAAGAGGGCACCTTGAGCCTATTGTTCCATCACGAAAGAGTGGATGAGCTTCAAGAAGAGATGCAGACCAGCTCTTGGATGTGTAGCTAGCGTGAGGGGAAAAGACAGCTTAGGTGAAGAAGAACACCACAATATTCTTGGTAAACAGTTCCTATGTATGTATAAACAAAAATGGAGGAAAGGCTACTACTTCCCATCTGACTATTGTTCTTTATTGTCACATGAAGCATAGTATCTCCTGCTTCCTCCTCTCTGAGAGCACTTTAAGATCAGTGCAGAAACCTCAATTGTTCTACAAAACCTAAGAGAAAGCACTCTCAAAAAAACACATTCTTTGTAGTTTTGCCCAAACATACCCAGTCATTATCTTAATCAGTTTTCCTGCGTTTCCTACTCTCTTCTCCTCTTAATTCTTTCCCATTTATTTACATTTCAATAACACATCTTTGGTCAGGCAGCATCTTTCCATTCAATAGCAGAACGTCCAACCCTGAAAAACTGTGCTGTTTGGAAAATGGAAGCTGAAAAGTTAGTGATGGCATCAAGGATGCTACGGATTCATTAGGACAATTCTTTGCCCAATGAACTCGATCCCAGAGCTGGTTTCAAAAAAACATTCTTAAGGAACTATAAGTGCAAGGGCGTTGGAGGCAGCTGTCAGAAGCAAAGTCATGTGACCACTAGGAAATGCTAGAAATGGAGACGAGGAAAAAAAGGAACACATCGTCACTGCCCCTGCTCAAGCGTCCTTCTCTTGTTCCTTAGGCACCTATTTCAACCATCCATGTCCCTCAACCTGCACAGCTTGAAAGATGCCTTGAACTGCCCTGCAGTTGAACAAAGGGTACATGAGAGTACAGAAAAGACAGTGTGCAACATCCAGTATCCCAAACACTTCTCTCTCCCCTCCACAGATTAGTTTAGGCAGTAATAATAAATGCTAATGCCTACAATATTGCTGTAGTCATGATTTTCACAGATTGTTTTCTAACTCCATTTGTAGTAACTTTTACAAAACACTCCTTTGAAGTGCAAAGATTACCTGCTTAGTATGTAGTTTTTGTGCGAGCTTAGTCCAGTTAGAAAGTTTATCAGCAAAAAACCTGATATATTATATTCAAGCACATGGAGAAGAAAATTAGGAGATTTTTAGCTACTTTCATCAACACATGGCGTAGTGACACTATGCAAAGCCATACGATTACACTTGAAGTGTTTGTTTTCCTTATTCTAAACTAGATCAACCTGTACTTTTTTTTCAAAATTAAGTTCTAAATTGGCTGGCATGCTTCAATTCTGTATTTAGATAACCTGACAAATTGGGATTCTTTAAGTTTTAAATCATAGAATTATAGAATGGTTTGGGTTGGAAGGGACCTTAAAGATCACCTAGTTCCAACCCCCCTGCCACGGGCAGGGATACCCTCCACTACACCAGGTTGCTCAAAGCCTCATCCAGCCTGGCCTTGAACGCTTTCAGGGATGGGATGTCCACAATTTCTCTGGGCAACCTGTTCATGTGCCTCATCACCCTCAGAGTGAAGAATTTCTTCCTTATATTTAATCTAAATCTCCCCTCTTTCAGTTTAAAGCCATTACCCCCTGTCTTATCCCTACACGCCCTTGTAAAAAGTCCCTCCCCAGCTTTCCTGTAGGCCCCCTTTAAGTACTGGAAGGCTGCAATAAGATCACCCCGGAGCCTTCTCTTCTCCAGGAGGCTGAACAGTCCCAACTCTCTCAGTCTGTCCTGCATTTTGAATTTAAGTCCTTCGCTGTTGTAGTTTATGTTAAAGTACAGGTACATAGAGCAAACACGACTATTTTATTCACAACACACACTAAACACACCAAACAAAATCAAGTCTATTTGCCAAAACAGCAGCATTACTGACGTTCATCCTTACTGAATTTCAGTCTTCACTCCAGTATTGAAAGCAGCCACAAGACACCAGCTAGGGCTCACCCTGTCCTCCGTAGCTGACAGGGTAGTGCAGTGCACACGGACGACAAATCTCACAGCTCCCATCTGCCTTCTTTGTCCTTCAACTCCCAATCCCAATCTATCTGCACACATGTCCCTCTTACTTCAAAAATGTCTACAACACCTCTTTGCACATACACTTTTCTCCTACATTTCAGCCTGGCCTACAGTGCATTTCATGGTTTTACACGTGCTTACAGAGCAGCACGTCCAGTTTTCAAAACAGATTATTTCATTAAAAATCCCAAACTCTGCAAAACTAAAATAAGGCTGTCAAAACAACATTAGAGTAAGAGAAGAAATCCACATACCATTTCAAACCCATGACCATACCTTGATTCGTCGTATGCTAACCACTGCCTCGGATACTCTCTCAACAGCCGCAGGGAAGAAGAGAGTTACGGTCAGTCTTACTGCACCATACAGGGACACGGCAACAAACACTCGACTCGCAGAGATAACATTGCCAAGTAGTACGTATGCCATGAAAGTCATGAACACTGTTATTTTGCTTGCCACAAAGAAAGAGGCTAAGTTCAGTCCTCGAAGGTAGGAGCTTTTCAGAACCATGGCAATCTCCTTCCTAAAAATGCAAAATATAAACAATCACATCAACCTCTCCCGGTACAGGTGCCCTCAACAACAGGACGAGGGAAACCCACTCTCAGGATTTTACTTTTATACCCTTTCTCCTCTCCTGCACCACCCCAACTCATATGTAAAGAACTGTACTCAAAAATAACTGTAAAGAATGTATGTTATATAGTAAATAACAAAAGATAATTTAAAAAGCTTTGAAATTGAGAGGGGAAATTAATATATTTAATATCTTAGTAGCTATAAAAATTATTATTTTTCAGAGACAGAAAACCAAAATATTCTTTTTTTTTTTCCTGCTTTGGTCAAACTAGTATTTTAATTCAGATTCTAATATGCTTTGACTCTGAGTTGCGTGCAAGAGCAAAGAGGAAAAAAATTCTGTCTAAAGGCCAAGCACTCACAAACTCTGTATCCTTCCAACAGCAAAATCCAGTAGAGTTCAGTCACAAAACTCCCAATATGATCAACACATTCTCCGCAACTGAAAAAACAGGGCAACTTTCAAAAGGTCAAGAGTTCACCCCTGGCCCAAGTATCTGCCATTATTCAGCTGCTGCTCCTCAACCTGGATCACAGGATTTGGAGTATTTCCTTTGATCTCAGTATAAATCCCCCACAATTTGGACTCTGCTGCTTTTGCTCTAGGAATTCTGGTTCTTAATTCAGAAAATAGTGATCTCTGAGGCCAGTTCTGCCAGCCATTACTAGAGCTAAATAGTGACAGAAGTACTTGCGGAGACACATAAGTCTCCCTCCAGCAACTGAAAAACTGCTGATACATATGTTCTCAATTTCCACTTCAGTTAAATTTCAGTTTCCACTTCTAAATGACTCATCAAGTCCAATCCTCAAAACGTTACTGCACTATCTACAACGCGGATGCCATTAGGCTTAACTTCTTATTAAAACAGTATTTTTTCTTTATTAAGGAAGCCATAACAACTTACTCTCTCCCCATATATTCTAATTTTATCTGCTTGAAATAATATAAGATATAAAATCCCGAAACAATTCCTAATTACTCTTCCCAAATATTCTGGCAGTTCTCAGGGAAAATCTTGATCATTTTGATTACCTTCCACTTGGAACTATATACTAAGACTAGAAACTCAAGTTACGGTTATACAATTTGAAGTAAATTAAGTTCTCACTCAACAGAGAGAAGGATGCAGGTCGCACTACTGGAAAACTAGTTAAGCAATTTTCCCACTACACTTGCCAAATTGGCTGAATTGACAGACTTTCAAAGAGTTTCAAAGACTTTATTTTTTCAGCTTAAGGGCTCACAATCTCTGATCTCCTCCAGAGCACAGTGAAAGAACGTTTGTATATAAACTATTTGAACTGGGTCTAATTCAATTACTTCTACAATCCTGGACGAAACTCTTTTCCCACCCTCTAATAATCCTTAATAATCCTCTCACTATCTGTGGATAATCAGCAAGTTCTTTGTGTGACTCTCCATAAACATCAGATAAGTTACAGCCTACCCGCAGGCTGCATGTAACATACTACACTGTCTTGAGGCACGGAGTTATATAAAAGGAAACTACTACAGACAGCCACAGGAAAAAAGAGCAACGGAGGAGCTCATGTGTTGTCTTAGCAACCGTCAAGAACCACTGTGGAAATACTGGGCAATAAATCACCTGGCTGAATTTAAGACTTTTAACTACAGTTTTCCACAGTGCAGTTAAAGAAAAGAAAGAGGGCTCAGGATGTGTTTCGGAAGAGCTTGTTTCTCTTTATCATTAAAAAGGACACTGCTAATCCTAATGAGGTGTTGAACTTGGAAATCTAAAGTTTAGTTAGTAAATACGCCCATTGAGGAAGCTTTCAATAAAGAAATATCCTCCCCGGCTCCACGCAAGAGAGCGAAGCTTTCAATCAATCAAGAACATTCAATTAGCACAAGATCCTATAATCTGAAGGAGGAAAGGATTATGTGCGTGGGAAGAAACGTCTCAGGGAACGTTAGTAAGTTTGCAAGCCTGCACACGGATGTAAAGGGAAAAAAATTCCTCTAAAAAAAAAAAAAAAGGAATTCCAAATAAAACAAATTTTTAAAAAATTAAAAATCAGAGCATCTACAGCAGGTAAACAACCTTGTACTCACATGCTGGAGAAGGACTTAACACGAAAACTAAATGATAAGAAATACGCACCTGAACTCCTACAGTTATCCTTTAGCACTCTTAGAATGTCTAGTGAAAGTTCAAATATTGATTTGCAATAAATCAATTGTAAAAGTGCAAAAAATTGAATAGCCTGAATTTATTTGAATTGAATAATAAATTGTTAGCTTTAATCAGATGCTAACAGACCTCTGAAATGAAATGTCTTAGGATACCAAACTCAGCTGGCCTTGCCAGTTGAATAACCAGGCAATCTCTGAGCTGCTGTCTTTCTCCCCTCCACCCTTCCCAGATGGCTTAAGCAATACTTCAAAACACAGATCGGGAAGCAGAATACTACCTGAGCATGCTACCATTTAGGACATAAATGGTAGGTCAGATTTCGTATATTTATCAGAAGGTTCCTTGCTATTAGTTTACAGAACTGTGAGAATGAAATTGTTCAATTACAACTACTACAGTTTATTAGTTGCTGGTTTTAAATGTAGAAAAACCACAGAATTTATAAATATGAAAAGTTTTTTTTTCTTTTTCTGTCCCCTTAGATTTTCATTACTTCACTCTTGCTATAGAAAGTTAAAAAAAAAAAAGCCAAAGAAGTTGTTCAAGTAAACTGCACATTTGAGCACAAAATAATGCACACTGACATGTGAAAAAATGGAAACAGATATGAATCATATACCAAGCTGCATCTTTCCAGGATTACCTTCTTAAAGCATTCACAAGTTCCGCAAATGAGTTTTCCCAAGCATACATCTTTATTATCTTCATACCACTTATGACTTCATTCATGGTCCTAATCCTGACATCTGTTAAGGTAGCTGTCTTGCTTCTGTAAATAGCACAAAGTAAAAATTCTGAGATTCTCAAAAGAACAGAGACCATTTACGATTGCATGACATGCTCATATTAATGAAATTTTTGCTTTTACTTGTAAAGCGGATTCATATAATTCTAAGTGCATTAACAGGGCTTCCCAAAACAGTATCTTAAAGCTGACACAGAGCAGACTGACTTGATTATGTCTGTATTCCTAGTATTGCCTCTTCTCAGGAACTGTGAGTTAATTCAATGTTCAGAATTACACGTCAGTTTGTGCAAACACATGGTATTCCTTAAACAACATTTGTGTACAAAAAAAAAACCTCAAATAAAAAAAACCACAATATTAAATTTAGAACTAAACAAAAATCAGAAAATTACTTTTAAAAATTGTTTTGAAATGTCAAAATAACAGCCCTTCTCATAAGGCTCTTTTGATGTTGTTAAAGAAACGGGCCTCTGTGTCTTTTTAAGATTAATTCTAGTTGAAGTGAAGATTACTTAGTAACAGTATGTGAGCTATAATTACATAGAAGAGTTAATCTAGATATGGTTTTGTTTAATAAATAAATATTATTTAAGCATTAATTGTAATTAACACTAAAGTAAATATATCTATTTTAGTCCCACATGTTTGCACTGATGAACAAACTGGAAAATATATATAATTAAATAATAAAGTCACAGTTTTAATTAGGAAAAAAGCATTGAAAGTTAGAAGCCATGTAATGAATGCATAAACCATGCTAATAAAGCCTATTACAATTCTGAATTCATTCATGTAGACAAACGTACTTCGCACAGTGAGCTATGGTAGGCCTTATTTTGATAAAACATTCCTTCTCCTGCTAAATTACTTATTTTTGTATATACCAATGAAAGTTAAGATTCTGAGATCATATTTTTTAAAAAAAATTAAAAAGCTCTTGAGAAGGGGTGGCTGGGTTTTGTCAGCTTAACCTGTCCCCTGTAAGATTTGTCTGATGCTCTTGAAGAAACAGCCATGTTTAAAGCACTTAAGTAGAATGAATTTCAGGTTCATCATTTTAAAAATACTTCTCAGCACCAGCATTCCATAACTGTTGAGATGGCCAAAGCACGGTACTAAGAAATATTTACACAGGAAAACTGACAAAAGAAACATAGGAACTTGGCCATAATACAAACAAGGCTTCTTGTTAAGACTGAGGAAGACATTTAGCCTAAATCAACCATACTGACATGGAATGAGATTACCTTTGCTAATTCTCTTTTCCTTTTTCAAAAAGAAACAGTTAAAGCAAAACAATTCCTCAAAGAATGTGAGAGCTCATCCTTTCTTCCCCGTACACACACCACTAATGCAAAAGGCAAAGCTTAGCACGTATTGTTCATACCTCTGCAGCAGCAAACAACAATTCTCACCTGCCATCTTTTGAAACAGTCACCTTTCAGACCTAACTTCCAGGCTTGGTCTCCAGATAACGGAAGGTTGAAGATGGTTCAAAATAATAAAGTTAACGGAAGTTTCTTTTATAAATGGCGTGAATCAAAAAAGCCATAGTTCTCATAAAACAATTTTTCAGTTTTCCTGCTGAAATGTTATCATAGTAACCACCCTCTTTCAAATTGCTTTAAAATGTTCAAGAGGTTGAGGAGAGACACATTTTTCTTTGCTTTTTATTAAGTTACACTCCTCTACATAGCAAAAAGCATATTTTGTACACACATACCAAAAGCCACAGTCTCAGAGATACTATATAGGAATTTAAAGTACACAGACTTCCAGCGCACTGATGGCAATTTACAGCAGAGAAAGGCGTGTTCCCACTTTTAAAAATATTAAGTTCGGAGTACATGCAGATCAAGACAACTGGGAAACACATGCTTACATTGTTAAGAGCACACTAGGAAAGGACCTGAAAATTCTTCAGGTGTCTGAGAAGTTCCCTCTATGATACTAATAACAATTCTAAATTAAGCAAGCTGCAGAATTCCCTCTTGCTTTCATGAGGCATATTTGGTGAGTTTTAATTATGGCTGACACAACAGTTCCACACAGTTTTTTCTCTTAAAAAAACCCACACAACTAAAAGAGCTTTAAACGTGAATATTACGGTTGCATGGCTAAGCAGTGAAAGGATTGAGCTCTTGTGAATAAATATATATAAAATGGTATTCAGTCCAATAATTGAACTATTTCTCAAATAATATATTAGGTCATGTGTCTTTTGTAAAACTTCTAGTACTTGTGCAGGTAAAAACAATAATGCGTAACACAGTATATACCATTCCACAGGATACTGAGTTCGCTTCTGCAGCCTCCTACAGCACTGGAGCTAATGCCTGCATCATAAACTGGTGTGCTTATAGGTGTTTACAAGGCTGGGTCACAAGCACAATGCTGAATAATAGCACAAATTAGCTGCCACACCGAGCGTGCCTGGATTTTAGCAAAAGCTTTAATCCTTAAATTACTTCTTCGTAGGCTGATTTCCTTAAATCCATGCAGGTTCCCAGCAACTGACGTGTGAACACACTCAACATTACAGAGCTGGAATCCATTTCAGTTTGTCCATTAACTCCTTCTGTTCACTGCACATTTCTATTCACAAATGCAAAGATCTGTGCACACATACATAAGCAAAAGTTTTTCTGGTTAACAAATTCTTTCCCTTGCACTGCATCCAAACAAGTGGCTGCAAATGAATGGAGGAAAAACCCAAACAACATTACATTGCCACTGATTAACTTTTAAAACACATGACTTCGAGAAGAAATTTTTGTCACCTTGTCTGACCCTGGACAAGCCCCTTAAACTCTTTGTGCCTCAGTTACCCATCTGTAAAATGGGGATAATAATGCTTACCACCATGGATAAATCACTAGTTAAGCATTAAGTATCTTAACTATTGACTCAAAGCTCAAAACCTCAAAAACTTAAAACTCAAAAAACCCAATAGTGAAGTAGCTTGATGCTTACGCGTACGTATTACATGTGTAAGCAAAACGCACACGTAAGAATATACTGGAAGTGTTCTACAAACAGGTTTTATTATAAATACCTAAGAATTTGACAGAGAACACTGAATGGCTCATTATTCGAGAAACAGCGCATGAGCATAATAACTGAAGACTCTTACAAACAGAAGGAAGTCTGCAAGTCGGTCTCATTTTGTAATTCTCAGGTCTTTCCTCATACCTAGCCATGCAATGCCAATGCCAGTTCAATACCTCAGGGAAACTCACCTTAAAATACAACTTGAAAACAACAGTAACTCACTAAAAAAAAAATAAATTTACTTATCTAAAGAGTAGAAGGAACTCACTCACTCTGAATACGAATGCAACAAAGACTCATAACACAACTAAGCATATGTGTACACAGTAAAGGAAGGCAAAAATACTCCCATTTAGATGCAAAAGCCATTTATAAACTCATGATGTAAGTAGAGCATGATTAATTACACAAGAAAAAAAGTTAGGAAGCAAGGACATTGAAGATAATTCAATATTCCCATTTGAGGCCTTTTGGGTTTTTTTTTTTTTAGGAGGAAGTCACAGAAAAACAAATTAAATTTGTCTGATAATGGAATTTTACTGCTAACTCATTTGATATCTCCACAGCCTAGGATCTTACAGTTAGAAACCTTCTAGCTGGCATCAAAACCACCATCGTAATATTTTCTTCCTTTCTCTCTCAGTTCCTTCCCCTTTTTCCTCTGTGCACCTTTGTCTTGGAGGAGAGAGCCAGATCTTTGAGCATGAAACCTTCAGAAGTTTCTTCTGCAACTCCCACTAAGTCAAACTTATGGAAAGACTGACAGTATCACCTTTGTAGTAACCACTCCCTAAGCATCAATGCAGGAAGGCAAAGCTCAAGGAGTTACGCAATTCTATGCCAAGATCTACAGCAAGGTAGCTACAGAACTAGCCTAACTCTTAATATAATGGACAGCTAATGAGTAGCGGATATTTTCAGTATGTCTGGAAGACAGATCACTTCAAGTCTCTAAACCAGAACTCAGAAATCTCACATTAGTGACGATGAAAAACATTGGCAAAGATAAAAGACAACGCAAAAAACCTCACCAGACAGAAGCTGATCTGAGAGCAGTACTTCACCTCCATCCAACATGCACATTGTAAAAGCCAGGACAGGAAATACCTACAACTCAACACACACGACCTTACCTCAAGGCAGAAAAAAGTCTCCCAATGCAGGTCTGCACAGGAAGAAGAATAATCAGAACTGCCATTCCTGCAAGACATGATGGGCCTATCTCCATCCAGAGAAGTGCTGTTACTGCTACAGCTTGAATTGGTCCAGCCCACAAGAAGTGCAAGAAAATCGTTACCTAAACAAATAGTTGAGAAACAAAAATTAGCTTTTGGTCTTAGCTAAAAAATTAAACCCTAGTAACACAAAGCTGAGGAAGCACTTTCACCTGCGGCAGGTACCGAGGCATCCGGTGAGAACTCTGCACCAGATTCAGGGACCTAAATGTACACAGAGGTGCCTAACCTCCAGAAAGTAAGCAAATTACAACACTGATTTTGTTTTATCTTCATGCACCAAAATTTCTCTGAGCTTAGGAAAACAGTAGGAAAATATTGGGGGGGAGGGGGATGTTTTCCTCCCATATTTTAGGAGAATATTTCTTTTCGTATG
This sequence comes from Tauraco erythrolophus, assembly GCF_009769465.1. Taxonomy (NCBI): domain Eukaryota; kingdom Metazoa; phylum Chordata; class Aves; order Musophagiformes; family Musophagidae; genus Tauraco; species Tauraco erythrolophus. Next base: position 77,917,407 of record NC_141465.1, on the reverse strand, counting down.
ATGCTCAAGAAATAACTAGAAGACATGTTCATAAGAAACACTTAATTGCCAGTTGAGTTCTTAACTCAAACCCCGCAATTTCTTCAGCCCCTTGGAAAGATCAGTAATATTTCTTACCTGATCAAATTTGTTCACATCATTTGACAGAAGATTTACTATTTGACCAGTGGTAGTTTTTGCCATAGCTACGTTACTGAGACGGAGTGCCTAAAACAGTCAGAACAGTCCCAAATTGTCACAGCTTACAGGGCACAGTATGCCTATACACAGAAGACTCAATACACAAACACGATACCAGGACAAAAGCTGAACGCACATCTCAGCTTTTGCCTAAGAACATCTGGGCACAGTTCAAGAGCCTTAGATAACATGTAGGTTAGGTTAAATACAGTGAAGAAAGTCCTCAAGAAGAGAGTATAAAAAAAAAAGCCTAGGGAAGGACTGCGAGAACAAAAGCGCCGTAACTATCTTCATGTCTGAAGTGATTAAAAATGGGAAAATACCAACATAGCAAGTTATTAAAACTAAACAAAAGAGTCTATAACTTTTCATTTGCATTGCTCTCCCCTACATTGTGAGCATCTGTTCAAAACAGGAATAGAAAACTCCACCTGAAGACCAAATTAAAATCAAGACAATGTTTGGGCAATTCAAATAATTCTGTTTTGAATAAAATTCCTGACAAAAAACAAAAATTGAAGTTATTCATTTTACACTATCAGTTCTTGTTAACGCTGCAAACTGCTTTCTGTCTTCTTTATTAATTTAAAAATTAATAAATATTTCCCTTATTAATAACTCTCATAAAGTCATAAGACTTCTGAATTATATTAAATGAAGTTTAGGACACGCTATAAAAAGCAATAAGAGTAAATGTGAAATATTTTATAGGTTAATAAAGAAATTAATCAGTAGAAAATATATGTGATTATAAAATATCCCCCCCCCCAAAAAAAAAAAAATCACATCTGGAAATATGCAGTCTGAACATTGCTGCGAAGATCCAAACTGAAAGATCTCAGAGATGCAGATAACACACCCTGTTTCCTTCTACACCTGCTAGAAAGAAAACAGTTTTGCAGCACAACTACAAAAACATACAAAACACGTTACGCATTTTCCTGTAACAGGAACAGCTCACTCCTCAAAAACACTTTGCACAGTGCACATCTACTTCTCCCTCTCCAAACAGTTACTGTCAGGATTTCTTTTTGATCAATAATCTAACCTGAAAAGCACCAATTGTTTCAAAAATATTGTTCCAGTATTTTAAATCAGGTGCAAGAATATCAGAGTACTATTCAAAGCATCATTTCAAACAAAGTGCCTTACGTTTCTTAGAATTGTAGAATCATAGAATGGTTAGGGTTGGAAGGGACCTCAAAGATCATCTAGTTCCAACCCCCCTGACACAGGCAGGGAAACCCTCCACTACACCAGGTTGCCCAAAGCCTCATCCAACCTGGCCTTGAACACCTCCAGGGATGGGGCATCTGCAACTTCTCTGGGCAACCTGTTCCAGTGCCTCACCACCCTCTGAGTGAAATATTTCTTCCTTATATCTAATCTAAATCTCCCCTCTTTCAGTGCACCTCACTGGTAGGTTACAAAGGTGTTAACCACAGAGAGAATCCCAACCCTAACTTCATTGAAACAAGCAGGCAGAAACATTTAAACTCCACTAAGACATTCCTCTGATATTCCAATAATAAATCTAGGATACTCGATATATGAGAAACAAGATTTAATTATTTGAGAAAATCATTGCTTCATTCCCTGTCTTAAGCCGTTTGTCTCTCATACATCCGAAAGCCCTCATGGCGCTGCCTGAAGGTAACGCAGCCACAGCAACATCCACGTTTCTATCACGTTTACTCTACACCACAGATCAAGGTTGATAAGCTCCTAGAAAACCCGTCAGATAAACTCCTATTATTGTGATCTATGGATAAGTGATGCATGTTTGAAGAAGTTGCCCACCAGAGTGTGTTTACAGCACCTACTGCTACTCACTCCTTTACAACACAGACATACCTGCTATTTGAGGTCCATCCAGGAGAACACCGCACTGGTGTCTTGCTAGTGGGCCACGGCCCGGGTCTGTCTCGGACCTGTCACCTGAGTCACCTCTCTGACCTCCTCCTAGCTGCTTCAGACACAGGCAGGAAAAACAATGTCCAAATGTACTAGCTCTGTTCATTTTGACCAAGACAGTCTCAGAAGGCACCATGCAACCATCTGAGCCAAAAGGAGGGTGCCTGTCTGCGACTGATTTGTCTTCTCAGGGAAGAGACAGCCACTCCCAATGTCAGTGGCAATGCAATTTTAATCTTTTCTGCCGTTCCTGCTTCAAAACTACTTTTGAAGCAGCATTGTTTGTTTTTTATTTTTGAGGTGTTTTTTGTTTGGTTGGTTGTTTTTTTAAGTGAAATAAGCCTCACATTTTCCTGGCTGAATTGACCTGACTAGTCTTCAAAGTATATGGAAGGAAATGGAAACTGAAAGAGGGGAGATTTTGATTAGAGCTAAGGAAGAAATTCTTTACTCTGAGGGTGGTGAGGCACTGGAACAGGTTGCCCAGAGAAGTTGTGGATGCCCCACCCCTGGAAGTGTTCAAGGCTTTCAGTGATGAGGCTTTGGGCAACCTGATCTAGCGGCAGGCATCCCTGTTCATGGCAGGAGGGTTGGAACTACATGATCTTTAAGGTCCCTTCCAACCCTAACCATTTTATTATTCTATGATTCTATGAAGCACTGGACACAAAGCAGTAGTTTTACTTATATAATTGATTTCTACCAAAAAGTCCTGTTCTACATCTGAAACACAGCATCATACGAGTTGCTATGAAGAAAATTAACTCTCTCCCAGCCAAAGACAAGTACACTGTGGCTTTAAATACGGCTTTGACCATAACGTCTATAAATTCACTAAGACATGCTACTGAATGTTATCTAGAGCCACACACTTTTTAAAAAGCAACTGTAGATTGAATTTACAATTTATTTTCCATTTTCCAATTATCTGTCTGTTTTCAGCACAAAGATCTGCTTGATTTTTGTCTATAAATTTTCCATACAGATGTATTTACCAGCAAGCAGCCTTTCTCAAGGAAAATAGGTTTTAATTATATGAACTAATGAGAGCAGTTCATACACTTGATGTCTTAGATGTCTTAGGTTCTTTTTTTTTTTTCCTCCAGATGTAATTGCACAGGCCCAATTTCAATTCTTTAACCATTCTTTTACTTCCATACTCCCATCTTAACATTTTAATCTCTCCCTGCCCCGAATAGTTCATTCAAAGGCATATTAAAAAGGGAGAACTGATCATAGAAAGGAATAATGTAACTGTTCAGTCAAATAACTCCTGACACCTTTTGGCTTCTTTCTGTCTCAACCAACTACTCCACAGCTTAAACTGCTTTAGCATTTATTCTGAACCTCAAAGAGCTTCCAAAAGTTAAGTCTTAAAATTTAAAAAAAATAACAATCAGCCTTCCATAAGTAGCCTTTGGTCTTAAAACATGCGATGATTGTGAGTCATGAGACAGATTCCATTTTAATTTTTGTTACAAGCTTCCTGCATGCGTCGCTAGTACTTCTTACTGATCACAAAACATCTTTGAGTTTGAATACAGGGTTTTTGCAAATGAGATTTTAACTTTCCAGAAAATGAAAAAGGGTCTAAAACTTAAGAATTACAAGCGTTTGAAGTCCCCCATTAAGGATGCTCTCTCATTCAACCCATTCATCCTTGCAAATCCAAGATTTTATTTACTACAGCAATTAAGGAACACTGCAAAAGTGCTGGTAAATTAGCACCCAGATTCTTCCAAAAGTCTCTATGAGGGTAAAGAGAAAGTATGATCTATCTATAAGCCTCAGATAATTAAGACAAATTATTAGAGCGGTTTATCAATGTTCTTCTGTGACCTCAGCCTTCACCCTCAGGAGCAAACATTTATGAGATGAGGGGAGATTAATTTTCCATTTAATCCCATCTCTAGAAATAAGGGTGCACGTTATGAACGTTTCTTTTCCACGCTTCTAAGCTAGTATCAACACAGCAGCAAACAACATTGCTACATACATATTTCATGAACATCAAACTGTGTTATGATAATCAGTTCAGTAAATTAATACCTTAGAGAGATGTTTATGTACAAGAAAGCAGTGTGCCATGTTAGACCTTAGTTCCCAGAGGACAATTTCCAAGGTATCAGAAGAGGAAGGAGAATAAATATGTGCACAAAAAGCAATCACCACTTACAATGGGGGCATTTTCACTCTCCTCACTTTACTGCTTTGCCCAAAACCTTCGCATGACCTATACCAGTAGTACAACTGTTTGCCTTAAGTGCATGGTACCTATGTTTAATGGTTAAAAAACATGGATTTCTTTACATTCTAAAGAAACTTTACACTCCTGATCCTTCAATTAAACTTCTTTGCTGAGGTAAGAACTGGCAGGTCACTCTTCTAGCAGCACTAGAGTTAGAAAGATAGGGCATCTTCCCTTCCAGCATCCCCAGCAGGGACTGCCTGCTTGGAAGCAGAGACAGGGTCAATGGTCTGGGTATTGCCAACAGCTTCAGAAGAGGGAAACAGACATCTAAAATTTGGTTGCTTGCTCCCTAGAGCACACCAAGGCCAGCATTTCATCCTTGATGTCACTCAACTCCTTCATGTAGGTAATATCCATAATTTCTCTTGCTCCACTTTTCATCTGACAGCAACCTCAGCTCTGTTTGTAGTCGAGGACAGCTAGACCAGGACACACAGAAAGCTAAGAAACCACAGTTTGCTGAATGTACATCCCTTCTCACGCTTCATAGGCTTTAATGAAGGATTCCAGTGCTCCCACAGTAAAACCAGTAACTCATACTCAATAACAGCTCTATCCTACCTTTAGGATTCAGCTTCATTCTGAAACGTGTCTCCTCTGCCTAGTCCTCTTTCTCCACCCTCAGTAAGAGGGATACTAAAGGGACTTGCCTGTGAAGACGCTGAACATCCCGCCAGCCTGGAGGAGGCAGCAGCCGTACAACAGTACCACTGCCTCTCCCTGAACTAACCTGATGGATGCCCCTCAGAAAGGGTGGGCAGCCTCTCCGACCCACAAACGAGGCAACTCCCTAGTTCTACAGCACTGCTGAAATAAAATATAAATAAATCCCACCATTAACCACAACAGGGGCAAGGGGGATATTGGACAGTGAAGCAGTTCCCAGGCATCTGCGCTGAAGCAGATGGTAATAGCCAAGCATAATGTCTTCCCGTGGGATGAAACTGCAAGGCTGAGGAACTCCCAGCATCCCCTGGGAGCTCTGCCCCTCTCCTCCTGTATGCTGGCAGCCTCTTACCGCTCCAGCACACAGCTCTTCCACCAGCAATGGGGGGAGCTTCTCTCTGACAGCATGAGCAGGTGAAAATCAGCAGCTCCTCCTAGGCTGTAGGGCTATTTAACTCACCACCTTCACGAGGAGGACTGAAGCTGTCATTCAGACAACATCTTACCAAAGAGAGAGCAAAAGCAGATATATACATTTAAGATCTGATACATATTAGCATGCTTTTCATTTCTACAAATTAATTGCAAGCATGAACATAACAACTGTATTTTTAAACTCCTCTAATGAAATAGCTGCCAAATGCCAAGTATACCCGTAAATAGGATTGCTTACCTTTCGATAAATCATATGGCACATAGCTACCCTCAGCTTCATGCCAGCCCGCTGTACATGATAGAAGTATAAGTGGTGCATTATAGCTAGAATAAGTGTGCACACAGACAGAGCAGCTGTGTAGCAATACGCGAAATTCAAGTCTACCTCATCTGAGGAATCATAGTTTTCAAAATAATTAATAATTTTTCCCAAAAGTATTGGCTGAATTATTTTGAGGGTTTCCTGAAAGAAAAAAGAAGGAAAAAAAGCATTAACAATTTCATATCATACCATGCTACCCAAGTTTGCAACGAGGCAAACGAGAGCCAAGTACTGCCGCAAGTCACATCCCGTACTATTTTGTCTTTATTGTGCTCTAAAATGTCAAGCCAAGCTAATTTTTATCAACACATAATCCAAAAGAAATATGTTCCACATTAAAATTTAGCTGAATCTTTAAAAAGAACTTTCTCAATTACCAACAAAAACTTTAATGTTATAAAAACTGCATGAATACGTACTACACTTCCATTGTTAAATATGACAGTGTGTCCTTTACAGTCATCTACATATAGCAAAAAAATCTTTTTCTATAGGACACCCAAATCAGACACATAAAATACAGCTAAACCTTAAGAAGCAAGCCGATGGCTTGTAATGTCTCAAAAATATTGCACTGAAATCAGCTCTCTGTTCCACATCCATAATCCCGCAGTTAAAACTCAATTCTTCAGTCTTTATGGGGCTGTAGATCTGTTTTACTTTTCTGAGACAGCACATGAACATCACAGATTCTCTGAACAGCCCAGCATGAAGTCACCAGTATATATCATGCAATCCAAGAGACCAAGTTTCACACTGCTGTTAGCTAAGAAGCATGTTGTATGACATTTTACATCACTTACCTCAATCATTGTGAAAATTCCAAAAACTAAATAGGATTTCCAGTAACAAAGAATAATGGCTTTTGTTAAATGTGGCGTTTTTCCTCTCTTTTTTGCTTTTTGCACCTCTTTATCCCAGTACCTGTCAAAAAAACCACAAACATGCTGCAGGACGGAAGTGAAATCACAAGGCAATTACTTGGAATAAAATACTTTCAGACTTGCAGCCAGATTGTCATCATCACTTTTATATCACAACAAAAAAGAAGTTAACAGACAGTCACGTTTTCTCATTCATAAATACATAGTACTTAGTATTATAGACCTACTTGTTCTTGTATAATCACAAACAATTCACCACTGTTGACAACTATTGCCTTTGACGTATCTGCAGATAAAGAACCCTTTCTTCCTTTTCGTCTCAGTTCAGACAGGCACTCACCTTAGGTAAGAGTCTATTATTATCACATGATCTCCTGACTATGGACTAAACTGAGGCAGCATGACTGTTTTTATCTTCCTATAAGCTCTGCATTTTCCCATAAAGGTTGTGAGGTACAGCCCTTTCTCATGTCTGGCCCTTTCTTTTCTTCCCCATCATGGGCTTCAATGAGGACAAGCAGATATGGCACAAGAGCAGAGGGAACTGTCTGCAGCAGTTTCATCACTTAACACTCCCCACGTCTCTCCGAAGGCAAGCAGAGAGTGGCAAAGACCTTTGCGTTACTGTGTGCCTGTCTACATGCAGGACATAACCTGTTCACTTTAAAATCAAAGATGGTCATAGCAAGGAATGACTTCAACAAGCAAGTATCAGAACTTAAGCTGACTTCTTAGAGCATGCTGTCATCAGACAGGATGCTCCTCTTGCTTCTGAAGGCTAAATATGTTCTGCCAGGCCCTCCAACCTTGCTAGTTTGAGGGCTGAAATGAGTCTAAGGCATGAAAGCCAAGTTATTTTGCAACAAGGCACACAAGTTCAAAACACAGTATGGATAGGAAAACAAAACTTTTTCATTTTTGCCCTCTTTTTTGCTACAAGGTTTACAGAGTTATTGTCTAAATGCTTCAGAATCAGAATTGCAACTGCGTAGATTCTGTGGGGTTTATTGGCCCAAGAGAAAAGGCTACTTCCTTATGTGGCTATTTATGAATTATATTCTCTGCTTCTTGGCTAAGTACACTAAAGAATTAAAAACCACTCTTTTTTTGCATGCCATATTCTCTACCATTTCCTGACTCACGGTAGGTGTGTGCTTTTATTTTAAGAATCGCTGGAAAGAATCCATCTTTCTGCACAGTGAACTCCCTGAACTGCTTCAAGACACATCCACGGAATTTGGCAAAGCCCTCCAAAAAGATGTTAAAAGCTGCGCTCCTATGAGCTTATCACTGTCCCCCTTTCTTTAGTTAACTCAGCCAGAGCAGGATGATGTAATAACTGGTCATAACCTTTTGGTTTTAGATTCTTTTTTACTTCTTGAGGAATCTAATCCCAACCAAACTATTAGGAAAGTTGATTTGCTGAACCTTCGGCACAAAGGCAAGAACTAGTAAGGCCATGCTTTCTTAATACAGGGGCCACCTTTCATTAGGAGACACCTCTTCCTCTAATTATATTTAATAAAAGATTATTTGAAGACAAAAATTTTCTCAATTGCAAGGGTCAAGACAATTTACGTAAACTGTTATTCTTGGAAGATGTTTCACTGAAATACTCCTGGATTCATGATGACATGAATTGGTACACAGTCCATGAAAGAGTATTTATAACAAAATAAAAACACCTCCTAGATGCAAGCTTCTAAATGTCCAAGGTTAATTTAGCCACTTTGCCAAAGACTGGCGTATTTTCAACATGCATGTATTTATATATATACATATATACAGGGTACACAGCTGTCACAATTCAGTTTGTGCTCAAAAGCAACAAAGAAAAAAACCTAAAACTTTTTCCCCACCTATTTAAAAAGTTTGTGTAGCTATTCTAACACAGACCAAAAGACACATTAATTTATTAAGGATTACTGCAGCAACAGTTGGTGAAAAGTCTTCTTTTCCAAGCATTCTGCAAAGTGCTATATTAATTACAAATGACATAATGGAAATACTCTCATACTTTTTCATTATGTGTAACTTAAAAAAAAAAATTAAAAGTTCTAAATACTACTTTTAGCTCTTCAGCATTTTTAACAGTAGACCTTGTTAAACTTTACAACAACCTCTCTTAATTTTAGAACATGAATAAAACTCTCACTTTCACCAGCAGAAAGACAATGAAAGAGAACAATGATTTTTCTCCTTACCACTGCAATTCCTCTCCAAGCTTCTCCGAGGAATCTTCTGGCAGCACTTTATACATATCATCTTCTTCAAGCTTCCGTTTATGACCAATAATAAATAAGGGATTCAGCCACCTATTTAAATATAAATTATTAATAAATTGATCAGCAGACCAAAAGAGTAATTTATTTACATATTAATTTAATTCCTTTATCTCTTTCTTCCCTCCTCTTCTCATGTGTCACTCAACATCCACACATTTTACTGCACTTTTCTCCTAAGACTTAAGTCACCCCTATTTTACAAATGGAAAAGCATTTCCCATTTCCTAAAGTTGTTTATGCCCCACAGAACCTTACTCTCAGGCATCCAAACAGTCAGCATAACTTTTCTTGGCCTTAAGGCAACTGTTTCCGTACAGTGCTTCCTTATATTTCAGGGAAATTAGCATTTGTTTAAATATTTAGGAAAAAAAAAAAAGAACTTAATCCAACTATTAAAATATTGACAGAGTTGTAAATAAAATTGTAATACATACTAAAAGATATTTTTTTGTAACTAGTGTGGCTACTCATTTACATGAGGAAAAAATAAATGCTGTTCAACTGGCATCTTGACAAATATTAAGGATCAGACAACGACTCAAATGTAAAAATGGGTAAATAATGGATCATGACTAGAACGGGTCTTAGCCACCTTTCAAAATATAAACAAAAATCACACTGTCAAAGTGTGTAGGTTCAAAAATGGAAAACATGGTCTAACAGCTCAGTTTCCTTACTGGACTGATTTTTAAAAGCTCAGTATTTTATGAGAGTGCTTTGAAAACAAATTGCAATAGCGCTACTGTAGGTTTGCTGGAAAAGGCAGTATTTTGTTAGATCAAATAATACTGAGCAGTAAGACTAGCTTTTATGCACCTAGATCGATCTTCAAGCCTGAAGCACAGGTTGAGGAGGTGCAAACAGTTTCAGCCGTGCTCCACAGAGCCAACGGACGCATGGCAGAAAGCACAAGTTGTTCCTCAGACAGAGCAAAAGAGCATGACACCTCTAAACAGGCACAGCTTAATGGGAACAGAGGAGACAGGGAAATGGCACTTTGCCATTTAGTTTCTCTCTCTACTAAATCCATGATAAAACTTGGTTTCCAGGAGAAATGTGGATTTGGGCCCTCAGGCTTGTTTCCTACAAGCGCCTTCTCAGTTGGCCAACGCAATTAGAACCAAGACGTCAGGGATGAACCTGTTCTGGAAAAAAATACTCTTGCACTCACAGCAAGGTGTTTGTCTGATGTCAATTGCCTGTGAAAGTTCATAACTGCTGTTTAGTTTCTGATGCTTAATTATTCCCTGACTTCCCCAACACAGCTTTTAAAAGAGCACCTGGTGCGCTAGGTGAAGCGTACTCTTTTCCGGAAGGCCTACATGTGAGAATTCAAAACTAGGATGGTTTTACAAGGAGGACATTTACTTATTCACAATGACAGCAGTAGTTACGAATACTCATCAACTAGCTTTGCATTTCTTGCTCGGGCATGCTCCAATTTAATTTTGCATACACTGGCTTATAAGAAGCTTGTTGGTTAGTTTTAGAGAGGGTGGAGGTGCAGGCTGAACCCTAGAAGAGGGGGCCTGGAGAGTTTCTTTGAAGACAGAACTGTTGCAAAACCCTTTTTCACAGGCTCCATGGCACAACTGCATGTAGCAAATGGGATTAATAGTGTTTTTCCTTCACTGCTTAGCATGTTAGCATAGTGTTTGTGTGACTCATTCAAAGATTAAGTCTCTGTCCTTAAGAGTAGCATCTTTGATGCCTAACAGCCCTTTTTAACCTCTTGGAGTGAGTACAGAAGATGTGTATATGTGAGCTGCTAAGTCCTCAATGTACGTTAAAGGTACAATCAGAAACAGAAAGGACTTGTCAGACAAGTCTGCTGCTCAGACTGTACGGCCAAATAGCATCAGGGCCCAAATTTCTGCAACAACTTCTCTACAGCTCCTGACAAAACGTCTCAAAGATCAATCGCTCCAACCAACAGAAGAGGTTCTGCCTGGTTTGACACAATGAATCTGCTCCATTGAAACATTTCTTCTGCAGTCTGGGTTCTTGCTGCCGACCACAGGCAAAAAATAGGCATGAGGTAAATAATCTCAAGGCCATTGAAACAATTTCTGCCTGCTGCACCAGACAGGCTCTATTTGCTAGACAGACAGACAGCCAGTCACGGGAAAGGTCTGCAGACTTCAGTTGACTCCTGTGGGCGATATCAACTCCTCCTCTTGCAACATCAGTATTAGCCTACAGTGTACTCCATAAACAAGTGGTAGGTCTCCTTTCTGACAGAACAGGATAGAGAAAAAGTTGTCTTCTCCAACTCCTTTAGCATGAGAATCAGGATGAGGCAGCTATTTCATGAAAATACAGAGATAAATCCTCCTCAAATCTATGGAAATGGTTACGGGATTCCACTAGTTACCGCTGCCAAGGCAGCAAAACCAAAAACCATTCTGATATTTAACAAAGAGCAGAAATAGGATATTTATTACAGAATCACAGAATGGCTGAGGTTGGTCACAACGGACCTCTGGAGGTCAGCTGGTCCAACTCCACTACTCAAGCAGGACAACATAGAACTAGCTGCCCACAACCATGTCCAGACAGCTTTTGAAGATCTCCAAGGAGGGAGACCCCACGACTTCCCTGGGCAACTTGTGCCAATGTTCAATCACTCTCACAGTGAAAAACTGTTTCCTGATGTCCAGAGGGAACCACCTGTGATTCAGCTTGTGCCCATTGCCTCCTGTCCTGTCACTGGGCACCACTGAGCAGAGCCTGGATCCATGCACCTTGCACCCTCTCTTCAGGTATTAATATACATTGATGAGATCACCCTGAGCCTTCTCTTCCTAAAGCTGAACAGTCTCAGCTCTCTCAGCTTCATAAACCAATGCTGAGTAGTGCTGTCTGTTATTGGCATGTAGCAGAATGCACAGAGAAAAATAAAGGAAACTTTAAAAATATACTTAAATATACGCTTTTAAAAAATTAAACAATGCTCTTAATGTTACTCTGTAGAACATCATTCCTTTACTTATACTTTTCAAAACATGGTGAAAAAACACAGCCAGGCCATAGGAAGAGTAACCAGATGAAAGATAATGGTCTCAAGCCTACAAGGTTGCTAGAGTCATCTAGCTTATCCTTTGACCTTAAACTCTCAAAAAAAAACTTACTGATGATACACCCACCTTCATTGAGTTCTTACAGTTTGCAGCAAATCCCTTTCGCTCCCCATCTCCACACCAATCAAGTACTGTACATACCATGAGACTGAGTTTCCAAACTAAGTGGCAGATGGAGGTAATAGTGCAGGGTAAAAACTGCCCAAAATCGCAATGTTTTCAGACTACTAGTTCCAGTGAGACCTAGCGCAAATTCACGGCTCCTCACTTTTTTCTGTCAGTTAAAACCATAATCTTGAAAACAGTAATATACGGTACTACAATCTCTGTTTTAACATTAAAGAAGGCAAGGAAAACCAATCCAGAGTATGCAGAAAACTGTGGTAATTCATTTTGTGACTCATTTATTATAACAGACAACATGGCAAAGACTCAGCACAAGTCCACATGTTTCAGTAGAGTTAGGGAAAAAAAAAATTTAAAAAATCACCTATTGTTGGGCTTTCTGACTTCTCTCCCCCAAAATACTGATCTTCAAGAGCTACTGCTATGGAGGTCTTTAGAGTGCAAAAGTTTTTAACAGTATGTTGTGTTACTGTACACTATACTTGGAAGATCTTTAGAAGAAGGTTAAAAATTTTTATTTTCAAATTTCAAAGTACGCTTAGTCCTTGAAGAGCTTTTAGGCTGAGAACGAGGTCTTCCATTTGTCCACTGCAAATTCTCAGTACAGTAAGAATAGTTGAAGTTTCATCACCTCACTGATGCGTCCTGAACTCCATACTGGAAGGTCTACTTTCAGACAGAAGACTTAGCAGATGTTCGTATTCAGTCATCAAAGTAAAAATTTCCACCAGGATGTCACATGTGGATCATACCCTGTGGAATTCTCTGCAGTTACAAGCAGAATGGAGACCAACCTCTTTCACATAGCCTGCTGTTACTCCAGTCACACACTCTAACAAGTAAAAAAAACGGGCCCTTCTCTAGCCTGAAGGCTCAGTTAAATCAAAGGGTGCCGTAAGAGGACTGTTCAAGGAAGCTAGCAAATAAGGCAATGGCCTACACAAAGAACATCCCTGAAACCTCAACTCAGCCATAAAGGAAAACTACTCGAAGCAGTACGTCTTTTGTCCAAACAGAGATCAGCTAACATTGATCTCTTCAAGGGAGGATTAAAAAAAGGCCACAGAAAAGTATGAACAGAAAAGTTATGAACATAAAAACTGTGCAAGCTGTGTTATTCTTTAATAAAAAAAAAATCTGCAATAATAAAGAAAAACTAAGATGACCTAGAGAAACGGAGGGAATATATAGACAGATGCAAACTACTCCTCTTATCCCAAGGACGGACTCACTACCAATCTATTGCCTGAAGAAAGAGAGTAGCAACGTGGTGAGGAGGAAAGACTCGCACTTTAGCCCCAAATTTTCACACTGCTGTTCAGCTTAAATAAAAATAAGACCCCCTCAGTCATCATCTTCTCTTTTCTCAAGTATCTTCTTGTTTGCTGAGAATTTTGAGTAATTATTTGGTTCTTAGACATCACCTCATTTTAGTCGCTCTTTCAAAACACAGAGTTCACATGATGCCTTTCAAGAAGCTTAGCCCAAATTTTTGCTAGCCTGAACTACACATAAAATGCGAATTTCTGGAAGAATCCTGAGTACCTTCTGTTCTGCTGGGAATATCTCTGTTCCATCAAGGCGATTAGCTGATCAAAGACATCAGTCTGGAAAGAAGCCCAGAATTAGTCCCTGTTACTGCTAGAATACTGATGTCACTAGGAATAAAGATTTAAAAATAAATAAATAAATCACTCTATAACCTGGTGCAAATCCAAGACATAGCCAATTGCCAAACAGTAACTCACTGCTCTGACCCCAAAAAGCTTTCCACCTCTACAGCAGTACCTTGGACACTGATAAAAAAAGAAAGTGATTCATTTCTGAACCAGCAAATACACAAAGACCATGATATAAACATTCACTTCCTGCATTTCCTTACTCCTAGACTCTGACATTACACGCCCTATAACATTACAACGCAGTCAACCAGCCACAATGTACTTGGTTGTTCAAGGAAACGCAATTTTACCAGCTGTAATTACAGCAACCCCATCAGGATTTTGGAAAGCCTCTAAGGTCTGCAGAAAAATCTCAAAAACACAGTGTTTTCTGACACTCATAAGACAAGTGAGGCCTCAAGGCAAGGTCTCGAGCCATCCCCTTCTCCACAGAGACGACGTATAAGAGAATCAGGCACTGCTCTATGAAAGGCAGCGTCACTATGCAATCAGAATACTCATGCTACTCTATTTCATACATGAAATATAATTTCCTTAATGAGAAAGCTTTTAAATTAGGTTTGCTAGAATCCCAAAAGAATTTCCTTTCAGCCAAAGACGAAATACATTATAGATAGGTAGATTAAACTAATATCAGTGTTCAGTCTAACTAGTTTATTAAGCCAGGGATGGGACCTGCTGTACCTCTGGACTTATATCATGTCCTGCTTGCGTATACATGCCAAAAAAGTATCATTCTCACTGCACAGAAGGCTTGCAGAGCCTTCCAGAAACCCATGCACGCACTACAAGTTCGTGATGAACTGAGACATCAGTCAAGAAGCATTTGCAATTACATTGCAAAGCTGACACAAATAAAAAACGTCCCAAGATCAAAGGATGCATCTGTTGGAGCCCTGGGCACACCCACAAGCTTCAATTGCCCTGACCAGCCCCTCAATAGTTACACCATAGTCAGTCACTAATACACGATGGTACCTTCCTCTGTGCAAGTGCAAACTTTTGCTCTCACCAGTTTCACAAAAACCCTCACTTTATCACTGGACAAGTCAAAAAAAAAAAAAAAAAAGACTAAATGGACTACATTCCTTATTAAAAAAAAATAATTTTCTTTCTGTCCTTCTTTATTTGTAATTACAAGCAGAAGTTTAACTTCTGCATAATTTTACAGTACCCAGTCAAAGCCACATCCTGTATACACTCATTGACTAATTCCTTAAGGAGGTGCTTTACAAACTGCATTTTCCCCATTCCTCTTAAGCCTATTTGTGCATTACACTACAAGCACCATCTGTTTACACTCAATGTCCAGTTATTTTTCACCAGTTGCACAGGAGAGTCTTTGTTTACTCAAATTCTTCCATAACGCTAGGATTTTATCTCCTCGAGCAGCTTGGAAGCAGTATTTCAACTACTAAGCTGCAAAGTAATGCATATTTCTTTCTCTTGAATCAATCACTCTGCAGCTCTTTTTTTTTTTTTGTAAAATAGATGAGGTTTCCTCACAGGACCTTTTGATTATAAATCCACGTTGGTTATTCTCCATAGCTTACCTCAGGTGTTCCACCTGCTTCGTTGTACTGTTCATTACCCACCTTCATGACTTGAAGTTCTACACCAGCGGTGCAAATCCAACATTGTATGTGCTTGCTCTCAGTCCAGAGAAGCACTGCTGGGATGGGATATACAGACAGAAGGAGACACATCGACAGTCTCCAGTGTCATTTTGCAAGAATTCACAAATATCGCTGCAACAGTTTGTAGTTATCATGTGATTTCTTATGGTTTTTTTAACTATCTCTGTTTCACATGCTTACCCATGTGAGCTCACTCATTCTCATCAGCAAGCTGCCTTTTCCCACTTCCCCTTACCAAGGCAGTCATCTATAATTAATAAAGCAAATAGAGCACGTTCTGGTATTTCTTCAGATGCTTTTCAAGTGATGTTTTGGTTGCAACTTCCCCCCCTCCAGCTTACTGCAGCTTTAACAGTAGATTTTCTCATTGCTTATACTAGGAAAAAAATATGAATACAATGAAATTACTTCAAAGCCATATTAACTAAAAAACATCCTTCAGGCTTCCAGTTACAATGCCAGACTGTATTAACCTTTGATATTCAGCTTCATCTCATCTTCACAGCATAGTTAAGTTGCTGAACATCCACTCTCTGATGCGGATGGTAACTCAACTGGTATTTGATTGCACTTACCGCGGGCCATTTTCATGCTGTTCATTGACCCTGTATCAGCAGGTATGAAATATCTGATTACTCTGACATACTTCCTGATATTCCAGATGGCACAAAGAAGAACAAACAGGGCAAGGTGAGAGGAAGGAGAAAGCATACTGCAGCTAATGTTTTCTGCAGAGCCTGGAAGCAGGGAATGGAGAAGCGGCATCACCTATACCTGTGACATTCCAAAGACTATTATTAAAATACTGATTCCATACCCAGCATCCACATGCCAAGAAGAATATCCAAAATACCAAAGATCTGATGCAAAGGCCTGAAGATTACGGCTTGTAACAATAAATTTTAGTGCAACCTATTTATTGAAGTAAGGCCTAAGTAGTTACACGGAGCAAAGGGAAAAGTTCTTGAATTTCACAGAAAAGAACTGGTCATCTAAACAAGTTTCTAATCTCAGGTTAGATAACTACTGAAACAACTTAGTTGGAGTAGTCAGTTTCGTCATCACTTGAAAAACACATCTAAAAACTGTATTATAGCTTACATACATGTTTAATAGAAAAAAGCAATGAACGACAACAAAAAAAGGCTCAAACCCTGAAACCAAAGTTACGCAGAAAATCTAGTTAAGCGTAACAGTCTCTGATTTCAATTTCCAAAAGAAAGTGCAAATGCTGAAACCTAATGGTAGCAATTTCTGTATTAACTTCCTTTCTGGGAAGAAAAAGAAATAGGTAGAATTAAAATCCCCTGTGAGTTCACCACACTGTTACAAGTGGTTGGGTGCCAGGGATACAAAAAAAACAGAGGATTGGTCTTTTTAACTTTCCACTCCTGAAATCTACTTCTGTTATCTCCCTTCTCCACTCTACCTAACCTTGAAGCATTTTCTAGAAGTGAGGGAAAAACAGATTTTTGGAAAAAAAAGAAAAAAACAACCTAATTTTGAAGTTTTGCAGGAATTGTAAGAGGGACGTTTTCTCCCATAAATGATACAGCACTCCTTACTGCATTCCAAACGTAAATAGCCTCAGTGTTTCATCATACTCAAACAGTTCATCTAATTGCATATCTAAGCACAGATATTTACTGTAGATAGCAAATGCTAACATTCTGATAGTTTATACACACTTGCCGTAATCAATATAACCTACTTAGCACTCTTCACCCACATATTTTAACTTCACTAGCTCATAAACGGTGATTTTCAAACAATATTTTCTTCTGCATAATCCAGCTATCTTGCAATAAAACAAGGAAAACTTAACGAATGCAGTAGTTCAAAAGACTGAATTCCACGAGATCAAATGATTCAAATTTGATTGCAGGATATTAAATATCCGACAAACGAACAAACAAGCCATTATCTTTAAAAAAGGTTGCATGCATGATCCTCAATTTTCTTTCAATCAGGAGGGAAAAAAAGCAGAAAGTGTGATTTCATTCTCTGGATATTGAAAAGGCATTTTCTGTTTATCTATACTGCAGATGCTTACATATTTCTTTAGAATTTCTTACAGTACCACAACCATCCTGCACTAGTAAGTCAATAAATGAACTAAATATTAGCTACCTCACAGATCTTTATAAAGTGGCATCTGTTAGGAGCCATCACCACTACCAATTTCAGGAATTGCCACTGGGAATTTACTAGATAACAGACAAGATCCCAGGCGAATCACAAAGCCTGATGCTGCTTAGTATTTTCATTTATCATCTGAAGTAAACGTCAAATCCTCACAGGCAAATCACTGACACAGTAAGGAACACGGATCAGTTCTAACAGTGGCACTGCTGGATTCCAGCTGGAACTTCCAAGAAAGGTGACGAATTCTTTGCCTAACTTCTTTCAATGCAAGGCATGATAGGCTTTTGAAGAGAACCAAACCATGGGACTAAAACGCAGGTTGATGCTTAGGCTTACTCAGAAGTCCAACTAAATCAGTCAGTGGCCCTTCCGATTCTAAACCATATGGTGAGAGAGGAGGAAGAAGTTAAGGAAAGCACACAGTTATTCACACTGCTACAAGACAGTTGTGTGACACGACTGCATCTGGTCAGACAAACAGCTACATACTGTGCAGTCATCACCGAAAACTTTGGGACTTATATATTTATGCTTGCCCCATTCTGGTCACACTTAAATTCAAAGGTAATTTTTTTTTACTCTTCTCCCACTACACTCCAAGTCAGAGCAGTGAGGAAGACTTAGTGGTTTTGTCATTTCCCCTAAAGCACACACTTAGTAAGCCAAGAGCAACACTGTCAGACACCAACAGATAATGATAAACTAATTGTTTATTCCTTGGAATCATAACCGTGCAGAAGCCTTGGAGCAAGTTTGCAGTTCATGTTGTAATGCTTTTACTGTAATGGCAATTGCCACATGTCAAGTGATGACGTAAAGAGGCATCCAGCCTTAAGACAATGACAGTGTCCAGTGCTCCAAAGGAGCCAAGAACTTGTCACAGGCACAGTGGGTCTGTGACAGATAAGTAATTACTGTTATTATTAAAAATAAATTATATGAAATTTAGCAGGACTTTAGTTTCTTTTACTTCTCTGACCAAAAACACTGGATACCCTTCCCAGGATGTTCCAGCTTGCCCTTCTCATGTTATTAACAGGCCAGAAGTTTAAAAAATTAAAAATTTAATCATAGCACATGTTTTGTAACTTTCCACCAAAGTGGATTCAATGCCTGAACAAGAGTGCATAAAAATTCAACTGCTATATAGCCAGAATATTTTTGATAAATCTGGGGAGCAAATGCTACTTAATGAACATGCAAGATCAAAGATGGGTGAATATTTAGAAAAGAGAAATACTCTTACCACGTACAGTTATTAATTTAATAATCCCCACTCTCCAGAGCAGAAAAAAAAAAAAGATGCGTCAGTGCTATTCTCAACTTCTTAAAGTATGGAATATAAGGCTTTTTAAACTCCAAACACTTTCTACAAGGGAATAGCTGTTTAAACATGAAAAACACTGGACTGAATTCTCTTTCTTGGACAGACCTAAAAAAGAAGGTAAATCCTCCTATCCATCCTTCAAAGTCCTCATTCTCACCAGCAAACTGAGCCAGCAATAAAAAAAAAAAGACAAAAAAAAACCCCATAGGTGAAGTAAATCAGAAATACGCCAGAGTGCTGCTAGCTCTGTTACTGTACCACTAGCAGAGCTTAAAGAAGTTTGGCGAGCATGGGAGCTTATGATTCTGAAAGTCAGTCATTACAGTAATATCTGGAACATTCAGAACAACAATTTGGAATTTGATAATCCTATGTTAATATAGATAATACAATGAGAGATACAGAAAATAAAAGTATTTTGCAACTGCTCTGATCTTCATACTTCTGTCATAGTTTTCTATTCTTGTAACATCTAGACTAACATTACACAAGGGATGCATTATAAAAATAACAATATTCACACACAATTCAGATGCTCCTCTTTCCCATGAAGGTACTACTAGAGCAGTTAATGTTCATCAAGCTCATACTTGCCAAAGTCACAACGCAAAAGCAAGAAGACAAGCTTTGAACAATGGGAGAAGAATGTTTCTTCATCCTACACACTCATTACCTTAGTTTTATAATTCAATGAAAACATGACTTCTTTTCTCCTGAGAGTTTAATCCTGTTTCTGCCAGGCAACAATCTTAGCTTTTCTTCTGCACCACTGGCAACAAATGAGAAGGTGCTTCCTTACAACAGCAAAATTGCGGTTTTGGAGTAAAACATAAACAAAAAATAAGAAGGACCTTTGCTCAGCTACCTGCAATGCCCTACTTTCTATCCTCCCTGACGACAAGCAGCCAACACCTGGGACTTGGAGACCAGAGCAGGCTCACTCGAGCTACCACATGGCAGCAGTTGCCACTACTCCCAGGACAGCTCTCCTCAAGCGCTGTTTTTCCAGTTCTCCAGCTGAAAACACCTCACAACATCCTGTGTGCCAAAGCAGTACTCACACAGCTGCCTGTTAGATACTATACGCTCTGTAAAAAAGAAGAACAATGCTTAAAGCTCCCCTTAAAGTCAGCTTTATAGCTAATGAAGGGTGGTTTAATATTTCCTTGATTTTATGTAAAACAGTATTAACTTGCAGAAAAGTCACAGTCCCTGCTTACTCGATTGAGAGCAGCCCTGAGGAAAAGGACTTGGGAGTGCTGGTGGACGAGAAGCTCAACATGAGCCGGCAATGTGCGCTTGCAGCCCAGAAAGCCAACCGTATCCTGGGCTGCATCCAAAGAAGCGTGGCCAGCAGGTCGAGGGAGGTGATTCTGCCCCTCTACTCTGCTCTCGTGAGACCCCACCTGGAATACTGCATTCAGCTCTGGAGTCCCCAACACAAGAAGGACATGGAGCTGCTGGAGCAGGTCCAGAGGAGGGCCACAAAGATGATCTGAGAACACCTCTGCTATGAAGACAGGCTGAGAGAGTTGGGGCTGTTCAGCCTGGGGAAGAGAAGGCTCCGGGGTGATCTTATTGCAGCCTTCCAGCACTGGAAGGGGGCCTACAGGAAAGCTGGAGAGGGACTTTTTACAAGGGCATGTAGCGATAGGACAAGGGGAAATGGCTTTAAACTGAAAGAGGGGAGATTTAGATTAGATACAAGGAAGAAATTTTTCACTCAGAGGGTGGTGAGGTACTACAACAGGTTGCCCAGAGAAGTTGCAGATGCCCCATCCCTGGAGGTGTTCAAGGCCAGGTTGGATGAGGCTTTGGGCAACCTGGTGTAGTGGAGGGTTTCCCTGCCTATGGCAGGGGGGTTGGAACTAGATGATCTTTGAGGTCCCTTCCAACCCTGACCATTCTATGATTCTATGATTCAAGCCACTGCAGACATCGTTTCAGCTGAAATTCTAAGAAAATACTAATGCTTTCTGACTAATAAGTATCAAGGATATACTGGTATTTTTGATGATTGCATGCAGCACAGGTAAGAGAAGACACTTTAAAAGTGTATGTCTGCTGCTGTAAATTATA
This sequence comes from Tauraco erythrolophus, assembly GCF_009769465.1. NCBI lineage: Eukaryota > Metazoa > Chordata > Aves > Musophagiformes > Musophagidae > Tauraco > Tauraco erythrolophus. Next base: position 77,896,394 of record NC_141465.1, on the reverse strand, counting down.
CTGCTATGGAAGCCTGCTAAATGGTATAAAGGGCAACTTCTAAAGCTTGTCATACTCTGCTAAAACCTTTCATTGAAGCAGAAGCCCTACAACGGTACACTACAACCTGACTGCAAAGCACGAAGTCTCAGTCAGTCTCTCGACTTCCAGCAGGCCTGTCATCTCACAAGCAAATGCTTCCACCTACTCTTCCCTTTGCACAATGAGAACGTACAAACATGTCTAGGGTAAAAGGAACCTTTCAGGTGCTTGCCTAAACCTTGAGAAATTTAAAGGTACTTCACTGTTGCTTTTAAACACTTCACTGCAACACCTGGAGATCGATACAAAAGGCCTAAAAAAAGGACGACATGAGTAGTCAGAAAACTAGCTACGAGCACGGCACATTTCCTTTTCTGCATCTAGCTGGGTTGTTTTTGGCAGAACTACCAGTAACACCACAAGATTCCGGCAAGGGAAAGGGAACAGACCAGAAGCAGCCCTGGAATGCTATGCGGCCAACTGAGGTTCATCCCATTCTTTATGGATTTCCTAGCAAAGCTGATTCCAACACGGGCACCTCTGGTGGTAAAGAAATTACACATCAAAATGCTGAACACAGGGAGTTCTGCTCAAGCATACAACCTCCTCTTTTTTTTATTTCTTTTTTTCCTTCTTTCTTTCCTTTTGGACAAAGTACCTCTGAGGACATAACCTTGACTGAAAATTTGTTCAGCTAAAACTCATAGGGCTTTTAAAATCTCCCTACCTTCCAAAATTGATTCCTGCACCTGCTCAGAGTTGCTTATAGGATCAAACAGTTTTTCACTTGTTTTTCAGAGGCTTCCAAAAAACCAGCCTCACATGCCATGCCCTCTTTTCCTTCCCCCTACACCACATAACACAGCACGCGTGCCCTGGCTCAGGCTACAATAGGTGAAGCAGAATAAGCGGGACTCCCGAAACTGCTCTCTTCCAAAGGGGATCTGCTAAGACGGACAAGCTCGATGCTCTCCCATTTCCCTTTGCACGTCTTGTCCCATTATATTTCAAAGCAACTAAACTGTTGAGCTGTAACTCCTCACTGCTTTGAGTAATTACATATATAGGCACGCCAAGGTCCCCACTAGTAAGTGAACAAGCACTAACTTTGGACTAGTAGTCTGCTGGTCCCATAAAAGTTTGTGAGGCCACCGCAACACCCCTTGCCTTCGCTCTGTGATGCCCTAAACCCCCCTGGAGCCAAGGCAGCTGGCTGCAGCTGGAACGTGGATGAGAGCAGCCATAGAATCATAGAATGGTCAGGGTTGGAAGGGACCTCAAAGATCATCCAGTTCCAACCCCCCTGCCATGGGCAGGGAAACCCTCCACTACAACAGGTTGCCCAAAGCCTAAAGCCAGTCTACTGCCCAGCCACCCCTTACACCGGGAAACTCCCACGCAGCTACGGAGCTCAGAAACCACCTCATTCCCGGAGCGGGAAAGCCCCACGCCGAAAGCGAGATTAGCAAACCTCGCCGAGATGAGCGATACCTGGCCGCGATCCGTTATGCAAGCGGGGAAGCAGAACAATGCCAAGGAGCAGCCCTGCCGCCGGCCCTGGGCCGGGGGACCCGGCTGAGGAGGCAGAGGACGCTCCCGCCCTCCCCGCTGCTACCGGGGGAACCAGACATGTGCTCGAAGAGGACGAGGGGGCCGCGCTCGGCGCCGCCCGCCCGGCTGAGGGCTGCCCTGCCCGAGGCGGGTAGGCCCGCGGCGGGGCTGCCCCCAGACCGCGCCCGGGGATTACCGCCGGCGCCGGCTGCCGGGTTCACCTCGGGAGATCTCGCCCCGCCTTGCCGCGCCTCGGCCCCAGCCGCCCTCCCCGCGGCCACCTGCGTGCGAGGGGCTGCCCCGGCCGGCGGGGCTGGCACGCCGGGCCCGGGGGGTGGGCGGCAGGTCGCGGCCGACACGCGGCTGCAGAGTCACGGTCGGCAGCCGGCGGAGGAGCGCGGGCAGCGCCGGCCGCCGCCTCCTATCCCCCCTCCCCCGCCGGCGCGCCCGGACCCTCCCGTTAGCCGCGCCGAAGTGCGAGCCGGGCGGCCCTTAGCCGGGGCTCAGCGTTCCCCCGCAGCCGAGCGGCCGAACGAGGCGAGGCGAGGCGAGCGACGCTAAGCTCCGGCGTGGCAGCGCCTTCCCCGCCGGCGGGCGCTCCGGGGCCGCACCTCGCGGCGCCGCAGCCCTCCCCGCTGCCCTCGCCCTCGGCCGGGGCACTCACCAGAAGAAGAGCCGGGAGCAGAGGTTGGCATCCTGCAGCGGATTGGGCTTCTCCTCGCGGGGCACCGCTTCCATGCCGCCCGCCGCACCGCGCCAACCCGCCCGCCCGGCAGCGGCGAGGGCGCACGACTACAGGCGACTTCCCACCGCGGCAGCCGCCGCCGCTCTACTGCCGGCCGGCACTGTTTCCGGGAGAGCCGGCACCCCCTGCCATGTCCCCTCCCTCCCGCCGCAGGACGCCTCCTGCCGGCTCGGCTCCCCCGCGGCGCCCGCCCCAGCGCCAGGGCTGGGGCGCCGGGCAGCCCCGGAGGCCGCGCTGGGGCGGGAGCCGCCCCTCGGCCGCACCTCCCCCGGGAGGGCCGAGGGCCGCCCCGCGGCGCTGCCGGCTCTCCCGCGGGAGGGAAGTGAGGCCGCCCCGCCCGGAGGGGGCACAGGCGCCCGGGGGTGGCTTGGGCCGCCGGGCCGGGGGGCTCCGCTGTCCCTCCCACCGGTTTCTCGGCCTGCCTGTGCCCCTTGCTGATGAAAAGCATCTCCTCCATGCGCGCAGCACCAGGCAAGGCGCCCACGCTCCTTTGTGGACAAAAAAACAGATCAGGAGTCAGGAGCGAGTCCGGCTTTATGGAACCGGACATGGCCAGAAGTGCTCGCTGTCACGTCACCTCTCTTTCCCAGATGTTGTGGATACTTCTGTTAAAAAAAAAAAAAACACAAAACAAATAAAGACTCCTCATGGTTTAACAATGTTTAAGAGTGTTTGGTGGTACAAAGTAAAATAGTTTTAATTCCACAACATGGTGCGTCATAGAAATGCTTGAAAAAATTCTCGAGAGTTCAGCAGGTGGTCACCATGCTCCTCTCCAGTACTGCCACCGTGGCCTGCCATGGGTAGTATGACCGAAAGGAGCAGAGGAAATGGCAAGAGACTGAGGAAAATAGGAATGTGGGACGTATGTCTGAAGTAACCAAAGAACTATTCATCTCCATGGAAAAACAGTTGGCGGAATGGGTCCCTGCTGTCCTGTTATTTCTCTGCAGTCTCAGAATCACAGAATGGCTGAGGTTGGCCAGAACAGACCTCTGGAGGTCAGCTGGCCCAACCCCACTCCTCAACCAGGACAACACAGAACTAGCTGCCCACAACCATGTCCAGACAGCTCTTTTTGAAGATCTCCAAGGAAGGAGACCCCACGACCTCCCTGGGCAACTTGTGCCAGTGTTCAGTCACTCTACTCTCACAGTGAAAAACTATTTCCTGATGTTCAGAGGGAACCACCTGTGATTCAGCTTGTGCCCATTGCCTCCTGTCCTGTCACTGGGCACCACTGAGCAGAGCCTGGCTCCATCCACCTTGCACCCTCTCTTCAGGTATTAATATACATTGATGAGATCACCCTGAGCCTTCTCTTCCCAAGGCTGAACAGTCTCAGCTCTCTCAGCCTCTCCTCTCCTCGTAGGAGAGATGCTCCAGTCTCTTCCTCATCTTTATGGTACTTTGCTGGACTCTCTCCAGTATGCCCATGTCTCTCTTGTACTGGGGAGCCCAGAACTGGACACAGTATTCCAGGTGTGGCCTCATCGGTGCTGAGTAGAAGGGAAGGATCACCTCCCTCGACCTGCTGGCAACACTCGTCCTAATGCAGTCAAGGACACAATTAGCCTTCTGTGCCACAAGGACACATTGCCGGTTCATGTTCAGCTTGGTGTCCAACAGGACCCCCAGATCCTTTTCTGCCAAGCTACTTTCCTGTTGGCTGGCCCCCAGGAACTAATAGTTCCTATTGGTGCCTGGAACTACTCTTTTGCAGGGCAGGACTTTGCACTTTCTTTTCTCGAATGTCATTAAGTTCCTGTCAGCTCATCTCTTCACCCTATCAAGATCCCTCTGGATGACAGCACAACCCTCTGGAGTATCAGCCTCTCCTCCTAGTTTTGTATAATCAGCAAACTTGCTGAGAGTGCCCTCTGCCCCATCACCCAGATCGTTTATGAAGATGTCAGACAGTTTTGAACCCAGCGTTGATCCCTGTTGTACACTACTAGTTACTGACCTCCAACTATGCTTTGTGCAACTAATCGCAACCCTGATCTCCTAGACTGCTTCCCACTCCAGCTGAGCCAACTGCAAGACAGGCACCATTCTTTCATTCTCTTTGTTCACCTTATGCCCCCAGTAGCGACCGGCCCTCTCTCTTCCCACTAAAATGCGTTTCCAGTGGAACAATTAAGAGGGCTGGCATCTGACTTTCATTATAGGCATCGGAATTGACGCTTTGTTGAGATAAAGAGGGGTAGGTTCTGGGCTACACTGTATTATTAAAGAGAGAGCATCAGTTCGTGCTTGCGAGAATGTCATAATAACCGTAAGTCAAACAAATCAAGCTTAAGCTTGCTGTCAGTGAACACTGACAGGGCTGGCAACAGCATGCGCTGCTTGAGTGTAGATGATGTGCCACAGAGTTTTGCAAGCAATAAGTAGTACACTTGTCAACAACTGCCTATAAATCCTTCCAGATTAAAACAAGGAAATAAACTTACTGAAATGGTGCAGTGGTTTGAAAGGACAGGCTTTAACAAAACAGTGCTTATGTATTCCAGAACGTGAATAATTAATGTAAATCACCTCCCAAATCATATGAAGAAAAGCTCTGCCTATCAGCAAAATCTGGCAGGTTTAGATTTCTGTGAAGCAAATTTGTCTAACCAGATACTTGTAAGAGAATTAAAAAGTATGACAGCCCAATGCAAGTCTCAAAACACCAATAAAGTTGGGGTCAGGCAGTGGGAGAAAGGAAGATGTAAATTTTGAAACTGACTTATATTCATGAAGCATTACCTCTGTGAAGTAAAATGTCAGGCCAGTTGTCTTGCAATTAAAGATTATCCAAACATCTCTTAATTTGGGCAAGGAAGTAGAATACTGGTCATGAACAAATAATTTATTCTAAGAATACAGTTTAAAGTATTAAAGTAAAATATTAAAGTAACTTTTTCCAATTTTACTGTAATAGTAGGAAAAGGACAAAGAATAAACCTCAAGAAGTATATTTGTCAGCATTATCAGTGACAAATGTTGACACTACTTAATTTTAAAATCATAGAATCATAGAATCTTAGAATGGTTAGGGTTGGAAGGGACCTCAAAGATCATTTAGTTCCAACCCCCCTGCCACGGGCAGGGACACCTTCCACTACACCAGATTGCTCAAAGCCTCATCCAACCTGGCCTTGAACACTTCCAGGAATGGGGCATCCACAACTTCTCTGGGCAACCTGTTCCAGTGCCTCACCACCCTCAATGTCAAAAAATTATTCCTTATATCTCATCGAAATCTACCCTCTTTCAGTTTAAAACCATTACTCTTTGTCTTATCACCATATGCGCTTGTAAAAAATCCCTCACCAGCTTTCCTGTAGGCCCCGTTTAAGTACTGGAAGGCTGCTATAAGATCACCCCAGAGCCTTCTCTTCTCCACACTGAACAGCCCCAACTCTCTTCCTGTCTAATGTTTACATCTAAGTCAAAAGAAAACACTCTATGAAGTTTTTGAGAAGGGAAAACTAAAAGGGAAGGGGAAAATAAAATTCAACCAAAAAAAAATATATCCTGAAAGCCAAATTAATCCATAACGCTATCTGTCAAGCGTGCAAGTAATCATTAGAAACTGATGCAGTAATAAAGAAGTGTGAAGCAATTAGCAACAGAGATACTTAGGAAAATCTAAGACTACACATGGAGAGGAAGGGGGAGGGAAAATAGCAGAGTAATTAAATTAATAATCTTTCTATTTTAAGGGAAAAGAAAAGCAACTGCCAATTTATCCATTGAATATTTTGCTATTTAAAATATTTAAAACATGGAAAGAGAAGATATATAAGAAACTACTCAAATTGCAATTTAGTGTGTTTATAATATAGATAGCTAGATAGCAGCCTAGCAAAACCAGCTACTTGAGTAGGGTAAGGGCCAAATTAAGCCAATGGCATTTGAATTAAACCCATTTTGTATATACATTGTGCGAGGGAAATCAATTCAGTGATCACCGAGGGTGTCACAAACATGCAAACACACGAGATTTCCTATTTATTTGGTGCACAAGAAAGACAACAGTCACTAAATAAGCATCTGTATCATGTGTGGCCTTAACCTGTCTTTGCTCTACTCTTCTCATTCTGAAAACAGTTGGACTGACAAGTTTGTTCATGTGCATTTTCTGTGGCACTTATCACTAAAATATGAGGCGTTCAGAAACACTTTCTTTTCTCAAAAACACTTAGAAGATAATTGGGCAGTTTCAGCTGATTTCCAGATGGTGAATAAAAGCATGTGGATCTTAAGGTGAAATACAGCCATTTCATGATCCTGATTATGCAACAGGAACCTAAAGCTTAGTCTTTCGGAGGATGTAGCGCTATAACTTTTTCCTTCCAGGCAAGCAGTCATCGATTTCAGTCCTGAACAGTTTCTCCATATCATATTCCAGGGCCTTGAGACAGATACCTGGAAAACGGAGAAGATGTGCATAAGCGTGTCTGAAAAGTGTGGGTAAAACATTTGCTGAGCACTACGTGGTATCTCTGAGGCAGTACCAGGGACAGAATCAGATTCAAAGCTGTTTGAAAGACATCAGAGGGAGTGGTTTCCCAAAGACAAGCTATGATAGCAGAATGTGAAGGCTTTACAACAGTACATTGTTTGAGTTTAATGGTTTTGATTGAAGCCAGGCAGAAGGGCAGACTGTATGTTTGCCTGACAAAGCAAAGAGGCAGCCTTGTTTCCCGCCGTGCCACAGGCAAGAAAGCAGGCTGTCCCGCTGGCCGTGAGCCCAGTTTGTCACTACCCGGTGGCCTGACTCATCGTCTTGCTGACGTGTCTGCTGGATAATAGTTTCTCATCCTTCTACAATACAGACGTATTGGCCTGTTCTGGTTCAGCTGCAGAACAGAAATGTCAATGCTGCAGAACCAAGCTGTAAGTAATTTTGCTATTTCGATCTGGCCATCAGTATATAATACCAACAGTCTTTCTCAGATGCTCTTCCTCTTTCTTCTTGTTACCTCACTAGCCATCTCTATTTTCCCCATATCTTTAGCTACCTGTATGAATTTTCTACATGCCATAGTTTCTAGTTTATATTAATTGACTGACTCATTCTTTTCAAGTTATGGTGCAATTCAGGTGGCTAAGCATAGGTCCTTCTTCTGTTTTTGACATGGCAGGGTATTCTACTTCGCCACATGTTACCTCTCCAGAAGGTTTGGGATCTTCCATTAATTGTGTCATATCTGCCTGTCCCATGCTGATGTCTCTGGTGGCAGTAGGCACCTGAGTTTAGGCAACTGAATCTTGCCCTGATTCATCTTCACTGCTGAATCAAGCTGGGTTTTAAGCCAGAGTCCTCTCCATCTTTGACTGCCACATTAAGGTTATTTTGGCCAATATGATTCTTCCTAAAGAACTTTCAATTTCTATTCACGTTTTTCAATCTAGATGTCGCACACACACACGTACATGCACACACAGTATTTTCTGTTAACTTTCGTAGTTTAGTTCTTTTAATGTTTGAGTATCCACTTATTTACTTTACACAAAACTATGTTAAAATCATTTATCTGTAGCAAATAGTTTGTTATCTGCTAAGTTTCAAACCAATTACTTTCTGTTAAATTAAATCTTTGATGCAGTAGAAAAGTATCAGAAAAGGTTGTACTAAAATACACACCTACCACCTGTTTGGTTGCCCCCAACAATTTCATCTCTGTACTTCATGCACAGATTCCTAGAGACTGGTATTTCTGTAGGATGCTTTGGATGACCTTGCAGCAGGCCTGCAGCAGCAGCTCCCTGTGCTATTAGTTAAAACACTGATTCATGTGTATTTACAGTATTGCTGTCCTGAGCTACATAGCCCTCTCTTATCCGTTTCTAAGCAGTTAAGAGCTTATTTCACTGTTCCAGTCTCACCAGGTAATAGACATTAAACTTTCTGCTTCTATTCATTACAGTATCAAGTCTTCTGGTTTTTAACCCACATTTCTGGTAGTGATAATACAGCTTCTGAAGAGTGAAGTCTTTCTTTACGTTTTCTATCAACTGATATATTGCAGAAAACCTTGACCTTTATTTGCCTTCTTCCTATCCTGATGTCTTGCTTTTCCAGCTTAATACTAGCCAGCACAGCCCCGGATAATCTCCAAGCAACAGTGAATTACAGTAACAGAAAAGTTAAGTTGAGCTAGTTTCAGGGCAAGGATGAGTCAGCAAACAGAAAACAAACTTCTGTGAGTATTGTGCAGACTGTGACTGATGGCCTAGGGAAAAAAAGACTTCCCATCTCTGACATTTGAAAACAGATTAGATTAACCTCTGTCATGATGTTTGATCATCATAGGCAACCTAGTCCAAGGGTAGGAAGTAGATTAGCTGACCTCCTGACATCTGTGTTTCCTGTGAAAGCTGGTGTCCATGGACGCATTTGCCTAGACAAGATTCATAGGGTGTTGCCATGACTTCTACACAACAGAGGGGAAAATTATTTCTTAAAACCTCTTCTCTTCTCAGAGCCTGGATGTGAATGGTAGATCTCCACTTTAGTTCATGTGAGTCTGATTCCAGTGATACTGAGCTCTTACAGTATGCATCAGGATCTTCAGCATAAGAGTTTTGTCTTGATTTTTTAAAGTAACGTTTAGGGCATACAACACTGAGAAAAGTAAAATTCAAGTGGCTTTGGTGAGAAAGCTCTGGTTTTCAAAAGCGACTAAGAAGATACATAACAAGCTAACGGCAAACAACATGCTTCCACTTGAAGTTAGTAAAGTTAGTAACTCAAAGTTAACTCGAGTTAGTAAAACCTGTGCTTCTTTCAAAGCTCAATTACAGCATTCCCTTGCATTGTCTACATTTAGTTACATGAACATGGTTTCCGTTGTGTGATCTCTTTCATTTGATGTTAACCTAAATAGGTGAGAGGGAGAGAAGAGAGATCAAAAGCAGAAGCGTGGAAGTTCTTCCTTGCCTAAGGAGTAAAGAAGGAAGGAAAAAGCAGATGGTGAGCACTCATGCATTTACAAGCCACGCAGCAAATCAATCAGCAGGTCCACCATTATGGCCCAGATGTTTCTGCTTGTTCTTAAAGCCGCTCTGCTTCCATGGTAAAATCAGGAAAATAGACATTGTACACATGTTCAAACAAAACTGCCTTTCTTCCCAGAAGAATTCTTTTCCCTCTAGTAATAATACAAATAATCAACAAGGTCCAGAAGAGAAGGTACAGAAGTCACTTTTCAGAATGAAACATCACTGTCAAGATCATCTGGATCCTGATCATGTTTCATTTAGCATTGCCAGACTTAAACTTAAGAAAGTTATTTTTGGCAATAGCAAGGGGACAGAAGACAACACAGACAAATTCATGAGTTACTATATAGATCTGAGTTTTTTCCTTCTGTAACACCAAGCCACAGAAAAGCTTGTTTAAATTGAGTAACACTATGTGGCTTCTTCCCTACTGGGGGTTACGAGCTATGATGGGATGTTGGACATAATTAAAATAACTTCTCTTGTTATAAGACAGTACTTCTGACCTCAGAATAGAAACTGCAGATGGTGTTAGCAGAGGTCTTCAGTCTACACACTTGCTTCAAATCACAATGAACCTAAAAAAAATGGTATCTGTTTTTCCACTTTTTTTGAGACACCTGGATAGTATTTGCTGCCATCGACACACTAAGCAAAAGCTTAATGTCATCCAGCGTCCTAGATGAAGGTGGACAAAACCGAGAATACTGCTAGGTCGAATAATATTTAGAGGTCACAAAATTAAACACTCGCGTATGTTTTCATAGCAAATGGAACACACTCACATTGCGAACTTCATTTCTACCTTCAATAAGAATATCACAATGCAAAGTCGAATACAACTGCGTGCGAATACACCTATAGCTCTAGATACAGGCGCAGAAGGTGACCAGCCATTTATTATTCATTTTTCTGCTGAGATAGGAGAGGATAGTATACTCAGTTCTCAATACTTTACTGGAAAGCTAGTGACAGATAGGAAGGGGAGAAGGTAATTCTGTCCTCACAGAAATAAGCAAAGGCCAGCGGAGTGTCAGTACATCAGAGGATGAGAAGGGAGAAAATTAGTCGTGAGTAAAAATATAAGCCATCTTCAGAATATGTCGTATCTGACCTGGATATGAGGCACTTACCATTAAGTATGGACAGTCAAATCAGAACACAATGTTAAATCACTGCAAACATAGTTACTCTTGGCCTTGGCAACACAGTCTGTCAGCACTGCTATCACTTGGCCTTCCTTAGATCTTGGGTGCTTCACCAGGGTCTATGCTATGTCGGTCCACAGCTTGACTTTTTTGCTGGATCACACAGAATTTCCACCTTTTCTGGGGAAAAGGAGACTGAGGGGAGACCTTATTGCTCTCTACAAGTACCTGAAAGGAGGTTGTAGCAAGGTGGCTTCTCCCAAGTAACAAGTGATAGGATGAGAGGAAATGGCCTGAAGTTGTGCCAGGGGAGGTCTAGATTGGATATTAGGAAAAATTTCTTCACTGAAAGGGTTGTCAAGCGTTGGAACAGGCTGCCTGGGGAAGTGATAGAGTCACAATCCCCAGAGGTGTTTAAAAGACTTGTAGATGTGTCGCTTAGAGTGGTGAATTTGGCAGTGTTACGTTAACAGTTGGACTTGATCATCTTAAGGGTCTTTTCCAATCTAAATGACCTATGATTCTATGATTCAAATGCCTGTAAATACTGACTCACAGGCATCAAGGATATTTACATACCCAATATTTTTCTGTGTATAGATTCTTACAGCAGCTTAATCACTGTTGCATCTGGGTATCTTCTAGCAACATGTTGAGTACCATGACTAACACATGTCAAGTGTTGTTTATTCTTGCTCTCAATTTGTTTTGATTTAGTGCAACTTCAGGCTAATATGCCCACAGCTGTGTTTAGGTTAGAGCAAAAAAGACTGAAGCAATACATATTGCTATTAGGGCAGAAGACAGTGAGGTCTTCCTTAGTGCTCCCATGCCATGTCTTTTTGTTTCTCAGCCTCACAAAAATCAAGGTGGAAAATATTGTCTTCTGAACAGGGAGGCTTGCTCTTACAGAGGAACATTCTACTTCCTCTGTGGTAGGCAGATGTTTACCTTGGTCATTTAGGCATTTATTGATCTCTGAGAACAAGTAACAATGCACTTGGAGGGCAAGAACTGAAATCTTGCCTTTAACAATAGTTTATGGAAGGCAAAGTAGAGAACAGACCACCAATATGTGTTTATAGTACTCTGTGCTACCTTGGGTATGTGCACCTTGTATTTGGAATTTCAGGGTATTTCCCGTGGGCTGAGGACTTGACGTCCAAGACACGGAGTGGGTGTAGTCCAGAGGGAACAGGCAGGTGGGTAAACATAAAAAAAGAGAGAAGAATGACGTGGCTTTATATGCGTCACACTAAACTAAATTATCGTCTCCTATTCTGTAGGAGATAAGAGAAAGAGGTACTCGTGTTTGCTAATATGCAAAAGGTTAAATTGGTGAGAAATGTGGGAACACTCCCATGCCATGACTTAAACTGGTCAGATGTAAACTCACTCCTATGCACCTTCTGCTCTTGCTTTTGAACTGTGGAGCATTCCTGGGAATCCTGTGGCCATGTTTGCATTCATTATGTTTTAATTTTTTTCTTTATTAGTGCACTCGTTCTTGCCAAACAATTCTTATTTCTCTCATCAAATCGTCTGTCTGCATATTCATTCTGATGGCCTTTCAACCTTTATACCCTGGGCCAGAAAGGTATGAAAAGACTGTGGATATTTTCGGAAGAGCAGTGGTAGTTCCAGACATATCACAAGGAGGAGAAGTAACCATGAAGTTAGAAACGTCAGCTTAAGAACCACTGTGGCGGTAAGGACTGCTAGGTGAGCCACAGAGAATAAGAACAGAAAAAGGGCTGTGTGTAAGTATTTTCCAAGGCTTGGGGAAGATATGGGTCCAAACTGGCAGAGAGAGAAGCAAGGAAAATGAGGTAGAACGATAGAAGATTGAGCATGGTAACAATAAAAGAGAGTTGAGGTTAACCATGAAAGGGGACAGGGAAGGGGGATGGTTGTATCAAGTACTAGGATGACCAGCATACGGTGACGTGTGCGATAGCTGCCTTGTCCAACAAGCCAAGTGTATGTATCAGGTCCTGACAAAAACTGAAATTCAAGACCAGACTGACAGAGAGGAAACTTTTTTACAGATGCCCTTGGTTGTGACCAGAGGCAGGCAGGAATAGGTGGGATAAATTTGTGAGTGTATGTATAGGCTCATTTTGCTGTGTGTGGGATAGCTGTAGGCTGCATCAGCAGTCACAATGGTAGTTCTGTTTCTGTAATTAAATGCATTTCATAGCCTTAAAAAACACTCCACAGCAGCAAAGCGTTATACCATTATCCCTCCTGACACAGAAAGTCAGTGCCACCATATGTGTTCCTTTCTTCTCCAGATCACCTTCACAGGAGATGACCATCCATCAGGGGGTTGCACAAAAGTACTGCCCCTCTCTCTGGAAGCACTGAAAGGGAACACAAAAGCTTCCCACCTCTTAAGTGCCGGCAGCGCCAGGGTTATCCTTTTCCAACAGAAGGCTCTGACTGAATTGATTTTCTGTGAACCAGCCATGCTGCTAACAATGTAGTTGGGATCTTTTTGAATCCCCCCCTCCAGCTTGGCACATGTGCTGATGGCTTTTCCTTCCCAGCTCTTCTCATGAGCAGAGGAAAATGGAGATTGAAAAACCTTAGTGAACCCTAACAGTCATTTTTCTACCAGGTAACCTTTATAATGCAGAGTTTTCAAGAGGATTGGATAAATCGCTATCTTCATGCTTTGATGTTGAGCTTCTTGGGGATTGACTATCCTTTTTATTCTTCTGTTGTCCAGTACTGGCATAGTGCTTCTACTTCAGGAGCAGGATTCCCAGGAGCTACGTTATCACAGAAAAAGAATAAGAATAATCTTGCTAGCTTTTGTTCTTGTATTTTAAATAATGACCCTTTGAATGAGTCATTTAACTTGCCAAATTTTTAAAAATATTTTTCTTTAGTAATTTTGTAAGAATGGTATTTCCTTATAGGAAGGTCATTCTTTGAAGGAAGAAGGTCCACCCAGAAAAAGACAACCACGGCACTAGTAATTTTTGCATTGGAACATTTGTGAGTAGGTGAACTGGGTAAGTGCTCTCCACTTCCTCCTGCAGAGTTTCTATTCAGCAGGAGCGACTCAGTACATCCAGCTGTTTTATTGCACTGTCTGCACATAAATTAGAGTGAGAGCATCCAAATAGGTAAACAGGAGTAAATAGGACTTTTGGAAATGAAAACAAAAGCAGCATCCTACTGAGCTCCTGTTAGGCTCCAAAGCCTGTTCCCATTCTTTGTGCAACCCCTCAGATAAGTCCAAATATGAAATACAGCACTAAGCATTACTGCAGCTCACTCTTATTCAGAAAGATTTAAGCTGCTGGAAGTCCAGATCAGACACAAAGTGCCACATGTTGTCACTTCTATGCGAACTAGGTGACATTTCAGATAACGTACTTTTCTCTAAAGGTGTGGCAACATTACAAAAGAAACATGGAAATATAGTTCTCATTGTCTTTGCCACAAGGAAAAAAATCACACATCGGCACAGTGGAGATATAACATGGCCTAATTCCATAGCATTTATGGAATGTTATCTCTAGTTATCTCTGAGGTAAACCTGCATTTCAGTTTCTGCTAATGCAGCCTTACTGTAGCCAGTAAAAAAGTTTAGAGTTTTACTTCAAGAGGAGAACTATTACAGGTGATAAAGCAAAACTCGTAGGCTAGTCCCGTCCTTATGTCTCTGAGGAACATGGTTTAGGGACCCTGACGATGCAGGGTGAATGGTTGGACGAGATGATCTTGAGGGTCTTTTCTAACCAGATGATTCTATGATTCTGTGATTCTATAATGGGACATGATACTAAAAGCATCATTTGCAAAGCGTGTTTAGGGTGGACATAATTTGTACGAATGACAACAAGGGACCAATACAGAGGTTAGAAAAGTACATGTTCTTTAGCAGATTGCAACTTAGAAACCCCACACTTAAATTTGGTGGCAGCTGAACAAGTAGCAAAGAAAGCAGAGAGACCTATGCTACGTTTCTACAGCTGAAGAATAAATCTGTAGTAGCAGAGGCTCCCAAGTTTGTGGCCTGACCAGTGAACTATTACAACTCCCAACACTCATTCAGGGAAATTTTGGCTGCCATGGCAACCATATTTTTCTGGTTGACTGCACTGTGATAAATATTTGATTAAACTCTTTTTATTTATGTCTCTAATCTAAAAGGTTTCTTTAGTGAAATGGTTAATTTAAAGGTTCTGCTACCTAATCATGCAGCAACTAGTACAGTTCAGCCCTGGCTTGGACGAATGGCAACACAATTAAATAATAAAAAACCAACAGAAGATAGAGTCAAAGCAGTAAGGAAAGTGGAAAAGGGATGCTCTTCTGGTGGTTAGATGGATGGATGAACCTATGTGAATGATACCTTTTTTACTGTTTGACGGTAGTTTCACAGAAAAGGTTAATTTCAGGTTGAAGAAAGCCTTTTATTCAGATGATGAATCTGTGCACTTTACATTTTTAATCTTAAAAGAAATTCCAGACTGAACAAGTAATTTCAAATAGAAGAATCAAAACATTTTATTTAATATAAGAATTACTGTTTTTCTTTGCTTTTGCTGTTATTGTCAATTTGGAGTTTATTGACACGATTCAGTGAATCCAGAACAAATTGTCTTACCAGAGTTATTTTTTTTCCCATAGAAGACTACTGAACATTTGCAATGTATTTCAAGAAAACTATGATCCGAGAAACCTTCAGAAAACTCTTTTTTAAAATTTTATTTTTCTATTTGGCATGTCTTAATCCCTGCATATCTCCTTCCCTATCTTTCTTTTCATGCTGACTCAGCAGCAGAGATAGTGCTCCTCTACCTATCCACACTAAAAAATTAAGTTTAGAATTTGTTAGAGCTGAAGCTTTTCATTTAGATTTTATTAGGCCTGAAGCAATCTCTCAATGCATTTCGTTTCTTCTAGGCCCACATTTAAATTTATCACTAGTTGGCTTTTTATCAACATCCCCTTTCTGTGACTAGCAGGCACCGTTTCTCAGCTCCTCTAGGGCTACAGGTCCGTGTGTTCTATTTTAAACTGACTCCAAACCAGCGTTTCTCAAACTTGTGGTACATGGGGCACGTGTTTTTTTCCAATTTAAAATTGGATGGTGTATGGCAGATATCCCTGACTGACTTACCCAGCGGTCCTGCCCCTCATCTCTGGCAGCCACTAGTTCTTGCCAGGCTCACTCCTTTTCTTACACGAAACCTTCTATGAGTTGCTGCCCTAAGTAGGACACAAGCAAAACGGGTGCACTCTGAGCAACCACAGGGAAAACAGAAGGTAAAATGTCAAACAGGGTGATGACTTTTCAAACCAAGAATGGTATGTTTATTACTAGATTTAGGCAGTATCCAGTTCAAAGGTTTCTACTCTTCTGATCCTGTAAAAGAGCATTTTTATCTTCTAGAATCTGTGCTTTTATAGGCTGAGGACTCAAGTAACTGAAGACTTAACTGAAGCAATATATAATGTAATTCAACCCTCCTAATTTCATTTATGTTTCTTATTTGTTGCTGGGATATAAAGCTTTGATATTTTACAAAGGGCACTCAGAATAGAATTTTCCTAATGAATGTGGTAGTTACAAGTTTTTTTCATAGTTTTTAATACTTGCTTTTTTACTGTGCACTCTCAAACTTTCTTCTTTCCCTTAAGGGTTTCTCTTTTTAAAATTTGGCACAGTATTAGGGTTTTTCCTTTCTTTTGTCTCTTTGAAAGTCAGAGGTCTGCTTTGTTCATATTCTTTCACATCAAGGGCGTTATCAATAACATCTGCACAGGCACTGGAATATATTAACCTTTTCAATTTTATTATAAGCAGATTTTTATTATTACAAAGATGCATTTCTGTATTAGATGATGCCATCAAGATCGAAAGCATGCGCTGCACACATTCTTACACAGACACTGCCTCTTCCCTAAAAGCTACACACAACTATCTCCATCCAGTTGATCACCTCTTCTGCCCAGAAACAGATCTGACATATGAAAGATCGCAAGACAAAAAAAAAAAAATCTTGAATATTTAAATGTGAATGCATTTTTTGGAAAATTACTAAGAAATAAGAAACCACTTATCCCTGCTATGCCCTCACATAGATCTTTATTACCAACTGCCCAGTTTTAATGGGTACCACATCTGTGGGGACATGCTTTAAAAGAACAGTGTCTCCCTAGCTATGCCATCTTGAACATTAAATGCACACCTCATGCACGAGTGCTTTAACCATAGTATGAAAGACGAGCAGCACCGATAACATCTCCAACAACCATTTTAAAAAAGGAAGCGCTACTCAGTGAGGCAGTTTTCCCTAGGAGAGCACCGTGTATGATGCAGAGCTCTCACAGTGACGGGGCCCAAAGGTGGAGCACACTCCTGTACCATGCTCCTGTACCACGCTCCCCACCTCTCCCACACAATGCTTGTGCTCCATAGGCACTCACTGACCATGTCACACAGCTGCCTCATGCCTCTATCCATCAGGGTCTGATAGCAAAATGGGAGGTAAAAATCAAGAACCATCCCTCCAGGCTAACAGCTTTCCATATTGTCCCTCAAGGGTTTTCCGGGGGTATACCTGGCAGCCCTGCTGGGGTCACCAAGCTGAACCTATTCCTGCAGGCCCAGACTGCCCAAATGCTGGTGTGAGGCAGGACCTTTTTGCCTCCTCACCGTATTCCACAGTGAGCCATGTGCTTCGCTCCATCCCTGGCTTTTGGCAGGATGTCTGGATGCCCCTCTCTTTTTGGGTGCTCTGGATTCAGAAGAGCTCAGACTACAGGAGGGCAGAGGGTGCATCCTTCTGGGTGATATAGGTAAAGCCAGAAGAAGGGAGTACTTTGGGCAATAGACACATCTGCAACAAGATGTGTTTGCAACCCAACAAAAGCCCATTACCATTGCTGATGTCCAGGATAGACCATTTCCATTCTGCTTGCAAAGGCCATGGCCAAACACGGACCCTTACAATCAGCACCCAAAGAACAGCAATCCTGTGCTCCCTGTGGGCTTCCCAAGGCAGCGTCACATGGGGACTGTGGCTCTCGGACCACTGTAGAAAATTCAGAAATTTGACATTGGATAGGTGGGCCTTAACTGCCACGATTCTGAAAGACTTTGCAACATCAGATGAAATCTTCCTGACCATACCTTTCACAGAAGACTCCTGAATTAAATGTGCTCTTTGCCTATAGCTTTTAGCTCTGGCCAACTCAGCCCAGGCAACTCAGCCAGCTAATGTGGTTAGAACAACACACAACTATCTCATGAGAAAGCCCTGAGGAAAAAACAAGATATCTAAGCTCCCTGCAGCACCTTGAAACCCGTTCCTGTTTTTCACCCGCATTGCGGAAGGAGCTCGCAGGCTGTTGCAGGCACAGCCCCCTGCCAAAACCAGGTTTTGGTATTCTTCCAGGACAAACCCATGAAGATTTTTTTCTCAGACATGGGAGAGCAAGGTTTGTTTTCTGTCGGAGATGGTGCCTTTCCACATCGTCAGCTCTGGCAGGTTGCATGCATTTCTATGAGTCCTGGAAAGTACTTTTCCTCCC
Source organism: Tauraco erythrolophus (assembly GCF_009769465.1). Taxonomy (NCBI): domain Eukaryota; kingdom Metazoa; phylum Chordata; class Aves; order Musophagiformes; family Musophagidae; genus Tauraco; species Tauraco erythrolophus. Next base: position 77,878,376 of record NC_141465.1, on the reverse strand, counting down.
CCAGAGCAAGGGGGCTGGATGGCAGGTGTGGCTGCATCTCTGCAGAGGAGTGGCAGGACCTCCAGCTGACACTGAAAGCCTCGTTTGCTATTGCTGTTCTGCTGGGGATGCCTTTGACAGAGCAACACCACTTTTGCAGTAGTAAACTAAGCAGTGCCAGGAACACAGTTTTAGTTTATCTGGGTGACACAGACTATGCTGAATAGTGTTTCCTTCTTGTGCATCCAGTCCAGCCAGAAACTAGGTAGGAGTTAGACAGCTAGTGAGTGGGTCATATTGTACTATCTTGTCTCAGAAGTGTGTTACTGCTGCAGTTTTTAGAGAAGATGGGAGCAGAGCCAAGCTTTGAGCCTTTTGAGATGCGGGTTGGTAGACGTGATGGGAAGGGACAGCAAAGGCCATGAAATCTGGGGAATATTTGACTTTTCTCCCTCATGTGTTTCTGTGTACCAGCTTTGGATGGTTCTGGTGCCTACTGTGGTGCCTATGCTGAGCCACTTGCTACTGGCTGAAAAAATAAGGGAAGGGGTACCATGTCCAGGCAAAGGAGACCTTAGAATGCAATATAGTTGTTTCATTAAAAGTTATATCAGTCTAACAGCAGCAGCTAATAACACAGCGTGGTGAGGTCATTCACTGCTCAGCTCTGCTTCACTGAACTATGTTTGCATCTGAACTGGATGATTTTATTTACTGTTTTATCTGCTATTGTTTGTGACATTAATATGTTCATAATAAGCTTAACTCTTCCTGTTGCATTTGGTTGTGCAGTGCGTTGGCCTTGAAGGCATTCCTGGCAGTGCTTTAATAGGACAGTGGCCTCTGGATTTCAGGCGGGCAGGGGTATGTATGTGTCTGGGCCTTATATTAATTTAGATGAGGTAATGTAAGTATCTGCACGACTAAGCATGCGGGCTTTGCAAACGTGAGCAATGACAATCGATGATAGTTGCACATTAAGATAATCCGCTTGATATCACTGCAGAACAATTGCAAAAAAAATATCAATTTGCACTTGCAGGATTAGGATCTTAGTATATATCCTTGTGAGTGACTACAGGACATTTTGTGAGATGCATTGAACTTCTCAAGTACTATTATGTTATCCTCCACAAGCCCAATCTGTGGCACGTTTGTAGCATGCCTGAATTGAGTCCGTTAGAGATTTTTCAACAAAATCACCGTAACAGAGTTTTAAAGATGAACAGGACCCTTTAAAGGCATTGTTTTGTTTCTATTTTAAATAGAGAGTAGTACTACTGCCTGTCAATTTAAAGCACTCCATCCGTTTGAAACTGCATGAAAAGCATGAGATAAAGATTTTAAATAGACATCATCTACATGAACCCCAAGCTTGATACAGGTGGGATCAAACATGTTAGAAAATGTGTTGGGTTTGCTCCATCTGAACCCTGAAGTAATCAAAAGATTTAAGACTGTCTCCTGAGAAAGGTTAAAGCTCTGCTCCTATTCAGACTATTCAAGAAACAGGGGAACTAGTAGACCTGCTGTTCCTTTTTTGCAGCAAAGAATGGGACTTCTGTTACTTTGAAACATTTAGAAATTAGATTAAAAGATTTTACAGATGATCCAGTCATTAGAGATGCAGGAATTTTTAATTTGTAAAACTAGTCTAGTGACAATCACTCCCTCAAGACCTTGGTAGAAAGAAGCAGTTCCAGCAGCATGGTCACACTGCAGGCACCTTTTGGAAGCTGAAGGATACAGAGGCACTGAAGCATTGCCACAGGAGAAAGAGCCCAAATCTGCATCCAGAAAGTCAACCCTGCACAGATTGCTTCTGCATTGTATGGCAGGAGGTATTGATTTCCTCACTCATGTGGAAATTATAAAGATGTTGTGTCATTTTCACTTTAATATCGCCCTGAAGAATCTCAAAAAGTTTTTGCATGCTGCAGAAGGAGTTTGTGTCTCACTAAGTGCTGATACCTCTGTGCCTGGCAAGGTCATGGAGCAGATTCTCCTGGGAACCATGCTAAGGCACATGGAGAGCAAGGAGGTGGTGGGTGACAGCCAACATGGCTTCACCAAAGGCAGATCGTGCCTGACCAACTTGGTGGCCTTTTACGATGGGGTGACAGCATCGGTGGACAAGGGTCGACCAATGGATGTCATCTACCTGGACTTGTGCAAAGCTTTTGACACTGTCCCGCATGACATTCTTCTCTCTAAATTAGAGAGTCATGGGTTTGATGGATGGACCACTCGGTGGATAAGGAATTGGCTCAATGGCCGCACTCAGAGAGTAGTGGTCAACGGCTCAATGTCCAAGTGGAGACCGGTCACAAGTGGCGTCCCTCAGGGGTCCGTGTTGGGCCCGGCCCTCTTCAACATCTTTGTCGGTACATGGACAGTGGCATGGAGTGCACCCTCAGCAAGTTCGCCGATGACACCAAGCTGTGTGGTGCCGTCGACACGCTGGAAGGGAGGGATGCCATTCAGAGGGACCTTGACAGGCTGGAGAGGTGGGCCCGTACCAACCTCATGAAGTTTAACCAGGCCAAATGCAAGGTCCTACATCTGGATCGTGGCAATCCCAGGCATAAATACAGACTGGGTGGTGATTGGATCGAGAGCAGCCCTGAGGAGAAGGACTTGGGAGTACTGGTGGAAGAGAAGCTCAATATGAGCCGGCAATGTGCTCTTGCGGCCCAGAAGGCCAACCGCGTCCTGGGCTGCATCCAGAGGAGCGTGGCCAGCAGGTCGAGGGAGGTGATTCTCCCCCTCTACTCTGCCCTCGTGAGACCTCACTTGGAGTACTGCGTCCAGTTCTGGAGCCCCCAACATAAGAAGGACATGGACCAGTTGGAGAGGGTCCAGAGGAGGGCCATGAAGATGATAAGAGGGCTGGAGCACCTTTCCTATGAGGACAGGCTGAAAGAGTTGAGGCTGTTCAGCTTGCAGAAGAGGACGCTCCAGGGTGACCTTATAGCAGTCTTCCAGTACCTCAAGGGGGCCTACAGGAAAGATGGGGAGAGGCTGTTCAGGAGGGCCAGTTATGATAGGACAAGGGGTAATGGTTTTAAAATAGAGGGAGGTAGGTTCAGGTTGGATATTAGGAAAAATTTTTTTACTATGAGAGTGGTAGAACACTGGAACAGGTTGCCCAGAGAGGTGGTGGATGCTCCATCCCTGGAGACGTTCAAGGCCAGGTTGGACAAGGCCCTGAGCAACCTGATCTAGTTGGAGATATCCCTGTTCCTTGCAGGGGGGTTGGACTAGATGACCTTTGAAGGTCCCTTCCAGCCCTAACCATTCTATGATTCTATGATTCTATGGTATCAGTTATGAGGGGAGAACAAACCAGATGGAAGCTTTTCTGCTTTACTGATTTTGAGGGATAAAGATAACACAAGCCTGGACTCTCTACATCAGCTTGTGTTGAGATGGCTCCTCACACCGAAATTATTTCAGCTCTTTATCCTGTTACACTAGATAACATAAAATATACAAGAACCGAAAGATGAGATGATATTAGGTGTTTCCCTATCTAACTACGTCCCTTACTTTCTAGGCTTCATGGTCAGATCTGACGTCGTTTCTGAAATCATGAATCTTGCATTGGCAGCTGTGTGGCTGCCTAGGGCAGAGGCTGAAGTGTCTCCATCCCACTAGCTCTCTAATCCATTGGTCACATAGCCTGCAGGATTTACCTAGAAGCTTGTGGTTTGAGTTTTCGCAAGTCGAGGCATGGGACTTTCACTTCTTTGCTGACTGCTTTAATTAATATATTATTCTTCAGAACCAATTGTTGCCTTTTTGCATGTATTCCTCTTCCTTATCTTTGCTGAGGAAGCCACGAGCTGGTCATCTGCATCCCAATGTATTAACATATGTACTAAGCACAGAACTGATCCAGGCCCCATTGGGGCACTTCACGTACCCCTTAGTAGAATACTTGAACCTGGAAGATAGATAACATTTTAGACCACCCTTTGGTACTCTCTATTAAGTCTCACATATGCCTTAACTCTACAGCCTTCTGGTGCTACAAATCCCATTCATAATGCTTACCTCTCCTCAGTCAATACATAACAAACAATGGCATGGGCACCTGTATGGGTGCTCCTGACGGTGCTGTCTGTCACACAACTGACATCCTTTACTGGATCCAACCCTTCATTTTGGGTTCATATCAGCGTAGCATTAATAGTTACCTCCTTCTTTCCATACAAATGATCCACATTTTCTTTCTTTGTCCTCTCTTCCCTTGTACATCGCAAGACCTTTTTTCGTTTACTTTGAAGTTCTCTGCGAGCTTTGAGTCAGTTTGATTTTTGGCATTCCTATTATTATCATCCCACTGCATTCTGAACTGAAGATAAGTAGTTTTGCAGGCTAAAATGGTCTCTGGTACTCACTTTTTCCTTTGCATTCAGTAGATGTGAAGCTGGTTTTTCCCTTTTGTATAGCTGCAGGTTACAGACTTCCTCTACATTCAAGTCCTTAAACTTAATGCAACTGGTATTACTGATAAGTCCTATGAATTCATCACCATTTCTGCTTTCAAAATCAGGGAACTTAGTTGCAAAACTACCTTAATTTCTCCCTTTGTCTTGAATTGAATCATCTTGTGACCATTTAATTGAAAGTTTTACTCCAGAACCAGATCTTTCATAAAGCACACGTTTCAAAACCAAGTTTAAAATTACATCAGTTCCTGATATTTAAACTACTAATTGGAGAAGAACAAGTCATCTCTCACAGTCAGAAATAATATACTCTACTGCTACTAAGGAAACTGGAAATGCACATTTTCAATATATATATGGAAAGTCTGAGCGCCAGGAGGAGTAAAGCAGCTCAGGTAGCTAACATTTTGAGATTACATCTGTCCATGTCTGCCAAGGTTTTACATTACAAAATGGACATGTAGTAAAGAACTGATCAACAAACCGGGAGAGCTGGCATAATAGGATGAACAACAAACAGAGATAGGGAGCAAAAGAAGCTAATCAAGAACACATAGAAACCACAAGGGAATTTGTTGCCAGAGCATCATGTCCTTTTTAGATTCCCAAAATTCCACCACAGCGATTCCAAATTATCAAAGCTATTTACCTTTTAGATACAATTGCCAAAGTTTGTATTCCTCTGCAAAATTGAGTTAGGTGGTCTTTACCAGCATTACCCAAACAGGCCATCTTTTAAGGCACTTTGACCTAGATGATTTCTTGTCTAGCCACATTTTCCTTCCTTATATTTTGCCATCTTATCACATTAGTGATATGGCTTGCCTTCATATTTTCATTTTCTGGAACAGTATATATCCCCTCAAATAAGTATTTCACTCTTAATTTCCGTTTCATTGTTTGTATGTGTAGTCACATCCTTATCTTAATTTTAACACAGGAAAGTACTCAATGGCAAAGATGCAAATTCCATGTTTTCATTTAAAGAAGATAAAATATATATTTTGTAAGCATGACTTTCAAAACGTTATCTGTCTACCTATGATCAAGAAGGAGTGTTAATATTCAACTACCTGAAGTGGTTAGAAAATATGAAAGGAAGATAAAACAGGTGAGTAACACAAGCTTTGTGGAAGGTGTTAACACCAAGGGAAGTTCCACTGACCCCAGTGGAGCTATGGCCAAATGAGGTTCTGCTCTTGGAGCTGGACTTCATGGAGATCTGTGAAGTATGTGTGTAATGCAGCTGAGCGTGGTGGGTAGACAAAGAATGCTACACTTTAAATTGTGTTTTGTCTCTCTTCTCTGAATGAGATTTTCTAAGTTTCCAGAGCTGAGAAGGTGGCAATTCAGTAGTTATTCTTCTCTCACGATTGCCCTTCTCAGTAAACACACAACTCTTGCTTCCATCAAGTTCCACTTAGACTAGTGATTTAAAAAGATTATAAATCATCAACTGTGAGTCAGACAATGGATACACACCCATCAAGAAATGCATTTTCTTGTAGGAGTTAGCATGATTAATTGTATTGCGTTGTAACAATAATGAATACCAGGAGAGAATGGTAAATCAAGCAATTTTTATTTTGCAAAGAACATGTTTTTCACCACTATTGAACTGTACATGCTATTGATAGGAAAAAAGAGATTGTACTGACATCTGATTACAGCTGTCTAAATCAAAGTCCTCTACTTTCTGAGCTCACTACAAATCTGTTGAAAGGCACAGGGAGAAATACTGGAACATTTGGAATGCATGTGTAACATGATGGATGCTCTGGCATGGCATCACTCAGAGAGCTGTAAAATACCTTCTGCAGAAGGTGTTTCCATTTAATTCCTTCCAAATCTCTGAGAACCATTTGGTTTTTGGAATTTGGCCAATTTCCAAAAAGCAAACGACAGCTAACAAGTTTGACGGTGCCAAGGAGATATAGAACTTTCAGAAAGATTGTAATTGCCAGCCCAAATTCGAAAGTATTTTTTGTTCTATGCTCACCAAAGTCATGTCAACAGTCTTACTTTGCCATACATCTGTATACTCTTTTAGAGTCCTTCCTCAGAAATGAAAAAGCTTCCAGACTCAATTGGCTTTCAGTAAAGAACTCAATATTAAAGAAAGGCAAAAAGACAATTTATACATGCAAGATGAAAGACTGAGACAAGGAGGTGATGTTGACTCAGACAATATGAATGTTCCAAAGCTCTTCCCCATGGTTCTGCTCCATTGGACTCAAAACTGTAGCGCTGATCAGCTCAGTCACCCAGGGTTTGGTTCAGGATGCCCAGAAGCAATAAATGCAGGCAATAGGCTTTTGGAACATGACAGAGAAGCTGTTGTTCCCACTATGTGTTAAGTATGGGCTTCAGCCCTAGACATTGTCCCACTGAGCACACCAGTGCACATCCATGTTCAGGAACAGATCAACACTGGCCTGTGCCTGATTGCAAAGTGCTCCCCTATCCTCCCCTCTCCTTCCTTCTCCTCCTTTTCTTTTCTCTCCCCTCTCTGCTCTGTTTCTTGCCCTGCCATCAGCTTGTGTTTCAGGAAGGAGGAAGTGGGGAGAGAGAGAGAGGAAAAGGAGAATTCCCTCAGCCCAAGGCCAAGGACCAGATGGGAGAAGGCACAGCTCTTGTCACTTGTCCTCTGCTCCCGGACTCCTGAGAAGCCAGAACCACATGGGATTACAAAGTGTCCATTCCTGCCAAAGCTCAGCCTGTGAACAACATACTATCAGTTCTCAACTATTCCAGCAAAAACTTCCCAGTGATATCATTCCCCATTCCTACCCCCATCCTTCCCTTTCCAAGCCAAATGAAATAATAACAATAAACTACAAACATTAGCACAATGTATAATCATGTATAAATACTGTTCTGCTAATTAAATTCCTTTAGTCTCTGAGCTTGCAGATCCCACACTGCTATAAGAAATGGCAAATTTTTTCCTCAGGCATCACCACTTGTCATGAAACTGCAGTAGTAATTGCATTAATTCTTGTCCCGAAGTATTCTGGAGTTTGGCTTTTCAGTCTAAGAACTTCTCAGGCAAATATGCAAACATTGCTGGGACATGATCAAGTACAGACACAGAGGCATAAAAAACCATTGTTTACAAGAAAGCACTTATTTTGCTCTGGTTGCCAAAGTAGATAGCACCACAAAATTGAAGTAGGTCGGTCATGTATTTCCCATCGTGAACTGTAACACCATGACAATAGTTTGCTTTCCACTCACTGTGCAACACATTTGGTTACTTATGTGGAATTAAGCAGAGCACAGAATGGGAAAAGATGATCAGTAAATCTAAAACGGTACCTCTGGCCTGATTCCAGGGTTTAAAATCTTTAGGAAGAATATGGTGTAACGGTGAAAAGTCATTGAACTACTTGTTTCCCAGCTGGACTAGTTTTACTCTGCCAAAGTAGCTGTGTTCATGTGCAAGAGCTATTTGTCTAAGATGGCCTTGTTTCTTAATTTCGAAGGACTATTGCTTTTACCAAGACTTTTTTTGTATTTTCTAAAAAAATATTGTTATCTTTCATTTAGGACAGTAAATGGACAAGCTTTTCTTTGAGATAGGTGGCATCGAATATTATTTTCTTTTAACAGAGTAATTTGTAAAATATCACACAGAGATTGCTCAATTTCCAGTTCTGGAAAATAATAATTTTAGAAGGTGCTCAAGAGTCATAAATGAATATGAGTTTCCAATGCAGTACTGTGGAAAATAAAACTAATCAGATTATTTTGGATAAAAAATAGAGTTGGCACTGGAACAGGCAATACTTTACTATAACTTTCCATTTTGGTGCCCATAATTTGACAAGAATGTTGAAAAAATGGAAAAGATGCAGAAAAAAGCCCCAGATGGTGTCTGGATGTTCAAAAAATACTTAATGGAAGAAACTGAAAGAGTTTCATGTGTTTAGTTTATGAAAACTGTAATTGAAGGTCAATTATACACTGTCTCTGCTACAACTTTATTTCATAGAACACCCCAGGTTAGAAGGGACCTCAAAAGGTCATCTCATCTAACCTGTTCCATTTCCAGAGTAGCCAATATTAAAAGATTGTTTCATAAAGCAAAAGAAGAGTTGCTGAATGATGAAGACATGCCTAAGATATTGAACAAGTTGCCCCTTGAAAAAACTGCTCAGTAACACATTCCTGTCTACACCTTCATCCATTAAATCAGAAGCAAATGCCTTCTCCAAAGACAGACTTTAGTCAGACTAGTATCAGTGAAAAGGGAAGTTGTTGAAATCTAATCCATATTGTGACATACTGAAAGATTAAAAGATTTTAAGAGTTCCTTTTTGCCTTAAGGTGCTGCAATATCAAGAGCTGGTAATTGATACAAGAGGCAGCTAGTGAGTGACAAGCAAAATGCAGTATTGCAATTCCTCTCCTCTTCAGTGCTTGCCCCTGCTGTGAACAGGGAGCTAAGAAGGACTCAGATCCCACTGAACAGCTTCCTGGCTACTCTCAGTACTGAATTCATCTCCTGTTTTCTATAAGACCGATGAAGCTGAGCTCAGCCCAAGGAGGGCTATGATCATGCTTTAATAGCTCCTGACAATTTTAGAAGACATTAATGTGGTTAGCAGTTCTCAGTCAGGTGCGTGAGTCATGGATGATGGACTGCCTGACTGTGTTTTTGATTAGCAGTAAGGTTGGGTTTAAGAAAAAGGCTGTGGCTGCTGGGCCTGAGTCTGGTTGGGTGGTAAGCTAGGAACACACTAGCAAACAAAGAGCTGTGCCACACCTCTAGCTCCTCACATGTGCTCTCCATCTGGTCTGTTTGGAGGTGTGAGACAGATCCGTGTAGTCACCTCGCTGCTCCTGGCAAGCTTGCTGCTGTTGGCTCAGTGGGCTGAGATGTTCAGAAAGGCTATCAGAACAGTATTGGCTTTCTTCAGTTTTACAAACTTGGGCTCTGGGCAGTATCAGCTGGTCTCAATCCTGGCTAGGTCTAATGCATTGCTACCTGAAAACTAAAGAGGTGGAGGATTTCTTGAACATTGCAATGAGCTCTCTTTGAAGGAAAGACTGCAGACCAGCCAGACCTGAAAGCTAATTTGTATGCATTGTGTGAAACACTAGGTTTGGGCTTTCTGGCAGGGTAAGCAGTACTGCTAAGATTCAAGAAGGAAAAGCAGAACATATAACCCCAAGAGTCCTTTCCTGCTCTAGAGGAAATGGTCTGAGGCAAACACAGCTGGAGCAAGAATGGAGCACTTTGGGGTGCTCCCAGGAGCAATCCAAAGAATTTGAAAGAAGAACCTATACAAATCCTAGTATTGGACCTCAGTTAAAGTGATGAAGAGGTGTATCTGGCATGTCATGGATTTGGGATGTCAGTGGTGACAAGCAAATTTGTTAATGGCCCTATCGAAGATGATTTCTCAGTGACACGAAAGTGCTAAACTCTACCAAACTCTACTTTCAGGATCATATGAGCAGGTTACAAGAACTGATGTCTGGATGTATAGGCATAGTTCTGTGTTTTGTGCATCAGCTTACAGGGAAATCACCTAGCCTTTGTTGGCAGACAAGGTGGTACTAAAGGGCTTATATGAGTAGGAGAGGTTGGTGTTGCTCAAAGGGACTTTGGTATCACGTTTTGCATCTCAGTTATTTAAGACAAAGGGAGTATATATGTGTGCTTATGACATAGATACATTTGAGATGTATTTCTAAATTTCAGATACATTTCTAATGCCTTTAGGGAAAGTGATTAGCAGCACAACAGAAGTCATTAGAGCTGCACACTGGCAGATGTCCAACAAAGGTAGTAATTCAGAGGAGGGGGTGCTTCCCCACCACACCAGAATGGGAAAGTGGGCTGGGTGGAGGCACCCTCTTGAAGGAGGTGGGGAGGTGAATTGGTGCAGGAAGGCAATAACACTTTTTTCCTTCTTCCCTAAATCCCATATGAATCATAGAATCATAGAATTGTTAGGGCTGGAAGGGACCTTCAAAGGTCATCTAGTCCAACCCCCCTGCAAGGAACAGGGATATCTCCAACTAGATCAGGTTGCTCAGGGCCTCGTCCAACCTGGCCTTGAATGTCTCCAGGGATGGAGCATCCACCACCTCTCTGGGCAACCTGTTCCAGTGTTCTACAACTCTCATGGTAAAAAATTTTTTCCTAATATCCAATCTGAACCTACCTCCCTCTATTTTAAAACCATTACCCCTTGTCCTATCACAACTGGCCCTCCTGAACAGCCTCTCCCCATCTTTCTTGTAGGCCCCCTTGAGGTACTGGAAGACCGCTATAAGGTCACCCCGGAGCGTCCTCTTCTGCAGGCTGAACAGCCCCAACTCTTTCAGCCTGTCCTCATAGGAAAGGTGCTCCAGCCCTCTTATCATCTTCATGACCCTCTTATCATCTTCATGGCCCTCCTCTGGACCCTCTCCAACTAGTCCATGTCCTTCTTATGTTGGGGGCTCCAGAACTGGACGCAATACTCCAGGTGAGGTCTTACGAGGGCAGAGCAGAGAAAGTGATAGCATCCTAGAGGGCTGGTACCATGGCAGGCTGGTAGAGGCAAAGAGATGTTTGCCACACTTATTATGAGATAGGCTAACGAGATGTGGAGAGAGTTTTGCAATCTGATTATACGTTGCAGTTTCAAAGAACTGTGTTACCAGGTGGAATATTATGAAGGCATGAAAACCTTTTCTGATCTGCAAAACATAGTATTATGAAAGTCATTTAGTAGCTCATTTTCATTAATAATTTTCATAGCATCGTGTCATGGTTTGATGTGGAGGGGGGGCTGGTTCTGGTGGCAGGAGAGGGGTTTTGCTCCCTGCGACCTCCCTGGTTTTGGAACCGGGTTAGGCTTAGTTCTGGCCACCAGATCAGACTGCCATCCCCCTCGGGGTTGAGCCAATAGGGCGCCTCTGCGAATTGCCCTATTTAAGTCAGGACAAGGGAACCGGAAAAGGTGCTTCGCCCAGGATCGAGGAGAGAAGGGAGGAGGGCACTGCCCCCGCTCCCTGGCTCCCGGCCGGGCAGCTGCCTGCGTCGGGCCGGCGCCGCCCACGGAGAATGGCGGCAGCAGAGCCAGCTGGGGAACTCGGGAGCACCCCACTCCCAGGGTGCCCACTGGGCTGAGTTCACCTGGAGAGGACTGAGATCTGAGAGAAACAGCCGCATCGACAGCAGGTCAGTGAGGATGGAGCGGGAGGAGGTGTGCCGGAGCCGAGTTTCCCCTGCGGCTGATGGTGAGACAGCAGGCGGCCCCCCTGCAACCAGGACGGCCTCGGTGGAGCAGAGACCCGCTCGCAGCCCGTGGGGAGAAGATGCCTGAGCCTGAGGATGGTCGTGTTGGGGTGCACGACAAGGCAGAGAAGCATCTGGAGTCTGCGTGACGACCCACGCCGGAGCGAGTGGCTACAGCTCCCTAAGTACCCGAGACTGTGGTAAAGCCCACATCGGAGCAATCTGTGGGGAGGATTGTTTCCAGTGGGCTGGACTCACGCTGGAGAAGTTTGTGGATTTTTCCTCGTGGGTAGGGGATCCATTGGAGCAGGGGAAAAGGGTGTAAGGACTCCTTCTCCTTTAAGAAAGAAGCAGCAGTAACAGCACGGAATGAACTGACCTGCACTCCCCCAGTCCCTGCCCCCTGTGCTGCTGGGGGGAGGAGGTAGAGCTGGGAGGAAAAGGAAGGGGGGGGCGGGGGGAAGGTGTCGGTTTTAAGATCTGGTTTTGTTTCTTTCTGTCCTCTCAAGTAATGGGTTTTTGTTTCCCTTTGTCCTTCTAAGTAATCATTAATAAACTGTTTTGCTTTGAGAAAAGCTCTGCCTGTTTTGCCCAGGACCATGGTTGGTGGGTGCTCCCTCTGTTCTTGTCTCAACCCTCAGTCCCTTTGTTTTTTTTTTTTCTCTCCTCTCTACTTTACTGGAGAAGGAGAGACTGTGTGAGTTTTAGTTGCTGGATCAGCCTAAAACCACGACACATCGTTACTTTATTTCAAAATATTTTATGCAATTTTGATTACTTTGTCACAGTTGGACCTTGTCTTCAAAATTTACACTGTCATTTCAGGTATATTCTTCATGCTAAGCTTTTTTCTCTCTGTGTCCATGCTCAGTAACACGGCGCAGTACTTAGGGAGGGTTCTTTGCATCTACTTTTAACTACTAACAGAATAACATAACGTGAACTACGTATAGACAGGATTTCTGGTTCCTCATTTCTACCATGGTTTCTGCTGTTCATGTCCAGACATTTGGATAATGGCTTCTCAGTGCATGGCTGCCTGGGAGGTGTCGGGGCAAGACCCAGCAGCTGGGGCCCATTCCACCCCTCAGCTGGGAGCAGAGCAGTCCCTGGGCACAGAGTCAGCTCTCACCCCAGGCATCGGGCACCTCCCTGGGGATGGGGATGGGCTGAGGCCAGTCTCAGGCGTTGGACCGTGGGTGGGGTTCAAGGTCAGGACTGGCAAGGCTGATGGCCAGACGCGGGCTGGGCTGCACCACAGCGAGGTCTATGGCTCTGCTAGGGATCCAGCACCAAAGTCTCAGTTTCAAAGCAGCTCCCATGGGATGGGGTGAGCCCCAGCCATGGCCCTCCCTCAACAAGGAGCGTCCTCACACCTAGCATAGGTCTGGGGTGCTGGGTGTGAGGCACGCTGACCATGGCGGGGAGGCTGGGCAATGTCTACTGGGTTCCAGGCCAGGTCAAGCGTCCCCATAACCCTTTTTCCAGGGTCTGTGCAGCTCCCTGGTTCAGGGTGTGGTGGGCAATTGATCCATTCCCAGCAGCCACTAGGTCTGGGCTGATATTGCTGGGGAGTCACTATAGGGTCCAGGGAAGGCAGAGCGGGATGAGGGAATCAGGAAATCCCTGAACAGCTCCGGGTGCATGGGGAGAGTTGGAGTTGCCTTAGAGAGGCTCTGGGCTGGGTGCAGAGGTCCAGGTGTCACTGAGGAGGTCAGGACCCGGGGCCGAGCTGGAGCAGTGGTCCGTGGTGATAGTGACCGGGCTTGGACACAGCCCAGCCGTCGCCAGGCAGGTCCGTGGCAATGAGGCAGGTCCAAGGTCAAGCTGGGAAGTCAAGCTGACAGGTCAGGGACAGGGTCCGGCTCCGGATCAGCAGCCCATGGCCCACTGCCAGGCAGCAGGCGCTGTAGCTCCAGCAAGGGCAAGGCTCTGGAACGTCAGCTGAGAAGCAGATCCCATAGGGATCCCCGCAGCACCACACTGTCTGGGAACCTCTCTCCTCACATCTCCAGCAGGAAGGGGGCTGCCCTCAGCTGTACTGTTTGTAAGCTGGTCCCGAGTCCCAGCAGCCAGACCTCCAGCAGGGGAGGATGCACTCAGGGCCCTTACGTGGGTTTTCTCGAGTTTGAGTTCACTTGGATGGCAGACTAATGCGCTTTTTTCAGCATTGTGATGTTTTCCTTAAGTGTTTGTGCCCATCTGTAGCACTTACATCACAATATTTCTGTTGCTACCCTCTTTCCCTGTTTCTCAGCCTCCTTCCTTCTTCATTTGTGTTGCAATCATTTCACTTTGTATCTATCATCTTTCAAAGCATTGAATTCTTCTCTCCACAGCACCCTGGTGCTTGTTCATGTCTAATACTACTGCTTCCTGTGATGCTATCAGCATACTGTAGCACAGACTAATTCTAATAGTGACTAAGTTTGATGACTTTGCTCTAATTCTAATAGTGACTAAGTTTGATGACTTTGCTCTATAAAAAACACGTCTTCATTGAGCTCATCACTTCATCAATGTCTATTCAGAAGTTCTCAGCAAAGCACAGTGACTTGACTTTCACCTTGACTTTCAGCACTGATCAGACATACAATTCATCCTACCATTTCGAGTTCACTGAATTTTAGCGTTTTGCATTTTGTAGTTTTCTGTAGATGCAACCATTTTGGCTTTCTGCCACTTACTGCAAGTCTAGGCAGAGTGTGCCAACAATACTGATATGCTTAATGATAGCAAATGTCTTGAATCCAAATATGTTTGCTAGTATCCAGTGTCAACGGCATAAACTAAAAGACTAATGCTAGATCATCCAAAAATAGCATTTTCAAATCCATTTCTTATCATTACTGTCCAGTTAAGGAACATGATGAAAAAAACAAGGTTAGTCCTGTGTACTTTTATTCTCCCACCAAACACTGATTTGAGCTGGTTGTTCAAAATCCCACCCATTCTTAGGCAAATATTCAAAAAGTGCTCATGTAAATAATGTACATGAATAAGTAGTTTGCCCATGAAACAACTAACATAAAATGCTTAAAAATGTAATGAAGCATATCTTGTATCTATATAGATATTAAGTACATACATGTATTAATGTACATATTAATGTATATTCTTAAACACAATATACTTAGCTTGTATGAAGCTAGTGTAAATCCTGATCTGGATTACCTGCTGTATCCATATATTCTCAAAGCAATGCTCCTAGTGATAAGTATATAAAGTTTCTCTTTTTGTTCTACAACGATATAACAACTGTACTATTAATAAAAGGATTATATTACAGTCTGTAACACTAATATTATAATTGTATTATTGTATTGTGACTGCAGTGCTCAATAAATTGCCACAAATTTGGAAAGAGCATAAGACTGAGATTACCTTCTCTGGTATGTCACTCAGCACTTCGTGAGAAACAAGGTGAGCCGCAAATATCTCCAACTGCAACTGCTTCATACCACTATAACTGATGCTGTCCTTTTGCTACAGCAAACTGTGAAACTGTCTTTTCCCTCAACATTCCCATTCCAGTGATTTCATTGCTCCTTGAAATTCCTCTCTAGGTGGTGTCTTTTCAGCCTTTGCCTACTACCCTGTTTTCCCAGAGTTTCTAGGGTGCATGCATCTGGAAGAGACAGCAGAATTTGGCACTCAACTGGAATGCGCCCTACTTTCAACACCATCTCGTACTTCACTGTCAGTTCTCAGGAACCCTTTTTGTGTTTGTGGTTTTGGCTCAGCCATATTGCCATACAAATTAGCCCTTGCCTGTGTTGAGTAGTGATGTCTCCAGGCTTTTTGAATTCTTCACCACTTTACACAATGCTTTTACTTCTTCAACTTCTCCAGAAGTCTTAAGTCACTTGTCTGCTATTCAGTCTCTATAGCTTTGAGTTTTACTGCTTGTCCAACTTCTCCTTGGTTGTTTAGGCCTCTCATAGCTTCCTCCACAGTGCTCGGGATCAATTTGCATTGTCCATTGTCGTGGGTTAGGCCGCTCTGGCAACCAAACCCTACACAGTCGCTCACTCACCCTCCCTCACCCCAGGGATGAGGGAGGGAATTAAAGGAGAAAATGGGAAACCCGTGGGTTGAGATAAGAACAATTTAATACAGATAAGTACTACACAGTGTAGATGCTCACCACCCCCTCTTATCCAAAGCCCGTCTCGTCCTGAAGCTGCAATCCCGGACGAACACGAGGCCCTGAAATAGAGAGAGAGAGAGAGAAAGCACTCTGAGAGTCCAAAAGTGAGAGTCCCAGAAGGGCAAAAGCCCTTCTTTCCGGCTGACCCTCACTTTTATACTGGGCATGACGCTGCATGATATGGAATACTAATTGGCCAGTTTGGCCCTCAATCTTAAGTTCCACCACAAATCACAAGGGGAATCATGGCCCCCTTGTCCCGGCCATGCTCCACCCTTATCCTGTTGTGCTCCTGCACATTGGCAAGAACACGGCAGCTGAAAAGTCCTTCAGACCTCAGTGCCAACTATAAACATCAGCTTGCTATCAACATTCTTCTCAGAGTGAGCCTCTGAGTAAAACCAAAACACGGAGCTCTTCTAGCTGCTAAAAAGAAGAGCTAACTCTGTCCCAGCTAAAACCAGGACATCCATCCACTCTGCAGAGAAATATCTTTGGCATTACCAGTCACTTACCCGGCACATTGTCTCCATGTAACCTTAGCTACCTCCTGTGCAGAGCTCTCCTTTTTCTTATCCAGATAACACCTGGAGATATTATTCACACTTAGTTCCTTTTTTTAATTTTACCGTAACTTTTCTCACAGCTAATTCAGTTTAGCTAGGTGTGTATGTCTTCATAGAGAAACATATACTTCTGTCAGCAGTCAGATCTGTGTCAGCCACCACACCAGCCATGGGAACTCCTCCAGCTAGTAGGTTACAGCAATTAACATAGGCTGAAGTAGAAATCGTGAACCGGAGGCTACAGCTTACCTGTATAAACATCCTTGCCCTGTTGCAAAGGTGCCAGCTGAATTTAAAAACTGGCGTTGGACTGATTTGAAAAGGGAGTATCAGTAGCAATAGAAATATTACTTGTTACTGACACAGCGTTCAGTTACACAGAGCCAGCGGTGCGTCACATGAACAGCTGGTGGAGTTTTGGGAAAATGGTTCAACAAAGGCCTGTTTTCCCTTTTCCTACTCTGTATTTAAACACTCCTTAAGCTCCTAGCTGTTTTCCAACTTTTGTCTGTTCAGTAACAGAGAAAAGAAGTTCTGATATAATGGAAAATGTCATTAGGAGGTTAACTTTCAACTTTGCCTCGAACTTCTTAAATGACTGATTAACTTACCTCCTGACAGTTTACAGAAGAAATGAGGGTTGTAAACAGGACTGCTTACTTCTTTCTTATCACTTAAGTATCTGTTTAATCTATTCATCACTCACACACTAACTACCTAGAAATAAGTGCAGGGTGAAGTGCTTGTAACCACGAATTCCATGAAGTCATGCACTAGACAAGAATCAGGATAAAGGACAAGAAACCACCAAGTCCTCCTTAAGCCCTGAAAGTGTAGTGTACTGTTCAAGTCGTGCCTACAGGCACTTTCCACTAAAGTAAGTGGCTTTCAGTGTCCCATGAGCATGACACTCTTGAGTGATTGTGTACTGGATGGGAGCTTTGTACATGATCATCTAAGAGTGAGTTGGAGAAATGACTTAGGAGTTTGTACCGCAGTTTGTCTAGAAAGAGAAATGTGAAGCCCCTTCTGAGCATGATACCAGTTTAAAAGAAGGTCTTACAGGGGCAACACTGTTGCCTTTGGCCCAGGTCACTAAGAACCAAGCAGGTAGCCCTGTCCTGCTGAGCTTGGGTAGCTCCTCACAGGCCGTGTTGATAAGACACACTGCCATGCATAGCAAAAAGCAGAGCAGAGAAGGGTGGGACAGTGTTTGCATCCAGTCACCTTTGCTTTTCCAGCCCCAACGAGCAGCTTCTCAGTTTTTTTCCTGGATCAGTGAGGAGAACACCCAGGGAAAGTCCAGAACAAGGCCTTAATTTAGCATCAGATGTAAAACGTGTCTTTGAGCTTCTCTGAGCGCTCAGCCAACATCACTGTCACTGGTCTGATTTAACAAATAAAAGGTACCTCATGACATCTCAGTGTCCTCTGTGAAATAACACAGCCTTTGACAAACAAGCAAAAAAACCCACTCCAAAACCCCATAATTTTGTATGGTAAAGGTAGAGCACAAAAATAATATTGGCTCTCAGGAATCTGCTTCAAAGATGGAGCCATTTCTGTATTCTCCTCTATACCCTTTCAAATTTAGTGAAAAGGTACATGAAGGATTATATGAAGGTTGACCCTTGGCGTAAGAAAATATGTAACTGCACTATTCGACAGCAAGGAAAAATTGCTTCCTACCTGTGTAATATCGTCCTCATCATTAAAACAACTTGCTATATTACAGCATTGCTCTGTAAGCAAAACCGCTTTCCACGTATCTCAAGCTGGCTATGTTAATAAAAAGTTTGCTATTTGCTCTTGATGTGTGGGATGTGAGCCTACTAATCACTCTGAAAAGAAATTCCCTCTTGTAGCATAATTCTCTGGTCTGTGTAGTTATACTTTTGGGTCCTACTTCTCAGCGCTGAGACAAAGACTGGTTAAAGTGGAAGTATCAGGTGATGGTTCAACAGGACAGTCTCAGTAAAACTCCTCTTGCTCTTTACACAGAATGTTAATGATGCTAAAGCATACCTTGATTAACCCTCCTTGAGCTCTGAAAATCTACAGAAAAACTCCAATGCCAAAGTTCAGTGTGATGTTTATCACAGCTGTAATAGGGAGAAGCAACAATAGAAGCACCCAAACGGAAAAAAAATAGACTACTCTCGTTGTCAAAGACGATGGTGAATTCTCAATATCCAGGGTGATCTCATGTCACCAAACAGCATTGTCCTCATTTTGACTGGGACAGAGTTAGTTCTTTTTATCAGCTAGAAGAGCTCTGTGTTTTGGATTTAGTATGGGATTCGTTGTGAGAAGAATGTTGATGGCCCACTGATTTTTGTAGCTGAGACATCAAAGACCTTTCAGCTTCTCATGTTTTTCCAGTGTGCAGGAGCACAACAGGCTGGGGGGGAGCATGGCTGGGACAAAGGGTCCACGACTCCCCTTACGATTTGTACTTAGACTTAGGATTGAGGGCCAAACTGGCCAATGGAGTATTCCATATCATGCATCGTCAGGCCAAGTATAAAGATGAGGGTTAGCCAGAAAGAAGGGCCTTTGCTCTTCCGGGACTCTGTTCCAAGGCTTGTCTCTCTTGGACTCTCAGAGAGCTATCTTCTCTCTCATTCTCTTTGTGGGCCTCTCGCTTATCCAGGATTGTGGTATTGGGACTTATCTGTTTCAGAATCGTTAGCTGGGATGGGACACACCTTGGTCACTGGGTGGTGAGCAATTATACTGTACATCACTTGCTTGTATATATTATCAGTATACATATGTTAATTGGAAACTTACAACGATTGCATTTAGCAAAAAAAGTTCAGAGTCCAAACTGTACAGTGCTATTTAACAGATTAACATAACATTTTAGAAGAATCACATATATATATTGATTTATTGTTATTGTTATTGTTATTGTTATTGTTATTGTTATTGTTATTATTATTAAATTGTTTTTATCTCAACCCACGAGTCTCTTTCCCTTTTCCTCTTTAATTCTTGTCCCCATCTCCTGGGAGTGGCACAGAGTGAGAAAGTGGCTGCGTGGTGTTTAGTTGCTGGCCAGCCTAAACCGCAACAGGCAAACAGTAACACCAAAGAGAAGAGACACATGCTCCTTTTTCAGAGAGAAGGCCAAAAGGACCAGAGAATGAGGAGAGGCATGAATAAAGCTGGAAGGTGACATCTTAAAAGAGTGAAGGCCACGCATGTTTGCAAAATCCTGTGTAGGTCCCACACCAGTAATGGTAGTATATTCTGGAACTGGAAGTAGAATTGCTGTTTCAGTGTGGTGCTGTCAGTGCCTACTACTTCAAAGATATGACATTTTCTTAAACCAGTGATATTCTTTGAGAATTTTCCAGGGCATGAGGTTGCAGGAGCTCAGTCAGTGGTGGGACAGATGTTTCTGCTCTACATTCATCGTGCAGAGCAGACATCCCATGAGAAGCAGTAGATTTTCTACACTGACCAAAGGAGAAGTCTCCATGGGGGCTACACAGGGTTCATTCTTCTGACTACTGCAGCTGCATCACTGCTCAAGGACCACTTGCTTGCTCTAGATTTGCTGTTCTACAAATACATCCACAGACGCTGCCTCCAAGATGCTACTGTTTTAGAGCTGCTTGTATGGTGGCTAGTTATGGCTGAATCAATTTCACAGCCTTTTAAAAATTTATTTTTCAAGTATTGTGTGATCCTTCTAAAATGTTATGGTAAGCTGTTAAACAGCACTGTACAGTTTGGACTCTGAACTTATTTTGCTAGATGCAATGGTTGTAAGTTTCCAATTAACTAAAAATTAAGCATTAACTGGAATACCTTAATTGAAAAAATATGAAAACATTTCAATTAATTTTTACAATTAGAAATTAGGAAGTAAGTACTAGTAATTAGCTCCCATAAAGTTGTACCTTGACTTTCTTCCTAAACATTTGTAATGCCTAGGGCCTTTCTTAAACCACTCAAGCATGACAATCTCTTTCAGCCACATTAACTTTCTGTAGCAAGTGTTACTGAACTTGTTCAAGTGTAATTTGCTTATGTTACGGCTTTTTGCTTACTCACATGACTAAAGTACTTTTCTCTCCGCGCAGTGGCATTACTAAGTCCCCAGGTTACAGAGAAACATGCTAGGAATACAGATTATAGCTTTCATATTTTGTTTCTGTGGGCTGGGAGCTACTATTGCTGCTACTGCATCAAATGAGTGGAAAGTCACTAGTCGAGCATCATCTGTTATCACTGCAACCTGGATTTTCCAGGGTCTTTGGATGAACTGTGCCGGCAACGCGCTGGGTGCTTTTCACTGCAGACCTCACCTTACTATCTTCAAAGTAGAAGGTAAGTAAGTGTAATTTAACTGGAACATATGGAGAGCTATGTGTATTGCATGATGTGAGCCTGAGGAGAAAAAGATCATTTTGGCTTCTGCAAGAGATTATGATTAAAGCTTTGTGAAGAATATAAGTGAAGGATATTGTAGACAGAATATCAGAAACAACTTTGTAGAAATGATATGTATTGCAAGGAAGACAGTAAGCTCTACTCTGTGGTTAGTAATATGCGATAAGTATACTGGACAAAGTTCCAGTAAACACGCTATCAGTAACAAACCATCGTTAGAAAAGAGATAGACTAAACTGTCTTCCAGCTCTAATTTCCGTGCAAAAATAAGCGTCCTGCTTGCTGGATGAGGAGGGGAGGAAAGACGGCAAGGTCTGCGACAGCTACCAGTACTCTTTTTAGTATCTAAGGAAATTAGATAACAAAGAACCGCATCCACAAATACTATGCAAATGTTCATATGCTGGGAATTAAGTCCGCACGTATACTTGCTGTATGACAGACTAATATTTTAATTTTAAAGGTCAAAGATGTGCTGTTTCAGAATGTCTGTTTTAATGGAAAGCTTTGGATTTGGAAGCCATCTATCAGAGCATAAAAACAAACAGATTCTTCTTGCCTTATGTCAGGAACAGGTTTTCTCAGAGACAGGGACTAACTAAAAGTTTACTACGCAATGTATTTTCTGTTTTGCTCTCTGTGTAAAGCAGTAAATTAAGAGATTTGTTTTCTATTTGCCGTTAAGCCTTGAGACACTAGGCAAGATAGCGTTTTCAGCGAAACTGTGTGCAAGCACTCACGAGGGCGAGGGCAGAGGGATGGCTCTCTCCTGGATGTGGGCAGCACATGAGCAAGATGGAGTCAGGCCAGAGGAGGAAAAAAAGTGGATTAAGACACTGGTATTCTAGGGAAGCAGAAAAGAAATTCAAACTAGACAGAACCAGTCTTCCAAAGCTTTTATGAGACTGGAAAGAAGCACGATTCTAAGAT
Organism: Tauraco erythrolophus; assembly: GCF_009769465.1. NCBI lineage: Eukaryota > Metazoa > Chordata > Aves > Musophagiformes > Musophagidae > Tauraco > Tauraco erythrolophus. The sequence continues at coordinate 77,856,656 of NC_141465.1, read as the reverse complement.
ATTAACAGCCAGTGGCTGAACGAGGTATAAAATGTACTGTTGTGCAGTTGTTGCCATATTACACAAACAGGGTCACAGACACATGCACCCCTTGCAAACATGTGGAGACATGGAAACATGGGGATGTTAGAGATCCATACCTTTTCTTGCCTTTCATCCCCCTGCTGCATCAGACTGCATGCTGGGAAATACAGATAGACTCAAACACATACAGAGGATTTTGAGAGGAAACTCAGCATCATTTTTGTACGCATTTTATCATGTCCTGCTCCAAACCATCACAAATCCCATATGAGGGATGCGTATGGATAATAATAGTTTCAATTTTTTAAAGAATGCTGTTCATCAAAAATTACTTAAAAGGCATAGAAACTCACAGATACTCTTTAAAAGTGAATATTACATCTCTGCAAATAACCATTTATACATTATTTCTGCTGAGATTTAAAGAAAAAAAAACAACTCTCTCTCATGCAGATATGACCAAATTTGTTTAAAACAATGTAAAGTACTTCAGTAACTAGAAACTGCCATTATTGCTATTAGTAGTACAAAAGCTGCTTCCAAAATAATCACCTGTAATCCATTTGCCACTTTGTATTGCTACTATTATTTTGATCACCAGCAGATTGAAATCTGAATAAACAAAATACACATCCTTATGCGTGCATCCTTTAAATATAAACTTAAGCAAATAAGTAAGATTTTGCTTATTTGCTGTTCAAAGCAACATAGACAAGAAATTCACAACAAATTAAAGTAGCATGCTCTTGTTTAAGTGAGAGAGTAGCAAGCTGCTGTACTGACATTTAAGAAGTCTAATTTTAACCTGCCAGTGCACGCACCAGCAAAGGGTAGCGTTACACGTAGCATAAACACTACTGGGAAAGAGTGAGATATTTTGTTTGGAAAATCTGCTAAACATAAACTTCTGGTAATCCAAGGAAAACAAGAGTTCAACTGGGAAAGAGCTTTGCACTCTCACTCCGTCCTACATTGTAAAACAATAAAACACTCAGATTAAAGAAGTAATGAACTCCCACCTCTGTCCTCAGAGCTTCAATATATCACCATTATTGGCATACCAATGCCAGGGTGGGCTGGCAGTGCAACTTCTTCTTCTTCGCGTTTATGATTTTATGGAATCTATTTGCAATTTGTCCTGTAGCCAAAAATAACTCTGATACACAAGCTCCTCACTCCATTGCTACCTATCCATCTTCAGGTTACCTCACAGCATGTATTAGTGGTAAATACATAAGTCACTTCCACTCCAAAGCAGATTCATTTGGTCGTTAAAGTTTTGATTGCACTTCTGGGAGGATTTTGCAGGAGAGGCTTCTACATAAGGTCTATGAAGTTTTAAGATTGTTTTCCTATTTAAATCACAGTAAATAAAAAACAGACTCCAGAGGTCTTTCTTTGAGCAGGATTACCCTGGGGTCATAGGCAGTATGTAAGTATTTACCAGAATTGACTTTCAGCTAAAGGCCTAGTTGTGCTGATAGGAGCACAGCCAAGGCAATAAGAGCTCAGCTTCTGCAACCCAGCCCACCTACAGATCTTCGAGGGCTCATGTTTCTGGAAGCCTGGGTTAGGACGACCACACTGCTAACAGTATCCAAGCTAGCTGGGCTGTTGCCAGATGTACACGTACATTCATATGTACAGCCCCAGCATAATCCACTGCAGTGACTGGGATATTCAGATGGCAGATCCTGGAGGAGTATGATGTATTTACTGTAGCATGGATAGTAATAGTGTTGTAGCTACAGTCATTTAAGGCAATGTTTGTGGGACGAAGCAGTATCTTTTATTAAATCAACTGCTTTGGGAGAAGTATGCAACAAAGTCATTCATCTGATCTGACTCATATACCGAAGCTTGAAGCTAAATATTATCTGGGAACACTGTCTCTTCAGTTGACTTGATTATGATTATCAGTGCACCAGATATGCTCACGGGAATGATATGAACAAAACCAAGGGACCATTATACACAGGCATAAAAATCACACAGTCAATAAACACCAGAAATTAAAACTAACAGAGAGACAATATTGTTTAACAAAACTAGTAACCTCTGATTAACCTCAATCCTTATCAGTAGGAGAGACCCACAAAGCACCTTCAAAGGGTGAGGCTGGCAACTAAAGCTCGTAGCTCCACTGAAGTCAGAGCTGTTGTGGACTTCAGAAAGATACTGACTTTTTATAGCAGAGTTTCTACCCACCCCTGTGAACTCCTTAGTGCTCCACAGGCAGTAGTTACCCCTCTTCTCCTTCCTCTCATGTTAATCATCCTGAATTCTTACAGTTCCAGAATTCTCCAGATTTGACAAGAACTAGCTTTTCGTTGTCTATGTTAGCACTGCTTAGATACTTAAGTATTTTGCCTTTGGTGATGCTAGAGAGCACTGTTTTGTTCACATTAAAAACATACATATAACTAGCAAACTGAATTGTGCCCACATCCCTTTCCTGTGACACCTCCCTACTCCGTCAGCACTTCCTCAAATAATTGGTTCAGTATTTGGCATGCCTAGCCTACGGCGCTCTTTCATAAATCCTCTGTACTCTGGTTTTCCATGCCATGCATTCAGAGAGATGTATCAGAAAGCTGAAGAATTGCACTTCCTCAAACCTTTACTTGTTTGAGTCTCAGATCTTCTGCTGGCATCCCTTAGTCTTACCTGTACCTGTTTTGATGGAGCCAGGTGAGGCAAGCAGTGCTATCCTGATGGTAGCCAATATGGAAAGGGCAAGGCCCAGATGTTCTGGGTCACATCAGCAGACAGTCAGAGCTGCCATTTCATGAAGCTGCCTCTGTAATGCAGCTAAGGGGTGGAAGGAAGCTGAAACAAAAAAAACCTACTATTACAGCATCTCTAGCCAGAAGAGCCTGGCATAGTTAAACATTATAGGATCATAGAATGGTTTTAGTTGGAAGAGACCTTAAAGATCGTTTAGTTTCAATGCCCCTGCCACAGGAAGGGACACTTTCCACTAGATCAGGTTGCTCAAAGCTTACCCAACCTGGCCTTGAACACTTCCAGGGATGAGGTATGCACAACTTCTTGGGGCTACCTCTTCCAGTGCTTCGCCACCCTCAGAGTGAAGAATTTATTCCTTAGAGATAATCTAAATCTACCCTCTTCCGGTTTAAATTCATTACCCCTTGTCCTGTCACTACATGCCCTTATAAAAAGTCCCTCTCCAGCTTTCTTGTAGGCTCCCTTCAGGTACTGGAAGACTGCAGTAAGATCCCGCTGGAGCCTTCTCTTCTCCAGGCTGAACAACCCCAACTCTCTCAGCCTGTCTTCAGAGGAGAGGTGCTACAGCCCTCAGATCATCTTCATGGCCCTCCTCTGGACTCTCTCCAGCAGCTCCATGGCCTCGTTATTTTGGGGGCCTCAGAACTGAATGCAGTACTCCAGGTGGAGTCTCATGAGAGCAGAGTAGAGGGGCAGAATCATGTCCCTCGACCTGCTGGCCACACTTCTTTGGGTGCAGCCCAGGATACGGTTGGCTTTCTGGGCTGCAAGCGCACGTTGTCGCCTCATGTTGAGTTTCTCATCAACCGACACCCCCAAGTCCTTCTCCTCAGGGCTACTCTCAATCCATTCTCTGCCCAGCCTGTACTTGTGCTTGGGATTGCCCCGGCCCACATGCAGGACCTTGCACTTGAGGCTTGTTGAGCTTCATGAGGTTCTCACAGGCCCACTTCTCAAGCATGTCAAAGTCCCTCTGGATGGCATCCCTTCCCTCCAGCATGTCCACAACACCACACAACTTGGTGTCATCAGCAAACTTGCTGAGGGTGCACTCGATCCCACTGTCCGTGTTGCTGACAAAGATTTTAAATTGGACTGGCCCTAGTACTGACCCCTGAGGAACCCCACTCGTCACTGGTCTCCCTTTGGACATTGAGCCATTGACCACAACTCTCTGAGTGCGACCATCCAGCCAATTCCTTATCCACTGAGTGGTCCATCCATCAAATCTGTCTCTCGAATTTTGAGACAAGGATGTCGTGTGGGACAGTACCAAATGCTTTGGACAACCATTATCCACCAACGCTGTAACCCCATCATAGAAGGCCACGAAACTTGTCAGGCATAATTTGCCCTTAGTGATCTTGCTGAGGGTGCACTCGATCCCACTGTCCAAGTTGCCGACAAAGATGTTAAACAGTGCTGGTCCTAATATTGACCCCTGAGGAACACCACTCATCACTGGCCTCCACTTGGACATCAAGCCATTGACTCCAACTCTTTTACTGTGACCATACAGGCAATTTGTTATCCACTGAGTGTTCCATCTATCAAATCTGTGCCTTTCCAATTTAGAGATAAGGATGTCATGCAATTCAGTGTCAAATGCTTTGGACAGGTCTAGGTAGATGATGTCATTTGCTCTTCCCTTATCCACCAACACTGTAACCCTGTCATAGAAGGCCACGAAATTTGTCAGACATGATTTTCCCTTAGTGAAGCCGTGCTGAGTAACCATTTGAGTTCATCTGGGTATGGGGAGCTATTCCAGCCATGCTTCGAGCTGGCGCTAGCAACTTTCCCAGAGGTCTCAACCTAGAGCAAGAAAGGACAGACAGGAGAGTTTCTCTCACTAGACAGAAGCTGACTGCCAGGGAAAACACACTAGCCCTTTGACCACTGCCAGTCGACAGTGACCCAGTCAGATACCTGCGGCCAAGGTCAGCTTTCTCCTGAGCCTGTGAGGAAGGAACTCAGTGATAAATCCCCCAGCAGCCAAGGCCCCTGCTCTGTGCGCATCACGAGTGGGCTTAGACGGGGGGCAGGCTGAGTGAGGGCTGGGGCTGGCGCTCCTGCTCCCCTCTGCCTACCACATCTCCACATCCCGCCTGCCCTGCCTGCTGTCAGGCTCCCTGCCCACTCCCTGCTGCCCATTCCCTGCCCACTCCTCCCTGCCCACTCCCTGCCCGCTCCCTGCCCGCTGCCCGCTCCCGCCGCGCGAGGCGAGCGCGCTCCTCTCTCCATGGTGCTGCAGGCGCGGCCCCGGGAGGCGCCGGCATTGCCCGGCGGCGGGTACCGCGCCCCCCGGGCGGGGGTAACGAGCTCCCGGTCGCCCTGGAAATGCAGCGGCCCACGGCCCACGGCTTCCCGCGGGTGTGAGGCCGCGGGAGAGGAGCGCTTTAACTGTAGCCGGAGCCGCGGCAAGGCAGCAGCAGAGCGCGGTTTTGGGAGGTCAGAAGCGGAGAGAGCCGCGCCGTCAGCCAGAGACGAATGGCCGCAGCCATCAGCAGGAAGGGAGAAACCCATCGAGGAGGTTTTCTTCAGGCTAATGGCCAGCCGCAGAGGGCTCTGCTGAGGGATGCTCCAGGTAGTCAAAGGGACAGAGTCACAGAGGTCCAAGGTTAGAGGACAGCTGTGTGTAAGAGCTTTTTTGCAGCAAGCAAATCCTTCTAGGAAGAATGCAGACTGAAGGGAGGTGGGGTTGATTTGCATTTGATAGACTGAGCCACCCCTCAGTCAGGTTTCTCTGTCCAATGAGAACAATATCCATTTGCTGATTTAGAAAAACAATGTCAAACAGCATTGGCAAGTTGCATCACCATAAAGAGAAATATACACTAGGAGCAACAGTGCGAATTTGGCAATAGTGGTCAGGAGATGCGGCCAGGACTCCCCTCGGAGTTTTATGGCTTAATTCCAAAATAGTCTCTGTTTCTCAGCAGACAGAAGGGTCACTGTTTGGGCTGAGTGAAATGCTGATTCCAGCACAGGGTCTTATGTGTATGCAGACAAACAAGATGTTAAATCACAGAATCATAGAATGGTTTGGGTTGGAAGGGATCACCTAGTGCCACAGGTAGGGTAGCAAAAGTTTTTCTGCTCTCACGGTTTGTCTGTCCATTGTAGCAAGCTTCTTTCCAAGCTGGCATTACATGACTAGGCCTGCCCTCTGCTCAAACAAGATAGCCTGAAACGCGTGTTTGGTCCCTAGAGGAAGCTGGTAATGCACTAGAGGTCATGAGACGTCAGGACAATACACTGCAAATGTTTTTGGAATCTGTTACGTGTTGTATATTATCGCTCACCTTCTCCCCTCTCTGCACCCTCAGAAGTGAAAGAAGAAAGTAAATGAAACAGTTCAGCCTATGTAGGAGTTAGTCTCAGACATAACATGCCTTATTAGAGTGGTTTCAAGTCAGGGAAGGAATTGATTCATATGCAATAGAGCCATTCACGAAGCAGAGAGCCATGTTTGACCTAGGAGCCCCTGGCAGCACAGATAAGAACTGAAGGAGGGGGCTAACTCCCAAGTATCCAAGATATTTTCCCCCAGGGAGCTCCAGCAGCAGCTTTGCAGTAGACCCAGAGCAAAACCCAGGGCTTCCACGGGTGTAGTAAGTCCCAGAGCCCAGGAGACCCTCAAGAGGCAGGATAGCTCCGTGAAACCTGGATTTTTGGATCTCAGAGCTGAACTATAGGTTAGAGATTTTGAAGTGGTTCACAAAGAATCCTGCTGCCAAATTTTGTTTGCTCTTTGAGCTCTTTGTTTCCAAGATTTTAATCTAGAAGCTCTGAAAATTCATGAATCTAAACCACAATGAATCACTATTTACTGCTATTTACTATGAAGACTGTCTGGCTCCGGCCGGTTACTTGAACCAGAATAGTCCAGAGCTACGGGGCAGGTAGAGAAAGGTGTCTACTGGGGTGTCTGCAGCCACAAAGATATAGAAAGGGAGTCCAAAAACTGCGGGACTAGACTGCACAGGGCCAGCTGGAAAACCCTGGGGGTGGAGGCTTTTACAGGCAGCTGTGTGTTTTGGAGTAGAAGCTGATGGCAGGTTACAAAGGAGAGACTCTGACGCTGCTTTAAAAGCTACAGGATTCCAGGAAAATGTAAGGCATTGCAGACCATCCCGCCTTTTTAGCTCTTGTTTACACCAGGCAATTTGACAGTCTCTGCAATCATCTTTCTGTGCTACAAACCTTCTGTCTTCCCACCTCTGTAGAAGGGCAGAGGTGACAGTGCTGAGATCTTTTTCACTTTTGTCAAGAACCTGGACAAGAGTGACACTGCTTGTGCTTCCCTCTGTCAACCTTACAGATTTTTGCCTGGTGGACAGTCCCCCAGAGGTGGTCTTCGTTTGCAGAAAATCAGTGAGGAAGTCTGGAAGGTGCAAAGTGCTGCTATTGGCTAGTGTGGTTCCCATGCAGCTGGTGCAAGGATGGGAATGCAGATCTTGTTATTGGAGCATTAATAAAAAAGCTCTTTCATCTTCTAATACTCACGCCAGGATAGATTGTTATCTCTGCTTTGCTTTTAGCTGTCTTTGATTACTCCTACATAGCAGCAGAGAGCATACTGCAAAATGAATAGGACTCAGCAGTAATTGGTATGCAGCCAATGTCTTAAAATACCTCTGTTCAAGCAGGTTTTGTACCCTGGTCTGCCTTGTGAGTGCTGAGGCGGGTGAGGGGAGCTTCCCTGTAGTGTGAACTGAGCAGCCTAAGGCCAATGTACCTCGTCTAATCTTTTTAGCAGTCGTGCTACAACCAGAGCTTCATTCAAAGTTACAGAGATACAATCCGCTTCATTTCTACAAGTCCCTGCAGCAGGAGGGGAGATGAGACCTCGCAAAAACAGCCATGGTAGGGGGATGAGTGAGAGAAGGAGACTGAAGTACAAATCATTAAAGCTGATGATTTTGGAATTCACACTGCTGAGATTTAAGATTTTAAATCTGTAGCCTTCTAGCACATATGACATTTTCAGGAAGCGGTGCAAGGGGAAGGAGAGAGGCTGAGCAGCAAATAGCTTGTGAACAGTTATGGGGACATGAGTGTAGCCAGTGGTCGTAAAATGAGAAATTGTAGAGAAAAAAAAAAAAGTACATAAAAATCTCTGTTGTGGATACCGTATGGAGTTGGCTGGGCAAGTGTGAGTTAAGTGCCAATTTGGTAGAGAAAACAAGTTGCTACACAGACGATAGGGGTGTTAAATCCCTCAATGCATGTTATTCTATGTCTCATGGTACTTACACATAGTTTCGCAATGCCAAGCAAGATGCCAGATGAACGCAGCCATTTTAATAGAGCTGTGCACGTGGGATTCCTCTCCATATTCCACATGCATCAAGTCCTACAGCGTCTGGTTGTCCTTATAAGCCTTCCCTGGAATGAGTGCCATGGGACCCTCTGGTGGTTTAGAGGCTGATTAATGTATCCTCTTGGGTGTTTCACTGATTCAAATAAAATCAAATGCTTGGAGCAGAGATGTCACCAGGGGTGTTACTGAGGGCTTCAGATTCCCACATTTTGGGGCACTTATTCCTTGACTCAGTCCTGGTGCCAGTACTGTGAGGGACCTCTGGCTGTGCCCAGCAGATGCCTGCAATCCATTCAATCTTCTCTCTACAGACTGGACATTAAAGCCCAGGGTTCTTGCCTGGCTTTCCTCTCCAGGGATGCATTTCCTAACACAGGAAAGAGCACGTCACCTCAGCTGGCATTGCCTTAAAGCAGGGCTTTGATATGTGCACAGGCACTTTCTTTTCCCATCCCATGCCTCTCAGTCCATGACCTCATTTGCCCAGCACAGCCATGCAGCAGCTCATGGACCTGCTGACCAAATGACCTTAGCATGGAGGTGAGCAACCAGAGGTGCAGGAGGTGAGGCAGAGGCCTGGAAATTGGGCAGCTGAGAGGGGTCTCAAGCTGAATGTATAAGATGGACAGGCCTGGCAGTGAGATACCTGGCAAGGAAAGGGGCACTTCTGATGACATTTCAACATTGAAGTGAAGAAGAAGAAGAAGTACCTTCTTTTTGATGATATTCAGAATTTAATAATGGTTTTGTATATTGAAATATTCCTGGATTTTATTACTTGACTTTTTTTTTTGAAACACATATATATTCAAAACAAAATTTGAGTCACGAAGCCAAGTATGCAAACCTTCATTAGTTTCACTGTTAATAATAAAACAGCAAAGTCTTTCTGTTCCAAGGGGTGCTTTCTGTTGGGGACAAACAAATGGAAAGGCACGAAACCAGGGTCAAAGGAAACAGAGCAAGAATGAGATGGTACAGGTAACCAACAACACCGAGCAGATATCTACCAGAATCTGTTAGTGTAGACCCTACAAACTGGCATTTCACTAGCTGAGGTCACTCAAGAACAAGGATGGTGGCTAAATAGGACCCATAGAACAAGATGACCTTATATCTACTTCATGTCAGGTGCAGGACTGACAGGGGATGAGCAAATGTGCTGGCCTGGAGAGAAAAACGGGAAAGTCAGATTCTTGATCTGCCCCTACAGTGACCTTTTATGGGATACTGTCTGAATATTAAAAAATCTAGAACTTAAACATTTATGGTCTTCATGCAGCAAAGCACATCTTGACATTCTGGCACATGCAAAGTCTCCTGAGAACATTTCATTCATCCCTCACCTTAAATACCTTGTACTGGTCACCCAGACATTTGCCCTTTAAATTTCTAAAAAAGGACCTGAAGCAGTTAAAAAATCAAACACATTGAAGACTTCTAAAGACCATGCCCAACAGTCTACTGATGTGATCATTTTACAGTTATGTTTCTTTTTTACTGTGTTAACTTTTCTAAGCAAAATGTATGTTAGTCTGAAGGTGAATAACCAAGCTCTAGTAAAACACATCCTCAGGATTAACCTACTTAAAGACAGAATTTTTAAATTCCACATCTTGAGCTAAGATTTATGTTGTACTATTGAACAGTTTTCTGTAAATCAAGGCTTACATGTGGTAGATGTTAACATTGTACACCATCAAATGGATATGTCATAAATCTTATTATTTTAGGTTAGACTCCAATATTTCCTTTCTAGCTCGTCATTTTCCCAAAAGTTAATTACACAGACTCTACTAGTGTTCGAAAGATCATAATTACATAACCTGACAGTCAAAATGAGACACAAAACTCAATACTTGAAGATCATCATGAATTTTCTTTCTAATAATATACACTAGTTTTCTGCCAGGTCCACTCTACCAATTTTTATACTTGCTATTATTTTTGTATCCAGCTAAGATGTGAGGCTACTCTTCTGCAGATACTAGTAGGATACAAAGATGTATCTCAGGCTCATGTTGAGGGCAACGCACACTGATTCATATTTCCAAAGGAAATGAGAGCTCAGAAGTTCTCAATTTCCGCTGCAGGTGGAAATCTGCCAAAATTGTCTGTTATTTGGAGACTGCCTTTTCCTTCTTCACAAATGAATTTCTAAACAATAACACAGAATGTCACATAAAAGCCTTTCTATTGATATTTCATCCTGTAAGCAGCAAAAGCAGAAACCAAACCCCAGCCTCTAAGAAACAGTGAAAGTGACTCACTAACCCTATCTCAGCACAGTGTTTGCGTGACCAGGAAAACGGGACTCTCCAGAGGTATGAACAGCTTCTCCACTGCAAGCCCACCACAAGCCCAAGCTTCTGCCCCAGGCTGCATCTCATCCCAAGCAAGCATCACACCACAGACTGGGCCCTGACTCAGACACCTTTTGTTAATAACAGAAGTAGTTATCTCACAAAGTGGGGAAAAGAGGCATTTAATTAACTAAATAATCATTAATGTCATCTAGCTTTTCCATAGCATATTTTTAATGGAAATGTTTCACTTTACAAAACAGATGATACCACTATATTCCAGCAAAACCAATGCAATAGACTAATTTCCATTAGTTTATACCACCTTTCAACATCTTCATGCTGCAAGTAGTTTTGCTTTGCTCAGTGGCTGTTACAAAACCTCCAATATTGTGATTATTTAATATTCTCTCCGGAAATGCAGTGGTTTGCATTTAGTCTTCACAGAAATTTGGCATTTTCAAGTGTCAGTAACTCTCGTGCCTCTGTGTGCAGCAAGACTCAGGTCCCTTTCGAGCAGATCTCTTTGCCTGGCCTGGTGGAGGGCTCTTGACTCTCATGAGTGCGTTCCTGCTCAGATCAAAGTTCACTTGCTGCAAGACGTCCATTCAGTGCAAAAGCCAAAGCTTCTTCAGCTTTCCTGATGAGCTGGGTCTCATCTTACTAGGCTACAAAATCTCCACATCAATGGCACTGATCAGGTGGAATTTGTTGAAATCTCAAGGTGATGTGGTCTGACCGAAAAGCCCCACCAGCTGAGAAGTCATGCAGTGTCCTTGTCAAAGCCCTGGACCTCAACTTCTAAAATAAGGGCACCCATCACAACCAGGAACTGGATACGAGTGGAAGACAGAAAACTTGTTTTCCTCCCTGGCAGGGTTTTGAGTCAATTCCTGCTGAGTCAGAAAGGCTCGCTGCCATCCCAGCTAGCTGACGGCAGCCAGGGCTCCTCGCCCCGCAGCTCCCAAGGCTGAGCAAGCACTGTGGACTGGTGCTGCTCGGTGAGCAATGCTAGGGAGGTCACTGCCCATGGCCCTGCGAACACCAGCACCTCCCCACAGCACGGCCCTCCCACGCATCTCTTGCCAACCCCACAGCCTTCATCTCCTCTGCTTTTCTCCCTCAGCCTTTTTCTTCTAAGGGCATCTCCAGTTGAGACCACCACAGGGCTCCTCTTGTGTTTCTGGCTGACACTGGAGCCCGACAGCACAGACTGGAGAGGGACCATTGCGTTACCACTGCCTCCATGTAGGTGTTTAAGACAGGTACATCCTTCCAGGAGGCGTGCGGAGCTCATCTGAGGTAGAAGGTGAGATAGTCAAAGGCAAAGAAATAATCTACAGCTAGAAATGTGTGACTCTGAGGGAGTAGGAGGCCACATACAGTACAGCCACCTGCCTCGAAAACAAACTAGATGCAGCGTGTTTGGAGATGGTGAGGTTCAGTGCAGGGGTGTAGCGAGGAGTGAAGGGGTTGTGCTTCTCCAGCTCTGTGTGTCTCAGCCACGTTCCAGACCGTGGCACAGAGCTCACTCTCAGAGGGTCAATGGCCAGCCGGATCTCTGAAGCTAGGACATCCTGCACTGCCATAGCCAAACTGTGGCCTGGGCTTCACTGGAGGTGCAGACACTCCCAACCTATGTCACAGCTAATTGTCTTCTGAGCAACAAAGCTCCCCTGCCCTGCCCTGGCTGGTGATGGTGGTCCATCTCGAGGGGCTGTGCTTGGCATGGCTAGGGAGAGAGGCAGGAGGAGAGACAGGCAGCCAAAACCAGCATCCCTCCCTGCAGGCAGCACTTACCATCTGCAGGTAAACTCCTGCCCGGACACGCGGCACAGGGGTGCTGTGGGCTGTGAGGAAGATGGCTGCATGGGGTGGCGAGTCCTTCTCCTCCCTTTCCTCGGCACGCATGGAGCAGGGCGCTGTGTGTGTGAACAGGAACAAGCATAAACATTTCCAACCAAGGTACTTAACACAAGTCTGTTTGCCAAATGGCTTCACTGCCTTCTTTGGTTAAGGTTAAGAGAGATGTTGTTGCTCAAAGGAGAAAACAAGTGGTGGTGTTTTCCCCCCTCACCCTTCCTGTTTGCAAATCCCGGCATCTCTGGTCTGCAGTTCCTTATAAACAAAAGATGGAGCTTTTGTGGAGCCTGTTGATAAGAGATACCCCACACCACCCCACATCCCACAGATTTTTATTATTATTTTTTATGTTTGCAATAATATGCAAATGCTCGAGTGCTTCCTAAGGCCTCTCGCTAGTTGTGCTGCAGCTCAACAATTGCTCCGATCACTGCCGAGACCGAAGGGCAAGCCTAGGGTAGAGTAGGCACGGCGACTTGTCTGGGCCAGCTGGTAGGATTTGCACTCCATCTGCAAGACCTGAGTGTGCAAGACTCAGACGTGCCCCGGCGGAAGGAGAGTCAGTGAGATAGGAATAGCTTTCTTTTGCACTCCTCTTCCCTGGGCACAGTCTGCAAGGAGACAAAGCACTTGCAGCTGAGGAAAGAGAGTGCTGTGTGTGACAGCTGGGGCATGGGGCGCAAGCAGATCATTAGCAAAGCAGAAAGTGAGCTTGTGAGGTGCAAAGCTCTGCCTTGACCTGGTGGTGGCAGTTCGGCCACCACTTTCAGTGCAGAAGGGACCAGGACCAAGTTCTCCGCAATCTCAGTGAAGGCTAACCACTCAACTCTGAGAAATTAGATAATTTCCAAAAACTTCTAGCATTTTAATCAAAAGAATGAGTGGGAGCTCTTATTTAAGGAATCTGAGTGCTTTCAACCACCTGTTCTTTACAACTTCACCACCGTGGATCATTTCAAATAAAAATCTGTATCTAGCAACAGAGTTCCATGTTGTGCCCGCTTGCTCACATAGCCTTGCAGTAAGATGGTTATAGTTCCTAATACTGAAGGGAAAGCACCACTGAACAAGGGAGAGGAACTGGGAAGCAAAGGCTCCTGAGTAGCTCTTCAAAAGAAGAAGGAATGGCCAGGAAAAGTCTTTTTCCAAACAAGACTAATTTCTATTATGCATGAGTCATTCAAAGAGATTTTTAGAGCCAGAGATATTTTCACTGGCATTGCTCACTTCTCAGAAAGCGAAAGAAATAACGTTACTTCAAGGTCTGAAGTTCACTGGGCTACGTCTGCTTTCACTCCATTATGCCAACAGCAATATTTTCTAAATGGATTTCTTTCTTTTTTTTTCCTTTTCTCTCAACATCTTTGCAGCCTCACTGTCTCCTTCATGGCACTAGCAGAGACAAGATCATAAATTAGTTCAGTGCTATGCTTGACCCAGTACTGTTGCTCAAGCAATGTTAAGTTTTTATAATCTATCCCCTCCTTTGCCTCAAAATATCTGTCTTCTCCTTTCTAAATAACTTACTGTAAATTCAACAGAAAAAAAAATTCCCACAAGCTTATGGTCAGCTGTTGGGTCATCTGTTGTAGACGGACAAATAGGGCTCGATCCAATATCCAGGATCCTCTCAGCTGGCATCAGGCAACATATGACATATAGTTTGTACTGTGTTGCAAAGGAAAAAAAGGCAAGTCTTTATAAAAAATATCTTGTCTGTAAGATGTGAGATGGCTTCTGCTTGGCCCAAGCAAAGCCTCTGCTGCAGTGCTGTGTCCAGTTTGGGTACTACACTTGAAGCAAGATGCAGAGCACTTGGAAGGAGCACTCAGCTAAGAGCAATTGGAATCCCTCAAGTTCACGAAACATGACCTATGAGGAAATACTGGAAGAGTTAAGACTGTTCAGTCAAAAGAAGAGCAGACTAACTGTAGGCAGGAAAATAACCTCCAAATATGTAAAAAGAGGCTGCAAACAGGAAGAGCATAATGAGTTCCCCATGTCCAGAGGCAACACCACAGGAAACGGTGAGCCTGGATTACCACAAAGACTATTAGCAGTTTTAGCATTCTACCCTAAAAGCAACTGTCTTTTTTTGTCTGTGTATGGAGAGCCTACCGATAACCCTTAGCTAGATTTTGTTACTCTCTGGTTATTTTACTCTCTGGTTACCTGGATCAGCTCTGCCTTATACCTCGTGGTCAGTTCTAGCTGCCAGAAATGAAATGTGCCCGCTGAAGTTCTCACCTCTTCTCTCTCGGACTCCCGCTTGCAGCCTGCTTAACTGGAAAGCTGTAATTCAGAAAATACAATTTACAAAGTATCTAAGGCACGCTTGTTAGTAGCCTTTGGTCTACTAAGGTCTTTTAATGGACTTTTGGTCTGCAAAAGTTGGCTAGTATTAAACCTTCTTGTGATTTTCTATATATATTTTTATAGTTTTATATACAATTATATACATTCTACTTTTTATCTGAATTTGGAGTGGGTGTTTTGCTCTGTGCTTGCAGACCACATAGCTTTATGTAATGCATTTGATGCCCATGATTTGGCCTAGATATTGCTGAGAGATCTACAGCCCTGAGCAAAGGCAGCATATTCACATTCATCCTATTTCACTTCTCTGTGCTACTTTCGCTGCCCAACAATATTCTCCTAACATATCTGAAACAGCCCAAAGCAGAAGAGACAGGGAGACAGTATAGGAAAAAATGCTTAGTACTCAAGCTGTATGTTATCTTTGTATCCAATGTAAACAGCATTTAGACTGGAATCTGAACAAAAACCATTCAGTTAATGGCCAGCTCAGGGAAGAGCCAAGTGAGGCTGGCAGGGAGAGGCAATGCTTTGAGAAAGCTTCATGTCCTCTGTAACAGCTGAGATTGCCATGAGATTGCAGTCTTGTGTGCAGAATAGAGAGTCACACATTAGTAATCTTGAATGGTGTGGGTCCCATAATTCTCCTTCCTTCCTACCTAGGAGATGTCCTGCTTCATCAGGCACCTCAAGTTGGGCACAGATGAGGTGTTAAAATTGCTACGCTGGATCTTAAGCATAGGTTTAGGATTTATCCCAGACTACTTTAGACATCTGTGGTGTAAAATGTTGTGTGGAAGCATGTGACCCTGTGATCCCCTTATAGTCAACAGGGACAGAGGATCCTATCCCCTTCTAGGACAGGATCCATCCTGTCCCTGGGAGACACCTACACTAAGTCAGAGGAGCAGTCTAGACATGCCGATTGACAGTAAAGGAGATGGTTGATTGGTAAGGGTATAGATATACCGGGCAGGATTCAATTGAATCCCACCCTGACTCAGCAGATACCTGCAGGTTAATCCTACCCTACCTCAAATAGGATAGATAGGATTTATACCCATGACTTTCAATCCAAACCAGAGTGTACACGGAGAGCAATTTCTTTCTTTCCTCCTGCAGCTAATTTTCCCATATTTCACATCTCTCCCTTCTTCCAGTCTGAGCCTGAAGGGAGCGAGACTTTCACCCAAAGCTGCTGCAAGGGTAGAGCACTGCAGCCCTTGAAACGTCACCTCAGATTGAGGACTCCCTCTCCATCCCACATTATTCAGTCTTCATCGAACAGACCGTTAGCAGACCAGGATTCAAACTGTCCTTGATGCGCAAAGCCCTGTCACTCCCTCTTCCCACACAGCCTGGATGCCCCAGTGAAATCCACGTTCTTGTTTAGCTGTAGTGCAGCGATAGGTATGAGTATGGAAAACTAGTCTCTGATGGGCATTCACTGACAGCCTGGATCTCACTCATGCAAGAGACAATGCCAGCTATTTCAAAAACTAAGCCTGCCATTTATTCTTTTGATCAAGCTTTTACATAAAATACGCTCTGCACGCACACGTGCATGCCCAAAGCCAAACCGTCCCTCATTTTCCTTGTGCAGAAATAATGCTATCCTTCTTGAAAGGTGTTTCACTATTACCAGGCTGGTGGAGAAGTAGTTATAGAGGGGAAAACAGCTATTCAAGAAGAATCATAGAATCATAGAATGGCATAGGCTGGAAGGGACCTCAGAGATCATCTAATCCAACCTCCCTGTCATGGGCAGGGACGCCTCTCAACTAGACCAGGCTACTCAAGGCTCCGTCCAGCCTGGCCTTGAACACCTCCAGAGAGGGGGCATCCACAGCTTCTCTGGGCAATTTATTCCAAAGTCTTACCACCCTCGTACTGAAGAATTTCTTCCTAAGATCTAATCTAAATCTGTTCTCCTTCAACTTAAACCCATTTCCCCTTGTCCTATCAGTGGACACTCTTGTAAAAAGTCCCTCCCCAGCCTTCCTGTAAGTTCCCTTCAGGTATTGGAAGGCAGCTATTAGGTTCCCCCAAAGTCTTCTCTTTTCAAGGCTGAACATCCCAGCTCCCACAACCTGTCCTCGTAGCAGAGGTGCTCCAGCCCCTGGATCATCTTTGTGGCCCTGCTCTGAACATGCTCCAACAAATCTATGTCTCTCTTATGATGGGGACACCAGAACTGGACGCAGTATTCAAGGTGGGGTCTCACAAGAGCAGAGTAGAGGGGGAGAATCACCTCTCTTGACCTGCTGACCACACTTCTCTTGATGTATCCCAGGATGCGGTTGGCCTTCTGGCCGCATGAGCGCACTGCTGGCTCATGTTGAGCTTCTCATCTATAAACACCCCCAAATCCTTCTCGTCAGGGTTACTCTCAACCCACTCTGTGCTCAGTTTGTATTTGTGCCTAGGATTGGCCCGACCCAGGTGAAGGACCTTGCATTTTGACTTGTTGAAGCTCATGCAGTTTGCACTGGCCCATTTCTCAAGCCTATCAAGGTCCCTCTGGATGGCATCTCTTCCCTCAAGTGAGTCCACGGCACCACACAGCTTGGTGTCGTCGGCAAACTTACTGAGGGTGCACTCAGTGCCGTCATCCATGTCACTGACAAAGATGTTGAACAGCACTGGACCCAGAACAGACCCCTGAGGAACACCGCTTGACACTGGTCTCCATGTAGACATCGCACCATTGACCACAACTCTTTGAGTGCGACCATCCAGCCAGTTCTTTATCCACTGAGTGGTCCATCTGTCAAATCCGTGTCTCTTCATTTTAGAGACAAGGATGTCATGTGAGACAGTGTCAAACGCCTTGCACAAGTCCAGGAAAACAACATCCGTTGCTTTGCCCACATCAACCAGCTCTGTAGCTTTGTCATAGAAGGCCACTAAATTAGTCAGGCATGACTTGCCCCTAGTGAAGCCATGTTGGCTGTCACCAACCACTTGGTTACTTTTTATGTGCCTTAGTACAGGTACCAGGAGAATCTGTTCCATGATTTTACCTGGCACAGAGGTAAGGCTGACTGGTCTGTAGTTTCCCGGGTTGTCTTTGCTCCCTTTTTTAAAGATGGGGGCTACGTTTGCCCTTTTCCAATCTGTAGGAACCTCACCAGACTGCCAGGACCTCTCAAATATGACTGGTTAAGCTCAGTTGTTTAAGGCTGTATCGTTGCCAGGCAGCTTTTGGATATGAATGGACATTTTCATAAAGTGTTTAATAGTTAGAATGCACTGAGACAATATAAACTCTTTCCAAAGGAGCCCTTTGTTGAAATTTTGGCAGTATATCTCTGGCTGGAGTCAAATAAATTAGTCATCAGATAAATCAGTCATGCCAGCTATGAGAGTGATACCAAAATAAACGGAATGTTTTAGTCAAATCCATGAAACAAAAGGATCAGCAAATCTTATTTAAAATTCCCCCATGTAATTGATGCATAATTAAGCTTCTAAACATGAATGCAAGTGTGCTGTTCCAGAGTATGTGACGATGAAGATTGTATCTTTGAAAGTAAATGGGGATCTCCGGATGCGATTAGAAGTAATTTTCTAATTGCTGCTTCCAAGTTCCTACAGGCAAAATCCAAGAAATTCAAAGCCTGAGTCATTCCTAAATTACCGCAGTTTTGATGCCAGGGAAACTCCACAGATTTTGATGGAGTTACACCAGACTCAGACTGAATCAGGTCAACAGAACTTAGTCCTATTAAAAATGTATTCTCAAATATTTTTAAAAGAAAACATTAGGATAAGTTTATAGAAATCATATTCTACAACAACAACAAAAAATTGAGAGTGTGTAGCACATAGCAACATGAGTTGGGATAAGGCAACATGACTGCCTTATACCAAACATATGGCCTGAAGTAATCTACCTTGCTAAGTCTAAAATACACAAACAGAATTATTTTAAATTTTTCTTGTCCTAAAATATAGACAAAATAGTAACAGTGATGCCTTTATAATTATTCCAATTATCCTTATGTTTAGCTCATATATTAATCATTATTTTCTTATAAATTACTTTTTTAAAGCTATGTTTTTTTATCAGTGTCCTTACCCCACTCCTTGGGATGCCTGTCAGTCTGGCAAAGGACTCAAGTCTGAGATGGGAAAAGTAGGGCATGAGAAAGAGACCATCGGTTGCAGCAGTGTGACCAGGCAGCAGCTTGTGGGAGAGAAGCAGCACTGATTTTAAATGGGTTGAAGAAGTTAAAAATGTTGTGAGAAAGCTTTTCTTATCTAGTTAGTGTTTGTTTCCTAATAGCTACTATCTCAGACCAAAATATTAACCTTTGGGTGCCTAATGTCAGATAAGTGAGCAAACTGACTGGCCTTGTTCATAGAGGACGCAGTTTTCACTGGTTTTGTTTGTCCAAGCCTCTTGAATCAAGTCTGGAAGGGATGCAGGGGCAGATTCTCCTTCACCCGGAGTGCCTTTAGGCACATGGAGTCTCACAGCTTTGACATGAGTCTCCCGCTGTCCTCCCTTCCCATGCTTCCATGTGCCAGTGCCGGTGCTCCCCTCCTGCACATCTGTGGCCACCTCTGTCCTGCTTCAATTCTCCTTATGCCAAGTGCAGATGATGATTGTGTCCTTCAGGTAAGGACACCTGCAAGGGGATGGCTTTGCATATGGATGACCCATACCCAAGCATTAAAGTAATTAATGCATTTCAGACAAGGTTGATGATGAGATTTCCAAAAGAAGTGGTATGGAGATGCCTCTCAGAGGGAGGATTTCCCCTCCTTTCCATTACTGAGCACTTGTTTCCATGAGATACCTCTCCCAAACACTAAAACCACTCTTCACTTACCCATTCCCTTAGTAGAATATATTCTAAAAGTAATAGCCTTTGTTACATTTCTTCACTAGTGTTGTATTAAACATGTATTAAACAAGAAAGGATGGGCCATCACCTCTGTGCACTCACTAAATTCCGCTGAAAAGAGGCTAGCAACAAGCTTCAGATGTATATTCTTTGGTGGAATAACCTCAAAGCAGAGAAATTTTGCATTTGCTCATGGAAATGCAGGAGCCTTGTTGAGAATTGGCAATGCGGCCAATAGTAGTGCTAAAGTTTGACTTACATTACTTCCCTTTTACTGTAGCTTGTATACTACTGAATTCCATATCTACATTTTAATTCAAGCAATAATGTTGCATTCTTTCTCTTGAAGGATCGAACTGATCAAAGTCAATACTGTATTTGCATCAGAAAGGCTGTGCCACTTTCATTATTACCATAAACCACATAGATTTTAGAACTGATGAGGACTAGAAGGAAGATACTGCTCTGTAGGGTGCTCAGGGCATTTGTGAATCTGATTCTGCTTCATGAGATATTTTCACTGTTCTGCTGATGGTCAGCTATATTCACATACTTTGGGGATTACATCTCCCTCATGCAGTGCTCCACAAAGGAACCAAACACAGGCGTTGTGCTTTATTTGCACTTATCAGGAACCACTGAAACCAGAACACATGTTTATTATTTATTATTACTATTATTATTGGCTTCTAGGAGTGCATCTTGTAATTGGGACTGTGTAAACACAAAACACAAAGGCCAGCTCTGTCCCAAAGCGTTTATAATCTAGGGAGCAAACTTCAGAAGAAGCCAGTAGGTTTATGCCATGAAGGAGGAGGAAGAAGGAGGTGGAAGAAGACCGAGCTTGTTTGACCACGCTGCTTCACAAGAAGCAAAAGGAATAAATCCTTTGGATTGGTGGGGTTTGTAGGCTCTTAGTCAGGCTGTTCCTGCAGCGTGCTGGGAGTTACTCCACCAGTCGCTGCTGCGTTTCCCAGCTTGGAATCATTTCTGTCAAAATCGAGAAGGTACGGCACCTCGGCTCTCCTTTTGAAATGTTTTATAGTTTATAGTTCTTTGGCCTCTTGAAGAGAAGGATCAAAATGTCCAGTCAGACAGCACCCAGAAATGAGACAGGAGCCAGAACTGTTTGCTGCAGTGTGACCACCGGAGAGGAAACTGTCCGCAATGGTGGCGGTCGGGGGCTTGGCGGCCCACCTGCTCTGCCACGTTCACGGGATTGAGGAGGGCACCTTCCTCTGCTGGACCATGCAGGTGGCCAGCCCATGAATGGTAGAGCATTAGAGATGGGAAACTGGATCCAGTCCTCTCCAGCTCTTGAGTTACACACAAAGCCTTAGCCCATCTTAGGGCAAAACATAGCCTGTATGATGAGAGGGTGGTTTTGGGTGGTTGATCAACATTGGAGCTGGAGAACAAGCTTGTGAAAAGGGACTAATTATGAAAGAGAGGAAAAACTCAGCTCTGAAATTCCATGTCCACTTTCTCAAATTGTTTAGTGACTTCTGAGTTGCTGATAGCACCAGAATATTTTTCTGGTATCAGTATAGGAAAGATTCAAAAGATTCACCACCAAGTAACATTTTAAGTTGATTTATCTGTTTTCCAAGGAAGAAATAATTTAAACACATAACAGGTTTGACTGTTTAGCTTCAGTCTATTTTACACAGATAATGTTTTTAAAGAGGGAGTTTGAATTGAAATAATTAGTTTCTTGAGGAGAGGATATAAGACAACAGACATTTCCTGGGAGAAAGATGTCTCTAACTTTTACTCTATTCAAACAACAAAACTGAGGCTGAGAAGAATATGTGTGGGGAACATTTATATAATCGGATAAAGACTGATGTCATGATCATACAGATTCTCAGTAACCACCACGGAGGTAAAAAGTCTCATTGGTAGAGATTGCCCATGTTGTTCCTCCAAAATGATCGAGGACGTTGCCAGTTGATACAATTTAGGAAGAGGTAAAGATAGTTGTCGTCATCGATAATATGCTCTTAATTGCATAATTTGAAACTTTAATCCCATAAACCAGTTTGGCTTTTCCCTTTTGGTACAGTTCATGTATCTCACATTGTGCTCTTCCTTTTTCATGCGTTGGGAGAAATTAATTCATGAGCACAGGAAGCAGGTTTTGATGTAGACACTAGTCTGGACCCAATCATCTGAGCAGGAATGAGCTGGCCACTTATCCGAGCTTCTCTGATATACCTAAGAAGAAAGAGATGATTTCTTTAAGTTTGTGTCTTGCTTTTGTGCTAATAATTCATTTATCATTTTCCATTAACATGTATATGGCAGAAGATATTACATGGCCAGTTACAGCTGAGACTATGGTCCAAGAAACAACCATTAGGGGAAGAACTTTATGTAACTGCATCAAAGATAAATATGGGATATCTGGGATATCTGGGATATATGATTTATCTGGGATAAATATGTCTAAAAGTTTGATTTGGGGATCCTCTTGTTAAATTATGTTATGCTCTTACTTAATGCTTCCTATTGAGTTTTCTGGTTGCCTCCACTTTTAGCTAAAGCTTAAATATATGTTAGGAGAATAATTAAAATACATATAGAATTAATAACCCTAGGCCATTTTCATTGATCAGTCAAGCTAAAATGGCTGGAAGGTGCTCAGATATTTAATAAATTGTTCATAAAGAAGAGTTAGCTAATTCTGCTTAACAGACAATGCTGATTGTCATCCCAAATGCTTTTCTCCTTATTATTTAAAGAATCTGGTTTTCTTCCATGCCACCATGTATGGAAAGATGGTAACAGCTGCAGTTAGGATCTACCATTCAAATTCAAATTATTGTGCACACAGAAAAAACAAATCTTTCTCACCTACAGACAAAAAGAGGACAGTGTCACATTACCTAGGCACAGGTGTTTCTTCTTTCTCCAGTTCCTCTCGATCTTTATGCTGGCATTTTCAACTGGACATTGCTTGGAAGGAGGACAGGTTTTACACTGAATAATCCTTTTTGTCCTTGAAATGCCACAGAATATGAACCTTCTTGTTTGTCTTTTTTTTTTTTTCCCTATGAATTTAACTCCTATTTCAAGAGATTCAAAAGTTCATGAGTAAAAATGTAAACTTGGTCTGTTAGGATGTTCAGTTCAATTATGACCAAGACATGTAAGAGTATATAAACCTGGTAAGGTTTCCACAGCACATAAAACATTATTAACCATTGTTTACACATTTCATTTGAAATGTCTTACACAACCCTTGGATGTTAACATATGTGATTAAAGTTTAAACTTACACCCAGCACTTGTTAATCTGCTTATAGTTTACCTCAGTAATATCAGTGAAAAGATATACACCAAAACTGATGTAATTAATCTGGGTTTATGTAAGTCTGGGGCATGACATCTCATTTAAAAAGAGGCCAGCACCTCCTTTCATAAGCTGGGGAACTCCAGAAGAGCCTTAGCTGGGAGCACCGTGGCCCGTGTCAGCAAGGGCAGCATCCCCACTTACAGAGGACAGGGCTGCCAGGGAGCTAGGTGCAAGCCTAAAAATAATCTTGCAAATAATGTGACAGAATTGGGAATACTTTAATTTACACACAGGTAGTTTTGATAGCTCGTGCTGTGGCTTTGCCGGTAATAACAGAGTTCCTGTTTGCTAGCTATGCTACTGAAGGACCTAAAAGTAGCAGATTCAGCATGGATCCCTGCAGACCCCTTCTGAGGACACGGTGGGCAGAAAGCCACTGATGATTCAGCAAGTGATTTGGGTCCTGCTTTAGGGTTATTTCAGCAAACTTCATACTGTTTTTATTGAGTGTAAAACACTCAAGGTATACAACATTTAAGTACACCTTCCTACCCTGAAGGCCTTTTACTCTATCAGGAAAGAAATTAGATTGATTCAACATGGCTAATCTGTACTGGCTGTTACACATCTCATCATTGTTTTATAGATACTTAAAAATAATTCATTTCACTACCTGTTCCAAAAAAAACTTCCAACAATTCATGTTAGGTGTATGAGTTTCTAATTCCTTTATGTTTCTGCTGTGTTTTTTTTTAAAGTTCGGTCCTGTTTGTCCTTTTCTATGCCTCTGCCATTTCCAAATCCTCCACGAGCCTGTGAAAGTTCCATCTATGCCACAAAATAAAACAGGCCAGACTGGTGATCAGGATTGCTCAGGGCATGCTCCAGAGCCGATATATCTTGGGGAAGGCCAGCTGGTGTGGCCCAAACCAAGCCATAAAGTTGTGCAACTGGCAATTGAGGTTCGATGCCAGAGCTCATTGCTTGGACCTTCTTTATTGAGAAGTACACATGTACTGAAAATGGCATGAACTTCTCTAAAACCGCTTCAAACTCATAATCTCATTCCAGGCTATATATTCCATCTAGCTTCTCCCCATAAAACAACAGCTCCGGTCTCCCAGAAGTGTGGCACATAGGCGCACCACCCTGGTTGAACTCCCACTGGGGAATTCCTGCCCCATCAACGTGCCACCAAGACGTGAAGAGGACATAGCAAGGGCAAAGAACTTTACAGATAGAGATTTTGCTCCCAATTCCGAACTTTAAAGTAATCTTCTGTCTTTTAAACACTTTTTAGTGTAAAAGGAATTCTTCGGACAGGTAGAATGACAATGTCACACATATAGTCCTTCAAATACATAGTATTTAAAAATCACCCTCTAAGATGCTGTCTCTAGGTCTGTATCTAGGTATTTTTTAGACAACATTTTTGCCTGATCCCTCACAGGAGAGCAGACAGAAGTCAGGAAGGTTCAGGTCACAGATTTACTTCAAACCATGCCTTATAATGTCAAACAGGAAGGTACCTCTTTCCAGACTTGATGAGTACTACTCGCATAGTGCCCCGGGTGCTCCCTTCATTCTCTGTCATCCCCAAATCCTACTCTCAAGGGAGCATTTGAAGGCTAAAGGAAGGGTCCTCTGATAACAAGGCAGCAAGGTCTCTGACACTAGCAGATTAAGATAATTTAGCCCTGGCTTCCTTTGCTTTATGAGAGCTTTCAGACTGGAATAGTGTGAGGGGTGTTCTAATCTCACCCAGTACTACACAGGAACATAGAGAACAAGCCAAGTGTCTCAGCTCCGGGTTTTGTTTACCAAGATTTGGCAGCCTGTTCTTGCAAAACGTTGGCATCTTGCTCTCTCCATGGATTCTTTGGATCTGCTTCCCTCTAAAGGCCATTCAGGGAATTATGGTACTGTCCTGAACGTCAGTCAAGTCTTAACACGAAATCAATTCTCAGATATATTGCTTATCTGGAGAGATGTTTGAGCTCTGTGAAGGAGAGGAATAAATACTTTAAGGGTTACTTCTTGTTGTAAGACAGCTTAAAAGAAATAACGTTTATGTAAAGTCATAGATTTTATCAGCAAGCAGAGGTTTTGTGATAAAATTTATCTAAAACTGAGTCTCAAGCATACGTGTTTTTGAAGTAGTACTTTATTGTATGGAAAAGTGAACCACAAAAGTGAACTGGTTTGTCCCAGGCTGAAATCGGGATCTGGCCATCCTTGCTCCCAGCCCTGTGTTCACAGGAATAAGTGATTCTCTCCAAATATACTGGGCATTTGACCTCTCAGGTGTAGCTGCAGTATTGCTGCAGTTTCATGTGATCCCAGGTAAGGAACTTTCTTGTGCAGCAGAGTCTGGGCAGACTCTGTCTTATCTCGAAAGGTGAATCACTCCTTCAGCTGAGAAGCTCAGATGTGCCATGAAGTTGAGACCTTTAACTGAGGTGTGGGACTCTCACTGCACTCAGTGGACAAGGAGAAGCCCAAGCTGGAGAAGTTGGTCATTTTGTCTGCTTGGTTAGGAAGATAAAAGGAGGCGTTTAAAAATTACCTGTTTGTTATTTGGATAAACCGTGAGAAATAGGATAATCTCTAAGCACACTTGTAATCCCAGTAATAAACATTGTGAACCAGCATTTATGCTCAGCTTCAGCACTGTATAGACATCTCCAGAGGGAATCAAATTTTAGGTAAATTGAGTACCTCCCTGCAGTCCTCTCTGCAGGGGGAGCACAGGGCAGTTACACTCCTGAATTAAGTCGGATGAATCTGGGCCTGAGAGGGGAGCTCGTCTAACTTAGAGAGAAGGGAACTCAGGTGTTTAAACATAGACCATCTTAAAAGCCCTTAAAATATAGAATCTTTGAATTATAGAATGGTTTGGGTTAGAAGGAACCTACAGATCATCTAGTTCCAGCCCCCCTGCCATGGGCAGGGACACCCTCCACTACACCAGGTTGCTCAAAGCCTCATCCAACCTGGCCTTGAACACCTCCAGGGATGGGGCATCCACAACTTCTCTGGGCAACCTGTTCCAGTGTTTCACCACCCTCATTGTAAAAAACTACTTCCTTATATCTAATCAAAATCTGCCCCTTGTCCTATCACTACATGTCCTTGTAAAATGTCCCTATCCAGATTTCTTGTAGGCCCCTTTTAAGTGCTGGAAGGCTGCTAGAAAGTCTCTCCAGAGCCTTCTCCTCTCCAGGATGAACAACTCCAACTCTCTCAGCCTGTCTTCATAGAAGAGGTGCTCCAGCCCTCGGATCATCTTCGTGGCCCTCCTCTGGACTCTCTCAAACAGCTCCATGTCCTTCTTCTGTTGAGGGCCCCAGAGCTGAACGCAGTACTGCAGGTGGGGTGTCACACAAGTAGAATCGCCTCCCTCGATCTGCTGGCGGCACTTCTTTGGATGCAGCCCAGGTTGGCTTTCTGGGCTGCAAGTGCACATTGTCAGCTCATGTTGGGCTTCTCATCAGCTAACACCCCCAAGACCTTCTCCTCAGGACGGCTCTCAATCCATTCTCTGCCCAGCCTGTACTTGTTCTTGGGATTGCCCTGAGACTGAGATATCTGTCGATATCTCCGACTTTCCAACGGCCTTGCAAATATGATACAGGAGATCCACATCTCACAGTCAGGGCACTGAAGGATATCTTAGGGCAATTAAAATGGCACTAGCCACATATGCTTATGTACCTGCATTGCTCCTTAGTTGTTGTGTCTACTATAATTGTCCTAACCAGAGAAGGAATTGTCCTTTGGGACTGCCTCTTTCTCTCTCTGTAAACTAGAAGAATCTCCATGACAAATTTGGGGTAAATATTTTAGCTAAACCTGGCTGAGCTGCACCCTGCTCCAATATAAGGAAGCAGCAGTAGGGCTCCTTATTAGTGTTTTAGCCCCCTCTGGATGCAGCATAGTGACTCCAGGTGGCTCCTGGCTGTTGGGGGTCCTGCTCTTAGAGACTAAAGTCTCCAGGTGCAGAGTTGCCCACACTGCCACTGGCTCTTCGCCAGGCGCTTCATCATCCTCACCGTTATTGTCCACATTGTTATTTAGTTCACTTCCAGAATCTCTCTTGGAGATGACTAATTAATTTGACCAAAAAATAAACCAAGACATAATTCTGAGGACAGCAGGCTCCACAGATTGGTTTTACCAGTAGGCAACACTTTCTCCCACACATGGCGACATGATATACTGGGAGGTGAAAACAGTAAATTCAATTTCATTATATAAAACCACTGGAAAAAACTACCTTAAAATTTGTAATTATGTCTTAGAGCTATCACTTAGGATCTGGAAGAGATCCAAACCAAACGATACACAATGAGATCCTGAACAATTTGCTTTAGTGATAGCTAGTGGGTGGATAAAAGCCACCTTGCGAATTTGGCCTGAGAGCACAATCTTATCGCCAGGAGTGTCTTTAGCTACACAGAGGCAGCCCATAATTCTTACACCTTTAGGAAGGCACCAAAGCTGTGTATGAACACAGTGTTCGCAGCGGCCGGTCCAGCTGACTCCGCAGCTCACAGTAACGCTCTCCCAGTTGACAGCAAAGCCATCGCTACTGGGGACTTGCCGAAAGTATTAGTCATTAAGGTATTTCAAAGGAAATCCTCTGCAGATCTTTGCCCCCTTCAAGGCAGACAGAACAAATTCAAAATTAAGCTACCTTGGTGATTTAGGTACTTTGAACTAGATCTGAATCCTGAGCTACTGTATAGTTTTATGAGGGTGTGCCTCCTTTGCTCTTCAAGCTGATCCTGAATCCAGTTTCTGTGTTTTGTAAGGCTGCTCACCTTTGCCTTGTGCATTCATGCAGCCCACCCTGCAATCTTCTGCTTAACTCCTGCTGTTAATGAGAGTACTGCCACATGCCTCGCACTCTCCAAGGTCAGGCCAAAAACATAAAGCCCATACAAGCAACAGCACATTCAAACTTAATAAATGAGAAATCGTTAAAATAGGTGAGAGAGCAGATATTGCCGAAGGTGTTTTGGAACGGTAACAAAACATTAGACATAACCAGTTTTGCAAGAACTGTGCCCACAGTATCTGCAGAGTCCAAACCTCTGTGAGAGACTTCTGTGAGAACAGAGAACAATATACAGTAAAATGAGATATCCTGAATACTCTTAGGTATTATTTACAGAAAACATTGTGGGTTTTGGCAGGTGATAGGGGCACAAAGAGGTGTTAACATGGGAAAGGATGTAAGCTAATTCTTCTACCAAGACATTGTTCATAGAAAGAAGTTGTATAAAAGCAGTAAGATTTTATCACTTATAGACCCAAAGCATCCTACAGCGGTAGCTCAGTCCAGTAAATAAGGAGATAAACAGGCTAGTAATTAGGTTCATTAGAAAGCACTGTTCAGATTATGGCTGGCTTGTAGGAAAACTGTTCTCAAAGGTATATGACATAACTCAAAGTCACTGAAGATTAGCTGATCAGGGATTTCTTGTCTGTGTAAGTGTGAAGAAAGCGCAAATAACTAATCCTATCTCTCCCTCATCAAGTAGACCATTATTCTGTAAACATAAAGAAAAAGATATTACCTTTTTTCAAATACTGGGTGATTGGAGGTATCAGGTTGTCACAGCTGAAGACGGAAATCCTCTAATGTCCAAAAAATGGGTGCAAAGAGGACAATAAGAATTAAATAACTAGTTTCTGCCCTCCCTACTGCCAAAAGAAAGAAAGTGGCTCCGCCTACCTCAGACAACTCTTTTTACATATGATGTCCTCTCCCTCTGTTGTCTCTGTCTTGCCTAGAGAGAGGGCCTAGAGGATTGGCATAAACTACCCTTGAAATTTTAGTCTGCGCAAGCTGGGCTAGATGAGATGCATCTTAAGAGAACAAGTTTCTTCAGTTGTGCTTTGTCCAGGAGCTAGAATGATCACCTCTTGAAAGGAAGGTTTAGTTACCTATCTGTGACACTGGCAGATGGTCAGTGTGCTATTTGTAATGATCATTTGGTACCTGTGTCTTCCGTAGCTGCCTGTGTGGATAATCTTATCTCCATAAACTGAAAGCACTGGTTGTAGAGTCTGTATGTTATGTTTCCAGACAGTTTGCATCTCAGGAGCATGGAATACAAAGGAGTTGCAAAGCCTAGTTTTAGTAAAGGTTTCCAGAGAGTAAAGTGTTCTGTACTCAAGCCAAAAAAAAAAGGTCTGGTAAATTTCAGAAGAAAGTTCATAGAAGCACAGTTTGTGTATCTTAGAAGTGGTTGGTACTAGTTACCTAAAGTATCACTAGTGCCTTGGCTAAGAACTGCTGAAGCACTGCCAAGTCAAGGCTATCAAAACCCTTGCCTCGGCTAAGCCCTTCAGATAGCACAGGGCCACAAGCATTATCCCACTAGTGGTGCTCCCCTCCATCACCTGGGGAAAAGGTTTGAGCATAAATAAAGGTTTAAACATTCAGGAGTGCCTGCATGAAGTGCTTGAGGTTAAGAGAAATGAATCTGTAGCACTGCCCCAGATTTGAACTCCAGGCATTTAATATACGCTTTGCTCCACAGCTTTGCCATGTTCCCCCTGGTGCCTACAGAGACCATCCATTAGAAGAGCTGAGCAGAAGGTGGGAGTAGCTCCATGCACCAGAGCTGGGATGTTCAAACATGGGATTCTTGTAGATCTTCAAATCCAGCCTGTTACACATTGTTTAGTAGATGTCAAATCCTAGATAAAGTTAGGGAAGGTTTTAGAAAGGGAAAATACAGTATATTGGGGCAACTGAAAAATCTACTCATAAGAAAAATACATGAATACAGAAGCCATTGAAAAAAGATCCAGAATTGTGTTTCAAATACTTCAAGGCTCAGATATGAGAAACAATACAATAAGATATGGGGGAAACAAATGCTTTCATTTACTCAAAAGGGCCACCAACTAGGCCACTTACTATGATTTACTTCTAATTCTGCTGAAAGGCTGAAATGTAATAATGCCTGGAGAACTGATGTTTGGGAAGTTAGGCAGACTCATTCATCAGTTCCAGATAATAAAAGTAGTGTTTACAAAGTACCATCAAGACGATCAGACAAATATATCGGTAAAAATGAGCAGGTGTAACAAATAAATACCATGTCGGCTCAGCTTCTTATAATGGCAAGGGAAAAGCAGCAGAACATCTCCCACATCCCCAGGTCTCTCCCCTGCAAGAGCGAAGGCATGCCTCCCGCCCAGGAAGCAATGTGCTACCTATTATTGCTGTGAATGGAGCTTCCCTTAGAAGTGACAGTGAGGGATAGCTTTATGGGACCTTGTGAGAAGGAGGCAGATGGCCATTTTATGCTGTTACCAGCATGTTTGTTCCTGTGTTCCTCTCTCTTATCAAAATGGGAATGAATCTCCCCGTTCAGAAAATACTTGCAGTCATTTTATAATTACAGTGCAGCTGAGACACATGAATCCTCAAGAGCAGAAAATAGAGTTCCTTGAAATATAAGGTGTACTATTACAGGGGACATAAAATTTGTCCTGTAACATCTGAAACTCTTCAACACAACACAGAGATAGCCAAGGCATCTGAAAGAGAAAAAAATAAAGAGTAACTAGGTGGGGTGAAGTTGAACTAGTCCATACAGCGGGAAGGAGGGATCCGTGTTCTTGGCATAGGGCTGTGAAAGGGAAAAAATAAATATGCAAGAAAAACAAAAGTGATGACAGAAGACTGAAAATGTAGCAAAGGACTTCAGGTAGGAAATGAAGCAGATGAGAAACCATTCCCTCCCCCACAGAGATTCCATGAAGTGCAAACAAATACATGTAGAAGCCTGTCAGGTAGCTTAGCTGAAGAGCATCATGATGATTTGACCAACAAATGCTCAGGCCTACTCACATGGCACAGTTTGCAGTAGGCTGGAGAGGTGGGCCCGTGCCAATCTCATGAAGTTCAACCAGGCCAAGTGCAAGGTCCTACATCTGGGTCATGGCAATCCCAGGCACAAATACAGACTGGGCGGAGAATGGATCGAGAGCAGCCCTGAGGAGAAGGACTTGGGAGTACTGGTGGATGAGAAGCTCAATATGAGCTGGCAATGTGCTCTTGCGGCCCAGAAGGCCAACCGCATCCTGGGCTGCATCAAGAGGAGCGTGGCCAGCAGGTCGAGGGAGGTGATTCTCCCCCTCTACTCTGCCCTCGTGAGACCTCACCTGGAGTACTGCGTCCAGTTCTGGAGCCCCCAACACAAGAAGGACATGGACCAGTTGGAGAGGGTCCAGAGGAGGGCCATGAAGATGATAAGAGGGCTGGAGCACCTTTCCTATGAGGACAGGCTGAAAGAGTTGGGGCTGTTCAGCCTGGAGAAGAGGAGGCTCCGGGGTGACCTTATAGCGGTCTTCCAGTACCTCAAGGGGGCCTACAGGAAAGATGGGGAGAGGCTGTTCAGGAGGGCCTGTTGTGATAGGACAAGGGGTAATGTTTTTAAAATAGAGGGAGGTAGATTCAGATTGGATATTAGGAAAAAATTTTTTACCATGAGAGTGGTAGAACACTGGAACAGGTTGCCCAGAGAGGTGGTGGATGCTCCATCCCTGGAGACATTCAAGGCCAGGTTGGACGAGGCCCTGAGCAACCTGATCTAGTTGGAGATATCCCTGTTTGTTGCAGGGGGGTTGGACTAGATGACCTTTGAAGGTCCCTTCCAGCCCTAACCATTCTATGATTCTATGATTCTATGACTTTACCTGGGAAAAGCATTATTTTAAGGATAAAACCATTCACACCGAAGCTTCCTTGCTACCCCACCAACTGTCAAAGAACAGTGAAAACCCAGACACTTCCAATTGGATCACTTTGCACGGAATACATTTGTCTCAAAAACTCCCATCAACTTCTCCTACTCCACACCAAAAAATGTAGCAGTCTCTTAACAAGTAGAAAGAACAGGTCCAGAGCTACTCCCAGTGGGCACCTTAGACGTATATGTTAATCAGCTCCCAATTCTGCAAGCAGCCTGCTGTGTCTTCCTCCTAGAGGTAGTGAATGACTCAATGAATGAGATCTATGTGAATAGGTACCTGAAGAGATGGCTGTGATTCAACTGGCAGCAGTTAGAGGACATGCCAAGGCAAACACATCCCAGATGACTTGCAACACGGTGTGAAATTTCACCCTATTATAAATAACACAGTAAATGCGAACGTTGTATTTCCCAACGTACTGGTCAGGCACATCCTTTTCCCTACGGAGCAGACATGGAAGAAATGGAGCATCCCTGCTCCTTACCCCTAAAAGGCAGATCAGAGGGATTCCTGCTGTGAGGATGACCATGTTGCCCACTGGTCCCACCTGCCTGTGTAAAGAAAGAGCCTTCAAAAGCTGCATACTCTGGCAGCCAAGGCATACACAGCTGGTGAATTACATAAATACCAGCAGCTCCTGGGAAGACAATGAACAAGGTGTATTCCTTGCCCTTTCCCAATGTGAACTTTTTTCTGAGTTCGAGCCGTCTGCAGCATGATACCTCAATTCCACCGTAATCTGAGGCCATATCCTTCCACATGTGTAAAAGCCAACCCACTTGTTATGCTGAAAGATTTTTTGGTTGTGTCTGTACTTTATTAGTCAACATGCCAACCACGGCTGGTGCAGGCATCATCTAAGAGGAGAGAAATCCTTCCCAAGTGCGACCACAGGGTCTGTCCACAGACAGGAGATGATGCAGACAGGCATCAAACTGTGGGCACTACATGCAGTTTGTCATCAGGCCAGAAAGTTGCTTTTCCAAAGTTGCACAGACACAGTCACTCATTTTGACAGCACTACCTCTTGAGTCGAACGATGTTTAGAAGGTGGGTGTCACCTCATTAATTTTAGCAGTCTAAAAGGGATGTCTAAGGTAATCATCTTAATCTCCTCCTGCAATAAGTGAAAACAGACAGGCGTCCCCAGAGGGCAATTCATATGAGGACAATGGGATGGATCACCCTCTGGAAGTGTCCATCCACTAGATACAGAGCTCAAAGTCAGTGGTTTAGGCTAAACCCTTCAACTTTAGAAAGCTAAGTTAAGAGAGACAAATCCCATCCAAAACGAGTAGGTGGCTCAGGCTCATGGCTCATAGGTGAGACCCATGGTTTGTGTATTATGGATTCCCCATGGATTCCTCCATATTCACAGCCCTGTTACACGGAGAGTAAGTCTTTCTTACAAAATGACCATATATGTTATTTTGCTGTGCCTTCCTATCTTTGTGCCAAAACACTCATAAGTGCTGAAAGGTTCTTCCTCAGGGCTTGCTATTATGTTTCATAACTGTGTTTTGGCTGCCCATGGGCAGCATATTCTGAAGTGCCACATATTTCCATGTCTCTTGAGTCCACAGAAGTTTCTTTCTTCTCCTTTCTCACTTTTTTTCACCTACCACTCCTGTTGCAACCTCTGCATCCCCACGCTCTCATGTTGCTCTTACGGAGTATTGAAGCATGAACAGACCTATTCCCTCATAGCAGTGCAAAGTTTGGGGGAAAATTAAGTTCCCAAAGAGCAAGTTTTTCCCATCTTTGGAAAGCCTAGGTG
The DNA here is from genome assembly GCF_009769465.1 of Tauraco erythrolophus. Classification (NCBI taxonomy): domain Eukaryota; kingdom Metazoa; phylum Chordata; class Aves; order Musophagiformes; family Musophagidae; genus Tauraco; species Tauraco erythrolophus. The sequence goes on along the minus strand of NC_141465.1, from coordinate 77,823,370 downwards.
CCCTGTCGCTGCAAGGTTCCAGTATCAAAACGTGTTCAGGACCAAGATCAGATGGAGCACAAGAAGCAAAAGTGCTATTCGTGTCCACAGGAGATGGGAGTCACCACCGATTTGCACAGGCAAGGCAGGGAGCAGAGAGTGGTCAAGGGTCCTTGGGCACAGAGCTTGGCCAGAGCCGCAAGGTCTCCATTTCTGGGGATAAGATGGTGGTTCTGGGGATAGTGGGGGCCACTGAGGCTCTGCTAACCCTGCATGACTCTGCCTGCTGCACAAGGAATGCTGGTGGTAGCTGCAACACCCAGCACTGAGCAGGAGCTCCATGGTAGGATCCCAGACCTTCACTGATGCAAAATATGGTCAATCCTAACACACCATTTTTGTGCAGTTGGGATAAGAGCAGCTTCAGATCCAATCCGTTCTTTGTGGAATGGCAAAAGGATTGAACACAAAATTTTTAAATCTATTCCAGTCCTTTCCCCCAGAAGAGGTGGTGGGTCCATATCTCTGCATATCCATATGCTGCCCCATTGCTCCTCCCTTTCCAAGGACAGTTAGCAAAGCTAACACCTAACGGCTCAGAAAAGCAAAGCTAACAGTCAGGCCAGTCTCTGACTTGATCCTGCCTTATCCAGCCTGAAGAAGAAAACTGGCCTGAAGGACAGCTGATTTCACAAAACAGATCTCATTTCTTCTTCGTGGCAGTTACTTTTCTTTCTGAAGTTCAAAACGATTAGAGGGAACTGATTATTCCAGTTACCCTTTTCAGACCATCGGCTAAGACTCCATCAAAGATATTATGACCCGGGTTAATACATGCTATTGGTCTGTCAGCAGTACAAAGAGTAGTTTGTTGTCTTTGCAGTTTTAACACAATAAATCCATCCGTTGATATTAAGTGTTTATTTGCTATTCACTTGTCGATACCTAGCCAGCATGCAGTAAGCTTCTGAGCAATCACACATCTCCAACACGTGACCACATAATAATCAGTGGAAAGCAGATACCCTGCAAGCACTTCTGCTGCGAGCATACAGACGGGGAAGCCTGATAATTGCCTGCTCCGTTTTAGTTTATCCTGCTTAAGTGAGAAGTTTGGAAGAGGTGTCATTCAGCTGAATTAGAAGAAACCACTCAGAGACAGGAATGTGCAGATCCCATCTGGAAAGTTGTCCATACTCTTCTCATGCCCCTTTTCATACATGCTTCAAATTTCAGACAAGGAATCTCCCACGTAAGTTGGCAAACTGGTAGCTTTCCCTTTTTTGATAGCCGAAATTACCATTCTTTCAAGGTCAAACTCACTAGGTCCAAACATTTCTTTTGCTTGCATTATTCGTCTGCCACATTTCAGCTTGTTCAGGGAGATAAGGCGCGCGATGTAGCCCTGAAAAGTGCCGTTTCATCTTACAAGTGAAATAATAATTGCTGTTTGCTTTCCTGCGACTGGATACAGGATCTGATTATGAACTCAGAGCTGCATAAATCTTAACGCTGTAGACGCTAATCAAGTGATGTCGCTGTAAAACTGCCATAATTAAGATCATATTCAGGCTCATTGGGTCATTCTCTGCTCTGGATTTTCAAGGTGAACAGATATCAATATACTTTTTTTTTTAAAAAAATATCTTTGCTTTCATTGCGCTTTGGCATATTCACTTTGAAGTCATATTTCACAACAGACAGCAGTCTGATTATTAATTTCATCAGCAGATAAATTCACCACTCAGGAGCCATATGTGCTGGTACTTGTAAGTGATCAGAACTGAAGGAACAGTCAGCATCTAACAAGTTGTTAGACTTCACTGTAGAGATGTCTTTTTTATGTATTTTATTACGTCGATGTGCCAAACATTTTTTCCAGAAGAGGGCGCAAAATTTATCTCCAGCAACACAAAAGAACTACGTTGCTGCCAGCTTGTGTGCGTGGGTGCTGGAACTTTTTCAGACGGTTTCTATCTCCATTTGAAAATATGGGATTTGACGTTAAATATAGCAAAAATCTCATCCTGTGACATTGATAATATAGCTGACTACAGATGAATCTGCCTGTCTTGGTTCCTTTTACAATTAGTAAAGTGAAATAGGCACTCCAGGGACACAGTTCATCTCATTTCACCCTGTATTTGATCAGCTGAGTAGTTCTCCGGACTCCTTTGACTATATTGCCTGGAACACCGATGACTAGCTCAGGTGTGGACATCTGCACTTCAGACATCTAAGTTAGAGAGAATCCCACCTCTTGCATTTGCCAGGTAATGCTCTACAGTGACATGAGACCCATGCTGTGCTTATTGCCAAACATCTGTTGCCATATTACATCATATCCATTGTGAATTTAAGTGAACTTATGGAACGTTCTCATTACTTCATTTGCCAAGCTGTTATGGACATTGCAATAGAGACTGGGACAAAGGGCCTCTTGCAGAGGCGCTAAAGAAGTCATGACGAAAATGGCTGGCAAGGGAAGGGAGCGGAAGAAGAGCGTCACTGTGGTTAGACCACACTGATACTCATGCCAGCTGTCACACAGATCAATAGCTCTGTTTATTCACGTGGCATCAATCCCTGTTACCGTTTCATGTGGCCTTTTTCAGTGCTCTTTAAACTTCACAGACTGACAGATCTTGAGGAGGGGTTGGGAGCTTAAAGTAAGCCCTTCCTGCTAAGCCTTCCTTATAACTGTTCTCATGAAAATGAACAAGCATGGATCGTTATTCAAAGTAATTACTGATTTCAGAGATGTGCATGCTGTGTAGATCATATCACCTCCACTGGATATGGTACAATCTTCAAACATAGTTCTTCTGTGATTTATGTATTCACAAAGAGTGGCTTTCAGAGTTGCTTTCAGCAACCCTGCCCCTTAAGCATATAGACAGCAGCCATCACACAAAACCACTTCTGTTAAGGTGTCTCTGCATACTCACGTGCAAAGCGAGCGTCTCGTTTCTAGCCGCGGTCCAGCCAAACAGGGAGGTGACACATTGTGCCCTTCTGTTGTCTCAGCCTACAAAGGTGGGGACAATGTTGCAGTTCTCTGGGGTTTTCCGCTTGAAGATTGCTTCCCAGGCACAAATGCATTTTAACCTCACCTCTGCTCCCAGCAAGCAGGGATAGCTAATAATTATGTAGTAGCACTTTCTTAGTTTAAGAAGCAATAAAAGTAAGTCCAAAAGAAATTCGTGGGCATGTTAATGCATAAGGCAAGGTCAACTCTTATTATCACGATTTAGAGATCTTTCATGAAACGGACGTCAGAAAAGAGTTCGGGAGCTGGAGAAACAGCATTGACAACTGCTTCACACCTACATTAAAATACTCTGATGTTAACATAATAGCGAAATAAATCCCTCACTGTCTTGCCTTTTATGGTGTTGATACCTCACTGCTTCCAAAATAATAATAAAACCCAGCAGGATCAGACTCATAATGAAAAAAGAACCATTGGCAATTAGTTTTGGATATGAACTATTTAGTGAGTCGGTCATGAGCAGAAATCATTCAAATAAGACCGTAAGTTGCTGAATGCACAGTGCAGAAATAATTGCGCAAACCAACGGCTGGCTGTTCTGAAGGAAGACGCTAGACAGAGTAGGACTGCAGCAAATTTACATGAGCTGGCACCTTCGCCCTTTTAATACAAAATCTGGCAAGCTCTTCTGGTGAGTACAAATTACTCCAAAATTACACGCACAAGAGAGTGATTATACAGAGCCACCATCAAAGCTCTGGGTACTCCCAAGCTTACAAACATATTGGGACAGTAAAGTTAAAGTCACTGAAGGTGATGGGACTCTAAAGTGAAAAATACTGCTTTGCAACGGTACAGAAATCCTTATTGCTATCCTGAACACTATCCTTATTGCTTACCCGAGTATCAGGAAGGGCTTGAGATAGCTTATCTAGCCAGGCGTGACTGCTGCCATAAAACAAAAAAGTGAAATCAGCAACAAATGCTGGAAGCCAACAGGGAAAGAACCTCAGAAACACCTCTCCATTCAAGGCTACTGGAGCCTTTTTGAAAACAAATGGAGATTACACAAGTATCTTACTTCCCTATGACAAAAATCCCAGCTGTTCCACAAACAAACCAAGCCAGACTGTCATACATCATCGTAACCTGCTGTTTGAGTGAAAGGTAATGACCTGCAATTCACAACTGGCTCATTTGGGAAATCTTCTCTAATGGATTAAACACACTAAAGGAAGTTCTTACTAGCAAGAACTCAAATAACGTAGAAGGGGGGAAAAAAAGTATGAAAAACAAAATCTAATGAATTGAATGTCCTGATGGGTATTTTTAGTCCAGGGGTTTTAAGGCAAAACTACAAAGGAAGTATCTCTCTGTTTTGCAAGTAAATGTAGATAATTCCTGATAAGGTTAATGAATTGCTGTAATTATTACATGCCCATCCCACTTCCAGTAATGAGAAATTCTAGGGATAAACAGGTGGTGGGTAGTACTATGTAAGAAGATCTGATTCCCAAAAAATACCATGAAGAAAGAAAGAAGAAGCCTTTAATCGGTCATGATCTGTGGTCCCTAGTTGTAGATTTCTGTAAGTAGAGGGAGAAAAACATTATTATCTGCAAAGGGGAGATTGGGTTATTCTAGTCTCCTCTACTTATCCCAAATCTTTCTTTCTCTCTTGCTATTTTATGAATTGTCTTTACCAGTTTGTAGTGGTAACGCTTACTTTTTGAGTGGTATAGGCATTTAGTTTTGCTAAGAAAAGACGAAGAAGTGGTTGATGGGGTAGTTGGCTAATAATTTTGCTTCAATGTCAAGGAAATAGCAGTTTTCATAAGAGCTTGATCTCTATTTCCTGTTCTTAGGCATAATATAAGGCAAGGACATAAAAGTATTTATCTTTCAATATATACAAATAGAGAGAGAGATGAGTGTGCTTGTTTGCCTTCCAAGATATGAGACATTTTCTTTGTGAAAGATTAGCGATTGGTGTATCAGTCCATCAGATAATCTGCAGAGCAAATTTTGCTCTCAGGGATCTGCATCCTAGTTTAATGGCTTTATTTTATTTACTCATGTGTATTAATATATTCAACAATGCATGTGCCACATAAAGGGGCAGGGATAATTTCTCAGCTTGATGAGTATGTGGCATGAATCGTTCCCCTAAGCACAGCTACAGGTTTTGATGTACTCAAGGGAGGGCTTCCTCCGCTGAGTTTAAAGTTCAGAAGTTCAAAGGCACTTCTCATTAGAAATTAACCATGACACTTTCAAAACGAGAAGGCAACGACCTACTCCATGCCTGAAGAACTTGGCAGGGGCCCTTCTCACAAGCCAGCAGACACCGGTGTGCAGAAGAAAGGTTGAGTTCAGGGGCAGCACAAATAGGAGAGTGACTTCTTACAGTCCTGCCTTGGAAAACACAGCCCCTTGGCTTCTCCGAGCCTTGCTTGGAGAGCAGTTTCTGCAGCATGAGCTGGAATGGGCTTTATTTACAGCTATCCATATTGCACTGACCACGTGGCAGGTATCTAGCTGAATATCTAGACGGATGTCCACCTTTGGGGCATCATTCCAGCTCCAGAGAGTTCAAACAAATCTTTAACTTTCCTTTCTTTCTGGTGTGGTGTAGAAACCCCTAAGCTGATAGATGGAGGTAGCAGGTTAATCACTGAAATGCAGCTGGGCAAAGAGCCTGTCAGATGCTAGGCGTGCATCCAAGGATGCTGCTGGACCTTGCCAAAAGCCAAGAAACACGCCAGTGCTCGTGAGTTTGCTGGGCAACCAGGCAGCTTCTGCTCACACAAGACACTTGCCTGTGGGAGCCACTGTTGGAGATGTGAGAGAGGCAGAGGGATGAGGGCTCAAAAGTCAAGGATGCCCCTTGCTAAGCCACTCATGTTGTGACTTGTCGGGATGAGAGCAGGCAGCCGATGTGTACGGTTAGGTGGGAGGCCTGGAAGAGCCCAGGACAATATTGAGCTAGTGAAGTGGGCAAGCGGAAGCTGCTTAGTCGGTTCTCCAGGAGCGAGGTTTGCTAGAAAAATATGAGAAATAACTTGTTGAACACGGGAGGATTCCACTTTCCCATTGTCGTAACTGTGGCTTTTCTTTTCTATACTTTAGTCATGGCTTAGCCCAGCTGGCAGCTAGGCTACCACGCTGCCACTGGCTCACTACTCGCCCTCAGTGGGGTGGGGAGGAGAAAATTGGGAGAAAAGGGCAAAACTGGTGGGTTGAGATAAGGACAATTAAATAGGAGAGTAAAAGAAAAACAAGAAGGGATGATAACTACGATACTAGTTATAAAATAATACTAGTACAAGAACAACACAAAAGGAGTGCTACAACTGCTCACCGCGTGGAACCCAGAACTCAGCCTGCTCCCAACCCCGGCTAGCTCCTCCAGTATATACTCTGAGCAGGACATCACATGGTATTGACCCTGGCCGGTCTGGGTCAGCTACCTGTACTATGTTCCCTCAAAAAAGTTAACTCTGTCCCAGCCAAACCCAGGACAACTTCAAACTTAATCCCCAAAACCCATCGTTTCTTTCATTTCTCTGCTAGCCTTATGTGGACCTGCTGCCTAACGCCTGCCTGAGGCTGGTGACCTTCAGCAGGCGTCCCTCCCAGAAGCAGTGGCTTGAAACAGAGCTGCTATGGGCCTTTGCAGAGAAAGTCCGTAGGCCGGCGAGAAGGACTCGCACATTGGTCATTCTTAAGCCAACCTCAGCCTGTGGGATTGTCTGGCACTGGGGGTTGTGCTGCTGGAGCTGGGAAATGGTTGTGGCAGAGGTGGATAAAACCTCCGGCAAAGTACAGGCAGCAAAAGGGCTTGGAGTGACCTCTGGGGTGTTACACCAGCTCAATGAGAATCCCAGCTTGAGTTTAGCTCCTGTTTGGGATGGGAGGAAAACTGAAACTGGTTCAGACACGCGATCCCAAAATCAATATTTTCACAGCTCAGGGCGTGTGACACGTCCCCGGAAAGGGGCCGGTGAGGACAATGGCTGGCACGGGACCACAGCTCCACCAGGCTCTGGTGCGCTTGGCCACCCACCAGCCTGTGCACGGGCATCTATCCGCTGATGCCTACACCTAAGGCAATGCCTCTAGGTTACCCTTACAGGCAAGAAAATTCCCATCATAAATCTGCGCATCTTCCAGAGACGCTCTGTATTTAATGGGACGGGATTTATGACTGGGAATTGAATTTTGTGCATGATTATGTATTGCATTTCATGCTAAAGTACAGTATTTTGCATTAAACAGTATATCCAGCAATAACACAAAACAATTCGTCCAGTTGAAGTTTAACATTTGTGTCAGGTTATTTAACGGATGCAGCAAACCTGTAGCTTTTGCACACCAGGTTATGTCCTAACTCTCTCCTGCCAAATCAGGTTTTTCCCGTGTGTATATCGAAAAGTTAACACTTCCCAGAATACCCCATGAAAAAACTGCTCTGGGCTATCTTTCCAAATAAATCCTTAATCCCCAAGTATCACCGAAAGTCGTTTTTGTCAACAGTGCCCCATCCCGTAGAAAAACAAAGAGCAGTCACTACAATAAGCACCGGTGTCTCCAACCTCACTGTTTGGCATCCGCTGGCATTTTTTTTTGTGTTGGTATTTGTCAAGCAATCCACAATCAATAGCCACCACTTTGTCACATGAAGACTTCTGAAATTTACGAATTTGCTCTTGCAAGGTTTTCTAATTCCTGCTTACACATAACACGTAAGATAACTACACCAGAAAGAAAGGGGAAAACCAAGAAACTAAATTTTCCCAGAGCTGGCACAAAGTAAACAGATTGCTCCATTACTCCATTTTCTCCCACTTTACAACTTTGCTTACTGAAAAAAAAAAAAGTGCAGTCCAATATTTAAACCCACATAAAAGCCTTACCGCCAAAATCAGAAACATTGACCATGTGCATGAGGCATCACTCAGTGTTGCAAACTTTCCTTACAAACTAGACTTAAGTCAAAACCGTAAGAATTTCTCCTTTTCTAGAAGTTGAAGTGCATTTCTGACATGAAAAAAGACTTCACATAGTTTTAACACTAAATTCTCAAAAGCGATTCTGCCCTTCTTCACCTGGCCTGCAGTTAAAATGAATTAAAAAGCTAGAATGATCATCTAAATGAGCCGCGGAAAGAAACAGTCAGCTGAGAAAAGACACTTGATGAAAGAGGAAAACAGAAAAACACAGTGCATATTTGAACTCCCATTATCAGTGGAAAATGCTTTATTTCTTTACAAGGGCAATGGGAAGGTAGAACTCCTGCAATGTAATGAAAGAAAAATATTTTCAGTATGGGAACATGAAAGCATTAGCATAACAGGCAGAGCACATCGTGTCCTGCCCTTGGCGAACGTCTTGTTGGCTACTCTGGACTGTGACCCGGCAAACAGAAGCAGCCCAAATTAATTTTCTCTTAGGTAATGCACTGCTTCATTGGCTACATGCAGTAGACAGTGGCAGACTGTTTTCTCGAGAGTCAGCGTGAGGGCACAGCATTTCGCTGAGGAAGAGGAAGATGCCGTGCTGCACACTAATTGCACACAAAATGAGTCGAAGCACCGCTTGGTACACTAAAAAGCTTCTGAGCGCGCTTGATCCATTTGATTTGTGACAAGGCAGTGCTCTTGGAGGACGTTAAGACAAAGGGGAACCTGACCATGTCCCCCAGCACATGCGCGCTCCCATTAGCATCTATGTTTTTATGGTTTTTTTTTCTCCTCAGATTTCATGACTGTCAGTTTTATTTGTGGTCCCTTAAGCTCAGCAAGTTTAAATCTGATTTTAAATCTGTCCTCTTTATCCAAGAGCTTCTGCTTCTGCAGGCAGCCCCCCTTTTCTCTGGAGGGTTTTGCCCACTTCTGTCAAATCAGTCTGGCTATCACTTCTGTTTCAAAGACACACTCCACTGTAGAAACCAAATCAAATCAGTAGGATCAAAAGAAGCAGTATTGCTGATGGATCGAATGCACGTGAATTTCAACCTCAGTTAATCAATTTTTTGAATCTGTATTGATCAAAAAAAAGTCACACATTATTTCCTTATCCCCTTTGTTTCTGAGTTGCTTGAGCATGTTGATCTAAGCCAGCTTTTAACTCCGTTTTGTCACCGTGACCTTTTTTGATCCCAGCCCATTTGCTTTCAGATTAAGTCACGCTACAGAAGCTGCTTTGCTCCCAGGTTGTGGTTTTCATGCTCTTGGTTAAGTGATGTATTTCTATGCCACCAGCTGAGACAACAGGTGCCTGACAAACTGTGGGGCCGGAGATGGTAAACCACAACACCCTCTTCGTGACACAACCCTTCTCTGGGTAAATATGGGGCTGCTGTGGGAATCAGGGAGAGAAATCAAGGAGGGCATGGGGAAGAGCTTGCTTGCAGATGGAGATACTGCCACAAAGGCATAAAGCAGACACTCACCTTCACCTGTCTCCTGTTCCTCCCAATTGGAAACTGTGACAACTTTGTGTTGAGGGCTAGGTGGTACCTAAGCAGGGCTAGGTACAAAAAGCATGGTGTAAATTATCACCTCGCACCCATCATCTCCCATGGCTTATTTCTGACTCCTCCAGGGCCTTTGTCACACCTGCCAGTCACCTCACACCATGTCACCTCCTCCACCACTGCCTCCAGTTGCTACCACCCCTCTTTAGCTGAAGCACACGCCTTATCATCTTCGCTCCTTGCATCCACTCAGGAAATTAGTCCCTCTTTTCAGAAGCTCCTCTCTTCTCCCTGCTGTCTCGGGAAGGGTATTACACTGGCAGAGCTAAAGGCCTCCATACCATGCTCCCCACTTTGGGTTTTTCTTAGCATATCCAGAGGCATCCTCAAAAAACCCCAAAAGATAACCATTGGGAAGATTTCCCTATGTGTAAACAGCTGGAAAAGTAGTTAAATGTGTCACTGTTATGAGCTGAAATATACATATCTGTGAAAAGAAGATTTTGGCATATGGGCTAAATAACAGGGTGGTGGCAGGGACCACACGCAATCATGTTCTGAGCATAACATATAATATGTCATTGTTAGTGCACTGGTGATCCACTTAGAGCTATAACAAGCCACATGTATCCCAGTGCTACTCTGTTTGCTTCAGTGAGGTAACAAATCATAGGGTAATAGAACAATTCAGGTTAGATGGGACCTCCAGAGATCATCTAGTCCAAAACACGTCTAATCTGATGGGCTTGTTCAGGGCTGTGTCCGGTTAAGTCTTGAACACCTCCATGGACGAAGGTCCCACAGCCTCTCTGGGCAACCTGCTCCAGGGCTTGACCGTCCTCATGGCAAACAATTTTTTCCCAATATCTAATGGGAACTTTCCATGTCCCATCTCAGGCCCTTGTCCTGTTGCTGTGCTCCTCCCAGCGAGTCAGCTCCAGCTTCGCCAAGTCCTCCAACTGGGAGCTATCCTGGTGTGCATGAAAGGTGATAGACTTCTCATGCCCAGATCTACCAAGTGCCCATCAAACGGCAGAGACTGGCTGTGGCACATGAGGGCAGAGGATGCGTTTGGTGGGGAAACATTCTCACTGCGGGAACACCAAGGTCTCAGCTCCAGCCTGCCGCTCAGCCACCAGTCAGAACTCAACCTCTTCATCTTTATGTCTCCCTGTGAGGTACGCTTCTGAACACTGGCTGCTTTGGAAAGATATTTGCTTATCTGCCTCCCACCTCCTTTTAAATTCCATTAGATACAGTATTCTTTTATTTTGCAAACGCTTTCCAAATTGCATTACATAGGGTTGCACGTTCTAAAAATCAGTCCGGAAGTTTCCCTCTTCTCCACTGTGACCTACCCAGGTTTAGCAAAACTTAATTTGATGTGGAGACAACTTCTGAATGACAAGAGCTGCACCTGTGCTGTTGGCCAGGTGGAATGCACCTCCAGTAAAGTAGGAGATGCACTTCTTCACATTTCCTGCTCAGTTTGTTAAACTGGTTATATCTATTTTTAAAAGCATTGTATTACAAACTTTCAGTGAAAAACATAGGCTTTTTTCAACAAAATTAAGCTGAGCTGGAAAAAAAAAAAAAAAAAGAAAGAAAGAATGCATTAATCTCAGTGTCAAGAAACAAAGTCTGTAATGTCCAAATATGCTGCACAGAGTGGGATAGGAGAAAGTTTATTGGCTCGTGGAATGCAATTTTTCGCTCCTTTAAAATGCTCTGGGTTGTCACTTCCTATTAATTTTTTACTTTTTCTTACGTAATATATGAACCACATAGCTTAAAATCACTCTTGTCCTGGCAATTTACAGAAGACATGCAGTAATTTAATTCCATTTCTGATAGCTTAAGAAAAACAACGGTGGCGACCCCAGCAAGAACTGGTGATTATTAACTAATGTTCCCACTCCGACAGATTTTTTTTAGGTGACATAGAAACACTCCTTTGTCTACTCTTCATTGGAGACGAGGATCTGGTTGCTCACTTCTTAGGCGGTGCTTTTTGTCGTGCAAGCCTCCTCCTTTTACAGTTGTGTTAATCTCCTGTAATGCACACGCCAATTTGAGGTGTATTCCCTAGATCTGTCACTGACAGCAGATCCGACCTTGCCCAGGCAATGATGTTCTTACAAGCCTGTCTATATCCCCTGCATCTCTGCCTTGCCTTTCCAATATTCAAATTCTCAGGGAAACCCTAGCAAATGAGGAAGTTGTCCTTCAGCCTTAGAAAAATAAAGTTGGGTTTTTTTTCTTTTGCACAAGTGCTCTAGGCACTCTGGAAATCATAACACAGCAGAGCCAGGAAAGAGTCTTTAAGTTGCCCAACCTATGCATGGTAAAATTACAAGAAAAATTACTCTGTGACAAAGGCATGACGACCCTAGCCTGCTTATCCTGGCTGCAGAACAAATGCTGTTGTCATCTGGTGTTTAACTTATGAGGCAATAATGATTGCTTGTGATTTTGATCCTACAAGAGCTAAAATAATATCCTGTATTTCAGACTTGAGAGCAAAACTATTTCTGAAGGACTCTTCTGTACATAGTAATAGAATAAACTTTTGGACGTTATAGAAATCCAACTATTGAATAATATTCCGTTCTGATTTGTAAAATAGATGTAGTTTTAAAATCTTGGGAATCTAGGGAGGTCCTTGCTGACTCGAAGCTGGCCAATGTTATTCCAATTTATAAAAAGGGTGTGGGAGAAGACCCAGGAAACTACAGAGCTGTTAGTCTGATTTCAGTTCCTGGAAAAATTATGGAGAAGATTATACTGAGTACTATTGAAAGACACTTAACGAACAATGCCATTGTCAGGCACAGTCAACATGGGTTCACAAAGGGAAAGTCCTGTTCAACTAATTTGATATCCTTCTATGATAAGGTTACCCACCTCGTGGATGAAGGGAAGGCGATAGATGTAGTTTTTCTGGATTTTAGTAAGGCGTTTGACACTATCCTTCAGCATCCTTCCAGATGAGTTGCCCAACTGTGAGATGAGCAGGTTCATGGTGCGCTGGGTGAAGAACTGGCTGAAGGGCAGAGCTCAAAGGGCTGTAGTGAATGGGTTATATCTGGCTGGTGACCGGTCACCAGTGGTGTTTCTCAGAGTTCAATTCTAGGGCCAGTCCTGTTCAATATATTTATGAATTATCTGGATGCAGGAGTTGAATGCACCATTAGCAAGTTTGCTAATGATAAAAAACTGGGAGGTGCTGTTGACTCTCTTTAGAGACAAGAGGCCTTGCAGAGGGATCTAGATAGATTGGAGCTTTGGGCAATCTTCAGTGGGATGAAATTTAAAATTTCAAAATGCCAGACTCTGCACCCAAGACAGAGTAATGCCAGGCACAAGTATAAACTGGGAGAGGAGTGGCAGCCTTGCAGAAAAGAATCTGGGGATGCTGGTCAGCAGCAGGCTCAATGGGAGTCAGCAGTGTGCCCTGGCAGCCAAGAGGGCAAATGCATCAAACACAGTATAACCAGCTGGTCAAAAGAGGTGGTTATCCTACTGTATTCAGCCTTGGTGTGGCCTCACCTCGAGTACCATGTGCAGTTTTCGGTCCCGCAATTTAAGAAGGATGTGAAGGGCCTTGAACGTGTGTAGAGGAGGGCAACAAAGCTGGTGAAAGGGCTGGAAGGAAAGTCCTACGAGGAGTGGCTGAGGACTTCGGGCTTGTCTAGTTTGGAGAGAAGGAGGTTGAAGGCAACCTCATTGCTCTCTGCTGCTTCCTGAGGAGAGGAGTGGAGAGGGAGGTGCTGAGCTCTTCTCCCTGGGATCCAGTGATAGGACACATGGGAATGGTTCAAAGTTGTGTCAGGGGAGGTTTAGACTGGACATTAGGCAAGAAGGTGGTCAAACACTGGAATAGGCTTCCTAGAGAGGTGGCTGATACCTCAAGCCTGTCGATGTTTAAGAGGCATTTGGAGAATGCCCTTAATAACATACTTTAACTTGGTCAGCCCTGAATTGGTCAGGCAGATGGACTAGATGATCATTGTAGGTCCCTTCCAACTGAAATAGTTTATTCTAAACACTTACTAATACTTCCTCCCAAAAAGCCATTTTTATGCCCAAGAATCAATGAGATTTGCCACAAGAAATGAACCACAAGAGGTGGTTATCTTACAAAAAGGTGTGAGTACCTTTCTTTCTCAGTCCAAGGGAAGAAATCCACTCATTCAAATGACCCAGCATAAAACGGCATTAATGCAATGCTCTGATCAATTTATGTACAGAAAAGAACAGGAATCAGTCCCACAGTGGTCTGAGGAACTTCAAAAAAATCCCCAAGTCATAGCTTGTCTCAAAACAGGGGAACAAGAAACAAAGCATAGGCCAAGTCTTTTACTCCACTACACAAGTTAAAAAGATCTAAGAAAGTGAAGTAACCAAAGCCAAAGCCAGTGCTATGGTGGCAGGAAGACAGAGGTTGAGGGGAGTTACAGGCATGTCTTCATATAGATATTAAGTTCCTACCATGGCAACAAGGAGAAAAGGGACCATTGTTTTCTGGAAAACTGGAGGCTGGAAGACGTGTGGGTTGAGCTCATGACAGACGGAATTGCAGTTGCACAAGAGAAGCTGAAAATGCAGTAAGGGGAGAAACCTCACAGATAAATGTTTTCCAAGGTCTAATCCCTGCAGATTCCAGCCAACACAAAGAAAAGGCCACAGAGGAAGAGTATCTTTTGCAACTTCCCTTACTCTTCAACCTGTGCTCAACTCAGCTGTGCATGATGTCATTTTGGGTTTACACCACCACAGATGAGATCAGAAGCTCAACATCTTGCTTTGATTTTAGATGAGAAAGACAGTAACAACTGGACCAGTAGCATAAACATCCTCAGAAGCAACAATGAGAGGAGTAGAAGAGAGGAGCCTTTCCCTGAAGCTAAAGTGAGCCTGGTTCTCTTGTGCTCTGAGGCCACTTTACCTCATTCTGGATGAAATGAAGTTTACAAGGGAATGAATGTATATGTTAGCCCTGCTTGAAGAGTTCTTGCTGACAGGCAGAGAGTGGGTTTGAGGTGGAATTAACTTTATCCATCCCAAGCCACCTGCATGGGCTCCTTCTGAAGTCCCTGGCAGTAGACAGGTGCCTGTCAGAGAGACCTGGCTCCACACTACACATCGCAGCCAAAGTCCAGCTCTGTTGAAAGCAGAGTGGTCTGGGGCAGCAGAACTGGCTGTTGGAGATCACGGCCAGAGCCCACAGCAGCTTCAGCAGGGTTACCCACCCTCAGTAGGGTTACCCACTCAGCCTGCCCCTTCCACAGCCCCTCTGGGAAGGGGTGTCTATGCTTGTCAGGAAGCTCCTCTTCCTTCTCCTCTTCTTCCTTGGGGCTCAGACTCAGACCTAGAAGTCCCCAGGCTGTGCTCCTGTCCTTCAACACTCACTCCAGCCTTCTGGCTACAGCATGGCAGTATGCTGACAACTTTTGATGGGCCCTAGCCAAAATTTGCCCTGACACTAGTCCCTGGATTCAACAAGCTTTACACCAGCCGAAGTGGTGTTATCAACAAAACAATAGGTGAGCTCCCCACGTCAAGAAAACACCATGACCCAGACTTGGACTCAAGTCTCTCATCTCAGACTGGATTAGATCCCAGCTGATAGCTGCTTGGATTGACTTAGCTTTCCACCACCAAAAGAAATCCAATCTGCAAGACCCCAAAGTGCTATCATGGGGGAAAAGATTAAAAAAAACTTTTTTCTTTTTCCTTTCTCCTGCCACGCTCTACAATAAACAGAAGATAATGTTATGTAGATGAGGCTTGCATCTACAGTCATGCCGCTATTCCTTGACTCAGAAACACTTCTCTGTGTCCCAAAGTGAGCTCTGGCCACAGCCTGACACCATAACCCACATCAAGACCCTTTCACTTTTTTTTCTCTCTCTTCTCCCTCCCAAGGACATCTTGGCACAGAGGTAGAACGGGAGCTGTAGCACACTCCATGCCCAATGTTGCTATGCAAACAAGTCTGCTGCCTGCTTTCCCCCCTCTCTCTTCCCTGCCAGTGTCTCTGTGTGTCACCTGCAAGTCAGAGGGTGCTGAGAGCGGGCAGAGAGGCACCGCATCAGCGAACGTGGCTGTGGACCCCATTTTATCCTGCTGGGGCATTAATAGATGGACAAACAGCTCGTTCCCATTGATCTCTGACACACATCCAAGGGTATATACCTAACTCGAGCTGGTTTTTAATCTTTATTTTTTTCTTTTAATGTCTATAAGGTGATTATATCCGGGTTTGCATTCACACGGCAAAACCAAAGAGCATTCATCATAAGAATAATGATGAAAATGCAGCTTCTTATCCTCTAGTGATTGCCCGCCTGGCCAAAAGGTTTAGAAAATGTAACAATAGTTTTGAAATAAATAGAAGGAAAGTAAAGACCGGCAGTGTACTTTCCACATCAATGGCAAATATACTACTGATGTGGAAAGTAAACAGCTCCGAACAAGAGAAGAAGCCGGCAGTGGATAACTTTACTCCTGTGAGCTGCAGGCTTGAATGCCAACGCATTAAGACCAGGCTAGGAAAAAAAAAAAAATAAGTTTCATCACCTCACCTTGCAAAACCAGCTGTTAAAAGCCTATATTGGATAATAACAGGAGGCCAGCTGAAATTCAGAGGATTAAAAAAAAAAATCAAAATGTCAAAAGATTAACTCCTTGTATGAATACGGGGCGCTCGATACGCTCCACACCCCTGTATTCTACAAGCCTTGCTCAAAACTACACACCCCCCACACACACCCTGGCAAGGCTATTTTTTGGGAGGGGGGGAAAGGGGGTGTTTGCATAAAGAAAGGGATGCCAATCGCGCTGTCCAATCGACGGAGGGAGGTCCCGGCGCTGATTGGGCTGTGCGGGCCGGGGCGGCCCCCGCCGCCTCGCCCCCTCGCCCGGCTCCGCTCCGCGCTCCCTGCCGCTGCCGCCGCCGCTGGGACTTTTCCGCTCTCTGGTTGCCGGCGCCTTTTGCGGCTCCGCGCCGCCTGCCTGCCCCGCTGCAAGCCCGCCCGCTGGCCTCGCTGCCGGCTCCATGGCGAGCACGTCAGCGGAGATCATCGCCTTCTTGCTGACCATCTCGGGCTGGGTGCTGGTCTCTTCCACGCTACCCACCGATTACTGGAAAGTGTCCACCATCGACGGCACAGTCATCACCACCGCTACCTTCTGGGCCAACCTCTGGAAGACCTGTGTGACCGACTCCACCGGTGTCTCCAACTGCAAGGACTTCCCATCCATGCTGGCGCTGGACGGTCAGGCTCCCGCAGACCCCCATCCCACCCCACACCCCCTATGTCCTGCTGCTCATGCCGGTCTGCGGGAGTCGGAGACTCTGGGGCTTCTCCCAGAGCCGGCCCCAGAGCCGACGTTGCACTCAGGCGGAGCTGGTGGGCAGTGACGGGGGGGCGGTCGGGACCCTCTGAGCGGGCCCGGGAGGTGGTGGGGTGGGCAGCGGGGACCCGGCAGAGGTGGCTCCCACAGGAGTTCATGGACGAGTGCCCTCGTGTCCCGTAGCAGGTGGCACTGCACTCTTTGTGCACACCCATGGAAATGTTTGGCTTTTTTTTCCCCTAAAACCCACTGATTGGAATTGCGTTTGGTGCCAAAGTGTCCGCTTTGGCCTCTTTCGCTGTCGCTACCTTTTTTTTTTTTTTCCTGCATGAGAAGACTCTGTACGTGTGAATTTGACACAAGAAGAACGCAGGCAGATTTTTCTTGCCGATTTCTTTTCCGGCTGTCGTGGCATTCCTCTTTTTTTATCATTTCTCCAACCGTGCAACGGTCGGTGGAGAAGAACAAGCCTTTGCGTCATTTTGTTTTAATTAATGTTCCTTTGCTTTTTCTGCTAGAGTGGTTATTAACTCGGTGGTAATTGCTTCATTGATAAATGACAGTGTAAAAGCTTGGGGCAGTGAGGGATGCAAAGGTATGCAAAAGCGATGCGTAGCTGGGCTTCGTTGTAGGGAGGTGTTATTTTGAAGCAAGGCCGAGAGTTTGGCTGTAGTGCGTGAAACCAGAGGCTGAGTTGGTGTTGAGTTTCTTCCCTTTAAGGGGAAACATTTTTGCCCTTTAAGGCAGCCCTACTAGGAAACTGGGTCACTTAAGGAAATCTTCACGATTAAACTTTTACTTGATAAATCCACGCCAATTATGGCAAATAGAAGCAGTGGAAGTGCAGATGGCATTGGTTTGTAGCCTCTGGGAGTGACTGCAAAGAAAGAGGGAAAGGTTCTTAAAATGATGGCACCTTTCCCAAGTTGTTATGGTCATGAAGAAATAAACCATACAGGGTCTCAGTGGCTTGGATACTCCCAAAAAATCGGGTCGACTGTCCATGGTCTGTCCAGACACTCCCTTGCCTTGCACTGGAGTCTGAGAGTGGATTTTGGTGTGAAAGGTTTGTTTAGAAGGAAAAGAAAATCTGTTAATCGAATCACTAACAGAGATTAACATTATTGTAATAAGGATTAATATTACCATGAAGCTAATAATAATAAAACCTTTAACCTCTGTATGTACAAAGGACTGGAAGAGGTCAAGATACTAAAAAGTGGTAACGCAGGCAACCCTTAAGCATTGCTATTGTGGGATACTTCCCTTGGATAGAGAAGTACCGTTCCCCAGGCCTTTTGACCCAGCCCCATGATAGCAGAGGGGTTTGCTGGTCCCTCAGAAGGGATGGGAAGCTGAATGGCTTCTGTTGGCATCAGTCACCCTGTGACCAAGTGTAGCTGCTGAGAACAGGGTTTCCAGGCTTGGGCAAGGAGCTGTGGTCTGTGCAGGTGGACACGGAGTGAAAGCCAGTGGTTCCACTGAATCTGTTGTTTAGCTGTTCTTTTGGTTCTGGGTTAAACTGTTTTCAGAGTAAGAAAAGCGTAGTTACAAACAAAGTGTGCAGAATTGAGAACATTTAAAATTACAAAAAGAAGAAGAAATTTGACAGCAAAGTCCTTACCACCTCTTCCTCCAAACTCCTGTGCCTTGAAATCTTTTGTGCTGGGTAACATGTTCCGCTTGCCCAAGGAATGAGTTTCTGAGGCACCTCCTGCACAGTGAAACATCCATCAGGGTACTAACTCATCTTGGACAGAAGTGAATCCAAAATGTGCATCTGGAAGGGCCTCATCCCATCCTCCTGGCCAGACTGTTCATCAGAAGTGGAAGGTTCTTGGCTTCAGTGTTTCTCGAGAACATCTCTAAATACTATGGAGCCAGATCCTGGTATCCAGGCACAATGCAAATGAAAGGCAGGCTCGAGAGAGTAGCGTAACCCCCATGGCACAGATGAGGAGAGCTGGGATGGGGCAGAGGGGCAGCCACCACAACCAGAGATGCTTTCAGTAGCTAGCCTAGCCCTGACTCCTCTCCTTGCGGTTACGGACTCTGCTGGGAACCCATTAGCACCTGACAGTGGGTGTGTACGTCCCCTTTTCACCCTAGCCCTTCCCCGGTGCAGGAGCATACTTCGGGGTTGCGGTGTGTCACGCATAGCTTAGAAGGATTCGTATGTCAGCGTGTAGCTGAATCTGCCTCGGCCCTCAGGTAGTCTCTCCCTTCCTCTTTGTTGCGCAGCCTTATGTGGCTATGCTGGATCCCATTCCTTGTGACTGGGAACATGGGAGCTTCCTCACTCCATCCACAGGTGGGGGACTGAGAAGACAATAAAAAGGGCAGATCTGGCTTCCCGTTTTCTCTGAAGTGTTTGTGAGAAGAAACGGTAACCCCATCAAGATACACGTAGGGATAATGTGTTGCTCTCCTCAAAATGATTGGGCGGGACTGGCAAATCACTAGAATGCTTTTTGTTGTCCCAGGGAAAGGTGGCTCCACTCCACTCCACTCCACTCCACTCCACTCCACTCCACTCCACTCCACTCCACTCCACTCCACTCCACTCCTTCCTCATGGAACTGGAGAGAATTTTCCTCGAAGAGCAGTTCCTCTGCTTTGGAAATGGTTTTTTGTCAAACTGGAAACCTCTGAGTTTTGCTGGACTTCTTGTCTGGAGAGGCCTCTCAGGTCCACCAGAGTTTCAGAGGCAAAACAAGGGGGAAAGAAATCGGGGTATCACCGTGCTGGTTGCCAGGGCACTCCTGTGGGGTGCAGAAGTCCTTCCTTCTTCAGAAGAAATGTCAGTTCGGGTCAGGAGTGATCTAAATATAGTTCTCCGTTACCCTTGTGTTGGTTTGCAGCATGGAATGATCTTGGACCGTGCCCCCTGGATTGCCGTAGGGTGACACAGCAGCAGGGCTGCCCCAATGGCTTTCAGGCCATCACTCCACACGAGTGGCCACCAGAGAAAATTGCATGTTATGCCCTTCCACCTTTATGCATTCCTGTACAAGAAATCAGTTTGGCCAGCCCTCCTTATGGCTCAGCCCCACGTTCCACGTGCAAGCAAAACTATACTTGCTGTCTGTGGGACTTACAGTCCTCTTGGGTTTACTTTTGTGCGCTACTGGTCATAGGTGGAAACTTAGTGATGACACCACCTCCCTAAAAGAGGACGTATCAGTTACAGTGTTTCCAGCGATGGATCTGATGACCTTTTGCAAGAACAGAGCTGAACAAAAATTTACTTACGAGCTAAAAGAGGGTATTAGAGCTTGGAAAAACATACAAAAGCAATGGGTGTGTACTTTTAGAAGGAATCTGTGCTGTATCTGTAAGGCAACCTCTCATACTTCACGTGATGCAGCCTACAACATGCCACCGGAGGCATTTATTGTGAAAGTGACAGTCACCAGAACTTTGCATATGTTTTTGTTCTGAGTGTCATATGATATGAATATATGAATTCTTCCTAACTCTTTGTGAGAGGCAAGCATGAGAGCAGTGAGGCAAGAAAGGTGAAGATCTAACAAGATTAATTTGAATGCAAGACAAAACACATTTGTGGTTTTTTTTTTTAAAAAAAAAAAACCTCCTTGAAATAGGTTTCTCTTGGAATGCTGCTAAACATGACTTTATGAGTAATACATGTTTGTCCACTTGTCTGTTTAAAACATACAGCTTTTTGTTGCTTGGGAGCTTCATTTGGATGGTCAACGTGTACATGGCAAGCTTTCTACAGGAGTTGGTGCAAGTGCAGACAAATATTTGGAAAGGGGTCAGTCTTTTTTCTTGAGTGGAGGAGTGTGAAGAAATAGGCAGCTTCCCCTCACACTTCTCTGCATTATAAGCCTTGGTAAACAATGTAATGTCGTTGCTTTCCAGGTAGTGAAGAAAAAGTTTAATTACTCTTACAGCCAAATGCTGTACATAGTTTTAACATAGGGTCCAAGCAACAGGAGGCTGAATTTGGTGAAAAGGTTGTTTTTACCCTTTCATTCTTCTTAATGCTGCAGTCAACTGAGTGGGACTAACAGAGTCTTCAGCTCTTCCACATTACCGGTGTAGATGGTGATTTTTTTTTCATATATTTTGTTTTAAAATGTGTACCAGTTGGATGATTGCTGTGGTGAACTGAAACAAGTCTCACTGTGGCTGGCCTGCCCAATTCGGTGAAATATTTAGTGAGGATGGTTATTCATTCAGCGGAACTGAGCAGTCCTCCAGCTCATGCTGTTTATAATTGAAAATGATTTCTGGGTGAGTGAGTTAATTATTTCTTGTTGTCTCACTACCCTCTACCTATTCTAAAACTGTGCATTGACCTTCAGGAACGGCTGAATTTCAGCCCTGTGCTTCCTAGCATATGCTGGTTATTTTGGTTGGGGTAATATTTACTGTTTCTCCTAGGAGGCTCAGACATAAATAAAAGTTTAGAGGACCTCTGGGTAAATATGTTCATGGTTCAGCACTTTAATGTGTCAATTAGCTACTAACAGTGTCAATAAATTGGACCTGTCAAAAATAATAGCTTCCTCGCCAGTCTTCATCTCCAGCTTTACCTGTGTGCCTCAAGAAATACATTACATACCATCAGAAATAGCAACAGTCAACTTTTCCATGCCTATAGTGAAAATTAACAAAGCAAGACTGCTTTCTTCAGACTTGGGTTTTATAACTAAGAAACACCTTTTGAAATCTTCATAAAGCCCTTTTCCTACTGACATCACTTGGGTTTTGTCCGAGTGAATAAAAAGGAGTAAGAACAGGGGGTCTGACTCAAAAGCACAGGTGTACCTACCACCCGCGTCTGAACTGAACGTTTTGGGGATATGGTTTTAAGTCATTGTGGAGGAAGTTTTACTCTGCCCGGTTGGATGAGAAGGGTGGTCATCTCACCCGGTTTTGGGTGACCACACTCTGGCTGTTGGCTGTGAGTCATCCTAGGCGTGCTGCTTCCTTTATCATGAATGGAGAAAAGGAGGTTTCTCCAGAGGGCAGCTCATCCTTCTACCATAGGAGTCTATCTTCTAGTTCAGACTTAACATACCTAATTGTAACAATAGACACTTCAACAAATCACTCTCTGTAAGGCCCTGAGCAACCTGATCTAGTTGGAGATATCCCTGTTCCTTGCAGGGGGGTTGGACTAGATGACCTTTGAAGGTCCCTTCCAGCCCTAACCATTCTATGATTCTATGATTCTATACCAACATGAAGGGCGTACAACAGTTAACTATTGTTGCATGAACTGTTGCATTTCTTTAGCAGGTGGGCTACAGAAGCACGTTGCAAATGAAAGAAGTCTGTACACGTGTCAACATGTACATAAATGGCAGTAGGTTGTGTTCGCAGATGTGCAGCACAGCACCTAAATTCAGTAGGACTGATAAAACGGAGTGTTACGTGGTACAAATTGCTTCTTGTGTGCTGCTCATTGCTCAAAGCTGTGAATCAATGGGGTTTTTAAAAATACTGTTCAAACACAGAGTGTTCATCCTGGAGCTGATGTGCCTCCAGCAGTAGCTGAAGTGGGTGGCAGTAAGGCGAGCAGAAGGCGGCCGCGCATCAGTGATAGCCATCTGCAGCTCAAGGACCTGCCAGCCAGACACAGATGTCTCTTTAATGAGTGTATCCAGTCTCTTTTTGAATCTCAGTAAACCTTTAAGCATCCACATGTCCTGTGGATGGATTTCTGGTGCCTGTGCAAGGAATTCCACAGCTTTCGTTGTGGAATTCACGTTGTTACATGAGCAAGCGCACTTTTTGTTTTGAATCTACTGCCTTCTGTTTTCATGAAATCTCCTCTTCCTGTTTTAATATATTATTTTCCTATATATTAAAGACTTCCGTGGAGGGTTGCTGGGATTTTTTTTGTTATTATATAAAATTTGGTGTAATAGGCAATGAAAACATGGTTTAGTTCTCAACATTTGAACCCACTGGAGATCAAAGCGAAAAGAATGAATACCCTAATAGTGGAAGCGCATTTTCATTTCAAATTAGATGTAACAACAGGTTATGAAGAAAAACATCTTGTGATGGTTATTCAGCTGTGTAAGATTGCAGTGTTCCGCCCTGTCAACAGTGACAGAAGATTATCACAGTCTTTCAATTACAAGATATCCTCGGAAGGGACAAGCGGCCACGCAACCTGTTGTCCTGCTGAAAGGCCCTGCCCTAGGGAGGTCCAGCTCAGAGCAGCCTCAGCCAGCACAGCAAAATTGTAGGTGGCTAAAGCCAGCCACATTTGTCCAGGCTTCAATATGGCAGTAGTTTGTTTTATCTCAAAGGGTTACTGCTGTCCATGAAACTAAGCACATGGGATTGAGTGCACCCTCATCAAGTTTGCTGATGACACCGACTGTGTGGTGTGGTTAACATGCTAGAAGGAAGGGATGCCATCCAGAGGGACCTTGACAGACTTGAGAGGTGGGCTTATGTGAACCTTGTGAAGTTTAAAAAGGCCAAGTACAAGGTCTTGTGCCTGGGTCGAGGCAATCCCAAGAACAACGACAGGCTGGGCGGAGCATGGATTGAGAACAGCCTGCAGGAGAAGGACTTGGGAGTGTTGGTTGATGAGAAGCTCAACATGAGCTGGCAATGTGTGCTGGCAGTCCACATTGTATCCTGGGCTGGAGCACCTCTCCTATGAAGAGAGGCTGAGAGAGCTGGGGTTGTTCAGCCTGGAGAAGAGAAGGCTCTGGGGAGACCTTCTAGCAGCTTTATAGTACCTAAAGGGGGCCTACAGGAAGGCTGGAGAGGGACTTTTTACAAGGATGTGTAGTGATAGGACAAGGGGCAATGGCTTTAAACTGAAAGAGGGCAGATTTAGATTAGATATAAGGAAGAAATTCTTCACTCTGAGGGTGGTGAGGCACTGGAACAGGTTGCCCAGAGAAGTTGTGGATGCCCCATCCCTGGAGGTTGGATGAGGCTTTGAGCAATCTGATCTAGTGGAAGATGTCTCTACTTATGGCAGTAGTGTTGGAACTAGATCATCTTTAAGGTCCTTTCAAACCCAAACCATTCTATGATTCTACTTCCTTGCAGAATGAGGGCCTTCTTGGATCCAAATCAAATCGTTGGCTTGTACAGGCAGGCTCAGGACCACAGCCAGGTTCAGTGCTGCCAATCTGCTGCCAGTGGTATTGCATCTGTGACACATGCACGACGAGCCTGACATGTAAGACTTGCTTTGTGTGCACAGAGTGGCTGTGCAACCTGTGACAGCAGCTGCACAGGCTATGTGTTGTTGCTCTTCAAAACCTCATGAGTACAACTTCTTGCAGATACCATACCTGATGCCACAGGATTATATTTTGCGGCCCTGGATACCACAGTATGTTTCTTATGAGCTGGGCTCATGTGACGGTACCCTGTGAAGGGCATATGTCACCTAGGGAAATACACTCCATGGTAAGGTGACATTACTCCAGCCAGGATCTGATTCAGCTGGCAATAGTGAATGCTTAATGCTGCACAGACGGAGA
This sequence comes from Tauraco erythrolophus, assembly GCF_009769465.1. Classification (NCBI taxonomy): domain Eukaryota; kingdom Metazoa; phylum Chordata; class Aves; order Musophagiformes; family Musophagidae; genus Tauraco; species Tauraco erythrolophus. The sequence continues at coordinate 77,799,069 of NC_141465.1, read as the reverse complement.
TGAGCTACAGTGAAACCTGTTGTGCTCTCAGTTCTCAGAAGTTCTCTCTTGCTCTTTCTCACCGCAGGCTACATCCAGGCCTGCAGAGGACTGATGATCTCCGCCGTCTGCCTGGGCTTCTTCGGTGCCATTTTTGGACTGGTTGGGATGAAGTGCACAAAAGTCGGAGGCTCCGATCAGACTAAAGCAAAAATAGCTTGTTTAGCTGGACTGATTTTCATACTCTCTGGTAAATATATCTTATTTCTCTAAGTTTGAGTGTTTGAAGTCGTATCAGAGCTGCTTCTTTTCCGCAGAAATCCGCGCACAATTCTCCGTGACTTCCTTGGCTTCAGGGTCAGGCCCAAAGCTCTTCTGTTGGCTCCACTGAATGGTTTGTCTTATGCTTTTCAGGGTTGTGCTCTATGACTAGTTGTTCCCTGTATGCAAACAGGATTACGTCTGAGTTCTTTGATCCTTCTTTTGTTGCACAAAAGTAAGTACTTCCCTATACCCATAAATCTTTTAAAGAAGTAGACCTTAAGTTTCATTCTGTGCACCAGAACCCATTTAAACAGAGAGCAGGGGCTTCTCCTGCTGGGCAGAGAAGGAGGGTGGGCTGCAGTTTTATTTAATCATATTTCCCAACTGTAGTAACCGTGTGCTGAAATTTAACGACCCAACACCTCCCCGTAGAGTGGTCGCTCGGTAATCTTTGTGCCCAGGCTTATTGCAGCTCGGCAGGGTTCTGCCCCACTTGCTGCAGAGCAGATGGGGTTAATCAGGAGTGAAGCTTGTGTTTGTGTCAGAGACTCAGCAAAAGGATTTCACAAGACAGAGGCTCTCATTAGGCGCATCGTTCGATAGGAAAGGAAGAAAATTATATCCTTAAGCTTTTGATAGAAGGTGGTTTCCATAAAGGTTTTGAGCAGTGCACGACCTTGGCTCCTCTTGAAGAGAGGTTTCAGCAGGCTCTGTGGACATTTTGCTAGCAGATTTTCAAATCCAGATGGCTGAAATTTGGATCATAAACCTTATCGTAACTCATGATCGTATAGGCACTAACATAAATGCTTTGACTGTATGTGTAATTAAATTTTAAGGGAGTGTTTACAGAATTGCAGGATCCATACCAGAAATAATGAGCATCTCTTAAGGACTCCCTGTAAAGCTGCATAAGTTCTCAGGACCTACAAAGGCAGCAATTCAGGAACCAGTGCTGGTATTTTGGATTCACACCTTATCCACCAAATCTGAAAACATTGGCTGTAAATTATACCATCCTAGACTTTATTGTTTTGGTTTCTTATCTAATGTAAAGTTATCTTTAAAGACAAGAATTTCAAAGTTTTCTTGGTGGTGATTCCAGAATATGTCAAGCATTGAGTATAAACTTCCCTGAGACCTGAGTAAGGGCTCAGTAAGGAACTCTAAGGTGTTCTGTTTTGTCTTGATAGAAAGAAAATAGTCTGAATAAATAATGGTAACTGGATCCACGTTTGTGGTAGGGCCGACACTGCTTCTTCAAAGCAAGTTCATATTAGTTTCCTCCATAATTCTGCTATAGTTCCTGTTTGTTTTATATGGTGAGGACAGGATCCAAATGCCTCCAAAAGAAACAAAGATGTGAGGTACTGTCAAGAAAATGGAGCCTGGCTGTATAACCAGAAGTTAATTATTCATCAGGCTTACTGTTCCTAGTGAAAAATACCATGATCGTTGCCAGAATTCCCTTTCCTACACTGTATTTCTACACTGTTCTGTTGCAAAAAAGCAGGCAGACCTCACAGTGGAATTTTACTGCGAGCAAATGAGAAGTTCAGTTTGAATATTGAAATAAAGGCAGTAAATCATCCTCTGCAGAAATTACCTTTTTCCTGAACAACTGGCATAGCTCAACTGCATGCACACATAATTGCGACTGCAAAGATAAAGGCAGAGAGGAAAGCCAGAAGTTGTAATTTGAGTTGCACCTGGTGTAGCTCATATTTGTGGCAGATTAAGCCAATGGTGGCATTCAACTCCTTCCTCTCTCAACCAGTGTAAAATACGTTGGAGTAATCTGTTTTGTTGCCTTCTCTGAACTCTTACTTTTGGCATGCGTTGCAGAAGCGTTTCACGTGCTTTGTGGGTATATGATGGAAATTTGGCATTGGCTCTTCACGGAGAGAGGGTGCCGCTTTGGGTTTTAACCCTTCACCTTTTCCTGCGCATTTCTCTTCTGAAGTTATTCTGGTGGTGTCAAAGACAGGCTTGAAATATTGTTAATGGAAAACGAATGACAGGAGATGTTTAGCGTCATCTCAGCCGTCAGAATTTCTCTCCAACCTCCTGCATTTGGAAGAGGTGCCCTGAGGTATAGGATGAATCAGACACCTGCCTAAAGCTGTTGGCCAAGAGACTTCTGCTGTGAATTTATGGACCTAACTGAGGAATGACAGGCACCATGGGGACACCCTAAAACCTGCCTTAGTTAGAAATCTTAGGCGGCACTTTATGCCCTGATGCGATATTTTGCATTGCCAATTTGAAACAGCTCCAAAGGAATGGCTTGGCTCTACGTAATAACACGTGCAGAGTCTTGGGGACAGCACGGGATGCTTTGGTGCTTGCAGTCAGGATGGATTTCATTTTTCTGCACATACCCAGGCAGGGACACCCTCCACTACACCAGGTTGCTCAAAGCCTCATCCAACCTGGCCTTGAACACTTCCAGGGATGGGGCATTCACAGCTTCTCTGGGCAACCTGTTCCAGTGCCTCACCACCCGCAGAGTGAAGAATTTCTTCCTTATATATAATCTAAATCTCCCCTCTTTCGGTTTAAAGCCATTGCCCCTTGTCCTGTCACTACACGCCCTTGTAAAAAGTCCCTCTCGAGCTTTCCTGTAGGCCCCCTTTAAGTACTGGAAGGCTGCAATAAGATCACCCTGGAGCCTTCTCTTCTCCAGGCTGAACAGCCCCAACTCTCTCAGCCTGTCTCCATAGCAGAGGTTCTCCAGCCCTTGGGTCATTTTTGTGGCCCTCCTCTGGACCTGCTCCAGCAGCTCCATGTCCTTCTTGTGCTGGGGACTCCAGAGCTGAATGCGGTATTCCAGGTGGGGTCTCATAAGAGCAGAGTAGAGGGGCAGAATCCCCTCCCTCAACCTGCTGGCCATGCTTCTCCTTTTTTTTTTTTCTTTTTTTTTTTTTTCTGGAGGTACCAATACATGTAAGGGTTTTTTCATGTGGTAAGGTTTTTTTACAGACTGGATTTTGATGGGAGGTTAAGGTTGGCTTCTTAAATGCTGAAAAGATGGATTGGATAAAATCCAGGGAGTCATACGCAGGTTGATATGCAACTGAAAATTTTAAATTTTCCTCATAAGCACCAGTGCAACTCAAAGAGTCTTTTATCTGTTTAAAGATGTGGAGGAAAGACCAATTAGGTCATCTCTGCAACTCATTAACCTAGCAGTGTGTTGGTCACCCGAGAAGGGTCCATATGTGCAATCTGTCCCTACAAGTCATCGTAACAAATGTTGTTTAAAAAATACAACAATCCCAAGAACAAAGGCCAGACCCCGTATCTTCTTTCCCAACTAGCAGGCAGCATTCATATAACCCCTTTCTACCTGGTTGAACCCAACATAATCTTGATTTCTTTTCTGTACAACTGAAGAGCTTCAGGAGAGGAGATGGCAATTGGTCTTCTTATATCTCTCCTGGTAGCCTCTGGCCAACTGTTTAATGTCATTAGATGGAAATGTGGAAACGAACTTGTGTTTCCCACTTTCTAGGCAAGTGGTCTTGGTGAGTAAGCTGTTCCAGCAAAGCCTTCCTGGGTCTTGGTCCAGCTGTGTTCTCCAGCACCACAGTGGTCTGCACCGACTTTTGTGGGGAGCTGGACCCTGATCCACGTATCTTAGGTGTGCTCTGGCAGTGCCTGCAGGGATGGAGGGATCCCCAGAGTGGGGCTAACCTCAGTTCGGAGTTAGGCACTTTGCTCTGCCTTCACAGCTCATTCAAAGAGGTGCCTCGAGGGTGCGATTCATATTTTAGAAGTGAACTTTGTGTGTATTTCTTGTGTGTTGACTCTAATGGGATCCTAGATGACGAGCTCTGATGTAGAGATCTGCTTCTAATCAGAGAATCCCCTGTCCTCAAATAGACAGAAATCTGCTGAAGTCTTGTGAAAATGGTAACACATGGTTGGAAATGTGAGTTAGAATTAAAGCTTTACATATTTGGCAGATTTCAAAGTCAAACGGGGCTGGGTGAAGAGTTTGCCAGGGTGAAAGGCAGCTGAGCTGTGGTTTCCAGCAGCTTAATTTGGAGGTTGGGTGCCTAAGTCCCACACTGGCTATGGAAAATGTTTGAGGAAATCTGATCCTTTTTTAGGAAGGGATGATAAATAAGAACTCTGCTTAGGATTGTGTGACCAAAAAATGAAAAAGCAGTCTAGAAATTAGAGCACTAGCGAGGCCATCTGAAGAGTCAGGCACAAGCCCTCACTGAGTGTCCTACCTCTGAGCTATACAACCCTTTTTGGCAATAAGTCCCCAAATCAGAAATGACTTGAACCTGGGTGCCCATAGCATCTAACACTGATATCCTAAGTGTGGCTTTTTCTCTCTGTGTGACTTTTAAAAAAAAGTCTGTGCTTTACCTCTGGGTGGAATCTCAAGAAAACATGGAGAAGTGATTTTTTGATTCTTCAGCCAGTGTTTGGCCCCTTGTGACCTGTTATAGATGTCGCTACATCATTTTCTGGGTGCCCAGGCTCACTGGCAATTTTTGAATGTTTCCACAGTGTCATCTTTGTGAAGATGAGTTTTGTAGAACAGCTTAGAGGTGTTTTCAGTTATGTATTTCAGCTCATGTTAAATTAAGATCTGTTCACGTGGAATCAACTGCACAGTCTTTCAGTTGTACAGGCATTATAACAAGCAGAGGCTTTGATTCAGCTGCCTCTTGCCTCACCAGAGCTTACAATAAATAAAAAAAACTTACTGAGAAAGGCTTAAATGGCACAGCCACCTGCCCAATAACTGCGGCTGGATGTGGGACAGGAGCCTGTGTTTTGAACACAGGATCCTAGCAGTCAGAAGGAGATAGAGGTTTCCTCAAGGAGCAACTGGAGCAGAGAAGAAGGAGCAGAAGACGGTGTCCTGGTAATGAGGAATACGAGACACCCGAGACTGTTGCGCCTGTGGTCTAATGCGGGTCATCCTGAAAGTGTTGGAGAGAGCGGCACCTTGGGCAAAGAGCTGGGGAGTGGCGCAGAGAAGCGGCACCCATAGCTTGCCACTCGTCTTGAGGCTTCAGAGCTCAGGTTATGGGCTCTGAGTTCAGGCAGAGGGAGGAAAGGAATGTCTTCCCTGTGCCCTTCTTTTCCTTCATTTGCTACTGTTGTTTTGGAAACTTGGATTTACCCTTGTGTGGCAGTGATCTTAAAGCACCACCACATCCTCTTGAAGTCAACCTGAGCAATTTTTGGCTGCAAACAAATGGTGACTGCCCTGGGGTGGCAGAGGAGACCACCACTGGTCACCTGCAGCAGTGCCCAAGGGCTCGGAGGGCAGCAATGTCTTCCAGCCTGAATCCAGCCACAGGGACTAGAGAAGCGGAAAGTTGTTGGCACGTGCACGTGTGCGTGTGTACACACATGTACATCTGCATATGTGTGTGTGTATGTGCACATCTATGCATATATCAGATACATCTGTGTATGTATATGCATATATTGCACATGTGTTTGTCTACATATTGCTTATGCATATTATATATATGTATAAAAACCTCATGTTTTAAGCAGGCTGGAGCATGGATAGGGAGGGAGGGAGATCCTGGGAGCCAAAAGGGAGAGTTAAGGAGAGTTGTAGGCAGCAGCTGTAGTGCTGGCTCAGTGAAAGCCCAAGTCCTGCTTGAGAGCCTGCAGGAATGAACCTGAAATGGTCCAAGAGGACAGGAGCTGTGCGCTGTGAATGTGTCAAAGAATCATGGAACCTCCACAGCCGAGCAGTCCAGGAGATGTGGAAAAGCCGGGCACCCTGGCGGGCTGTGCGGGGAGATGAGCATTGCCCAAGTGTTCACAGGGACAGAGTTTGCCTCCCAAGTAAGACGGAAATAATGAAAAGAACACGGGTGAACGGCAGAGCTGCTGAAATTGCAATGAATAATGTGTGTGTCAAGGGAAAGATATTCAGGAAGAAAAAAAATTTAGTTCTTTTATTATTAAAAAAACCTGTTAAATTCATGCTTTTTGTTGTTAAACCCATTTATTAATTTCCTGTAGGTATGAATTAGGAGCAGCTTTGTTCATTGGATGGGCTGGAGCTTCACTCTGCATAATTGGTGGCAGTATATTCTGCTTCTCAATAGCTGAAAACAGTCACTCTCCAAGGTAAAACACAAGTTGTACTTATTGAAAGAAATCAGTACTGGCTCATTTGTACCTGCTATACGTTTGTGGGTTGATCACTTTTCCAAAACACTTTGTAGTGAGGTTCAGAAAAAGATTGTGCAGATAAAAGAAAATAATAGGATTCAAGGATAATGCTGTGTTCATGAATGTAATCAAGAAAAGCTATTGACTCAGAACAAATACTTGTGTTATATATACGTGATAAATTTACTACAGCTGGAAGGAAATATGTTCACAGGTGTAGGAAGAGTGCTCAGGTCACGTTATAGCTGTGAATAGACAATGTTATTTAATCTGAAATCATCAGATCAAAAGCGAGAGAGGTTAAGAGCAGCAGTGGTGGCAGGGGGATCTCCAGAAGCAGAAGAGGGATGACAGCAAAGAGGCACAGCTGGAGGGAGCAACTGTTCACCTCGGATCTGCCACAGCCTAAATATTTCATAATTGGGTCCTAATTTACTTGGGTGAGGACATGGGATACAAGTTTATAAAGAAGTGAATTGCAAAGAGAGATGCTGAAGGGGAGGTGTCAAACCAGAATGAGACCACAGAGGCAAGGAAGGTGTTCCCTGCCCTCTCCCCTGAAATGTATAGGTACGTTCCTATACATTGCCTCTAGTTTGATATTGCGGTGACGCTTGGATACAGAGATGTTACCTGACTGTGGGATGAGCTGTAAATTGTCAATCCTCTTTTCTTTTCAGGAGGGGGTATGCATATAATGGAGCCACATCTGTGATGTCTTCTCGTACAAAAGTCCACAACAGTATCCCAGACAAAACCCCACCAAAGCACTTTGACAAGAACGCTTACGTTTAATTGTACTGTTGGGAGATTCAAAGCGTTTTAAAAATTATTTTGTACGTTTCCTGCGGAGTGATTTCCCCCCCGCCCCAACCCCAATGTAGTTACCACTAAGAGAACGACTTTTTAAACATTTAACTTGCAGCTTTTTACATATTGATGTAAATTTTATTGTATAATATTTTAAGATTGATGTTGGTATTGTAAAGTTTATACCTGGAAATCATGAGCTTATGTTGCTTTCTTGAAAAAAATAAATGGGTTATTTACCAATTCAGGATGTCAGTTGCTTACGGGAACGGTGTCACACGCATCATACTGACTGCAGCGCATCATCGCAACTGCTTCCGAAATGGGTTCGGTCCTGGGCAAAACAGCCATTCTCTGTGCAGGTCAGCGTGTGAAGTAGCTCGCCACTGATTAGCAGGGACACGGGAATTGCAGAGCGTGTCGTAACTGCAGGGCCAGACGACGAGGGTCAATGGGAATCAGCAGGCTCTTACCTCCTTCTCACATTGCCGACGTGGACAAACGTGCAACTTACTCAATTCGGTGCCATAGGAATAAGAAGAGGAAGAGCCTGGGTGAAGTGAGAATAAGTATGGGATCTGGGGAGGCAGGAGCAGGTACTAAGAAGAGACAGGGCCCATTGTTACAAAAACAGTCACTAGAGAGGGTCCTGCACAGCCCAGGAAGAACACACACAGGAGAAGAAGGATGCACACGTGATCGTGAGCTTTTGTGTGCATGGCAGGGAGAGAAAAGGCTGAGGCTGCAGCCTTTGGGTTTTGTGGTGGGCAAGACAAAGCTTGGAGATGGTTCCTGCCTTCTGCATTTGCTTTGTGCCATTGGGCTCTCGCTCTGCCTCAGCGCTCACCCTCGGCTCCAGAATGGCTCCAAGCGACTGGGTTATGAAAGGGAAGAAAGAACCCTGGCAGTACCAGCTGGCCTGCTCTGCCAATGGCACTCATAGAATCACAGAACAGTTTGGGTTGGAAGGGACCTTAAAGATCACCTAGCTCCAACTCCAAGGGACACTTTCCACTAGACAAGGTTGCTCAAAGCCCCATCCAACCTGGCCTTGAACACCTCTAGGGCTCCAGGGATAGGGCCATCCACAACTTCTCTGGGCAACCTGTTCCAGTGCCTCACTCACCACCCTCAATGTCAAAAATTTCTTCCCTATATCTAATATAATCTGCCCTCTTTCAGTTTAAATCCATTGCCCCTTGTCCTATCACTACACACCCTTGTAAAAAGTCCCTCTCCAGCTTTCCTGTAGGCCCCCTTTAAGTACTGGAAGGCTACAATAAGATCACCCCGGAGCCTTCTCTTCTCCAGGCTCAACAGCCCCAACTCTCTCAGCCTGTCTCCATAGCAGAGGTGCTCCAGCCCTTGGATCATTTTTGTGGCCCTCCTCTGGACCTGCTCCAGCAGCTCCATGTCCTTCTTGTGCTGGGGACTCCAGAGCTGAACGCAGTATTCCAGGTGGGGTCTCATAAGAGTGGAGTAGAGGGGCAGAATCACCTCCCTCGAACTGCTGGCCACGCTTCTTTGGATGCAGCCCAGGCATGACCAAATAGGAGGAGGCAATATTTAACAGCACCTTTTTAGATAATCCTGAATTAATGATAATGGTTCAAAAATTAACCTGTCCATAGGAATGTGATGGATTTTGAGGGAATATTTGTACAATGAGTCAATAATGAGATCAGAGATTATGAATAACCAAAAAATGCTTCTTAGACTGAGATCCGAAATTTAGACACACACTCGAGTCTGTCTTGATGTTTGAACAGATGGACCCTCGGAGCTTCAATACATTGGTTATTTTGGGATAAAGATGTAAATATAAAAAAATGAATAGTCCTATTTATTAATAGGCACAGTAGGATAGAAAAGGTTTTGCATACATCGGAATTACAAAGGCAGTCAAGGTTCTTTTTATCTTACTTTACTTTTGTATTTCCTTTAAGTCAAAACACCATTGTGTTTTTTTAAGGCGGCAGCCAATATGGACAAAACAAAAATATGAAAGTACTTGCGCAATGGCAGGTCAGTACTTTCCTCAACTTAGCTTGACATTTGATTTTTTTTTAAATTTTTGTGATTTTATATTAACTAAGATTCAACTCTAATAAAAAAAAAAAGGACTTTGCAAAATAAGAGGCATTTAAGAATAACTAGTTTTATAGCTGAGGTATTTTTTTCCTTTTCATTTGGTGTTTATTGTAAACCATGTAAGAAACTTAACATTTTAATACATGGAAATATTTTATTTAAAATGTTCACAATTTTATATAAAGTTTATGATAAAATACAAGAAAATATGCATTTAAAAAATCTATAAAGTAATACTCTGGAGTAAATTCTGATCATTGGTTAACAGGCTTTCTTGCAAGACCAGTTTCAATCTTTAATGTAAACATTAGAGGCAAAATCTTCACCTCAGTGAAATCAAAGAGACTTTCACCACTGAGTTGATGAGAAATAAGAATTATTAACTCTCAATTTCCAAACAGACATGGCCGGCAATGTGTATATGAATATTCTTGTTTCAAATTCAGGACTGAAAGACACCAGAGCTCTGTAAACAGTATTCCTTGTTATTACATGACCAATATGAGAAAGGAATAGCAAACACTAGGTGTTCTCAAGTACATTTTCAACCCCAGCAGAAACTGATGGCAGTGCTTTCCATCAGGAATGCAACAATTATACTTCTGAAGAATCACTCCAATCTGTTACAGTAACTAAGCTGCTTTTTAACATGCTTGTATTATCAGCTTCACCAAGGCCTGTTAAAATAAGAAAAAAACATTAACAATTGGTAACAATATTTTGGGGGTATTTTTACTTTGTATTTTTCTATGAGATAAAATTACATGCTATGTGAGCAAACACCTGTGGACTTCAGGAAGTTCAGAATTTCAACCAGTGAGGAAATTACAAGTGTTGGTAATACGAAGGCTGTTTCTATCACAGAATACAACGCACAGTACAAACAGTCAGTGTCAACATTACTTCCCCTTTAAAAATAACCTGGACTATCTATATAACTGACACAGCTTTAACCTTTAAGTATATTGAAATGTTAAGGGCTAGAAACTACTATATAAGTCCTATGTAAGATTGAGGCTATTACTTTATCAGTAGCTCAAATATTTATCTCAGCCTGGTAGGTCACTAAGATGTCTTGAACAAACCTGAAACTTGATTGACAAAGTAAGAAAATTTCCCTCCTCCCTTAAATTTGAGAAAGGATTAAAAAAAAAAAAAAATCCTGGAAGATTAATTTTTCAGACGAGGTTGAAGCCTGATAGTATTATACGTTTTAAAATCTCAAATTTAAGTTTCTTGGCATCTCTGTGTATTCATGTGTGTGTGTTCTTTATGTGTAAGTATGTACCATCAATATCATAGACGATATTTATATGACATAAACCCAAGCACGCAGTTTTTCTTGTTCTTTTCTTATAAAATACCATATGTTGAATTACAACGTGTAATACAGTATGCTTAAGTTCTCCTCTAGCTGCGTCAGGCGCTTAAGGCTTACGATGTAGAAGCACAAATACGTTACCTTCCTCCTTTGGTACACTTCTCTTTGGAAGACCCCATGCTTGCACCACAGATGCCGTGTTTGACTCATTCTTCTGAACTGTTGATGCCTTCTGACCTCTATCATCTTTCATCAATATAAAGTTATCTTCTACTGATGATGTATCCCAATCATCTTCACTACCTTCTGTAGGCTAGTAAGGAGAATAAAAAACATGCATTTTTTTTCTGTCCATTCAAGTTGTGCTGAGATCTTTCATTAACTCAACAGTGTGAAACTGCAGAAGAAAAATGCACTGGCACCTGGCTTGTATGACATCTATCACCACGGTTTTAAAATCCACATAATTAAATTACCTAAATTATATTAATTCACTATTATAGTTCCAAAGCTAAAAGTTGTTTTTTTTTTTTTTAAGTTAGGAACTGCGAAGGTTAAAAGTTCTGTCAGTTTCATAACTTTTAACCTTTGCAGTTCCTAACTTAAAAAAAACTTACGTTTCATAACTGGCAGAAACCTATGTTTTCAGGTATTACATTGTCCAACTTAAAAAAGGATCATTTTTCTGGGATAGCTTTTCGAATGAGATGGAGAATCCTTTAAACATTAGAACGTATATTACTTCCATGAAAATAAAGACATGACGTTATCATGCAAGTTGGCAGTTTAGTTTGCTATATAAGCATTCTGTATTCACACTGGAAAACTTAATATTGCAATAAAGGCCTTTTCAATTTAAAACTAATTTATTTAAAGAGAAAATTAAATACTGAAAGTTGAAAAAATCACATGGTGCTCAAAGTTAAAATATGTATTCCTCTCGAGACTCACTGTCAGCATGTATGAGTATCTTTTTAATTAAGTGGTGTATTTGCATAACGACTTCCCCAAATGAGAGTCAAGTCAAACAGATGAACCTGAAGGCAGCGAGTCCATGGTCCTTCTTATCTCACCTGCCTCAGAACTAAATATCTTCTTTCGGCTTTTGAAAGAAGAGCTACAGCATTTCCCTATTTGTCAGTCAGATGCGGTTCAAGGGAATCGAGGCATTACTAGAGAGCTCAACTGTGGAAAGTGAAAGGTGGTTTCTCACAAAGCCAAACCCTTATTTCACAGGAGCCCCTCATAATTACAGTAAGATACAGAATGCGCTTCTGTTGTGCAGAAGAAAGACTCAGATGCTCTTAGAAAACAATGTCAGGTATGTACATACTAGGGAAAAATCAACAAATACGAACGTGTCGTGTGTCTCGAAAGAAGGGAAGAGACTGCAGTAATGCTCTATCTTGCAACATAATTCAATTTTGACTTTGCGAACTGTTTTTCAAAACCTGACAGATGTGCTCAGTGTGCTGTATTATTAACATACCAGGATTCAACATTTCGCTGGTTTAAATTATCTGCATTTGAAGGGTGTGGTAATGGGAAAGTCAGTCACATATATTGAGAAATGCTGGAGGAAGAGTTTCCTCAAACATTCACTAAGTCCCAAGTGATTTTTCAAGTACAAAATAAAAAGAAAAATGTCAACTTCAAACAGAATTCAGTTTTGATCAAGTGTAAATACACAGCTAAAAAACTGCTAAAAACTGCTAAACAGTTTTATTAACTCAAAGACTTACTCCAAAGAAATACCATAATTCATACAGCATTTGGTACAGTTGAACTCAGGTAATACAGCCTCAGGTAAGCACAAAATTAATTTTCTCTAAAATGTTTATGAAGTAACTTCTGTAAAACATGACCTTTATAAAACATATGACAATGGGATGCCTTATAAAGGTTTTATGGTATTGTGGGTTTTGAGAACGACCATTAGCAGAGATAAGTATTTAAGCTATTAGTATTTAAGCTAATTAAAAAAAAAGGATTTTCGGTGAAACCATCATTCCAATGGCATTTTGTGCTTATGTCTTTGGGCACCTCTGAAAATCCCACCTAAAATTTAAAGAATTAACTTGAACTATGTATCTACATTTAAACATACAAATGTGGACGTGAATATATGCACATTCATACACAATTAGCAAAGAATACAAGATGGTGTGTTTTTCTGTAAAGATTCCAGAAACAAAGTATCAACACCTGCCCCAGGTTCATAAACTAATTTCAAACTAATCGCATTCATACAGCAACACGTCACTGTGTTAATACATCAGGGACACGATGTATTCTAAATGAATTACAGCAAAAATGTTTTTCATGGAATGGTTTGGGTTGGAAAAGACCTTTAGAGATCATCTAGTCCAACCTCTCTGCCATGGGCAGGAACATCTTTCACTATACCAGGTTGCTCAAAGCGCTGTCCAACCTGACTTCCCATGATGGGCCATCCACAACTCCTCGGGGCAATCTGTTCCTGTGTCTCACCACCCTCATCATAAAAAATTTCCTCCTGACATCCAGCCTAAACCTACTCTCAGTTTAAAACCATTGTGCCTTGTCCTGTCACTACAGGCCTTGGTAAAAAGTCTTTCTCCATCTTTCCTATAAGCCCCCTTCATATTTTGAAAGGCTGCAACTAGGTGTCCCTGAGCCTTCTCTCCTCCAGGCTGAACAAACCCAACTCTCTCAGTCCTTCCTCATAGAAGAGGTGTTCCAGTCCTCTCAACATTTTTGTGGCCTTCCTCTGGACCTGCTCCAACAGGTCCATGTCTTTCTTTTAGTGGGGATCCCAGAGCTGAACGCAGTATTCCAGGTGGGGTCTTGCAGAGCAGAGCAGAGGGGGAGAATGACCTCCCTCGACCTGCTGGACATTCTTTTTTTTCCGCTCTTGAAGCTGAAATTCCCTAAGACAGTGGCAAATTTTCTATAGATCGTTACAAAATGTAACATTCCCTAAATTTATCTGTGAATATTTTACAGTCCTGTATCATCTGACATTGCAGAGAATTTGAAAGTAACATTTGGAAAGAAAATTACACTGTAATAGTCATGTCTGAGTTGATGGTAATTTTGAGTCTGGTGTGATTTGCAGCTCCCACACAATCAATGGACAATCACCAGTGGCAATTAAAAGCACATAGGTTAAATGTGATTACCCTACCATTAAAACTAAAGTTAATTAAGACCAGCACTCCTCTCTGGAAACCGAAACAGAAGTGTCACTGTTTTTGGGAGGAGTGATAAATTTCAGATTTCACTGTTAGTCAGGAAGCCCTAAGGTATTAGTTTTATTATAGATAACAGGATTTTCAGTAATTATTATTTGCTTATTTAGTGAAAAAATTTTTTTTTGAATGCTAGAACTACTAGCTGGCTGTCTACTTCAGTATAATAACAACTACTAAACCTGAAATAAACAGCACTATCTGCTGTTGACTTCTCATTTGGAGTAACTTTTGTTCTTTTTAAAAAATTGTTCGGGCAAAGAGCAATTTGCATCAAAGTGGCTTACCAATTATAAAGCCCTGAACTGAGAGGAAGACTGGGACCCTAAGAGCCTGAGGGGCAAAGAATAAGTTGCGTTACTATGCTGATTGTGAACATATGCCATACTTCATGGACAGACATCGGCGATATATCTGATGTAGTTTGAAAACAGATATGATTGTAAAAATATGCAGCAGAACAAAGACCATACTCAGAAATTCAATTTGTCCCCTCATTAAAACGTTTTTAAAAGTTCCATATCAGATAAAGCTCTAGAAATAAAAATATTTTAAAATATTAGATAAGCAAGTACATTTTCTTCCCCATCAAAACAAGATACTAGGCAAGCAAGTAAAGAAGGTCTCTCTTGATGCTGCTAGAATAGCAGATAAAAATGATACCAATTGTGCCCAAACTTTGGGCTAGCTGTAGTGATCCAAAACAGTGATGGTATAAGCTAATAAGTAGAGTGGATGAAGAGGTCATTTGCCCCAGCTCACTTGCTAGCATTTTTCTATATACCAGTGCAGATGTACCCAAAAAGACTACTTAGTTATAATTCCAAAACTGTATTTGAAAATTAAGCTCTTCACTGCCTCAGAACGGTTTCAGCATGAAAAAAAAAAAAGTAATAGATATATATCTAGTTCAATTACTTAATGAAATAATAATGGCTATTAAAAGTGATACCTTCGGTTCTTGAACCTCTTCTTTCTTAATAAATGCCTGTGCAACATTAATCCCTCCAGCTGGTTTGTTCTTATTTCCATGGTTAGAAAGACTCTTTCCAACTTGTTTGGTCAGTTTCTGAATGACTGTTCCTAAAGTTCATAAAAAATTATATTGACAGTTTCCATTCAAGAGTAAGGGGCTTTACTGTAAACCCTCTAGAAATCTCCCACAAAGTAAAAAGAAGTAAAAGGCTGAGAAAAACTGTTCTAGACAGAAGTCCCTCTGAGGCACAGATTGTCTCTTTTTCTGCATTTCTATAAAATAGCATGATACACATGTAATTTGAACCGACATCTCTAACTACTGTATTAACCTAAACACATTAGTAAAAACATGAAGTGCACGCCAATATACATAAACTCAAGACTAGATAGTCTGCCTACGTTCTGGTTTCTAACATGGAAATATCATCAGGAAATGCAAAATCATGCACAGCTGTTACAAGATGCATATACAAAAGTAGCAAAAAAACCTTTTGAAGTTTTCAAAGGTGTTTCAGTTTCTTCAATTTCACTCTCTTCTGTCTCACTCATATTGCTTTTGCCAGAAACCTTCTGAAAAGCACTGACTTTGCTGCTTGATGTTTTTGGCTGCTTTTGCAATAATTCTGGTGATATGTAAGACTGCTTAATATCGTCTTCATCTGCTTCTTCCTCTGAACTGAATGGTGAAGTTCTAAGCAAAAACACACACAACCCAAGAAATTACTGTGTTTCAGTGACTGCATTGATATATAGATTAAGCTTCCTTGTGTTTTCCTGTCCAGTAACACGTGCAGTTTTCTTACATGAAAAAAACAGGAGCTCACATAAATGCTAACTACCCATAAAACTATTTAAAAGAAATCATGCTGCTAAGTAAACTCAGAAAGTTATCACAAAATGATCTCTCATATAGACATGATTATTTCCATCTATGGAACTATCTTTACAAAACAGACCGATATATAACAAGTCTTGCCAGGCAAACAAATACAGGCTTCCATGGATCAGCAAGGAGAGAAAAATTCAGGATCAAGGAATCTGCACCACAGAAAGTTTGTTCTGGTATTCTGTTAGATGAAAATAATTCAGGAATCTTTCAGTGCAGGAAACTACAACGTAATGTGCCTGATGTGGAATCTGGAATATAGTGTTTAATTTTGGTCATAATAAGAAAACATCAATAAACAGAAAAAAATAAGTTCACCAAAGTCTAAATGCTTTTAACTGGCTCAGAAAAAGCATCTGAGAATGAAACTAAAGGAAATTATACTACCTATTTTATTGAATGTCTCTCTCTGGTTCACAATAAAGAATACATCTGCTGAAAAGAGAACCTGCTATCCTTCAGAGATTATAATAACAGATGCAAATGGACTAATACTTTAAAACAAAATATGAAATATGCAGTCCAGAAAGTGTTTATAATTTCAGGTTACTAATACCTTCTGCATGGCAAACATGAATATTCAGTTATGAAAAATGTTTTCTTCAAAAACACAAAGGAAAAAAAAACATACGTGATGCTAGATGTCTTTCTGGAAACTCCATCTCCAAAAAGCTTCCTGGATCGAAAAATAACAGGACAAGTTATTTCAAGACTGACAGTCAGAACTAAGTAAGCATAAAGTTTATATAGAAGTAGCGTGAATTCTTTGCTTAATTCTTACAATATTAGAAGGAAATGTTCACATCAGTCACAAAAAGCCAAACCCATAGGATTGATACCTGAGATATGAATACTATGAGAAGAGCATCTCTTACTTTGGTGTAGATGTATTCTCAGCAATGGCTGCTCTTTGTTCAGCTGGCCGGACAGCTGTTGAAGACCGTTTTACTGGTTTTCGTGGTGTGGCAGATGAGGAAATTCCCAATTGACTGAACCTCTGTTTATCTACAAGAGAAGTTATCTATCTCATTATCAGAAACAATGTTTGGTATCTTTTGCATTTAATTTCTAAAATTAAAGATGTCTCTGCTGCAGATTGTAGTTTTACAAAAAAAGAAGAAAAAAACTGCTTCAAAGCAGTTCAGAGTTACCAGGTATCTTGTCAATATGGTAGGGATTTTTCTGCAGTTAAATACAATGTCAAAAACTCTTTAAAGGAAACTGTTTAGTTGGCCACAACTATATAGAATATTTATATGAAAAATTATGAAAGCGGCTATACAGAAATGTTGCTAAATAAAACCTTAAATAGCAGTTATAAAATGTAAGAGAAAAAAAACAACAAAGCATTTTAACCTTCTGAAGGAAGCTGAGGATAGGAAACAGGTCTATTACAAGATGATGATTTCTCTTCAACCCTAAAGCTAACTTGGCGTTCAAGATGCTCTCGAATTCGCTGAATGTCAGGCTCTTGCTTCTGTTTGCATTGTCTAGCAGATTCAATAGCACGCAAAATTTTATTTAAGCGATCATTTGGGATACCACGAACACCCTAAGGAAATAAATTGTATTGTAAACACAAGGGCTGTTATTTCTGGGATTTATATCCTACAATCATATGCACTCTTTTAAACTTCAAATACCACAAAGCTTCATAGCAAAATCATAAAAGTTGGTAACACTGCTCACAGGTGTAGCCATATTCTCCACAGATGTAATTTGATGGACATCCTCTCAGGGTAATGAATTACACTTATTTATAACACATGGAAAGTTAGCTTTGGATTTTATAGGCTGAGGGTTGTGGTACAATGGTGAAAGAGAATAGCAAAAAAGTGAGACAAAGATTATCCCCCTTTTAAATAACTCAAAATAATCTTACTGCTTTAATTCCCAAGGATTCCAGCTTCTCCTCCAGGGCTTGCTCCAAAACAACTCGTAACTCTTTAGTTAAAGAAGGATCAGTCTTCAAAGCATTTATTAAATAGTGGTTACTTCTACCTGTTTTATAATCATCTTTCTCAATTTCTGAAATAAGAATGCAAAAATGCATTCAAGATACATTTGAAAAATCCACAGTACATGAGACAATTAAAAACTGCACTGAAGCATATGCTTTTTAGAAACATCATAGACAAAATGTGCACTTTTTGTCTACACGAAGTTGTATTCTTTTTTAAATCTTGGGCTAGCTTACAAATGTCAGCTCACTTGGAATCTATAACTCAGCACCATCATAAGTATCTTTTATTTTTCTTGTTATAGAATCACTATAAAGATATATGCCTGAATATTTAGCAATGAAGATCTTTACTTTTAGAACCGTACTTAGAACCTTCTGATAAAGAAAGATTATCTTCTGATACTTAAGTTCGCTAAAAGTGGTATTTCAAATCAAAGCTCAACTCTAGCAAAATTTAAAACAGGAATACGATGAACTCGTTCTCAAGAAAGCTTCGAACAACACAACGTTCTCTGATAAAACACACCTACTGAAATCAAATCTTCGGAAAGTTGTAACACTTTCAAAATTCTTGGTAAAGACAAAACCTTAGTCTGAGGCAGATCGTTTCACAGAAAATACATGACAGATAATACTTATCTTCAAAACTCTTTCAAGGACAAAGTTCAGTGTCGTGTTTTCTTCTATGCAGGTCTATGACATCATGCATACTTAAAAGCAGACAAAGAAGTTTCCATCTCTTTCCCTTGCTTTAAGTGTCAGTAATGACACAAACTCTTATGCAAGAAATAAAGAACCATCTAGACAGATTCTTCCATTGAAATTAAAGATTGACATTTAGGGCCATACAAGGGAGTAAAGAAGCAAAACATACCCATTTGGAACCTACATACGAAGTGTCTCTGGCAAGACAAAGTTTTACTGAATGCCACTTAGATCAAGCAAACCAATAATCTGTAGGATCATGGCAGCTGCTTTGGTCTGACGGTGGTCAGCAAAGCTGGCAAAGCTTAGACAGAGGGGTACACAACATCCCAGGAAAGCACGCTGTAAACCACACCCCCAATTTTGCCTCCTGAAATAAAAGGTAAATCTTGGGCAGGAGTTTTTCTCTTTCCAGTATGCCTTACAGGGCAGCAGTCATTTGCCAACCCACAGACAAGGGTATAAATGAAGGAATAATTCCATATTGTGACTTTCAAATATTTTATTTCAAAGAAAATGTGCCACTTTTCCTATTTTTAAGCAATGACTGTTTAAAAAGTAGTTCCATTTAGTTTTCGTTTTTCTTTAAGGGAAAGATAAGCATCCTGAAGAGGAACCCAAAAAAGCCTCAAGATACAGAAATGATATTAGGTTACTTTGAGGAAGTGACCTCTGATGGATCCTGGAAAGAACTACAGGTAATGAAAACTGAAGAAGACTTCAGCTACCATACTAAGATATTTGTGTTGAAAAGGACAGAATCTGGCTGAAATCTTAACTGGCTTTGGGAACTGTGTGGACAACTCAGTCCCTGACAGATTAAAAGTGATTTGGCTGGAGAGGTGAGTTCTAGAAGAGGCAAGCTACTGGTCAGTGTGGAAACAAAGGTTTATCAGACTATCCTCAGTCAGGAAAAGGTGCATTATCTGGTATGGAATCCTCTCCGAAATGAGACATTTTAAAGCGGAAGGCTGCCGAGAGCCTTCTGAAATTCCTGTCCCTTTCAGATGTTAATACTTACAATAAAACAGATCCATCTCAAATCGGTTTTAAACTCATAATTACTACATATTACATAATATGGGCAACAAGACTATCCAACATTATCCTAATTAATGACAATATTAATTTTTGCTAATTAACTTCAGCCAAATCCTCTTTGTGGAGCCAACTATTTAAGAAACTGTTCTCTTATTCATTTTTGGTGTTTTTTTTAAAAAAAAAAAACCTGAACACTAGGATTTGACAGCTTTGGAGACAAGGGACCTTAAGTCTGGTCCACTGTCACAGCTCCTACATAACCCTATGAAATAATCTGCTGAGTCAAGAATTTTCACACTCTCCCTTACAAATAGCTGTCACCAAAACAAAACAAAAAAATCCTGGTCTGTCTTTTCAGACTGCATTCCTTCTTTTTCTGTTTTGTACTGCAGGCCATGCCTTTAGGCACAGCAGAAGAATCAAAGACAATCCATCAAGAGAAAAGATGGCAAGCAAGAGAAACAGCAGAAAGAACGGCAAAAATGCGAGCAGTCTTTATTTCAAATTGTTCAGAGTCACTGGATTTTCCCTGGGGAAACCTCCCACTTATGCACAGATATATACAGACAACAATTTTGTTTTCAAAATAGTGTTAATTCCATCAAAATTTAAACTCATTGGCTACAAGGGTCACGACTGATTTTGATTTTTGCACACTGTACAGATTATGAAGCTATTCAGCTCTTTGGTGTTTCATCTAAAGTACTGTTAGCCTTCTTCAGGAGAAGAATACCAAGCAGGATGGTATTTCTTCTCTTATATACTTTCTTTTCTGTCACTGTAAACATGGCCTTCTCCAAGTTTTCTTCAGATGAAACAGAAGAAGAGTGGCCAACACTGGGCTACGTAATTCCATTCAGAATGGCACAACCTTGGCTGGAGCTATGGCCGCTTAGAGGCAGGTGTAACTTAGACCACTTGCAAAAGTATCTTTGGTGCAACTATGAAAGTAGGCAACTTCAACCTCCACCATCAACCTCCTCCTTCTGTCTCAACTCTTTATCCTCTTAAGCAGAGTTTGAAAAAGAAGTGAGCACACATTGCAATAGCGTCAACACCCAGAATTTCCTAGTAAGGGGGTATTCTCCATCAAGTATTTTTGCTCTGCTTAGCCCAAGTGCCTTTAGACATACAGAATATGCTTGCTTTAAAGAGTTGGCCAGATTTTCATAAAAACATTGAACTTGGATAAGGAAATGATAGTATGTACAAGCACTGTTAGCAAACAGAAGACTGACACAAACAAGAAATGTTCCCACCCAAATCACATAAGCATACTGAAATATAATGAAAAATACTGTAGGTATCAAATAATATTTACTTTTTATATTCAAGAAACACATGCCACTATATTTTGAGCTGAATCGACCATTACCTTTTTCCTCTTCTGAAAGCTCCTCTATGGGCTCCAGCATATGCACCAAGGGTGCCTGCTCTAATAACGAGGAAGAACAGGAACACCAGACAAACAGGACAGAAGAAGGTCAAGGTCCAGAGTGGGGAAAGTTAGACAAAAAAACCACACTGACGTCAGTTTTCCTGATCGCTGACAACCTGCTTAACAATCACAGACCCAATGCAACGTGACTCTTCACTGCCTTGGTGGTACATTTTTGTAGAAGAGATCCTAACGCAATAGTCACTTCAGGAGTGAATCAGTTACCCAAACATGGGTGTCTAGTGGTATCTCAGATACATCAGAGTTTTAAGCCATCAGCACAGGGCTGGCTGATATGTCACACAACTACAGAAAAACCTGTGCCCTTCTGGAACAGCACCCAGAGGCCAGGTGGGATGTTTTCAGGCATCTACAATGACAAGGCCACCCAGGATTAAGTAAATGAATGAATGGCCATTCATTTCTCATAAGAAGCATTTCAATTTTTAAATTTATGTTAAAATATTGGTTATGTGCAATTCGATACTAAAAGTTTACAAAAGTGAAATGGACAGACATAGAAATGCTCAAAAATATATGGAAAAAACATATTAACTCATTAATTAAGTACTTAGTCCATACGTGCGAGACAAGAAATTATATATATATATGATAATTTCCAATAAAATCAATTTAAAAAAATCTTTAATCACTCCAGTATAGCGAGACTCAGTATTATCTGATGAAAACAGCTTCCTAAACACATTGAAATTATCATTGTATAGGCTGTCAGGTACAATCTGTTTTATATAAATGAAGCCAGAGTATTTACAACTTCATAGACTTCAGATGTAAGAGATGCATGAAAATGCTTACATGTAGATTAATAAAAATTCAGTTTTTAAAAATGTTAATATTCACTTTCCATGAATAAATCTATTTCAATAAAAACTAGAATTTTAGTTTATGCTAGGGTTTATGATAAACACAGAGAAACATGCAAACTATACTTTTAGCATTCAACTACTGGCAGTACCAGAGAAAACAACTTATTGGCCAACATTTTGGGCCACCATGCTTTTGCCCCAGCCTTCACAAGAAACCTTTGGCACTACAAATGGTTGTTACGCTCTATGGGCAGAAGGGGAAGAAGTGACGTTGCAGCAGGGATGCTGCCTGCTCTTCAGCACTTCTCGTACAATTAGGTACAAACCTGGATGCAGTGTGATGGGTAATCAGGGTGAAATGAGCACTTGGAGCTAGCTGACACTTACTGTCGCATCTCCAATATTCGTCATATGAAGGGGACTGAAACTGGTGTTGTAAATACTAGGGAATGGCTGCCGCTCCCTCCATGCTTTCCGTACTTGCAGTTCTATTCAGCCTCTCACCTGCTTTTCCAAGCAAGTTACAAGACTTAAGATTTGCTCCCATATAATTTGGACTAAATAAGAAGTTCTAAAAAAATGCTTCTTACACCATCACAAGACGCTAACAAGATGCAAATGTCACTATGTTTTATGGAAACACTTAAGAGCAAAACTCAGAGACTGACTGACAAATAGGCTTCTAGTCTTTCAGTCTCCAAGACTGTAAAATTTAACAGTGGCCAGAGCGTTCCTGGGCACTAGAACATGATCCTCCACACTATTGCTCCTGCCACACTGTTGACCCTGCACCAACTAACATTCTCCAAAACAATGTTCAGGCGCAGTTTGAGATCATTCCCAAGAGCCTGCAGGGAGGGAAAGACAGAGTCTGAAGCACAGATGAGATATTCGGGGGGGGATTTATTTTAGCTGCATGGGCATTGAGGTCTCCAAGTTTCTTGGCTGGACCTACTAGACAGTTAGCCAGTTGCTGTGTAATTGGATTTAATCTATACTTCTTTTACCTGTACTTTACTCAAATGCAATCTGCTTAAAGGAGTTGACTCATCTCTGCACAAACCCTTGGCAAGTAACTTAACAGGAAAAGCTCAGTCCCCAGAACTCAGACCCGAAAATAGTCTGCTGATCTGGCATAAAGTAACATGCTTCTCTTCCTCAGTATATCAGAAACAGAGGAAGTTAAAATCAGTAAAAGAATAGTTGCAAGAGCAAAACCAAAATGTATTACTTGCTATGTGTAATATTGTTGTTCACTGCATGACGACAGAGATCAAATGCTAAGACACAGGAAAGTGCAACACCTGGAAACACCAACTTCTCCAGTGTCAGTGGGCCTTTTCTTTTTCTTTACTGTACACTTAAGAGATATTTATTAAACAACATGTTGGAACGCCATGTAAGAAAAAGCAGTTTGGTTCACCACTCCTCTGGTTTATAGATAGGTGTAGAGGAGCCCTCTCCTTATGTTTACCAGAGATGTGCCACCTGATCAGACCTTTCAGCTCTTACCTCAGTGCAGATCCTTGAAATCAGCAGCATCTATATATTAGCAAGCTTATTTTTAGGAATCATTTAAATTTGACTACCCAGCTAAACCTGAAATCTGTACAAAGCAGTCTTTGCTAACTTCATATCTAAAGCAATCCTGCTGATGCAGACTGAAATCCTAGCTACTGTGAATTATTGTAACCTTCTCTAGTTCATCTGACCTTTTTGCCCCAAATCTCACCAAGCCACAATCCAATGTTAGCCTTAAATAATCACTACAACTTTTGACTTCAGTAGATCCAGTTACCTTTCTGTCAATTACCAGCCCTAAATATAGTTCAGCTGACCTGAGCGGGTGCTGCTCTACATCAACATCTTCAACATCAGATCTTGTTAGTCAGGCTTTCCTCCTAATCTGAGTGTTGAACCGAGAGAGATTGCTGTCTTCCCTTCTGGACTCACCCCTTGATATATATTACTTGCTCCTAGTCACTTCTCTGTTCCCCATTCCAGATGAACACCCAGTGTCCTTGCCTCACTGGAAATGGATTCCGGGAGGCTGAAGCAAGGCAGGAGTTATGCTGGGCTCCAGCAGATCACCTGCTTTCAACTATCAGAGTACTGGTAGATTACGTCAATCTTGCAGTTCAGATGCAGCCCCAATTACACTCTGTTCATTGAGATAACTTGAACCCTAGCTCTCATCTCCACCTCTTTCTTGGCTATGAAATAAGAGATAAATTTCAGCTTCACACTTAAACGTATTCAGCCAGGCTCCATTGTGGCTACCTTGCTTGACTGATCCTTCTTAACCCAACCATTGCTCTCGTTTGCCAATGGATGTCTGCCTAAGCCGAATCCCAACCCTAACCCAAGCTCACTGAAGCCTGTAAAACCTTGGCTCAGCAAGAACCAGATGTCTCTGGGTGATAGCAGCCATTTGCAGATGCTGCCATAAATCAACTACTTATGCTGGCATGAACCACCTTGACTCCAAACCTAATTCATTTGGTCCTCCCCAACAGTCCCACACCTGTCCCTTACCAAACAGTACCACTGCTAAATCCTATACCTAGCCCACTGGCAAATTCTGAACACATCTTCTCCATATGTCATCAGCCAGCCTCAATCTAAAACCTAACCCCATCTTTATCCTCACAAGCACAGGTCCTGTCAACCTCAGGCTTGAACCTACCTAAATGGCAGCTACCAACACCAGTCCTACTGAAGGCTGCTCGTATTCACATCTCACTGGCCTGAATTCAGCTATATTAATACTAGCCATCATTAAGGCCAGCAACCTTAAGATGACCTCCACAAAGATGTGTGCATCATCCCACATCTTCCAGAATATCTTTTCTACCAGCTAACATGTGAGGAGAGATAGATGAGATAGATCAAAAGCACAAGTTGCCTTCATTTCTTCAGTGGATAATTATATTACTGAAAAATTACGTGCCTGGCACACTTTGACAAATCATTAAATATCAGTTTTAAATAATATTTGAAGACAATTTCTATGTAGGTGGAATAGGAACATATACCTAATAATAATGAAGAAATCAAGCTGTGTATATTTCAAGCATATCATATATTATTTGTCTGTTCTTATCTACTAATTTAAAGAAACCCAATATTCTGACAGTACTATTGGAAAAGCAGTCTTCTGGTCAACATTTAAAGGAGAAATCCCACCTATTTACTCTGAAATATGAAATGCTAAAGTACCTTTAGCTTGAACAGATGTGTTACAATTATCTATAGTGGAGTATCACCTACAACAAGCACTTTGCACTTGCAATATGAAAACCAAGGATGAAACATAAAACTTGTTTGCTGTAAATTGCTGCACTTCTTAAAGATGTAAGCAACGCAAGCCATGGCTATAGTCATTATCTACTCCTTTAATTTATGCTCAGATTTCACATCTGAAGAGCTGCCAGACTTAATCTGTGATACCTGTTAATTTTGACTGTCATCTTTAAATCAATGCATTTCATACATTTTTCTCCTAACTAATCAATAGGAAGCCATATACTGCACATAAGCAGCATAAATACTAATTTAAAATCAATATTCTTAAATATGATAAATTTTTGACACTTACCTGAGGCCTCTAAGTTAGGAGCCTAGTCATCTCAGACTCCTTCTGCAGTCAACGCAGAGACACAGGCAACTTCAGGTCTTAGTTCAGCTGAACCAAACTCTGAAGGTGCCCCTTTTCTCTGTTAACTGTCTAGGAAGACTACTTTGACTAAATTTTCCTCAGATGCTTCAGTTATGTCCTTAATGATTGCTGGGCCTTAGCCCACAGCATGTTTGAAGACAGAGTCATAGGTTTTAATGGACAATCTTTAACTACTGTCTGCAATTCCACCAACTATTATTGACCTAACAAAGATTAAATATTGAACAAGTATTGACATTTCAAGAATAATATAGGAGCCAAAGTCTGAATTTAAAATATGATTTAAAAAAAATCATAATTAATCCACTACCTTTTTGTGAGACTTGAGTAATCTTTGAAGATAAGACTTAAGTTATATCTGCACAAAACCCTACAGCTAGCTCAGAAACTGAGAGAAGAATGGTCAGCCAGGATGGCATTGAAGGCAGACTATTAGCTCTCCCAAGAAGTCAAGAACACGAACACAAAAGCACCAGGCTACCACAGCTATTCCACTACTTTACACCTAAGATACCTCATTTGTAATTTGGGTATCTTTTCATAGCACAGATTTAAGATGTGCAGAACTAATCTTAGGATGCAAAAGCTTCGAAGCAACTTTGAAAAGTGTACTGAAGTTCACATAAGAGAACCTTTTCCAGAATTAATTTTCTTTCAAACAGGAAAAACAGAAAGAAAAGGAAGATATTCCATATGCAGGCAATCATTTGGTAGGAAAACTACAGCTCTTGTGATTTCAGAGATGCTGTGTGCTAAATAAATCTGTGTACAGAAGTTACCAGCAAGCACTTTCCTTTTCATAATGGCACGAGATGCAGCCATGCTGTCTTAATTCAATGTAAGTCAATCCCTTGAGGAGTCGTCAAAATTTTGGGAAAGACACTATAACTTCTGCTAACCTTTATATCCAGAAATTAGGTAGGGTAAGTTTAAAAAAAATCCAGAAGGGAAGAAAAGGAACAGACAGAGAGACCTGCAGAGATAAATAAAATAATCATCAGCAAAGGAGTCTGAAGGAAACACCTTCTTTGAGGTTTCATAATGATACTGAATCTTTTGTATATCAATGGCTGGAACAGCCTTTTCTATCTTGAGAAGTTTCGAAAGGCGTCACAGACTTCCTATTTGGAGCAGCAAGAAATCAGGAAATATCTGAATGAGCTGATGCAAATTGTCAGAGTACAGAAAATACTAATGCTCACAGAACTGCTTTCTTCCTCAGTCCAAATAAAAGTAAATGCACTAAGAAAGCAATGCTTGACAAGCTTGGTGTGTAAGCCCTTAGCAGCAATATTCTTCATAAAACTAGATTCTTAAATTCACAGCATCGCTAAGCTACTTGCTGTGAGATCTCTTAGCTAGAACCAGCACTACTGTATTGGTGCGATGGAGCTGATTTGAATGAAAAATAATTGGATTATTTTAAATACTATTATTAATAATCTATATTTAATATATTATTACTTTTCTGTGCACATCTCATCGATATAGTTTCACTTAAAAAGCTCTTAGCGATGAACATCTATCTTGCATTAGTTAGTAAGAAATCTCTGTATTATTAATTTCATCATATAATAAAAATCTCTTTTCCTTAGTTTGATAATTTTGAAATCAACACTTCAAATTCATCAGTTTTTCATTCCTCATCAAGTCATCTAAAGCTTTTGTTGCATACTACTCCTTCTCCCCATATGGCTTTCCAGAACTTTTTGAATTTGTTGAAAAAGAAAAATTCTGTACATTTTTCTTAGACAAATTCCATTTCCTCTCCCTTGACAGGTTTTAAAACTAACAAAAATAATAATGAAAAAAATCACTATCTAATAATAGTTCAATAACTCAAATAATTTATAAAATTGTTTTAACATTTAAACATTTTGCTTGTTCAAAGTTCATTTTTCCTATTACTTTCCTACTTGAAATGAAAGCAAAGAATTAATTGATCACAAAATACTAGTTCGGTAGCCGTACTCTCCATTACTTTGTATGCTGAGGAAAAAGTAATAACTATTTTCACAAAGCATCAAACAATATAAATGGAGGTTCATTGCCTCCCCCTACTACTAAATAATATGACAATGCCACAAGTTACAATAACTAAATAATGATCTCTGTGTAACTACAGATATACTCTGGAAGAACTATCGGGATGAGATGACTATTTTGACTGTCTTCTGTATTTTTCCTCCTTGACATTTGAAGTCACATGAAAAATACAATTCAAGACTTGAAAACAAACATTTCCACATTTTTATCTATACAAATTTGATTATATGCATATACTTATCTAGTATATGTATATACCAGAAAATAAGCATATTGTCTAGAAGAAAACATAATTTTATTGCCTTGATTAGTTTCATTTACCTTAAATTGCTCCAATACTATACACATGCTAGGAAGTATTCTCAATTATTTTATTTTGTTTTAATTTATTCTTTTCAATAGTGCATCTTTACAATTATTTCATGGGAATTCTCAATGCTAACATACAGTAAAGCAATTCAAATTACATTTTTTCAATATAGCTACTCTTATACCTATGATTTGACAAAGCAACATATTTGAGAAGACAGTGTTAGTTTTGAAAGTACTGGAGTTGGACCTATCAAAAAAACTTACCATGCATCACTGGTAGACTTGGTTTAGATTCTTCAAGACGCTCTACAGTAGTGTTCACTAAAATAGCATAAAAGTAAAAAAAAAGTAAATGTTTTATAGTAAACAATAACAAGCAAATACAGATTTATAAAAGTGGCCACACTTAATCACATTTATAAATTATGCAAATTTTGGCTTTAATGGGGGGGGGGAATAAACAAATAGTTTATAAAGTAAAAACTGGTCCTTCATAACAAAAAAAGCATGTCTCTAAATATGCTTAATATTTTTAATACTTCTAGAACCAGGAAAAGAAACTACTAACTAAATTGTCACTGAACTGGAATGCGTACCTGCACTAGTCAAATCATCTCTTTGGTCATGTCTGTATGCTGTCTTTGTGTCCCAGGGAAGAAGCCTTGGCTCAAAGCTACTTAGTCAAGTCTAGCCTGATAAGACACTTGTATTCCTGGAAGTGGACCTGCTGCATCCAAACTTCGTATCAATTAGCGCAAGCCCTATCTATTTCATGTACAGAATGTAGCTTTGGAGTGAATTATCACATCAATTCTACATTCTTCAGATCAGCTTGGGGCCTAGGCGCAAATCCACTTGTGTGCCATGGTCTTATACTGGTCTGTGCTTCAGTGTGGCTGAATATGACCAGCTCCAGTTAGGAAGCCATACACCCATACTGTTACTATGCTCTCCTCTGACGAACCTACTCCCTGCTGTTAGATTTAGTTCAAGCCAATGTCCTGCTAATAAAGCAAGACAGCTTCCAAACTGGGATTAGAATTAATCCAACTGTCATCATCTATAGCAATAAATCTATTACAACTCACTGCAACTGCAGCATCAACTATATGGGTGTTTGTGGTGCAGGACTACCTCCTAAAACACTATTATCAGGTTTTGCTATTTGTAATGGACTTCGGATGTTAAAGCACTGCACAGACAAAAATACCAGTTCTTAAAATTCTTTGAACATCTGTATCTTAACTGACAAATCAATCAATTTTGTCTACTCTTACAGTATTTTCCCTTCTGTGAGTTCTGCAGGCTAAGAACAGTCAAGCATGAACACACAATTAAAATTATACTCCATAAAGCAAAGCCAAAAGTTGTTTACATAATATGAAATAGAATTGCTATATTTTAACACCTCTTCACTACTCAAGCAATCGACTTTGTACATTAGAAGTCCTTACAGGAGTAGAATATGAACTTTGAAAATCATGGTATGGAAACAGTTCGGTACTCTGAGAGACACAAATAAATTGCCAGTACTGATTTGATTTCAATATTTATTTAGTAAAGTCGATGTCTATATTTTTAAATGAATTGTAACATCTGTTTCAGCCAAGCTGCTGAAATCAGAAACAAAATCTGTTTTTTCTTACAGTTTGTACTTACCATCATATGGCTTAATGCTTGCGACTGATCTTGTGGACAATTCTTTTATCTAAAAGAGAAAAGACAGATACATGAATAGTTACAAATGTAAACGATCAATATCTAGAAATGAACATTTAGTACAAAACACCTAGTTCCAGCACTATTCTTTAACAGAAATTATTGTTTAGGATTTGTTGAGAAAAATACTACTTTTGTGGAACTCTATTCTACTGCCTAATGCATATTTCGTTCATGCTTAATGAATGTTGAAGACTTATTTCTGTTTGTCGTCTTATGTGAACTCCTGCTTTGTACACTCTATTATTACAGGCTCTAAAGTTTGAGAGTGGGCTTCTGGGCCACTTCAGCACGTACAGTTTCAATACTTTCTGCTTCAGCAACTCATGTTCAATTTTCCAAGTCAGGGAAGTGCTTATTTATGCATTGATTTTAAATATAAGAACAGTTCTCTTGTCTGCTCTGCAGTTTGTTTATTTGACACCCAAGACATGCACCAAACAAAACTGAGAGTGTAGAGGAAACAAGCTGGCTGTAATTTAATCTAAAGAAAACAGGAAACTTGTGAATCTTGTATCATTACAACAATGTTCTGCACTCCAGTTCCCAAAACAGAAGCTAAACCCAAACCATATAGACACACAGTCAATGTCACTAGAGCTGGCACAAGATATTGGACTCTAGTCCTACTTCATTTATCCATTTGGATATAGTGCCTCATTTCATTGTCCATTCAGTATGGATTCTACAAAAGTGTTAGCTACTTCTCAAACCCTTCCAGTTTCCAGGCATTGAGAATGTAGATCTTCACAGTCGTATTTCACAAACACCAAACTCAGATCCCTCTGAACATGTTTTACACCTGTGGTCATACCATTTTGTTTTAGAAGGTCACTTTACTGCACATTATTTGCCTAGGATTAAGTCCTCTATTGCTCCAGCTACCAAATTCGTTACACTGGAGATGTAAAAGCTATTATTTGTCTTTCCAATTCTTTAAGCACTTAAATCACAGAATCATAGAATCGTCTGGTTGGAAGAGACCTTCAAGATCATCGAGTCCAACCATTCACCCTGCACTGTCAGGGTCCCTAAACCATATTGCGCAACACCAAATCTACACGGTTTTTAAACACCTCCAGGGATGAGGACTCCACCACCTCCCCGGGCAGCCTGTTCCAGTAAGTATAGGTTTAACATTAATCTCAAGAAAAATGTTCAAAAATCAGATGTTGATTTGTAAAGAATGCACCATCCAATAGAGGAATAGGTTGTAAGGACCGCACAATCATGCTACAGTCTAAAGTCCAGTTCACCCAGATCTTCCCTCACCAATCACCTCAAAAAAGCTATTGTTATCTTTGAACAAAAGCATATTTTTTTAAGAAAAAACAATTCATTTTCAAACAAAAAAAAAATCATCAAATCATACACTATCTCAAGTTGGAAGGGATTCATAAGCATTGAGTCCAACTCCTTGCTCCTCGCAGGACTACCTAAAACTAAACCGTACGACTGAGAGTGTCATCTAAATGCTCCTTGAACTCTGTCAGGCTTGACCATTTTCCTGGGGAGCCTGTTCCAGGCACCGACCACCCTCTCAGTGAAGAACCTTTTCCTAATGTCCAATCTGAACTTCCCCAGATGCAGCTTCATTCCATTTCCTTGTGTCCTGTTGCTGGTCACCAGAGAGAGATCAGCACTTCTCCCTCCACCGCTCTCCTTGAGGAAGTTGCAGCCTGCAATGAGGTCACCCATCAGCCTTCTCCAAGCTGAACAAACCAACTCACCTCAGCAGCTCCTCCTAAGTCTTGCCTTCAAGATCATTCACCATCTTCACCCTCCTCTGGACACACTCTAATAGTTCGATCATAGAATCATAGAACGGTGTGAGTTGGAAGGGACTGTAAAGATCATCTAGTTCCAACCCCCCTGCCATGGGCAGGGAAACCCTGCACTACACCAGGTTGCCCAAAGCCTCATCCAACCTGGCCTTGAACACTTCCAGGGATGGGGCATCCTTTGGGCAACCTCTTCCAGTGCTTCATCACCCTCAGAGTGAAGAATTTCTTCCTTATATCTAATCTAAATCTCCCCTCTTTCAGTTTAAAGCCATTGCTGCTTGTCCTATCACTACACGCCCTTGTAAAAAGTCCCTCTCCAGCTTTCCTGAAGGCCCCCTTTTAAGTACTGGAAGGCTGCTACAAGATGTTCCCAGAGCCTTCTCTTCTCCAGGCTGAACAGCACCAACTCTCTCAGCCTACATAGGAGAGGTGCTCCAGCCCTTGGATCATTTTTGCGGCCCTCCTCTGGACTCTCTCCATGTCCTTCTTATGTTGGAGACCCCAGAGCTGAACGCAGTACTGCAGGTGGGGTCTCACAAGAGAAGAGTAGAGGGGCAGAATCACCTCCCTCGACGTCTTCCTTGATGTCCCTCTTGTACTGAGGCGCTCAAAACTGCACACAGTACTCAAGGTGGGGCTGCACCAGTGCAGTGTAGAGTGGGACAATCAGCTCCCTGGGCCGGCTAGCTATGCTGTCTCCAGGACATGGTTGGCCCTTTTGGCTGCCAGGGCACACTACTGACTGATATTCAACTTGCCATCAACCCAAACCCCCAGATCTCTTTCCATGGGGCTGCCCTCTAGCCTCTCATCGCCCAATCTGTATGTATAACCAGGATTATCCTATCGCAGGTGAAGAATCCGGCAGTTACTCTTGTTAAATTTCATGTGGTAATAATTTAATTAATTTAATAAATTATTCCCACAGTGATAAATATGATACTTTATTTTCAGTGTGAGAAGTCATGTATTTTCAGATTTCAAACACTAGATTTCATTACAATTATTTTGTGGCAGACTAAATCCTGTTCACCATCAGAAATTTTTCGTCTCTAGAGATCTTTGGTGACTGTGACCTAGTAATCTTTTAACTTTGTGTTGAACTTATTAAAAACATTTAGTTTATTAATATTTTCCTTCTAAATTGTGTTTTAATTCCTAGTTTACATTCCTGTGTCTCTTTTCCAGATCTATTCTTATTTATCAACTTTATTTCCAAAGTGTATCCAAAATACTACAGCAATACTACTACAAAATTATGCAACCAGAGAGACCAAATGCTGGTAAAATGCTTCCCTATGTCCTATGCTCTCTGAAACATATGAGTGCTTCACAAAACAAACCTGCTTCTTCTGAATAATAATCAGATCATTCTGCTCTTGAAGCCTCTGCCCCAATTCGTCTATCCTCCTCTTGTAAAAGGTGTTATTTTTATTCAGGTCTTCTCTCACTGATGATTTAAGCTTCTCAATCTGTGACAGTAGCTAGAAAGAAATCAGAAGAAAAGTAACTTCATATTAATATATAAAATATTTTAATGCTATCAAATTTAAACAATCAAGCATCATTCTTAAATATTTTTAACACTTCTTTTTCAGCAAAACTATTAATGTCTCTTGTGATTTCACTGGGACTCACATATATTATGAGATAGTTGTCTGGATCACTTTTTAATTACACAAGGAAGACTACCTAAATCTCAATACAAAGAAAGGGACATACAAACACATTGCTGAGATTGCCTAAAAATAAGAAAGGAAAAAGCATACAACTCTATAAAAATGTTTTGGTTATAAATAGTGTCAAATAAAATTTTACGGTGATCAGGTGTGAATTTGCATGATAAACCTAATATATTAGCTCTGAATATAGAAGAAAGGGAATAATATTTTAGGTGCGGCATCCCAAAAATAATACTTACATTACTCCTCCCTTATTCTATTCGTGCATTGTATGTGGGTGTATCATTAACTACATCCTTTTTTGGGAATGTTCCATGGTTCCTCCCCACTGCTTTCTTGCCAGAGGAGGAGAAGCATTGGTCAGACCACTATGATCTGCTCAGTTCTTACATGGTCACGCAGATGAAAGGAAAATGAAAGGAAAAGAAGCAAGAGAAACAAAGCAGGACAGAGATTAAAAAGAAATGCAGACATAAAAGAAATCTGAGGCATAAAGCTTTGTATAGTAAAATATATAAACTGATGCAAAATAAAATGCCATGGTGTTTTTCCTGGAAAAGCTGAACAGATTCTGCATCAGAAAGCTACAACAGAAAAAGCAGCAGAGAAGTGATAGAAAATAGAAAAAAAGACTGAGACATATGCCGTAGGTCCATGGTAGCAGAAGGTACAGGGTAGATGAAAGCTACGTGTTGGCAAGTTATATCTCAACTATCCAGCATATCCACATAACAGAGAAAACACTGTATAATACAGTGGTCACAGAATTAGTTGTAAGCTCTTCAAAAGAAAGATAGAGTTTCAGGTGTCTGTCAGATTCTTAAATGATAAATTCCATTTCAACCCTGGCCTTAACTGAAAAGCCAAGATCCTAGCATAACAGAAATACAGAGATAACAAATACATCTAAGAGGACACACTGCCATAAACTCTTGAGATCTAGGCTTTCTAGTCCAACAGATGTATTACAGCATATCAAGAAAATAAGAAAAAAGTCTCCTTTTAGTTTAAGTGGTTTGCTGTGCTGCTTACCAGGGACTTTTCTGTCTCATGGTCATGGCGAAGGGCTTGTATTCGAGACATCCACTTGCTTTCCTGCACAGAGGAAATCAGTATTTCTTCTCGTTAATAACACATTACCATTTAGTTAGGTATATGCACCTTTATTTTTCTAAATAAGGCATAAATACGGAAAAGATTATTGATGGTATGAAACTTGAGTAACTCCGTATTTACGACCTAGAACAGTCATCAGCATGTTTTATACATCTGAGTGTGGTTTTCTTACCAATCACTACAGAAACTACGTATTTGCTCCTTGATTTGTATATATAGTGACTGTGAGTGAGACATACACAAATACTTTGATAATTTCTGTGTATTAACGAATAAGAATAGTAAAAGCAGAGTTTTCTTCCCCAAAATAATGTAATTTCAAGCATTCATTAATAAACAAGTTTTAGAGTGAAACGAATTCTCTTTGATTAAATTAAAAACATGACGTAAAACTCACTAAGTTTTCCCTATCTTTGAGCAGAAGTGACCAAACTTCTGGATGATACCAGCAGTATACAAAGACCTTTACATCCCAAGAACCATGAAATGTATAATGTGTGTCTCAAAGTGTCAAAAAAAAAGTAGGAACAACCTGGACATGCAGATGAGTCTCAGAGCAATGCAATTACCTTGGTCTCAGTGGCCATTCCTAGCTCAATCTTTCCTAAAGGTGGGACTTGTCCAACAGTTTTGCACTAGCACCAGCATCTGTGCTGGTCAGATATAGTTGTGGTACAGAAGTTGCACCCTGACAAGCTCAAGTGCTTCATATGGCTCCAAAGCCACAGGTTGATGAATATTCTCAGAAAGTTTCTTAACACTTTTTTCATCTTGGAAAATGGGAAATCCCAGTTTTTCCTTAAGTGGCCTCACAGATTACCAGACATAAAAGGTTTATTAGAGCCTTCTGGAATTGAACCATGAACATATTTGGTAAAATTAGATATATTTAATAATAAAGAACAAGAGAATATAAATAAATAAATAATGCACTTATAAAGAGTAAGGGAAATAATTCCTTGATTTCCATCCTAGAGATTGTACTAAATAGTAGTAAATCTTTAAAAACAGCTATTTTAGACATTGAGTGATGAGAATTTTACCTATGGATCTAAAATCCTACTCAGGGACGTAAAAAAATGAAAAGAACACAAGTACTCTGCCAAAGGCAATACATTAAGTTACAGTGTTACCTGTTTTTCAAGAAGTTGAGCCACATTGTGATAATCCAGAGGACTCTGAGGTTTCTCTTCTGTAAATTCTTGGCTGTCTTTCAGCGTCCCTAAATTGGATTTTTGTTGCATATTGGACTTTTGTAATGCTAACAGTTGCTAAAAGGTGGGGAGGAAAAATTAAGACCTGAATATGTGTACAGATTTTGTTTTATAAAATGTCATTTAATACAAAATTTACTCTAAACCTAACTACACGGAGATTGCATCAGACACTTCTTACATTTCTCATGAGTTCAGCATTTACCGACTTTCATGTAATAATTTTTAATATATACATCTAACATAAATAAGCCTTGCAAATATACACAGGAACTAGCAATTACAAAATAGAAGCTGCTCTTGCCGTGCCATGAGTATTTGTTTTCTAACCCACCTATACTTTTACAATTGTCTTTCTAGCCAAAACTCTGCAAAGTGTTTCCACAGCATGTATTGAAAACACATGCAGTTCTGCTGTCAGGACTATAGTGCAGAGGTTAGTCCCCTCCATGCCAGTTATAAGAATATTAATATAAGGATACCTAACGGACAGCAATAATAACAGTATCTCCTAATTTGTAAGCAGGCAGTCAAAAGCTGAGGATTAAGAAAAAATTGACATAGTCGCTGAAGGCATAATTCATTCATTCAAAACAATGCTATTA
This sequence comes from Tauraco erythrolophus, assembly GCF_009769465.1. Classification (NCBI taxonomy): domain Eukaryota; kingdom Metazoa; phylum Chordata; class Aves; order Musophagiformes; family Musophagidae; genus Tauraco; species Tauraco erythrolophus. The sequence continues at coordinate 77,763,214 of NC_141465.1, read as the reverse complement.
AAAAAATGAACTGAAATTATGTTAATAAAGTACCAGTACATACAGATACAACCATGGCTATTATCCAACTATTATTTTTACAGTTTTGTAAAAAGACCTCTAAGATTACTACATCACATTTCAAATATGTGAAGCTCACTACAATCTACTGCAAGGGATTCATGCCTTAAAATGTTGGAAAATCTGAACCACTTACATTTTCTAACGTTGAATTTCTTGAAGATAACTCCTTGAGCTCTTTCATAAACATCTTTTTCACTTTTTCTATTTCATCAGCCAATTTCTCTTTTTCCTCCTCTTTCCATTTATGAAATGATTGTAGAATTTCTTCTTCTTTTGATTTTTGCTGTTCACATTCCTGAAATTATTTTTATAGCATTACTTGTTATTTTTCCACACACAATACTAATTCAAGCACCTAAGCTACGTGTAGGAAGCAGTCACTTTCAATGGGCAACACTATGACACCAAAAAACATGAAAAAACACCAGTTTCTGAAGAATTCTGGGACAGCAAACTATATTTGCTTGCTAGCAAAACAAGCACACTCCAAGAAGTTTTGGTCGTTTGCTATTTTTCCTTGAATAACACATGAATGACCTTTTTTGGTCAAATCAAAGATCCACCTAGTTCAGGATCCTCCTCCTCACAGAGGCTGTTAAGTGTATAGGTGGGAAAGGATCATACCAGGGCAAGCAAACATGCATGTTCTCCTTAATAGTCTCCAAGCTGTCAACTGTTTCCAGCTCAGAGGACTTCCTCAGCTTAATACAGTTTTGTAGATTCCGTAACTTTCAACACATTTCTCCTCATAAACTTTTGCAGTCCTTCCTTGTGGCCGTGTCAGTTTTTAGTAACTGCAACATCATTTTGCCCATGAGCTCCGCAGGTCTACTACAAGTTGCATCAAGAGTCAAGTACTTTTTTTTTTTTTTTTTTTTTAAATCTGGCTCCTGTTGGGTTCATTTGATGGATATTTGATGGATGGTAGGTACTGAACTAGAAAACAGAGTGAATAAATGATATCGATTCACTCTGTGTAACTCACAACTTCACAGACACCAGTATCACACCCTCCATCCCCACTAGGCTCTTGTCTCTTTTTCGGACTGACAACTTTTAGCATGCTCAGTCATTCTAAACACAGACTGATCATCCTTGTAGCTGAAGGGACTGGACCTACACAGAGTATTTAGGCTGTGGCTTGCACAGTGATTTTTCAGAGTAATTTTACTATTTGGTTTTCTTTGCTGGCTCCTACTAACCACTGAGATGACATTTCCCTCGAACTATGTCTCACAACCTTAAGATCTTGCCCTTCAGGAATAACACTCAGCTCAGAACCCATCATTTTGTGGATGAAGTTTGAATTATTTTTTTCCTCATATACATTCACTCCACTTAATCTGTTAAATTACTTTTACCATTCCACTACCTAGTCACTCATTTTTGTATTGCTCTCAGCTTGTTCAAAGTCCTGCATTTCACTGCCCACTTTTTAGGCAACCCCTAGCATTCACTGGATTTGTTCTCCGACTAACTGTAATGAGTAATCATTGTACACTTTTGAATAACAAGATTTTCTGTATCCTTTCACCTCAAAGGGGTAGAAAGGACCACAAATTGAAGCATGACAGTTTTTATCCAAATTCCCTCCACAGGGGAGAGATCTCCTGCTCTTTCAATCAAAAGACAAAAACATAATGACATCTGAATTGACAGTAGATGTCAGTCATGGCAGACAAACTGCAACCAGTCACACTTCAAGCTTCTATCTTCCCTGACATCCCAGAATAACACAGAAGATTTGAAAGCTTCTTGTTGTGTAACACTGCAGGCTGTAGCTTCAGGACATTTCAGGCAGTCCCCCTGTAGTTAGGAGTCTCAGCTAAAACAAGTGACTTCAAAATAGGCCCCTAAGGCACCAAAAAATCTACACTGCACTTATGAATACTCCAAGTTCCATCTCATAAGAAAAACAATGCTTCAGGGGCAGGAGAAATATGTTATAGATGTACCTCTCAAAACTGAGGCACAGAGTGAATGAGTAGAATACCTAGCAGATGTCCACATAGTGCCAAGGCTCATTATTCTGATCTTGCGTGCACACCCAGGTGAAACTCCACACACGCTCTTCATTCAGTCATACAGTTACTTTTGAAAATGGAAAAAAAACAGTAAGTTGAATAGTGCCAGGAGATGGGGAACAGGAGGACTGAAGAAATGAGAGTCTGAAGCTGCATTCAGGAAAAGAAACGCTGCATGCTTTACAGAAGATGAGCTTTTCTTCTGAAAACAAGGACAAAAATATTTATTTTATTTTAATAAATTATAATTATTTTAACGATAGTGATGTTTTGTTGATTCCCTTTAAATAAAAAACATAGTGTTTCTTTCTAAACTTAATGGTTGGTTTTATGTCTGAAGGTCCTCAAACTCCACTAAGAAGTTATGAATACTGGGTGATATATTAAGACAAGGTTCTCACAGGTTATGTTAACAGCCATAAAATCCTGCTTTTGAATGCGATGCAACACCAAGATCGACACCTAAATGAATCATTAGAAGCATCTTGTCTCTTATGCCAAGAATTTGCTCCTTAGTGAATCACAAAGCCTCCTCCTTTAAAAAAATTCAGTTCTCTATTTTGATAGCAAATTATTGGAATGTATTTAGTTAAATGGAAATGAGAATGGTGATATGATCTGAAATTATCATGCTTTTAAAAAAAACAGAAACAGGTAACTTAGAGACTCTTTTTTTATCTTGAGCTAGTAAGCACTACCATAAGACTCAACGTCATCCTAAATAAGGCCTTGCTGTGATTACAAACAGATAATTAGAGCTTTTAAATCATTCTGGTTTAAGGTTTTTTCTTCACACTGCAATAGCTAAGATTACTTTCTGCTTTGGCTCTCTGGTCAACCACATTCTAAGCATTTAAAGACCAACATGTAAGGTCTAGATTGCTTTGTTTCTCCTCAATCTCTCTTCCTTGACTGCTTTACATCTCTGTTAGACAGTAAAGTTCTTCACAGCAAAGAATACATCTTACTCAGTTGATAAAGTCACGTATAAAATCGCAGTCATATATAAGAAACATTTAATCATCACAAAATATCATAATATTAAAAACAGCTTATATTTCACCACAGCAAGGCAATTTTACCTGCTTCAATAACAGGCCACACCTGTCTTAGCACTGGCCAATTCATAAGATAAGTGTTGTCTTAAGTATTCATTTAAAGTATGTCTAAAACAGAAAGTAAGGAGAAAGCAGATGTTCAAAACTATGGGGAGGTGCAGGAAAGACATGCTCCTAATGCCCAAGCACCATTGCTGCCAGGCACATAAGCTGTAGATTCATTTTTGTTCTGTTCCAGTTACAAAATGAGTGAAGACAGTCCAAAGCACTAATTCTTTTGAGAGGTTCATACTATTTAGCACAAATTACCTTAGAAAACCTGTCAATATTAGCCTGTTGTTCAGCCTCTAACTGCGACTTGGTGAGCTGCAACTGCTCCTTCAGTTTATCAATCTCATCCTGCAATTTGTCTGTCTTTATTTTCCTCTTCTGTTCTGTTTGAAAGAAATATAGATTTAAAAAAAGGTTTGTTGTAATTTCTGGAAATGTGATACTTACTGCAAACATGTTTCTATAGGGTTTCAATAACATCTTCATGAAGTGTGACTCTGATAGGCCATTTCCCCTCCCGCTACCACAATGATGATTCTCCAAAGATGTTTTTAAATATGTATGTTCTCTGAACCGCTAACATTATCCTCAAAGACTGAAAACCACTGATATTACTGACAGGTGAAATAGTTTATGAAATATTTACATGAAAAAGTATTATATAATCTAATTTCAACGGAATCTAACCAACACAGGCTCAAAAAAGGATGCATGAAAGATAAAGTGAACCTCAATTATTCAATTCTGTTAGGTTTAATTTGTTCTAAATAACTTTAGAAAGGAGTCCTTTTGGAATACAACTCATTACTTACTTAGAATGAGTCAGAGGGAATGTCACCGTAATAAAACATGTTAAAATATGCAAAATTATAGCAATCTTTACCAAGGATTCACTAGCCTATCATCTGGGAATCTGAGCACAATGCAGAATATAATTTCAGAAATAACTGCATGGAGTATTTCCCTCATACAGCCATTTCAGACTAATTATTGATATGCTAATTAATTCAACTGGTTCTGCAGCATTTTCCACTATCATTTTTTATCAAGTGCAAAGTGCACAAGAGCTTCTTTCCAACATATTAATGCTTCCTCAGACCTCTCTTACTCTTCCTGCTGTTTCATTTGCCTGACAAGCTACAGTTCAGATCTTGCCAGATTCTTTCCACTCTTTCTCCTCCCAAATGCTCTTGTTTCCTAACTCATTTCTAACCACTGCCATTTGTCAATACTTGTTAGTCCTTAGCAATAAATCACAAGCACGTAACCTAACAGGAACGAGAGAATTTAGAGACAAATGAAACAAATTTCGAGAGCAATGTTTTCCAAACTAAACATTTTTCAATGAAGAGAGACAAAAGTATATAAGTTAGTGGTATAGCAACCAAGATTATCATGGATGTGGGCAGTTACATTATTATTGACAGTTTCTTTTTCTCATTATATTTTACAGTCAGTTTAGTTCCAGAGAGCTTGATCCTATTCAAACTGATTTCAGGTGACCTGGCTTATCTCTGTATTGATAGTTCATATGTATTCACAAAATGTATTTGCCTTAGCACTACTTGTTCAGTTTATCCACACCTTCCTAACACACAAGCCTAAGGAACAACTTCAGATGCTCTGAAGTCCGCTACTGACCAAGTATTCAGTGGGAATGCTGGTTTGAAAAGCTACTGTAAATATGGCATACAATCTTTTGTTAATTATCTTCCAGAGACTGAAACACCCACTAGATGTCACCCACTAGATTTTGTCAGCCAGTATTGCCTGCATTCACACAAATTGGTATCTGCCACCTAAAAATGGAACATGAAAATCATTCTTCCCAGTTACATGAAATCATGGACTGCATATCCTCACCATAGTTACACTTTTCTAAATTATTTATCTCATTTTTTTGGATAACATTAAAGTACATACCAAACTGAGCTTCTTCCGGATGACGCCTTTGCATATGACTTTGTAAAAAGGAATAGTTCATAAAAGCCTTTTCACAAAACTGACACTGAAAAAAACAGATAAAAACATTTTAGTTATTATTACTAGCATCTGTTTGGTAAGTATAGCGGTTAAGGTTTTTAAGAGGTTATTACATTTTGCCCAGAAGTCAAAACTAGGTAACTTTAACAAATTCCATTTTGCAAGAATAATGACTAAAATTCTCAGACTGCCCGATTTCTGTAATGTTATTTGTGTTATTTAATGTCTCGCAGTGATGGCCATGAGCAAGAATCCCATTGTGCTAGGCACTGTACAAACTCTGAACAAAAAAGACTGTGACCAAGCAAGTTCAAATTCAGATATGAACCACACATAAAAGATGAACATAGCGAGGTAGAAAAGTATAAGGAAAAAGTAAGACAACACTATTCATCAAAATACACACTGACTCCAGCCAATTAGCAGCTCAGGTATTCTTAAGATTTGTATCACAGCAAAGGAGAGCACCATACAGTTGGAAAAAACAATAAAGATGGGTTTGAGTAGCCATAAGTGACTTGTAAGGTGACAAGACTAGAAGGACCATAGATATGTAAAAAGGTCAGATGTTTCAACCAAAATAAGGTAACAGTACACAATTTTGCAAGAAAAGGTATATACATTAATATGCTACCTAGCGTCCTTCTGAAGTGTAAAGCTGTTTCAATTACTGTTCCCGTAATTTACTTATTCTTCTTTAATTTGAACTTTAAGTCATATTTTGAGATCATATTTTAAGATATTTAAGATTTATTTTAAATTTGGATCCTATCCATTTTAAAAGATTTTTTGTGTTCACTTGCAAAGTACATTCCACTAATGTTCAGAATATTATAACCAGATGGGTTCTGTCACAAGGACAGAATCTACATCTACAGATCTTGCAACATAGTGGTAAGACTGCCACTAATTGCTTTAGGTAGGGTTACTCCTTACCTCCTTTTCATATTTCTTTTTTTTTCTTTCAAATAAATACATTTTAACAAACCACAAATACTCAGCTGAGTCCTCTATCCTCACCAGTGTGACATGACTGTAAGAGACTGACGTAACAGACTTGAGATCTTATCACCATAATGAAATTCCCGGATTTCATCTAATATTTAGAATACTGCCACTGATAGTCAGGTATCCTATTAAATATAAATATCATTCAGCAAACACTAAAGCCATGAATTATTAAGACAAATTTTGTTGGACAAACGCAAAAAAGCACTAACAAAAAAAAAACAAGCAAAGCATTGCTACCAACCTAGAGGGAGCTTACAGTGTAACAGATTGCACATGATTTATGGAATGAAATTGGCTGTGAAATGATGTTATCCATTCAAGCGCAAACTTCACGTCAGTTTGACTTGCTGGTAGTGAAAGAAAGTTCCTACTGCAGGAGACAGCATTAACACGAGGAATATTTAGGTTTTGAATTGTGTAACATTATTCTTGCAACTACTTTTCACAGTGTTAGGCATAAAGTGCACATCGTGTGGCATGAGAATAAAAGATTTCCAAACAAAGTATCAAAAAACTGAAAAAGTATTATTTAAAATTAAATTTGTACTACTCAGATGAAGGTATTGACTAATGAGTCTCAAATTTATGACTTGCAGGTACCAGTCCCATTTTATAATATTTCATGGTTGAACTTACATTGGTGGTGGATTAAAGACATTAAATCTGAATTCCAAACCATGGTTATTAGATCTAAAGTGTGGCTCCACTAAAAAAGGCCAAGACTTTGAGGGGATTAAATCTGAATTACTCTCCCAGAAGCGCTAGCAAAACTCCCATTATCTGGCACTGCAGATCAGCCAAGATCATGGCACAGATAAACAATACAATTCTTTTTCACTGATCACACTGCTGCCCTGCATTTACAAACCCTAGGAAGAGTTTACTTTATCTCTGGCATTCAAACTCAGCATCCTGATAATACGCAGAAACTGTTCAACGTCACTCCCTGAACTGACTTTTCCCATGTGAACCTGAATAACTTCCAGAGACAAGAATTTACTAACAAAGAGGAAAAAAGCAGGGAGGGGAGACGTTTACTTTATACGAAATTAAATTAAAAATGGGAAATAGTGTTTCGTCTCTGCTTTATTGTAAATGCCACTGAACAGAAGATTAGTGATGAGCCAAGTTGGCTACCATGTTTTTCAGCTTCCACTGAGACAGTTGTATTCTATAAATTCTTCAGGAAAACTTGGTAATATTTAGCTGGCAATCACAGTATGAGAACTACTTAAGCCCACACATAAAATGATGCAGGCAATCAGTTTTCTTTTGCAACACAGGACAGACAAACTGCTCTGTCTGTTTCATAAAGGATAAAGGCTTTTTAAAATGATACCACTCAGCAGCTTGCTCTTAAGACTAACACTCGAATGCACTGAGACAAGGTTACAATGAAGTCTACCATACATATAGCTCTACTCCTGGGGCATAAAGTATCTTTTCCCTTACAGAAACACTTGAGTCAACTTAGCTGATGTCTTAAAAATTAAACTTTGCCAGCTTGCTGAAACTGGTATTATACTGTGGGATAAGACTGTACATACTGTATGAAAACTTGTATTAATTCTGTACTGCAATTGTTCCATGATTAAGGAGAATTTCAACAACCAGAATTTTAAACACACGCACAAAAAAAGAAGACTATGACTTTAAACATATAGACACAAAGAACTAGCCTGAAGTCATGTTAAGTTTGTGTCCAGTGTACTCTTTAGACTTCAGACTACATTTGAAGCTGCATCTGCATTCCTGAAACCTGCTGAAAAATGCTGAAGCTGAAAAGTCTTTAAATCAAACTATTACACCTAGAACACAAAAATCCCTCCCAAAAAAAAGAGTGCCATGACACAGAGAGTCAGAAAAGCAAGGTACTAAGGCTCTTAGAAGACTGTTAAGGAACAGATTGTTGTGCAGTGTTGTTGAGGGATGAGCTACCTCACTGAGACTCTTTACCATCATGCCTGAGTCACTTCTGAGTCACACACACACACAAGTAGAAACTTTGTGCCTGGACAATGTTACTGGAGGAAAGGGACAACCCGCAGACGGGTAGGCTACTGCCTAGTATCTGTTCTGATGTACCTGCCCTGTGTGTTTTCTGACCATGTAACTGATTCGTAAGGAAAGACAGCAACAGCAAGTAGTAACGTGTTTGCCACAGGTTTTGTTTGTGTGTGTATCTGACACTTTGGATGCGTCAGAAGCGAACCAAAGAACATAGAGCACACGTTAGTAAAAAGAGGTCTGTTAAAGATGATGTAGTACTTTCCCAAACATCTGTGGTACCAGACAAACGTCTGTGAAACACTGATGGGAAGTGAAGCACCTGCAAGCGATGCACTCCCTTTCTGCAAGGTCACTGGTCTCTGCAGCTCCAGCCTCTTGCCCAGCAAGTGACTGCACCCCAGCAGAGCAAGACTGCTCCGCCACCCTTCCCCGGCGGGCTCGGAGCCAGCAAAGTGTGGGTGACCGGGCTGCCAGGACCTCCCCTCTCACCTGGTGGTAGCTGGCTCGGGCCTCCAGCATCATCTGCTGGGTGCTGATCATCTTCTTCCTCCGGCGGCACTCCTCCTTGAGCCCCTTGATCTCCTGTGAGCAGTTGGTCACCTCCTTGCCCAGCTGGTCACGCTGGGCCTGAGCGGCTTGCAGGGCCTGCTCCAGGCTGCCGAGCTGGGCGCTGAGGAACTCCTGGGAGTGCAGCAGGTACTCGGTGCAGAGCTGGGCCAGGCGCAGCAGCTTCAGCAGCAGCGGGTCGGCGGGGCCCTGGCAGTGCGGGCAGCGCTCCCGCTCGGCGCTGCAGAAGGTGACGTGCTCCAGGTGCTCCTGCAGGGCCGCCACGTCCCCCTCCCGCGACACCCGGCCCACGTCCACGGCGCTCAGCCGCCGCCAGTCCGGGCCCTCATGGCGGCCCCGGAACTGGAAAGCGGGAAACGGCACCAGCTCCGCGCCGGTCCCGGCTTTCCCCGCAGCCGGTGGGTAGTAGGCGCGCTCCGTGAAGGGCTGCGGGAGAGAGACACGGCTCATCCCGGGCCGGCACACACCCCGCCCCGCCGCCCGCCTTGCCCGGCGCTCACCATCCCCAGGCTCCGTCCCTCGGGCTCCGCTCGGCGCCGGCGTCCTCCGCGTTGCTACGGCAGCCGCAGCCTGCGCGGGCGGGAGGCGGCCGTGAGGAACGGCCGCCCCGCCGCCCGCCGAGCGCCCGCCCTGCCAGCGCCAGCGCCCCCGCCGCGGGGCTGGCGGCGGCCCGGCGGTCGGCCGCCACGCCGCACCCGTGTCCCGCTGCCGGGAATCGGGTCCGCGCTCGGCACAAATCCCGTCCACCTCCCCGTCCCGGTGTCCTCTTTCCCCAGCACCTCCACGTTCCTCGGGCAGCGCCAGGCTAATTAGCCCTCTCCTGCGGGTCCCAGCGCTGCCCCCGCCCTGAACGCCGCGCGCTTGTACCAGTGCATCCTTTTTCGTCTTCACACATCACTCACATCTCCAAATACATCCTCAGCTCCGCTATTACGTGTACGGATCCTTACATCAGCTACACAGCATACACTTTCTCTCTCCGCATCCCCTTCACTTCTATGAAGTCCATACATGGCACCCTATGGACACGTTTCACTGCACTGCATCGACGTGTCTCCCCACCCACCACGTTGCTCCTCATCCGTGCTGCTCCAGACTCACAAACCTTTCTCACTCCACCATGAGGATGTAACACTCCTCTACCTGTGTGCTGTCCTATGCCCTCCTCCAGCCTCAACTACTCGTCTCCCAGATGTGGTGACACCTGTCGCCTCCCTACCATCAGCATAGGGAACATATGCCATTTCTAGGTACATCTGCTTTATGCTGCTCCATCCCCATGTGCCTCAGCTGGTAGCTCCATGCAATCTCTCCAGTGCAACTCCACACTCTTCCAACTCCGGAACACCAACCTCCCATCAGGTGCCTTCAAATACCTTCCTCATCCTAACACATACACCCTTTGCATGCCGCTTTCACATGCCCTCCTCACTCATCATACCTGGTATCACCACACACCAGACCACCTTGTACAACCATATAACCCTACAACCTCGCCTGTTCTGCCCGTGACCATTTTTTAATATTCAGTCCCCTACATTGCCCCTGCCTCATCATCATGATCCACGTTTACACCTACTTAGCTTTTCAGTCCATTCCACATACGCTTCAGTTTCTCATCTTCCTGTTCATTCCTAGATACATACCTCTCCAAGAACATTCACACAATACATATTTGATTATACGCTCCATTCCATAGGTTCCTCTGCATCGTATATCAGACTGGCAGAAATGTTGTTCACAAGGGACCTTTGGTGATCATCTAGTCCAACTTTCTGCTCAACACAGCACTATCATCAACACCTGTTCACATCACCTGTGGCTTTTAAGATGTCCATGTCCTCTCCAGGCAATTTGCTGCATGGCTGTGCTCTCCTCCTGTTGAAAATGTTTTTCCTAACATCTCACCAACCATCTGCTACTACTAAGAAAAAATTGATTCTGACATCTTTGTGATTATCTTCCAAGTAACTGTAAGCCACTATTAGAGTGCCTCTTTGCCTTCTCTTTACCACACTAAACAAGTCCAGCCCCTTCAACCTCTCCTTGTAGATCCTGTGCTGTAGACTCCTAACCATCTTGTTGGCCCTCCTCCGTTCCCTTTCAGTTTTTCCACATCCCTCAGACTCCTCCTTAATATTTCCCTCCATTCATTTCCTCGGAACTTGCAATGAACCTCACCTCTCATCTGCATTTTTAACATTGCCCTTTCCAATACAAACTGTAACATGTTTACCATTAATCACAACATATGTCTGCATCCATGCAAATACCAACAACGTTGTTATATGCACTAATGTAAGGACTGTTTCCCTCATAAATTACAAGCTTTTAGTTTTATGTAGGTTTTTATGTTGGTTGTGCTGAAAAGCTTGTTTGCTTTTCCCACATATATGAATTGATACAGCAAAATATACTGGATCTTCCCACAAACTTGGCCTCATGTAATTCCCTCCATTTAACAGACATAGGTAGAGTAGAGTAGAATAAAACAGACTACTTCAGTTGGAAGGGACCTAGAACGATCATATAGTCCTACTGCCTGTCCAATTCAGGGATGACCAAAAGTTAAAACATGTTCTTAAGGTCATTGTCCAAACGACTCTTAAATTAAACACTGACAGGCTTGAGGCATTAACCACCTCCCTAGGAAGCGTGCTCAGTGTTTGCCCACCCTCTTGATAAAGAAATGCTTCCTAATGTCCAGTCTAAACCTCCCCTGGCCCAGCTTGGAACCATTCTCATGTATCCCATCCCTGGATCCCAGGAAGAACAGATGAGCACCTCCCTCTCCACTTCCCTTCCTTAGGAAGCTGCAGAGAGCAATGAGGTTGCCTCTCAGCCTCCTTCTCTCCAAACTAGACAAGCCCAAAGTCCTCAGCCGCTCCTCATAGGACGTTCCTTCCAGCTCTTTCACCAGCTTTGTTGCCCTCCTCTGGAGGCATTCACAAACCTTCACATCCTTCTTAAATCGTGGGGCCCAGAACTGCACACAGCACTCAAGGTGAGGCCACACCAACACTAAATACAGTGAGATAATGCACCCCAGTATATACATCCAATCTATGCTCAGGGCAACTCCTGGGACACCGAGCTACTCTGTGGCCCCCAAGACCTCTGCTCCCCATATGCACACTGGTTACATTCTGACTTGGCGTCAGGAGTTGATCCCCATTCCCCCTAAAGGAAACCTGGGCACATACCAGACTCACGCTCCAAAAAGATGGATCTCCGACAGGGAGAAATGGGGGTCTGGCACTCAACACTTGCAACAGAGGTGTCTTCCTCGCAGTCAGTGCACCCAGTGTGCTCCCCAAAACCACGACCACAGGACACATCACTGCTTCACAGCACAGACTTGAGCATTTCCTCAAGACCTCATTTACCAAAACTCTACCTCGGCCAGCATCAGAGACCCAGATCAGTCTCAGGGAGGCTCAGACACTTACTTCAGCAACCCAGGGGCCAACTCTTAGTAGCCTCTCCCACCCCTCAGACCTACTACATCTACCCCACACAAAGGGAAAAGTGGAGGAAACGCCCGTCTTTTCATAAGCACAGAGAATCACAAGGACTCCTCTCCTACTTTATTCACATACAGAAAAGTTACATCCTTCTGTCTTCCCCATTTCCGTGAAAAGGTTGAAAACCAACCTTTCCAAGAACATGCCTAGGCCCAGCGCAAGGTTTCATTAATCCACACATTTTAATATACTGGAAGTTTGAATAGAGAAGGTAATAACAGGAACACAGGACAGCGAGCCCTCCCACCTGTTGGCTCAAGCCACCCCAGAAGGCAATCTTCCAAAATACTTGGCACTACAACTTGTTTGTTGGACTTTTAACCTTAAGCCTACTGGCCACATTTTACTGCAATACCTAAGGTTCAGTACGTTTTCCATTCAGGTTCTTCCATCACTTACCAGAACACTCTTTCTTTTTTATTTTAGAAAGATATCGTGTGGTGTTTGTAACATTGCAGTCTTCGCCTGCAAGCATGACATTTTTGCCACCTCGTTTTCCACTAACAGGGCCTCCGGCAATCGCTACCTTCAAAGAAATTTATTTAACATTTATATATATATATATATAAAATATAGATCTGCCTGGTTTACCACTGAACTGTGTGCTGCTCTGACTCCTTAAGTATTAAGAAAATAGACACTAATGTTCTTTAGAGCTATTTCTAATACACTGCAGACTCACTTCCATTTACAGTGTACAAATACACTTTTATTTGTAAGCAGCTAGATCTTTAAAAAAATGCTCAAATATTGACTACTGTCCAGAACGTTCATGCCTCCCATTCCTTAAAACACCTTGAAAACATGTATTTGGATACTTATCCTAGTCAAAGCAACTGTTGAGTTGTATATAATGAAATTTATCCCCCGAAGATCTGCTCTATCTATTTGACATAGGAGAAATTTCTTTACATAGAAAACACATGAACTTTGTAAACTACTGTTGTGGGTTAGGTTGAAACCCCTCTCCTGCCACCAGAACCACCCCCCCCTCCACATCAAACCATGACAACTACCAAACTGTGAGTCAAGCAGGGGCATGAAAAAGCACACATGCAACAAGAGTCTTCAACTCACAGATCCTTGAGTTTAATAGAAAAAACCCATTTATTTAAAGCCAATAAAGTTAAACCAAACCCGTGGATATGCTTATTTTCCTCAACCGATGTATTCAGTTCGGAATAGCCACATGGAGCTTCACGCAGCTCCAACTAAACCTGCTTTAACTGAACGCGACCTGGCAGTGGTGCATCTCCAAGCTGAGGAGAGAGGCACAAGCTGCCCGGGTGTCCCAATGCAGGCAGAAAGACAGAAAAAAAAGTAATCAAGAAGGGCAATCTCAGCCCGTACGGGTTTCCACCACTTTTTTTTTTTTCCCCCCTTTTTTTCTTGTCAGATTTACTCCATCCTTGGAGCTGTGCCCATGTACCAGTTAGGGCTGCCATCCACCCGCGGGGCCGTCTCGGTTAGGGAATTCGGGGCCCGCTCGGTTAGCGGTGGCACCGCCGTAATTCGCGGGTGGCGGGCGGCGGAGGCGGCCTCCTCTCCCGGACACCCCCTCCCGCCGGGCCGGGTGGCACGGGGGACAAGCGGCGCCTCACCCCGGCTGTGCCCGCAGGCCTGGCCCGGCCGGGCGGGCAGGGAGGCAGCGGGGCGCTCGGCGGCACGCCGCGGGAGCCCGCTGAGCGGGGCCGGGCCTGCGGGAGGCCCTAAGCCGGGCTCCATCTCCCAGCCAAAACCTCCGGCTCCGCTTCGCAGAGCGGCCGCCCTCCCCGCTCCCTCCCGCCTTCCCCCGAGGAGAGGCCCCGCCGAGTGCTTCCCTCCCCTCGCCCTCCAGTGCCCCAAGGGCTGCCTGGCCTCGGCGGCAGGGCCGGAGGTGAGAAGGGGGAGCGCCTCTGCTTACCTCAGGCTGCTGCTCGGCGGCGGCGGGGCTGCGGCCAGACGCTCCGCGGAGCGCGGTTCTCCACCGCCGGGCGCGGAGGGGCGGCGGGGCTGCGGCGGCTCCCCGCCCCCGACCCGGGCGGTTACTGCTGCGTGCCGCAGAGGGAGGCAGCTTCCCTCCTCCTCCTCCTCCTCCTCCTCGCCTGCCCCGTCCCCCTGCGCGTCCCGCTGCCCCGAGGCCGCGGAGGATGAGCCGCGGCGGGGGCGGTGCTGCGGCGCGGAGCGGCGCGGGGGGCTGGGGGCGAGGCTGGCGCTGCGGGGCGCAGGAGGGGGCTGCGCCGCTGCTCGCCGCCTCTCGCCTCTTGGAACCTGCCCGCCAGATGTTTATGCCCAGGCGGGATGGGATGTCCTTTGTCTTGGTCCTAGCCCAGCAGCGGCGTCCCGAGCCTCTCCGTCCAGAAGCAGCCTTTTTTTCTTTACTTTAATACAAGGGAAGTTATACGAAGCTTTTGGAAGGTTGCCTGTCGAAATTAAAGGCAGTTTTTGCCACGCAGTCACCGAAGACGACACATTTAAACTCGTGAAGCAGCATATTCCTCGGCGGGAAGGGGAATCCCCGCCGCCGCGGGGCGGGCAGCGCGCCCGGGCAGGCAGCGGCAGCGGCGGCGCCGGCGGAGGCAGGATCCCGCCGAGCTGGAGCCGGGAGCGCGGGGGGGCTGCAGTGAGCGCGATGTTAGCTCCCATGGAAGGGGGAGGGTCGTGGTGGTGGTGGTGGTGGGGTGGCTGTTTCATGAGCGTGCTCCTGAAGTGTGCAAAAAGACACCGAGTTCCAGTGCGAGGGTAAGGCGGGAGCACGGTTTGCTGAAGGTTATCCTAGGTGAGCAGATTGGGCCCAAGGAAAATATGCAACATGTCGTGCAGGTGGAATCAGTGCAACGGCTACAGATTACATCAGATCCTCCTAGTTTTCTTCCTCTTCCCTGGAAGGTTCTGAGTTGTGTTTTTCCAAAATAAATGCTGTGCAAACTTTGTGGCAAGAAGGAAAATTTCAAATAGTATGTATTTAATATAAGATACCCCAGCAAATACAGCAGAGAAGATGACTGTTGCACATTTACAACACCTGATCTTCACTGAGAAGTTCTATTTGGCCACGGAGACACCACCTTTTTCCAAAGTACATAGACAATAACAAGTTCTGGAAGACTTTTTGGCTCTCAGCATGCATGCCCAGACACTTAACAAGACATCAACTTTCCCCCTTGAACCATGAAATTCTGTTGCAACAGTGTTGATGTGGGCGCACGTGCTTCATACACCAGATTTAAGAAAATAAGCAATCATTTTATGTCGCGGACTGCCTGTGTCTTCTTCTGATGGGTCGCAACCAAACAGCTGTTGCGACCACAACGTATTCCACAATCAGAAGGCTCTTCTAATCTCCAACAGAGAGCTCCGACTCACTGCTCTCCAGGGGCTCCTATCACTCCAATCTCCAGGAGGAAACTGCCCCACTCCCTCTTGGGAGTGCCCCACCTTTAAGCCTCCATGGGTCACGTGATCTCCAGCCAATCAACGTGACTCAGCACCTGTCTTGATGAGGCACAGGTGCTTCCCATGTAGCAGCCAGGAAACTTCCCCGACAATTTTAATGCTTCAGTTTTCAACGTCCTAAGGGTACTTCATACTAACGGGTGTTCAATGCATAGGATCAGGATAGAGCTAGTCTGAAGGAAAACCTGAACACGTGTAAAATGTGGAGGTCAGGTCCTCAGTAGACTTTTGCTTCTGCAGATCCGCTCCTGTTGGGCTACTGCCAGAGGAAGATGGGGATATCAAGTTTAGTGATTAAACCTTAATTAACACTAATAATGAAGAGAGAACTTTTAAAACTAGCAATGCAACAGTCACAGGCTCTTTGGGTCAGGCCTAGAGGCAAATACGCAGTATGAGTACATGGGCACCTTGCATGAATAGTTGGAGCACTCACTTGGAAAGTGAGATGTGCAAGTGCAGTCTCTTCCAAGCCCAAGACGTTTTATACCCCGTGCCTTTCTTAAAACTTCTGAACAGCAGCACCATGGCCTGTTCAGCGTGCCTTCTAAGGATCTTTCGCTGAAGCTGTTTTTTATATCAAGTAAATGCTGACTGGGTGAGAACACATTGAAGATTCTCGTCAGTTGATGAGGGGAGCTGTGTATGAAGTGTGCAGAAACACTTAGATCTTGGTCTCTTATTCTAGTATGTTTAATATAAAATACACAGGCAGCCCTTGGAACAAGAGCTAGAGTTGGAACTAAGTTTTCTGTTCTGTGAGGGGACAGCCATCACCCTGTCTGCTAGACACTCATTCTTTCCCTCTTACTTCTTTCCAGAGCTCTATTAATCTTTAATTACTTTGCTGCAAGTGGTACAACCTGACTTGGCAAGAGCAGGTATTATTTAACCCACATTAGTGCCCAGCTCCTCCTTCCTCACCTTTTACCGTATAGCTTGGTGACAAAAGTACTCTCCTAAAACATGCATGGATTTACTAGGAGAGAACCAAGAGCATTTTAGCTTTTCCCGATCAGCATGACTTGACACAGGAGGTTTAGGACAGCCAGCAGACCGGCTGGAGCAGTCAGGTGATTACTGTTCATTACTGTTCACCAACAGGCAGTGGTGTGCAACTGCCATAAATCCAACGTGCACCTACGTCTGCCAAGAAGTTTTCAGCTGTACCCTCTGAATTGGTGCCTTGAGGGACAGTAAACTTTCTCCATTGGCTGCCTTCTGAGGTTCAGTAATCGTCACGTTTCGCAGGCGTACTGTGAGAACACATGGGACGTGCTCCTCTGGTGAACGAGCTTAAGGTATGCCCAGCTTGTGTACACCGTGAAGCACTGAAAAAGACTCTTAGCAGCTCATTTTTTTGAAGGCATGGTGCTTGGGGCGTTTTCAGACCAGGTGTATTTTTTTCCTTAAGTGCCTAGGAGACAGGGAAATACTAGTTTCTCCAGTTAGCTACCGACCTTTTCTTACAGTAATAGATGATAGCTGATGGGAATTTGAGGTGCCTAAATTTGCACTGAGGCACTTAAGACTTTCTAGAGTCCTAACTCAAAGCCTTTTCTTCCCCTTGTATTGTTTTATTCCCAGCTGCTTCTACCCGGTCACACTTCAAATCTTACACACTTTTCCTGTTCTAGCCTGTACGTCTCATTATTGTGCGCTAACACATTGTTTTCCATATGTCAACCTGCTGCAGGGAATGGTTTAAATAAAGATCATTCTCAGTTTGTGGTCCAAGTTTATCAAGTAATATTAAGGCTACATTACTACTTAAGTCCTCTACTGAGTATAGAGGACTGGCAATTAACAGAGTCCTCTAGAAGTAGTTTGCGTGCGTGATGGTTTCATGAAACTATTATGAAACTACCATTTGTTGTTCTACGAGGATTTTCCATGTTCTGTTCACACAGCGCAATGATGAATATGGGTTTTTGGTACAATTCAAGAAAAAGGAGTAGGGAAGAACTGAAGTTTCAAGGAAGTAGAAAGATTTTTATGGAAAGCTGGTGAGAAGAGCTAAGGAAGAATTAAAATAGGATGAGGAAAGTGAGGTAAATTGTGAGAAGCAAACCTAGGATGTTGATTGGAGCAAGGTATTTGTGAGGCTTAGAGAGGGTACCTGCAACTGGAGAACACAAAAAGGAGAGAGAATTTTGATTGTGGGGTGAAATACGATGGCGTCTTGGCCATGGCTATTTGGGAAACGTCTGGGGTAGCAGGGGTGCAGGACCTGGCAGCCAGGGCCCATCCCACCACCCAGCCAGGAGCAGGGCAGCCGAGGGGCACCAGGGCAGCCCCTGCCCTGGGCATTGGGCACCTCCCTGGGGACAGGGATGCGCCAAGGTTCCATAGGGCCCATGGCTGGGCAGGGCAGGGCTGTGGGGGGCTGGAGACTGGCCCTTCCGCAGTGTTGCTGAGGCAGGGGCTGACAGCCTTGGGGTGCTGACGTGGGGTCCTGGGCAGGGACAGCTAGGACTGGTGGTGCCCTCCGGGCCCTGACACAGTGCCTTAAGTAAAAAAATTATCCGCATGTTTTGTGGAATGGAGGAGGATACCATACATGTTCTACAAGATGTTTTAATTTGAGAGGGCAGTGTAAAATCTGTGTTGGGAGCTGAGAAATAGACTCTTCAGTAATCCTTCTCCTACGGCACTCTCAGAGTGACACATACCAGTAATCATTAACTCTGGTGGAGGGCTGACTTGAGGAGCACGGTACAGGTATAATAATGAGTCTAGCCAGATTCTCAGTTTATTTAATCTTTTCCTTCCTGCCAGCTCCCTCCATGGCACACTTTTCAATTTCAATGCCTATAATACTTCCATCCCTTTAATCTTTCCATCACTTAGTTTACCTGAGGAAATTATTTAAATATATTTTTTTAATCACAGGAAAACAAAGCATTTAAAAGAACAGAAAGGTAGGATGAGGCACTCTCCAGTCTCCATTGTGCCACCTCCTTCAATTCCAACACACTCTATCAGCTGTGATTAAGGAGTTTGAAGAGACACTGCCTCACGTATTTTAACAAGTTTCATTTTCAAGTTTGGGTACTTCAGACTCTTCTCCAACTAAATCTTCTTTTCTTCACATAAAACAGTTTCTCTTAAAGGTTTGTCTTCATGTAACGAGTCTAGCTGGATTTTACTGAAACATCCACACAGTTCATTTATCTTCCTTTCTCTCAAACATGGAGGGAATTCAGCTTAACTCTAAAGAAATGTCTGCAAACACACTGATGGTGATTTTCATCTTTTTCCACCTAGGTATTACTGTGGCAGTGTCCTGTCTGCCTTATTTGTGGAGAACACCTAAGCCATATGCTGAGAACAGCACTGTGAAGCTTTTTCACTTCTTGAACGAGTGTAACCTGAAATTGCTGTCTCATTTCTGATGACTTTCTGCGTTCCCACTAACTTCTTTGCCAGTATGTGAACAATAAGGTAATTGCAGGTACTATAGTTTTAGCACAGGGATACTTTCTTGGCCATTCAAACCCCTTTCTTGGCCTGTTATAATTTAGATATGGCCAAGAGTCTCAGGGCACGCACTATGTACCTCTGTGCCATAAGGAGAGGGAAGGCTGCAGGCAGGACCTCAGGCAGGATGACTGCAATTCCCCTTTCCTCCGGCCCTTCCTTTGCCAAACGGAGTTTGACCAGGAGCCTCTGTAGATACTCAGCAGAGCAACTCAAGTGACGTCAGCCTCAGCCTGACTCACTGTCTGCCGTAACTATGCAGTCAGCATACCCTAGAGCCCTGTTGTTGAGCTTGGGACACAGTGCTCAGACAGGAATTGTATTTGCACTGCTTCCAGGTGCTCTGCAGCTCCAGGCATGGTAGCTGTCCCTCTTCTGACCCACGAGGTTCAACCACTCAGGCAGGCTCAGGTTTGCCCTCAGAAAACCATCCACTGTCCATTGTCTGACGCGTGTGGTATTTACCTTTTTTTTTGTATTTAGAAATCTTTGATATAATTGGAGCAACAAGAGGTCACTGAACACTGAAAACAAATCCAGGACTTAGTTTATAACACATAGCAACTGTTAGGTGGATTTTTAATCACATGCATTAGATATTTGTTCTTTTTCTAGCAGCTAAATTAAAGTTTCACACTGACTGGGACACAACAAATTCTGTAGGCAAGAAATAAACTGAAGAAAAGAAATGAAAGGAAAATGAACAACTATCTCTCAGCCCTAGAACCTCAGTCCAAAACTATATGAGGGCAACTTGTTTCTCCCCCCTTTTTTTTTTTCCCAAACATTGTCAACCCTGATACTCAAAATCTAAGATCATGCTGTAGGACTTTTCAGAATCCTGGATTCAGCAAAACTCTTAGTTTCTGAAAACAAGGAAATGAAGAGTTAATCAACATACCAGCCACTGCAGGATGTGTACAAGCTCTTTGTTGTCTTCCTTATGTTGCACTTGTCTGCAGATTGCTGTACTGAACAGCAAGATGTGCTTAGCTGGAGCAAACCTGTGAGTGTGAGGAGAGGCAATGTATATATCTAGATGATCTCCTCTGCTTGGCCTCTGGATTATCTGATCATAACGGGGATGCAGGACGCCTCATTTCCTCAGGCCATCACTGCGGCGGTAAGGCTAGCCTTTTGGACTGTTAGCAGTTAGAGGATAAATAGTCTGTTGATTGGGAGGTGGGTGCTTAAAAGAGGATGCTAGATGGCATCACAAGCCAATGGCTTACATACTTGTAAAAAAGTGCATGAGGGGTATTCTGTTGGTGAATAGCTTGAATAATTGCGTAAGAAATACAGGAAACTCCCACTTAAGAAGGAAGAGCATGGAGGCATCTGCTAGAGCAGGCAGAAGGAAGGTTGTGCATACACACAAACTTCTAGTCTAAATTCTCAGAAGTGTGAGCCTTGCTGGCCATGGTGTTTTGGCCAGACATAAGATAAGAGTGAATACCTTCAGTGACGGCACAGTACTTTGTCGATGATATTTTTCATGGTTTTTAAACTCAAAGAGTTGTTTGAGAGAAACAAACAGCTTGCGGATATCATGTAGGTTTGAAACTCGGAATTGAGCTGAGAAAAATACTTGTAAGAAATGATAAGTAAACCAAGATTAGTTTCAGGGAAATCAAAACTAGTTATGAAAACAGGCTGAATTTAATAAATTGCTTCAATAAAAAAAGAGGAGAGTTCATTAAAGTTAACGTTTTCCAAATATTTTTAAAACAGAATGCTTTCTTTCAGAAATACCAAAATATTTTAAATTTTAAAGCAAAGTATTTTGACTTTTATTTCAGAATAGCATTTTTTTAAAAAATGTTCTATGCCTTAAAAAATGAAAATAAATATTTTAAAAGGTGTATGCTTTCATAATAAATGTAATATTTTGCTTTCTCTCAAGACTCCTTCATCCCAACAAAAGTGAGTTTTTCTCTTAAAAGACTTGAAAAAACGTTGTTTGGATTCAATTGTTTAAAATGTAAGTTAGGTTTGAATTTGAACTGTTTCTGGAGTTCTTCTGGTTCAGACAAAACCCCCAACATATCTGCTTCCTGTCTACCACTAACTGGGACACTGCAATGTCAAGATAAAGCACAAATTCCTAATATCCCCCTCCCGGTTCGATACTTCATTGTAACAGAAGGTTAAGTTAGGCAGGAGAAAGTGGATGCATTTTGAGGTGTTTGGAGTTTGTTGCTGCTACCAGGGCTAGTGAGAAAAGTTGCAGACATAACTTCCTTGATTAAAATAAATTTAAGGGTAAGGAAATACTGATGTCTGCTTCCCCTTCTCCAAGTTCTGTCCTACACATTACACAGCTCTGTTGATAAATTAACTAGTGATACAGCTTAGTGAACAAAGCAGACTCAAGGACCTTTATTACAAGCAGCTTAATGTAAATGAGACCGAATGGCCTACGTAAAACACATTCATAGCAGTATAAGGTAGCCGCTAGTGTTTTTATATAGCATCTAAACACATGGTCATAGCACAGAGAGCAAAATAATTCCACACTGGAAACGTGCTTCTCTCATGACAGGCATGATGAAGACATACATGCAGAATTTTGATAGGATAATACAGAAGGGAAGGTGTTAACAGAAGCTAGCCTTGCCCTAAAGAAGCTTGGTCTTTCTCACTCCCTTTCAAGTCCATGGACAAAGATAAACTTTTCCAAGTGCAAGTTTAGAGCACATAAATTAAGTGCTTATGCTGAACTGCAGTTTGTAGGAGCCTTTCTAATTCCATTTACTGCAAAATTAGTTTCCCTAAAGCCTTCTCTTATAAATACCAATCTAAATGTGAATTTACCAAAAGATGTGGCTACATAATCTCATAATCTCATGTTAACCAGATGCACACTACTATTTCTTTTGACTTTTTACTTTCTATTTGACTTTTTACACGGGCATGTAGTGATAGGACAAGGGGCAATGGCTTTAAACTGAAAGAGGGGAGATTTAGCTTAGATATAAGGAAGAAATTCTTCACTCTGAGGGTGGTGAGGCACTGGAACAGGTCGCCCCGAGGAGTTGTGGATGCCCTATCCCTGGAAGTGTTCAAGGCCAGGTTGGATGAGGCTTTGAGCAACTGGAGGGTTGTGGAAGGTAGTGGAGGGTGTCCCTGCCCATGGCAGGGGGGTTGGAACTAGATGATCTTTGAGGTCCCTTCCAACCCAAACCATTCTATGATTCTGTGATTTCATTTAACTCCATCATGTCTAAGTTTCTGACAGGGATGTACGTAGATGAGAATAAAAAACAGGTGTGAGAGAGACCTCTTACAAGAAGCCCGGAGAATATTACCTCTGTGTTATTATCCTCTCTCAGCTCCTCCTTTATTTTATACTAGACTGAGCATGCAACATAACAGCCTGCTATACTGCTTCTTTTCCTGTATCAGAGAACTGTCTGATTTATTTGCATGTTTTCTGAAATGAGCCTATTAATTAAAATGTATTGCCAAGCATACTGACTCACAGGTAATGAGCAGGGTCCTTCCAGTACTTCTGTGTTGTCGCGTCTAATCCAGACTTCTTACTGTATCGTATTATATCTAGTAGGTTTTTCGTTTAATAAACAGAAACTGCAGATTTAACTATCTCCCCCGTATGACAGACACCATATTCAGTTCACCGTCCCTATCAGAAGCAATGAGTAGCTTCAAGAGTCATTCTTTGCTAATTGCCGCCCTCTGCTGTTAGTATATATATTACCAGCAGTAACTAGGACAAAATTCCTTGGCTTTCAGTCTTTTGACCACTTTGAACATTTACTGTAGTCTTTGCCGATCCCTCTTTCGCTCCAAAAATCAAGACTGTTGAAGAAACTTGTTTCTGATATCAGTCTAATTTTGATTAATTCCTTTGAAAGACTTTTTGCATTACGGCTGTGTTGTTTTGCTGTTTTTCAAATTCCAAAATACAATATTGGCATGGCATATAGAATCATAGAATTATTTTAGTTGGAAAAGACCCTTAAGATCATCGAGTCAAATGCATTTGTTGTTTCAAGTCTCTCTACTCTTCTGTATTTTGTCTGCTTGTGAAATTGCAGACAACACAGGGAATATGTGTTAAAGAATTTTTTCTCCTAGGTTTACACTTAATATCTAAATTACATATGATTAGGGAACAGTGATAATCGTAGAATCATAGAATGGTTAGGGTTGGAAAGGACCTCAAAGATCAACTAGTTCCAACCCCCCTGCCATGGGCAGGGAAACCCTCCACTACATCAGGTTGCTCAAAGCCTCATCCAACCTGGCCTTGAACACTTCCAGGGATGGGGCATCTACAGCTTCTCTGGGCAACTTCTTCATGTGCCTCACCACCCTCAGAGTGAAGAATTTCTTCCTTATATCTAAGCCAAATCTGCCCTCTTTCAGTTTAAAGCCATTGCCCCTTGTCCTATCACTACATGCCCGTGTAAAAAGTCCCTCCAAGAATGGTCAAGAATGGTCCTTCATGGTTTATGATCTCTTTCAAGAAGTACTGTGTAATTCTGTGCATCTGGTGGCATTTCTAGCACAGAGTGACAACGATAAATGCTTTCTCTTTCAGTAGATCATTTTGTAGTACTGGCATCACACAGTTCTTTACATTACTGTGTCAGCCTGAAATATTGACCCTGGCCCAGTATTTCAGAGCCAAGGTCAAGGACCAAGGGCTTGTCAAGCATCTACTCAGAATGATACTTAACACTTTAACCATACTACTTTCATCTTGCTTTAAGGGATTTGATGCTTGAACCTTTATGCTTGGTATTCCAGTATGAGGTACTGAGTTTTCCGCTGATTGTCTTCTCCTAATCTTGTTACAAAGGGTCGATTAAGTATATCATCCTTACTATTATTTTCAGCTATCTTAGAGGGTTGAAGGCGGAAATTCCCTTTCATATTCATTTTATCTGGCTTTGGTCTAATACTTTTTTCCTCACACAAAATCAAAGGAATTAATTTACTGTAGCAGTGATTGCATTCTCCCCAGTTCAGTTTTAGGTTTTCATATTTTGTCTTCGGCATAGTGCTACAGAGTTGTCACGTTCTTCCGCATGCTGACATCTTTAGAATGTCATCAATTATTCATTTCACATCTATCACTTCATATATTATTTCAAGTTCTCATTTCTGAATATCTTCTGCAGGTTGAATTTCAAGGTGATACCTTTGAAGCATCATCTTCTGAATGAAATGCGGAAGAGGCATACTTACATTTCTCTTTCCAGTCTGATCTTTCAAGAAAGCTTGTAAATTATATTATCTGTTGTGACAAGAGTAATGTGACAATACCTGCGAAATGAAAAAAGAAATTTCTGTGGTTGCCGAATCAGACTTCAAGCCTGAAGTTTGTTACTTGCTTGGCAAATTTCCCCTGAGAACAAGATTTTTTTTTTTTTTTTTTTTACATTCATGAGTTATAACATATATGCCCATAATATGAACTGTTTAACCAACACCACAAAGCAGGTGTTTTGAACAGCTAGGCACATACAAGATTAGTTTTTCTGTTGTAGCTAAGAAAAGATTGTATTTTCATTTTGAAAAAAGGAAAAGAGGTCTCCAAAAATATGTGTTAGATTGCAGGCTATCTTGCACAGGCTTTGCTTTCAGTTTACAGACCCAATCTGAACTTTTAGCATGAAAAAACAGTCCTGTTAAGTCATATCACCAATTTCTCGGCAGCGTGGCAAATTCTTTGATGCTTTGCTCTCAGTGGAAAATGGGATTGTGTCCCGGGGACAAACAAGCACTTTGAAATCACAGGTACCTTCCTCTACTCTAAGGCTAGGTCAGACACAGCGATGATGAACCAGGATCTGTTTACTTGCGACTTACTGTCCGATTTTTCTACAATTTGAGTAGTCCAGAGATACCGTCTTTGAAGACTGACGGGTAACAGCAACTGTCACAGCCCAAAAGCTGGCCCTTTACATTGACAGTGTTAAACTCACTCCATTGCCTGGGGCAAGCAGCCCGCATCCTTCTCCCGGCCCGCCAGCAACGCAGAGTACCCTCAGAGGGACCCAACCTGGGCCCGGAACGAATTCCTCCTCACCCCAGGAGAAGCCTGGCTGCGATAGGAGGGCGTGGGTAAAGACATATGAGATAAAACACAGAGGCAGAGAGGCACGCTCCAGCTTTCTCTTTCTGCCGAAGGTCTGAGGCCCTGCGACCGACCCGGGCCATCAGCCGGCACCGCCATGTCCAGTGAGGGCACGGCCATGCCAGTGAGGGCATCGCCATGTCCAGTGAGGGCCCCGCGCTGTGAGCGGTGGCGCCGCTCCGCCTTCCTGCGCATGCGTAGGGACTCGCCCTTTCGCGCAAGCGCAGTGGCGGCGGCGCCCCGCCTCTGCGAGGCGCAGGCGCGGAGCCGCCCCCCCCCCCCTCCCCCCCGGGGGCTCTGACGCCGCTTCCACGTTCGACGAGCGCGCGGTGCCCGGCCAATCGGAGGGGCCCACGACCCACCCCGGAGAAGTTGGAGCCGTCGGGTCGGAGCGGCGCTCCGCTGCTGTCGCGGCGGGCGTCGGGAGGCGGCGGAGATGGTGTCTCCCGCGGCCTCCGCCGGCCGCCTGGGCTCTGCGCTGCCCTTCCTGCTCGTGCTCTTCGACCTGCAGTACCAGGGTGAGGGGCGTCTGGCTGCCTGCCGGGGGCCGCGCGTGCGGTTCGTGAGGGGGCGCGGGGGGGGCCGCGGCCCGGTCGGGGCGCGTGCGGCGGGAGCGGGGTGCCGCCGCTCTCCTGCGCGGCCCGCCGGGCTGTGGGACGAGCGAGCCTGAGGCGGCGGCGCTGCTGGGCCCGCGGCGGTGCCTGGCCGCGGGGAGCTGGTGGCTGCTCGCCCTTCCGCGTTCTCGTCAGCGGTCGGGCCGGTTCAGGGTGTTCGGGCGTCCGCCCGGCCGGCGGGGCCGTCGGTGTAGCCGGGCCGAGGTGCCGGGGGAGAGCGGAGCGGAGCCTGCGGGGCTGCGGCCTGCCCGCAGGGAGCCAGCGGGCCCCAGGCAGGCGGTGCGGGCCGTGCCGGGCGGGGGACCCGGGGGTCGCCACCGCCGTGGTGGTGGGGCAGCCCCTGCGAGACGTCCTGCGGGGAAAATGTTTCTGGAAAAGGTGCGAAGAAGAGGGAGGTACAGAGCTGCCACCTCCTCAAGGCTGCTCCGAAGGGTATGTAATGAGGGCACTGTCACTGCTTGTAACCTGTTTGGTTTTATCTGGGTTTCTGGTGGTGGTGGTGTTTAAGGTAGCTTGATGTGTGCTGCGTTTTGCTTGGCCTGATGGTAGGGTGTCAGCTACTGTGACGTCTTAAAAACGTCGTGGTGTCTTGGAGCACGATTGTCTGACAGCATTGGCTAGTTCTGTGCTGGCACTGAATTTCTCACTTCTGCATGAATTCTGTGCAGTTCCCAAATTCAAAGGCTTTTTCAGTGGTCCTCCTCAGCCACCGCCATTATTAGTGCCAGACCTGCGAACTTACTGAGGCTTTTGACAGTTGTGTTGCGTTTGGTTTTTGTTTTGTTGTTGTTGTGGGATTTTTTTGTTGTTTGCTTTTTTTTGTGCTCACCGTTAGTATTTGGAGTTCAGCAGAGAAGTTTAGCCGCACTTTGTGCTGCCTGTTTGCTTTCAGAGTGCACTGTCAGCAGCACCTGTGCGGTCAAACTTACATTCACAGGTTCCTGTTAAATGTGTAACTTGGTTGTACAATTGCGTGTATAGGCAGAGTTTCACCTGAGGAATGTTCTTTAACTGACAGCGGCAGATTGGAGTGAAACCGAAGCTGACAATAGTCAGAATAAGTCTGTAGACTTAAGACTGACCTGGGCTTGACATTAGAAATTCGATTGATGTACTAAACTAATGAATACTTTAGCTGGCCGAGTAGCAGCAGGAAGAGACAGTGGCAAAGATGCTCTGTAGTGTAAGACTACATGCTGTGGTGTTGAATTGCTTTTTTTTGGATGTGTATTCTAGTAGAGTTAGAGGAAAAAATAATAATTGTGGTCAAAGTGTGCTTTTTTGTTTCCCCCCAAGATTGTGGCAGTGATGCGCCTGCTGAGGATTCTTTATTTGGAGCTGCTAAGCTATTTCAGGGATATGGTTTAATGACTGTGTGAACTTAACAAAACCATGCTTCCTAAATTGGAGTATATTTTCTTAACTTCAGTTAATGAAGATGTACAGTAATAGAATGAAAAGTGTTGGTTCTGGATCTTGTTTACTGTACTTACTAACCTCTTAGTTCATGAGTTGATTTTCCAGAGTATGTATTTAGGGGGCTCACGTTATTTAAGTATCTGGATTCTACCCCCCCTCCCCCCCCGTATTACTAGTCTTTGAATTCAGAGGTGTTCATATTCACATGTAAATTTGTGTCTTGCTGCCTTGATAATAGAAGCCTGCTGTGTGCCATCCGATTCATAAATCGGGGCAATAGTTGGCCTGTATTAACTTTGTATCTTACAGTCAATATCTGTGAATACTAATTTATATCTAGCTGGTAAATGAGTTTAGTGAAAAGGTTTTTGAGTACTTGGTGATGTGCCAGGTTGCAGTTCAACCTCTACTGTTGTGTTTCTTGAATTCCTCCTCTTCAAATACCCTGACTTGTGCTGAATAAGCTCCCAGATCACCTCTTGGGAAGATTTGTCCTTCATGGCTCTGTCCACACTAAGTGCAACAAAAAGAGGCAACTGAGGAGGATGGAGGAGTATTGTTCCTCTTCCGCCTCTCCTTCCTAGTAGTAAAAGAAAGGAGATGTAATAAGGGGAAGAAGAAACTGGTTTTAAGTATACAGAGCTCGGTTCGTTGTTATCAAACCACTGGCCTTAAGTGTTTAGCTCACGCTGTACCCCATATGTTTCTTTCTTGAGTTTGGGAGGTTGTTTTTTCTTGTTCCGAATAGCAAAGGATACTTGGAAAGATGGGAGGTGGCTTTTTGGTTTGCCAGTCTTAGCTATATTTACCACTTTCTTTGCAAATGAAGAGAGTAAAAAACTTGACGGGTGGAGGTTACCCGTGACTCAACTGGATGCTCTGAGGATCCTTGTGAGCTTTTTCGTATTGCTCCTGAAACTGTGGTTGCTTGTCCACTTCTTACTTTTTTCAGTCTTGTCCTTGAGAAACACACTTGCAAATGCATGTAAAAGCAAAGCCCAAACCCGTTTGAAAGTAACAGCAAACTTAAGACTTACTACACTAAACACAAGGTCATTCTGATTAAAAAAAAAAAAAAAACACCCAAAAGCAGGATGTCCCAGTCACACGACAAGACAATCTTCAAGCTGTTATGTTAAAAAAAAAAAAAAAAAAGTTTAGATCATTGTTCTGTTTCTGGTACACAGTTGAAACTAATTCTGTTTATTTTCGTAGTCCTGTTAACCAGCTTGGGGACAAGATTATTATTTTTTTTTTTTAAAAAAAAAGGTAGTTAGAAATTCTAGATGGAGGGAAAAAGGTGAGTGTTTAGACAAATGTAAAATCTTAAAACTGTTTTCAAGTTGGAGGACTTACTTAAGCTTTTTATACTGTGGATGCGTCTGATTATATGAGGATGTAGTTGAAGTTTGTATACTCAGGTACCCACATATTAGCGCCAGTTATTCTAATATAAAAACCAATCCTACCAGGAAGTTATTTATTTGAAGGGAGTGTGTTTAACTGGAAGAACAGGTTAACTGCACCTGCTTATCTTCCCTTCTGACTGGCTTCCTTTGAGTTGTCAGGATTAGTATAGTTCTTACAGGGAGTAGATTGGTGGTGGGTTTTTTTGTTTTGTTTTGGGTTTTTTAACTTTTCCACTGTAGCATCAGTGCCAGGACTACAGAGTCTGAATTTATCCAGAATATCTGACTTGATTTGACAGCTGGGGCTCTTGTGTGTGGTTGTCTGAGGTCCTTGACGAATAGATAAGTTAGGCAGGCTTTAGAAACAGTATTCAAATTAAAATACTTGGAAGTTTTAAAAATAAACAGTATGCTTGCATATCTCATGCATAAATTCAGTTTCCTGCTGGAGTGTACGAAGCTTCTTCAGCTGTAGTGCTGGGCCCTTGGTATCCAGCTCACTAATGACTGTCTGTCTGCTGGAAAGAGCTCTGTGGTGTCGGTTTGTTTTTTCCTCCAGTTGAACTTGAGTCCTTATGTTCATTCCCAGACTGAAGAGTGAGGAGTGAGTAGGCACCCAAATAGGTTACACAGAATTTGAGTCCTTTGACTCCTGTGCCTATGCTAACAGTGTGCAGATGTTTGTTTAGAGCAATTTTTGCCTACACCCAGAAAATGAATGAGCAATATATTTATATGAATAAACAACCCAACCAGCAGGTCAGTGTACAGTGTTCCTGAGTAGTTATGGTAAATGTCACTTTTCATCATGGTTACACTGACTATATAGGCTCCTGCTGAAGATTCCCACATTGATTTATGATGTTTAGCAACTTGCAGAGCCAAGTTTTAATGTATGTCTAGTAGAATCATAGAATGGTTTGGGTCGGAAGTGACCTCAAAGATCATCTAGTTCCAACCCCCCAGCCATGGGCAGTGACACTCTCTACTACACCAGGTTGCCCAAAGCCTCATCCAACCTGGCCTTGAACACTACCAGTATAATTAGTCTTGTGCAGGGAACCTTCAGTCCTTTACAGCTTGCCTTATATATCTGTCTATGTCGCACCTGTGTTTCTTACTATTTACTATTAATGGTCAACTTTCTCATTTCCTTTATGTATTATCTTTGGTATTTTTAAGGAAAAAAAATGCCTCTCCTGCCTAAAGTATCATGTACTGTGCTAAATATAACGTGTGAAAGATGCTGAGTAGTATAGGTACATCTTAATTGTGGAAAATATATTCTTGGAGCTATCCTGATAGGACTAAACGTGAAACAAGGATACTCCTTCAGATGCTTGAGACTCTGTGAAAATTGAATGCCATGTTTAGGTGGATGGAAGGTTCCACTTCCTGAAGTGGGAAGGCCCACTTCTAAGATACCACTCCAAACTGACATGTTGTGGAAGATTTCAGATAATCATATGTGGGAAGAGATGGGAGGATGAAGCTTGAGAATTTTTTCTGCTCATTTGTTTTAGCTCATGTTAAATACTTCAGTCTGTTTATGGTTTGATATCTGATTTGTTGCTTGTATAGCTAGTATACTTCCAAAGCCAGGGAAATTTGTGCTGTTTTTTTTTTTTTCTCTCCAGTGCTTGCTTTATCATTTTAGATGGTGTTAGACTAATCAGTGATCAAAGCTTTAAGCTAGAGAAGAAGGAAAATGGTGCACAAGAATGTCCATTTTTTCTGAAAATTGGACATTCACAAAAAAACTAACTTGAAGTAGAATGCTGTGTGTGGAAAAAATTACTGTCAAGAAACACTTTTCCACTATCAGTGGAGCTATTTATATTTTATTCAGAGCTATACATAACTAGAATGGGTTTTAAAATGCATTGTTTAATAAGATCCCTAAATTGACTATTTGGTAAGCAATTGCTATTTTAATTTCATCTATTTAAATAAAAAAAAAGTTGCTGACTGGAAATTTGGGGCTTATTTTATAACATCACCTCCATCAATTAAAAAAAGGAATTTGTTTGCTGTCATCATTCTAAAGCAAATAACTGAATTGAAGCCCTTGAATCTAGTTTCCTGAATTATTATAAGTCTTTTAGCACATAGAGCTTTTTTCAGTGGCTACAGAGGGCATTTTGTTCATTGTAGCTCAATGATTTTCTTCTAATGTGGAATTAAAAGAATTATAAACTGTATTAATGAGTAGGAAGGGAAAATTAAATTAACATCCCAGGTGCTGAGAGCTCTAGTTGTAAAATCTCGATGGCTTGGTGATCAGAAATTACCATTCTTTCATTACAAGTACTTTGTTGTTTAATCACCTTTCAGTGTGAGAAGTTTTGGCATACTTTCCCTCAATCTGTGTAGTGTAACATTTTTATTCAGACTCTAAGAAACTGCTTCGAAGTGCTGCTGCGTTTTTGTATTTAAGAATAATTCAAGTGCCTATCTGAATTAGCTTGATACAAAACCTGAGTGAAAGAAATTGATTCCTAGTAATTGTAGTTCATTGTTTCCTAGTGTAATGTGTGTATTCAGGATATTGATATCTTACCTTGCTTAAATTTATGCATAGGATATGCTCTCAGTAAAAGAAAACTGTTTGTAGTGTGAAAGTTTTAATAGTGATGAACTGTTAAGTTGTCGTGAAATTCTGTCCTGACTTGAAGAATGCTGGGAGCAGTACAAGTGAAAACCCTCTGTGGTTGAAGCGATGAACTGTACAGCATGTACTTGCACTCAGCTGCTCGTTTCTTCTCAACACTAGTCTTCCCTTGCTGGTTGAGCAGCAGCAATTTATTAGCTTTAAACTAAAACTGGCACTTTGGAAACATACCACTTTAATATGACTTTTGTACTACTGGTTAAAGGAAAAGGGAGCGAGAAATTGAATTTAATTTAATTCAAAACTTGTGCTCTGGGAACAATTTGTCTTGGAAGTGGTAAAGATGAGGCAAAAATGCAGTACATGAGAAGCTGATCTCTGAAGTAGATGACAGTTCTCGGTTGAGTCCTAAGTTATCAGTAGGGTCATGAAATTTAACTTAAAACCTTTTTCTATTTGCTATGTGTGCATTATGAGATATCTCCAGATTCTGTTGAAATTGAAAGCCCACACAGAAATGTAATTTGTCAAGCTGTTTTTATGGTTGGATGTATAGAGCTTGATGTGCAAAAGTATGTTACTGAATGTATAGATAGGAATCAGAGTGTATATTTGGTGCCGCCTCACAGTGCAGTGCTTTGCAGCGTTTACCTCTTTACTTTGACATCCTTTTTGGGGCAGGGAAGACAAACTAGATGTTTATTAGGCTTCAGGTTGTTTTAGTATGGGAAGATGTGACTTCTGCCTCTGTATCAATAACTATTTGTTATATGTATTGTATTATCACTGTATGCATTTGGTATAATCAAACTGGTCATCCAAAACTCTGGTCTTTTTGCTTTTCTTTAAGGAGCTGAATGTGGAATAAATGCAGAAGTAGAAAAACAGCTTGAAATGGGAAAGAAGTTATTGGCTGCTGGACAGCTAGCAGATGCTTTGTCTCACTTTCATGCGGCTATAGGTACGTATCTCAGGAAAGTGACTCTTGCACTGAAATACCTTGGGGGTGTGTGGGGTTTTTTTCAGCTATTTGCTTCATTAAGTATCCTGCTTTCTTGCAAATGGCGTTCCCTGAGTCACAAAAGTTGGGGCACCTTTATATAGCAGTTTGGTCGGGAGCCAACAGAGATGCAGTAGAATATTTGTGATTTGGTTTTGATAGAAGAAATTGTTAAATTAACTACATGATACGTGAACACTAAGTCACTGCTATTCTGGAAGTTAGCTGTATGGAAGCAATTATAATTGATTGTGGTGTTTTTTGATGAGGTATTCCCTATATCTAACCCCATCAAGATTAGATTTCATCTTTACGAAGTTTCTTAAAGTGTGTATTTGAAAGGTCCAGTTTATCCATGCTATCTTCTCTCCAGCACTCTAAAAAATTCAATGTTTAAAATATTTTTTTTAATTAAATTTTCAAATGGGTAATACCTCAATGTCACTTATGCTCCAAGTTTGACATACTGAACTGGTAGTGGAGAGTATATTAAGTGTCCTTCTCTGATATTCAATTAGTGTATTCTAGTATGTATGTAGAGTTCTTTGTTTTGGTATTCTGTGTTTTCAACAAACTGAGGAATTAAATGTTGGCTTCTATAAATTTTAAAGTAACTTTGCTGGTTAAAAGCCTTGAATTGAAGCATAGAGATGGACAGCACCAGTAAAGAACAGTGTCTATTAACACAACAATTTCTCAGTTTCATGTTTTTTTTTTATTTTTTTTAAGCTGATGGACTTTGTTATAATGTATGAGAAGAATAATACCAAGGTTTTACAGAGTAATGACTCATACTATTGAGACTTTTCTATTTATGCCTTGGTCTAATAGTGATATGTAAATGAAATATCTGCTGATTCTGAGCTATTAATATTTTCTGTGAGTACTCCAAGATCAACTTCCCTTATATAAAGGGAGCGTAGGGAGAAGCTTCTCTTTTTCAGTGCTATGGAAGCTCTTCATTGCACTAAGAGTTGGTCGGTTACTCCTTTTGCCTTGTGTGTCGCTGCCAAAGCATTCCCACAGTATATGAGGGGAGTTAGTGTTACAGCATGGTTTATTCCTTTGTTATTGATTGGTAAGCTTTAACTTCCATTTGGTGAAAGTCCATTTCAGTCTGTGGCCGTGCAAATGCCAGTGGTGGTGCAAAGGTGGCAGCAGTGTGAGGTGGGTTGAGCAGCCAGGTGCCTGCATGGGGTGAAACCCTCTGCTTTGCCAGCAGTGCTCTGGTAGAGCTGGTAGAACTATGGTGTGACCACCTCCATTGTCACCTTGATGGCATCCTTAGTTAGATGTTGATTTCAGCCTGGTAGCCTAAACTTTCATCAGGCTTCTTTCTTCTTTGTATTTTGCCTTATTGAAAAGATTTTAAGCACAATTTGCCTGCTGAGAGGAGACAAAATTTCTCTAATTCTTTTTCGCCTGTACTGCATCATTGTAGACTGTGAGGTAAATAGATCTTTTTGTCTTGCCCTAGCTGGCCTATTTTATTTTTTTTGCAAACATCTAAAATAAAAGAAAGCTACTGTCCGTTTTTTCTCTCTTCAGTTAAATTTTCAGCTCTTCAGTCCTGTCAAGGATAGCTCATGCCTTCTCACTGGGTAAATGTCAATTACTGTTCATTACTGTTACTGGGGAACTGAGGCAAAGCCATATTCTGACTGTCAGAAAGATTATCATGTGCTGCTGGAATGTGCTTCCTGGGTTAGCTCTTTTCCGTCTTTCATCCAATGTGTATTAATAAAGTTCCTTAGTTTCAAGTATTGATTTATGTCTACACATTTAGTTGTATGCAGTAGGACTTAATACTTTTTTTTAAAGGTAGTAACGTTTTAATGTACTTGATGTCTATAATGCTGGCACACAAGACAGCACACAGCATGGGAGTTACTGTTAAATGTCAATGCTGGATGTTAGCATTTCCACAGCCAAGATATTGCAGAGCAAGAGTGCAGATACTTTTCCCATTGAGAACTGAACTAGTGTTTTGGTAATGAAGGTGGCCAGCTATGAAGCTCAGTTACTGACCGTAAGATTTTTGGCAGTGCTGTTTGTTCCATTTATTTGAAAGTTCAACTTTAACCACAAATGAGATGAGAAAGAAATACTTGTTTTGTTTCTCAGATATGGATGTTCTTGTCTACAAATTCTAGATTGATGATATCTTTTTTTTTTAAGTAGTACAGTAAATTGTTTACTGTCTCCTGCATATGGCTGGTCGGGAGGTCTAAGTTACCTTTCCTCGAGAGCCCACAGTAGCTATCATCTGTTTTTTTAAATATTGCATAGAGAAGAATATTAAGAAAATTCTTCTTGATTTCAGAGACTGATGTTTGTCTCCTGTAAGGGTATACATATATGTGCTAGCCTGGAGAGTGTTAAAATTGTTGAATCTTGGACATGTGAACAGCAGATGACATGGAATATGTGGGCCTTCAAGTTAGCCTTCAGGTTCTGATCATGTATGTGCATTTGTCGGCCATTGAGAGGGGATGTTGGTGCCCCCTCGAACGTTAAAGAAAGTTGCTGCTCTTTCAGTGGAGGGTGTTAAGTGTTTATGTGTCTGTAATGACATTGGACTAACATTGGTTATTTGGGGATTATTTGCTTGCATCCTGTATGATGAACAGGGCCTGGGATGGAGAATGATGAATTAAGATGCTTTCCAGTGTAGGCCTGCAGTTGGAGATAAAGGATTAGTATGTAGTGGCTGTTTTCCTGTACAAAGCTGAAAAACATGTACATATTTCAACTTCATTGCTCTTAATTATTTGGCATTACTGCGTTTCTGTAATCTTTATTGTTAAATAATCAAACTACGTAGAAAATATTGTGTGGATAATGTTACAAATGTTATGTTTTATTGATAAATACAATTTTTTTCCAGTGTCTTAAAACTCAGGTAATATATTTTTATTTGTTACTGTTTTACCGAGAGTTCAGTTGCTTTGAGATAGTATTCTGATTACTGTTCTTTCACTTGCAGAGGGAGACTCTGATAACTACATTGCTTATTACAGAAGAGCCACAGTGTACTTAGCCATGGGCAAGTCTAAAGCAGCAATTCGTGATTTAAGTAAAGTGGTTGAATTAAAGCAGGACTTCACATCAGTAAGTATTGCTGGAACTGAAAATTGTTCAACTGGAAAAAAAAAAAAAAACACCAAAACCAAAAACACCAAAACCAAAAAAAACCAAAACCAAACCACAGGAAAAAAACCAACCAACCAAAAAAACCCACAACCAAACCTGCTTCGAAGAAGATTGTTTTTCCAGATGTTGCTAAATAGAAATAGAAAATATATTATCACTCAGAAGGCTTTAGATAGGATAAAATAGAAATGGTATATGTGCTTGAATTTGCAACTGTGCTGAGTACAGTCTAGCCAGTTAATCTACCTAACCTAAACTAATAGTAGTTTTATTAAGTTCATGTTCCTCATGGGTTTGTGTTCAACATTTTACTTCTCTCACTTGTGGTTATTCTCCTTTCAGTCGCCAAGGCTATGCCTTCTGAGAGAGGTGGGGAGGAAGAGAGTGCACAGATGCCTCTGTTTTTCTTCTGTCTTAATCAGCATTTTGTTTGAGGCATCTCTTTTCCACAGGAACTGTCCTAATCTTTCTGCCTTCCTATAGGATTGTCGCAAGTTCAGATTTTACTTACCCATTGCTCACTTTTGCTTACTGTATGTGGATACTGCCTCATTAGTTGGTGACTGATGGTGGAGTCCTCTCCATCTGAATCTCTCATCTCCCTTTTCTATGAGCAGTGACATGTCCTGTATAGCTTACAGTGAAGGAGCAAACATTAAATTCATTGTTATATGAAAATATTCTTAACATAAATCAAAATCTTCTAAATTGTTAGCTTGTCTTTTTACATAGCTTCTGTTATTCCGAAAGTTTAATGAAGTAATTAAGTCTAGGAATTGTTTATTATTTCTGCTGATTTCTTAAAATCTATAAGCAGTTATAATCAGGAAAGTGGTGTAAGGTAAACATTAGCTTTGTTTTGTGCAGCTCATTTCAAATGAGTTCTTTCCATGAGTTGCAGCTGCTCATAAAAACTGTGACTGCTTTTTGTTCCTTGGTTCTGGTGCAGAGTGATCCTTTATCATCAAAGAGGGCTCAGGAGAACTTTGTCAAATTGAGAAGACAAAGAATGGGTGTGATCCCTGTTTCAGCTTGTTAGCTGAAGTAAAATGAAACTACTTTTTTCCTGCTAAAGGAAACTAGAGCGTATGTTCATATTTTGCTGAATTCCAATTTGTAAATCAAAAGAAATTGTTTCATTTCAGGCAAGATTACAGAGAGGACACTTACTGCTCAAGCAAGGAAAATTTGATGAAGCAGAGGATGACTTCAAAAATGTGGTAAGTTGGAGACCTAAGTTGAACTACATCACTGCTTTTGAGGTTGAGTTCTGAGACAGGTCTCATGTCACCTCTGATGCTCTACAGCATCTGTGTATGTATCCCTGAGTTTGTCTTTACTATTCTTTAAAGGTATTGTAGCTAAGCCGGCTTGTATGAATAAATGACTGGTAAAGTTGCAGTGCAGTGCTGAAGATTAAATCAGAAGGTGTTGCATGAAGTAGCACAGCACTTCGAGCAGTCTGTTTTTTTGTGTGCCTGACACTTTGTGATCTCTGCTTGATGAAGCCTACACTAGGGAGCAGTCTTGATTCAGAAAGAAAGCACAAGTGACATGGGACTCTACGTAATTGAACCCTGTTTGACATCACTGTGTTCAGGTCCCGCTAGGAAATCAATGGGAGCCTTGTGGATCAACCTTTGAAGGATTCTATCTCTTATCGCTGATTGCAGAAGGATCTTGGGCTTTTAATTTAGTCACTGGACTGTGTTTTGTGCATTTAGGCCTTACGCTGCAAAAATAAAGTGATCTAACCCCAGAATAAAATTCCTCAGAGAATATGTGAGACTTGATTCCCTCTGCACAAAATTCCCGTAAGCATGAGAATAAGGTTCATTGTTGCTCTTCCTTTCTTGTCAAGAGTTGCTAGTTTGAACACCTTGCATGTCCCTCTATGCCAGAATAAATAGAATTTGCAAGCGTGACTGATGCTGTCTCGTTGGCTTTCTTTGAAGAGTGTGATAGAGAAAGCAGTTCTGCATTGCAGATTACAGATGTTTAATGGAAATCTTACTAGCTAGTATGTATGACAAAACTAGAGCAGTTATGGTGTGGGCTCTGCAGGGCAGTTGGGAGGAATGGCTTTTGCAGGTGTAAATGCACTTGGCAGTCTTTGTGTTTGTAGCAAAGCTGCAGTGGCTTATTCTGAAATTCATGTAGCAACGGCTCCTCTGGCTTCTGCTGCTGCTTCCTCAGTAAGTTTCTTAGGAGTGTGTGGTCTGCAGTTGCACATCTGATTGCAGCGCAGCCCTGCTGTTTGCAAATGTGGGAGAGTGTTGTTCAGCTCTGATTAACTGAGGACATAGCTGCTGCACTAGCAATTACGTGATGTCAGTGTTGATTGTGAGTTTGTGTATGCATCTCTCTGCAGTTACTGTTTCTTGAAGTAGGGCTTAATGCTACATATGGAAATGCTTCTCCAGTCAACTGTCAAGTAGATTGCCCTTTTTCCAGACTAGCTGCAAAAATTTAGATTCCTGTCTTTGATCAGTCAAATAGTTGCAGTCTTTGGCCAAGTTTTAAATCTGAAGTGGAACAGAGTTTCTTCTCAGAAGCTGATTTATGAAGATACCATATTGGTCCTAAATCTGATTTCTAGTTTTCTTGGTTCTGTGAACAACATTGTGTATGTATTTGGAGAATATGGCAAGTGGTCTGTTTTGAAGAACATGGTTTTCAGTTAAGTATAGTATATTCAAGCAAAATAAGCCAGTATTAAAGTAATCCTTTGTAATAGGTTAATGTATTCATGTGGGGGAGGGGGTTAAGTTATGCTAACTTGACTCTTAAGTAGAATACTTATTTCTTTGAGAGTTTTTCCTTGTTTTCTTCTTTCAAATTTTTCAGATAGTCTGATTATTTTACTAGTTCTCTGCATATCTGAAATATCTAGTATACTCTGGCAGTATGTTTAGGTTTAAATATGAA
This sequence comes from Tauraco erythrolophus, assembly GCF_009769465.1. Taxonomy (NCBI): domain Eukaryota; kingdom Metazoa; phylum Chordata; class Aves; order Musophagiformes; family Musophagidae; genus Tauraco; species Tauraco erythrolophus. Next base: position 77,724,768 of record NC_141465.1, on the reverse strand, counting down.
ATTGCATTTAATCTCAAGATGAAAGGAAGTTATAGTCACGGTACTGTAAATGAGAGGGGAGGAGAGAAGGAGGAAGGCTATTAGGGATTAAATAGCTTTCTAAATGATTTCAAGACTTTTACATCCATACCCTGTCTTTGCTACCAAAAGCAATAGGGGCAAGGTAAATAGTAGCCACTGGGAAACTGAGTCATATTGTAAGGCAATGGTGAAGAGGCCAAGAGGAATAATTTGTACCTTGAAATGAAAGTTCCTTCTACTGCCAGGGCACTTATGGTGCAAAGAAATGCCAGTAGGATCTCAATAACTTTTAGGCTAGAATTTAGTTGTGGATTTGAATACTTAAAATTGTGTGCTTTACACGTGAACAGAGTACGTAATCTATGATTCTGCTCTTTAGCTGAGTAAATGTAGGTCAGGATCTGAGCAGCCCTCTAGCCTCTCACTTGGTTGGCTGGATATCAGCTAACTAGAATGCTCTCATTCTGGGTAAGCATGCAGCATGTCAGCAAACTTTGGTGTCCGAATTTGGAGCTAAATTGGAAAAAAAACTTGGGCCGACCTGCATAAGTAGTTCATAGACTCTAAATCTGCAAACAGTCACTAATTCAGTAGGCATGCAGCAGCCGGGTCATGTTTGAGTCTGCAGGAGCCAAATATCATGGAAAGATGGGGTGGAAATACTGTATTTAAAAAACAAAACAAACTTCCACCCCATCCATCCCCCTTCACTGAAAGGGAAGTCTTAATTTGAAGAAAAATAATCCACTTTCTTTACTGTGCAGAGTTTCAGGACGTTATTTTATGTAGAACAGGTGTTCCTGAGGATGTCATGCTTACAGGAATGAATTGCAGGGTGTTAAATGTGAGAGTTTTTGCCTTCAGTGTCAAGTTTTTTTTCCTGAGGAAATAGTTGTGAGGATGAGATGGGCTTTTTTCTAGCAGAGCCAGCCTTCTTTGAAGTAGACTGTATGCCCTTGAATGATAGTAGATGTGATTTCTCTTGTGTGATTTAACACGAGATGGTTTGCTTGTTTGGGTCAGGTGTTGACTTCAAGGTAGTAGATCAGATTTTAAAATATTCCCCACCTTTGAGTTGGAGAAACCAGGTCATGGTATGAAAACTAAGGAGAGTAATTTTAGTTGGACTACTCGAGGACAGACATGTAGGAGTGAGCTGGTTTGTAATTTCTGGTGTGTCACCAGTGTTGCTTTCTGTGCCTACCAGAACTGCAAGGTGACTGATGTAATGAGCTGTCTGTAAAATGCTGTTTTCTCCTAGCATATTCCAGAAGTCTGTTGAATCCCACTGGAGATTGAAAAGCCTCCCTGCCCCCATCCTTCCTCTTGGAGTCATGCTCCTTGAGAGGGATCTCAGCAGTTTAGGAGATGCAGTCATTTTTGAGGGAGAGAGAGTAAGAAAAATTCAGCTCATCTAAACGGAGGGGAGGATGACAGGTAAACTTTGCCAGCTTGTAACAGCAGCAGTTTTGTGTAGAGCTTAAAAGAATCATTGAAATCATTGTTTACGTGTAATAATAAAATTTCATGTATATTCATGAAACCAACAAATTTTCATACTCTTAAATTCTTTCTATGCAGTTTTGTAGTATGTGGGAAAAGTTTCATGAGCACCCTAAACCTCTTTAAAGTTCTATAATTGCGAAGCAGAGCAGTTTCTGTTTGGCTGTTTCTGCCCCCTGTGGCAGATAAGTACTGGCTGTCTTGTGAGGCAGTGCCAGAGTGAGAGCAGGCAGTGGGAATGCCTGACTGGAAAGGGTAGGAGGAGTACTTTCAGGAGCAGGGCCTCTTGAGGGCACAACCTTCTTGCATTATTTATAGATGGCTTTTTTTTTCCTGCTCTGTACTTCTCTGCTCGCTGAAATTAATTGTGAGGTTTGGATAGAGGATGTGATTCAGAGTTAGGCCTTGACATGTTAAGCAATATTGCATTTCTAGAAACGTCTTCTTGTGGCCAACAGATGCACCAAGCTGACGAAGTTCCTTACATCAGCCATTTTTTTTTCTATCTAGTGATACAGAATCACATCTTATTAATCTTTAGAAGCTCTTCAGATTTTTTTCCTCTGCAACTCAGCTACCAATTTGGAAATCCAGGACCTAGAGGGTAATAAAACTTTCAACAGGTGTCAGCAGAGGGGTCTAATTCTTGTGTTCACAGTGCCCAGGATGGAATGGGGATTAAACAGAAGTCCTTTGGTGGCTTTAGAAGGTCATTGCTTACAGTATGTGAATAGTGTTTCTCTGCTTCAACTTTGGTTGAGTGTTCGTATGCTTTAATATCAAGTTCCTTCTGTTTTGGTTTGTAGTTTCTGAATGAGAGGAGTCAACAGGACAGATCTGTGGGCACATCAACTCTCATGTCTAAGGTGTATGTCAATCCATGAAAGCCCTGGAATATTTATTTTGTCTTTAAGCATGTGATTTTTAGTGGAAATAAAAGGTATATCAGTATACTTTGGTTGATGGGAGGCCTTCTGAAAAGGTGACAAAAGCAATGCAAGTCCTGGCAGCACTTTGTGTATGGATGCCTTGTAGTGCTGTGTGTGACCCTGCTTGTGTCCTAGAGAATATGACAAGCGCTTGAGTTGCTGAATTCTGTAGAAAGCCCAAGAATAGAATAGAACTTCTGCCTAGCCTGTTGGGAAGTGTGGAAGGGACCAAGTTGTCATGTTTCTCTTAAATTATCTTAATATTTTTTTAGACTGATTGTAATGTTCACAGTTGCTGTTTGTTGCAATAAATACTTTAAATTGAGGCATCCTAAATATGCCATTCTGTCTGCCTTGGAAGCATAAACGCTTAAAAGCTGGAAACAGAATGTGTCGCTTCCCACTCCACTAGATGTCAGCCCAGACTGAGGGACTGAGCACTGTACATCTGCAAATTGTTTTCTCGTCCAGAGAAGCCCTCAGCTGTTGCAAAATACACTGGACAATAGTTTTCCGTAGCTGGTAAGTGTAACAATACTATTCCAGGTGTAGGTGGAGGAAACTGTCTTGCGGCACTGTAAGTTAACCTGGTTTGAGTAAGTTACTAGGTGGTTTTGGGTTGGTTATTTGAAGCTCTCTTAACCAGATCAAAGTAACATTAGATTGTTTCCAAATACATTCCTCTGTGGTACTGTGATCATCTGTAGCTTCCTGGGTAAAGAATAAAAGGTATTTAAGTATTTCCTTGCTTTTTTCCATCTGTCTAACATCACAGCTGTGTTACCTAATATATTGCTCTGCCAATGTAGAACTTTCCTTTGTGCACTGTTTCTTGAGTGTGTGGATGTCTTGATCTTAGATAAAACAACCATGGAGGTTCTTTCAGTTCTGCTCAGTATGTTTTTTCACAAGCCTAATCAATTTCTTTTCATTCTCTGTTTATTTAGTAGTTTGAAAAGCAAGAAAATAAATCATCTTTGGAATGCGTAGATATATGCCTACCTTAGTGGCACTGGAACACTGTAAGCAATATACCGAAACAGTATGTTTTTGGGGGTTTTAACAATGCTTTGTTTTTTAAAGAACCATATTTAAGTGGTTTTTGAATGATAGTGTCTGTTTATGATACGTACTAAGATACTCAAATGCTACAGATGAATTGCTTGTATATGTTTAATCCGTACTCTTTGAGAGTATGGATTTTGAATTGTGGGGATTTTTTTCCTCAAGGTGGTTGTAACTGTTCTTCATTAGAGTTCCTGTACTAACTCTAGTTAGTTTAGGGAAGTGATCCTGCCCCTGTACTCGGCACTGGTGAGGCCGCACCTGGAATATTGTGTCCAGTTTTGGGCCCCTCGCTTTAAGAGAGATATTGAGCTCCTGGAGCGAGTCCAAAGAAGGGCGACTAAACTGGTCAAGGGGCTGGAAAATAAAACTTATGAGGAGCGGCTGAGGGAGTTGGGGCTGTTTAGCCTGGAGAAGAGGAGGCTGAGGGGAGACCTGATTACGGCCTATAAATACTTGAGAAAAGATGGTGGGGAGGTGGGGGAGGGGCTCTTTACATTAGTGATGGGTGATAGAACAAGGGGAAACGGGCATAAGCTTAGTCAGGGGAGATTCAGGTTGGATGTTAGGAAGTATTTATTTTCTGAAAGGGTTGTCAGCCACTGGAATAGGCTGCCCAGGGAGGTGGTTGAGTCCCCATCCCTGGATGTGTTTAAGAATAGGGTGGATGATCTACTTGAGGATATGGTTTAATGGGGATTAGGGATGGTTGGGCTCGATGATCTCTAAGGTCTTTTCCAACCTAGAAAATCTATGAAATCTATGAAATCTATGAAATCTATGAAATCTATGAAATCTATGAAATCTATGAAATCTATGAAATCTATGAAATCTATGAAATCTATGAAATCTATGAAATCGCCCAACTTTTTCCTGTGTTGTTAATGGACCATTGCAAAGGAAGACGTATTTAGCTGAAAGCAAGACAGGGTGTGGTAAGCCATTGAATTAGCTTAGCCATGTTTTGTAACTCTTCCATATGCTTCTGAAAAAAAGATCCTGAAGGAAAGAGTTCTCACTAAACTTAAAAAGAAAGAGGCAGTTGCTCCATGTTCATGACTTCCGGTTCTGTGTCCCGTAACAGTGTTCTGTGTCTGGGCATCTTTTTTTTTTTTTTCAGCATGGTAACAGACAATGTCATAAACCTTTGTTAATTAAAAAGCATATTGCTGATCTAGAAAGCATAATTGTAAGGTACATGTAGATGCTACATGTTGAAATATGCTAATTAATTCAGACTGACACATGGCATCTTCAGGATAGGACCATACAACACACAATGCAAATGGATCCTGTGCAGTTTAACATTGGTCTTGCTTCAGTGTTTTGTCACTACTGATGTACCAGTTTGACCTCGTATTAACAATATTTTTCTGAAGTAGTGCTGCATTGTATTTTTCATGTAGCCTTGTGTGTGGCTGATGTAACTTCTGTGTATGGTTAGAAAGGTCATGTTGACAGGCTTGTGAAATACAATGAAGTACGACAGGTTTGGGGGCAAGTGGAGTTATGTTGCTTCTTAAAAACCAGCATGAATTGTTTAGCTTGTTAAAATGTGTTTCCCATCAGAAAACTTTTAAATACTTGGCTGCAAATGCCAATAGAAACGATCTAAGTACTTTCTAGATGCCAAGAAAATGCTGAGTTTCGTGAAGTGAACTGCTGATGCCTTTTCCCACTGTCCTGGGTGCAGCGAAGTAATGTTAGAAAGTTTTGAGTCAACTCCTTGAGATAAAGTTCTGGAAGAAGCCAGCTTCCTCACTGAGAGTAATGGAGAGAAAGACATATGCACATGCAAATACTTTTAAAGATCAACTTGATAAATTGAGTGGGAATGATGATTTTGTTCATTTTAATCTTGCTTATTTGAGGGGGAAAAAGTGGGGTTTTGCTTACCCTAGAGTGTGTTTTGCCCCTATACGGAGATTGGGCCATAAAATAAAGCAGCACCTAGAGTAGTAAATCTGTGATAGAGAATTACTGTATACTGGCCTTTGTTTTCTGTAAAGGAGTGTCTTGGTTTCAGCTGGGACAGAGTTAGTTTTTCTTTTTAGCAGCCAGAAGAGCTCTGTGTTTTGGTTTTAGTTTGAGGCTTGCTCTGAGCAGAATGCTGACAGCGCACTGATGTTTATAGTTGGCACTGAGGTCTCAAGGACTTTTCAGCTGCCGTGTTCTTGCCAGTGTGCAGGAGCACAACAGGATAGGGGGGAGCATGGCCGGGACAGAGGGTCCACGACTCTCCTTATGATTTGAACTTAGACCTAGGATTGAGGGCCAAATTGGCCAATGGAGTATTCCATATCATGCAATATCAGGCCCAGTATAAAGATGAGGGTTGACTGGGAAGAAGGGCCTTTGCTCTTCCAGGACTGTTCCAAGAGCACTCTCTCTCGGACTCTGAGTGCTGTCTCTCTTGTTCTCTTTTCGGGCCTCTTGCTCGTCCAGAATTGCAGTGTTAGGACTTAATCTGTTTTAAGATAGTTTACTGGGACGGGACAGGTGTTGGTCAAAGGGTGGAGAGCAATTACACTGTGCATCACTTGTTTGTATATGTTATTATCATTATACAATAATAATAATAATATTCTTATCGCAATCCATAAGTCTCTTTGCCTGTTCCCCTTTAATTCTCTTCCCCATCCCCTGGGGGTGGGGGAGGGTGAGTGAGCAGCTGCGTGGGGTTTAGTTGCCGGCTGGGCTAAACCACAAGGAATTAGGTGCAGGTTTGACAGGGAGGTTGGTAAGAATGAAAGCTGCTGTTAACAGATGGCTAGCTCTTGCTGCTGCAGCTTAAACTGCAACTAATTTAGTGTTCTAATCCAAACGTAGTAAACCTCAAAGACAGCAAAGGATACCGTGCTGAGAACACATGCACCAGTAGCTGTATGCTACTGTCCAACAGCACTCAGCAGAGCATAGCTTCTGACTTTGTGCTTTGAGGCCAGTGATGAAGCATGTAGAGGAGCGTTAGGTTTGCCTTAGACATGTATTAAATCCAACTGAAGGTTTTTTAATACTTTGCTCTTTTCTTGGAACTAGCATGTTTAGTGCAAGCAGTTGTTCTGAGTTGTCACCCCCAAGCTTACTGCTCCACAGGAAAAGGAGAAATAATTGAAGTGTGATTCATTATTGATACTGATGTGACAGTCCTCCAATCACAGGGCACAAAGACAGAAAAAAATTGCTAAGTAAACCAAAATGAGAGTATCAAACTATTACCTCACAATTTCAGCTTTTTTTCTGGGAGCTGAATGAACAGACTTCTTTTTGCTTTAACATTACTGATGAAAACATCATAGCAACACACTACTTACTTATTAAGAGCTTCTCAGTGTATATTTTCATCATACTGTAGCACAAAAATGCTTGATAGCTTTAGTTTGATACCTTGAAAAGTTTGCCTTTCTTTAACTGAACAGTTTGTGCTACCTAAAATAATCCAAGATGTTTCACTCAAATGGTCTTTATTACAGTTGAACATGTCTGTATGATTATAACGTTGCTTTTCATATTCCACTGATGCTTTGCTCCATATAAATGACAAGAAAACATACTATGTGTCAAAGGAGTGCAGTGTTATCACGAGATGCATTTAAATGGAAGCATAAAGCTCATTCATAGCAAAAGTTCTAAATTTTTGAGAGAGGAAGATGCTGAGAAATTGAACAAGAAATTAAGCAAGTCAGCTGAAACTGAAGAGTTCAGAACTTCAGAGAGTTTTGTAGTCTTGAAACTTTTAAAATTACAGGTGCAGAAATTTGCTTCTACTACAAGCTCCAGATTTGGAGGAGAGAAAGAAAATGCACAGCGTCAGGGGGTTTATAAGCTGAGTTTCTGTTCTAGCCAGAAGAAAAGTGTTTTGAGCTGTATATTAGCAATCAGCCTACAGAGAAGAAAACTCTTTGATCACATTGCTCTGCTCTTGCTGAAAGGAGAATGTTCAGGTCTAAGTTCTTGATTTTTGCCAGAGTAAAATGAAACAACTGCAAAAGGTTCAAAAAGACTTTAAGTGAAGAATTTAAGACAGAGGTGGGACCTGTGCATGCTTTTCATGTTGCTTTTAGGCTTTTTCCTTTCATATACTTAAGTGTTTGAACCAGAGGAAATACTGTTAAAGGAGTTCAGAGGGCTGATGTTGAATTACATTAGAGACCTAAGCACAAATATGACTGTTTGAAGAACTTACTCATGAGAAAAAGGGAAGGGGCCACTTCAAGATAAAGGAGGAAAGAAAAAGTACTGGATGACTTTGAGGACTCAGTAACTTTGGTCAGCATTCGGTGTGTAAAATGCAAGGTAGTCCAAGTTTTGATTTTTAAACCAAACAATTTTAAAAAAAAAAATCAAGTCCTGCTGATCTGTCCCTTATAAAACTGTGGAAGTTGTTCTGATTAGCAACAAGTGTGAAGCCAGTGTCTTAATCGAGCTACACTAATTTTACAAATGACTTCCTGGCTTTGCAAGGATATGGCTAAGATTCTTCCTGGCCTGTGTTTGTCTTCCTGGATGGTAGCAGAGTTGCCTGTGAGATTTTTGGTTTGTGTGGGGTTTTTTTTTTTTTTATTTAAAAATATGAAGTTACCGAAACAAATGAAGGCAAGTACAACGTAACCCCTTCTTGCTTAGAGAGAGAGATTTGAGAAATGGGAGTCTTTGTAGACAAAACTTTAGGCTTGTTTAAAACTACACATGAAGCGAAATTCCCAGCTTATCCCAGTTGAGCCATTCCTCCATCTGTGGTGTTTTAACTTACTGCTGTAGCCACTCTTTCTGAGGAAAAAAAGGTAAGAAACACAGCTTTACAGTAGTACTATCTGTGACGCCGTTGCATTTGTTTCTGTTACGAATTTATAGATATATATTGTGCTTAAAGTGAGATATGTGATTATGCCGTGTGGATATACTTCCCACTGATGCTGAGGAATCCAGTGCTTAATACCTGTCTGCAGAGAGAGGAATTAACTAGGCTGCAATTGAGAGGTCCTGGACTTCCAGCGGGTGACGGGGGTATGACGACTGTTGTGTATGATGTGTCCAATGATGAATGATCAAGCATGAAGCGGGGAGGAATCAGATTTCTCTGACTTCTGACAACTTGTAGCAAAGCTAAAAATGTCTTTTTTTTCTAAAGTTTGGAGTTGGAAACATGTCCAATGGATTTTAAAACTAATTTTGCTTTATTTGCAGCTTTAGTCAGTTCTCCATGATATGATTATTAATGAGACAAAAAGAGATCCTTGAACAAGCATTTCAGTCTCTCTCCTTAATGTTTGCAGCTTAAATCCAATCCTAGCAACAACGAGGAAAAAGACGCCCAGACTCAGCTGACAAAATCTGATGAGCTGCAGCGCCTGCATTCACAAGCATTATCTGCCTACCAGCAAGAGGATTACGAAGCTGCTATTTCTCTTCTTGATGAAATCTTGGCAGTAAGTGTTAAGTAAAATGGTACTGTGAAAGGGAAGTAAGAGCTCCTATCTGACATCTGTGTATTTTTGTTTAATAACTTCTTCACTGATGTGAAAACACTTGATGTAATTGGCTCAGTTTTGCTGAGCACTGTGAGTCCATAATGAAGTTGGAGAGTGGAGAATGCTGAGCCCTCGCTGCAAAAAAGTCAAAATAGTAGCTTGTAGTACAGGTTAAAGATACAACTTCAGCCAAACTTCTGTTATGGATAACTTTCTTGGTTATAATTTCCCATTTTTCCACAGTTAAATGTTCTTGAGTAAGCTGGGAAAAAAGTTCTCTAAACCAGTAAAGTTTTGCCAAATACAGGAAGTGTAGGTTTTTTAATCTAGATTTTTCGTTGCTTATATGTAGACAACCTTTGTCTCGAGAAAATGAAGTAATAAAAGACCGAAAAAAGTCATGAAGCTAAAAATGGACGTAGCTATCTGGATTTTCAGCTTGTTCCTTAGATATGTGTATTTGTTGAATCTTAATCAGTATAGGTAGTCTGATTGTATAAGTGTAAATAACTCAATTGTGGGCGTTTTGTGTGTCCTCTAGAAACACATATTAAAAGACAGTTAACTGCTTTGACTCCTCACATATGAATTAACACTGTTGACTTGGAATTTACAACATTCTAGCTTTTGGTGAAGAAACTGCCAAAGCGTGAGAGTTTGTTTATGGGGAGGGAACATGGAAAAGCAGAAAAGCCTTATTCTCTAAAATGAGCCTCATTTGTTTACAAGCAAATTACATGACCCAGAAGAAATTCTCTAAACCAAATTCTGATAGGCAGTTCCTTTTAATTATATTATTCTTGCCATACTGTGACGTTGTTACTTCTGTATATATCTTTAAAATTCAGATAGTAAGGTCAGACTTGTGTAGCTGAATCTTACTCATAGACTTTAGCTTCTAGAGGACAACTGACAGCTTCCTCGCTCTTCATTACCTCTGTTCTTTCAGGAAGATATAATTTATGATTCTGATATCCTTCCCTGGAGGCTTAACAGACTGTCCCAGTTTAAGCAGTGCCAGTAGATTTAATTCATCTCCCTGCATGAGCTCATTGAATCACTTACAAATTTTTCAGGCCTTTGTTTTCTATTTGGGCAGGTGCATCACAGCATCCACCAGGAAGCAGAGATGCTAATTTCGTGTACTCTGCATGCAGCTTGAACCTTATGCTGTTGCAGTTGGCAAAGTGAAATTAAATGGGGTTTTTCTTTGTTGGGGAGAAAAAGAAGTGAAGTGTTATGGACCAAAACCAAGCTTTAATTTTGATTTCTCAAGGTTTGTGTTTGGGATGCAGAGCTAAGGGAACTTCGAGCTGAGTGTTATATAAAGGAAGGGGAACCAAGCAAAGCCATTAGTGACTTGAAAGCTGCTGCCAAGTTAAAGAATGATAACACTGAAGCTTTCTATAAAATCAGCAGAATATATTATCAACTGGGAGACCATGAATTATCACTCAGGTAATTTTACTGTTTGCTGTAATCATGATAATTGAGACAGAAAATGTGATTATATAGGTCATGATAAACCATGAAATACCTGTTGTCTGGTTTTTGGATGGGGTAGCAACTCTGGTCTGGATCTGATAAAGGAAGCTCCCTTCCAGAAGCTAAGAACAGGCAGTGAAGACACCATGTCTGTTCTTGGCAGACCAGCCATCAATGCTTTCTAGCATCTTGTTTACTTAAATAGAAGCCATAGTGCAAGTCCATCAGAGTTGCTTACGTTTACTATTTTTATTGTATTTCTCCATCCTGCAAGAAAGTGCTTCTCTAAACTTGCTTTGCTGGAGCCTTTTTTTAACCTTCAACCTTCATTCAAGTTAATTTTACAGTGCAACAAACAAAAAAAAAGTATGAATTAGGTTTTAGGGCTAGATTTTTATTTTCAAGAGCAGAAACAAAAGGTTAGAAGCTTAAGAATATGTAAAAAGTGCAGGAGCATCAAGTATGAGGAGCTGGAGATCCAGAGCTGTCAGTCTTTCATTTTTGCAGACAGCATCAAGTATTTTTGATTATTTTTTTTTTTTTGTAATGTCCTACCCTTTTATTCATACTCAGTTAAGTTTAAGGTGTTATTCCCAAATGTCCCTAGTCAGTGCTGCAGATAACTGCCCTTGACCAGTCCAGACTGTTGACTTCGTACTCTGTGCTCAGCTGGACAGATGATATAATCCTTTTTGCATATCAGTGGTTTCTGTGCAGCTCATCATCTCAGATGGTGCTAACCTGCATCTCTAAGCTCCTTCCAATATGGTTTCTGCCACAGAATCTGCTCAGTAAGAGGTGGAGGGCTCTGAAAAAGTCCGAGTTTCCTTCCTTGGCAGAGTATGACAAAGGCTGGTGGATGGAAACTGCATGTGATTATAATTGCAAAAATTCATTTCATAGCTAGGCAAAAGTAAATGCCAAATAACTAATTGATTTGCATTAGGGATCCCCTTTTTAGAGTACGCTTAATCTCTGTAGATCATAGGTTACTTCTGTGGTGACTTCTGATAGCAGACCATCACTTAGCCTAGTGATTTCAAGAATAGGTGTGTTTGTTTTTTCTTCTCAGAAATCCGCACATGGACTTCCTCTGTTAATAACCAAATCTGGAGATTTTAATAAATACAATTGAGGGAGCTGTTGAAGAACAGATTGATATCAGAATGAAGGGATAATACTATTTTCTCTATTCTTGTCTGATTCTTTTTTTTAATCATAAGATAGAGTTCTGTAGCTCTTGGACTTGCTGGGTGATTAATCTTGTCCTTCCTCTAGTTTCTTCCTCTTACTTCTACATGCTTAATGATTTTCAAATAATAGATATTTTTGTCTGTGCTTAGGCACAAAATAAGATTTTTGTGATCTCTTTGTGAAAATAACTTTGTTGTGCTATGATGACTGTATATGATACAAAACTTTTATTCCTTCATGTGATTGCATTTTGGAGGTGTTTTTAAAGACTTTTGACTATTCTAAGGGGTATCTGCCCTAATCAGAGTCTGATTAAACAGTCTTCACAGTGAAAAGTCAGGCTCAGGCTTGGCTGGTATTCCATCAAGAGGAGATTTGAGTCTTAGCTGAGCTTTGTCTCTTTCAGGCAGCGTAAAATACACTTCTACATAGGTGCATTGTAATATAGCTGAGTTAAACATATAGGAAAATTACAAACAATTGTATCTGATAACTGCTGAGAATAATTTCTTTCCCAGGGCATGTTTTTCTTCTGCTGTTAGTCAGTTATTAATGTAACACTTCTCAGTCTTTGCATGTTTGGCAATACAAAATAATTAAAACCAAAACCAGACAAATATCCCTGTATGTTCTGGAAGAATTTTTTTGGTCTCATTTTTAAATTCATTTTTGGGTGAAGGGAGAGATAGTGTAAAGAAGTCAGCTGTTGCTCTGAACAGCTTGTAATTGCTGCATTGTGTCTCTTGTTCAATTTCATAATGTGTGGTGATGTTTTTCTGTTTTGGGTTTGTGGTTTGTTGTTTTTTTTTTTTTCCTTCCTTCTCCCCCCTCCCTACCTCCCTGTGAAAAGTGAAGTCCGGGAGTGTCTGAAACTGGACCAAGACCATAAGCAATGCTTCTCTCTCTATAAGCAAGTAAAAAAACTCAATAAGCAGATCGAGTCAGCAGAGGAGTTCATCAGAGAAGGCAGGTAAGTGTTCACTGCTATATTAAAAAAAAAAATCACTACTGAGACGCCAACTTATTATTGATTGAGGAGTTAAGTGATGCTTTTTGCATCTGTCAGTTGAGTGGATAACAGAGCACAACTCCTCAAATTCTAGTTAAAATAAATATTGTCTCACATAGTGACAATCCTATTCTGATTCCTTGTCATGCTGCTGTCTTCTCTTTGCAGACGTTACTTCTTTGTGGAGCAGGTAGTAAGACTAAGATAGGGATAGTATTTGTCAGCTCTCATATATTGTTACTCAGCACTTGTGAGGCCACATCTGGAGTGCTGGTCTCCCCAGTAGAAGAGGGATGAAGCTACTGAGAGAGAAAGTCCAGCGAAGTGCTGCTAAGACGATGGAGGGACTGGAGCATCTCCCTCCTGTGAGGAAAGCTGAGGTAGCTGGGATTGTTCCCCCTGAGCCTTCTCTGCTACAGGGTGATTTCATCAATGTATATAAATACCTGAAGGGAGGATGCGAAGAGAATGGAGCCAGGCTCCTCTCAGTGGTGGCCAGTGACAGGACCAGGGGCAATGGGCACAAACTGAAATAGGAAATTCCATTTGAACATAAGGAAATGCTTTCCACCCCCCCCTCATTTCCACTGGTGCAAGTTGCCCAGGGAGATTGTGGAATATCCCCTCTTTGGAGATAGCCAAAATCTGTCTGGACATGGTCCTGGGCAGCCTGCTCTAGATGGCCCTGGTTGAGCAGGAGGATGGGACCATATGACTTCCAGAAGTCCTTTCTAACCTCAACTATTCTGTGATTAAAGGACCATATCTTTAGACAAAAAACACCTAGTAACTCTGCAGTGCCTTGATAGCAAAGGTGGATCTGACTGATGGGCTTCTTTTATGCACTCTGTTAAATGATAGACAATGCCTCTGCATTCTAATACTTCTTGCTTTATTTCAGTTTAAGTGTTCCCAAGCACATGACATCCAACCGTAAGGAACCCTCACAAGTGATTAAACATTGTAAAGGTGGCTTTTTAAAATAAAGTACATCAGGAATGTGAATCAACACAACTGAAGACAGTTTTAAGTCAGTGGTCCGTTAGGACTCTTTTTGCTTTAGTCTTCTATTTAATCCAGTATCAGCATGTTTTCAGGGAGTCACCTGAGAGCTTGAATTTCTCCCAGCTTGTACCAATGCATGGGTTCAATGACTCACTTGCCTTTCTAGGTGAATGTTCTAGTCCATTCCTTACGCAAACCATGGAACTTTAGCATCTTTAAAACATCCACAGCAAAACCACATTTTACTACATGACTTTAGTAGGAGACGAAGGAAGGGAGAAAAGAACTACCGAATTGAAGCTGGCATAAAGAACTTTCTTCTTTTCTGTACCAAGCAATGCAGATAGTACAGTGGTCACAGAAAGACTTCAGACTTAGTCCATCTCAGATATGAGAGGAGGAGACGCTTTCTTCCAAGTGCACAGTGGCATGTTGAACTGGAGGCAAATCTAGAGACTGTTGTGTGTGCACACTGAGGGACGGTAGACATTATCTTCTGCAAAAGCCTGCCAGGCATAGCACCTGCTCTTCTGTCTCCTGGCACAGAAAAGAGAGTGGGAATGCAATTCTTGAAGTGGCTGAAAGCTTCCTTCATAATGTTGTCTCACACCACACCTTTAAGACTATTGGAGTTAAGGTACATTTCTAGAAGGAGGTAAAAATCTCTGAATTTTAAAATTTTTAAATAAATCACAACACTCTGAAATAAACATAATATCATGGCATATAATAACTATCTTTATGACTTAAACAGATACGAAGATGCTATTAGTAAATATGAATCTGTAATGAAAACTGAACCAGAAGTCCCGATTTACACTACTCGTGCCAAAGAAAGGATCTGCCACTGTTTGTCAAAGGTAATTCTGCTTATCTCCCTCTGTGAATGTCTTTGAAACAAACAACATAAACAGAACCGAAAATCCTGCAACTACATGAATTTTGTTTTATTTTCTTCTCTCTAGAATCAGCAGGCTACAGAAGCCATAAAGGTTTGTACAGAAGTTCTGCAACTGGAATCATCCAATGTGAATGCCCTGAAAGACAGAGCAGAAGCTTATTTGCTGGAAGACCTGTATGAGGAAGGTACAGTTGTATGCAGTTTGCACATAGTTTTTTTTTGTGGGCATTTAAAATGCAGTCAATGTTTCAAAAACTTTTTAACATGCACTTTGATTCTACATTATGTCGTTATCCCTAATCAGCACTGGTAGTTGCAGATTTACAAAAATATCTACTGATAATTTTGCCTTGATTAGTATAAGGAATGTACTTGTTTTTTATCTCCAGTGGAGTTGTCTTTACAACAGTGGGCGATGCTCAAGATGTTTTATGAGACTGTACAGCTTACTCAACTTACTGAAACATATTTTATATTATCAGCAGTGTCAGACAATTGCATTTAGAGATAAAAGATAATTATAGTTAGGGTGATGTAAATCCATTTTAGGAACTTCATTTTAATGTCTTTGCATGGCAGCATATCCGCTAGTATGTGCTGAGGGCAGAGGAAGATACCAGCCATTGCTTCACCTCCATGGATCTCTGTAGTGCTGCTAAGAGCAGTGAACTGATTCTATTCCTGAGGCTGCCTTTTTCCATACAAGGTTTCCATAAAATGCATACTATTACATGCTCCCATGTACAGCCTTGGAAAGTAGGGACTTGGTAGGTGTCTCTGAGTCAACCATTGTGTTATTACCTAGCTTCTTCGAGTACTAGGTGCTAATGTCCGGTAAAAAAAACCCAATGTTTAAAAATGTAATTTAGTGAATTTCATTTCTGCAAGAAACCAGACTTAAGAAGAAAATTTGGACACTCTGTTCCACCTCTGTGCTCAGTCTTGCTGCGGTTTTGGAAGCATTGGGCTGTTTCAGTCAAATGCAATGAGGGAAAGGACTTGCAGACCTTAAATCTGCAGAAAACTAGTTCCATTCATTTTAGTACTCAGAACAATTTTCCTTTTCTGTATTCTGTTACTGGATCTCTCGCTTTAGAGCTGAACAAAAAAAATCTTCTCAATTTAAACATTCATGAAACAGCTGTTCTTATTAATAGCACTCTCAGATATTTTTTTTTTGTCTTTTTGAGGAATTAATCACCGAGAGATGATATGGCTCACCTCTTGAAGTTCACTTCAAAACCGAGATATCAATTTTGTTCTTTTTTTAGGCCTCCTTGAGTCAAATGAAAACACAGTATAGACAGGACTGGTGTGGTTTCAGGCAGTCCTCTTCATCAGCTCTGTAGACTTTGTACCTCTGAAGTGACCTAGTTTTAGTCTCTCTTTGCTAAGGCTGGCAAGCGTTCTTCCTCCTTGTAAGAAAAAAGAGTGGAAGACAACAGCATTTCAGAGATCTGGTGACCTTTGTGCAAAGGGATTGCTTAAAAAAACCTCAGTGTGAGGAAAAATTTGTCTTTCTGTTTTTCTTAATGTTTTTCTGTCTTATGATTGTTTAGAACTGCAGTGTCAACCTAAAATTAAGGATCAGGACAGTCTCATGGGGATGAGGCCCCCTCGGGGCATTTTGCCATCTTTTCCTGTACTTCAGTACAGTGGAAGTAAGCTCAGTCACTGTTGGGGAAAAGTAGATTTACAAAATAATAAAAAAACCCTACTTCACTAAAAATAGTTAAAGGTACAGAATACAAATCTATGTAGAATATGGCTTGTACAAAGCTTTTTATTTAAGCTGAGGGAGTATCAGCAAAAGGAGAATCCAAAGAAAAAGTGAAATTATTATTTCCCCTCAAGGCATATGAATCCTCACCTTAGAGGACATTACAGAGAGGGGCAGGCCAAACAGGCCCTGCAAGTCCTCTTGGATGTACCTTTTGTTTCTTACTAGTGGACAGAATTTGTCTGTTTTCTTGAAATGGATGAATCTCAATTTGGATCTTTGTAATGCTATCTTCTGTTAAAACCTCATCTATTTCTGCTTCCTCTAGGGTGAGAGAATCTGATAACTCTTGCAAATTAGAGGGAAAAAAGTTTTATAACAAGGTGTTGCACAAATGCACAGGGCCAGCTTGGTCTTGTGCTGGAGCAAATGCCTCCCTGTTATGGGATGTAAGAAAACGCAGGGAGGACACACCTTGGCCTAGCCTGGTTCCGAGTGAACAACTATGCTAGAGTGGAACCATGCTTCTTCAAATTGCAGTTGGTTAGCATATCTCCTGCCCTTGACAGTAGTAAGATGGTTGTAGTTACACCCTGTCTTCCAGGAAAGCAATCATAGAATGGTTTGGGTTGGAAGGGACCTCAAAGATCATCTAGCTCCAACCCCCCTGCTATGGGCAGGGACACCCTCCACTACACCAGGTTGCTCAAAGCCTCATCCAACCTGGCCTTGAACACTTCCAGGAATGGGGCATCCACAACTTCTCTGGGCAACATGTCCCAGTGCCTCACCACCCTCTGAGTGAAAAATTTCTTCCTATAGCTAAGCTAAATCTGCCCTCTTTCAATTTAAAGCCATTGCCCCTTGTCCTGTTACTACACACCCTTGTAAAAAGTCCCTCTCCAGCTTTCCTGTAGGCCTCCTTTAAGTACTGGAAGGCTGCAAAAGATCACCCCAGAGCCTTCTCTTCTCCAGGCTGAACAGTCCCAACTCTCTCAGCCTGTCTTCAGAGGAGAGGTGCTCCAGCCCTCGAATCATCTTTGTGGCCCTCCTCTGGACTTGGTCCAGCAGCTCCATGTCCTTATGAACAGTATTATAGTCCATTAATGTTAGTCTGCCTGAAGGTGTCTTCACTTATCCTTCAGTTTTAACTGCTCTAAAATGATGGCTAATTTCTCTCTGCTCTAGAGAATAGTAGAGCAATTAAAATTGTAGTCTCCTATTTAAAGGGGAAAACTGATTCTCATTCTTCCCTCAAGAAGATGTCAAGCTGGAGGCACCTACATTTCTGTTTATAGACAGGAGACTTGGAAGTACTTGTAATTCAGAACGTTGAAGGCAATTATTGTTAAACGTTCAAGATGCACTTCAGTATGTATAGCTGAGTTCTGATTCCCATCAAATGGTTTTAATTACTTTATGGGAGCCAGGGTTTGACTACAGAGACAGATGTGTAATGACTCCCTTTCTCTCTTACCTCCTAAGTTCAGGAGTCTATCTGTCTGAAGTGTATACAGCACAAGTTTTGTCAAAGAAAGGAAAAGAAAAACAAAACCACCCCCCAAAAAAACCCACCCACACAAAACCCACCTTGCTTTTTCAAAATTAGTCAGGACATCCTTTTTCTTTTTCCCCCCTCTCTCCATCCTACTACTGTAAAGGAAACAGTCCCTCTTTCAGTAAGAGCATAACTGATTCAGTTCAGAGTTGGCACGGACATAGGTTGTCTGCAGTTACTTGTGTTTGATAGGAAACTAATTCTGCACATGAAATAATGGCCAATCTTGGTCGTTCTGTCTTAAAGGTGCAGGAAAGACAGGGAAGCCAGCTAGGGTGTTCAGAGATACAATGTGATTACTGTTGGAGAGATTGTCAAGACTCTTGTATTGAAAGAGTCAGTTCTGACTAAAGTATTTAAATTGAAAGTGTTGCTGGGCACTGGTGGTTCCTTTCATGTCCTAGGACAGGATGAAAGAAAGGAAGGGTGCTCTCGGAAATGCAGGCCAGTAAGAAGCAGCGTGTTGGTTTGTGAGGTGCTAGTGCTTTTAGAAATAGTGACTGAGGGAAGCTGTCGCCTTGCTTCCACCTGCTTCCAGCCCTCACCCCTCAGGTGGCAAGAGCGACTAGCTCTCTGAAAGAGGAAAATTCCTACACTGGAGAGTACCATCAAAACTGAAGTATCTTCCAACTGAAAGTGCAAAACGTACTTGTTGTCAGGTGTGGTGGGCGCGTTCCCTCTGCAGTGTGCAGCACTAAACATACCTTCCCGTATGCTTTATACATGCAGCCTTTAAATACAGGAGTCAATTTTAAAAAAGGGAAATCTAGTACTGCCGTTGCAAACACTTGTCCCCTGAGCAGATTGGTTTCCAGCAGTGGTGGGTGCTGTAGATGATGTGGTGCTCAGTAAAGTTGAGCAAATCTGATCTGCATTTGGCAGGATGTTGTGGTGGGACCTCCGATTATTACATGAAGCAGATTAAGTACGCTGGTGCTTAAAATTATTGGAGTGGTGAAGCAGCATAATGAAATCCCTGTGTTTTCATTGTTTTTATCAGTTTTGACAGCATATATGGGGCACACGCATTAGTATACACTCCTGTTTGTTATGTTTTTTAAATGACTGGACAAATTATTAAAAATATCAGCAGAAGCCAAAATGCTTTGTTCAAGCAGCAAATGACAGTGTCCAGTGGTGTGAAAATGAATCGAAAATTTTGTTTGTAATAGCATATGAAATTGTTGGGGCACTGGAAATACTTCTTGGACTTTCTTTTTCAATAACCCAAACAAGATTGCAGTGGTGTCAGATGTCTGGGTAATGCAAATTCATTAGCACTTCCTGCTGTCTTGCTCAGAAACAGTGAAAAACAAATGTGACACCTGCTGAGAAATAGCATCTGCTTGGAAATAATCTGATGCAAGTACTTTGTCTAACTTGAGAAACCTAGGAGACTTGAATCCGCAAATGAGACTTTGAGGATTATAACAGTGAAAGAAGAGCAGTCTCATTAAAGACTTCAACAGTTGTTTCTCTTGATAAATGTTGATATCAAAGAATATTTAAACTTGGTGTCTTAAGCATTCAGTTACTGCTTACAATAATAATATAGTTTACTTTAAAAAAAAGTGTAGACCTGAGATTTCTTTAAAATTCATGAATACACTACAGCACCTCTCTTGTTTTTGTTCCTGAGAAATGCAACTCTTGAAATAAGAGAGAACATGCCTTTGAAAAAAAACCAAAAACCAACCCAAACCTTAAAATATACCTGTCTGTATATTATTCAGAGGCATAAAAGGCAAGTATTTGTCTTTCACTAACAGTATGAACTTACTGGTAATCTGAAATCCATCTTTATTGTCCTTAAAGAGGAAGAGGCTTTCTAGTATGTTGACTGAGTGCCGACTGTGGGAGAAGAAGGAATATTAATTGAAAGACTCTGTGTACTGCATCCTTCAGTTGAACAGCAATGTGGGACTAACTTTGTGCGGTGGGCTCTTCACACAGTGGTTGCTGAAACTTGCTTCTTGGCTTCTGTTTCATCCCACTCTGAGATACTTGTTATGTTCATCTGTGTGACTGTTGTAACATCTAGAGTGTATTCTGACCTGCCGCTAGTAACCTCCCTTCTCCTTCCTTTCCAAAAAGTGTGATGAACCTAAAGAAAGAAAACGACCTAGTTTGTGTATGAAAATCTCCTCTACTCCAAGGTTTTCTAATTTGGAAAAAAAAAAACCCAAACATGGCAAGTTGAAATGAAAGTTTTGCTGTTTATGTATGGTTATAGCAAAACTTCAGTTTTGGTGGGTGGTTGAGTTCTTTAAATTGAAGTTTGTAGAGTTGTGTAATCTTTTTCATTCACTTTTTTTTTATAAAAGCTATTAAAGACTATGAGACTGCTCAAGCCAATAGTGAAAATGACCAGCAGATTCGGGAGGGGTTAGAACGTGCCCAGAGGATGCTGAAGCAATCACAGAAGAGGGATTACTATAAAATCTTAGGAGTAAAAAGGTGAGGCATTAATATCTGAGATGATGATGTGAAAGTTGGTTATTAAGCCAGTACCTCTAGGGCTTATCACTTGAATTTGTTCTGCTAGTGTTAGTTTTTGTTTCGGTATCTTGCTGTCTTCATTTTCCTGCTGTCCTAGTTTAGCAGTGTTCAGCTTTGAAGTAGCATTTGTTTACAATTCCTTTAGAAAGAATGAAAAAACAACATTTGAAAGGAAGGAAATAAATCTCTTGGCAAGAAACTCTTAGTGTAGATGATCAAGAGTCAGGTGAATGAATTGGGGAAGAAACGAAGACTCGAAAGAATTACTGAAAGCAACAAAACATAAAATTGTGGCAGATAGTATGATAGACTGGAAGAGTTTGAAAGGACTCATTGAAAGGTATCTAAAATACTTCTGCCATTAACTTTGTGAAACTAACGACTCCTCTTTCTAATGAGGACCAACCAAATGTCCAGTTCTAAACTAGTATTGGTCATCCTTCCAATCATGAACTTATTTGGTCTCTACTCTTTGTGCTTTTTGTTACTCACCTGATTGTAAATTCTTCAGGCTGGGAACTGTACTCTTCATAGTAGCTGACAGTAGCATCTTTCCAAAGAAATTAAATGGGTGGTGAAGGAAAGAGTGAGTAGTCTTTGTTTAAAGTTGCAACCTGCTTCCTCTGTTTTTTCTGTAAAGAATCTTCAGTGCCTCCTATGGAAGGTTAACTAACTCATAATTTTCCTGATGGCCCTTAATTACTGTCTCAGTCTTTGAAATAAACCTGTAGTTTCACCAGTGTGGCATATGAACAATAAGAAAAAATTAAGTTACCTATAATTTTATCCATGCAGAAATGCTCGAAAGCAAGAAATCATAAAAGCTTACAGAAAGCTGGCATCCCAGTGGCACCCTGATAACTTCCAGAGTGAGGAAGAAAAGAAGAAAGCAGAGAAAAAATTCATTGATATAGCAGCTGCTAAAGAAGTCCTCACTGACCCAGGTAATGATTGTTCTTATGCAGTGATTTCTGTTTTGTTTTTTTTTAATTAGCAAGTGTAAGTCATAGCAAGCATTACAGCTTCCCTGCTGGTCAGCTTGGGGGGGGGAGGGTTGGAATGGGAAGTGAAGAATGTGGTCACTCTCCTGGGAGACCTTGTGTTGTGGTGACTGGGAGATGTGATGTCTTGTCTCACCAAGAGAAGAAGAAAAGGAGTTGGAATACCTAGTCTCAAGAATCTAGTTAAAAACAGGGTGGTGTGATTATCTCACCTCCTTTTAAAAGAAAAAACAAGCAAACAAACCAACCCAAACAACAACAGGAAAAAAAAAAACAAACCAAAACAAAAAAACCCAAACAAAAACCCCAAACCTCTCAACCAGAGCCATCTGTTAAATTCTTGTCTTTAAACTCTTCCTGTATGGTCACTGGAAAGAGAAGCACATGGAAGATGTATGTATTGGAGGCTTCCATTTTTGTCTTCAACTGTTCAGGATCATCTAAGTGATAATTAGGCAGATGGGCTCAGACTTTCTTGGGGAAAGGAGGGATCTGAGAGTGATGAACTGCGTTACAAGCACTTCTGGTCAGAGTAACTTTTTCTGTGTTAATGTGATCTTTGTTCATAATTACAAACACAAATTAGGAGATTTATAAACTGGAAGCATTTCAAATGCTGTTTGCCCTGTCAGCATCTCCAGGACATGTTCATCTACTTTTTCCTTCACGCTGTTTCTTATGTCATGTTGCTGTTCCTGTCAAACCAACTGGGCAAGAAAAGTAACACCAGTCGTGTTTGGCTTTAGTAATGCCATCTGTATTGCCTTCTGTCTCTTCTTACTGCAATGACATTCTCTCCTTTCATCCAGATATTTTTCCCAGGTCATTTTGTGGCTCTAGTGACCATGTTGGTTATGTGAAGAAAAACCATAAAGCCTATGGAGCTCTGAATCTTTGAGCTTTGATTTGCAAGCTTCTTATCACAGGGCTCTGTTGTACTTTGAGGCCATCTTCCACGTTCCTCCTGCAGCCAGTCTCATGATTCCCCCGTAACGAACTCCTCTGCTTCCCCTCTCTGCCCTCATAAAATGGGTGTCCTGAAAAAGTGCCAGGTGATCAAAGTCCTTGTGGTGCTTGCAGGCTGCTCGGAAGCTGTGTATGGGTGTAAACAACAGAGTAGTGGTGTAGCCTGTGTCTTGTCTGTGGGTGTTGGGGAAGCCTTTCAGCTTTGTCCCCACTGGACAAAACTTCTTAAGGAACATGCTTTCTGCCTTCACACTGCTATCCCTTAGACAGCTCTCTGCCTGAATGGTACCTAGAGAAGACTGGAAACATTTGGGGCTCTGCATGCTGACTTCTGTGCTATTCCTGAATGGTCAATGTTGAAATTTATTGGTTGCAAGGAATTCTTGCATAGTCTGTCGGACCATCCCAAGTGAGTGTAGCTGTGAGAGCATAGGTCCAATAAACTCATCACGGACAAAATGTCCCAATTATTTGTGAGACGCAGCTGGTCAAAGCGCAACTGTCGTGTCCCTGTTGAAATTCATACCTGCTGGACTGCCAGGTGCTCTCTTACCCTTTTTTAAACTAAATGATTTGTTGGAAGTTTTTCATATGGTGTTTTCATGGAGTTGGTGTCTTCTCTGCCAGTCTCCTGGGCAGTGTTGAAAAACAAAAAGTGAGTAGGTTCTACAGATGCTGCCGATAAAAGTGATAATTGCAGCTCTCTGGCCTAGGGGTGGTTTGAATTAGGTTTTGGTCATCAAAGATGCTTGCTGTTACTGCCCTAACTACTGTGCCGTGATTCCACCTTGCTTTTGTTTCTTCCAGAAATGAGGCGGAAGTTTGATGCAGGAGAAGATCCACTGGATGCGGAGAGTCAGCAGGGAGGGGGCAACCCTTTCCACAGGAACTGGAACACATGGCAAGGATTCAACCCCTTTGGTTCTGGAGGAGGACCGTTTACATTCAAATTTCACTTCAGTTAGAGCCAAGACTGTTTCCGGTGGCTACTGCTGGTTTTTTACTGAATTTGTTGAAAAATAACAAGTCTCTCAGTTCAGGACCCAAAAATCTTAATTTCTAATGTTGTCCTTAACCCAGAGTCTTACCGCACTAGAAGAAAGTTCCTTCTTTCTTTTAGTGTTCGGAGAGTTTGCTTTGTGGGGAGCTTGGCAAGCTCGTACTGGTTGGGGGGGTTTGTTACTGCCTATGTATTTGTTGTGGATGTGCAGGATGTGTTTATTCCTACAGGTGGAAAAAACAGTAAGAGGCTACTTAGGACAACACTTAAACATAAATTTAGGACTCAAGTATATGCTTAAAGGTAAAAATGCATGTAAATATTTTCGGAATCGGGGCCTAATAAACACGGAAAGGGTAGTTAAAATAGTCTCTGCATTAACAAACTGTTAGTTGTCGTGCTCAGCAGAACGATCCATCTCTCAGTATTCTGAAAAGGAAACCCTGGAGACCACCTGCTGTGTTACTGTGGGCAGTGCCATAGGTGGGGTGATGAGGCTGCGTGCTGAAGGAGTCGGAACCACTCTGAAAGGAGACCGCTCGTAACTAACTGCGTTTGGAGAATGTCTGCTCGCTTCGTTCGTTAACCCGAAGTCAATTGGGATGATTTTCTTAGTGGTAATTGTCAAATATGAAAGTAAAAAAAAAAAAAAAATGCACCTGATGTTTTTCAAAAGACTTTTTCTGAGTGTGATTTGAGGTGTTTAGGTATCGTTTTTGAGTAGTTTGCACTTTAACAAAGTACCTGCTTGAGATTTGAACAAAAAATTGGATGTGAATACTTAATTAATACTTAATACCTTTAAGTTTCCAGGATCATGTTCCATGTTCAGTTAATACTATGTGAGATGTTTTGAAGTAATTTTATGTTTTGTGTAACAGCTACAATACTGCAAAAGCAACTGCCTGTGTGCAAAAAGGGGACTAATTTTCCATTAGCCAAAAGTCTGGTTTATTTTTCGTATATGCACGTAGCTAAAATTGGTTTAGTGTCTTGATCAAACTGTGTGACTGCGATGTGAGGTGTTACCAGGGCAGTAGCTGCTGTGAGTGAATAGTCTTCTCATTCTGTAACTGAATATATTGTAATTACTGATGACTTTCAGCAGCAGCCGCTTTCTTAGAATGCAAGATACACCGTTCATCAGTGTTTTCTTGATTGGATTTTAACTGGAAAACAATAATCAGTTGATAGGAATCTTCTCTCGCTTCAACTCACGGCGTTTGAAAGCGTAAGCAGCCTCAGTGAAACGAATGAAATAAGCAGATCAGGCCTTCAGTCTGCAAGTGGGTTTTTTATTCCTGTAATCGGAGTCGCTATCGAAGCGTAACCCTTGTCCCCGCCTCAGGGACTTCACAGACATAATTGCGAGGCCGTGCTGCTTCACAAAACGTTTTTTCAGCAGCAATTTAAAGGTCAGTGTTTGTTCAGCAGAAATCTGTCTTCAAGCCGAAGAGCACGTGTAGCCATTTCTAACCGTTTTTGGTACAAAAACACCCCAGCAGCCTGTTGAACTCCAGTGTCAGATATTTTCCAAGTCGAGTGACTTTCTAGAAGTTCGACTCCTGCTTTTGACCTGTCTGAAAGCTTTTTGTTTAAACTCTGCAGAAGATGCTCAGGCCGCTCTCCCTGCTCTTCTAGGCTAGTGTGGCTCGGGTAGGACCTCCAGGACCTGGACATGGGAACTCGCTGCCCAGTAAATAACCTGCTGCCCCGCGGTGTCGGCTGATGCAGATGGCTCGGTGCGCGCGGGCTTTTTGCGCAGAGTGGCTGAAGGATGGGCAGGGAGCTCTCACGTAGAGCAGCTGTCGTCTGCCCTCTGTCCCTGACAGCTGAGCTAGACCTGGCCGCGGGCCGGGCAGCCGCTGGATGGTTTGCCGGTTGTAGGTGTTGGCGTGCAAGCTGTTGTTCTGTATAAACACTCTTACATTGCCTTGTTGGCTACGGAAGGAGCTGGTGTGAAGTTAATATTGAATGTCCAGTGTAAGCAACATGTCATACTTGGTACGTACAGGAGTGCTGTTCGGTTTCAGGAAGCAACCATAAATCCCGCAGCTGCCCCGTTTGTGTGCTAGGGAAGTGCTAGAAATCACACATCTCCTTTTAAAGGACTGCCCTTCTTCAGTGCTTTTGTTTTCATCCCTCTCCCTTCCCTGGTTTAAACGTTATAGCTGAGAAATTTGTTTCCTCATTCTTAATTTATTTTTTTTTTAAGGGAAGTAGTAAGATGGTCCCTCCTAAGTAAATTACTCATACAAGGCACTGATGTTGGAGCAGCACGTATTTGTTTCTCTAAGGCAGTGGACAGTTCTGCTGTACACTGGAAGCGGTCAGGAACAAAAAGGATTATGTTTGTTTATGTTTGAGAATGAATGGAGAGGGCAAAAGACATATTAAGAGAAGGAAAAAAAAGGCTTGAATATAGTCAGTAGGAGGAGGAAGATGATTAGTGCATGAGTGCTGTTTATAGATTCCTCCTCTGGAAGACAGTGTCTTGAAAACAAAACCAAAAAACGACAATGGAGAACAAGGCTTTCCGATAGTAGGCGGCTGCTGATCAGAAGTGTTGTCACTCCTGTGCTGTTTTTAAGGGAGCGGATGCCGGCTTTTAGCTGTGAGGTGCTGCTGGGAACACAGAACGCCAAAGTCGTCGTGTTAAAAAGGAAGCATTTACATTTCGAGGCTCTCCAGATAGGGTGATGATGCGTTTCCTGATGCAACTGCAGGAAATGAAGCGCTGGTCGCACGCGGAGCGTTAATGGTGCGAGTGATGCACACGGAGCCGCCTTGGCCACCGCGTTTATTAGCGGGGCCTGCAGCGCAACAACGTCCAGTAACCGACCACTGTGGAAGTGAAGGACGCGTGTTCCGTCGGCCCCGAGGCGCGCAGGAAGCATCGCTGCGGTCGCTGACCTGAGTGCAGATGCAGACTTGCTCTGCTGAATTGTCTCGTTCAGGTCTGACGAACTGGTTTCCAACTTGTTTTAAAATGAAGGGGTGTGGGGGGGTTATTTTACTTGATACGTGCTTAATACTGATGTATTAACAAATCAGTATTAAAACAGATTCAAAGTGAATTATAAACTTCAGAGCTCAAACTTGTGACGTAGGCAGAAGATGTGTCAGCTTAAACTTTTTTTTTTTAAAAAAATAAGGCTTTTTACCGTTTCAATTTTAAGACCAGTGTTTGGAATAAGAATTACTCTTCTGTTTAGGGCTGTGATTTGTAGGAGCTTTGCTGGAAACTAGCCAGTATAGCATAGCAGGTTAGTTGTATTTAAAAGTGCCTTATTGTAAGGTATTGTTTGTTTGCTCTGTAATACACACTTTTATCCATAAAATAGTAAGTAAATGGGAGAATAATTTTTTTTTTTGCCCTCAGCAAATCTCAAAGTAGCAGTTTTATGTTTTAAGAAGGATTAAGTAAAGCTAGCCAGAGATTTATCAAATGTTTCAAATTATCAAATGTCTTTATATAAAATCATAAATCTAAAAAGCAAGAACTGTTTTTTCTAGAACTGTGGGAATTATTTTATGGTATTTTTCACAATAAAGATATTTATGATGACAAGAAAGCACTGCGGTTTGTTTGCCTGCCCTTCTTTCCTCATCCTGCTCTCCTTTCCTCATCCTGCTCTCCAAGCTTGAAGTTGGAGCCGTGCGGAAATGCAGTACAAGGCTGCCAAAATGCTGGCTGGGGCTGAATTAAAAGTTCTTAAGTAGCCAATGCAAAATCCGTCAGGCTTTAACAAGCAAGGTAGGAGTGGAGCAGCATTTGGATACTTCACAGTTGGATTTCAAGCTAGTTTTCCTCCCATTAGGAAGCCCGACTCAGCTGGTTCCTGCCTGTGGGTGCAGCTGCCTCTCACCATGTAGCTGAGCAGGTAGCAGGAATGCAGTGACGTCTTGCTGTGAAAGTTGAGGACAGCGTTTGACAAACTGCCCCACACCTGTTTTGGGGCACTGGAGGCAGAATCAGATCACAGCCAGGCTTTCGGGATAGCAGCCTGTCTCAGGAAAGCCTCTGGCCCCGCAGTTGCTGGTGAGATGAGGGGAGAGGAGGAACCTCCTCTGCCTTTTCTCCTGAGGCTGGAACTCGCAGCCAGCCAGCAGCTCTGGGGAGAGAAGGTGGGAGGCTCAGGGCATGTGGGACATGTCAGATGAGCGTGTACTCTACATGTGACTTTTAGGCAATGAAAACTACTTCTAAAGACAGAAAACTGATTTTTTTTGTTTAGTATTTTATTTATTTTTAATCCAGTGAATGTTCCAAGGGGGCTGACAAAAGAGCTGGAAGTTGGAGGGCAGGTGAGAAGTTGTTGAGGCTCAGGAGTTCATGCAGCAGCTCTTTCAGCGGGACTGGGAGGCCAGCGGATGAGAACAAGAAGCACCGCTGCTCTGCAAAGGCAGTGTCTGTAGGAGGCTGGAGTAGAGACTGCATCGTGGGCCTCTGAGCAGAAGGTGCCCTCAGAGTACCCCAGGAGAGCTTGCACTCAGTTGGTGACTTCACCAAAGAAAGCATCAATTTGTGCGCAATGCCATAAAGCACCACCAAGGGCTCACTCTACTCACTGATACAACCTCTGCAGAGCAACATGAGAAACGATGCCTATCCACAGCGTCCATACGGAATGACAATCCTACCTGAAGTGACCCAGATTATGTATACATGTGTGAATGACAACGTCAATAAGTAAGTGAGCTCCTTACTGGTCATCAAAACATGCATGGTAGGTACTTTGTTAACCTCTTCTGTAAGAGAGTTCCTGGTTGGAAGCAATTTATTGTACGCGTTGGCTTGTGTGTGTATACAGTGGTGAAGTGCATGGATGCACACACAGCTGGTGAGAGTGGAGGTGACTCAGTTCAAAATTACATGGCCTGCAGCTGCCAAATGTGTGAAACTGAGCACAGACAACAGAGGTGAGATGAGATTTTTGGTGGGTGGTATAGAATCACAGAATGGTTAGAGTTGGAAGGGATCTCAAAGATCATCTAGTTCCAACCCCCCCTGCCATGGGCAGGGACACCCTCCACTACACCAGGTTGCTCAAAGCCCCATCCAACCTGGCCTTGAACACTTCCAGGGATGGGGCATCCACAGCTTCTCTGGGCAACCTGTTCCAGTGCCTCACCACCCTCAGAGTGAAGAATTTCTTCCTTAGATCTAATCGAAATCTGCCCTCTTTCAGTTTAAAGCCATTGCCCCTTGTCCTGTCACTACATGCCCTTGTAAAAAGTCCCTCTCCAGCTTTCCTGTAGGCCTGGTATTCTGTTGATTTGTGTAATTCTATGAAGTCTCAATGTGAAGGCAAGTTCTTGTAACAGGAACCTTACTGAGAAATATTTTCAATACTAAAGCTCTGGGTCATCAACAATCCTGCACTCATGTCTCACTTGTTCATTTTCTGTTAAACTTACAAGCTGATATAAAGAAAAGCAAGAGCTAGGAAAGACACCGTAATAGTAATATGAATATAAATTGTATGAACTCTTCATTTCAACAGTTCAGATATTACTTTGCTTATTTACTGATGTGAATCAGGTTTTGGTAACACTCCTATAATCCACGATGTGTTTTCTTCCCTTTCAGAGGGCAGAGCACCCAGACTGGAAACTAGAAATAAGTTCTCTTTGCATCACTACGTTCCCGCCCTACAGCATATTCCTAGTTTTGAACACTGCTGTCGCTTCCCAGCACAAACACTTTCTTGAGATTAAAGACATTTGAGGACCTGAGGCAATTTCTTAGCCTTGCATCTATTAACCAAGGATTTAATGGTGGTTGTATAATAGAAAATAGAACAGAAAATAATTTATTCTTTTTTTCTCCAGTGGCACCTTTTAATATTTTGTACAACATACACAATCCATTGGTTTGGTATTAAAAATATAACGATCTGCTAATGATTCCAAGTGCTGCTTTAAAGAGATCTTTGTAAAGTAGTGAATACATTTGCTGGACCCTCTTTGTTTTGTAAACCAATATGTATCTCAAAAGAGAGTTTTCCTTTGAAGTATTATATGCAGCAAAAAGAAATGCTGTAAAACATTGTTTTACAAATATATACAACACTGTAGAAAATGGTGTGAAGCCTTTTAAATCTTCAGAATATCTCCAGCAAATTACATTTCTAAAAATTATATTCTACTCATTTAAGAAATCTCAAGGAAATAGTATTTAAAGAGCTATTAATTTTTTAAAGTCTATAGAAGTAATCCAATTATTAAAAGAACAGGATGCTGCAGATAAAATGAACAAGAAATCAGTGCTTAAATTATCCACTTTTTATACTGCGAAACAGACATTTTCCACACAGATAATCATAATTAAAGACAACTGAGGTTTCTTAAAGAACTTTTAACTTTGTATGCTTCAAGCATGAAGCTTGCTGCAGAGTCAAGCATCAGGATGAAAGTATAAACTTAAAAAAACCAAGCAGCAAGCAGTTGAATAATCTTTTATTTTTTTCTCTCTGATACAGAGTATCAGTTGTTTCCTTGTTACGCATTGAATGTATAGTAATGGTGTATATACATCTGCTAAATCAATGATAATTCCATCTATATTCCATATAAAAATAACAGCTTAAAGTGCTGTGTTGAAATATGTTTGATGCCCGATATCCTTAAGTAACTACGTCAGAGAAAAAGTGTAACAAAACGGATATCGCAGTGAAATGGGATAGCTAAAGAGAGCTGACATCAGGATTTACCAATTATTGCCATTGTGTTACACAGGAAATACTTGGTTGGATACTTCATACAAGGAAAAAGCCCACAACAGACCTTTTAAAATCCATATGTGACACGTTAAAACTGCTCAAAATGTATAAAGGTAATACAATGAAAAATATAAAAAGCTGTAAAAAAATTTGCATGTCTCATTACAAAGACTTGAAAAAAAACAAGCAAAGCGTGATTTTAAATACTTGCTCTTACAGTAAAAAAAATTAAATAACCGACACCTGAGGACAGTGACAGTACATAATAACGAAAACGAAGCATATTTTTTATTTATTCAATTAGTTACTGGTATGGAAATACTATCCAACTCATCGTGGATTCACCCACTTAGTGCAAATTACCTTATTTTTCATAATTTCAAGTATTCAGACTGAAAGATTGCAATAAGCTCTTCTTATAAGACTTTGCAGTCATATCTGATCTGTTTTGCAACCAGCACAGCCTAAACAACAAAGCATGTATTTAAGGCACTAGATTTCAGTTTAAGAAATAAATTCCCTATTTTCTAATATCTGTACTTCAAGAACTTTTCACTGCAACTTTTGTCAGGTTCAAAATGCCAGTAGCCCATTAAAGCAAGGGTTTTCTGAGCACATTTAGAAAATTACAAGAGACCACTGATAGTCAAAATATTTTATTATTTTATTTTCAGTTCTAAACAGGACGATGATAATCAAAACTGAGTAGAAACAGCTTTCAGGTACTGACCTTCCAATGCAACATATGCTTGTTGGAAAATCATCTTAACCAAAAAATGTAACGGAATTTTATGACATACTATTTAAGTGGCCAAAAGGAGCCAAAGAATCAAAAATGGATTTTGAAATAGTAAGAGTGCAGCAGTCCCACATAAATGAAAAGTGACATTCCTTGCTTCAGAGCAAGCTTCCAAGTTGACTTAGATTTGTGTGGTCTAAATTACACAAGCTGTTTTTTAATGTCTTATCTTTGCTACACTGAGATCTCTTTTTTTGTGACCACAGCATTTCTCCAGGGACAAAACTATGGACATAACTCCAAAGTTATTTATATTTAAATACGTTAGCTTAATGCATGTAATATGCACAAAACAGTTTTCATGTATATATTTAATGTGTGTCCTTCTCCAGACTGACACAATATATCTTTGAA
Source organism: Tauraco erythrolophus (assembly GCF_009769465.1). Taxonomy (NCBI): domain Eukaryota; kingdom Metazoa; phylum Chordata; class Aves; order Musophagiformes; family Musophagidae; genus Tauraco; species Tauraco erythrolophus. Next base: position 77,693,563 of record NC_141465.1, on the reverse strand, counting down.
GAGTTGAACACATCCTTCTTTATATTCTAAAATCCTCTGGGCAAGCCGCCTTTTAATGAAGGAAATGAAAACCAAAGAAATGAGGAAAGGTACTCTACACTGGTTAAAAAAAAAATAAAAATCAAGTACCTGTGGACTTCTCTTCTGCTTTTGTGTTTCATTTAACATGTTTTAAATAATACCATAAATTATAAAATATTTGACTTCACATGAACAAATGTTACAAATAGTGCTGACGTAACGTTCGTAACTTCCATTCGGTCTTCTGCAGAAGACCGTTGAGCCGTCACTGCGGCTGTTTGCAGTCTGTGCTAAAGTTCGTCGTGCTTAAGACCTGTAACGAAGGAAAAAAGTGATTACAAAACCCAGTTATAGAAAGACTTAGCGACTACTGCTTAGAGCCTTGCTAAAAGTTGACCATAAGCTTCCACAAAGAATAAAAACTACTAAGGATTCTTTGCAACGAAAAGTGAATGTTTCCTGACTCAAGAATTTTAAACGTTTATCTGCTAAGATTTTCTTCAACCTTGAGAGCTGAAATCACCTTTTCTTTTGGTTTGTTTCACATTACTCCAAGAAGTCAAGTCATACTGGAAGTCCTATAAGAGAGTTTTTTCCTTATGCTATTTAACCAACTCAGTTTAAAAAAAATTAGCAAAAAAAGTAACTCAAAATCTATTTGTAAACTAAAACCATCATTTAGTCTCGTGCAGAAAGGCCCCACATAGATCAGCCCAGAGTGAGAAACGCAGAGACAAATGAACGGAGACTCCGTGACCTGCTGCTTAACAGACATTAGCTTTAGATTCTCCAAGTGAGGTCTAAGCTAACGTGCTTGATTTAATATTTGTAGATCAAATTATGTGGAGCAGTTGGTTGTGTTTAAGGTCCAAGAACAGGAGACCACTAAATTTTCTCTTAGATTCTGCCATGAAACAAAAGACTTTACCCTCTTAGTGTAACTCTTACGTAAAGGAACATCACACGACTCTTAAAACCCACGCAACTTCTCTAAGAGTAGGGAAAATTACACAAATGCAATATTTATGCCTACTGACCCCTATCTTAATTTCAGCTACATTAATATTTATTTTTTAAAAGCTAACAGATGAATATGGATTAAAATTACCTTTTTGAGAGAACAAATTTAGATTTTTCTTGTCTTTTTCAATTTGCTGTATTAACTTTCGTATCTCAGAGTCATAGTCAACCCATTCGGGAACTATCCGGGCAGCAGCCTTCAATTTTGGTTCTTTGGTTTTGGGATTGTTGCACTGAAAGTTTAAAACATACTAGATGTAAACAAAGCAAATGTGAAAATACCACCTTTCCAAGGAACATCACCTAAAATAATTTTGTCAGCATTTACAATTTCATTGAAGGACAGCATGCAAGGTCAGTTACTTCGATATTAATCAAAAAAAAATCACACAAACCAAATTGTAAATAAACCTTGTTTAAACAACTCAAAACATCGTATTGTAAATACTGTTATTTTCCCATGTGCTCCTGACTATATATAGATAGCAGAGACAGGGCTAGCACGAGACTGCTAAGATTTAGGTGAAGTTACACATGGAGATACAAGATATACATTAGCATACTGAAATTGAATCGGATACGGGTTTTTATTAAGTTTGTGACGCTTCCTCTAGTATTGTCTAGAAAATGTACTGATTGCTTCCATAAAATAACATAAATGGAAATCATAATAAAAAGTGATACATGCTAATTAGGATTGAAAGAAGGTCTAGTAACTTCATTGCAATCTTCCTTGAATAGAGAACCCCCATCTTTAGTGCGCATAAAAGCTTATTTTAACAACTGTGAGGACATAAAGAAAACAAAACTCTTTACACGCTGAATATTCGCGCTAGATTCCAACTGTCTGTTTTTCTTCAGAATCACGTCTCTGACATATATCCCTTACAGCACGTGGGGGTTGTCAAAAAATGAGAATGAGGTAATAATAACAGAGAGGAACATTTTCTCTCTCTGTTTCAATTCCTAAAGACAGACACTTTCTCCTTTCGAAACATGGATAGTCTTCTCAGCATTAGGCTTTTTCATCTCTCTCTGCTTTATCTCCTATTTATAGTGGTTAAATGGATGGAGAAAACAAGGATAATGTTGAAGTCCTCTACACAGTGGGTTCTGGAGGAATCTTCTTTGTAGGGCGCGCAATAGCAGCACACAACACCCGGACAGTTAACAGTAGTTAACAGGCAGAGTTCCACTAACCTGGCTGAACATGGAAAAAGACAAGGAAAATACATGTACAGGCGTGAAAAAACCCAATCCTGCCCAGTTACAGATAGCAACATTTAATTTTTAGGTGTAGTCTTCAGCTTTAACACAAGTTAATTTGGTAGAGAGCAAGAGGGAGAGGTCTCAGAGGAAAGGTGAAAAGTTGCTGCATTGTAGGGGTACGGAAGCAGTGTTCCAGTGCCTCCCCACAAGGCTGTCTCCATGACATCACACAAGCGTATCTCAACAGCCACAGAAATTGCAGCCAAGTTTCTAATCTATAAAACTAATTTAACTCATAATCAACTCACCAAGTCTATTGTTTTAGCCTTTTTCTTGGATTCATCATCGCACCAGGTTTCACACCAAAGCCATTCCTGAGGGAGAGACTTAATAGCTACTTGATGAATCATATTATTGGGAAGATCCTGTACAAATTTGGTAAAATTATAAATTAGCATTGAATTTAACATAATTGGTTATCAAGCAACTACTTAAAAGTAGAATATCTTTGCCTATTACCATTTCTGCAAATTGTTTTTATGTTTCCTTCTTACATTTCCTTCTAAGTGCTCACCTAGTTCTTCAAGTAGATTCAAAACTTCATCATGCTGGTTTTGATGGCTAATTCCACCTCTCATTTCTCAAGTAATTTTTTCTTGTACTTACGTCTGTCCTCCCTTAGCTTGACATAAACAATACTGCTGTCTGATACTTGTGGTTCACATACTGCATCTCATACTTTAAATACGACTAAGAAGAATTAGACTGTGTGATATGATTAAAGCAAAACTTAACCATCTTTCCATTCCACAAATTTGAAAAAAAAAAAAAAGCTCAAAAGCATATAATCCAGGATTACATCACTACTCTGAATTTAGACTTCTTCTAGGAAAATGGATTCTAGAAACACGAGCGTGAAAAGGAAAAGCTATTAAACTGCTGTTCTGGCAATCTTCCTTACTTCAATTAAAATATCTTTTTTTTTTAACCTTTATTATATAGTCAAGTACTCTTATCATGAAAACTCTGAATCAATATCTTGCTAAATGTAGGGAACAGCATTTACAAATGAGAAAAACCTCAGGCAGTCATATGCTGCATGTACTCCGGCCATAGTTAAAAATAACAGGTGTAATTGGTAGATCCATTTGGAAGCTCCTTTATATGTGCAATCCCTACATTATATTTAAAAAAAAAGTCAGTACTTAAATAAGTATTAGTCACATCTTATTTTGCCAATTCACATTGCTAAATGTGACAGAATAAAATAGCATGTATCACTGCATTATGAAAGGCATATAATTTAATTCAAATACAGACATTAGTACAGGAAAATTACATCAAATATAAAGTATATTGAGAGTACAGACATTAAACATTAATTGAAATGCTTTATTTTTTGAAAAACTTCAATTCTAGGAATTTTTGGAATATATAATAAATGGTTTATCACCATCTCAATTTCAAGAGAAAAGAGATAGGTTTTCCGTTGAGCCTCTCTGACTTTCTAAATGAAATCACATTTACAGTAACTCACAAAGTTGTGAATTTACAAATTGTTATATGGAGTAGAAAGCAGAAAGGCAGCTCCTAGTTCCATGATTTAAAGTATATTGAAGAAAAAAAAAATTCTAACCAAAATGTTGCTTATCCTTCCAGAAGAAAGTGGTTTTATCCTCAAAAACACTAAAATACATCTAGAAGATCAAAAAGAAAATATTCATGAATCAGAAAAATAAAGGAACAAGGGCAAGAACAGATTGGTTTTACTGTCAGTGCCAGAATTATTGTTCATTAAAAATACGTAAACTGCTGAAATGAAAGTCTTCTAGACTTTCACAAACAACATTTAAAAGTTGTTCTTCAATTTGGTTTACAACATAACTGTTTTCACACTTAGTCAGATAACCTACATAATTTTAAAGGGGGACTCCTCTACAGCAGGGTCTTTATTAGAAAATAAAACCTCAATTAAAAAAGAAAAAAAACATTGCCTCTGAATAAAAGAAATACTCTTACATTCCTTTCTGCTGATTTTTACGCTTTAAGTAAAGAACAAGATGGTTAATTATCTATTTTTTAATGAATTGCTATTAGTATAAATATCTGTTAAGTATTTTGTCATCTATACATGTACATTTCCACTCTTCTCTTTAAAAAGTACAATTAAATATGCTGTACTAGAAGTCTAATTTTTATTATGTGTAGTTTTTCTCCCTAGGAGTTCTATACTTACTCTCCTTGGCATTTAAAATTACTTTTTTTTCCACTCATATCTACTTCTATTTCATGGTTTATATTAGCATAACCTTAACTACCACCCATGAAGGCAGCAGTGCTGGCATATTAACAAAGAGCTGAGATTGCCGCTTCTTTAAGAAGGGCAGTGAGCACTCCAGCCAGATATTTAAAAGAAAAAAATTTATCATAATGCATTTTCATGAGTAGATAAAAGCTCTCCAGGACTCTCGTAAAATATATTGCACTGTGGTTCGTATTTGTAGGAACGTTGCTGTATTTGGTGTAAGCAGCAGCAATGACGGCAGAAAGCAATACCCAGCAATACAGTCAGAAAGCGGAGTACCACAAAAACATTACTTCGAAATACTTCTCTTTCCAAAGTAATTCCAATTCCATTCTGTCAAATTTAGGTACCTTAATATGTGCTCTCAGCACTGATGTGCTGAGGGAAGGGTGGCTGACACTTAATTAAGTGGCTTTGGATTTGGTCCAACAGACTTACAAGAGATATGCTATCATGAATTCATGCTGTAATTGAAAATATAAGAATCTTAAAACAGAGATATATTATGAATATTTTAAGAACACTAGATAAAACTAATTACTATTTCTGAAAAGCAGCATTATGGTGGAAGCCCTGTAACCAGCTTCTGAATCTTTAAGGTCTTTCTGAAAGACAGACCCTGTACATAAGGGTAAGACCACGGAACAAATACAGCTGTATCAAACCAGGACTCTTTCAGTGCGCGATACAGGGTCTATAATTCATTCTATTGTCACAGAATCACAGAATGTTAGGGATTGGAAGGGGCCTCAAAGGATCATCTAGTCCAATCCCCCTGCCAGAGCAGGACCACCTAGATCAGATCACACAAGAACGCGTCCAGGTGGGTTTTGAACATCTCCAGAGAAGGAGACTCCACAACCTCTCTGGGCAGCCTGTTCCAGTGTTCTGTTACCCTTACTGGGAAGAAGTTCTTCCTCATGTTTAAGCAGAACCTCCTATGTTCCAGCTTATATCCATTTCCCCTTGTCCTGTCATTGGATGTCACTGAGCATTGTCCAGAAAAGAGAGGTAAAATCTGACTGTTGCTGCTGTATCGGTCTTTTGCTCTTAACAGTTCCAGCTTAAGGCTGCTCCAACTCCCTGTGTCCAGACTAGTTCAAGCTTGCAGCAGTATTTCCACTTTTCTTGGTCCAGTTTCATAAGAACTGCTATTTTCAATTTTTAGTTTTATTTCTAGAGAAAATGCAAGTGGCAGTAACGCACTTATGTAAGAGAGAGAAACTTGCTTGCAGAGTGAGGGGGTGGAATGCAGGCACTGAGAAACGTGAGCCTTGCTACTGTGGGATCCCTTTACTGCTATAGGCGGTAAAAACCTTTTGTGCTTTAGTAATTCCACAAGGAAAATTATAAAAGCAGGGACAATCTTCTCACTTATGAAGCCTTCTGAAGTTCACTCAAAGACAGACATAAATAAGAAGTATTATTTACTCAGGCAGAAATCAAATGGGCTGTTTTGTCAATCTTCTACTGAGTTAAGGAACCTCTACTACAGAAGAAAATAATATATTTAAGTATGTTCTTTACATCTGGGATCTACTTACATGCTTGTGACTTGCACCCTGACTTACCCCACCTAGCTTTAAAAATTGCTGGAGTTATGTAGATGAAGACTACAGTCACCTCAGGGTGACCATGTACAGCAACCACTAGAGTTGCATTAGCATTTAGTTTACAAAAAATAAATTTAAATTAATGGAAAAAAAGAAGAAAGAGGAAAAAACCCTTGCTAAATAAGAATATAATTCCCATTATCAGAACATATATTATCCCTAGAAAAATACAAACGCACATAGAACAACTACAAATAAAGGAGAGCAGTCCTCTATGCTGTTTTTTTCCTCATTTTTTAATATTAAAAAATTATTTAAAGTAATTATTCTTTAACGTTCGGTTTTCTGAACTGTGCTCATATGCACACCTGAAAACGTGCTAGAACAGCAGTAAAGGGCAAACAATCTCAGAATTAAGTAACACATACATTGATGCACAAAATAATTCCATGCATATTGAGAAAGATACAGAAAATTAAACCCAAATTGCTTAAAGCCATATATACCTGATCTAGATTTGACAGACTGTTTGGATCTTGACTAAGAGCCTGGTACTGGCCCCGAAGCCTATCTCCTGCTGCAATCTTCCTGAACTTCTTAAGATCCACAACATATAAGGCACTACAAAGATAAAAAAAAAAGAATTAAGATTTGTGGAGTTCCACCTTCTTTTTGATAACATTAAAAAGAGTAACAAGAAACCAAAAACCTGTTCCCATCCTCAAAGAATATTTTTTTAATTAAGCAGCTGAAGCTGCGATAAAAAAATGAAATCAACGTGTCATCAGAATTCATGCCTTATTCACCTCTTACCGAGAATGACTGTAGGGCAATTGCTTTTGAATGCCTCAGTGATAAATACCAAGACCCAGATTTTAATCAAATTCACAAACCGCACAAAAATATGTAAGGAGTTATCCTACCTAATGTGGTATTTCCTTTTCCCAAGATGTGATGCCCAGTATCCTGATTTCCAGAAACGGTATCCATCCATTTCTTTACGGCTGTCACAGAAAGGTGTGTATCCATAGGGAGCTCCATTTAGATCTAGATCTCTGAGTTCTTTTAGGTCACTTCTCACAATCTAAATAATAATTTATTTATTTTTGTAATTAATGGTTTCATGATGTGTACATGAGGGAAGTTATTGCAGCAAGCTTCTCAAGGTTTAATTTTATTTTTAAAAAATTTGGAGACATTACAACAGTGAAGCGTAGATCAAGTATTCCACTGGAATGATATTAACCAAATTATTGTTCAAGAAAAAAAAAAAAGTGTTTATTCCATGGCCATCTGTGTAACGCATTTAATAAGTAAATTAAATAAAAGAAGCAAACTATTTTAAATTCATAGACCAGTGTTTCTGGCCAACAGTAAATTCCTTTGTGCAGGAGTAAAACTTGCAAAATCTACTGAGCATGTCCCTTGATAACTTGAACACTCCAAAATTATTGTATCATTTGAAAAATCTTTGTATCTAGTAGTAAAGTACTTTTAAAAATAGGTCATAAGGACATTTTACAAATGTCCTTTATTTACTACTCAAACATTCTTCTATCAAACTCCACAAATTCATTTTATCAGTGGTAAAAAAAGTTTTAGGTGTTTCAGAGAACAGAGAAATCCTTACAGTAGTTAGGACAGAAACCCAGTATTACTACTGTATCCAGATGAAATTGCAGAAAGTTGCGGTCTGCATTGCTACATCTAAATTTAATTTATTCTCAGGCTTTGGAAAAGGACCAAAATACGTAATATTCCAAGGTTTTAAATAACCATGTGACAAACTTTTCAATTTCTCATCTGTTTGAGACAGCCTGTTACCCATCAGTATATTACACAATATTCATTTCTGGGTGAAAGACTGCATACAAATTTAAGAAAAACAGAGACAGGATTAATCTTGAAAAATTCAGCCATCTAGAAGTTGTTCAAGTGGTCTAAACTAATCACCTCAGACTCCCTCCATAGTGAAGAAGTCCTCTCACGATCAGCCCAGAGACTGAACTGTTGCGGACTACTGATGCCTCAATCTTCGGGGATCACAACCCAGAAGGTCGTTGTGATCTTCCTCGTATATCAGAAGGCTCTAACACCCTCCAAAGGTCCTTGTCACAACCAAAGGTTTCTAACAGAGAGCTTCAAGACGCTGCTCTCCAGGGGCTCCTATCACTCCAGTCTCCAGGAGGGAACTGCCCCACTCCCTCCTGGGAGTGCCCCACCTTTAAACCTCCATGAGTCACGTGGTTTCCGGCTGACCAACGTGACTCACAGCACCTGTCCTAACAAGGCACAGGTGCTTTCTATTGTAGTAGCCAGGAACTCCCCCGACAATTCCCCCTTTCTTTTTTTGAAAAAAAGAAACAAACACCTGGTAGCCTTTAGGGCTTTCCGATGTTCCAGTTCCATTTTTCATCGCCATTTGTCAGATGCCTTGGAACAAAACCGCGGGGGAGTCGTTCTTATGTTTTCCTGTCATACCATGTCGGTGGTGGATATATCCACTGTTCTGATGAGGTTGGATACATCCACCCTGGTTGTTCTGGCTGCTTAATCTGCGGCTGCCGCAACAGTCCTTCAGGGGTCTTTTCCGGATTAGTTTGCGGTTGTTGCAGTGTTCCCGCAAAGGGCTTGCCTGGAGTATAAGACATCTGTGCATACTTTCTCTTTCTGCTGCTCCTCGGCCGGCCATTGGATTTGCAGTTTTTTGCGAGATGACCTATTCTCCCGCACTTATAACACTTCAGTTTATTATCTGAGGCCATCAAGGTGGTTGCTAGCGCGGTCATTTCATGTTCTACAGACCCGACCTTAGCACATGCAATGACCATCTCCTCTAGGGAGGGGTCCCCTGGGAGTACTTCAATAGCTCTTCGGCAGTCAGCGTTGGCGTTATCCCTTGCGAGTTGTTTTGTCAACAGGGCCCGTAGATTGCCGTCATAAACTTGTTTTTCTATAGCCCCTTGCAATCTTTCTACAAATTGTAAGAAAGGCTCCTTGATTCCTTGTTTAATTGTAGAATACCTCGCTTGGGGTTTCGCCATTTCTATGGTCCGCATGAGGGCCTGCATTCCTATTTGTTTGATTTGCCCAAGAATTTGGGGATGCCATTGGGCCTGTACCGCCGGATTACTAAATACCTGACCCGTTCCCATCAGGACATCTGCACCTACGGCATAACATGGGTCACCTTGGGGTAACTGTATATTTTGTAGTGCCTGACGGTCAGCCAACTGCCTCCATGTGCTCATAAAAATGGAGCGTTGTACCGGCTGGAACATAATCTGAGCTAGATGTTGAAAGTCATACGGCACCAATATTTCCAAGTTTAGTAATCGTAATAATTGTGTTACTGCTGGGGAGTTTGGCCCATACTGTGCTACCGCTTTTTGTATGTCTCGTACGACTTTCCATGACCAGCCCAGGTATTGATTGGGCTGGTTAGAACCCGGGAGGGTCAATTCCACAGGGAATACATTTGGCCTTTCCCCTATTTCCATCATGGATGATTTTTCGTTATTGACTGGCAGCCCCAAGACTTGAGCCAAGTCCCAATCCCCAGCCTCTATTGCTTTCATTTTTATTTCGTTCCAAAAACGGACCGGGTCACGGCGTTGAACTATTGCTGTAGGGGTTCCCAAGGGGTTTGGATTTAATAAACAGATAGATTCTAGTGATTTTTCCCTTGGTGGAGAAACCGGTGGTAATTCCTTAGCACTTGTCTTGGAGGTTTCTCCTGAAATTTCTTTTGCTACAGGGGGGGGTCATAGCCTGATGCAGTATCTCCACTACAGCTGCCAACTGCTGAGATACTCCTTGGAGCATTGTTACGGCCTGGCGCACTAGTGCTGGCTGCGCCAAATGTACCTGGGCCGGATAACCAGATACCGCGGGATATGAAGTTGCCAAGGGTGGGGCCAATTGCTCGAATGGCGGAGCCGTAGGCATAACGCATCCTGAGGAGGAAGGGGGGGTTGCTGGGGCAAAGGGTGGGGGACGCTCCACTATTTCCTGCAGGGTGGGGTAGAGTCCCTGCATAGTCCCCGCAACTTTATTGACCTCTATGAACAGCGAGGATACGTCTAACTCGCTGTCCACGCTGTCTGGGGTTAGTCTTCCTTCAGATGGTTCGTTGCTCCCTTCATACCCTTCACTTGCAGATACATAATCTGCTAATTCCTCTTCCTCCTCTTCTGCTGACCCCTTTTGGATTATATTATCTAGGGCCTCCCATGTACGCAGCAGGTCGGTCCGGCCCTTTTGATTAACCACAGCTTCATAGAGTAACTTGTCCCCCAACCTTTTCCAAAGTTCTAGGTTAAAGGTAGAGGTGAGGTTGACTAGATCTTCATGTCCCGCTGCCCAGTTGAGTAGGTAATATAAATCCTCATTACTTATACTGAGCCCCGCAGCCATTCCTGCAGATTTGAGAAAGGTGAAGGTCTGGCTTTCCTTTACAAGATTCTGACCCATGTTCACTCTCAGCGGCTCACCTTGTTCCAGGTGTCTTGGTCAGTCCGCAGCTCCTGCCGCTCTCAAGCTTCGGTCTGCAGTCCCAGTGGTTCCTGTTCCGACGAATCACGTCGGGGTCACCAATTGTTGCGGACTACTGATGCCTCAATCTTCGGGGATCACAACCCAGAAGGTCGTTGTGATCTTCCTCATATATCAGAAGGCTCTAACACCCTCCAAAGGTCCTTGTCACAACCAAAGGTTTCTAACAGAGAGCTTCAAGACGCTGCTCTCCAGGGGCTCCTATCACTCCAGTCTCCAGGAGGGAACTACCCCACTCCCTCCTGGGAGTGCCCCACCTTTAAACCTCCATGAGTCACGTGGTTTCCGGTTGACCAACGTGACTCACAGCACCTGTCCTAACAAGGCACAGGTGCTTTCTATTGTAGTAGCCAGGAACTCCCCCGACACTGAACCACTCAAATATGCCTTAGGTGAAACGCACCTTTAAGATCACACGTACCTCTCCAGGTGCCTTTTTCTCTCCACAGGCAATTTAGGACAACTCAGTGTGGTAAGACTCCTAATTTCTCCATGACTAAAGACAAGTGAAATTATTGCATTTCATGTTCTGTAACACCACTAGTTCTGCTTGTACAACTGCAGGAGTCTTACAAGACCAACATCTGAATAAAACTGCCACAGAGAATGAAACTGGATCATTTTAAGCTAAAATGAATTCCTCATACATTTATACAGCATTATTTTTTCTTACCTGGTCAGCATCGACAAATATTATTTTATCCACAGCCAAAGGGAAAAGAACATCCAAAAAAAGAATTTTGTAGCCCCAGATAATTCTTTGTTTTTCTGTCTGTTGATAAAGCCAGCGGGGCCACTTATACTGTACTAACTCATACTCGAAACCATACTTTTTAGCCATGTGAGGAATAATATCCTAGAGAAAGAACCAAAAACCTGTTAGTTGCACATGTATGCACACGCATGGGCTCAAAAGGAAAAAGAGGGAGTGTTGCAACACAGTTGCAGCTGTGTTGGCCTTACTGACTATATAATTTATTATTTTAGAATGGTTTTTTAGTTCTAGCAGCATACTCAGCTACATAAATATAAAAAGCATTTCTTTCAAGCTCTTGGAAACTATCAGAAGAAAATAAATTATTATAATATATCACTGGACTTTGGGTTCCAGGAAAGAACCACCCGACACATGAGACTTTTAAAACTATTGGTATTTAATGCATTCAGAGATCATTTCCAACTGTGAAAATTTGATTTGAATTAGAACTACTCAATTGTAATTTAAAAAAAAACAAAAACTACTTTAAATTTTTAAGAAAAAATTATAAAAGGAAGACATTTCTCCTACCTTAAATGTTGGGGAGAGATAGTTTTTCAGAAACCAAAATTTAACTGGTGTTTTCGTATGACGTAGGACAGAAAGCATCATAATTCTGTGGAAATATAAGTCTATAATAAACAAATACCCACAGGTCATTAAATTTCAACTGCACCTAGAAGGTGCCAAAATCTTCTAAGTATAATTTTCTTTAACCCAGTATAAGCATAAATTTCTCTCTATTTCTAATTAAAAGCTTTAAAGAACATGTGTTCAAGACCACTTTGAGATGGACTTATTTGATCCAGATTGGTTAAGCAGTATTAGAAGGAATAAGTTCAAAAGTGGATCCGTTGACAAGTTTTACTCTAAGACAGACGCCTGACAAAATCAGAATAATGATTAATACCTTATATTAACTTGGGTACCAAGATAACTTATTTTAGAAATATATTGGTTGAATTTAATAGGTTGCTGAAAAGAAAAACTGTGGGAAAGAGAAAGCATAGTTCAAGTCAAGATCATCTTCAGAAAATCCTTGATAACTGTAAGAATCACTATTTTGGGTTCAATTTTTTTTCACTGTTGTGGTATTTGTTTGGTGTAACCAGACAGATAAGCAACACCATACAACCTTACAAGAATTCAAAGCCTGCCTTAAAAATCAAGAAATAATAAACTTTCAAATAAGGTAAAGAAGAATGTAGGTTATTTTAAAATTATTTTTTTCTCCTTCAAAATAAATTAATCTTTCCCTTTATGAAGGTTGTTGTAGGTTGAAGGAAAGAAATGCAGATGTTCAAACTGCATCAGACTACTAAGAAATAAAAATCAATACATACAAAATACTACTTTCCAAATCAATATGCATGATAGAATTGTGGAATTCTGTAGACACCTGTAGACAAGTAATCAAATCAGAAAAGTAACAGAGATGGTTTTGAACAGTTGGGCAATACTCTAAGAATTCCTTAAAAGCAATCACTGCTTATTGAATGAACAGTGGGATAAGTAAGGCCATATGTGCATATAGTAGTATCCATAGTTTGGACTAAACATAAATAGATACAACTCTAATGTATTCACTTCTGTTAGTCTTTATAAAAAGAGGCCAAACTTCATCTTTTATGCTCACACTTAGCACACGGAGTTATGAAAGACACGGAGAACATTTTTTTTTCTTCAAAGAACAATGGTATTTTTGAACATCTATATGTTGAATCACTTTGTTCTGAAACAAAGATGAATTTAGTCCTTGCTGTATACAACTTCTCTATGTTTTGACAAATTATTCTTTACACCTTGTTAAAAAAGCCAGTTTCTTTAAGCTGCTTAGTTTTAGAATGAACATTTACAGTATCGCTATTAAATTTTTGTTTTGCTTTTACCTTTCCTTACCTTAAAAATCGTTCATATAAATGGCCTGAAGCAACTGAAAAAATGTTAAGAATATCACTTTTCTTTTCCTTCTCTTCTGTTGGAATTTCTTCTGAAAATCTAAGAAAAAAACCACCTCAAATTATTAGTCAACATTCAAACATTCAGCAGAAAGAAAATACTACTACATTACCATTAAGCTTTTAAAGAATCAAAAGTAAGAAAACACACAAAATAAATACTCATCCTACTGTAACTGAATACACTTACATTCCACTCTCACTGCACGTGCTGATGATACCAAACTCTTTTGGGAGCAACGCCTCATACCCAGTCACTCAGGACAAACAATGGCACAACTGTAGTCTTCAATATTTTCAAACAGAACCCAAATTTGGCACGAACTCAAAGTTTTATCAAGGTAAAAAATCAGAAATGCACACGGTCAGAATATCTTGAGAACTGGTGATTTTTAAAATCATCAACAGTTATTCTTCAAGCTTCATCCACATATATTCTACATCAGAAGAACCAATGCATGTTCTTGAGGTGAGGGATGTCTGCATAGCCCCATAGGTGGCTGAGCTGAGCATATACTCTAAAATATAGACCGAACATAATATAAAGATGGCCACACCAGGCCAAACCAAATATGCAGCCCAGTACCTTACCAACAGCAAAGGACAAGGCTGAGGAGTAGTAGCCTTTCCCAGAATACTCTCATAACATTCAGTGGTCTGTGCTGATGGGATTTCCCGAGTGTTTTTCAAAATACTTGCTGAATTCTTCCTGAAATTCACCCAGTTACTGTCCCTATAAGCTACCCTATATCTTTGAGGTACGTAGTCCAGAGGTTTTAGCCAAATCGGTTACAGTATGGCTTGATATGGTTGGAGATTCACCTCAATATTTTTTTTTTTGAGATGAGCCACTCCTCACACGCTTAGATTGTGTGAGTAACTCCTATTAATTTTTCTTCTGGTTAGATGCCTTTCAAAAGTATACTTTAAGTATAAAAATAAGTATCTCTTGTAATCTTTAAGAACAAATGAGACAAGTCTCAAATCTCCAACATATTTAAAAGAATTCACATCACTCCACTAATACAAAGGTGAAACCTCAGAAGGCTGAAATGTGTGTAAGTGGTGTGAATCATCTTTTGAGAAAACCACATTATTTTCACTCAGCAATGGTAACAGGAGACAGCACAGTCGTACCTTATCAGGACTATAGGAAATGCAGAAGAAAAGGACACCAGTAGAGGAGTGGCACTGACTGCATGGTGTGGCATCTCCAAAGAATTCAACCCTCCAACTATCACTGAGTTCTCACAGGCTAAATAGACTGCAGTTCACAGTCCCAAGCAGTCTGTCTTCTTTCTTTCTGACTTTTTGTCCCATTTCTTATAGTTAATGATAGCAGGACTGAAAGAATGTCAAGCTCTTTACAATGCAACCATCACCACATGTGACTATGAAGATAGATTTGAAAAAAGAAAATCAGACTTCGATGCGAATATCTTGAAAATATTGATTATGCAAAGCTTTACAGAAGGCAGAGACCTTCCAAATTGAACAAGCTGCTCTGAAGCGGGTGGGTTAACCTGTAAGGTCGCTTGGGAAAAGTAGTCAATTGGAGAAGGGCAGTTCAGTTATGAAAGGACTTGGGGGATGTGGTATGCACACATGTCCCATGTCAGAGCACACATGGATTCCTGTAACAAACAGTGTGCTGGCAGGACATACTTTTCATTCTACGATATCAAAGAGGAAGGATATTTGACAAATTCCTAGATAGCAAGAAGATGACAGACAAACGGCAGGCCTCACTTCATGCCCCTGAGCCACAACCTTGAATCAATGAGAAGAGCAAACAAAGTTTATTGAGTCAGGGGCTTCAACAGCCAAACTCTGAGCCTGATGCACACTGATGAACCAACATACTGTGAAAAAAGGCTAGACCTGGAAGATTGCGAGATCTCTGGCCTTGTAACCTTCTTAGCTAAGATTTTGACCACTGCACATACATCCTTTGATGCAGCCAGTTATAAGCAGAAAGCTTGAAGACGGTAAAAAATTCCTTCAACTGACGTAATTCTGCAAAAGAGGCCACCTTTGGGCAGAAAAGTGGGTCTGCTTCCCTGACCTGTGGCTTCAGAAAGAAATTTTTGGGACTTGCATAGTAGTCTGGAAGGGTTTCTGAATTTAGTCAATATTGTAATAAAATAATCTGTGGATAAATGGTGATGAACATAAAATCAGCAACAGAGACTCAATAAAAAGTCCAGGTACTTGAGATACAAGAGGCCTTATCAGGAGACAAGGATAAAGCTGAAACAGAAGCCAGTCCTGGATCTACCAAGAAATGTGTGTGCTGAGGATTAATTGGGGTCAACTGTTTACTAGATAAAGTAGAACTGCTACATCTTTTCTTTATCTTCTTTGACAGTCTTTGTGACTGACAACCATTGCCAAGGCTACTGAAAATGGAAGAAAACCTTTTTTGTGTCTTGCGGCAGTGATTTGGGACCAGAAAGTCTATTAAAAAAACCCTTAAAATTTTTGTAAGCAAAGATGAACATCCTTTTTTGCCCTTATTTAACTCTGAAAAATAACATAACAATTTCACAGGAATTTGTTTCTTATTAATAAAAACTAAATTCAAATTTTAAAAAAATCGGCCTGAACCACACACCATTCACAGACAACATAATTATAAGCAACATTATGGGCAACTGAAAACAAAATTCTACAATGGTATGCAGCAAATTAGAAATACTACAATGTTATTGGCCCTAAATATAAAGCTTGAGACGTTTACTACAATTATTTATAGAAATCAGACTTTAAAATAAAAGGTATTTTATTGATAAATATAAAAACACTTCTTGAGCTTTCATAAGTTACGTCTAGCAGCAGACAAGCAGCATCATTGCCTGCTTTTGGATGTTCAGTTTGATACATCTGAGTACCACGTTACTGGTTGAGATTTTCACATTGAGACTAATTCCCTGCCACAACAAAACAAAAATAATGCCAATGGAGAAAATGAACAGGAAGTAGAAATGCAAAGGAGGGGTTAAAAAGGAAATAAATAATGAGATGTACAAGACATTACAGTTTGTCTTTTTCCCGCTTTTATATTTTAAATCCCTTGGAGAGCCTTTTTACATATTTGTGCAAGAAGCACTTACTTGCTATGAATAATAATAAACATGTTCTGTCAGTATAAGCAAATTATACATTACCTTGTAACTGATTCCCGATTTCCTTTTTTTCCTGTTGTTCCATCAGTAAGGAGATCTTCATTCATTTTATCAGACTTTTTCTGTACCTTAAAATAAATGTATTTGTGTCATTTGGAAAATTAGTTGATAATTACTGCTTCAATTTGTTGTCTAATTATGGTGTACTTACTGGCCAGAGCTAGACCAACATCTTACCAATTTCTATTTCAGTAAAATACTTACTGAACTGCACTAAACTGAACAGTAAAAACATAATTTCATACTTCAAACTAACTACAGAACTTACTGTAATAAGAAGAAAAGTAATCAATTATGAAAAATGAAATGGTGATTAATAAATCAAACAGCATGTTCAAGCCCTCTGTACTTCCTTATGCAAACAGTAAGTAAAAGTGCGGGGAATCGTATCTCATTTTCTTCCCTCATGAGTTCGTGATCCAGCTATTAGCTGGCAGAGGGGTAGCAGGGTGTAACACCATGAATGGAACTTACCTGAAGGGAAACTGTGATTCTCATAAGCCCTTCACAAGGAGAAAGCAACAAATCTGTCGCTGAAGCACAAGCCCTCCCATCCAGCTTAAGCAACTCCTGCTGTCTTACCCAGATGCTTAATAAGGCTCCAAATTAATCTTGTTTGCTGACCCTAATTTCTTTGATTGAAAGAAACCTAATTGCTTTTGAAACCCAAATAGCTTCCAAAACACTAAATGTTTGAACATATTCAATTCTAACCATATCAATTTCACGTTTATACCGTCAAGTTAATGCTTACAGATTTCTGCTCACACTAACTAAATCATGCATCTTTTTAGCTAATGCTTCTGTAACCACATCCTAGGTATCACTGAAGTGATCCTACAGTTCAACTGGATGATAGAGCTTACATATTCTAGTTATAAGCTTAATACAGACCACCTTTCACATAGAATAATTTTCCTATTTTGACCCAAATGGCACCCTTTCTCTGTGGTTTAAAGGCAGGCTCATCACGCTCCAGAGCACTACACGTTTTCTCCAGGTTCTGGAAACTTTCATTTACAAGACTGGGGAAGACACTCATATATGTGGTTTTAAAAATTCCTTTTGTACTTATGTTTACATCATTCTCTCTCCTTCTCAATGTCTAAAATTAGGATACAATATACCAAGGACATCTACACAAAACATTATTTACAAAATAGCGGAAAACATATAATACCATGAGGTTCTTTCTTCTTAATGTAACTCGTGTTTCATTATCTCTTTTTGATTCAACTTTAAGAATTAAAGTAACATCATTTCATTTACACAAATTTGCTAGCTCAGGGTAGACTTCAACGTTTTAACTTCCACCCTGGTATCTGGACTTCACGTAAAATCCCTCCCCAGGCACAGGAGAGAACTGGATGTCTCAAGAGGTGGTCATTCCCTTGGTTTAAATACAAATGCGAGCTGGGATGAGCAGTCCGTTGGACTGTCTCATTCTACTGAGCAGAGAGGGAGTTTAAGGCACCTAGACTACACTCTTAGACACCTTAAGCTAGATGAGATAAATCCTATCTATGTTATGCACACAGATGTATTACTTTAACAGCTATTTAACAATCTTCCATGCAATTAGTTTAACCTGATTGAATCCAATTAACTACATTAATTTGCACACTCTTCTCTATTTAATTATACAAAATCTAAATTATGTATTTCAGCATACATCTTCCAATTAAATATAGCCTAAGACATGTAAGCATTAGTCCTATTTCATATAAGGAAATACCGCAGACAAAAAAAAAAGGTATCTCTTTACATACTTGGACTTTGATAATTTTGCTTCTGAAGTTGTTTAATACCACGATAACATCTGTCAGGTCAGCTACAGAATCTGTTCCTTCATGGCTGTGAGGAGAAAAGAACCCATGCAAATGTACTGGCTTATTAAAACATGCATTATTACTTGTGTTTATAATTAGAGTATAAGGTTTAGGATTGCTGATATTTATAGAAACAGTATTTATTCACTTGCACCTAATTAGATCTTAACATTCTGAGTTTTATTCAACACTAGACATTATCTACAGTGGTAGCCCTCAATTTTTAATTTTTATTTTCACAGGAAATTTTATCAAACAATAAAGAAATGCAGCAATTTAGAGCTGAATATGTTATTATTTACTATACAGGTATGTATTACATTCAAATATTAAACTACATTTTATTTTCAAAATATGGAAAGCATCTTAGAAATTGCTGTGTGACAGCATTAAAAGTACTTTAAAAATGAACCTCTTAAAAAGTCTAAAAAAAGCTTCATGACAGTGCTGACATAGTAAAGATTGGCTTTGGTAACTGTACCCCTAAAGACACGGCTGTGTGAGGCACCACACGAACGTCTGCCCTGCTGAACACTAGTTCAAAGCCATTCAGGCATCTCAAAACTGTACAGCAGCCCACTGAGCAACAAGCAGGAAAAATGCTGCTGTCGCTCTGTGATACTGTGTAATATAATATAAACATAATTCTCAAATTTTATAGCTTTTTATACCTCGATAGCCCATATATTTTTTCTTCAATCCTTTCTGTCTTTTAAAAGCATTATGTAGTTTCCTCTTGCTAAGGCTATGGATACAAAAAGTTGGGTTAAGAAAGTAATCTGCTACCCTTGAGGTTTGATTTTTTTTTCCCTACAAAACAAATATTTAAATCTTATTTCAATCTGTTTCATACCACTTATCTAAAAATGACTGCATTTTACATAGTTATCTGAATTTTCTATTTAATGCATTTCTGTAAAATGTGCCTGTGATTACTGAGTTTCATAAGAGATGGCTGATTCTCACACAAAACGTTCAGGACTATCTTGACTTTTCTAGTCTGATTTAGGTCTATTTTTACATATTTTAAAATATTGCATGTACGAACACTCGACCAAGAATTGTCTATCAGAGGGATGTACAGTACTCAACATAAAAGGGCACAGATCTCCATTTTAAATAAAGTGTGTCATTAAAAAGCTCTAAAATAGTAAAACTAGAGCCAAACACAAACTGCTGATAGCAGAAATGGCAGCAGCTGGCACAGTGTTCCCATTTTTGCCCTTAGCTTTTACACCATCCAAATTTTCTCTGTTACTCACTCGGTTACCTGAAAATCTCTGTGTTATGAATTCTGTAGCTAGCTCTGTAGCTCTTATGATGAAGATGATTTTCCAAAGTCTTTACAATATTCTCAAAGTGTTTGGTTTAGCTGTAAATTTAGTAACAAGGCTTTGCCTCCCTACATTTCTTCCACAGATCCCTCACTATTGGCTCCATATTTACTGAGCGCCAATTGCTCTGCACATCACTCAATGTGATAAATTTCTGTCCCAGAATGAACAATGCACTAAAATAGTGATAGTCACCATTAGTTACCTTGGACACCTAACGTTCGTCTCAAGATCCAATTTATCTGTTTCTCCATTCACATCTTTGTATACTTCCTACCATTACACTATGGTAACTTCTTTTCCTGACAGAGTCCTTCATTTCAATTCCTAGTCATCCAGCTATGTGCTCAATGGCTACTTACAGACTAGGATATTCACTTGCTTTCAGGTAGGTATGTCTAGGAAAGAAAATTAAGTCCATCACACTGTTCTCTAATTTTAACTCAGTGTGCTGAATCTTATACAGGACCTCTCATCCTTTCTCTGTCTCTATGTATATGATATTCAGCATGTTGAAATTTTATTCATGTAACAGATGCACATTTCAAACTAATGATTATGTGAATAAGGTTTTTAAAGTGACCTGGTGCTTTCAAAGCGGTGCGGAAGAACTGGGATCATGATTTATGAACTCCCTTAACAAAACCAGCACGGATTTTGTGTTCTGTCCAAAAGTAACTGAACACTATTAGTGTAACTTAGTTTGTAAACTCACTGAAAGTAGGCACAGCTTCCTTTTTACATCCAAGCAAAATGTCTTGCATACTGACAGCATTATTAAATATTTAACGATAACTATTGTTATAGAATGGTTGAACAAAACTGAACATGTCCAGCAGACTATTTACATCACAGCTTTAAAATGTTCCAAAACACTTGCATACTTTAAATATAAATACAAATAAATATAAATAGAATATAAATTATAATTTTCCATACGGAGAACAAAAGCATTCAAGTTCAACAAATGGAGACCCCTTAATATCTCAAAACAAAGAAACAAACAAAAAACTCCTTGCTCAAATTATAAAAGATACAACTTTCAGTTAAGCAGTCTGCATACCATCAAAATATATCTACCTGCCTTTTTAAAAAATGAAATATTCAGCAGGAGCTTATATATAGCTCTTTAGATATAAACTATTTTCTGCAGAGTCTTATCTTGCAATGCCTACCTGTTTTTCTACCATCATAGAATCAAAGTTTCAATGATAATCAGTGCTGTTACTGACTAAACCAATTTTAATCTCCCAAATATTCATAGTAATTTATTAACAAATTGATTTACAAGTGTGACTGCTTTAAAATAATGGTCCTTGCTAGAAGCAGTTTTTGGGGAAAAAAAAAGAAGCTTATTTTCAAAAGCTATATACTTATATAGAGTAGAAATAAATTACCTGCATGTGCATTAGATGCCACTATGAGAGAAGCAAATACGCTCTGAGGTGTAAAACATGCTGTAAATTCAAAATCCTATATTTCTTCTAAAACTCGTATTATAATGTACTGTGCCTTAAAGGAAACAAGTCATCTTACAGTTCAACAGGAGTGGATATGACTAATACATACGGATGGAGAATATCCTGCAATGCCTTTTGGCAAAATTACATTCTACCAAATAGTTGCGTGAGTTCTGATAGCAATTTCACACAATTAATACTGATATCAGTATAAGTAATGTCAAAGATCCTGGTATAACCTCCCAAACATACTTTAGCTGTTGTACTCTAAGCCTATGGCATTTAGTAATTAAATGAAATAAACGTTATTGTTTAGATTCCTCACCAAGTGTTAATTTTATGTAACTTAGCTGAGGTCAATTAAGCTCATTTGTATTAATTCTTAGGGAAAAATCAGTAATCTTGAAAAATGGCAGATTATTTAAGTTTCCTTTGATCCAGCCTAGAACATAGAGTGGTTTTGTTTAATTTTGTTTCACTTTTTAATTCAACTAGAGCTCATTAGTTTTTTTTTTTAACCATGTATTTCATAAATCATTTACTATATCTTAAGTATTGAATGTTACATTAGGCAAATGACATAGCGACAGTTGGCGGAGATCAAGTGAACTTCTTAGAATAATGACTATGTTTTTCTCTTTTTCAACAGATTGTGAGTGGTTTCTGGTAAAAAAATAAATTGAAAATTGCAAACAAATAGAATGAACCTAATATCCCGTTAACATCATTTCTTCCTGTAACACTGAAAGTGATGCACCAGCTAAATATTCAAAACAGCAAAGATGTTTTCCCATTTTTTGTCATTTTTTATTAGTAGCTGATGACTAAACATCATATGGACATATGTGTTCCTGAACTCCAAGTAATAATAAATATTTTATAAGAAATAGACCTGTTTCAGCCCACAGAATTATGGGGGGGTGGGTGAGAAGGAAGAACTGAAGTTGAAATACAATAAAACAATAGTGTTCCTCTAGAAGGGATCGGATCCAAAGCTTCAAGAGGAAGCCCTCATATGATCACGCCCTCAGATCTATGCTGTTACATAAAACATGAGAAAAAGATGATTCTTCCAAGGAATAGTTGGAACGATGGCTAGCATATGTTCCTTATACGAAAATTGACCATGGAAATTACAGATCTATAAGCCACATAGGTGGCAACTAAATGCCAGTCACTGGAGTACAATGTGACTTCTTTCCATGCACAGGGATTTCTCCCAAGAGAGGGAAATGTGGTGCAGTCAATATGCAGCCAGCGTGCAGAACTGAAAGGTGCTTCTATATCCTAAGGTGAAGATGTAACCACAGTGATTCTTAGATGACTTAGATGACTAAGAAACACTCAGAATTAACTGAAGAAAAAAGCCTAGAGCTGAAATGAATATAATGCTCCTGTTAAAAAAAGATGTCACCTATCAGTAACACTGCATTCAGAGGCACTCTCAGGGCTGAAAAAAAATTATGAGAGGGAAATTCATGTCACTTTCTCCAGCTGATCAAGACGCTGCTGGAGGACTAGGAATGCTCCAGCAGACATATTCTTGGAATTACATGTTAAGTATGTTGGGAATGCCAAAATATTAATCATCAAAACCATGAGTTTCTACTGAATTTGGTGTGAGCAGTTGCATGACAATGCTAACCATGTGTGGAACTGACAGGGCAAGTGTCTGGTAGATGTGTACTGTATAGTACGAGACTTTGCTAGCATCAAGTCTAGCTAAGCAGCTTAGGCTTATTATGCATTAACATATCCAAATGACTTCAAGAACACACAAAACAACCAAACAACAACTTATGCTATCAGGAAAAAAGGTATCTCTTAGAAACTGTAAATCATAATTTGCTTCTTGTTCTGCTTTTTTAATGTTATTTTTGCTTATTTCCTTCAGTACTGTCAGACCTTTTCCAAATATGTTGCCCTTTCATATTCATTTAAAAGTACGTTTTCAGAAGATGGATCAATACGTACGAAAAAATCTGATAAATCTCTTCGGATCTTCCTTTACGCAATCTCAACGTCCAAGCACCTGGATTTGCTTTCAGCTGAAATATCCCTATGAGAAAAAGAAAGACAGGCACTTGTTCTGTCAGCATTTCAGAATCAACCATGTACATATACAAAAATCAATTATCCAATATTTGGTACTGCAGTCAAGGTCAGTAATCCTTACCTACTCTCACACTAGCCCTGAAAGTAATATGGCAGTGATCATAATAGAATTATAGAACGGTTTGGGTTGGAAGGGACCTCAAAGATCATCTAGTTCCAACCCCGCTGCCATGGGCAGGGACACCTTCCACTACACCAGGTTGCTCAAAGCCCCACCCAACCTGGCCTTGAACACCTCCAGGGATGGGGCATCCACAGCTTCTCTGGGCAACCTGTTCCAGTGCTTCACCACCCTCAGAGTGAAGAGTTTCTTCCTTCTATCTAATTGAAATCTACCTTCTTTCAGTTTAAAGCCATTACCCCTTGTCCTATCACTATATGTGCTTGTCAAAAGTCCCTCTCCAGCTTTCTTGCAGTTCTCCTTTAGGTACTGGAGGGCTGCTAGAAGGTCTCCAACTATCACTTTTCCCGTATGCCCATATTAACGCCTTTCAGTGCTCCATGTGTTTCTAGCTGAATTTGAGTTCTATACAAAAGTTTCCACCTAAAACAGCAAGTAAGTGAGCAGTAAAGAAATGAATTATTAAACTGACCCTAAACTGAAAAGTCTGTTTGAAAATTCAAATTTTTGTCTAGAACAACTTTCCAAGTCACAACAGCTCCTTCCCAGTTTAGGAACACTGCATACAGCTATCACTATGTGAAAGCCAGACGAAACAAGCTTTGGAATGTGAAGAATCATTAAAAGTTTCACTGTGTTGAACATCTACTGTTGAGACTGTATTCAGTACTTGTGCAAAAAACAAAGATTCACAGTTTATTAAGCATTCTATTCCTTGTGATACAGTATTTAAAGAGAACAGAGAATAGCAGATATGTCAAAATCCTTCCCTATCAAATTACCTTGGCCAATAGAAAATAAATCTTTCACTACAGAAATCACAAGATCTTCTGCCTTATAGATTGCTAAAATGAAAAATAATTACTTGGAATGACCAGAGGAATTCTCAGGTGTGGATTTGTCCCACAAAGGCTTTACACACTGAAGCATCTCAAACAGAAGCCTTCTTTTCCCTGGATCATCATGTAACAATAATGGTTAGTTTAATCAGAATGTGATTCATACCTTACATTTGACAGTGGAATCTCCATCTGAATATAATTACCTCCTATCATCTACTTAAAGCAATTAGGCTCCCAGTTTAGGCACTTCAGATTAGAGTCTAAAATTAGGCTATATCCAAATCTACATTGCATCAGAAAAGGAGTGGGGGAAAGCCTAGCAAATTAGAGATGCACATCTTTCTAGATGGTCTCAACTCCAGGATGCTCCTGTTATTTTTAGTGTTACTAAGCTTGCAACACATCAAAATGTATTTAAAGAACAAGAAACTCAAAGAATTCTCATGAAGAGTCTGCAATTGCAATGACTATTTCTGTACTTAACACTTACCAGGTTGGCCATCACAATAGTATCAACCATGACAGGATTATTCTTTGTGCCCAGAGTGAACTGTAACCCTCGAGGAGGTTGTCCAGTTGTCACATCAAAGCAATGTCCTTCAAGCAATATATATTCTAGTTCATATTCTGCTGTAACTGTCCCTTTTATCTGTAGAAGGACCATTTCATCAAAAATTATGTCATTTAACTATATGGGAAAAGCAACATACTACAATGACAAACGTGGGATTTACCTTACCTAAATTCAACTGCCAAAAAAAAAAAAAAAAAAAGAAAGTCCCTTCCAGAAGGAATTTCACTCAATTTTAATATAGATATCTGAGGTAAGGCCTTAGTCCCCCTGTCTGGAGAGATCTTCTCTCCATTGACTGTTGAGGAAGCTGAGACATCTCAAGTTTGGTAAGGTAAATCCCAACCTTTATTTTCACAATACACCTTCCAAATACACCGTTTTGGTGTATCAAATGCCCTCAATATTTTGCATCAGTTTACTGATTGAGACGAATGTAGTAATTTTGGAGCTGAGGAATTAAAAAATTTGTGAATTAAAAAAGAGTCAAATATGTTTTAATCTATATTAATAAACAGCAATATATTCAGGTTTATTTGAAGATTTTCCTAGATTAAACTCATTATTACTAAAATAAAGAAATAAATTACTAAAATAAAAAAAGATAAATAGAAAGATTGCACACGGCTAGCTTAATTGCTTTATTTTTATCTAAATGCAGCAGAAAAATTGCTTTTACTTGTATTCTGCATTCTGATTTTTTTGTTTCGTTGCTTTCTTTTAAGACATGGGGTTTTTTAAAGTAAGAGAGAATGTGAAAAAAAGACGAAAATAAAAACGGTAAAATACTGTCCAAATAATCAATTACCACAGAAAGCATTTCTGGAAAATAAGAGACAAAAATCCCACAAAACTTCCATTTTCCTCTTGAGGTAGACAGTCCAACACAAGTTTTATAATGTTAACAAACTATTACTTACATCCTGTAAATGAATATTATCAAGATCACAGGAACTGTTTACTGCTTCAACCAACCAGCTTTCAGGAGTGATCATGTTTAGAGTCAAAAGGGGTGATTCTGGCAATTCTAGGAATTTTGCCACAGGTTCAGATGGAAGGTGCTTGTTGATTCCATAAGTTATTTCTGGTTCCAGAACAAAACGATAGAAGCTGTTGAAAAAGAAGTGTTCAAAAATACATTTACTGAAGCATAAAGTTCCAAACATGAAGTTCTTCTAAAACACTTTAAAATTTAGTGAATGTTTACCAAATTACCAAG
Organism: Tauraco erythrolophus; assembly: GCF_009769465.1. NCBI lineage: Eukaryota > Metazoa > Chordata > Aves > Musophagiformes > Musophagidae > Tauraco > Tauraco erythrolophus. The sequence continues at coordinate 77,667,510 of NC_141465.1, read as the reverse complement.
ACACAGGAGCTCCCTTCCTTTGGAATAGTGTTAGACAATACCTACAGCATCTCAAATGGGCAGGTAGATTAACACAGATCTACTCGCTTTTGATAATTTTTTGCTGTGAAAATGCACAGTTCCCATTAACATTCTTAATGGTTGGGAAGGTGAATACCTGAGAGACAGACTTAAACATCTTGACTATGAACTGCCTTAAATTCTCAGAATCTGTATCACTAAACTAAGCAGAAGGACTAATCTCTGCTGGAAGAAAAGAGTCTTTGGAAGAGCTCCTGACACTAGCAGAAGCAAAGACAGAGAGCAGAGGGAAGGAGAAGTCCTTCTATTCCTCTCCAACTCTTACCCCATTTATTCCAGAGATAAAAGTTCCTTGCAACAACAAAATAGTGACAATTTTCTTCCCTCCTCTACTGATATTCAAGAAAACAAGGAGAATCAGAACAGAGAACGAAGAGCACTGAAGATAGAAAGTGAATGCAATGAGTGCTTCACATGAGGGGAAAAAGAGAAAAAAAATTACTATGAAAAATAAAAAGGTAAGAAAGTCTATACCCATAAGGAGGAATACAATTTTCCCACAAAGTATTTGGGCTAGTATATGGATGCATTTCATATGGAACCATTGCTGCAAGAAAAATACAGGCTATCTGCAGGGCAGATGCCAGAATATCTCTTCCTCTCACCTCTCCCAAGCACAAGGAAAGAACCAGGCACTAACACCTGCAAAGTGCCTAGCTTTGAAAGCAATCATGGCAACGTTCACACAAAACACTCAGAAGACTGAAGATTAAGACAATCTCTTGCACTGTAAGAGGGTTCAATTCCCCTCAAACCAAATAGAAACTAATGACTTCTGTTTTGTGGGCAAGTGGTTAATTCTCTAGTCTACTAGGCAAAGGGCAGGCACTACCACCAGCCTCTCTCGTAAGATTACAGGTAAAATATCTGCCAAGGGGATGGCAGTGCTTAACCATTTCTCTTAGAGGGAAAGGAATCCCCTCTGGGGAGTTCATTTCGGTGTAAACTGAATTAGTGAGCCCTGGTCTTCACAGCCCATTAAAAGAAACTTCAGTTTAAGGCAGGTATTTTCAGGCTATGATATTCTTAAATGATACGAGATCTCAAATGCAGACTGTACATTTACTGAGATGAATTTAATCTTTAAGTTAAACGTACTGAATCTGTAAAATTCATTACACATTAAGCGGACTGTAAGAAGCGACAAAGTCAGGGAGACAATCTCCCTCTGCAAGTTCTCACAGGTGTGATGGACTCTCCATTGATTTCTCTAAGGATCGTTTATGAGAGGTGTGTTTGATGGACTAGATCAGTTCCCTGTGATCCCATGCTCGACACCTGAGCATTATAACTTTTCTCTAGACAAGTTAGAGACACTCAAACTGCATTGATAAAATTCAACTTACATTCAAAGAAAGTAACTAACGCAACAAAAGGATCCAGAAATACAAACCACTGTTGATCTTTTAAGGGAATACACACTGCTAAAGTTGTCTTTTCCAAACCAAGTGAGATCATATACTTGTAAGAAAAGCTATAAACTACTTACCTCTTCAGTGGCACTTCTGACAGCTTAGATCTGCAGTTCAAAAACAGCCTGAGTTTCACATTAATAATATCTTTGAGTACCTACAGAAAAAAAATTCTTTGTAAAAAAATGGTTCTTGGCAATTGTTGAACTTTGAAAATAAGCTGAAGTTGTCCTTGCAGCATCCTGTCATTTCTCGAGCTTCAGCAGAAATCTCAAACATTTTAAAGTTCTAAATATATTTGTATACTAAGGGGTATTGTCAGGCATTCAAAAAAAGATCTGACCTTTTCTAAAACTGCATGATTTAGCACACAATATTCTTGATATTCAAAATGTTAATGTTTTTTCCGTAGTGGTGCAGTTTTTTAAAGAGTGGCTATCTCCATTTTCTAACGCTTGATATTATCACCTTTCTCACATTGTGTTTTCTAGAAGATTTTAAAACACTTTAAAGTTTTAAAGTACAATATCTGCCTTTTATTCAATAAGCATTCTTAAAACAATAAATTTCACTCATTAAAATTCTATGCAGTAAATTGTTGAATATCGTAAAGCTCAGATAATTATTTTAATATTTAATTACTTAATGATTTTAAATGTCAGCAATAGATTAATGATGTGTTAAACTATTCAGTCAACTTCACAACATTACAGTGAGTTAAAATATTTCTCATTTCAAACTTTCTCAGTTTCTTCAACTGTTCATTCCTAAACCACTAATTTTCGGGATGCTGTTATATAAGAACCATAATATTAGGATAGTATTTTTTTCTTATTTTTGTAAGCAAGCTATTTTGTTTAAAGCTGAAGTTATTAATTTCTTTAAAGGACTCTTAAAAACCTTTACCAGGTTATCTTCACCTCTGTGGTTTCTGATCCAAAGTGCTTATTTGAAAGCATAAAGCAGCTGTGTTTACCTTTATGGATATTATTAGAAAAGCAAATAAGATATTAAAGCTAAGTTAAAATACTTATACCACTAAGGCTAAAATCTAAAATTACTATAATGGTAAGTAAATTGGGAACAAAGCAAGGCAATGGTTACCCTTAAACCTCTCTTTTATTATAACCAGTATTTTTCTTTCCTTAGTTCAACTCATGGCTACACATATTCTTTACTATAGTGCTACAACTTTATATAGTCCTAGGGAATTGTTCCGCTCCTAGTTTCTCATTCTCATCCTCTGTATCACTGAATATCATCACTGAAAAAACTACTGAGCAAAAATAAAGACTAAGGAATGGCATAAGGGTGAGAACAAGTGAAGAATCAAGAAACAGGAACCTAAGTAGCACTGAAGTATAAGAAGTATTACACGACATGGACTAAAGACTACCAAAATCAAAACAGAGGTCAAAGTGACTCAAGTATCTCTCTATAATAGATTGGCCAAGATAAAAAGACAAGAATAAAAAGCATTTGTAACTACTGCTAGTTGGTCTCATTTACTAAAACATACCCAGAATTTTCAACATTAAAGAAAACAATTTCTCAAATACAGGTGCTACATCCAAAATAGTGTAAACTTGTATTAGACTTTCTCTTCAAACGAGACAAAAATCTCACCCCAAAACTCTCAGGTTCTCACTCTGGGAACACAGAGACACAACACAATTTCTGGATACTGATTCCGGTTCCTTTATTTAGGCCTTATGAGGACCCCAAAAGCCAGGGCATTCAAGTTAACACAAGAAAATGGTTACAAGATCAGAAAGCCTCTTTAATAGCAGAGTATTCGTAGAGTTCAGTCTGTTTAATTAAGAAAATCCAAAGAGCATGAAAATTTAATTCAGGGATTATTTCGTACTGTAAAAGATCACTGAATTATCTCAGTTTACTAGGCTTAAATTATTTAAGAGCAAGTTTTATTTTACATGTCCAGTCACTTTGCAAAACACTGTAAATTACCACAACTCATCTGAAAAGCATTGACTCACTAAACCACGATTATTCAACAATCACTTGGAATTGTGTGTGAACATCACCACAATACAAAGCATCTGCACTGAAAACAATTATAATAGACTCTTCAACAGAACTGGCAAAATGATGGGAATATGAATGCTTACAGCATGGAGCTAAATAGAATTCTGCAATTCCAAGTCTGAGTTTAACACTCAGGTTAATTAGCCACTGGAAAAGCTCAGTAGGAATTACGATCTGTACTCAACTGCTTGATAATACTTAAATTAGGATCAGATTAAAAAATCGATTTCTACTTCAAATGCTAATTTACAAAGAAGTCCTATGACCTGTGTTATATAGGAAATCAGATTAGATTATCAAAAGGAGTTCCTTCAGAGATCTCTTCTCACTTTGGGGATGGAATAAGAGTTTCTCCCTGAAAACAGAATGAACAAATGCAAAAAAAGCAAACGATAATTGACAAAAAAAAAAAAGGTATGATTTTTCTCTCCACATTTTAAAGTTCTTCAGTTACTGGAAGGACAGTTCAGACAGTTACTGGAACAAGAGAAAAAACAGTAGATGATCCTAGGAGTTACATACTGCTGCAATAAAACAGTTAGGCTAGGGGACATGTAGTGTGTTCAGTGGTACCATGTATAATATTTTTTCATCTGGTTTTGGTGAACCATGAAGAAAAAACCCCACAACAACTCTTCCATTTTGTCCTCATTTTTAGAAGAACTTCTACTTTTTTTTTTTATATCACCGTAGCGACCACCTTCATAACTTTAGGACCAGTTAGCTGTTCCATGTATTCTGCTGAGGATGGATACATTCCAACCCCTGTCAAGCCAGGGTCAGGTCAGCATTTAAAGATCCACTGCAGGAAGTGACTGTTGCCTTGTCTGGAAATACTCAATGCTAAAGTCTATGCCAAAACCTTTTGAAAAAGGTTAAACACATATTATACGGAAAGTTCTGTCTGCCTCTCTCTGGAGAGGACATAGACCAGTTCTTATGACAAAATCTAGTATATTTTAAACAAATAATAACATGCTTTCACCAGGGCCAAAGAAAAATCATAACTTGGACATTTTCAACACAGACTGAGGCAAGACTCAAGCGCTTTGCTGTGGTAGTTACTACACAAATTTTGCACCATGAATAGCTACTATTCCAATAAACTGGGTACTTATCCAGTTATGTTATCAAAAAAATATCCTCTAAGTATAAATATATCCCAATACTTAAAGTATTTAAGTCACCTATATGTAGCAAGACAATCAGAAAGGCATCCATTTATGAACTTTGTGTTTGGGGCTCGCTGTACATGTATACATGTTCTGTCTCTACACCAGGAGTAGGTGGGTTTCGAGATAACTATATATATATATATATAATTTTTAATTCTCAAGCTACTTTATTTTTCATTTAAAGAAAGATTAAAAAATTGAAAGTAAGTTCCATCTACATTAAAATATTTGTGATTTATTTAGTTTCAACAGCATTTCACTATTCTCTCCCAAGGGTTGGCTTCCTGAATAAGACCATAGCTCCTATGAATCAAGTAGGATCTGCGATGGCTGAACAGCTTGGTACACCATAGTAGTCATTCACCTAGGCATGCATTAGAGAAGATATTGTTCAGAAAGGAGCCTGTTGCACTAGGAGGAAGGGAGGCTTCTGATCTAAGCTACAAGGTCCTTGAGGCAACTTACCATAATATGAACTTCTAGCTGAATGGAGATAGTTTCCAGTCAATTCCGAAACGAAATGGTGAAATGAAAGATCTGGTTCTAGAGAAAAGCTAGTACTTCAGAGTCTTGAAATAACAGAATTTTCACAAAAGTTTTAAATGTTTTACTTTGCTTCACTATTACGTATGAAGAGTGCAAGGTCCTGCACATGGGTTGGGGCAATCCCAAGCACAAGTACAGGCTGGGTGGAAAATGGATTGAGAGCAGCCCTGAGGAAAAGGACTTCAGGGTGCTGGCTGATGAGAAGCTCAACATTAGTCGGCAACATGTGCTTGCAGCCCAGAAAGCCAACCGTATCCTGGCTGCATCCAAAGAAGCATGGCCAGCAGGTCGAGGGAGATGATTCTGCACCTCTGCTCTGCTCTCGTGAGACGCCACCTGCAGTACTGCGTTCAGCTCCGGGGTCCTCAAGTTAAGGACACGGACCTGTTACAGTGGGCCTAGAGAAGGGCCACAAAGATGATGTGAGGGCTGGAGTACCTCTCCTCTGAAGACAGGCTGAGAGAGATGGAATTGTTCAGTCTGGAGAAGAGAAGGCTCTGGGGAGACCTTTTAGCAGCCTTCCAAAGCTGGAGAGGGACTTTTTATAAGGGTGTGTAGTGACAGGGTGACAGGACAAGGGGCAATGGCTTTAAAGTGGAAGAGGGCAGATTTGGATTAGATGGAAGAAATTCTTCCCTCTGAGGGTGGTGAAGCACTGGAACAGGATGCCCAGAGAAGCTGAGGATGCCCCATCCTTGGAAATGTTCAAGGCCAGGCTGGATGAGGCTTTGAGCAACCTGGTGTAGTGGAAGGTGTCCTTACCCATGGCAGAGGGGTTGGAACTAGATGATCTTTGAGGTCCCTTCCAACCCAAACCATTCGGTAATTCTATGATTCTATGAAGAGTGACTGGATGCCTCAACATTTAACACAAAAGGCAAAAGGTATGATAACGGAAGGGGAAAAAGCAATGTAAAAATTTATGAAACTTTCATAATTACTGCAGAGAAAAAGATAAAACAGGATGCAGCAAAAATCAAGTTACAGGCTTCAGAATTGTAACGGACCATAAAGAGAAGAAAAAATTTACATTTTTATGGGAAACTATAAAGGAACCTGAGGTAGAGTGATACTCTGCAGCTAGTGAAAAAAGAAAATCATTTTAGGAGCTATGTTTTTAGGACAGTCTCTCTTTAGATGATCAATAGCTACATACAATGGAAGACTTCTAGATAGACTTGGTAGCATTAATCAACTGAGAAATACCTTTCCAAGAGCTGAAAGGTTTATAGTTCAATCTTCTTATGATGATATTACGGGTCAGATTTAGTCCACCTCATTTAGCTACCTTGGAAAACTAAAGTGATTTGGTTTAATGGAAAGAAGCATATGCCTCTAAAGATTTTGAGATGGAAGGTCCTTTCCCTCTATATTATGCAGACAGTCTCCTCCTTTCCTTCTATTGACTATAAAGAGCATTTATGTACTCACTTTCAAGATGATCGGTTCATGGGGCATCTGAATTTTAATTGCAAATAATGTACTTACGATGATGAATTAGATAATCTCCAACTTTTTAATAGGAATTTAAATAACCAAATATATATATATATAAAAAAATCTAAATTTTGTTTACTCCTTTACTACACTGTACATGGAAATAAGAAAAAGTGTAGTAAAAATTAAACTACAAATATGCAAATTAAAATAAATCACCATCGTCTTACAATCAATATGTGAGCCATCTTCTGTGCTTCTCTTGTCAATGGATCCACAATAGCAATAACATCATAGAATGATTCATTCTGTTGGGGATCGACTTTTACTACGCTGTTATAAAAAAAAATGAAAGTAAGTGACATGAAAACTCTAAACTGAATAAGTGCAAATAACAAATATTTTTAGGCACAAATTTGTAATATTGGAGCTACTTTAGATTTTACTGTTTGTGAAGCCGTTTCCCTCATTTCAAGCAGTAATCATTATTACTCCCCACGATATCACTAGAAAAACTAACATGCACAGCAATTAAAATTTAGCATTAACCTACATAGTTCCATACTGGCTATTCGTGAAATACATGCCCCATTACAAAATCAATAAAATAAAAGGAAAACACACTGCAAAATTTTAAAAACAACTTTTTTTCATTGGTCTAAAGTCTCCTCCACCGATACCTAGCATCATCAGATTTGACAAGTGCTGGCAGTAACACAATTTTAAAATAACAGTGGGAAAAAATGGCAACTGAGAAGTATGAAACTTGAAAGGATGGATTAGCTTTATGCATTTCAGAAAATAATTTATTATGATAAACTTGATTAGACTAAGTCAAGGAGACTAGTTAAAGTACTCTGGATCTACAGGAAATAAATGTTAGTAAACCTTACTTAAATAAATAAATAAATCATGTGCTGTAAAAACACAAAATGGACTATATGAATTAATTTTCGACAAAAAATATACCTAGAAATATGAGTATTGTTAGTGAGTCAAACTCCCTTCAATGTGGTAGTAGCATAGTACTCCCTGTTATTAGGATAACTTTAAAAAAGGTATTAGCCACTTAAACCGGGCTACTGATTTCACTCCTTGTCTTTTCAACAAGTATTAGCCAGGGCTAGCTCATCAGCACAGCACACTAGAGCAGCTTTACCAATAAAAAAAAAAGTAGAGATTTGGAAATAGCATTAAAAAAATTTATTTTGATCATGTTTCTTGCGCTATCATATGTCCTTTTAAAAAATGTACCTGTCTGTTCCAGAAAGCTTGTCCCAGCTAAACTTAAATTAAAACCAGCTACCATTAGCATCCCATTACAAAGAAGGCAGGATTCACCAAGACATATCTTGGTAATTTAAGTCTCATCCATTAACAATGATAACAAAGGACAATGCTTATGGCATATTCATTTTCTAAATCTAGGATCAGAAAGACAAGGAGCCAATATACAAGTAAATACACTAGGGACACTAATATGAGCTTGCCAAGTGTAAATCTGTTAACTGAAGACAGTCTGCTCAGTTTTTCTTAAGGAATTAAGTGCCAATGAGCCCCATCAGTTTGCATTTGAATATAATCTAGTTGGATTTTAGGGTTTAATCTAATCGTATTTTAGGGTCTAGCTGAGCACAAGAGCTATGGTCAAGAGTGAGACTGCTCAACCACAAACTGTTACACAAACAGAAAAAGCTGTGCTAGAGTTTTCCACTTTGATGAAAATTAGTGGAGGCTTCTTTTAGCTCTAATCTGTGAAATTACTTCTGACATTTTAGTAAATGTATGGACTCCAAGTTTTCTAATGCCAGACTACCACTTCTATTCACACCAATTGTAATCACTCTTCTTTCAGTTAAGGATAAGGCTGGAAGATCATTAGGCATTACTAATTAATTTATTAAGTGAGAGGTGAAGATGCATTACACTAGAGCAGATGAACAGGTTGTTCATATAACCATACAACCAACTTCTTTTAAAACTAAAATGCTTACTGAAGTTTTTGAAGACCTTATGTGGTAATCAGTACATTCTACTTTTAATATGAAAGTACTATAAGTGCATTATCATGGCAGACAGAACTTACCTGTGCTGTTCTTTGAGTAATTCAGCAGCTTGTCTCACCTCTGTTTTAGGTGAAGACGACAGTAGGGCATCTATTTTCATAATCAAATCACTGCCACTATATTAAATAAGGCACAAATAATTTGTTTTTCATTAGAAAAGGAGTAAAACATTCACATTTTAAAGTAAGTCTGTTTATATAAGGGGTATTTTAAAGCCCACATCCTGAACTCTTTAAAAAGATTATCACCTCGAGATTTGTAGTTTGAGTAAAACCTTTAGCATGACAACACCCAAGAACCACTACTGCCTTAGAGCTTGTAAACTGTATGCTTCTTAAAATTAAGCAATGCAGAATTAGCTCAATTACCATTCAGCCTCACAGTTTGCATGGTACGATTTGCTGATATTTATAGCTCTTTATTACTTTTTTTTTTTCCATTTTTTTTCCTCTCTGACAATATCTAGGAACAGATATAAACGAACAAAGTTCCAAGTTCACTTGGCCACATCCTTTATCTTTTTTTTTGTATTTCTTGCTAGAAATTCCTTAGAAACTTCAGTAGTTCTGTTTCAGTGTCACTAAGTCTTAATATTTGATTAAACATGTTTTGCCTCTCACTACTTATCTCCTTGATAGTTCTACCTCTTCCTGATTTTTTTTTCTGGTAGTTATTCTCTCAGTTGTGCCAGTCCTTCCAGATAACAGAAATGATTCTCAGCCACAGAAAGTTAATAGATATTGTAAAAATAACATAATTTTGCTCTCTCTGTACACCAACTGGATCCTTAGATTAAAAGCTGGCTAAAACTCATCTTTATGCTTCTTTAATTAACAGATGTGTGAACGTTGTCTAGCAGGGTGTCAGAGCACCGCATCTGTCCATGCCTCTACAGGATCCTTTTCTTTTTTCCCCAAAGGCAATGAACATTCTTACTTCAAATATCAATACTCAGATATTACTGTGGTTTTAAGATGCACTGGATTTCATTACACTTGTTATTGTTCTTTATAATTACTCTTCAGTAAGCAAAAGCTAGTAGAAATTTAGTTAGCTGTACTTGTCCTTTGGTTGTAAGTACAGTGGAAGAAGATGGAGTATTTGGAGTAATTTAGCAGAGCTGCACACACGTTATGAGGCAAGTTGGAGAGGATGTGATTCTTTGGATAACCAGTGATCTCTTATGCCTCACTCTCGCCACACATGTGACCAACGATAACAGGGTGCATGTCTCGAGTAACACAGGGTGGTGCCTTTTTTTCCTGCTCTGTGCTGTAACAACGCGGTACCAAAGAGGCTGTTGGCAGCGGGGTAAATGGCACATGCAGTTGAAAACCAACATATACAGCTTATATATGTAGTGGAAAACTATGCTAAATGGCATAATTAGCCAAGGATAAAGGTGATGATACAAAATTTAGCAGATGTGCCATTTCTTCTAGAAAATAGGGCAAGTGTTTGAGCAGGTAAGTATACTAAGTCTGTCAGGGAAATGCTAAAAAGGAAATGAGAGACAGTTAAATGTGTCTACACAGAAGCACTCAGATGCTAAGTAAGAGGATAGCAAATACATAGCACACAAACAACAAACACTTTCACTAAGTGCATGTAGAGCGTATATATATGAGTATATAGTATGAAGAGTATTATGACTACATATTTGAATCTGTTTATCTTTCCCATGCAAAATGATTATTAGTTACAGGCAATAAACAAGGCAGTATATCATAAAGCCTCAAAATGCAAAAGAGTTTTACTTTTTACTACTGTTTCCCATCTCTTTGACGATGGCTTTAATCTTCTCCGCTGAGGTACTGTATGTTATTTTTTCCAACAAATTAAAGTCTTCGGCATAGAATTCATCTAAAGGACCCAGTACCTTAGACAGAGGAAAAAATGTTACTAAGCGTAGAGTGTCCTAATAATGTTTCTTATGTAAGCAAAAATATACTAATATTTTAAATAAATGCAGAATATTCAATATCCAACCCCCAACCCTACAGACATCAATATTATTAAATCTATAGCATCAAACTGTATAGTAACTATACAAGATTAGGTTTTCACAGTTACATAATTACAGTTAATTATTAATCAAAGAAGAGTTACAGTGGAAATATCCATGATATTTTTTGTTACACATACTTATGTAAAGGAGTACACTATTTAGAAATAACAAATCTAAGTTTAAGAAGAAGTTTTGTTAGGTACGTTATTTTAAACTGAAATTCAAATGACTATCTGCCTACTGCACTCTTTAGCTGTTTAATTCTGTGAACACAATCTTAACTTCTCAAGGCTGCTCCGATGAAGCAGAATGGACAGTAAGGAAGATAAGTGTGAAGGATAAGAAATGCAGGATATCCAGAGACGAGAAACAGAACTACTACTGTTTTCAGTGTCTGAAGGAAAAGCAGGTGCCTTGAAGTCCCAGAAAATAGCTTTGAGGATGTTGTTTGGATTTCCTACTCATAGAGAGTTTGCAGTAATTAGATGCCAACATAGTATTTCTATTTCTTTCTAACAGTGCAGCAATAAATAGAAAAGACTTAATTCGAAGAGCAGCTTGTATAAATTGTATTTGTAATATAAGATATTGACTGTCATTAACAAGTGCTAAATATCGAACCCAACTCTGTATTTTTAAATTGCAGTTCATCTATAGCCACACTGTAATAAAGGCTATTGGTGTCAGAATATACATTCAAGAAATTGAAACAGCAAAACTACTATACTTTTATTTGAATATTAAGAGTTTATACTATAGAATAATTTAATATTTATGAACAATTTGTTTTTTTTCCTAAAACAGAAGAGCTTGAAATACTACCCTAGCCAATGTAACGTATTTTTTATTATATATGCAGTAGTTCATCCTATATCAAATGTGTAAAATATATGTAACTTCAGGATCAGAATTTATTCTTAAATATCATTAATAATACAGCAAATATGAACCTCTTTAGAGAATTTTGTCTATCATTTAATCAGATTATCTCTTAAAAAGCTGTGGGAATGACATAAGTACATAGTAGCTTCAACGGAATGGAGCTAATAAACAAATCAGCAGGAAACAAAATTAAAAAAATGGCAAACATTCACACTGCTCTATACCAACAGGATGAAAAAGTGGGAAATCAATATATTGCTTTTTCTTTAGCTTGAAATTGAAGTTCCAGGAAGTAAAAAATAACTACAAAAATACTGAGAGATTAATTCATTTCTTTCTTACCCTGCCATTGCTCATAACAGCCATTTGCCCAGGAAGCAGCTTAAGAACCTCCTGGCAGAACATCTGATGGGTTTTAATTATATCCAGTCCTAAAGTATTGTACTTCTTCTCAAATGTATCATCATCCATTCCCTAAAGCAAGGGTAAAGTATGAGATGACGGAAGGATTCAGCAAAATTGTATAACAGCTGAGGTAAGCAAAGATTTTCTCCAAGTTATGTAGCAACCAGAAATCAGAATAAAGCAACAACCTTAGCTTCAATGTAAGTACACAACTATTGGTGTGGAGAAACAGTCTCCCAACTAGGTAGTGAGCATTTTTTACTCTTGGGCAACTGTGAATAACCATAAGATGAAAGCTGAGCCTGAGGTTTTCTAAGATCCAGCACATAGCTGCATGAAAAACTGAACTGAACTGTATTCCCACTTTTAGCAAATAGGTATGGAAAAACCATACTCAAAATTACTCTAACAGTCATTTTAATGTGGTCATTGGATATAGCTTAAGCATGTTTTGGGGAAGCCAACATCATCCAGTAAGGCACCTAACAAATCAATGTTCCAAGCAGGAAAAAAGTGCTGGAACTTAGCCATGCACACAAAGGCACTGTGCCTCACCTGTCAAAATTATCCTGCTATATTAAACTCTACTGATACGTATTTCTTTAATTAGAAATATACAGACTGAGCAAATAGATTCATTCAGATACAATTAATATAACAAAATAAATTAGTAACATGTATACACTGCTTAATTAGCTACCTCTACGTCTTTCAAAATTTATTAGACAATCAAATAAGAGTAAGATTCAAACCCACTAATTAATTTTTCAATAAGTTCTCTTAGTCTTCCAAATCTTCCTATTTAAAAATACTACCATTTACAGCTCTTTCTGAAACAAAAACTGCAGTTTGCAGCTGCTATTTGGTAACTCAGCTCTACTGTTACGTGTGAACTTTGAAGTCAGCAACATTTGTATTTTAAATCAATGAATTTTCACAGAAACACACCAGAAGATTTGGCCAGAAGTACACAATGCTCATTAACCTCAACTGCCTCAGTCAGTGCCTATAACTGCTCACAACCACAACAGCAAGCTAAAACCAGTTACCACTGAAGTCTTAATTCTTCACAAATATTAATACTGTAATTCTAATTGAGAGAGCTTTAAAAACCCCACAAAACCCCAAACCAATTAAAACTTAAACTATTTTGCTCTCAATAAACCAATATCCGTGCTCTATATTTTTTGGAACTCTCATATCTTCTTCCTTTACTTTAGTGAAATTCTCTGTTCTTCATCACATAAAAGTTGTCAAAAATTCAAATCTCCTTGAGCAGAAACTGTATAAGGTTTACAAACTTCAAAGCATTTGGCCAAACACTATTATTATCAAAAACACCTACTTGCAATAAAGATATGTAAAATGAAAAAGAAAGTAAGCCTAATTTAGTTTGCACTCACCGGGATGAGGAATTTAACAATTTTAGTTCCAGCAGCAAGGGATTTTGCTGTCTCTTCCTTAGTGAGTTTACTTAGGAAACTTTTCAAGTTGCTGTTGCTGTGGGTTAGAAAAGCAGTTAAAATTCCTCTTGCAATGGCTGTGTTATCTTCCTTTATTTTTGATGAAGGATTGTTCAAAATTCCAACTCGTGTATGACTGCTTGTTTTCTGCAAAGAAAAATACAGAAAAATACAGAATAATTGTTCCATCAGTTGTTACCTAATGTATTAACATCTATTATAACTTTGTGAAATGTTCTTAAGGGTTTTTTTGCAGCTATTTTTCTTTAGCAAATATACATGAACGCCTAATTCAGAACTTCAGCTAGGAGTAAAAATCGTATTAGTAACTATTGACCTGTTCTGTAATACATATTTTAAATAGATTTTTTTGGTTTGGACAGAACAATTGCCTTTCAGCATTCTGCAGAAGATTTTTTTTTTAACAAAGAACATACACAAGTGTTCATTTATAGACTTTGGAACCTGTTATGTAGATTTTTTTATATATATTTTTCAGAAAATATCAAATTGATGATAGAACAAATATAAGAAAAGTTATCCATGTACCACTTTACTCTTAATCAGCAGGAAAATCTTTCACTTGCTAAAATCGGTGATGCCACTTAAATTTTACTAGAGAGAGAGATGATTCAAAGCTAGAATCAAATAATGTCACTAACTGAAGAAAAGGTAAATTCTCTATTGCGATAAAGAATACAAAAATAAGGAATAAAGTCAGTGGTATTCAGCATACTTAAATGGTAAATTTTAAACTGCAGCGCTTGAGAGAATTTTGTTAAAACACCTATTTGAAAAGCTTGAAAATTAGTTCTTGAAGCTGTTCCTGAGAAGTATGCTCTCTCTCACTGGAAAGAAACAAGTTGCATACTAGGAGACACACAGCAAGCTGATCAAGGGAAGTTCTTTTTCTCCTCTACTCAGTACTTGTAAGGCTTCACTTGGGCTACTGTGCTTGGTTTTGGTAATCCCAGTGCAGTAAAGATACTGAGATGCTGGAGAAGCTTCAGCAGAGGGCTACCAAGATGGTCAGAGACCTATGAGGAGGCATTGAAGAAGATGGGCTTGCTCAGTCTGGCGAAGAGGAGGCTACAGAGAACCCTAATAGCAACCAACAACTGCTGAAGGGGGAGTGAAAAACAAGTCAGAGCCAAACTCTTCTTGGTAGTGGCAAATAGTATAACAAGGGGTACTGGCCACTGATTTTGGCTTAGCAGACATTAGGAAAAACTTCACTAGTAAGGTAGTGCAACACCAGAGCAAATTATCAAGAGAGGAGTTGGAGTCGCCTCCTTAGAAATTTTCAGGACTCCTTCAGGCAAAGCTACAGCTGACCTGATCTAATGACGGCAATAGTTCTGCTCTAAGTGGGAAGCTAATTAGATGACATCCAGAAGTCCAGCCTAGACATCTCTACTTTTTCCAAATGATGTTAAAATATATTAATAGTTTTCAAAATAATACAATATATATTAGCTGGAATAGTTACAAGTAAGTTCCTTTAAGCCGCTTCCCCTACCAGATTCTTGCATAATTTTCTTCAAAGGCCAATGGCAAGTCACACGCAAGAGGTGTCTATGCCAGCTCTGCACCTATCAGAAATTCTACTAGGCCCTGACCCAACAGACAAAAGGGACTAGAAAGGAGTAGAGAATCACTACAGAAATCGATGGACTGTTAAAAAATGCTATGTTTTGTTTGTCATGAAACAGAAAACGTTAGACCAAGCAGTACAACTGGAAATGTCGTTTAACTAAATCAAATCTAAGCGTTAGAATGAACATAACCAATTAACCTGCTATTTCATAGAAGATCCAACAAACCTTGTTCAGAACACCTTTTTCCAATGCTTTTCCTAGATTCTCCTCACTAACACATGAGGATTTATCCAGACAGTTCTCACTTCCTAGAGCTGGAAACTATGGCATATTTTCCTCACTGAAAGGGGAAAATAGTGAAACTACAGCAGGAATATATCTGCCAAGCTTGTGTCACAGATGTAGCAGTCAGATAAATTAAACATTTTTCCTATAGCAAGGAACTGTACTGCATAACCCTCCTTGCAGTTTTTTTAAACCTCTTTTTAGGACATATTAGGTATCACACGCTATCTGCAACATATCAATTTTATAATTCCCTTAGGATGGTTCCTATTTCATTCCTGATTATTAAAATCTAGATATTTTTCCCAATTTCAGTCTAATTACTCTTCTAAACTCCCCAGAACTGAGTTTTTTTGGTCATTTATATTCACGTGACATTTACTTCTATACTTTAATTTTTATTATTAATACTGAAGAACTTATAAATGAGCAAACTTGTAAATATAGATGATGCTCCTAGCATATTAAAATACAAAAAAAAAAGTAATCTGTCTCAGAAGCATACAAACACCACATGGAAAAATGGTCACTTCACAGCCACAGTTACACCATACGATACTGGAGAACACTGTGTAACAGTTCACATGAACAGGCGTTATCCTCACTTCCCTGGCCCAGGTAACATGCTAGGTTACCTCATGAGAGAAAGTCTGTAATTAGAAAGAAATTCACCCTTTTGATGCACAGCATCATAGTTTGTCTCCTGCATCAGGAGTCCATGAATCAAAAGATCATTTACAGGCCTGTAACATGCCAGTTCTGCAGGAGAGTAGAGCAAAGTGAAAGCACAGTCTCATAAATCTGCACCTGAATCCCCCCCCCCCGCAAAAAAAAATTGTTAAACTTCTATTTAAGAGTATAAACATCCACAGTGTTGTTAAGAACATATTCGTAATAATTATTTCAATAAAAACTGCTAGAGACTCACCAGGTGTTTCAAGGCATTAGAAAGCAGTCGTCTCCCAGCTGGCTTATCAAAATCAGCAATAATCCAGATCGTAACAGCATATAATGCACCTTCATCTGCAAATGAAAGGTAATCCTGCTTTACATTCTAGAGAATCTTCTCACGAGCAATGAATAATGAATTAATTCTGTTCGAGACTTGGAAGTTTATGTATATGTTTGACTGTTGACTTCAACTGTAAGACTAATCTTTGCCACTCAGGAATCTTTTGCCCTCTGAATTGAAATAAAATTCTTAGGAAGTACTTCATCATGTTAATATGAGAGCCACTAAAATAGCCAATCCATTGTTGTACCACTGAAACAACATGGCCCTAAATAATAAGCTAGCTACAATTAACAATACCAGTTTTATAAGTGATTTCTTGTGAACACTTGATGGAGGCTGGCCATACAGCCAGAAATTAAAGTAATTAAGTAGTTAATTAAGAATGCCTGTGTTAGGCCATTCACTTTCCCTGGCAGCAAAGGAAGAGTCCGTCAAACAAAGGCAAGACAAAACTTACCATTTCTGGACACAAACAGGAATATAGCAAATACAGACCAAAGAAAGTAAACTACAGTATAGGTGTATAAGCAGAAAATTTCCCTTTTCCCTGGTCTACAGCTTCCTCATCTTTTTTCTGCATAGAAGGGAAACGGTACATGAAAAATTCTGCAAAATCATCTGTAGAAGAATGATGTCTACTCAGGTGCATCATATATCCCCTAAGAGGTAATACATATAGACAGGAATTTTACAAGGTTCTGGTGAGATTCTAGGAAGAGGCTATGATTAAGTGTTGAGGTCTCGAGAAACAGACTGGGGATAGAGATATGAAATGTAGATTCCAGCTTAAAGGTTATGGGTTTTTACACAAGAGATCTAAATCTCAGAAATGAGCCTACAGACTGAAAGTCAGTCATCATTTGACAACTAGCTGGGATAACCCTGTGATTGTAGACAGAGAATCAAATAGAGTCAAATAATTTTATTCTAAAGAAATGTAAGTATATAGCATTTCTTTCTGATAATGGAATAAGTAAAAACTATGTTAACACCACACTTTACTAACAGGATTATTCTCTTCCTTGATGGACTGATGTAAATTAGCGGTTTTTAACTATCAACCCCTAGATGTTAACAAGGTACAGACTAATGCAAAATTCCATGCAGTATTATGCTCCCACTGCTGTAATTATAATTTCTTCTAACTCAGAGGGAAAGTACTCGCATATGCAATAAGAATATTTCAAAAAATATTTTAAGTGTACAAAAAAGTGTGAGGTTTAGTAAGATAAGATGTATAAATAAGTGATAATCCATCAGAACATATGTATTTTTTCTTTTCTATAGAAAGAAAAAGCTTCAGATACCAAAATTAAACAATCAACTAAAGGAAAAATAATAACGAGATACTAAAGGTTAACAAATAAGAAATAAAATCAATTATCTCTTAAACTGTAATAATGACTAATTTTGATACAGATATTACAAAGACTATAAAGTATTGACTTGATAATGCTGCAAATAAGTCACATGAAAACTGAATATACTTTTAATATTCTCAAGTAAAACTAAGTCAGTATGAAAATTGTTTTCAAAGCTGCAAAAGTCTTACAAAACTTTAAAACTTCGTGTCTCTAAAAAAAATCCAGACAACTAGCCACAACATCCATCCCATTTCAAAACTGCAAAACTTAGAATAACTATCCTGTTATTATATTTATTTATTATTTCATATAATATTAGGATATGATATGGCTTCTGAAAGAAGATACTGGGATATTAGGAAATTTACTTATTTACATGGGATGCTTGGGATATTTACTTACTTCGGATATTTTACTGGCAAATTTCAACGATTTGTAATACATATATATATATATAATCCACATACAAAATTAATATACCCGTTTTTGTTAAATACTTCATATTGTCTGAAATTACAGCACTTTTATCTTGTGAGTCCAAAAAGGAGAAAGTCGAGAAGTCTTCCACATCAAATGGAACTGCAAAACGTAAAACACAACAAGTTAGACTTAAAAAAGGAAAATCCCAACAACAGCCACTCTGACAAAAGTAGTTACCAGATGTGAAACCGAAATGTATGTATCTTCTTTCTGCTCCAAGAACAGTGGGGTTTATACGGGAAACTACATCGTGCTGATCCATAAGGAAATCTACTGCATTTATATGATCATTTAATAAACCCTGTAGTAAGAGAAAAAAATTAAATCTGTACTTCTATACTTTCAAGATAAATAAAGATCAACTATTTGTACAATCTTTCAACTGAGCTTAAACCTTCTATATACACTGTTATGGACAATGTAAAGTCAAATACGTATAACTATCACACAGATAGTATTTCAAAATATCAGACGCACATTTTTCAATGAACAACTACAGTACATTCTCAGTTTCTGGTTGAAAAATTGCATATAATTACTACATGCTAAGCTGATCCTTCAATCTTGTATAATCTAAATGTACTGCTTCAAAACCATGACCACAAATTAATGCAACAATGTAATTTCAGTTGTCATATTATTAATTTCAAGTCATTTTGTTATAAAAAATGTAATACAGAAACATGACTCAAACAATCCACTGCTAAATATTTCATCTCGCGTTCATTCAGAAATGCTAAACATACCATCGACACTGCCCTCTGGAAGAACCCGGTGGCATCAACAATCTTCTGAATAAAAACTGCCTCTAACTCTGCAGCACCCATCTCTTCTTTGCTAATGGGCACGCCATTAAACAGAGCTTGAGGCAACGGACCCAGGCCAGTCTTTTTATAGAACGTTGCTCCTGCCTGATCATATCAGAAACATCACAGGATTAAACAGACTGTGGCTGACTGTAGCAAAAAATGAAACGAATATCAAGAGACAATGAACTCTTATCTCCAAGCACTATTCTCTGTCACAACTACTCATGAGTAGCAGGGACAAAACAGGAAATGTTTGGAAAACAAACAGGACACATGGGACTCATTTCTCACATAGAATGGTAAAAAACCCCACCAAAACCAACAGATCTATATATGGGGTTTTAAACTTTTGCTTAATCACGTTGCTGAGAAATAGCCCTCAAAAGGTTTTTATGTTCAGAAGCTTAGCCTCATTTGATAAGAAAGCAGAACAGGCTAATTTTTCCCAAACAGAAAAAATTCAGTGAGACAAATAGAAACAAAAAAGCATTGCAAGTAATCCCCTCTTCCTATGCTGTATCCTTTCATGTTTTCTTTCAGTGTCACTTTCTGGATGGCTACAAACTCTATGGCAGTACCTATGCATCCATCTTTGCATCATCCCACTGTCTCCTCCTTGATCTTCACCACAGTCTCATAGTCTCTGCTCAGACAGGGGGCTTCTCTTGGTGGGTCTCCATCTATTATTCCTCCTTTAATGTTCTCTGTGGGAAGCTTCTCTCCCCTAAGCATATCCAGTTGTTTCCAGGGCAGATTCAAATTGCCCTTCTACACAGCACCTCCAAGCAACTGAGTGAGGAACAAGCACCGTAAGGCAAATGGTACCTTTCCTCTGGCTGCCCAGACGCACCTTTTTAAAGGAACATAAAATGGCTATATAACAAATTCTAAAAGGAAATAAATAAAATGTACGGCGTGTGTCAGAAACACAAGATTGCATAGATGGTATGGCTGAAGACACACAAAGAACTTTTTTTTATATATATTTTAGCAGAAAATTTTCTACATAATCAACTATAGATAAAAATATGTCTTCTCTATAGCCTTTAAATTAAAATCCATAGCTGTCTTTCTCAGAGGAAATTACAATCATAGAATGGTTTAGGTTGTCTACTACTATGGGCAGGGACACCTTTCACTAGACCAGCTTGCTCAAAGCCCCATCCGGCCTGGCCTTGAATGCTTCCAGGACGGGGCATCCACAAATTCTCAGGCATCCTGTTCCAGTGCCTCGCCATCCTCAGAGGGAAGAATTTCTTCCTTAGATCTAATCAAAATCCACCCTCTTTCAGCTTAAAGCCATTATCCCTTGTCTTATCACTACATTCCCTTGTAAAAAGTCCCTCTGCAGCTTTCTTGTAGATCTTCTTTAAGTACTGGAAGGCTGCTAGAAAGTCTCCCTGGAGGCTTCTCTTCTCCAGGCTGAACAAGCCCAACTCTCTCAGTATGTGTGTATGTTTTACCATTTAGCCATCTTTCAGCTTAGCAAATGCAATGAATTGTGTATTGCAGTATCTCTTACCACTTCACTCTCAACATACCTTTCTCCCTTCGTCATATTCAGAATGAACACCTAGTATACTCTGAACATCAGCGTGGGGGTATTTACTTCTAAGAACATCTTTCACATGATTTACTGTTAGAATACTTCCATCTTTCACTTCATGGCACATCTGTAAAAATTGTAACAGAAAAAATTAAGTAAAATGAAATATATTTTCAATCACAATTTAAATAAAGTAACTAAACAATAAAGTAAATATAATCTTTTTACAGTGCTGTAGTAATTTTTGTTATACTTTTACATTGTTTTTATTGCTATATTGCAGTTTTTATATTGCTTTAGTAAATATCAACATCAAAATTTTTCATTGGAGCACAGTTCTGATTAATCTATTATTATACCTTTAGTCTATATCTGAAGTAGCAAAGTAACACACTTATGCGACCTTATGCGAAAGGTTATTTCTCTCCACTGATTAGAGAAGGAATTTAAATTCTTACTATAAACTACCTAACCATGGGTAGTTAACTGAATCTATATGGGATGAATCCACGCCTGAATTAGTCAATGATACTTTTTTATACAGTGATAATTTTTCCTTACCAATGCTATTTTATTTCATAGTGTAATATTTTATTACTTTCATCAAACATACAAAAGAAATTTGAAGTGAAAATTATTCAATCCATTTCTTTTCAAATGAGGAACAGTACATTTCTCTCTATAGCGCAGAATATCTCAAACCTGGATTTTATTGATTCTACTTTTGTTATCTTTTAATTATATTTATCATGGCCTCTCTTTTATATTACAAAGCAAAGCAAATAGAGGAACACAACATTTTAAAAAGCACACTGTAAATTGATATTTTGTGATATGGTCATGGATAATAGTCACACGTGCATGTGAGCTCCTAACACTGTGAATTTTTACTTCTAGTTACTTCAACACTTTTCGTCTTAAGCTTTCTCAGTTTGTCCATGACATTAATTTCCAGGCATTGAACAGAATAACAGAAAACAAAAGTAAGAAAAAGTATTACGTATTAATACCTTATTCTCTGATATAATTTTGCCTGCAGTCTTCACATCGACTGCTCACTTTACTTCCCTCCATTCATCTCTTTATCTTTGAAATTCCTGTCTTTACATGAACCTGCATTCTCTCACACAGAAAACCAGGCTCATTCATTAAGCTGCAATCCTGAAATATTTCTATGTTTTCTACACTCATGAACAGCTCAAACATGACCAAAAAACCCTTATCTTACTCTGTTTCACTTTCTATGCTAGATAACAAGTAAGTGTTTTCAAAGCTTACAGGATTGCCATAGTGATATCAAAATGCCTGTACTCTAAGAGGTACATAACACAAAGGCAGGCACATCACGTTAATGCAAATGACTCAGAATTATTTTTCACAAGAATGTACTGAAAGCTGGAAGGTATGCATCTACCTTTCTATATTCTTGAAGAAAGTCTGAAGATAGGTAAAACGACAAGAATAAGTTGGTTTCCGGAGGAGGAAAATATTTCTGCAAATCATTCTATAGCACATTAATGCTATACATGTTTTTTAGACTTTGTTTGCATGTAAAGTAAATGCAAATGTATCCTGTTGTCACAAGGTAGCAAAATCCTAACTATATTGAAAAGTAATAAGTTAAAAAAGAAAAAGAAAAAGAGAGGTGATTTCTTGTGAAAGAACTAACATTAGTTATCGAGGTAAAAGCTTGAGAGGTGTCAGATTCCTCTGTGATGTAATTAAAAGTTCTCCAAAGAGCTATTCCAGCATCTTCGTTTCCATCAATTTCTTCTTTAGTACTTAAAATGAAAACAAATCCCATCCTATAAACAAACAAAAAGAGATCGTACATCTTAAAACTATATCAATTTCACATACATTCTAATACTGACAGAAGAGAACAAAACGTTTGCATTCAAGTAATCTGTCCAGCACGTAGGCACAAAAAGCTGACAGTAATTAATATTTCTGGGAGTCATTAGGATTTACTCACAGCCCTTTCTTTCCTTATCTGATCAAAGGTTATGACATTGTTTATGTTCCTGCCACCATCTCTTAACCTTGAGTCTTTGTTTTAGTCTGAGCATAATGTATCTTTTATTTTGCCTGAAATCGGTGTCTTGAGTAGCTGCATGCAGACATGCTGGGGTCTTGACGCCCTGTCATCCATACATGCCATTCTTCCTAGTCCTTCTCTTGCCTTTTTTACTTTCTGGGCCTTCCACACCCTCCCATTGCCATTCATTTTCCATTCACAGCAATTTTAACACATCTACTACAATTCCCTACATTTCCATTAAATTAAAAAAGCCCTAGAAATATGAGGCTCAAGAGGAAAACAAAACAAAACAACAAGAAAACTCCTAGTGGAGGTGGTATTTTGATACTGTTCTTATGAAAAAGACACTGGATTGATCAGGCCATACTATCTTTACAGCATGAAGCATAACAGAGATTTGGTGTTCTACAATAGCAGAGGAAATTCAAACCTAGCAGCCACTTGTTTGTCTATGCAAAACATTTTGATTAAATTAAGCACCATCATTTGCACATGTAACTCATGAAGATGTCACTGAAAGGTTTGGCACACACTCCAGAAAGCTCAAAAGTCCAAGATACTGATGTGAAGATCCTGTTTCTCCAGGGAACAAAGGTTTTGAGCAATGAGACAATCTGGTGAAACAGACTGCAAATAGTAGCATAATGACTAAAGCACAAAGTCCTTCACAGACTGAAGACCCAGGAGTGTTAAAAGAAGATACTTGAAGTTATATTCCCTCCTGAGAACACATAAGAATCCTTCTTGTCTTTACTACACTACTTGAAAGGACTTCTGAGCATCACAGTCAGTTCCATCAGAACCCTCCTAAGGATTTCCAAGCCTTTCACTGTCTGGTATCAATAAATTTTCTTCGAAGAATAGACACCCTCCACCCCTGCGTTTCAACATGAAGCCTCCTTGTATATGGGAGAGAGGAATGGGAAGAAGATGGCCAAAGCCAGGTATTTTTATGAATCAGAAATGGAGATTTTATGTGAACGCTTTGTTGTTGCAGCAGTTTAGAGATCAGCTTCATGTAGTTTTCCAGAGCGCATTCTTGAATCATCCTGAGTATGTGCAGCTAATGCTAGTCATACCAGGTCTGCAGCAAAATCTTCTACCATTAGCTGCTGCTTCTCCCAAGGCAAACCCAACGATGCACAAAAAGGCTGCTCCATCCCTATGGAAGCAGCTATTCAACTTTTTTCTCCTCTACATTTACTTTTTTTAGCAAATCTACACATAGGGATGTCTCTGGCTGCCAAACTGCAAGCCAAACTACTTAATATTATGTGCTAACTGGCTTACACCATTGCAGCCATCTATGGAATACACCTGTATAAGCTGCTGCCTATTCCTGACTACACGTATGACAGCACTAGATAATGTTCTGTACACAGCAGTGGGTTGAAAGCTTGAAAATTATGCCAACTGTCAAAAAGAGGCAAACTGTAACACAGAATAACAGAATCACAGTCTTTCCAAAGGAGTATCACAGAGACTCAAGAAAACACTGCGCATCTTGTAAATACTTCCACAAAGTGTATAGCTCCATCACAGCTCCTATAAGAACATGAGAGACCTACTGATCTCATGATACATGACAGCAACTACAACAACATGACAATCTGCAATGTTGAGTCATGTTTCAGAAGACCTTCATATTTACAAGCGATAATTCAATGAGTTGGATTTAGGAAGTCAGGTTTTAATTTGGATAGCCACTGCACATCAGATATTTTTAAACGATTAAAACAAAATCTGTCATGTCAGTATAAAATCGGTTAGACAGATATTCGGGACATAATCAGGTGTGCATCAGATCAAAGGACAGAGGGAGGTAAGAAATACAGCAAGTTTTCTAAAAAGATATAAATAATGATTAATGCAGATGCACCATGTTCTACAATTAATTGCTTCTCCCATTTTTTACATCTCTCATTATTGTAAATAACTTTTCCTAAAGTCTTATGTCATCTGGGTACCACAAGAACAGTAAGCAAAGCAAAATATTATATGATAGTATAGACTCCATGGTTTGTCCACATCTTGATCATTGTGTACATGGCTCTTGCTCTCATGTCAGGGAAGTCATATTAAGATAAGAAAGTTCAGAGAAAGACAACTTGGACAAACAACTTTTGGAACAGCTTCCAGGCAAGGAATAACTCGTAACCTAGGGAAAAAAATTACTGCAGTCAAATATGGTAGAGTTTTATAAAATCACAACCAGCACCTAGAAAGTGGGAGAGACCGCTTAGCTTCTCTCTCAGTTACAAGAGCTACAGAGACAGTAAACGAAACCATTGAAAGTCTGTCTCAAAATGAATGAAGCAGTTCCTCACACACCATGTAGTTCAACTGTGGAAACATCTGAAAAAAGGATACTATGGGTGCTAAAACTTTACACGAATTCAAGGGGAAAACAGAAAAGTTTATGGAAGAGAAATCCACTGAAGGTTGCTAAATAGTTAGAAACCACACCTGGGCTGGAATTCTTTGATCTCCAAATGTGTGAAGGCCAGAAAAACACTCAGGCTAAGTACCTGGCTGCCCCGTTCTTTTTATCTGACCTAGGCAGCTCCTCGTGGCTTGCTGTAGACAGACTGACCTAAATGGACTTTCAGTCTAACCCAGTTTGGCTGCTCGTATGCTGTTAAGTATCAGAAAAGACAAATTAGGTTCTAGGCTGTATTGTCCTCAAGGACTGAAGCAGTACTGTCTCCCAGGTAATGGCAACAATGACAAAATGCACAGATAACTAATATTTGTCCTCCATTACTTTTTTTGTAATTGAATGATAAAACCAAAGAAAACCAAAACAATGATAAGAACCACTAAAATTTTGAAGGAAAATGAAAAATCTGTAATTTATTGAGGAAGCAAAAAGCCATTTCACAGAAAGATTTTAAATCTTTAACATGGAATTCATCTTGCTGAACCTTGGATCTAGTTTGGACACTCTTATAAGCTGTGGAAATAAACAGGCACTTCAGAGGGCAATTAATTTTTTTTTTAAAGTAGGCATCTCAGATTAAACAGATTTCTCCTCAGAAATGTCTCTTTCTCTCAAATGACAACTAGTTCAGACTCAGATAACTAATATTTAGAAATTCAAAACTTGGCGAGGATAATCTCACTTTGGTCTTTAAGTATTTAAATAAAAACAAAATTAGGTAAAGCAACCTCAATTGAAAGAGCTAAATTCAAAAATGCCCTCAAATCACGTTTTACTCACAGAATATTTTGCTTAGAATGCAACTTCATGTGGGCATCCAGTGAGACTATTTGACAAGATAATTTTTTATTAGACGTTTGCAGTTCGTTTTCCGCACACTCAGGTATGTTATCTCTTGCCACCTATTTGATTAAGAATACTTAATGCTCAAGTAAGCTCAACACGAGTGGGTAACCAATGGGTCTCATTAGAATGTCGTTGCACCGGACTTCATTTGAATTCAAATCTTTGCCTAGCAGAATAGAAGATGAAGAAGAAAAAAGGAAAGCAGCCGCCTTCCAAGACTTTTCTTCAAGACTTTCAGTTTTCCTTACCTAACTGGTACGTAATGATGATAGAACAATTCTGCCATTTTCACATAATCACATGCATCTTCTTGGACAGGATCAACAAAAAGTACCTAAGAAGAGAAAACGTTATACAGTCAATATTCATTCTTGATGTCTGTTTTTATTTTTTTTTCAGACACAAAATCTAATATAAGAACAGAAATTTCCAAAGGATCTGTGCACCCCAGCTGTTTTCAATTTCCTAGAGCATTCATTGTAAGAAAACATTAAAGAGAAAAAATGAAAATAACTTCAGAATTAATGAATTTGGACGAAATACTGAAAACAGGATTTAACTGCTTATTGAACTTCAAACCAAGTGATATCACTACTCTCCTTTGAAAGGCTCTGTGCCAATACTTTATTTTTATTAATGAACTTGATATTTAATTAAAAGGGATCTAATGTTGATTTTTCTATTACTTCTTTCAACTAAGTCTCCTCTGTTGTGAAAACCAAACTAAAATAAACAAACAGAACATATTGACTTAAAACTTTAATCCAAAAATGGAGCATTGGGAAACAATTCTTCCTTCCTGCCTCACATACCTTTGCATTCACTCTTTCAATTATTGTAGCTTGAAGGGAAAAATCAGTGCTTTCAGGCATGCACAGAATCTAAAACTTGGATCTGTCTGCATGGGTAGATTATCCTTATGCAGACTCAGTTACGACACTGGTAACTGAATCCAGCTTTGCACTGCAACTCCCCTTAGAATTTATAATAATTTTGCTAGAGTAGCTGAAATGCAGCAGAATAATTTTAAAAATTTTGAACGCTCCCTCCCCCTCAGATTATAGTTAAAAGATATTTTGTAGATTTCTGTAACTGTTATATGCATCTATGCCAGTATTTAACTTTGAATACATAACACAATCTACTTCGTATTACACGCATCTGATGCTTCATTATAAACATACATTTTTTTTATTACATATTGCTTGTATTTTGGTTGTCTTTTTAAACACTGAACTTCATGTCTCTTGGAGGGACCACATTAGTGGACAAGGGAAGAGCTACTGATACAATCTATCTAGACTATCACAGTCACCCCCAACAACCTTCTCTCTAAATTGGAGAGATACGCATTTGATGGATGAACTGTTCAGTGGATAAGGAATTGGCTGGATGGACACATCCACAGCGTAGTGGTCAATGGCTCAATATCTAGATGGAGATCAGCAATGAGTGGCATCCCTCAGGATGTACTGAGATCAGTACTGTTTAGTATCTTTACCAGTGTCATAGACAGTGGGATTGAGTGCAGCCTCAGCAAGTCTGCAGATGACACCAAGCTGAGTGGTGCGGTTGAAATGCCTGAGGGATGGGATGCCATCCAGAAGAGCTGGACAAGCTTGAGAAGTGCCCATGTGAAACTCATGAGGTTCAACAAGGTCAAATGCAGGGTCCTGCACCTGAGTCAGGACAATCCTCAATATCAATACAGGCTGAGGGATGAAGGGATTCAGAGCATCCTTATGGAGGATTTACGGGTACTGGTGAATGAAAAATTGGACACAAGCTGGCAATGTGTGCTTGCAGCCCAGAAATCCAACTGTATCTATGATTCATACAATTACATTTTTAATTTAAATTTCAATTTAAATCAACCATAATCATAGAATGGTTTGGATTGGAAGGGACTTTCAAAGATCATCTAGGTCCACTTTCCCCGGTATGGGCAGGGACACCTTCCACTACACTCCTGACAAAACCATGTCCAAGTCTGGTATTGTATAGTATAGGAGATAGAAAGTTGTGAATGAAAATGAAAAAGTACAATGAAATACTGAATATTTATTCATTCAGCGAGTAGAAACTGTTCTTAGCAGTGAACACAGAAAATGTCATATGGGAAAAGAGTTGTGTTGTCATGCACTTGAAAGTATTACGCTGCTGTGGAAGGGAGCTGAAACTATAGCTGCACTATCAGAGCTTCCCTCCGCTCCCCAGATTAATATTCATTTCATGCTGGTTTTAAGCAAATTATATTTCACATTCTTCCCAGATAAGTACTCACTGAATGCTAGCATTCATCAAAAACTACAAATAAACTCAGTGGTGCTTTGTTCATCATGTGAGAGTAGCTCATAATTTACGTTGATTCACTCAAAAAGATATAAAAGTCTGCGTTCCTCTGTCAAACTGTAACCATATTGCATTTAGAACTTTATTTACATCAATTCCTTGGCAGAGAGGTTAGAGAGTGCTAATGTTAGGTAATCCCATAAATCAGAAGAATTTTACAAGATGTTTTTCCTTACAGAGCTGGAATAACTTCCTTCCTGCATTCTTCAGTGCTAATCCTATGTATTCCTTTTGTTGTCCCAAAACTTGGGTTTGTCACCCAGTGTGCAATGAGTCAAACCACACACGGAGTGGAGGTATTGACTTTTATTACATGTATATGTATATATGGGTGTCTGTCCCAAGACAGCAAACCGAAGTTCCAAATTGAGTTACTTATACAAAACATTAACATATTAATCTCTCTAATACACATACATTGTTATTCTGTTAAACGATTCGTTAAGATTTCTTCACCTACAATGCAAATTAGAATGCACGCTCAGTTTCCTACTTCTATTGATCTCTTTTGAGTAGGTGGTATCATTTGGGTAGGTGGTCACAATCTCCCCCAGCTGGAATTATCTTTCCCCTAGCTGCTGCTTTCTTTTGGCAGACCTAAACAGGTCTTCATGGGCTGCTGATTAGGTGAGTGATTCATCACTTTAAACTTCTGCTTTAGACAGGTATATGCAATGGCACATTGTTTTAAGATCCTAGTTCTACAATTGCCCTAAGTCTGATAGAGTTAGTTTCTAACCCATAGTATTTTGACATCAGTTTCATCTCCTGAAGTACACATCAAGGCAGCGGCAGCAAACCTTTTGTTATTTCACATCTCCAACTGGCAGTCTTCAACGACACATAAAAGAAATCTCATTGCTTGAACAGGAAACGTGAGCCAGTGGCAAATCTTCTATGAAACTGACAGCATTGTCTAAAATAGTCTCACAATGGGGCATGCATTCCCTCCTTTCCTCTAAACCTTCACAGCCTGCTGCTGCAAAATTTCCATCTTCATCTTTTGTCTCTGAATCTTAGCAATGGTGCTATTTCACCAATTAATTGTAATGGTGACTCTGAAGGATTTCAATAAATCAAGAGGCTACTTTATAATACAGTCAGTTGTCTAGTATAAACAGAGAAGATTAACAATTTTTTTAAAAAGCCTGAAGCCCAAGAAATACAGGGGAATTAAAATACTGCTTTTTATGACATCATCAAAAGTAAAGAATATTTCAATTAATTGAGTGCAACATTCATGAGTTAAATGTCCTGAGAAATCAATCAGCTGTAAAAATAGTTTCTTCTTGTTACAAAGAACACTCGGCTGTTAAGATCAACAGGCTCATGAACTCCAGTTTTAGGGTCTCCATGTCAACTTCATCTATGACTCCTCACTCCTACATGTTTTGAAGAATTTAATTTGAAGATGTAGTCTTGGATATGTCCACTGTCTTTGTCTATTATTATCCTTTAGTTACATGGCCAAATAGAGAAATGTAATGATATATATGTATTTACATCCTGATTAGAAAGAAAGTCCATGTTACCAATAAGGTCTTTTTTGTAGAATGTAAAGTTTAACATTATTTATACTTCTGGAAACATTTCATAGAAATAAATCACTTCATCAAAAATAGATCTGCTACAGTCAACATCTAAGACTGAAATACCACTTCTGGAAATCAGACTAATAATCACACATGACTCACTAAAAGAAAATTTTCAGTACTATAGAATCACAGAACGGTTAGGGTTGGAAGGGACTGTAAAGATCATCTAGTTCCAACCCCCCTGCCATGGGCAGGGAAACTCTCCACTACACCAGGTTGCTCAACACCTCCTCCAACCTGGCCTTGAATACTTCCAGGGATGGGACAGCCACAACTTGTCTGGGCAACCTGTTCCAGTGCCTCACCACCCTCTGAGTGAAAAATTTCTTCCTTATATTCAATCTCAATCTGCCCTCTTTCAGTTTAAAGCCATTGCCTCTTGTCCTGTCACTACACGCTCTTGTAAAAAGTCCCTCTCCAGCTTTCCTGTAGGCCCCCTTAAGTACTGGAAAGCTGCAATAAGATCACCCCGGAGCCTTCTCTTCTCCAGGCTGAACAGCCCCAACTCTCTCAGCCTGTCTTCACAGGAGAGGTGCTCCAGCCCTCGGATCATTTTTGTGACCCTCCTCTGGACTCGCTCCAACAGCTCCATGTCCTTCTTATGTTAGGGACTCCAGAGCTGAACACGGTATTCTAGGTGGGGTCTCACGAGAGTTGAGTAGAGGGGCAGAATCACCTCCCTCGACCTGCTGGCCACACTTCTTTCGGTGCAGCCCAGGATACGGTTGGCTTTCTGGGCTGCCAGTGCACATTGCCGGCTCATGTTGAGCTTCTCATCCACCAGCACTCCCAAGTCCTTTTCCTCAGGGCTGCTCTCAATCTGTTCTCTGCCCAGCCTGTACTTGTGCTTGGGATTGCCACGACCCACGTGCAGGACCTTGCATTTGGCCTTGTTGAACTTCAATAGGTTCTCACCGGCACACCTCTCAAGCCTGTCAAGGTCCCTCTGGATGGCATCCCTTCCCTCCAGCGTATCCACACCACCACACAACTTGGTGTCATCAGCAGACTTGCTGAGGGTGCACTCGATCCCACTGTCCATGTTGCCGACAAAGATGTTAAATAGCACCAGCCCTAGTACTGACTCCTGTGGAACACCACTTGTCACCAGTCTCCACTTGGACATGGAGCTGTTGACCACAAATGTTTGAGTGCGACCATTCAGCCAATTCCTTATCCACTGAGTGGTCCATCTGTCAAATCCATGTCTCTCCAGTTTAGAGACAGGATGTCGCGTGGGACAGTATCAAATGCTTTAGACAAGTCCAGGTAGACGATGTCAGTTGCTCTTCCCTTACCCACCAATGCTGTAACCTCATCATGAAAAGCCACCAAATTAGTCAGTCAGGACTAGTAGCAGACCCACATAGAAAACGAATTTCTAACCTATGCTAACAATGAACACAGCATGTGTATTTTTCAGTATATTTTCTGTCCATGTTAAAATACACAAGCTATGCAAAAAAATTCAGTTCTCCAAACTTACCAAATTATATAAATTGCGTCTAACCTGCTGTATAACTCCGGGAAATGCAGGCTTTAGTAGGTCCTGATAGCTTGCAGGCCACATGCTATAGCGGTTATCTTGTTCTATATCATTAACCCACTAAAACAAAGAAGTCAGCCATTTAAAAAGCGTATATTAACCACGGAGTAAAATATGTATGTATAAATAAAGTTATTTTAAAACACATGGAAAGCCTGAAAAGAATAAAGTGTTTTATCTTCTTTTTGAAATAGTAACAGAAAATAGCTTCTAAAATTAGTATTTTTTTTTCCTTTTCAATCAGACTGTTCAAGTTTTTTATTTGCAGTACATCATAAAACTAATAATGAATGGAAAAGGAAAAGAGATCCTTTGTACTCTGTATCAGAATGTGAATAAAAGCATTTTTTCACGTGTGCAAACCACTTTCACAATACAAAGGTCACAACTCAGATATGTACATAAAACAGCACAACCACCTTGTAAAACAAATGCAGTATTTATCCATAACCTGCAGCAGCACTTTATATATATCAAAATAACTAAGTAACTAATATATGGCTGATTAGTTCTTCTACTGTTTTCTGTGCAAGTCTGTCTATATTTGGCAAACAGAAGAGTGAAATATAGTTCTTCCAGGTGAAGAAAACTAGTATTTTAGTGCCTTTTTCACTGGTCTATAACCTTTGTAATGAAAACTGCATAAACTTTGAAATAGAAGGAAAGAAAAGCAAAGCCATTGGACAATTAGAAACAAAATATTTAGGTTCTCCACAATTCAATTATCATATCTTTAAAGTACGTTTAGCAGTCTTGCATAATACAAGGATTTTAAATAGCTTGATTAATTGCCATAAAGTCAAATTCTATAGCTATGAATGTGCAATCATTCTTAGATACGTTCCTCTCTCCTTTTAAATATCCTACATCTTAAAATTTTAATAAAGTATAGGCTAGAGAAAATTACTTCTAAAATATATTGAACAGGTATCACTCTCCAAAATATTTTACACTGCTTATTGTTATATGGTTTTATGTCTAGTATTTTAACTACATTACCAAAAAAGACAGATTGTCTTATACATAGTATCAAATATGTAACATTTAAATAAGTAATTGTTTATTTACTCACTATTATTGAAGAGTGACGAATATCTAGTGCATAACTGTCATCTGCAGGATGTATATGCAACCTCATAAATTTACTCAGGATCTCCTCTTTGATTCCAAGTTCATGAAGGCCATGCATCACTTTTCCTTCCCGTTTAAGAGTCTCTAAGATACTTTTTCAGGAAGAAGAAAAAAAATGTATAATGTCTACACAGAACTCTTGTCATAATATAAAAGGAAAAAACATTTCAAAGACTTAAAACAAGGATTATTTTAGTGTTAAAAATAATTATATTCTTCTGCAGAGTCAAATGTTTAAAACAAAATCAATTAATAATACTACACTTTTACACCTTCGAATTATTTCAAAATAGAATTATAACATATAGTACAAATAACAGGAAGCTTTGCAAGCGTGTAGAGAAGCAGGTGGCAAGTCACAAAGACACAGACAAACCCTAAATCTGCATCGCAGCAGAACCTGGGAAACAGTGTGGAGGAAACATAGCTATTGTTGTAAAAGAAAACTCTTTCCCAGAAGACTCAACAGCACTCCGGCAACATTTGTTTCAATCTGAAAATTCAATACCAGAACTGAAACAAACCTGAAGTACTGACCTGGTAGAACACAGCAGGCAAAATTTTCCAAACGTGTTTATTTCTATCTTGCTTTATTTTGGGTTTTCTATTCTGAGAAACTTCTTCTAAATTATACTGAAATTAAACCTAGCACTAGCAATAAAAAGCAGTATTAATATTAGCATCATTATCAAAAAAGATGCAAGTGACTCCATCTCAAAACTCTGGCTGAGCAAAAAAAAAAGTAAAAATTAGAAGTATAAATGTTAAATCCAAACAAGCTAAGAATCTCCATGAAGGAGAAGAAAAGACATTTTGAGTTTAAACTAGAAAATAAAAAATTTTAGACTCTGATAAATCATAGGAAAATGAAAAAACCCTCAGCCTTAGCATCAGTAGATTTACCAACAGTTTGCAGGCTACCAAAGCTGATTTTGAAGTAGTCATGTCCTGTTGTTGACAACATACGGAAGAATGGAAAGGAAAATGTTTACAGTTTCAGTGCTTGCACAAAAGAGGCAAGTCACACCCAAAAAAAATTATACTATAATTACACAAACTGGAAAAAGATTTCTTATACCAAAAACCAGATTAGTTCTGCATTAACAGAACTATATATAAAAGGTGGCCACAGACTCACAAGCATGCCAAAAATAACCCAAGGTGTATCTAAATTTGATGCCTGCAAGTTCTTTGTAATTTTTAAGAAACAGGGATGTGAAAGCACTTAACTTACATTTTTAAGTGCTTTTCCCACCTCTTTATGCATATATGTTGGATTCCTTCCATTTCCAAATTTATTTTACACAGTGAGTCCTAAAACTGTAAGCAAATTCTAAAACATACACCGAGAGAAAAGAGGGTTCTCAACTACTTATACAACGTTCACGTTCAAAGTAAAACCACTGTAAATCAGTATTCCCTTTATTGAAGCACTTCCTGGCCCTCAGAATGCAATAGATGACATTATTTATCACCAAGAGCACAAGTCCTCCAGTATTATTTGTAATTCTGTAATTTTCGAATAAAAGATACTGTCTTACCTAAACGGATCATGAAAATCCAGGTCAATATGAAGGCCATTTAGAAATAAACGTGCTTCTCCAGGTTGGATTCCAAGTATTTCATGAAGATGCTTAAAAATAAGAAGTACTGCTAACTTACCTAGGTATAAGTCAGCACTAAGACACACATACAGAAATATAAATATATAAAATTTTAAGTAATTCTACACAACAGACATCAAATCTCTTCAACAGAATTTCTTCTTTTAGCTGAATCTTGTTGGTAAAAATATTGACAACATACTTTTATTAGTGCTATTTAACACAGTTTCAATGCTTAATACAAATACAAATGAAAATCCCCGCAAAACAACCTACAATGTCCTTACCTGTAAAAGGTATAGACAAGAACACATTCTCAGTGTCTGTCAACAGAAGGCGAAAATATCCACAAATACAGAAATACAGCTCAAATTTTTGAAAAATTACCCCCAGTATATTCCTTCTGCATATCCATTCACTTCCTAACAGAGATCAAAGGGTGACTTTACATGTGTCTTTCAGACCTTCATTTGAAACTAGCTTCTCAACAGCTTAAAATTTTTCATAATTCCAAAAACGCGTACTTGCAATTGTTAGGGGGAGGTAGGAAAGACAGACTAGAAACACACAATCTCATTTAATAAAGGGGCCTTGGAAAAGATATAAATCAGAAAGAGATAGCATATATTTGCTTTGCAAAGAAGAAAAAAAATCCACAATAAATGAATACAAGAGGAAGGAAGTGTTCAGAGAGTAAGGTATGCCTTATTTTATTTCGGAGAGCTGTGAGGCACCACACTGTTCAATCTATAGTGTCTGTAGCAGGATACGCAACAGAAATAACAGCAGCAGTTTATTCTAACTCACCCCATGAGAAGCAGTCAGATTTCCAGATCTGTCTTAATTCCCAACAGAGGAATGGAAAGTACCAAAAATAGGCAGGAGAAAAGCAAGCTGAGAAAAGATTTATTTTTTTTCCCCCCCATTTAGCTCCCACTTGCTGAACAAAAAGCATGCTTTGAACAAAAGTACACTCAGAACAAGCGACTCAGGCTGCATCTATTACTCCACTTATGAGCCTGTCACTGAACAAATGAGAGAGAAAAATGAGACAACATTGAAAGTTATATTACTCCTTTAAAGTAGTGTGGTTACTTTCACACAGCTAAATGTAAGTAAACTCAAAAGTTAACTGGCTTGTGGCATTTTAAGTGCAACCTCACATAAATGAGACAACAGTGCTCTTGAAGCTCCTTGTAATCCAACAGATTTGCATATTACTCATTACTCATTGAAAAGGTACCATATTCCTGAGTATATATAAACATTTTCACAACCCAAAGCAGAATGGAAATATGTAATGGCACTTAATGTATGAAAGACAGGGCTCTCCATGAAGGAAAAATGCAGCTGCGGTAAGCGTGAGCCTAACACAGAAAGAATTTTTATGGAAGTCCTAAACCTGTCCTTGACCTTGAAAAACAGCTTTTTGAAATTGGCAAATTTACTTTATTCTAACAGTGTAACCTGAACTTTGCAGTGCTTTCCTTTCTTCTTTGTACGGAGATTTACGAAAAAGTAATAATTAGTTATGTTTGTTATGAAGTAACTAAATACATATCTTCAAACTCAGATATAATGTGAAGAATATGGTGGATTGGGGGGGACCGCATCCCACTAATGCTAAGAAATAACCAGAAAGACTTTTTTTTTTTAAATTGTCAGTCATTATCTTTCATGAAAATTTTAGTAGGCACCTAAAAACCAGATGTCAGTGGCCTTTCAAAAATGAAGAGCATAAATGTATGGCAGTAAGTTCCCTATGGTCAGATAAAGGAAAAGAGAGATATAATTTAATTACTTTTCTAATTTATAAAATTCACTTTATTCCCAATCTTATACTTATCTAAATTACATAAATGTGGGTTTTTGTATGTTTCAAAACTTGGTACAGAAGAGGAAGGACTTCTGTCTTCTTTATAACTAACTGCTGCTTTGGGTTACTCTGGCCCAAGTGCAGGACTTGATACTTACCTTTGTTAAACCTCATGCAGTCATTAAAACAAAAACTAGAAGTAGCGTCTTGTGTCTGACATTTACATTTTTCCTACCACAGCTTCACAGAGAATTACATGCTCTCCCAAGGTCTCACTCCAAACATGCCTTCTAAGCAGTCAAAATTCATAGATACCTGACAATGTCAAGTGCCCTTGCAACAGGTGAAATTTCTGATCATTTTAGCTACACAGAGTTTGACCCTGAGACACAAGCAAAATGAGCAGAAGGAACAACAGGCAGGCACACAGTGATGAGACTCCTCTATACCAGGCAGAGAAGCACCCAAAGTCCCAGACATATCTGAAATTTTTCTGTAGTTAGCCAATTCAACTTGGATTAGAGTTTCAATATTAGTGTTGTGTCACCAAGTATCGTGACCGCAGAAAAACTGCCCTTAATGCCACTGGACTGAAGGAGTGAACAATAAATACAAAGATGATTACAGTCTCAAGAAATCTTACCAGCATCCTTCAGGGCTCTTGTGCAGATCTTGTGAGATCAGCTAGAATAGGCTCTCTTGAAGCACTGAAAGCACTAGCATTTAGGATAAGAGATTTCTTACCACTACTGAAAGCTTACTGGTCAATCCTAGAAGCTCAGATACTCATGTAAACAGAGATACTGAGAGACTGCAACTGGCTGATGTAGGCCATAAAAATCCTAATACTAACTAAAATGAATGCAAGAGCAATGACAAAATCATCAGCCTGAAATGGGATTCTAAAAGGTTTTCAAATCCTTCAGTAGGAAAAGAACTGAGCTGAATCAGAGCTGAGACTGATTATACAATTTTGATGCTAGGCACTTGATAGTTCAGAAGAGCATCCATTTTGCTTAACAGCTTTGATGGAAGGAGTATTCAGGCATCCAAGACTAGAATTCAATGCTGCTAATACTCATCTAGTATTTTCTTGCTAAACTATCAGCAAATTATTGCACTAGAAGTTGAGTTGTGTTTAATGAGATTTTATTTTTTATCTATATCAGTTCTTTGTGTATTTCTTGCTTATGTATTAATTCATTACATCTAAATCATCACACGTCTTTCAACTTTTAATACCTCTATTTCCTCCCATTGCATTTCCTATTTGACTTTCATTATCTTGAGAGGGAATCATCCAGTTACACACAGCATGAGATCATATCTCTCCTGCTGCTAGATGGATGTACTGCAGTTCAAGAACGTACATGTCAATTTATTGTGCTCTAGCAGCAGTGTTCAGGAAGTTTCCCTACTTTTATTCAACAAATTTTTAGCTCTTAGCTGTCTTAAGGCTTGTAGCATGGTATTTAAACCTAGTCTGATAGGTGTCTAAGACTCGGTTATAGTCAATGTATTTATACAGTCATAGAATCATAGGGCTGATTCAGCTGACCATCCACACAGATGCCTTATCCTGAAAAAAATGACATTTGGGTATCTTGGACTGGACCTGTGTGGCTATCTTGGATAGCCTGCGGCATCTCAAATGACATCAGGAATCCAGGTTTAGGCAACTCAGTCATGTCCCACAAAACAACCATTAACTGAGCTAAATTGTTTTCGATGTTCATTGACTACATCTTCATTACCATAACAGGAGTTTAGATACCAGATAAACGTGCCTAAATGCAGACATCTTAATTTCAAATCAAATCTTAGTTACTTTTACTAATCCTTATATTTAGAAATAATAGCCAAATTCCTGATATATCTTTACTTTTTCTGCATTTTGGGGTGGAGCAATAGTTTTTGATTAAACAGTTGTTTTTTATTTTTGTGTTAACAGAGCTGCAATTTGAGCAAGACATTGTAAAGACTTCATCAAGAAACCAGGAAAGTCCTGATACCAACACTCTTACTCTGGAGAAACTATGATCATCAGGGCTTAGTTTTGCTTTGTCCTGACTATAACCTTAAGAACAGAGATCTAGGAAAATGTGTGTCTCAGATGTATACAGAAAGCAATGAAGTGGGATGATTTGCTCCCTCAAGCAAAAGCTATGGCACTTCTCACTAGTGCAAGAACAAGAGGTTTGCATAATGTTGAGCCAACTCTACAATCCCTGTGAAAACGCAAGAATCAAACATGCACCCTGCACACAAGAAAGCTGAAGGGGTCAAGAAGGTGAACTGCTGGGATAGTGAAACGTCTTCTCAATACACCAGTCCCACATGCAATCACCTATGGGCAAAAAAACCCTATACAATTGTTTGCATAACTGTTTACAAGGACGGAACACTTGAGCATGTCACTATAACATTCTTCTGCAGAAGCTGGCTGCCTATGGCTTTGCTGGATCAAAAAATTGGCTGGACGGCTGGGCCCAGAGAGTGGTGGTGAATGGAGTTAAATCCAGCTGGAGGCCGGTCACCAGTGGTGTTCTGCAGGGCTCAGTGTTGGGGCCTGTTCTCTTTAACATCTTTATCAATGATCCGGATGAAGGGATCCAGTGCACCCTCACAAGTTTGCAGATGACACTAAATTGGGAGGTAGTGTTGATCTGCCTGAGGGTCGGGAGGCTCTACAGGGGGATCTGAACAGGCTGGATCGATGGGCTGAGGCCAACTGTATGAAATTCAACAAGACCAAGTGGCAGGTCCTGCACTTGGGCCACAACAACCCCCGGCAGCGTTACAGGCTTGGGGAAGTGTGGCTGGAAAGCTGCACAGCAGAGAAAGACCTGGGGGTGCTGGTCGACAGCCAGTTGAACATGAGCCAGCAATGTGCCCAAGCAGCCAAGAAAGCCAACGGAATCCTGGCACGTATCAGAAACAGTGTGGCCAGCAGGAGCAGGGGAGTGATTGTTCCCCTATACTCAGCACTGGTGAGGCCACACCTTGAGTACTGTGTCCAGTTTTGGGCCCCTCACTTCAAGGAGGACATTGAGGTGCTGGCGCGGGTTCAGAGAAGGGCAACAAAACTAGTGAAGGGTTTAGAGAACTTGTCCTATGAGGAGAGGCTGAGGGAGCTGGGACTGTTTAGTCTGGAGAAGAGGAGGCTCAGGGGGGACCTTATCGCTCTCTACAATTACCTGAAAAGAAGTTGTAGGGAGATGGGGGGCAGTCTCTTCTCCCACGTTATGAATGACAGGACGAGAGGGAATGGCCTCAAGTTGCACCAGGGGAAATTTAGGTTCGATATCAGGAAGAATTTCTTTACAGAGAGGGTTGTGAAGTATTGGAACAGGCTGCCCAGGGAGGTGGTGGAGTCCCCATCCCTGGAGGTGTTTAAAAGCTGTGTGGATTTGGTGTTGAGCAACATGGTTTAGGGACCCTGACAGTGCAGGGTGAATGGTTGGACTCGATCTTGAAGGTCTCCTCCAACCAGATGATTCTATGATTCGGGCAGGAAACGCTCAAGCCTGGAAAGTCTTACACTAGTTTTGGATGATGGTGAGCTCTAACATATTTATGTGAAATTTATGCTACAATGGAGATGACAAGCTCTTTATGAGATGGCTGCATCAGTGCAACAGGGACATTGTTCGCTTTCACTGTTTTGGAAGGTGGAAGTAACTGGAAAGGCTTTCCCCTGGAGATATTAGTCTTGGCAAGATAAGACTATTCTGAATGGACACAAAGCAAAAAAATACATGTAAATGTTGCAAAAGTACAGGAGTGACGTTAAGAAATAAATCCCTTTCACTACAGTGGTTGGTTAGTCTTAATATCATACGAAAATACCTGTTCTGAAGATCAAGATTAAGGACAGCGCTACGGATGTCATTTCATGTGACCACTCCTAAAAGCAATGGTGGCTAACATTTGATTTTAACACTTGAGAGAAAAAGTTAAAACTCTGAACTGAGACAGAAAATACAACAGATGTCATGAACTCTACAAATGCAAAGTGGCATCTTAAAATACATCTCAGATCAGTCCAAAATCACATGAACAATGACTCCTCATGCAATATACATGAGATGCAGTGTACCAAGGATGAAAATAAATCCACAATCTACCACAGGTTATGTTCAAAATACCTTGTAGAATAGTTGCATGTGTGATTTTGAGAGCGTAGAAAGCTCAAAGCTAGCATCTGCTGACCATAATATAAGGTGCAGGCCTAGATTCAACACCAAAGCTCTAGAAAAATTGATACCTATTTTGCTCTCATAGCACAGAATTTATGACTTGAATACAACACTCCATAAAAATTGTTTGTCTCTTTGTCTCATTCTGTAAAATCAAAAGAGTGAAGGGAAAAAGCACAAAGAACAGCAGAAAGTGAAAAATTTGAACTCAGTATTTCAATCTTATTTATTTAGTAAAAGATGTTTAGAACAACTAGCTCTTTTTCTCTGATAGAAACCATGTGAAAGTTGCTACACTAATAAAAATCTTCAAAAGTAGTAGTATGATAGTAACTCAAATATCCACTTGAAGAAATCAAAACAAACCTTCTGATTTTCTTCTATTTCATTTCGCATTTTCTTGTCTACAGGCACTCTAGTCAGTGATCTGTAAAAATAAAATTTTGGTATCACTCAACCACTGTATCTAAAAAATGCATTAAATAATGTCAAATAAGTTATTTTAATACCATATCCAATGCACTGTAATTGAAGAATGCTGTAAGACTTAAAAAGAAGAGTAATGCGGTATCATAGATATCTTACTTTCAAAACAAATATTTTGTTCTGCGTTACTCCAGTAAACCCAGGTTTCAGATTTATTAGGTTTTGTTACTATTATGTAAATCTGTATGGGGCTTTAAGAAAAACTGGAGTCATCTTAAACCTGAAAGTTAATGAAACTAAGAACGATCCTACCAAGTCAACTTCAATATTTGCGGATAATAAAGCAATTATTTAATAACATAAATCCTCAACTCCCTTAAAAAAAAAAACTGATTTAGATTAGATCTTGCTAGTAAACTTCACATTTTTCACAATACGTCAGAAATAACACATAAAATCGATTTATTTTAAACAAATAGTCAGGCTTTCAAGGTGATCAAAGAGACCACTTGTTAAGCGCAAACAATATGTGCTTTGTTTATAAATATTACATGATTCATCCCAGCTAAATACCCTTTTCCATTCACTGCCTCTAAATGCTCTGGCAGATTATTTTTGTCACTGTGAATCCCTTCACATCATAAAAGAACAATAGAAAATCAAGAAGGAGCTGTATTTATACCAACCCATACTTGGTGGGCTTTCCTTGGCTCAAAATGAGAAAGGTTTAACTCAAACTGTCAAAGACAACACTAAAAAACAGTCAACATGTTTCAAATATATTTTTATCAGTAGTCATTGGAGGATGAGCTTAATTTGCTTATTATTGTTCAACTAATTAAACTCATAAAACTTTTATTATCATACTGCTAGGCACTCTCTAAGCACATAAGCAATGTACTAAGTGTATTCAATGCTGAGTAAATACATCTTATACTCTACTACTTTCTATGTTCACTAGTTTTGAAATAAAAATTGTAGAATAGAAAGAAAGAAACTACAAATTTTTCTGTTGAAAAAGAAACATTGCTGGTTAAGATAAAAAAATAAAACAAACTTGTAAATACAAAGAAAAGAATATCTGAAGTCAAATTTAAATTTGGAAAAAAGGAGAAGGATTAGGAAAAAACACTATTAAGTCAGAAGTCTCAAAAGCTGAGCCCATAGGACACTGCTTTAAGGGTCCTTCTATCAGCAATAGACATCATTCAGGAATGCTACAGAACTTTACCCATTAAAAGAACATCTGTAACTAATGTGAATTATTACTAAGAATTTACTTAGCCAATGAGCTAACAGAAGGACTCCACAGCACGGTGCAAACTTCATGTGTGGCAGTATTAAATACAAATATTATTGTGACTTCATAGCAATAGTTTTAGACAGTCCTGAAGTAAGAAATATTTTAGAGATAAAAGCTCTGATTTTTATCTTGCTAAACTCAACACAAACACAAGTAGGGCCTTTAACTCTCAGAATCAATGCTTCATTCTGCATAGACAGGTGACAAAAACTGCACAGACAAAAAGAACAACCAAATCTTTGCAAATAGCTTAGCGTAGCAAGGCAGAAACATGTAAAATCACTGTGAAAATAATAGAAAGGCAGAAAGGAGAAGACAAAGCTGGCCCAACGTTATCAAGCAAGTAAAATACTTATCAGCAAAAGGTAAGCTTTACTGATAGCTTTTTTTGGTATATAAGAAAGCAAAACATCAGAGAATCATTAACTAGCTCCTTGTCTATGCATGGCAGTTGATGATGCAGGATTCTATCAAGATTTTAAGGAGAAAGTGTGATGGTCAATCCCTGAAAAGCACACCCTGGGAATTTGAGGCAACAAGTGTAAAAGTACCTGTGAAAGATATTTGTTCATTTTGAGTTCAGTCATTTGTTCAATTTGTTAAAAGCTTCACAAAGTTTTATGCATCGGTTTTGTAAATATTCAGTGCTAAGGACTCACCAAACAGAAACACCTTGCTGTCTGAAAGTAAATGGATATTAATTATCACTCTACATGATGTAGGAACGCACTATCATGACGTTAATGTTGTAATATTTTTGATCATATAATTTCATGCATCTTTACTCTTACCTGAAAAAACATGTAGCTATATAGCACTTCGTATCAGGGGAAAAAAGGAAACTTTTCACATGTTCGTAACGTTAACATTCATGAATAATTAATAGATAGCAAGAAACACAGTTTTATAATTCTTATTATTGTATTCTTAAATAACAGATATTTATGACATGTATAAAATATATTAAAGATGAAAAATATCCTAGAAAATGAGTTATCAAAATGTCGCCATGACATATATCAGTTCTTACACTGTCTACACCTGCTGACATTTTGTACAATCTACTTCAGACTAACCTTTTCAACTGGAAATACCAAGACACAAAAATGCAGGTTATAAACTAGAAAGTGAAAGAAACTTCCAGAGGAATGGTATATTAATTTTTTATGGTCTAAGGAATCCTTCTATTTTTAAGGAACATAAAATATTTAATTTTTATTTTCATAACCATAGTTCCAAAATTTGTATACAGCCTTTTCAAACCAAAATCTGCATAACTAAAAAATGGTTTTCATATCTAAACTGTGTGAAATTCAACAATTTTAAAAGACTACTGTTATAATGATCACTTATCTAGCTAAAGTGATTAAGCAATATCTTTTAATTCCCTGTTTATTCTAGGTTTTTTTTTTCCAAACTAGTATTTTTGACTCAGGAGGCTGTGATTAGGTTATTAAGGAAATATATTTTGTGCACTGTTTTTACACAATGCCCCTTTGATTTAAGCTTGTTGTCAATGTAGATTTACTAACTTTAAATAATTTAAATATTTGCAGTCTCTTATGTTAACAATAACATGCTAGATTAGCATATTAGAATAAATCATACACAATAGGAGCTGCGGTTCCCCTTTTAATAATTCTAAATTCTTGTTACACTTTTACCCATAAAAATAAAATGTTTGAAGAGCAAGTAAATTGTGCTTTAATGCCACAAATACATAGCAGGAGTCGGAGTAGAATGTAACAATTTAATGACTTTTTAAATCAATGATTTAAATGTCACCTAGAGTACTTCAAACTGACTTTTTTTTCCTGTCCTTTAAAGAACAGGAAAAAAGAACTGGCCTTGCAGTTCAACAAGAAGGTAATACATTTCTGATACCTTCTAATGAAAAGTTGCATTTTATGATTGCTAATTTAAGTGTAAACTTGTACCTTGGTATTTCATAATAATTATGTTTCAGGCATTTTGAAAGTTATTTTTCTTCCTTGAAACAAGATTTTACAGAGCTAGTTTTAACATTACAGTGCAGATTTTCTCTAACAGAATACCAGAGATGACAATGAAACA
Organism: Tauraco erythrolophus; assembly: GCF_009769465.1. NCBI lineage: Eukaryota > Metazoa > Chordata > Aves > Musophagiformes > Musophagidae > Tauraco > Tauraco erythrolophus. The sequence goes on along the minus strand of NC_141465.1, from coordinate 77,623,520 downwards.
TTATGTGGGAATTAAACAAGAGTTGTAAAATGTAAAAACACATTGAGTTAATAACCCTATTTAGCATCATATTTAATTCAGTAATTCAAGCAAATACTTCTGATAAGATTACATGAAGAACTTACTAAATATAAAGAAAAGCATTTCTCAACTGAAATACAACTGGCTTACAGGAAATGAAATTTTTAATGTTAGTACAGAGGAAAAAGTTGTTCATTTATTTAATATTTACCTTGATCTTTTGTTAAGTAATTTGTTATGGGAGACAGATGTCCCCCAGTACGAACAGTAATACACAGTAGCTGAGGCCCCATCTTATCAGCAATGTTGTGCTTAGAACTAATGTGGATGTGTCATGGTTTGATGTGTGTGGGAGGTTCTGGTTGCAGAAGCTGCCCCATCAGACTGGACTCCCATCCCCCTCAGGGCTTGAGCCAATCGGCGTCTCTGCGAATTGCCCTATTGGAAGGAAAGGTGTGCCTTTGCCCAGGAGTGAGGAGAGAAGGGAGGGGGGCACCGCCTCCGCTCCCCGGCGCCCGGCTGAGCGGTGGCCCGGGCCGGGCCAGTGCCACCTGCTGAAGATGGCGGCGGCGGAGTCGCTTGGGGAACTCGGGGAGAGCCCCGTTCCTTGGGTGCCCACCGGGCCGAGTTCACCCAGAGAGGACTGAGATCTGAGAGAAACGGCCACACAGATCATTCAGGTCAGTGAAGATGGAACAGGACAAGGTGTGCCCGAGTTGAGTTTCCCCCTGCAACTGGTGGCGAGACGGCAGGCGGCCTCCCTGCAGCCATGGCGGTCCCGGGGGAGTAGAGACCCACTCGCAACCTGTGGAAAACCCATGTCAAAGAAGCGATGCCTAAGCCTGAGTACGGTACGCATCTAGAGTCCATGGGACAACCCACGTCAGAGAAGAGATGCCTGAGCCTGAGACAGTTGTGAAGCATGGGCACAGGTAGAGACGCATTTACTCATTTGAAGTCTGTGTGACGACCCACGCTAGAGCGAGCGGCAACAACTCCCTAAGAATCCGAGACTGCGGTAAAGCCCGCACCGGAGCAATCTGTTGGGGAAGGATTGCATCCTGCAGGTAGGACTCACGCTGGAGAAGTTTGTGGATTTTCCTTGTGAGTAGGGGACCACGGGAAAATGGTGTAAGGACTCCTTCTCCTTTAAGAGAGGAGCGGCAGTAACAACATGGAATGAACTGACCTGCACTCCCCCATTCCCTGCCCCCCTGTGCCGCAGGGGGGAGGAGGTAGAGCCGGGAAGAAAAGGCAAAGTGGGGTGGAGAGGTGTTGATTTTACTATCTGGCCTTGTTTTCTTCTTATCCTTTTAAGTAACTGGTTTTGCTTGTCTTTATTCTTTTAAGTAGCTGTTAATAAACTGTTTTGCTTTAAGAAATCTGAGTCTGTTTTGCCCAGGACCATGGTTGGTGGGTGCTCCCTCTGTTCTTGTCTCGACCCTCAGTTCTTTTATTTTTCTCCTCTCCACTTTACTGGAGTGAGAGACCAGCTGCGTGGGGTTTAGTTGCCAGATCGGCCTAAAACCATGACAGGATGGAATCCCTTCAAAATTAATAACATTTTGTCTCTTCCTACTGCAAGTAGTTCTGATATTAATTCAACAGAATTTTGCACCCAGGAAAATATAATTCCAGCAGAAGCTTGGATGACTAGGTGTAAGTGCCTGAAGTAGTAGGACACCTTCATGGCATCTCCTGCATCAAACAGGAAACATGTAAGAGACCAATCATGAGCTCTCCCAAGAGTTATTTTCTCCTCAATGAAAACCTGGGATCCATCCAGCAAACTGTAAAACATGAACATGTTTTACATGCAGAATTTGGATATGAATCTGTATTACTGACATTAAATTCAAATGTGAATATAAAAACAGAAATTGAAAAACAAGCTTAAGTATCATACCTGGCTCTTATTGGGAAGTTCTGAGCTATGTCTTTCATTTCCTTTAAGGCACCATAAACAGGGGTAGACATAATTCGAGCAGCTGCTTGAAAACTAAGATCTGGAAAAAAACCACAACAAAATCACTGGAAATATCACTCTCAATCAATACTGCCTAAAATCAGAAAACTGTTCCATATACACTCACTATTAACATTTTTTGTGTTTCAATTATATATTATAAAAAATTATGAAGTAACATTATTAAGGCTGAAAAGATGGGCACTTAAAAGTTAGAAATACCAAATTCAGGTTTTCCTACAAAATTTTGTTGGGTTGTCTTGAGCATACGCTTTGTACATGTAATTTCTAAGTTTGTAAAAACACATTGAAAAAAAAACCCAGACAATTCATCACGCGGTATTACGCCAGTATCACAAGGGTATCATATACAAACCTAGATAAGCACCGACCCACAGACACTCATAACTGCCGTAAAGAGTAAGAGCTTTCCAGCTCCAGGAATTCATAAGATTTTCAGAGAACAGATATGTTAAATGCAGAAGGCTGTATTGAGCATGTGCAGTGTACAATTTTCAAGAGTAGCAGCAATTTCACAGGAAGAGAAAATGGAGACTCCTGAAAGAAAGGTTAATCTACTGTCAAATTTCAGTTCTCCTAAATATCTAGCACTATTTTTAAAGGGATGTCATTTTTCTCTCTATGCTTTTTCTCAGAATAAAGTAAGTTTTCATATATCAGAACGGTTTATAATTAATCTGCTTATCCACCAAAAAAACAATGATGGGCTTCAGTAAGCCTTCTCTGGTGCCTAACTTGGGTGTGACAAATCTTGGCACATGAGACTGGGGAAAATCCAATTTTGGTACCAATAGGGTAAAGCAATAATTTACTAGGGCCTTCCATGTACTTCGGATACAGTCTGCCTAACTACCTCAGGGCAATAATGTGTCTTCCTCATAATCTGCTAGTTAAGACATCTGAGCAGAAACCAAAGGCCTAAGGTTATTCAGTTTGAGGAAAGCTGATGCCACATATAGTAAAAAGTGCTGGGCAGAAAGTCATAGAGGATGCTGTCTAGTAGAACTTTGCACTATCTTTTTGAAGCAATTAGAAATAAAAAAAAAAGCCTGATAAGGTACACCTTGGCTGGAAGAAAAGGTGAGTCTGAGAGGTGGAATGTTAACTTGAATTTTCTTAATACTCTCAACAAAAAGTATAAGGAGATCATTGTTTTCAAAAAGAACGTTTCAGATCCCTTTCAACACTTGCATAAGCTGTGATCAGGTGAAGCAATACATGACTGCTGCCGTTACTGCAGCTAGTGATGCCTTTCCTGCTGGCACTTAGTACATACACCTAAAATCCTCCATGAATTGTTGAACATTTCCATTTTATGCTGAACAGCTATAGCACAAACATTCAAATCTCGCTGAGCCAAACCGACATGTCTTTTTACCTTCTAGGCTATCTCTGGTCAGGGACCATCACTTACAGACCTCACCTTGTGGTACCCTAGCAAAGTTGAAAGAGCAGTGCAGGGCACTTTGGGGAAAAGATGATCCCGAGCTTAAAGCAGATCTCAAAGTATGCTTTGAAACCTAACAAAACACTAGAGATCAAGAGACTTTTCACACAGATAAAAGAACGAGTTATTAAAGAGAATACCATACTGGTAGTCTGTGCATCATTTTTCACTATGAAGAGTAAACCTAATTACTTACCTAAAACATAAAAGCTCTTGCAAGACAACTCTTGAATGGTGTTTAGGGTCATTTATAAATAGAAGTATATCCTATAGCTGACGGAGTTTTGGTTAAATCTAGTGAATTTTTACTTGGAAGCTAATTAAAGGAAATCAGAGAATAGCTGTGCCATTAACTCAGCTACTATAATTAGTCACTAAGAATGAACTAGAGAAAACACCCAGTCATGTCAGGAGTAAGAGTATCAAAACAACTGCACCATACAAAGAGGGGTCTGAAGACCTCCTGTCCAAAAAGGTACTGAATGTACTTACCACAAGCCAATACCAGACTTTCTGGCACTGAACAAACAGCATCCCAACAATCAACTTCTTTCAACACTGTACGAACTGGTTGCTTAAGGAGCAGTACAAATTTCATTTTTATCTATATAGCCTTGACACCACAGAAAAGAGACTTTATACCAGCTTTTGGAAGTAGACAGTAAAGGTACTGACAGCTGCTTCTTCTTGAACATCAATGGAATGGTATTCAATCATGTAAAAAAACAAATTAACTAGACAAAAAGAGAATTTTCTTTTTATTTACATAGTAGATTTCTTGGGAGAACTGAAACAATGTTTTTAATTTTAAAATTTTGGGCCAAGACAAATCCCACAGCTGAAGGGGAGTTAACTGATAGAAGACTGCAAGTGAACCACAATTATCTCAGATAGTCAGTTTGAGACTGGATACTACTAGCAAGCTCTGGAACAGTCAGAATTCTGAAAAGAAACTGAAGTTCAGATGATTGCTCAGTCTCTTTCATTGCACTAGTATAAAGGCAAATGAGTTTTGATCCAGTTGGCCTCTAAAAATGAAGAATTTAACAGGTAAAATTTAGTTGCCTAAACTTCAGTGTCATGACATTTTAGGGACTTATTTTAGAGCGATTTGTAATTCCATTCAAGACACAGAATGTCCCACAGATCATCAGCACAGAAACTGTTTAGAAATCAATTTCTGCATATTTGTTCTCCATTTCCATGGGAAAGCTTTTAAAAGCGTGCTCTTCCATTTGATGTTATCTTAAAAAAACGTATCAACATGAACTTCAGTACACTGATAAAAGTTAGAATTTATAAACTAAAGGAAACAAAATGACTTAACCTGTATTTCATCCTGACTCAATAGTCATGTCAAAATGATATTTTTTGCCTGACCTTTCAAAAAAATCTGAAACTAAATTTAACATCTGAGATCACATATCAGGCAGAACACTGGACAATATATCTTCTGTCTTTAAAAATCAGTAAAGTTGGTTATGATTCTCCATCTTATAAAATTACTTCGATGCTCTTTTAATTTCTAGCATGTAATACTAGGACAAGATCCCAATACATTCTTTTTAAATACTTGATATAACACTCCCTTTTCATGAAACAATATGTCTCTTTTAAAAAGAAGCTTTTACCATAAAGTTGATATATCAACACAACAAAGGAAAACTAAACAGAGCACTGTGTTAACTCAAAAAAATGCAATACATACCTTGTAGCTCCCAAACCTTCAGCGGTTCCATGTTGTCAGTAGTTCCAATTAGATGTTCTTTAAACTCTTTCAGATTATTTTTCAAATCAGGATGCATTTGTCTACAATAAAACATTTTTTTAACAAACAGCAAAATCAATGACATCCATCAATGTTTGCTTTTATCCACAGTATGTCTCACAGCTAATACTGTATCTTAAGGGTAACAAGCAAGAATTAAAATTAATTCATTCTTTAAAAAAAAAAGAGGATTTGAGGTGAGAAGAGGTGACTTCTGAGGACTAAAAACCTGTTGATTACAAGGAGTTCAATTGTTTTGTAGTGATCTGTCTCAAACACTGTCACATAAATTTTGATGGAATAAATGAACTCAAAAGATTAAATAGCATTAACACACAATACAGGTAACTGTATAGTTAGTTTACTATAGCATAATGTATACCTAACTGTATATCACGCCACAGATTAACTGTAACTGTACACAGTTCATTGTAAGATATAGGCAAGCCAATGTTGAGAACATATTTTATAAATTAACAGCACTGATAAAATCAAGCTACTGAGCACACAAATCACTAGTCACATCTGCAGAAAAGCATGACGCCCAAAAGCTTGGCTATTTGTTTTAAAACATAATTGGGCAAAGAAGTCTTGAGCGCAAAAACTTCAGCCTGCTACAAGACACCCTCGAACATCAAACAATCTCCATTAAATTTCTAAAGGTTCTTCTGCTAGAAATATCGAACAAGAAGCAAAAAGCAGCTAAACCCCAGACATCTAAAGCACTAGAACTTTAAGTTCTGTAATATTTCATATTTTAGATATTAAGAAGTTTCACAAAGAATCCTTCTCTCCTTATTTTTTAGTTGTTGAACGATATTAGCTGTTATTCTCTACAGAAAAAGAAAAATTTCACTGAAGACAACTGTTGTTCTGGAACTAAAATATAATCCAGGTTCCTCAAAGAAAGAATACTCAGCTGAAAAGGGAACCAAAGACAGAAAATTCCTTTTTTCCTTACTTGTAACATAGACCTGGTTCAACTTCGAGAACCAAATGTAGAAGTTACAATTAATCAACTCACTTTAATTTGCCAAAGAGAAATCCTTGGACATCACCTTCCTCCTCCTCCTCCTCCTCTTCCTCTTCTTTGGTGTCATTTGCTCCTGAAAACATAGCACATGTAGACAATATATATCAAGAAAGTTACTGATGTGTTATGTTCTCAAGAATTATGAAGTGGTTAGAAGAAACATACAATGAAAAAGTTGTCGTTCCCAGATGTAATTTCAATTAGATTTATATTTATGCCATCAGATTTTGGCATCAGAATGAATCACTTCACAGAACTTAATAACATTCAAATATAATTCATTCAATGGTTACATTTTTTATATAAATAAAATTGATATGGCTAAATAGTTCACTTCCCAAAATAGCCATTTCTCAGTTTGATTAAATGGTAAGGTATAACTCTTACCAGCCAACTACTACCAAACTTATCCTTGAAAACCATGATGACTTTAAAGCGCCTGAATCTCCAGCTAGCATTTGATGTAACTCAGAGATCAGTTTCTTTTCCTTAAAAAAACTAAACCATTTTTGGAGTGGCTCAAAGGCTATTAAGCATTAGTCTTACCACAAGAGAGCTAAATAACTTCCTTTGTATCTTGTAAATCTCCACACAAAGCAACTTCTCTGTGTCAGAATGCTATAGCTACTACTTTCTGAGATACATGTCTCATTTCAACACGTAACATACACTGGCAACAAATTCTAAGATAGAGCACATCTTTACTACAGAAGATTGTGAAAGTATTTCCACATAAATTCGGAAAACACCTCAATCCTGAAACACTAATATGTAGATATTGTAATAATTAGCATATTAGAGAGTCCAATAAGCAAAGTAATTGAAGAACAAAGGTTAAACAATCTTACACTTATTGAAAGGAAGAACGAGTTACATTTTGAAGAGCCACAGAATACAGAGGTTAAATATCCAACTATATCCTCAGCAGAGTTGTTTACAAATGCTCACGTATGTTTTGATATCTTAGTTCCTTACACCTGAGACTTTCTTCTGTAAAAAGAAATTAAGTAAAACCTTCAAAACATTACTGATTTTATAACTGAAGATTATAATACATTTCGGTAGTATCTCCATTAAAATATCATCAATAAAAAACCCCAACAACATACCTTTAACCTGTGTGTCATCTACTGCTTTGTATTCTGTGCTTTTTATCGCAAGTTCTACACCATATCCAGATAAATACATTTTTCTGGAACTTGGTTTCTGTTTGAGATATTATTTTAACAGAACACAAAATATAACTTAAAAAACTGTATTTACAGGAGATTAACAATATCTAATGCTATAACTTTAAAATGTTATTATAGTCATAACATAAATTCATCTTTCAATTTATGATTGAAAGTACAAAATACTACACCAAACAAATTATAAGTCATGTAAGGCATATTGACAGCCCATTGAGAAGGTGTGTAGCAAAACTAAGGACTTCCTTTATGTCCTGCAGACCACAAAGGCTGTGTCAAATTGTAGTCTTTTCACATAGCCTTAGGAGGAGAACTGGAACAGGCAGCGTTGGTAGCACCCTATACAATTACTGATACTTTACAACTCACATTTTAAACTGTTTTTAATTGCTTTGTAATTTTGCCAGACTTCAGCATGTTAGGAGAAAATTCTCTATTTCTGCATCAGGCTGATTATTTTGAAGAGTTTTGATGAAAGAGTTAATCAAGGGAAGCACAGTCTGAAGAGAGAAAAAGTGCAGGATGAAAAACAATAGGCATGGGGGACCATGGTGCATAAGCCGGTGGGAGCTACAGAAACTGTCGGTATTTAACTGAAATAAGAGTGCATAAAAGAACATAAAGTTCAGTAAAAACTATGCTGCACACAACTTAGAATTTAAGACTGGTTTCCTCAAATTCTCTATTTCATTACTGTGAGCAAACAGCTCAGTCATCTGCAAACTATGGATCTCATCTCCCTGAAATGCCCGGCATACACAAATCACAGTAACCTCTCACTCCATTAGATTATTCTGGTATTAGCCACACTGTAAGAGCTGTACTTTGAATATAAATTACAAAAACCTTCCAATAGCCAAAACTGGGGACAATATAGTTCCACGTGCTGGTATTTGTCTTGTTTTGTTGCAGGGAAGAAGTTAAGAAAAGCATTCAGAAACACTACGGTTAAAATACTGACATTGTGGAATGCAAGCATCAAAAAACTGGTCAATGATGTTGACTGTGATATCCCATGTCACTGTACTGCAATGAACACACAAGATTATACTGAGAATATAAAAAATTTTAAAGAATTATTTGGCAACATTTTTTCTATTCTACTTCCAGTTTTTCTAATCCTTGTTACTAATATGCTCAGTCTGCTGCACAAAGATTCACCCAAGATCTTTGTACAACACACAACCAAAAAAGAGATTTCGAGGTCAATCAGTGATGCAAACAGTGCTTGCATGCAGCATTAGATAATATTATCGTGCTTTCCCAGCTTCAAAGTTTGTATTAGGTGAATAATTTCACCTACAAAGTTTTAAAATTAGAACCTATATTGCACATGATTTAGGCTAATGCAAAAATAAACGTAGAAAATGTGTTTTGTCAAAAAGCAAGTAAAATAAAGACAGAATAGTAAAAGTTTACTAAATCAATGTTAATTTGAATTGCATACCTGAACATAATGCCGGAGGACATAAACAATTTCCTCCTTTTGCGCCTTCTCAGATAAAATCTTGTGGAATTTGACAAAGTCTTTTGTACCCATTTCTGCATAAAGAACAACCACTGGGACATCCTCTTTGAGAGTTGGGAATTTATGATCTCCCTTAAAAAGGTATGGCCTGGGTCTGGTTTTAAAAACAAATAATTGTGATATTATATATTCAGAAAAGAAATTGAAACAGTAGCAGTTTTTCAATTTTGAAATTAAAAAAAACTAATGGCTTATATGCTAGAAGTATACAAGCCATGTTAAAATTATCACAAGATAATCATGACGGTAGAACACCAAATCTGCAAATTAAAGTCTAAGAAACTGAAAAATCAGCATCAAGTATACATAATTTGAACATAATTTATCAAATCACAACACAAAGAGCAAATGAAAAGCATAGCACTTCGAGGTTTTATGCAACAATCAGTTAAAGCTTAAAGCTTTTAATTTACGTGATGCATTACATCTATTAGGGATGTACATAGCAATCAGTGATAAACAGACTAGCAGAGGGATATTCACTGAAGTTTGAGAACGCTGCTAACACATGTGGAAACTAACTGGGTGACACTTCTTTAACACCATCAAGCTCTGCTAATTTAGCTAACTTTGCAAATTTTGACTGCCTACCTACCCTCATTAAAAGCCATGGTTTGAAAAGTTATGCTTTCTATGCCTGCAATGATTTTTTTAGATGACTGTAAAGCATCTCTTGAATAAAACCTGGGAAAGATGGAAAAGTAACAGAGGATACAATTGAGTAATATAGAGTAATATACTCAAAGTGCTAATTGTTGATGAACACACTTCTTTTTCAAAGTGGCCTTTGCATAGTCACGCTTGAAAGATCAGTACACTCCCTCCAAACCTCTCCAAGCCAAGTTCAGAAACTCTAATCCAACATGCACTACAGAAACATGTGTAGTAGATGCTCATTGAAAAATCTTAGTGGAAAGGTGTGAGCAAAACTCCACATGCCACAGCCTCTGTGATGCAAAGCTTAGGAATATCTTCAATACAAAATCACAATAATTTACACTGCAAAGGACCTTTGGAGGTCATCTGCCCCAAATGTCATCAGAGGGACAAGGTGGACAAAGTAGGTGTCATCACGGAGGCTGCAACAACTCTTGAATGAGTAAGCTCTGTCCAAGAACAGATCCAGATTTGCCCCAAAGAAAGCATACATATGAGATGTGATTTGTGCAACTTCATTCTTATATCCACACAGACAAGAACTGCCAGTCATTTACAGAGAGTTCAAAACCTTAATCAAGTGAGCTTCTCTTTTCTTAGTCACCTAGGTATAGCAGAAGAATGACTCCTGTTCTCAAAAGGTAGTGCTGCCATGTCTTTCGTGAACAGACAGTCTCAAAGGAAGCATTTTATACTATAATGAACATGCTTCACTAAAAAAAAATAAGTGCTGCAGTGAAGTAACACTGCATAGGGTCCTTGGATTGGAGAATTAAAGCGTTCAGCTCTTGTAAATCCAAGATGAGCCTCCATTCTCTGTTTCTCTTCAACACTGAATAGTAGTGAGAAGGAATTGATTCTCTTGCTCCTAGAGCTGAAAGCTAATTAATTTCCTGCCATAAGAGTCTTATGAGACTGCCTGAAAGGGAAGGAACAGCAGTTGGGCAGACAAAAAAAGGATAAAAAATACATGGATGTGGTGTTCAGCACTTGCTAACCAGTTACTAGGGTAGTACAGGCAACTATACGCTTGCCTAGATAGTTGCCAAGATGGGATGCAGGAGGAATGCGATGGACAGAAGACAGCAGACACACATACTGACAAACCTTCTAAGCCACTGATTGTTTTGAGCAAAACGTGACTCCTGTCGATGCTTCTGCTCTTGGCAGCGACAGCCCCAGAAATCTTAGTGTTGTGGTTTGGACAGTTCACAAGATAAGCAATCTCAACCATATAACCACTGAAGATCTTCCTTTGAAACATCCAGAGCCCTTGAGCATCCCATTGCACTTCCACACAAAATATTTCCACTGAGAGCCATGCAGTCCATTGCAACACAGCTTAAAGTGCAACAGTAGTTGCTGCATAAAGGACTGGATGAAGCAAAACCTTGATCTTGACATGCAGACTGTTCGGGCTCTCTTCAGTCCCAAATGCCTAGAGACTTCCTGGATCTCAGGTTGAGCTAATGGATGTGCACAAAATAACACTGCAGCCTCTTCTTTCTTTTCCAGTAAGACTTGAAACTATCATCTCTAAAACTAGAACATTTCTAGTGTCCTCATCCAATATGGGGAACTTTAGGACACAACGGAAAGCAAAGCTCAAGTTCAGCTTCAGTGGAAAAATCATGACAGAAGACAGAAAAAGAAAACGAAACCGAGGAAAATAGTTTGAAATAAAAAAGGAATCAATAAACCAAAAAGATCTCTTTTTATAAAAGCCACAAAGAATGACTGGTTTAGGGGAACCAACAGTGACACGGCACACTGTCCCATATATTTGTTCACCATGTTAAAAAAGACAGAACAGGAGCACAGCGCTATCCCTGTCACCCCGACTAAACATCTCCAGCACAAATGAAAAGCATCTACTCAGAGTAGTGGAAACAATTACCTGAAGGTGAATATGTTTTTCCCAAAGTCTAGCTCGAGGAACTCTAAATATTTGAATGATGCAACTATTTTTGGGGTGGGGAGAAGGACAGGAAATTTATCAAGATTTTGTCCCTGCTGCTCTGAAGGTTGTAATGTGACTGGTGCACACAAAACTATCCAAAACATGAGAACAATTTAATAGAAAGAGCTTCAGTTTTGTTGTGAGTTCATAAAGTTAATGATTTCTAGAAGTCTAACTCTTTCAATTCTGATTACTTCAAGACTCTATTGTGTAGTACCCTGATCTTCCATAATCTTGCAAATTTGGGGACAGTATCTCCAGAAAGGAAAACATGCTGAATCCAGTTAACTGCTTTAGAAAAGTATATTCAGACATTGTGACAAAACGTTAAGGTCTCATGATGCCTTAGTACATGACCAGAAGAATTCAACATCATTTTAAAAGCCAAAATACAGTACAAATGATTTATGTAAGAAATTAAGAGACATTTGTTAGGCAGAATGTAATAGTTTAAAAAATGGGAAATTGCAAACTAGACAGTGAAGAGTTTTTGCGAAAATCTTGGCTATTGAGTAAGTAAAAGACAATGATTTAGTTGGCTGTATTAATGGACTTAGAAAATACCATAAATCACAGATGTAGAACACAAAATTGTTTTCAGAAACAAGCATCCCCGAAGAGATTAATTTATATGTTTTCAGAGTTTTTTTCCAATTTATATTTGATAGAAAGCAAAATCCAAGAAACATGCCCTACTAAATCACCTTTCAGCTCTACATATTTCCATGAAGTGGTTGAGAGCATGGACCTTAAATTATATTAGGGTGACCTTGACCATTGCAGGAAAACAAACAAACAAATGTTACATACAGGTCTTGAAAAAATACAAATAAATTAGAGAGTAAACATTTTGCTTTCATTATTTTGTTATCATTTGTTATTTTGACAGGTTCTATGTATTTTACTGCATGGCCTAAATTTGTTTCAGACTGCTGCCAGCTTCCACAGGACAAAGCCTGCAGAAAGGCTTGATAGGTGAGGAAAGGTTATGCCAGCTGAGGTAGACTCCTCTTCTACTCCTGTGCCAAGCCCTTACAATTCAGAAAACCTCAAACGCAGAGGCACTGACTATGTAAGAAAGGCCTGTCAGCAGAAGTACTGTCTCAGATGCATTAAATGTTACGTTTGTATAGAAAGTACACTGTAACTTAAATTTGACTATCCCATACCAAAAAAGGAAAAAAATACAAAATTATCCATGTGATTAGAGGAGCAAAGCTCTATGATTTTATTTTAAAACCCTGCTTTGATTCATTATTCATGAATTCTCACAACAGTAAGTGTTTAAAATATTTCAAACCCCAAAGTTACTCTTTTAAAATAACATTGTTTAAATGAGTATGTCTTCAAATACAAGTAAATAGAGATTTATAGGCTTGGCATTATCAAGTAAGTAGAACATGAAATTTCAAAATGCTACAAGTATATATGCAATAAATGCATTTTCCTCTTCAGTAATCTATTTTTCCTCTTAAAACAGATCATTACTTTTACCTCTTAGTAGCCTTCTTCAGAAGCTTTTTTATTTCATTAGTCTTACAGGTGTGCTTCCCATGGATAACCACAAATGCACTGCAGCCTGCTGGTGGAGGTTCATCAGCTGCAATCTAATATTTCAACAATTATACTCAACCAGAATGCTTTGATTGCACTTCAACTTAAACTCACATCTCTTTGATTAAAATAACTCAACAGCTGTCATTGAGTTGTGTTTCTAATTAAGACCATTCAAAATTGGGTACATGTGAAAAAAGTAATGGGAAATATAAGGAGATTAAGACCTTATAACCTTTGTGAGATGCAGTCTATCAAACGCAGCCATACTCCAGAAAATCAAGTCCATTTATGTTCTGTAAAGTCAGGGCTGAGAAATCTCAGCTGAAGTCACAGCCTGTACTCTTGAGATATTTTTAATTTTAGTTGCTATCAGCAATCATGTAAATGTACAAAGATTTGACTGCTAACCAATAAATCCCAAACAATTAATGTCAATTTTTGGTTCTCTCTCCTTCCCACCCCTCCACCCTTTTTTTTTTTAAACTCTATTCGGCTATTCCCATATAAAGTGGGAATCATATGACTGCATGTCAGTAACTCTGGATTCACAAGCTGAAGATAAAAATGAAAAAATACGAGTCTGAGATGATGATATTCCTCCAGAGAACACTTGCAAAAACCCCTAACTTTATTACAGCTTATTACCTTTCAGAAACATGGATTTCTCACTTCATCTTGAAGGTGGCATTGCTAAAAGCAGGAGGAGCAATTTTAGGCTAGAAGCACAGTGAATTTATGTTCTCCCACTTTTTCATTAACAAATCAGGTATTTGACTATTGTATCTTTCAACTTTTCAAATACTGAAATAATGAGAGAGATGAGAAGTCCACTAAATAAAAAATATTAATGACTTGAAACTACAGGAAATTTCCTGCTTTGTGAATGTCTGAATTCCCATAGGATTATTTAAAGCAATGCAAAAAAAACACCCCATAACCTGAGTTTTAAAAATGAACAATTCCAAAAATTCTGACCTGAAAATAATGCTATCCATACAATTAAACATGAATATTTGTTCCTGTCAATATAACCAGCTCATAAAGCATCATCTTCATAAATGGGTCATGTTTGATACCAAATAATGTCAGCTTATGTTTTACTGAACTGTAATAACGAACATTCTTTACTGTGCAGCCAAAATACCATGTAAAATCATGTACCAAATATATCAGACAATAGTCACCTGCTGAAACATCTGAACAGTTGGAGAATATGCCCGTATGGAAAGTGCAAACTTCAGGAGATTGATTTGCAAATTGGATAAAAATTGTCCTGCTTTCTTCAAGATTAAATTGTAATAGGAATGCTCTGAATCTGTTGAAGAAAAAAAAGACAAACTTTTAGTATTTAGCCATAAAGGATGTGGCATATCTACATAATAAGCAAATACTATGTTAGTGCTGTCTGACAGTTCCAAAGTCTTGAATGTTGTCCACTGATAATCGTTTTCTTTACTACCAATTCTAAAGGCCTAATGCAACTTAAATACAACAAAAGTGAGTCCAATAGCACAAATTAGCATCTAAATAATTTTCAGCGATATAAAAATCCACTCTAGACAATAATGTCTCTCTGCAGACTCATAGGGCAAGTCTTGAATAGAGCTTATTCATTTATTTCTATTTGTCAAGCCTATGCTAGCCTTTTAACTTAAATTTTGAACATTACCTACTTTGAACCAGCATTATTTTACATATTATTTCCTCACATTTAGTCCTGGAACACTCCAACCATGCAACTAACATAAATAACAATCTTCTAAACGTGACATTCTTTGGAATACTCTAACATGTCCAGTTTCTTCCTTGAAGATACACGATAAAAGTATGAGAATGGATGCAACATGTGAAGTGGCTTCCACCCTCTCTGCATATCTTGCCTTCTCAAGGCCAAAATTAGGACTCCGAGTAATAGGGAAGGTGGACAGTGTCTGGCAATGACAGAATGGATAATAAAGAACATAGGTTGGAAACAATTAACATTCTTTTCTTGTTCTAGAGGCATATTCAAGTGAATATTCTCTTTCCGTTCTTGGACTGTGAGGCAAAGAAGTCTAATTAGAAAGAGGTTGTAATACTGTTTTATCAAGTTGTGAAAATGACCTGTATCTGTTTAAGGAATAATGCTCACCAAAATTTTAAATCAGGCTGTGTGCATTGCACTATATGATATTCTTGAACACAAACAAACTAGAGTTAGAGAACCAAAGCTGTGACCATACCTAGCATTGTACACCATCCCTGTTCCAGCAGTTGCTCTTCCACAGGAGGAACAGCTGAAACATATGTGAAGCAGTCTAGAATTGCCAATTTATGCCCCCGGCCCCCCCCCCCCCCAAAAAAAAAAAATCTATGTAGTCATCATGTATTTTACTTACATTGACAGATGTAAACTGCAGTGATTCAAGATTTTTTTCACATGTACTTGAAACATTGTACTAGAAAGGTGAAAATTTGCAGCAAAGGCAAAGTGAGTTGTGGGAAGGAACCATTCTAGCTGCCCGGCTTGAAATTATTTGTGTTCTTAGGTCAACACCTTATTTTAAAGGTGCTCTTGCTGTGAAAGTGAAATGATCGTCCCAGTAGGAAACCCCTTCAGGAGTCCAAAATGGCACCAAATTTTTACACAGTGTGAAAATCATCTCACATGATTTAACCTGCCAGATATTACCTGCCTTAGCTGCCGCACATCTCCAAAGTACTCATAGCAAGTGATGAGAGCAGCAATCAAAATGCCAATCCTTCACCACAGCCTAGGTTCCAGCAAAACACTTGAACACATACAACAGCCCTGCAGGCCATAGTTTTGGAAATAACTAACTGCTAAACTATTAAATAAGTAACTAACTACTCCCAGCAGTTCTGTACACAATTTTCATAACTAAGCACTTCCTATCCTCTCACTTTCCTCTTTACAACCCCTAAACTTCTTCTGTTCTTAAAGCCCCTAGGATCTCCTTACTGCCTTTTCCTCCTTCTTAAAACTTATTATTCAGAAAGGCTGAGTTTGCCGTAATTCACTAAGAAAAAAAAAAAATCTAAGATTACTAAAGGGTATGATTTGCATTTCTAGAAAGCTGCCTTCCCATAAATTCTATAGGATCATTACTGGTCTAACAGTAAATCCAAAGGATTAAAAAAATATCTCTTACATGTTTTCTAAACCTACACACATCCCTGGCAGAACTCAAATGAGACAAATTTGACTTCACATGTTCCAAGCAGCGAATGTAAAAAATCCAGAAGTGGCTAATACTTCCAGATTGAAACATCTTTCCAGAACTATACTTTCAAATTTTCTTCAAATTATCTCCACAAAACCAAAAATTCAATCTGAAATTTCTGCCTCTCCACTCAGCCCCAAATAACATCCCATCGAACACAATGAAGAGTTATTAAATATACAATTCTAAAGATACTACCTCAATAAAACATTTTTACCACAAGTCTTTAAATTATTTCACTTGAAAATTCCAGCTGTGCTTTCACTGCTGTATATAAAACAGCTGACATTTTTGCTCTGGAAGATGATTAAGACAATGACGATTTTCATGAGTGAAGTGAGGAAAAAAAAAGGATAATTTATCATGGGCCTTCAAAAATGATTGTATAACATATCGACAAGGTTACATTTATCAAATCTTGCATCCACTCCTACTACTTCAACTTATATTAACACTGCTGGCTTCATTCAGACTACAACTGTACTTTAAACTTCAGCCAGGTAAATTAATCCACATCAAACGCTATACGATCCACCTGATGCAAAAACATTTTTTTAAAGTTTATTACATACAGAACTATGGTTTCAGTTTTGCAAATTCTTTTCACATACTATTTGCTCCTTGAAACTTGGTAACTACTTGCCCTCCAGGCACATTTTAACACTGCACTCTACGCCAAAGAGCAGAAGTCATAATAAATTTCTTAGGATGTTACAGGGAACCATGGAGAAACAGATGTTTCTTATCATAAAACGCTGCACGATAGCATAATACCACTAAATTCATTAACAAAGTTGATTTAAAAGTAAATGAATGAGACAACATTAATAGCATATTGCTTGAGATCTCAGACATCTGAACACACGTGTATGAGCTACATATCTGTAAACTTCCGTTGTAGCAAAGAGAGCGCGCCTGGCAGCCAGCAAAACCTGAAAAGCTATTTAGCTCACTCTAAAGATGCCTAAATTTGTCAGCTGAACAGCTCTCAGCTCCCGTAGACAAACTGATTAGATTGACTACGACAAGAACTGAACAGCCAGCTAAGCAGACTCGTATTTAAACATCGACATTTACTATCCATAACCTACAGCAGTATCTCACATCACAGGTAGATGAAAAATAATTAAAGGGGGATGACAAGAATGGTCACGAAAAGAAAGGAAAAGTCTGTATCACAGCTCCTCAGATCCCATGCACACACAGCACAAAATTAATCTGAATATACACTGGTGGCCCGCAGGAGAATTCAAAGTACTCAGGCACAGAAGGCAGGGAGAATAAACATAAGGGACATAATTAATCAGAAGAGCACAGGGTGCTGGGATCATTTATTTTGAGGGATGGAAGTATGGGGATTGTTCCAACCGCATAGATGTCTGTATCTATAGATAAGCTACAGAATTAGAGATCCCAGGAAACAGCAGTCCAAGCAATCACTGGTCAGTCAAATCCCTATGACTTTCAAGCAAGATGCTAGTAGAGAGGGAATATTTTATTTTATTGCATGATTATTATAGAAGTGCCATGCTTGCAAAACTGCTTCCTCTTGAATCTTTAAGGTTAATACGTATGTAAAAAATACTTAGCTAATTTAGTTGTGAATAATGTATAGTCTTCTAGATTACAACAAATAATTTCCATGATTGCTGTTTATATGTAATATACTGTTATATTTTTTTCAGAGAAAATAGTTTCCCTATTAATATGTTTGTGCATTTGGGTTTTTTTTATTAAATATTTATTTAAGAGAATGCTGAAAATTCAATATATAAACTGAACCACTTGGGAAGACAGTAAACGCCCAGGTTATAATTAGTCAGCAGGGAACTGGCCACTTACCTTCATTGTGTTCGTAACTAAACCTTTTGAGATATAAAAGCAGCAGCAAGTTTAAATGCAATCTTCAGTGTTTTGTAAATGTGCTGGTTTTAATACGAAATTTTGCAACTTTGATTTCTTTAACATACATGCATTCCAGAATAGCATCATCTGCGTTTCCCAACCTTCCACGAGCCCAGGAGCAAGTATATAGCATATTAAGTAGACATACACAATGTTGTCCATGCTACCTGAAGACCTCAGTCTAATTCAATATAGCGTATCCCATCATTAACTTTTTGATGGTTTTCATAGGTATAATCTCAATGATGCCCAAGTTGATTTGAGTTCGTATTAAAGAAAAAGTTAAAACAATGAAACACATCAGACTACTTTACCAAATTCCACACACATTGTTCCTACCAAATCCATTAAATTGCTACATACATCATAAACAGACCATTACTAGACCTAATTTGCTAAGACTGAATATTTTAAATGAGCAAGTTAACAACAGATGTTTATTTGATTATTCTAAATTTAAAATAGTAAGTTTTGAGAATTGATAAGCAACGAATGAGGAATCATCCAAGGGATGACTGAAAAGAAAAATAAGCCACCATACTTGATTTTTTAAGTTGCCTTTTAGGTTTAATACTTCACGACTCTTCCGAAATACTCAACAGGTTGAGATACAAATTTATTATCTGATTCCCAGAAAAATCCAGTTTTTCAGCTTCAAGTCTATTAATTCTTTACCTTCTATGAAAATGTTTCCATTTAAAACCCACAATGCTTTTATTTCCCAGTTATCCATCCTATCTACTCTTGATATCATCCAGAGCAGAACTGAAGAGTCAATCACCCCAATCAATCTTTTTTAAGGCAGATCCTTTAATTTGCTCAAGCAGTTATTGTTACTTCAGTCTTAATGCATCATTGTCCTGGTTTTGGCTGGGAAAGAGTTAATTTTCTTCCTAGTAGTAAGTATAGTGCTGTGTTTTGGATTTAGTATGAGAATAATGTTGGTAGCACATTGATGTTTCAGTTGTTGCTACGTACAGGTTATACTGAATCAAGGACTTTCCAGCTTCCCATGCTCTGCCAGTAAGGAAGTGCACAAGCATCTGGGAGGGAGCACAGCCAGGACAGCTGTCCCAAACTGGCCAAAGGGGTATTCCATACCATATCGCATCATGCTTAGTATATAAACTGGGGGAAGTTAGCTGGGGGGCCATTGCTCAGGAACTTGGTCAGTGGGTGGTGAGCAATTGCATTATGCTTCACTTGTTTTGTATATTCTATTATTATTACCATTGTTGTTATTTTTCCTTTCCTTTTCTGTCCTATTAAACTGTCTTAATGTCAGCCCACAAATTTTACTTTTTTTTTCATCCAATTCTCTCTCCCATCCCACTGGGGGCAGGAAGAGTGAGCAGACAGCTGTGTGGCCTTTAGCTACCTGTCAGGTTAAACCACAATAATCATGAACATCCCTCTACATCAACATACCTTGACATGCCCATTCCACACCATCCAGAGAGCCACCTTCTCCTCAGAAGTATCCTATTACACAGCTCTCAGTAACTGCGCCACTCCATCCTTTCTGTATCAGTATTCTTCACTCTAGCTGATGTAGATGTAGACATCTACTCTATTGTAGATGTCTAAGGCAGACTTTCCTACTGAAAGTAGCTTAACTATTGCTGGATATATATGGATACTCATAGCATTTCTATCTCACACTTAGTATGCTGACTTCAGTGCAACACTCTTAAGTTGGAAGAATCAATAAAGATGTGATTTTGTCATAAAATAACCACTTTCTTTTCCTCTAAAACTGAATCTTTCCTTCTCAGCCTGTTCATAAAGAGCTTTGGTTTGTTTGTATACTACTACCCTAACTATGAACTGACTTTTAGGAGAACCACTAGGTGCCAGAAGAACTTTAAGTTTTCCTGCATTATAAACATAGAAGTTTGTTGGCCATAATGATAAATATACACATCAATTGCTCAATTGACATGGTTTAGCCCAGTCAGCAACTAAATGCCACACAACTGCTTGCTCACCCTCCCTCACCCCTGATGAATGGGGAAGAGAATTAAAGGGGAAAAGGGAAGGAGACCTGTGGGTTGATATAATAAAATTATTATTAATAATAATAATAATAATAATAATAATAATAATAATAACAACAACAACGGATAGATATAGATATACAATGTATACAAACAAGTGATGCCCAGTGTAATTGCTTACCACTCAGTGACCAACACCTGTCCTGTCCCGGAAAATAATCCTGAAATAGGTAAGTCACAACACTGCAATCGCAGACAAGCGAGAGGCCCAAAAAGAGAATGAGAGACAGACAGCACTCTAAGAGACTGAGCATCCCCAGAAGAGCAAGAGCTTCCTCCTGATCAACCCTCATCTATATACCAGGCATGATGTTGCATTATATGGAATATTTCATTGGCCAATTGGCCCTCAATTCTAAGTGTAAGTTCAAATCGTAAGAGGAGTTGTGAGCCCTTTGTCCTGGCCATGGTCCCCCTCAGCCTGTTGTGCTCCTGCACACTGGCAAAACATGGGAAGCTGAAAGGTCTTGATGGCTCAGTATCAACCATGAACATCAGTATGCTATCAATATTCTTCTCATAATGAATCCCAGGCTAAAACCATAACACAGAGCTCTTCTAGCTGCTAAAAAGAGAAAATAACTTTGTCTCTGTCAAAACCAGGACTTTAATACGCTTAAAGTAACATTTTAGTACATTCTCAAGGCTCCCCACTACCAGCATCTAATGTTTCATTGGCAAGATAGGCCATGCAGATCATCCTATTGGTGGCAATTTATTTATTCTCAATCACGCAGAGTTTAACCAGGTGAAGTAGACAAAGTATGTAGCTAACAGCTAATTTCAACAGACATCTGTGACACTAATAATAAATGTCACTAAAGCTTCAAATTCCTTAGAAAGCTGGTTCAAGCAAGCAGACAAGACCCAGCTGATAAAAAAAATGACATTTTATCTAATACATCAGTCTTGTCTCAAGGCAGTATCAGCTGCATCTAAACAACTCCTTGAAAAAAAAAAATTCAAGGTAGAAGTGATTTCTGGAGGTCACCTCATTCAAACTTTTACTTAGAGGAGATCTAATTCCAACAGGCTGCTCAGGGCCTCATGCAGCAGAGTTTTGACTATCTCCAAGAATGGAGATTCCACATCCTCCTGAAGCAGCCTGTTCCAGTGTCTACCCAACCCCATGGCAGAAACATTTTTCCCTAGTACCCAACTAAAATTTCCACGTTTCAACTTGTGCCCATTGCTTTTCTTTTTTTTTTTTTTTTAATATTACTGTCTACCTTCAGGAAGAGTCTGGTTCTGTCTTCTCTATAACTTTCTATTAGGAAGTTGAAGATACAAAGACTCTTCCTCAGGTTGAATAAAACCCAATTCTCTCAGACTTTCCTCAGAAGCCTGCTCCAGTTCCCTAACCATTTTGGTGATCCTCTCCTAGACTTCCTCCAGTATGTCTTGTCTTTTAACGAGGAGCCTCAACCTGGGCCTAGTACTCCAGACGTGGTCTACAAGTGCCACACACAACGAAATAATCACTTTTCTTGACCTGCTGGCTACACTCGTGCTGATGCAGCCTAGCATGTAGCTGGCTTTCTCAGGCATAAGAATTTAATGCAACTCCCTGTTGACGAGAATCCCCTGGTCTGCTTCTCGAAAACCACTTTCTAGTCAGTCAGTGCCCAGGTTGTACTGGTGCTGAGATTATTCCAACCCATGTGCAGGAGTCTGTAAAGCACTTTAGCTGAACTTCCCAGGCCTGTCTCTCCAGCCTGCCAAGGCCCCGCTAATGGCAGCCCTAGCCTCCAGCTCCTCAACTTCTCCCAGTTTTGTCATTCACAACCTTGTGGAGGCTGTAACCCATGCCACTGTCCTATGCACTGACAAAGACCTTAAAACAGCATTAGTCAGAAGTCAAATTCTGCACCTACTTCCACATCCACACGCCCTTACACAGAAAGGCTCTGAGCAGCATTCATGACCTAGGCCTACTGTTCTCAGTCATTCTCTCTGGTTTTGTTTATACTTCTGACCTCAGACCATTCCCATTTTCATCATTTCACAGTAATTTTTTTTTTTTTACCTCTTCAGTTGATATTCCATAACTATAATCACAGTTCCTTGTACACCTTCTGCTTCTACTATATCCTGC
Source organism: Tauraco erythrolophus (assembly GCF_009769465.1). Lineage (NCBI taxonomy): Eukaryota > Metazoa > Chordata > Aves > Musophagiformes > Musophagidae > Tauraco > Tauraco erythrolophus. Next base: position 77,601,091 of record NC_141465.1, on the reverse strand, counting down.
CCAAAGAAATGAAGAGGAAAATACTGGGATACAGTAAAGTAGAACATCATGTTTTTACTCAACACAAAAGGGCATCATGGAATCATAAGCAGTAAAATGTTGTTTACCATGCAGGTCCTTGTTCCTTTCCTAGTGATTTGTTAAGTCTATTAGTGGCTTTCGGCATTGCTGAACACTCCAATAACATTCTCACTGACCTATCCACACGGACACCACAATCTTTTTGACTTGCATTTAGTCAGTCATCATCGTTGAAGTGTGTGGTTTCTCAAGTTCTCCCTCCCATACGCAGCATTTTTCACATAACAAGGACTCATTCCTGTCATCTTACTGCCATTTCTTGCATGATCTTTCTAAAACTTGTTAGCTTTTGCCTATTAAACTAACATTAAATTTACCCGAAGTCTCTTCTAGTAGTAGTGTTACGTCCTCATACTCATGCCTAAAGAACTGTACTATTCTGAAGTAAAGAGCAACACGAAACAGCTCTACCTCGTTTTGAATCTTTTTTCATCTTGTTTATCTATTGACCTACCAAGTAGGTCTAATATTGACCAACCTGTTGTACAGCCTGTAAAGTTTCCAAATTTTTCATTACCATGCTCTCCAAGGTGTTTTCTGGGTGGCTCGCTTATATGCTTTGTTTGCTGGATTTTATGCTTTGTTCTTCGCTCTGAACTTCTAACAACTTAACGTTCTTTTGTCTAATCATGCAAGTTTTTTTTAATCCTATTTTGACAGTGATAAACTTTTATTCTAAAACACCAGTGTTGCTCCTGGAAAATAGTCTCTATGCCATCTACAACTATTAAACCTTTTTTGGTCATTCCTCTCATGTTTTTCCCTTTAGCTAGCACTCTCATTTCAGTCATTTGTGGGATTCTCTCCTCCTACAAACATCCATCTTACACAAAACATGAAGGCTGAATATGCTATAAGCTCCTGCAGAGTCACGTAAGAAAGCAGGTATCTTTAATCTTTACGCTTCTGTTCCATATCGTAACAGCAGCTCAGTCCATCCCATCCTCCTTGCTTTTAGAACTCCTCTATAGGTGGAAGCCCAAAGGGAAAAAAAATCACAGAATCACAGAATGTTAGGAATTGGAAGGGACCTCAAAGGATCATCTAGTCCAATCCCCTGCCAGAGCAGGACCACCTAGATCAGATCACACAAGAACGCGTCCAGGCGGGTTTTGAACATCTCCATAGAAGGAGATTCCACAACCTCTCTGGGCAGCCTGCAGGATGACCATGAGCCAGCAATGTGCCCTTGAGGCCAAGGCGGCCAATAGCATCCTGGGGGGTATTAGAAGGGGTGTGGTTAGTAGGTTGAGAGAGGTTCTTCTCCCCCTCTACTCTGCCCTGGTGAGGCCGCATCTGGGAAAAAATGCTACAACTTTCTGAAAGAAAACTACCCAGTAAGCAGTAGTGGAAGAATTAGGCTTTACCTGACTGCATATAGTTAATTTGTTAGCTTGATGTTTAGAAGCTAAATACAGTGCAAGATACTACATTAAAACGAGCATGCGGTTTAACTTACCTCCTTGCTTGTAGACTGTTAATTCTCGTACCGTTTCCAAGAACTGCCAAAACTTCTCATTACCATCTTCTGCAATAAATTCACTGTTTAAAAATAAAAATTATTTGTCCATAGGTTGACTTTGTCCAAAGATGCACCACAGTAAAAAATCTTCAGTTGTGTAAAATAACAAAATATCCAGCAAAAACAAATTATTAAGTACACAATGACCATCTAACATCTCTGTAGCATAAAATGCTGAACAGTGGTATAGTTTGGATTAAAAAAAAAATTGAACAAAATAATACTACCAATCTGAGCACAATAATCAGAGCCGTAAAGCAAACAGACTATTCTCTGATACAGAAATAAACACAATTTTCCACTTTTTTTTTCATACACTCTGTCAGGTTACAGTTTTTAATTAAAATATAGGCTTTGATTGATGACAATGTCTACTTTGCTATGCAGGGGAGGTCTCCAATCTCTGGAACACTTTCAAAGATGCATTAATCCTTACAAAGCATAAAAGATAAGTTTTGCTTTATTCCAAATACCATTCTTCCATTTACCGGTAACACTTTGTAGTTTTGTCATTTTTTCTTAAGGGAACATCAGTTGCTTTTCCAGCCCCTCCCTTATGTCTGCCAAAAAGATCTACTTGCTAGCATAAGTGCATTGGTTTTTAATCTTTACTTGGGAAGTTTGCCACTGCTTTGATTACAGAAGCTTGCAATTCTCCCTTTCACAGGAGCTCTCCAAACAGCTACAAATAAGTTTAAAAACAAAGCAAACAAAAAAGATTTTAAACCAAACTGGCAGGGGAGCCACAAACACGTTACACTGGAAAGCATCTTCACTTCCTATTTTAAAGTTACGACTACAAGTTAACAACACCTTTTTTAAAAAGACATGTTTTACTACCGTAGCTTCACATCGTCACTAATACCTTTATACAGAATTATTTAATTCACGAGTGAAAGTAAACTAATTAGGGTGAGAGGAAGAGACACTGTTACTCAGTAGTAGGCAGGGATTGTGCCGATTGACTCTTTGCATCTCAATGAAATGAGGAGGTTAAAGGCAAACCAGTTCGAATAGCACGCGTAAAACGCGGGAAAGCCTGTCAGCCCTATCCGTAACATTTTACGACGGGAGAAAGCAGTTAAGCCTTATACCCAAGGAGTGCTTTCATATCCTCCCGAAGAGAGGAAGCGAGAAGCGCAGCCACCCCTTTCTGACAGCCCACCTTCCCTCTCGGGCCGCACGGCGGAGAGAAGAAAGGAGCCCTTCCCTCCGCCTGGCCCCTCGGGAGACAGCCCGGGGAGGCACCGCCGCTGCCCCCCGGCCTCCCGCGGCAGCCGAGGAAGGCAGCAGCGGGAAGGAGGAAGAGGCTGCACGAACCTCGCCTCCAGCAGCAGCGGCGTCGCCGGCCACTTCGCCGCCAGCCGGGCTGTCACGGCCCGGGAGGGGGCTGGAGCCTTGCCACAGCGGCACGGCTGAGCACACAGGAGGGCAGCGAGGAGAGCCGGCAGCAGCGACCAGCCCGCCATGAGGAGGCAGGGACGGCGAAGGGCGCTCACAGCTGCCCGACACGGCGCGCACGACCCCCGCCGCCCCTTCCGCCTCGGCGTGCGCGCGCCCGCCGGCCCACACCGCCTCTGCCAATCAGGGGCTGCCCCAGCTCGCGCGGTGACACGCGGCGCTGGGGGCGGGGCGCGGGCGGCAGGCTGGCCGCGAACGGGGCGGGGCGCCGCGCGGCTCGCGCCCCCGCGCAAGCGCGGTGTTCGCGCCGCCTGCCTGGGGCGCCGTCCCGTCCGCGCCTTGCGAGGGTGCGGGAGTGTGTCTGGTTGTGCTTGGGGCTTTTCCGTTAATTTTTTTTTAGTTCTCGGGTGGCTTTATAAGTGTTATTATTGCGTAGGGTATCTTCGGGTTCCGTTTGCGGGGCTCCGCCGTTCCCTCTGAGCGGTGCGCGCTGCTGGTTACAGCGGCGGTGGCTGCCCGCGGCTGAGGAGAGGCAGGGCGGTGTTATCCCGCAGCCGGGGCGGCAGCTGCCTTCCCTGCCGCTCGCCGAACCTCCCAGTGCCCCTGCTTGTGCCTGGTCCTAGATGGTTGTTCTCCGTCGGCCTTCACCAGGTTAAAAGGAGTAGCTAAAATCTTACTAAGTGTGAGCAGCTTCACACAATGTACGTAAATTCATATATAGTGGTTGCTGGAAGGGGCAAGTACTTAATTCCTTTAATCCCCACCCCCCACCCGGCCAAGTGAAAGTTTTCTAAACCAATTTCTGTATTGAGATGTGGTCTGTTTCCTACCTACATGATTTTTATCTCGATGAACGTGAGCTTTACTAGAACCATGCCTCTCCTTCTACCTAACTCACAGTTTTCAGGCTTGTAGCCTCTCATTTCTTATTTCTCTGTTTTTGGAATCTCAGTAGTTAATTCCACCTCCTCAGCAAAGCTGCTACACTTCCTGTTTTTCCTCAGCTGTATAGCAAAGCTAAAAAAGGCTGTTGCGGGTGCTTCTGCAGCAGTACTGTGGGATGTGAATCCAGAGCTGCGCTGAGTAGTTGTTTATTGGAGGAAGAATCCTCCAGCTGAATTAAAAATAGGGGGTATTGCCTTCTCCAAAACGTGATTTATGGAATATGAAGATGAAACCTGGAACATCTTAGTGCTGCATACACCTCAAGTTATTTTTCTCACAGTCATCTCCTGACAATTTAAAGCTTCCGTGTGGGTGGCAGGAGCCAGTTAGGGCACTAGTCTAGGGAGCAGGCTATGAATTGTGTGGTTTGGCTTGTTAGTGCTTAGGACTGGTCAGTATAACATCATATGTACAAACAAAAGGAATTTGTTTGCCAGGTGTTCTCAAACTATGGTGCAGAAACTCTGCCCAAACAAAATGCCTGTACCTAACATGCTGCTCGGTCTTTATTAATTGAAGGATGATAAAGACATCCCTGAGGGTCATTCCTATGTAAATTCAGCCTAAGGCCTTTGTGTTTGATCTTTTTCGGACTTACTCTTACAAATTTGTGCTATTTCAAGGCCTCTGATAGTTTTCAGGTACCACTGTGATACATCAGTGATGCCAACTTTAAGGTACATCAGTTGATTTAAGTTAACCTTACCTAAGACTGGTCGTGCAGCCCTCGTGTACCTCTGTAGACATAATGAAAACCACAGGAGTATTTCTCTTGGTTTGTGTGTAAGGCCATAAGAAATAAAAAAATTCAGGATCTTTTATATGAAGAAAGGCTATGATATGCTGTCTAAGCAGCTTTTTTCTTTTGTATTGACAGTTCAGAAGCTTCTGCTGCTTACAAGGATGGCATAGCCAGAGTACCGTACGGATCAGTAAGTCTGGGCCCCTTGTGTTTCTGCGCTAGTAACCCATGTATGCGGCCACACTCTTGCATCCCTAGAGTGAAAACACATGCAATGAACTGATAAAAGACACTTCCACCACTCCCTAGCAAAGTTCATAATGTATTTGATGGACTTAGTAGAACTCATGCTACACTTCTTATGCACAGAATATTCGGGCTATAGCTGTTTTATATTGACCATCTACCAAAAAAAACCCCCAACCCCAACAATCCTTCTATGGTTAAAAGAGCAACTAACAAGTTGCTTTTTGCTGTTTCTTCAGCCAAAACTGAAATTTACTAAGTATGTTTCCCATGTATATAGATTTACCACACATTTTTCATAACTCCATGCGATACTATGTATTTGTGATGATGGATGCATCTACCTTACCCTAATCTATCAGTTGCTTTTCTATATACAGTTGTTGTGTTACCTTTTGGTTTATATTGATATTGAAGAAGCTGCTATTGTTGTTCAAATTTGAACTCTTAATAGCTTGTACTTGTTTCATCTTGAGCTGTGGCAATTTATGATTTGCCATGCAAATAAAATTTGTTGGCCCTGTCTATCGAAATACAACTAGCTTTGAATTCAGTGGCAAGATTAAGGGGTAGCTCTGAATCAAAGGCCAGAGAATTAGTCTGTGGTGAACTACAGAAAATAGTCTAGTTTTTCTCTTGAAGAAAAATCCTTTCTGCTTAAATTCAGAGATCTTTGTTAGACAGAAAGTATCTCCCTGTTGAGACATCTCTCCCTCTCTCCCATTTAGGATTATTGTTTTATTGGGTGCCTAAAATTCAGGATCATAGATAGACTAAATGAAGTTGGAAGGGACCTCAGGAGGTCTCTAGTCCAACCTCTTGCTCAGAGCAGGACCAGCTCTGAGGTCCAGTCGAGTCTTGAAAAAATCCAAGGCTGGAACCTGCACAACCTCTCTGGGCAACGTGATCTGTTGCTTAAGGTGCAGTTCTGATTGCTCCTCAGTCAGAAATACAGTGTTGTAACAGAACATCATCTTCCTGTAAAAGTTTTTGCTTATTTATCCATCTTCCCTTTGCTCTGGTACATTTGCTACATTCCAGTCACGAAGAGCCAATACACACTTTTAAAAAAATCTATTCCTCTATATTTGGACAAAGTTAGATTTTAATCTTGTAAGCAGTGTGCAAACCTAGAAGATGGAAAGCAGACTTAATCTTCATTTCCACAGCAGAATTTTATGTAATTAAGTATTCCAAATAACACTTGGCCATTCTTGTACATACATTCCATATATATGTGAGAAAACCCCTTAGTCCTCTGAAACCGTTTTTCAGAAGAACAGAAGAACAATTACAGCAAAATTTTAAAATTATTCTTATCACAGCTGTGCAAATAAGAATTGATTATCATAGCTGTTTCATTGTGAATAGAGGAAGTGATTAATGGATGCTTCTCAGTAAGATGCAAATGTTTTGTAGTGTAAGTCATAGTGAGCTATTTAATAGAAACAGTAGCAATAAGTGAAAATAAGTTGAGCTTCATCAGCATATTCAGTTAGCCGAAAATAAAACTTTATTTTTTAACAGATTGAAAACAATTTTTGAGCTGAAAGGCACCCTTTCTCCCTAACTTGGAAGTAATGTAAATGTCAAACACAAGTCAAAAGATATATCTGTTATCTGGTTATTAATTGACAGCCTCCTGAGCAGTAACTGCTGGCATCCTGTTATCTTGCTACAAGTTTGGAGGCTGATCTCTTCAGAGCCTGTCAATGTCACTCCTCTGTCAGGCATTCGAGGTGTTTCCCTGAAGAGATTCAGGACGCCGTACTGCGTCACTTTTTGTCCATTCCATTGGAAATAAAGACCAACCTGGGTTATTTGATTAGCATATGTCAGTGTAGTGGAATTATGTAATAATGCAAAATATATTTGACAGTCTGTTAGCTCTTCATTTTGACTTACAGGGATGAGCTAGTGAAAGAAAAATTGATACAGGAGTAACATAAGCCTGGTTTCAACAGCTCACAGAAGCTGCTCAGTGGCACCTTTCTGGAAATCAGAATTTAGGCTGCTTTGCTATGCCTACACGTGCAGCTGCAGTGACAGTAAGTGGCTCTCTTCCAGTATGCTTCTCTTTCCAACCTTTATTAAAAGGGAAAAGAAACTGAAGCAACATTTTGCTTTGTAAAATAAACATAGAAGTTACAGTTTCTTATTTAAAGTGAGCCACCTCAGAAAGGTAAAGAACATACTTCCCGGGCCAGATCAACAAACTTCCCACGAATCTGCGGACATGTCTGTACTGCATAGTGGAGAACAGTAAAACGTGGCTGTAATGGGGAAGCAGCTCCATTTAGACACACCAGCTCAAGTTCATAAGAAATGCCACTGCTCTGCTGTGCCAACAGGACGGTGTGGTTGTGTTGATTTCTGGGTTGTACTGGCTCCTGCCATGCCAAATCTGAGCAACTAACTGTACCAATGGATAAAAATAGGGCTTGTCTTTAACATAGCAGTTTTTTCTGAGTCAGACTGCTAAATCTTAGCTTACTGGATCAAGCTCATCGCATAACATCAGTTGGCACTTCTGATGCCAGCTAACAACCGTGGTTGTTAACTGTTGTCCTCTAATTATTCTGTTATTTACAGAACCCTGTGAGGGTCTCAGGTGTTGAAAAAAGGAACATTTTTCCTTCTTTCCCTAATTGTAACTTGTGAATCTGTCTACGTGCTCAGTGAAAGGAGCACAGATGATAGACTGGTGATACAAAAATTAGACTAAAGTGTACAATAAGGCTATTAAATCACCATTGTTAATGATTCAAATAATAGACACATATTTGTATTATAGAAATGGTTTCTCGCATGCAAATGTTTGGGACATTGTAACTTCAGTAGACAGAATATTTATAAATAAAAAGTTGAGTATTTTTGCATTCATTCATAAGCTGTTATGTGCAATGAAGTGCCTCAGGACAATTCTGGCCACATAGTGCAACAGGAGCATCAAAAAAGACTTTTGTGTGAAGGTACAGGCGCATTCACTGAGAAAATAAAATACTTCCCAGAACAGAGGAGTAGGATTTGACTTGTAGGCCTGTCGTATAAATTGAAAGGTGCTATTGCCACATGCGTGGTGGAAAATACAAAGATAAAATACCTGTACAAGAAAGTATATCAATGATTTTTACTTTTTAGTCAGCTCAGTGAGTCGAGTTCTGAATCCTTTCCAGGATGCCTAAGAAAACGTAAGTTGGAGAATTAGCCGATGAGTCCTGAATGTGCACTCAACTAAGTCCCCTGTGACAGAAGTGAGGACTGCAGAACGATGACACACTGTCTACTCAAAGCCAATTGCAGTTTTTCTTTGAAGAAACTCTTCAATCCTTTTAAAACTGGTTCAGAATTGCGATTGTGTTTTCACCTGTGCAGCTTTGTGTGTAGACTGCACCATCCAGCATTCTCCAGTGAAGCCATACGCTGGGAGGCAGAGCTGTTCAACACAGCAGCTCCTGGCTCAGGCTGGATTACAGGCTGGGCGGGAGCGAGGAACCACTGCCAGGTGAGGAGGCAGGTGCTCCTTAAGAGGTAACTTCTGCAGCAATTGCCTGTTCCCGGCTGTGTGTGGAGCCGTGTTTGGGCCACAGCAGAAGCCCGGTGCCAGGTCCAGCTGCCTTGCAGGCTGCGTGTGGCTGAGCAGCTGGCAGGAGAAATCTTGTGTCTATCCCTCACTTCCCACTGGCTGTCTTGCTCGCGCACCTCTAATGCAGGAATGAAAAATAGAATGCACTTCTTAAAAGGATGCTCTCCTTTTCATTGCATCGTTCTAATTTCAGAGTGGTGACACATAGGATTGCACTGTCTTTTATGGGGCTATGACTCTTCACTGGCAAGGCACTGAGCAAGCCGAGGTAGCTTTGAAGCTGGTCCTGCTTTATGCACCAGTGGAACAAGATGACCTCCAGCACACTCTTCCAACCTCAGCTAGGTTGTGCGATTTGATATACTACTGATATAGAACTCGCTTAGCATTAGTAGCTAAGTTTGCTGAAGCCTTAGGCTGCAAGCTGCGAACTTCCACCTAGATATGTTGAACTTTTACCTAGTTAAGTAAAAAAAGGCCCCAGAGCTGGTTCAAACCAGAACATCAGAAAGCCACGATCATCAGCAGAAGCTGCAACCTTAGGGATAAGAAAAGAAATGGTCCCCCTAGAGACAATGAAGGGGCCCAATGAAGAACGGGAAGACTCCAGACCTTAGTTTGGTCCCAACTATCCAACTCTTGGTCCGAACTGTCGCATGAGGGGAAGGGAACTTAGATTGTAAGGATACAATTGCCCAGGGATTTCTTTGTTCGGGATCCCTCTTCGGAGACACCCAGCTTGAGCTGTAGTGCTATTAATAAAAATGACTTTATAGAAGAATCTCCTTTCAGCTTATTGATTCAGCGGAAACCCAGAGTTGAGCCCTCTTACGGTGGCTGGCATCTGTAATTTCCATAACAACTATTCTGTGACTCTTAAGCGTTAATTTATTTTAATTAAATCTTTGTGTACCTGAAGCGAAACGGAACAATCCATGCTGCTTTATCGTGTGAAATACAATGGATTTGTTTCCAGTGGAACAAATTCCAGTGCTGCTTTTGCAGATTTTGCTGAGTCCCTTCTCATCGGTCAATCATTTTGATAATGTTAGTAGCAAACTAGTAGATAGGTTTCTCACCTGTCAGGACTCATTTCAGCTCACTTCCCAAATGTGGAAAAGAATGCCTATGGACAAGTCATCTAAAGCTATTCCTTCCAATAATTTATGTTGAATATCTTTAATGGGAACACAGAAGTATTACTTTTGAATGATGCAAATTATTATTTTATGTTCTTTTTCAGTTAATTTGAGGATGTAAAATATTCAATTTTTATGATTTATACACAAAGCTAATTACAATCCATTGTCAAGATAGCTTTAAAAATCAATATAAAAAATAACAGTTACACATAAATGAAAGAGGAGCAAAAAGTGCAGCCACAAGCTCTCACACATACAATGGAAATGGATTTATTGCTCAAATTTTTTATTACCTTCTATTATTAAACCATTAAGAAGGTCCCTTAAGTTTAATCCAAACTGGAAAAGACACATTCACATGCACATATATATGATATTCCAGGCAAATAAATACTAAAGGAACATTGTGAGAGTTAAAGCTCCCAGAAGAAAATTTAAAATGATGATTCCCACATCTCTGAAGTCAGCATGATATATCTGCCAATAAATTATAAAATGTGTACATTAAAATGCTCATAAACTGTGGAAAAGTCAGGAATTGCAGTTTTTTAGCACTGGAACATACACATATAAATTCAGTCCTTGGTTTGTAGTGGCCTAGCACATTTCTTTAGTTCCAATGGCACTATCCCCTCAAAAATCCAAGGAAGTACAGTCCCGGAGAAATAACGGGTCACTGAACACTGAAGTAACTGCAAAGCTGTGGTTTATATCTGTATGTGAAGAAATTCAAATATGCCTATTTCTGGAGCTTTGCACCTGTGTATTGAAGTGATTGCACGTAATTAGCAATGCGATTATCAAATATGTTTTCACATACTGCATATAATTAGACTTACAGAAACACACTACATTTAGAATATTTTAATGTAGAAGTGTTATTAATGAAATGCAAATCGTTTAACCCCTAATGTGCTTGCTTCTCCTAATGTATCCTTCTTCTGTATCCTTCTGCTGGTAGAGCGATTCCCAGACGTGCAAGGTAAGAGCGAGGGGGATGTGCTGTGCAGGCTTTTTCACCCCTCCCTAGTTCTGCTGGATCACTGATGTGCAGTTCCAGGCTATGGGATGCCTGAGACGCAGGAAGAAAAAGAAGGCAACAGGATTATTGCTAGATGTATGTTATCTTGATGCATACTCTTTTGAATATCTTTGTCACTAAAATAAAATGCTCATGCATTTATGCAGCTATTTGGCTAACTTCTAAGATTGTACACAGGTATATATGGTAATCACATATAACTAATGACTTGTCTTAGGCTAAGGGAAAATTATGTTTATCTATTAGTTTCTAATAAAGCTAGGTTTCTGACTTGAAAATTTGGCCTTATTTCTGTTTTTTATCATTCCTTGATCATTACTTCTTAGATTAAATGAAGTTAAATGGACATATGCTGGCTGCTCCTGTTATTCACGTTTATTAAACTGCTGTTCATGCTATAGTTTCGATGACTACCTCTTGACAGTTATCATAAACAACTTGCTATGTCATATTAGGGTGATATACTTAGGCCTTCTGAAAGGATTAAGATTAAATGATAGGTCCACTCTGCGATACCAAAAAATGAAAAATGAGATCCTGCCTGCTAGGTGCCCCAGCAAACTTTTCCAAAAGAGACTTTCTAGAAGTCCTTCCAAAAGAAAGCATAAGCTCCAATCTTCTCCACATTTTTGCAATAAACTGCGGGTTTTCAAACACTTTAATAAAGAAATGCAATTCTAAAATTTCCAAACAACTTGTATCCTACTACTTCTTAGCAGTTGGGAGAGTTGATAATTATGTTAAAAACACCTGTACCTAAATACAAAGGCTTTACAGCATACGAATTGTTATGTTATAATCATAAACCTCAGTTAAAAATGTTTTAGTGGTTGTTAAGTCCCAGTTATGCTTGCACATAGCCATGGATGAGTGTGCGGGGCTGGTAATTGTTTTACGGATAAAATTCTGCTATTTCTCTCACCAATGGTCTGCAAGCCACAGTGTGACCAAATCGCTGAGGGCCACTGCTGTATTCTCTTACCAGTGCAATTCTCATTCTGTTCCAGCTTTCCTTTTGCCATGAAATGATGTACAATATTGGTAGTTTGTAGGTACATGCTTTTCCTCACTAAGCCGCTTCAGGTGCCCATAGACCCCTTGTCCAAGCAAGCTGCTTTGACCAACCTATATTTTGATCTCCTTTTCTGCCAGCCGGAGAATTATTCCCTCATTATTTTTCTGATTCTTAATCCAAACAAACACTCAAGCAATCTTCACCTCAATTCTCCCTCTGAATTTACAGTTTATTCATCTCAAACCTGTCACAGCGTTGAACAATTTTTCTTCCCTCTCGTATTTCTTACCTAGTCATTGGTCTGTCGCAGACAGACTGCAAGGCCAACAGACCATTCCCTCTGCTGAGTGTTAGAGGAACTATTCGTATCTTGAATTCACTGCCACAATGTGCTGTTAGAGGTAAAAATTCCCAGTTCTTATGGCAATTACAGTTCCTAGCATGCTTTAATCCAAGATCATAAGATAAATTAGTGCTGGAGGCAGATGTCTCTAACCAAGACTTCAAACTGAATATGAGTATATAACCCATCATCTACAGTACTAGTAACTTTTCTGCACTGTAACTTTTGTAGGTCAGCCAGATTCGAGGTAACAGGGGTCATTCTATTGCAGCCCCAGCTGTGAAACAACTTACATCCCTTCATAATTAAACCTGAATTCCTCTCAGCATTTTCCAGAAATCCAACTGAACTGATGACAAGACCAGTATTTCACTGATCTTGGTAGGATAATTTCGAGAATAAATATTGCCATTCATATATTTTACAAAAAGACAACATTAAATCTTTATATGGCTATACTTTAGGGAACAATCACTAATTACATGTTTTTAGGTGCTTATAGAATGATGGGTGAATAGGAAAGAGTTAAGAAAAATCCCCAAACAAGAGTTGGAGTCCTTCTCAGAAGGGGCTGAACTGTTCTAAAAACTCCTGTAACAACACATAAAAAAGTGTGGTTCTTGAATTTGAACTTCAAGGTATCCAGGTCGGCTTGCTGAAATGAATCCAAGAAAGGTCTAGTAAGAAATAGTGGCAACCCAGAAAGCGATAACGGTTCTGAACTCTCTGTGCTTTTCAGTAAGGAATTGGAGGTCAGTTACAGAAGAAAGGTTCAGATTTGCGGACAGCTGTGAAAGCCTGATAGGGGTGCTAGAAGTTGAGCCTGATCTACCATTTGCAATGCTTTTCTCCGTTTTCCATCTGTATCCCACAGAGATCAGATGAAAGAGATGAAAGAGTCTGAGATCAAATACTATAGAAATTATTTTTTCCACCTTGGAGAGGGAAACTTCTTGGAAGATTTTTTTTATTGTTGCTACTGAGGCTTTTTGGTTTTGTTTTGCCTTTTTTAGTTTTGCTTTTTTGATACATCACATGCCAAAAGCTGAAAAGATGAACAAAAAAAGGAGGGAGAGGAGGCCTAGTGAGTAATTTCTAATATTACTTCAGATTTGTTTCTCAGAAGACACTAAAGTTTCTAGAGTTCATACAAAGTTGTGATGGGGATTTGGATCAAGTTAGACTCTGTCTATCCATAGCACATCTAAAAGTCAATCCTGAAGGAAAAGACAAGATATGGCCTGAACAACTTTGAAAACCTTAGTAATTTGGCTTCTAGACACAATCAGAGGTGCTCAGGATAAACTGCTGGTGGGATGAATTATGTTTGATGGAGACTTGCAGATTAAGATCACCTGAAAGGAAACAAAAGGTTTTTTTTGTGATGGTAGGAGGAAGAAAACATTGCTGTGATGCATATCACCAGGTGGCAGTGTTACACAGTCTTGCAATTCCTATACGTTACTATACGAGAAGTTTTGGGGTCTTGGGAAGAATACTGAAAGGGATATATTTGTTCGTTTTTGCTAGGCAGAAGGAAGCATGTACCAATTTCAGAAGAGACGGATCTCTCTCTACATTCATCTCCCTGATCAGAGTCAATTCTTGGGAGGAAGTTGCAATCTGGGAACTTGGGCGTTGATTTGGACACCTTAATCTTTAAACAAGGGAGTTTATTGCATGCTGTCAGACTGTTCTTTATTGGGAAAAACAAAAGACCATATGCAAATGCAGTAGCAATATCCTTCACATGATTGACAGTGACTGAGTCTGTAGCATTTCTACTTGTATCCAAGTCTGGAAAAATAAATGTGGACATGATACAGATGACATGCCTTTGATCTCTAATAAGTCCATAAAATCTGCTCTACGTTCTAAATTTTGCATCATAAATATTGCAGGATTGAGAAGGCTGAGGGCTGGTAGGAATGTGGGTAAGTACGTCTAAGTTCTTCTGTGCACAGAACAGAAATGGGAGAGCAATTTGCTGTGTCTGTCCTGCTAGATGCTTTCCTCAGGCTGTCTTTGTGTTGCAGATTCCAGCTGTAGAGAACATACACGAACAATCTTATGTTTGGGTTTTTCGGATTACAAAACCCCACCCTGCATTTCATACTCTTTGCTTTCTCCCTTTGGTGCAGGACCAGTATTTGCTGCTAGTCATTTGATAGAACATCTTTCAATAGCCGGCATATTTGTAACTCCACTCAAAGTATCTTCCCAGTCACCAACTCGGTCTGGCCATATCGTGAAGCTGCAAACATCTTTTGGATGGCAACATCAGCCAGAGGCTCTTTGGTTAATTTGCAGGCATCGGTCCTGCCTCATGTCATCTTTGCTAAAGTTCTGATGATAGCTGGATACTCTAGCAAGGCTCGTTGTTGCTTGTCCCCAGTGCCACCCCATTCTCTAGGCACTGGACTCCAGTGAGCTCCGTATGTGGCACGACATGCCAGAGATTTTCTTTGCTAGCTGTAGCTGACATACTGTAACTTCAACTCGAGTTTTGTAACACAACTTGGCTATGCCACAGTAGAAAAGGCAAGAGAGAACACAATCTTTTCTTCCTTAAATTAAAAACTGCAGATGCTCAGTCGTGTTGTCTACATTAGTAAATGAAACATGTTCAGGAACTTTCTTGGATACTGAGGCCCAATAGCACCATGTGGTCTGACCTACACTGAAGCTGTAACCTTGGTCACTGATTGCTGGTTGGAAATGATTTCTGAAATGGTTTTACGCCCAAACTATGTTCAGGAGCTTGGGAGAGTGCCAGTTGGCACATGCCCAAACACGGTTAGAGTATTTTCTCATTCTTCACTCTACTAGATGTTTACATTGCAGAGCCCAGAAATGATGCCTGGTGCAAGAGCAAAAGATGACCAAGTTTATGTGGTAGAAAGGAGATCTACCTATAAATACCTAGTTTTAGCATTGATCTAAAAAATATAGCTCAAAGTTTTCAGAAATGTTCCTTTTTTGGGGAAACTATCCTCCCAACAACTGTAACTAAAAAAAAATGTATTGTAATATTTCTGTGAGCAGTTACATGGTTTAAAAAAAAGAAAAATGGCCAGAATGCTGGAAGTGATTTAAGGTCTAGGTTTTTCTAGGTCAGCATCTTACACAAGGGGAATTATGACTCTTCAAAGCAGAAAAAAAGCTGAACCTTTCTCTCATAAGGAAAACATACAGCAATGTGTAAGGAATGACTTGCAGAAGCCACTGCATATGGACTGGCACATACGACACATTGACTGCACACTTTGCTTCTGTATTGTTTGTGTTCTGACTAAAGGAAATAAAAGGGGTCATAGGTTTAATAAAGTTATTACATCCAGAAAAAGAGTGGCAAGCAGGAGAAGTGAAAGTTAACAAGCCTCATAATGAATTGTAACTTCACAAGAAGATGGATTGGTGACAGTATAATGCATAAATTGTTTTAAAAGAAAGAATACAGCACTCAATGTACCATTGAAATAGAAGGCTCAGTAAGTGCACATACTAAAATTTAATCTGACAAAAAATAAGGGAGGTTTAAACTATAAATGTTGGAATAAATTTATCCCAGAGAGATGACTGAAGTTAGCATGAGTTTATTAATTTAACAATTTGTATCCTTGTGGCAAGGGAGACACCTGGGACTTGCTGCACAATGAAAAATTGGTTTATTGGAAATCTCAACTGGCTACAAGTGTTGAAACAGCTCAGGTCAAGCAGTGATAAATAATTTAAAGAAACCAGTGTGAGGTAGGTGTCATTTTAATTTTACATTAACAGATCTATTAGATGTTAACCTTGTCAGACAGGTAATTGCTAAATTAAATCATACTTTTGGACCTTTGCTTACTCGCGCATTTTGTACAAACTTTGATGGCAATGACACCGTTTCACACACCTGTTGCTTCAGACTAGCAAATATTGTATTGACCTTTAAAATAAATGGTATGTATGCCAATTTTTATTTTTAGCAACTCAGAATATGTGTTGAGTGTTACCTCGGAACTGGCAAGGAGAAGGGACATGCTGTGTCAGAATTTTAAAATAATTTTGTGTGCACATTTTCACATGTCAGCACATCTCTGGTAGAAATGACAGTAGAGATGGCACGTAAATTTTAACGAGTGAAGATATTCTACCTGAAATTGTTACGAGGAATAGGTCATTTCAGGATTATTTTATGTGAATGCTTGGTGAATTCTGAGCTATATGATGACAGAGTAGGATCCTGGAGAATTATGTTAGAAACAAGAGAATCCTAAATCTTACTCGTAATTGTTTTATTTTGAAATCCACAGAAACTACATTCATTTTGTAAGAGTATCTCAAAACTAGCTTGTAACTGACTTTGGATTTTTCTTGTAGTTCAACGCTCATTGGAGATTTACAGATGAATTATATTTGGAAGGGAAAATGTTGGGGTTGAACACTGTTTGCAATCTTTAGGGCTTCATTTCAAACCCAGTCGTCTTCCCATTAAATCGATGGCAACAGGACTGCGTTCAAAATGACCCTTATCATTGCTTCATTGATGCTAATGAGTTACAGCCATTGATTCCCAAAGAAACTAACTGATTTTATTAAAGCTTATTGCCACAGAGTCTTGCACAGTAACGTGGACCTCTATAAAGAGAACACAAAATGCTACCAAATGAAAATGCTACGTTCTCTGTGTAGGAATACTTAGCCTCTGCTGAAGATCATGACACCCAGGTTCACTCTGGAGAACCCAACTGCTATACAAACTAGGGCCACATTCAGGGTAACTTGGGGTGTAACTGCACACCCTGTATGCAATTGGGAAGAACTGGGTGGTGGCTGGATGCACTGTGGGTTGTGGCTCTACATAAAGCATAGTCTACAAACCGTCATTAAGAATATTAAAATTCATCAGTAAAAGCCTGTCTTTGAAAGCTGCATAAACACATTAATTCATGTGGGCCTTCAAGTACTTTTTGATAGTGTCAGAAAAATGAGAGCTTTTTAAAAGTCAAGTATTGCATCTAAACCTCATTATAAATATTTTCACATTATTTCTGTCCAGTAAAAAATATTTTTTGCCACTCTTCATGAAGCAGTAACTGTCTTGAGTAAGTTTGAATAAATAGAATTTTAAATTTAACTGAAAATCACAATTTCTCTGTTTAAGAAATTTAGCTTCCATCTCCTTTTCAAGGAGATGAAGGTACAGTGTCAACAATCTGGTATTTAATGAGAAAATGTTAAATTATAATAGCATTTCTGTATCTTACTGAAAGCATCATGAGAGACACTTCAGTCTAAATCCTTTAGCAGTGCTTTTATTCCAAATATGAATTTACCCATACAAGCCTTACTAGTGCTATTCTGTTACCAAAACAAGGCAATATTTAAGGTTGCTGCTTTTTTGTTGTTGTTGTTTTTTTTTTTTTTTAATGGTTGCTTGTTAGGTACTGAATAGGCTGAGCTAAGAACAAAACGCTTCTATATCATAGATGTATAAATATTTACATTTCTCTGGTACAGGCTTCCTGTCTCCTAGTAAAAGAGAGGGGTTAAAAGGCAACTTCATTAAGTCCACACTCGGGAGGCACAGGGAGTCTGAAAGCAGGAGAGCACGGTGGTGAGCAAAGCAGAGAAGAGAGTCAGGTCTCCCTAGAGAGAAGATGTATGCTCTGCTTTCTCTTGCTGGCAAAGAACACGGTGATTTTCTAAGACAAAAATGCTGTTTCCCACTTTGGTAAGAGTGAGTGGGTGCAGAGCTCTTGTCATTATGGGAAGACGACTAAACAGGTTGGTTTGACACCAGACCCACATTTTCTTCTGCCAGAGGATGGAGGGACCGGGCTTCTAGCACTGTGGTGTGTGGTTCTACAAGAGTGAATTTCAGGTAACCCAGGATGTTTTCTGTATGAAATTTCATGAAGATAAAAGCACATCTCTTTTGATGTCTTGGCAAGACCCAGAAATTGGCTCCTCTCAAACTTTGACCAGTGTAATACCTTAACGGTGCTGTGGGACCCTGGAAACGTGTATGTGTGTGCGGTTATGTTGTGTGTTTGAAGTCAAGCGGTGTATGCCCTTGGTCTTGTGGTAGCAACTGCTGGAACATCTCACAATGCTTAGAGTTTTAACTCCTTTTGCTTAGACCATTTTCTGGTAATTTCTATTATTTCTGGCAAACTTTCACAGGAACTGATACTCTTTTCCAAGAGTTCAAGTACTCTTACTTTCTATATAAGAATTTCAGCTTTAAATACATTTGTCTAACCGTTTTTTTTAAGTTCTAAAGTTAAACGGTCCCCTGGGAAGGCACTAGTCTTCTGTTGTCAGCCTTCCAGAGGTGAAGTCGTCTTCAGAGCTGAGCAAGAAAGTTGCTTTAGCACTGTCAGATATCTAATTAATCCCTCAGTAAATAAAGACATTCTCTAATTAAATAACCGAGATGAGCAATCAGTTCTAACACGAAATGCTTCGCATATTAATGTATTATAATCCAGGAGCTGTATGAGGTTTGTATTTGGATATGAAGTGTTTGTAGCAGACTTTTAAGAATACTGAGAACTCATTGCAGACAAAACAGTGGGTTTTTTTTTGGCAAAACACTTTTCAGCTAGGTATGACCTATAAGCTAAAGATTTTAATGTCTGTTTAAAAAAAAAATAAATCAATAAACAACCCAGTTTCGAAGTGAGGATTTTTGTAAATACGGGAATGAACTTGAAAAGTTAACTTTTGAAAATCAATCATAAAGTAGCTGGCAGGAAATAGATTTTAGTGCCCCGGGGAGAGAAAAGTTTTCTGCATTTAGGAAGTCAGTTCTGCATTTAGGACTTCGTGCTCTGAGGACTTCAAACGACGCCAAGAACCAGGGGCACTGCACATCACCCAATCTACAGTTACTTAGTTAATCTGCGAAGTAAGCAGCCCTGTCCGACCTAGTTATGCGTTATACTTAACTTTCACCTAAGTTACGCGAAATCCGTAAAACACCGGGGTTATAAACACTGTCTTGAAACCGCTAACGGTACAAGACACACCCGCTCCAACGCAAAAATAACGGGCTATTACGGAGTTTAGAAGGAAAACAAAGAAAAAAAAGTTATTTACTTCCGTCTCACTAATTAGGCGCCGGGGTGGCAGCAGCGTCACGGGACCGGAGCAGCGCGGAGCGGCCGCGGGGCAGCGAGCGGGCGCGCGTTGGGACTGGGACCGGGACCGGGACCGCGCCCCGCCGTCCCGCTCGCGCCGCCTTCCGCGGGCGGCCGCAGGAGCCTCGCTTACCTGGCGGAGCCCCCCTGTCAACCTCATTGGCTGCCTTCCGCCCCGCCCCCGGCGCTCCATTGGTTGCTCTCTCCTCCCCCCCCCGTCCGCGTGCTATCGGTCTCCGTCCGATACCTGGAAGGGAGCGAGGAGCGACTCTCGCCGCCCCCGTTTACTCGCCGCCCGCTCTCATTGGTGATAGAGCCGGCGTGCTAGGCCCGCCCATTGGTTGCTCAGGCAGCCGGCTTTGCTCCGATTGGCTGGCGGGCGCGGGCCGCCCCGCCGTGGGCCGAGCGGTGTGTTTGGGCTGGAGAGTTGCCGGCGGAGCGGGCTCGGGAGCTGGTGCTGCTGCCGCTGCCGCCCGGGCTGGGGACGGCGCGAGGCGCTCCCGCCGAAGCTCCTTCCCTTCGCCTCAACCTCAGCTGCGGGGAGCGGGCGCAGGATGGCCGCCTCGGGCCGGCTGGCGGGCGGCGCGCTGGGCTGAGGCGAGCGGAGCCAGCCGCGGCCGCCCGCGAGGACCATGCCGTCGCGAAGGGAGCCGAGCGCCCCTCGGCTGCGGGATCCGAGCGGGGCGGCCGCCCCGTCAGCGCCCGGCAGCGCCTGAGCTCTCGCCGCGCTGCCCCCGCGCATCGCCATGGACGAGCGCTTCAACAGGTGGCTGCTGCCGCCGCTGCTGGCGCTGCTCTTCCTGCTCATCGTCTACCAGTACGTGTCGCCCGCCTGCCCCGGCGCCGCCTGCCCCCACCGCCCGCCGGCCTCCGCCACCCGCCGCGGGGGGGGCCCGGCGGAGCGGGAGGAGGAGGAGGCGGCGGTGGCGGCGGGCGCCGCGGAGGAGGAGGCGGCGGCGGCGGCGCTGCCGCGGCTGGTGGCCAAGTTCCCGTTCGCTCGGGGGGAGCTGTGCCGGCGGGTGCGGTTCGACATGCGGGGCCGCGACGTGATCGTCTTCCTCCACATCCAGAAGACGGGCGGCACCACCTTCGGGCGGCACCTGGTGCGCAACATCCGCCTGGAGCAGCCCTGCTACTGCCGGGCCGGGCAGAAGAAGTGCGCCTGCCACCGCCCGGGCGGCGACAAGGACACCTGGCTCTTCTCCCGCTTCTCCACCGGCTGGAGCTGCGGGCTGCACGCCGACTGGACCGAGCTCACCAGCTGCGTGCCCGCCGCCATGGAGCGCCGCGGCTGCGCCGGCAACCGCACCCTCAGGTCAGTGCCGGCCGCGGCGTGCGGCGGCTGCCCGCCGCCCCGGGGGGGGCGCGAAGTGGCGGGGAAAGCCCGCCCGGGGCGCCCGCGGCGCGGCAGCCGGTGCCGGCCCACGCGGGCTCGAAGGTCTCGCTGTGGGGCGTGATTTCCACCCGCTCGAAATCTCGTCCCACCTTTCCCAGCGCAGTGGAAAGGCTCCCTGTGAGTAGGTCCCGCTCTCCGGCAGTTTGGCAAGAACTGTCCGCTGCCGTTGTCCTGAAGAAGAAGGCTTATCTGCCAGGGGAGGTTTTAGTTTGGGCTATTCCCCTCCTTGTTTGCTACCTGTAATCCATTCTCTTCGCCTCGAATTTGTGCTGATTCCACGTAGCGCGTATGCGTCTGCTTTTTGTACAGGCTAGCGCGAGAGAAACTCTACTCGGTTTTTATGCAAGTTTCCCCTACCTATTTGTCCCTTGGAAACTTTTTTTTAAACAAAACGCTACACTCTTCTGCATAAGAAGAGTGCCTCTGCAGAATCTAATGGATCGCTGCAGCTGCTGAATGATGTAACTAGCGGAGTTTGAAGTATCCAGAAGCCTTCAAACTCCCTTTTCCCGTGTTTCTTGATGGCTGAGAGACTGGTTCTCCGCTTCCCGTTGCATACTGATCGCTCTCTGATGTGCGAGCTGAAAGTCAGGAGAATGATGTGTGCCAGGCTCTGTGCAGGGAACGCAGTACTAGCAAAAATCATGCTGTTAATGTTCTTTGGATGAAGCGATGGCAGTGGAAAACTGAGTTTTGTGTGCGTTCAGCCCCTCTGCATGTTACCTTGTATTGTGCTTTTGTTGGGTCTTGCAAAAGAGCTTGTCTGTTTTTAAGATGGAAAAATTGTCAGTTGAGTAATCTCTGTTGATATGAGATAGCTGTAGGTGATTCAGTGAGTTTTGGGCTTTGTTCTGATTTACTTATCATTACATCAGATTTTCAGTCTAATATTAGAACCTGTCTTTATTTATATGATAAGTTTGAACATGTGGAGTAAGAAGTTATGAGCTGAACTTTATCTTAAACCTTTGCACTGTCATGACTGTAACTTAACACCTGTAAAATATTGAGGGAAAATACCTTTTTTTAAAAAAAAAAGTTGTAGAGTTTTCCAGATGACTTACATTATTTCATTTTACTATCTGTCTTAATTTTATGAGTCTGCAAAGTTTGAATTTTCAGTAGGACCATTCACACATTGTGTTTTGTGTCTTGTCGTTTAAGAACATAGTCCATGACATATGTGGACTCATTTTCACAGGGCCTATTCATCAAGGCACTAGAGTTGATTATTGTTGTTGTTTAACAATTTGAAGATTACTTGATGTGAACGTCAAAGGCCCTTCCATGCCACAAAGCTAGTCACATTTGGCATGACTCCAGTCAGGATAATTTGAATTTACTATTGATAGTTGTGGACTTGGACTGTACTTGCAGAATGCTGTTAAGGTAATTCATACAATTTTGTGAAAAGTGTTTAGCTGAAGATAAAGCATATGTATTTGTGTGCTAATGGAAGACAAATGCTGTGAATGTCTTCAAGGACAAAATAACTTGATAGCTGTACAGCTTTAAAGAATATGTAATAAACTTGTAAGCCAGGGAGGGAAGGAGAAAAAGTAATAATTGTAGAACTGTCTGAAAATACATAATCTGCCACTGAAGTTCTCTTTTCCTCTCTCATGAAGAATATTAGTAGGTAAATAAGTGAGCATTAGATTGAATTGCAAATATTACAAATGGGCAGTAAAATTTATGTAGTGGCTTCAGTACTTTTAAATAAAAACATGATAATATTGCTTACAACTTTGAGTTGAATTACAAAGCAGGTCATAGTGGTTATTTGGTGGATAATTAGTAGTTATTTTGATTGAAGACAGACATGTAGTGACATTTCACCATTGTGGATAAAGATTTTTTTTCTTAGTTTTTTTCTTTAGTTAGTGAATGATTTTGTTAGTGTGACATTGCACTTCTTGATTTGTCTTTACTTAAGTGAGAAAAGTGCTGTGGATAATTATTTGTTGCATCATTCTGATACCCGTTCCTTCTTGTATTATATCCTGTACTGGGCAGATGCTTTTTCGTTTTTCCCTTTCTTTTCTCTTGATCATCATGTAGCTTGACTTCAGTTTTTCCAAGAGCTGTAAAATGAATTGGATAACCGCGAAGTACAAATTGTCTCTGCTGTGAATGTCTGCTCCTGGTAAAGTTGGAATCAAGCCTAAAATACTTTGCTGGAGGACTATACTATTAGAGGCACGCATCTAAGTCTTTTTTTAATGTCTAAACGGAGAATTGGTAATGAGGAGACTGTATGCCTAAAATAGGCAAGAAACTAGCATATGAGTCTAACGTAAAGCATACTGATTATTTTTAAGCTTTTGAATGTATTTGAGGCATTAGACTTCCTTGAATAGCTCAGCTTTTCTCTTCTGCCTTCCAGGTATGGAGTCAGAAAATTAGGCTAAATTGGTTAAATATCTGACAATGAATTTTCTTTGTGGCTAGGAGGGCAGCGGGACAAACCATGTTATGAATTTGATACCAAGGTGCTTGATCTCTTGTGCCATGTACTTGATGCAGTGAGGATGATACTAAGTGTATTTTGGATTTTTTTTTTTTGTTTTTCCTCATAGCAGAGTGTTAATATAATCTGTTCTTTCAGATCTCTATATATGTAGCCTATCTTTTACTACATAGAGGAAACAAGGGATTTAGAATGTAAATCTCCACATTCTGAAAATTTGCTTCTTAGAGGGCTGGTGATAGTGTAACAAGTAAAAGTTAAACAAGTGGCTCTTGGAAGTATTTTCTTTGCTATTTTGTTATGCGTAAGTTAGATTAAGTCCTACCTTTTGAAGGAGGTCTTTAAAAGAATTAATGACGAAACTATAATTAGAATTCATGGGGGAAGGGGCTAGGTGGTAGGGAAAGGAGGGAGTGGATGATGGTCCTAAGGGTCTTAGAAGGTGTGTGAAGCACGACCTCGCTTCACCCTGCGTTCTTTGTCTTTCATGGGCAGCGTGTTTAAGGATGTTTTACTTCTGAAATCTCCTCAGGGTTTTGAAGAGACTTTATCTCAGCTTTTCCTCTTTATGATGTTGTTATTTTGAAGTCTCAGGTCCCAAGAAGGAACACAGGGCAGAAGTTGCTGCTGTGCCTCAGCAATATGAACTTTTTAAGCCCAAGCACCAGCTCTAATTTTGATGTCACTGGACCTTTACTCCGTGGCATAATGGTACTGAAGTTTCTGTGCCCTTGTCCCAGCTTTAGTGCTTCAGTATGAAAAGTTGTTTGCTGTCAATGTATTGAATGCTATTTGAAAGTTGTATAACTATCTTTTTTTTGTTAAGAATCAAAGCTATTCTTTTGAATGACATGACGTAAAAAAAACAAACCAACAACTTTAGATTTTAATTCTTCAAACTTTTCCATATGTTTTAATTTTCAGGATGTGAGATATTCTGCTGAAATACCTGCTTAAGTGTTACAGAGCCAGGCTATTAAGTTTTTCATACTAATGTATAGCTTTCACTTTTGCAGAAGTTGTTGCCTGGACGGTGAGGATGTTGAGAAGGGTATGCAGCTGATGCAGTTTTAAATTCTTATTAGCATAGTTTTCAGCTTGACACTGCAAATAATTGGTGGTGTTAAAGCAGTGGGACTTTTCCCCATGAAGATGCAGTTAGGTTCACATGGTAGTTCCTGCATGAGTAGCGTAGCCTCCTGTACGTTTAAGAGGAGAGTTATTGCTATAGATTGTGTCTTACAACTTGGGTTATTTAGTTTGCCTTACAAAAATGGCTGTTACAACCAAAAGTAACTGAGACTGGCACAAAATCCTTTTTTTTTTTTTTTTTTTTTCTCTTCTTTAAGGAACAGTGTTTTGTATATTTGCTTTGCCCTCTTCGGAAGTCATTGAAGTTGATGATGCTTGTGTTTAGCTCCACCTCTGGAACTTGGCTTTCCTTCAGAGGTGCCAAGACAACTGAGACTATGGATCCTCAGTCACAATTGCTTGAGGAAAGAAAGGGAAGAGAAGTGGTGTTAGATGTCTAACCTGGGATGCCAGAGAAGAGTTGGTCTCAAGTCTGAGTGAGTGGTGTTAGGCTGCCTTTGCAGACAGTGGGGAGAAATGGAATAATAGCGGCAGTGCTTTGGAGGGTCTAACACATGTCTGAGACCTGCTTAATTGTCTTCTGGAGGGGCAGTTCTCCCTTTCACTGAGTACAAGGGAAGACTGGAATGGCTAATTGGAACTTGGTGTCTAAAACTAGATGGGAAGAATTTAACATCTAACGTTGCAGAGACATTGTCCAAACTGATTGTCTGCCTCTGTTAGGTTACCAGGTAAAACTTGGTGTGTGAGGTGTAGGGCTTGCTTTGTCTCTCTGTGTATGAGGGATTGAGAGGGGACCTTAGAAGTCCTAATCAAGGCACGTTTTCTCCCTTGCTGCTGTGCCTCCAATATAATTAATAATTACTCATTATTATTTATTACAAGTTTGATTAAACTAGGAAAGTAATCTTTTAAGCTGCATGCATGAAAGAACAGTGCATTGAAAGTGTTGTCTAATTTTCTTATATGAAACAGTGAAATCAGTCTAATTCTATAAACCCCATGAGCTTTATTATCAGTGCAGTTTAGTCTTTGAAACTATTGATTTTCATTAATTTGCTTCCATTATACTCTCTATTTCCTCATGTCTGTTTAACTTACTGTGTGCTCCGTTATTCTATGGAAGTATAAATCAGCAGTAAACCCATGAGTCAAGGAATTGGGAGAGTTGAATAGAAACTATTAGTAGGATTCTTTCTTCTTATGCAGTCCTTTATTTGACTGCTGAGTGTTTTTAAAGCTCTAACAATAACAGAGCGTAAGATGGACTCCATTCTTTGCAGCTATGGTAACTACAATCATCACAAAAATGTAAAAGCATTAATTGAAAATTAAGACTATGCTGAAGGTAGTGGGGAGAGGAGAATAAAAAGTCACAAATGTTTAAGCTGAAAAAAAGCACAAATTCTCTAACATACCTTGGTATTATCTACTTGAATGAATGTTAGGACCGGTAAGCTCTCTCTCTTTTTTTTTTTTTTTTTTTGTAAATGTAAGGAACAAGGATTAAACAATTTCCTGAGGTCCTGCAACGGACGGCGTGGTGTTTTTTTGGGTTTTTTTTTGTGTGTTGTTTTTTTTTTTTTTTCTTCCTTAGCTGGCTCCAATGTTGGATTCTTTAAAAGAGCCTTGATAATCTGCTCAAGGGTTTCATTGTCCTTACTCTTGGAAAGTGGTGTTGTCTGCCCCCCAGTGCTTAGTGTGAACCTTATTAACTTCAATTTTAAGCTCATGGCATCTTCCATCTTTTGAGAAACTGAGAACAAATTGATCCACTTTTCTCTACAGTAACCTGCTAGATGCTTTGTTTCTTAGGAAGTCCTCTTTCAACTTTGCCTCTTAAAAAGTAACAAAATCCAGGTCATTCTGTATTTATCGTAGGCCATTCTTAATGTTCCTCCTCTTTGGATTTGTGTTGATTGTTTTCTTGAAATGTGATGCATTGGTGGGGGTACAGTATTTCATCTACTGATATAGTACAAAGTGGAAAAAAAAGATTACTTTGCTTATTCTGAAAGTTGTGCTTGTAGTTGTACACTTCAGTGATGTTTGCCTATTTTTTCGTTGCCTGACATTGACTGTTCAGCTTGGGATTTAGACACTATTCATTTTCTTCAAGACTAGTACTTATATTTCCCATTGTCTTTTCATACGAGCTTTGTGCTCATCCCCACTAGATTTCATTCCTCTTCTGTCAGTTGCTTTAATTTGTAAAATGGATTTAAATTTTAATTTTGTCCTTTCTAGCTTTTCATCATTGGCATATTTAATATATGTTTTGTATTCAGCATCCATTGTTGATGCAAACATTGAATAGAATAAAATCTCTTTGTAATAAACCTTTTGTTTGCTATAACTCTCAGAATTGCTTTTCAGGGAGTTCTGCCCCTGCTATGTCATGTTTTTTTTCTAGACCATGTTTTTTCTGGCTTGTGACACTAATTGGAAATCTTGTCTAAAGTCATACTGCTTATTTTTTTTTTTCAAAAGCATTTCCTTCCTACTGTTCATATTTCAAGTCAGTTACTATTTATATTGAAGTTACTATTTATATTTATAGTTACTATTTATATTTATATTGAAGTCAGTTCACTCAGATGGTGGTGAGGCAGTGGAACACAGAAGTTGTAGATGCCCCATCCCTGGAAGTGTTCAAGGCCAGGCTGGATGAGGCTTTGGGCAACCTGGTGTAGTGGAGGGTTTCCCTGCCTATGGCAGGGGTGTTGGAACTAGATGATCTTTGAGGTCCCTTCCAACCCAAACCATTCTATGATTCTATGATTCTGCTATGTTTTAGAGGGAAATTAGACTGATTTGATCCAACTTGATTGAGATAGCAATGCTGTCTGCTAATCTTTTCTTTTATGCATTTAAAGATAACTTGTCTTAGAACTTGTGGCAACGACTAGCAGTTCTCCTTAACTACTTTTTGCACTATACTTGTCTCCTGTGAGATTTCCCCTTCCCAGAGTATCAGACAAATGATTGATGGGGATAGAACTTTTCAGCATAAGGGTTGTCACAGCTCTGGAAAGCTTTTGACCCAAAGATAAGTCTTGTTTCAGACTTTTGAAGCTGCTGCAATAAACCTCAGCCAGTTGCCTACAAAAATGACTAGAACTCAGGTTTACTGTTAATTGATAGAATGGATAAAACAGTGGTCAGCACTAATTGAGTTGGGAATTGGTTGTTCTTATTCACCCATTTTTGTAATGTACAGAGAACTGTGAAACTTGGTAAATTTTCAGACAGGAAGGTTCGTGTTATGAAAACGATCACCTGAGCAGTAGTTCTTTTAGTTGTCTGGAAGAGAGCTGAGTGATTTACCCAAGCAAATTTGCTTGCTCCTTTCATACAGACCTTGCTGCTTCCTTTTTAATCTAGCTTCATGTATCATGTAGGGATGGATTTTTGGCTGCTTCTGGTATTTCATTCTGGGAAATAGGCTGTCTAATAAGATCTTCTTTAGAATGAAGCAGCTATTGTCGTCTTTGTGCAGGAGCCGGGCAGAGAAACCCTGGGGAAGAAAAGAGAGTGAAAGTGTGAGTAGCATCCCCTAGGGCTGTACAGTGCTGTAATGCATAGCAGCTGTTGTAACTCTTTTGTGTTATTAGGATGCTTTTTAATTTCTGTTAACTAGCTGCCTAATTTAGAGTAATTGTCAATTCTCTTGAATAGGATATAACTCAAATTCTTATGTAGCTTTAGAGTGTGCATCGGTTTGAGGTGGAATGGGAAAAGTTATTGTGTGAGTGGGAAAAGTTGCTGTGTAATGCTGTTACACTGATGGTATCTGTAGACCTGGCCAGTGGCAAAAATAAGGCTAAAATTGTGAGCTTACTCTTGATTTTTTTGAGAACACTTTGACAAGGAAGAAAAAAATCTCTGCCAGCTCAGCTCTAGTGATCACAAAGCAGCTCAATGGAAAGTGTAGAGAGCTGGTAGAACTGAATCATTTCTCCCTTCAGGTGTGTTGGCAGTTTTCACATGTTGCCTTCTAAGTAAGTAAAAGTGAAGCGTTTCCTCCCAGAGTTTGTTGCAGCCATGATGGTTAATTAAGCTAATAAGGTAAAGACTCTGTTGCTGCCTGTGTGGAATGAGACCTGATGAAAGCAAGGGCATCTCCATTCTTCATTGTATTTACTATTGCATTCAACTTGCTGCCTCTTCTCTGGAAGTATTTATAACCCAAACTTCTAGTGCTACACTACGTTGGATGTCTTAATGTTCCCAGTTGCCTTAGAAGGTAACTTAAACGTCCCTTCAAAGTTCTGCTGTTGCTGAATAAGGTTTTCACAGTGTAGGAGGCTGATTATATGAATTAAGGGTCTAATTTGGACTCCTGTTATGATAAAATGACTCAGCCTTGAAACAACTACTCATTTAGGCAGAAAAAAATTAACAGAACACAACGGTTTTGGGATGTTGTTCAACATAGCGTGACTCTTCTTTCCGAACAAATTCTAGAGTGGCAAAATCAATAGCTCTTGAAGTACTTGTGGTCAGTTACATGATCAGTGCTCAAGATCTCAATATGTATTGACTAAAAACGTATAAAATGGGTTCTTCAAGCTCTGAGGGCTTTGATTCTGCTTTTACAGAGATCTGGAGTTTGGCCCACAGCTTCAAGTCATCTTAGAAAACAGAGGGGGCTGGGATTGGCTTTTAATTAATATTTTAAACTTAATGTCTTAAACTCCTTGTTTTCTTTAAAAATTAGTAATCTGTTAGAAAATTATTGATATAAAGTGGATTTCGGACATATTAGAACTGTTGCATTAATACAGTTATATATCAGTTGTGTAAGTGTATTAATGGAAGTTGAAGTGTGGTTCTGAGTGCCTACAAACTGACAGAGATGCTGAACATACTGGCTTAGTAGTGGGGAAACTTTGAATGCCTTATGAAGAATAATGTTGGGATGGGGAAAGCAATGCCCAGATGCAACTTCATTTTCCAAAGTCAAAATAGTGAAGGATTGATGAAGCAAACCATGATAGTCATAATTGACTTGAGAGTATACTTTCTAGTTTTGTGAAGTAACTTGACATTGATGAGAAGGTTCACCACATGGCTCCTTGTGCTGTTCGGTACTGGAAGGAAATGGCCCCTTCAGGATATTAGAGTATGTGGAAGAGCTAACCTCTCTAAGACCAGTTACTTTCTGCAAACAAGTAAACTTGAAAGTGAGGTGAGTGAAAGAAGGAGACATACTTCACAAAACACTAATTAAAGATATCATTTTTTTTCAAATTTTTCATCTAAAGTCTAATAATGTCAATGGAAAGAGCTTGCTGACTTACAGATTACCATTTGTAAGACTTGTGCACATTATGCTTTTAAATCTATATTACTTTTTTTTTTTGGTGGAGAATGCATGTAGTATTAGAGGTATAATGTAGGAAAAAGCTGCTTTTTTTTTTTTCCTCTAACCAAGTAGCCTATTTCTATTGTTTTTTTGAGCTGGCTTTTGTTTAAGTAGTGAAACTGCTTGTTTCTCAGTGTTTGTGTATTTTCAAGCTCGAAAGTAGCTACTTGCAATTTTGGACTTTATTTCCATGTGTCTTTGCACACAGGCTATGACTGAGAATGTGGGGGTGGGTGGAATAGCAACTGATGGTGTTTGCTGGAGGAACTCCTCAGAGTGAGGGGGAAAAGAAGAGAAGCAGTGTGGGAATAAGCTGTGAGCCCAAAGTGAGAGTGAAGTCTGGAAGACAGAAGAAACCAGGGAGCAGAAATAAAGCTAGTCTTGTGAGGTGAAGGAAGGATCAAAATTATGCAATTTGGAAGTTTTTTTTTTTTTCCAAATGAAATTGATTTAGAGTTTAAAGCTCTCCATATGTTCTTTTATACTTGCTGGAAGAGAAAGATGTGGACATAATGAGAAACTTCAAGTACTAGCTAGTTTGAGTTCCTGTCCTACATAGGTCTTTTCTTTTTTTTTGGCATAGGTTTCTCAAGTCACAGAAGTGTTGTAATAAGAGACCCAAATGTTAAATTAAACATCTTCAGCTCCTACACTGTTAAACCCCAGTAGCACAGTTGTCATGTAATGTTTTCATTTTTTAACTAGACCTTAATTTTTAGTGATGGGAGTAGGACCATATTTTCCAAGAAGCTTCAAATGTGAGTGATGAATACTTCTATAACTGCAAAAACTTTGTTTTCCTGCCAGAAAAGCCTCTGTCAGGCGAAAGCTGTATCTTTTCTGTTGCTGACTTGACAAAGGTCAGATGAGAAGAGTGACTGAGATATTTTATGTTGTTCTCGACTAATAGTAATTTGGGTTTACTATAGAATCATGTAGGTAGAAAGGGACCTCTGGCAGTCATTTAGCTAAAAGCCCTGCTCAAAAGCCAGTTTAACTAGTGCAGGTTGCTCTGGGCTTTTCCTAGAAATTTTGAGGAACTGCAAGGTTGGAGGTGCCACGGTGTCTCTGAGCAACTTCTTCCAGTGTTTGACCACCCTCATGGGAAAAGAGCTTTTCTTCTCACTTTGCTGAAATTTTGTATTTTCCAAATTGTGTTCATTTCTTCCTGTCTTGTTGCTGTGTGCATCCAAAAAGAGTCTGGTTATGGCTTTTCTGTACACTCCCACGTAAAAACTGAACAGAGTAATAAGGTTTACCTGGTTGCTGCCTTGTCCCCAGGCTGAACAAACCTAGTTCACTCGGCCACTCCTTCTGTGTCATGTGTCCCAGCTCCTTGACTATCTTGGCAGCCCTCTGCTGACAGTCCCCATTATACCAAGGTCTGTCTTTTATTGGTGAGCCTGAATTTGGATGCATCACTCCAGGCACTGTCTCACTGGTGCTAAATGGGGGAGTGAGGGGAAATCACTTCCCCCAACCTGTTGGGTAGCTCCTGCTAGCATAGCCAGGTACTTGGTTAGCCTGCTTCACTTGCAAAGGGCACATTGTTGGCCATTATCCAATACAGTGTCCACCAGGAACCCCAGGTCCTGTTCTGCAGAGCTGTGTCCTAGGCACTCAGTCCCCAGCTTGTCGTCGTGTCTGTTCTTACTTGACTTCAGGTGCAAGGTTTTTCTTTTACTTAGAATCATAAAATGATTTGGGTTGGAAGGGACCTTAAAGATCATCGAGTTCCACCCACCTGCTATAGGTAGGGACACCTTCTACTAGATCAGGTTGCTCAAAGCCCTGTCCAGCCTGGCCTTGAACAGTTCCAGGGATGGGGCATTCACAACTTCTTGGGGCAACCTGTTCCACTGCCTCACCACCCTCATTGTAAACCACTTACTGTGGCTGATCTTCATGAGGTTCCCATCAACACAGTTCTCTTGCCTCTTGAGGTTGTTGTGAATAGGAGCACTGCTCTCTGGAGTATTGATCGATCTCTCCAATTTGGGGTTGTCCATGAACCTGCTGCCTCCCATCATCCAGGTCATTAATACAGACCTTTAAACAGCCTTGGCCCCACTACCAGTTCTTGAGTGACATCGCAAGTAATCAGACACCAGCTGGATTTTGTACCACTCCTCACCCCTGCTTGCAGCCCAGTAGGCCATCTCACTCTATCACCCTGTCACCTAGTCCATATCTCACCTGTGTGACTCAAATGATGCTATGGGAGAGCGTGTTGAAGTCTGTACTGACATCAGTGCAAACAACATCCACACCTCCAGGGAAGTTCGCTCAATCACCTTTCCAGGGACAGAGGTGAGACTGACCAGCCTATAGCTCCTTGAATCTTTCTTGAAGGTAAATGTGAGGTTTGCTTTTTATTTACGGACAATGGGGAGAGAAATTACAATGGAGAAGAAGCTGCAACGTGCCGATGTAAATATTTTAACTACTCTCTGTTCCTCAATGTAAAAACTCCTTGAGCAGGGTTAGATGCTACAATTATTAAATGAAGGAAGGATAGATGTGACAACTTTTTTGCTGCGAGCATTACTTTAGTTTGTCGAAAGTAATAACTTATTCCTAGCAATAACTTCTTTCATGTGTTATGGTATGTCCATGGTGTGCAATGTAAAGCTGGCCTCGAGCATGTGTTGTAAATATGTTCCTTTGTACGTTTCTTTTAAGCCTGGGATGGTATGCTTCTCTGGTGCCAGGGAGGGCCCACTTTTTCTTCTGAAGCTGAGCTTAGTAGCCAAAATAGAACTTCAATAGCAATTCAGTAAGGAAGAGGTGGTCACATGTTTGTCTTTTTGGTTGTTATTAATACTTGGACTCCTAGTGTTCTGGAATATTTATACAGTTTCGGGGTATGTTGAGTCAAGCATTTCTATTCAAATTATTTTTATCCAGAAAGCTAACATTTTTATAGTTTTCTGTATTCACATTGCAGACAGTGTTCTTCAGAGCTCTTTAACTTCCATCTACACTGCTAACTTTATTAAACTATTCACAGTTAAATTATAGTATAAACCCTTAATTGTCATGTTACATGAAATAACTTTGCAGAATTTACAATGAAATAATGTAACCGTTTTGCCTTTCTTCTTCCTATTCCAAAGTTGAGTTATTGGATTGAACTTGCAGTAGAGGTAAGATTCTTTTATGCAAAGTTCAAAACTTCTATATAAAATCTTTTGTAGGCAAATATGGGATCCACAAAGAGGAACAAATATACAGGCAAAGAACTGGTGTTCATACCTTTACATTTCATTTAAGTAGACTGTAAATGCTTAAAAACACTGAATAGGAAAAGTTCACTACTTACTAAACTACTGGAGAGAAACCTCAAATAATTAGTATGTGTGTATGTGTGTGTGCATGTATATATTTTTTTACTACTTACTTTTTATTTTGTGAAGTAAAGGTTTAAAGTCTCCATTTAAAGACTTGTCACAAACTTCAGCTCAACTGTGTTAAAGTGGTCATGCCTTTTTTTCAAGCTTTTAAAAACTGAAAACGCCTGTTGAAATGGTTTCCTCCAAATAGAGAATTTAGCTGCCTAAATGAAAGGTGTAACTGAAAATAGCTTTTCCTAAAAAGCCCATTACCTTCTTCAGCAAAGTCCTCATTTTGATCTCCAGTCTCCTGCATCTGTTGTCCAAAAGCTGGCAGATCAACGAGCATGTAAATGCATGTTGGGTTTTGCAGCACTGCCTCTGACTTATACAGATTATTTCGTATTAGTGTATATCTCTCTTCCCTTTGATTAAATTGCCAGATATCTGACAATGGGATACAGAATCTCATTGTGATGTGAGTCAGTAGCAGGCATCTAAACGGCTGCTGGGTATTGCTGTACAGTAATAGTAAAACTGATGGACTGCATCTGACAAACAGATTGACTGGGAAGCTTAAGTGTGGCCACACAGAACTGCAGCTTTGATCAGGAGAGCGGCGGGAATGATAGATGTTTGTTATTTTTGTTTCATGCTCTACTACTTGTGTTTCAGTCCATTTTCAGGCATTTCCAAAGAAAATATTAAAAATAAACCAAACAAAACATAAAAATCAAGCGAATTAGGAAGTATTTGTAGCAAGAAGGTCATTGTAGTTGCAGTAATATTTTAAAGAAAATTACAAGTTGTGTGTCGTTTCAGGAACTATGTTTCGTACTATATGACTAGAGAGTTTTCACTTTGTGCCATATGTATAGATAGATAACAGAAAGACTTAAAAGGACTTGTGGAAAAAGTGATTGTGAAAGAGAAACTTTTTTTTTGTAAAGATGCTTTTTTCTGTAAAGATGCCTCCTTTTTCTTGTATTATCCAGGTTGCATCCTACACTTACTTTCCTCATGTTGCCTGTACTCCAACATCACTGTCCTTATCTTCCCAGCTATTTTGCTTTTGTTTTGTAGGTTTTTCTTGTGTGACTTGCACCCCTTTGCATTGTACCTGCTTGCTTTGTGTACCGAATGAGCTGGTTGGAGTAGTGCTCATCTCTGCTCAGCTTGTTTGGCAAGCCGTGGACTTGAATTGTTTGGTTGTGTTGAGCTTGTCTGCCCTGCCGAGGTTCAAAGAGGCTTTTGGATTTTTAACTGTTTAGCCTTGCAAGGGCTAACAGAATTGACGACTTTAATCTGTCCTGAATTCTTTGTTTTATTGTTCCCTCTGTTCCTAGCAGTCCACAGAAACTGATGAGGAAAAATAACTGTTCTCTTCCCCACGCTGAAAAGTCAGGGGACAGAAAAGAAGCATTTCTGTGTTATTCCTCTGTGTTTCTATCTGCCTCCTCAAGCTGCTGCTCAGAGGGCTTTCGTAATTGCTTCACTTCGATTTGTATTCAGTTTCTCCTAACACAAAGTGTTAAACAATTCCAAGTTGTCTATAGTCCATGCCTGAGTCCTTTGCTTTTTATAATGTCTCGGAGAAGAAGCTATTTAAGATTAGTGTTGACAGAATTGGCAGAAAAATGTTGTGCTTTACCATCAGCTGTCGGTTGGCAGTACTGAAACCGGGCTCTGGAGTATGAGCCACCAGTTTCATCCTGAGGCAGGGAAGAGGGGAGTCCTTGTCAGCAGGTGAAGGAAGGTAGATAGATCCTGACTTTGTTTCCCTGCCACAGAGGGAAGGAAGGAAGGTTGCTAATGCTTCTCTAACCTGGGGAAAAAAGGGGATGGTTTGGTGGGACTAGAAAGGTATGAAGTAAAGAGGAGAATTTAGGTACACAAGTAGGGAGGGAGATACTCCTGGGGTACACAGAGGGAAAAGTGATTTCATGATAGAAGCAATAAGCAAGGAGATCCAAATGGAACATCTGTTTGCATCAAAACACAGGAATGCACATAGCTCTATCAAGTCGATTTTCAGCAGGTGTTTTGGCTCTGCAGTGGCTTGTTCAATCTCAGTAGTCAAATTTTAATTTCTTTTAAATTTTTGAGAGCTAATTTTAAGCAGTTACCTTATGCTTTCTTGTTATCTTTTAACAGAGATTTGTTTGCTTTCTGTGGCTTGAATTCACATCTAGTCTCTGAATTCTGTTGTGTTTTTTTTTTTTCTCTTCAGACATGAGCTAGAAATTAAGAGAAACAGTAGCTCATGAAACAGGATAAATGTCTAGTTCTAGGACCTGGAGCCCCATGAGCAATGTGGTGTATAAATGCACAGAAGCTGACTTTATTATGTGGTGGTTGTTCTCCCCCTTTTTTTTTTCTTTGGAGCCCTTTGATTCTCTTCTGGCCTCTTAGTCATATTGCTCCCTGGTCAGCCTGGTGCCTGCATAGCAGTGGCAGTGGCTGCAGCAATGACTGATGTGGAGACTAAATTGCTAGACATAGTGAGTGAGTATTTCATGAAGCAGTTAGTCTGCAAACCTGAAGATGGAGAAGCAAGTTTTCATGTGGTTCTGACCACTGTGTGCAGGATCTGGTTCAAAGTGTTACTGTCAAACAGTTGTTCTGTACAATGTATTTAAATCTCTTACAAGACCCAACACTTCTACCTATAAAAATCCCTTGCTTTGGGGGATAATCTTGTAGGATTCCAGAAGGGAGTCAAAAATCATGTTCACAAGGGAAATCTGGTGATTGTAGTCTGCTCGGATTGCCAAGGGCATTCAACAAAGCTTTCCATCAAAAGCTCTGTGGGAACCTAGAGCTGCTATCAAATGAGAAGAAAGGTCATGTCATAAGTGGAGAAATATTCTTCCTCTGTTTTATTTTTAATATGTTCATTTTTTAATTTTCTAAAATACTGACAAATAAAGATAAAGGGATATCATCTGGTAAGAAGATGATACTGAGATAATAATACTATGAATTGTGAAGAAAAAGCTGACTGTGAGGGCTTGCAGGAAGACTTTTTAAATGTGAGTAAGAGCTAAAATGACAGTTGGCTTGCCGCTTAGGTGAATGTATACTGATGCACACAAACCATCCTAGTTTTTTACATGTACTGTATGGGCTCTGAGATGATGTTATACTCCTCTCCAAGAAGCACAACAAGGAGGATTCAAAGAGATACAGGCTGGTTGGTTTCTCCTCTGTCCCTAGGAAGGTGAAGCAGCAAATTTCCCTGGAAGCTGTTTCCAGCTGTGTGAAGAATGGGAAGGAGACTGGGAAGAGCCAGCACAAAGCTATGAGGGGCAAACCATGTCTGACCAACCCAGTTACCTTCCATGATGAGAGGACTGGCTGTGCAGACAAAGAAAGAACAGTGGATGTTGTTTGCATTGATTTTAGCAAGGACTTTGCCCACAGTGTTGCTTGAAGCAAACCGGTGAGACGTGAACTAGGTGACTGGGCAGTACAGTGAGCTGCCTATTGGGCTGCAAGTGGGGATGAGAGGTGGTACAAAATCCACCTGGTGGCTGATTGCTTTTGGTGTCACTCAAGCATTGGTAGTGGGTCCAATGCTATTTAAAAGTTTGTATTAATGACCTGGATGATGCGACAGAGTCTGGTCTCAGCAGGTTCATAGGCAAACTTAAATTGGGGATAAGAGTTGATGTCCAGGTGAGATTGTGTAGACAATCAGAACCAGACTCTTTTTGGATTCATACTGTGATAGGAGAGGAGGAAATGAACACAAATTGGAAAATGGGAAATTTCTGCTAGGTGAGAAGAAAAGCTCCTTTCCCATGAGAGTGGTCTGGTCAAACACTTGAAGAGGTTGCTCAGAGACACTGTGGTGTCTCCATCCTTGGAGTTACTCAGAATTTCTGGGCAAAGCCCGGAGCAACCTGCTGTAATTAGACTGACTTTTGAGCAGGGCTTTTAGATAGCTGACTGCCAGTGGTCCCTTCCTAACCTTAATTGTTTTATTAATCTGATGCTTAATGTTCAAGGAAAGGCAGGAATGGCTTTCTGACTGGCTAGGATAAATACCACTGGGTGCTGAGGGAAGTGGAATTGTTTTATGTAAACTGTATGTCATATGGAGCAGATAATCAAGGAGTGTCAGAGAAATTGGGAAATGTCAGGCTTAAAGAAAGAGGAGGTGAGTCTTCCCACCGAGGATGCTATAAGTTAATCTGAGGTGGTTAATAAGTTAATTAGAGGTGGTAGTGTGTGGTCAGTGTATCTGAAGTTCATTTTATGAACACACTTGAGATGAAGTTTAGGGAACGGCTGAGAAAGCTGTGTGACTAGTTAAATGGGTGAATGAATAATAGATTTTTAATATACACTGGTTTTTTTTGTTTTTCTTTCTTACTTGGAATGAAAGTAAAAGGAGGTTTTCTAGGCATTATGAATGAGGAAGCTTCTTGGCTGCAGCAATTCTGCTATGTCAATAGAAAGTTCCCTACCCTCCTGCAATTTGTGGTTGATGTAAGGGAAGAGATAGAAATGTAAAATTTAACTGATATAATATAGTTTCATTTTCTCATAGAGACTGGGCCCGACATTGATGGTGTTCACTGAAGGAAGTTGTGTGCTTTTTCCCTGCTAGATCTTTCAAATGCCTCTTGAGTAGAGGATGACATGACATCGCTAGCCGTGTGATATAGTGATTCGTTACTCACTACCTCATCGTAAGTATGGGCTAGATGTTTTGTGTGGCCGGAGCAAGAAGCAGACAGGCAGAGGAAGTTCTTAAAGTTGACGAACTCCTGGCTTTGCTTAAATGCAGAATGTCTAGAGGACCTTTGTTCTAGGAATGCATGAGGGAGGACTGGTAGAGAAAGAAAAAGGACATGGAATGCCATGCCTTGTAAATATAAATGAATTGCAGTGATGGAATCAGAGCAGATGGGGGTAAGGCCATGGGTGTTGCTGAGAGACTGGGGCCTCTCAGAACTGACACTGAGTGGGGAGGATGAGCAGAAGGATATATGTGGCTGGGCAGTGAAGTGGGACAGTGACTGCTGGAGGTTTTAAGAAGAGTTTTGAAAACTGGCTACAATTTTATATATTTATTTTAACAGGCAATTCAATCCAAACTGAACTGTCATCCATAGAACACAGAGGTAGGGTTGAAGCCTATTGCTCTTTCCAGCTTTTAAAACTCACAATAGGTGACCCTAATATATTTTCCTGTCTTCAAAAATAACTCGAATCCTTGAAGTCTTAGCAGTTGCCTATCCAAAACTTGGACATTAAGAGAGTCCTTTTAGGACAGTGCTCATTTTTTAGAATCCTTGATAGTGAAATGGTTTATAAATAACAGCAGTGAAACTCTTGTATCTTTTCAGAATAAATGCAAACTCTTGAGAGAAGAATGTTTTTGCATGCCCTAATTCTTTCATGCTTTACAGATACTTGGTTTGTCACATCAGTTTCAAGTTTCTTCGCCATGGTTGCCTGTATAGCACTCAAACTCAGACTTATGCAGACACACTGAGATAAATGGATTACAAATCCATTGAATCAAAATAATCATCATGGAATACAATAAACTTTGTGTGGCATTTCTGTGAGCTGCATGTATATGCACCTTTTAATCCTTTCCATAATGAAAAGGCATTTTTGGCTTGATGAGATGTTGGTACGAAAAGTACTTGCACATAAATATATGTGCTTAGATACATCTGCTATGGTAAATCCCATTCAGCTGAAGTTCTGAATCTGCAAATTTTGACAGCTTTTTATTCAGTGCTACAGCTGTTAGTATAGGTACATATGGTAGTGATGCTTAGAAATACTACCTGTGAGTTCTTAAATATGTATAAAGCAAAGCAATCCTTTACCTTCATTTGGCACTTTAAAGATAAACTACACTGGCTCTTGAAACTGTAATTTTAAATCTTCAACTACAAGGCTTTAAAAAAAGAGGGGTGTTGGGTTGTTTGTTTGTTTTTCAGAAATGCAGTGCAACCTCTTAGGACCCTGAATCAGGCATTGCATTTAGGTGGAATTACTTCCTCTGTGCATGCATCCCCGTCTCCATTTTTATATTGAGCATGCCAAAAGAGACTAAAGTTTTCAATCTCTGAAACTAAAGACTTCATTAGAACACAACAAATCTGGCCAAGATAAAAACAGTAAAACCTCAGGGTGAGGGAGAGTTGGTTATAAGGCTGGAAAACAAATTATTGCTTCCTTCACATGTCATTCAAGTGTGTTGGCTTTTCCTTAGTCCTTCTTTCAAACCCCGTTCGTTCTTCCCTCTCCTAGTGGTTGCTCAGCTTGAGACAATCTGCGTTTTCCATCTTGAGATTCTTCCTTAGAGTCCCTGAGAAAAATCTCCTTGTTCAATCACCTTTTGAGGCTTAACTGTGGTTCTGCTTTCTGAAGCTGTCAAGAACAACGTTGGTCTTAGCTGCCCTGTAGCTGCCCTGTTTGCCATCTGTCCCTCTCTGTCACTTCTGTGCTGCTTTTCTGTATTTTTAGTGACTGAGTGTTCAGTGTTTAGGGGAGAAGTCTCCTTTCTTCTCCACTAACTCATTCTCTAAAACTGCTCTTTTAGTCTTTCTTTATCACAGGACATTTTATGAATTGCAGAGAGTTTTATGGTGTTCTGTAAAATGTAACCTCATGAAGTAATGAAGATAGTAAATTCTATAAAGTGTGAATATGAGTTTGTGTGTTCTTAGTGTAACATTAAATGTGGGTTTACCACACTCCTGTTCTCTTGTGCTCTTGCCTACAGATGCTTGTGCTCAACCATTTACACTGGTTAGATACAGGAAAATAGTGTTTGTTTACTCTCTGTATTCCCCCAGTGGCTTCATGTTTATTAGAACTACTAAGTGACTTTTTTTTCTTTGTAACTTTGATCAAAACAGTCAGGTTTTCTTTTATTCAGATTATATCAGCTCATATTCCTTTGCACCTCTTACATTCTTCTTATATATATGTGTATGTATTTTGGAGAGAAGAGGTAAGAAGTGTATTGTGGAGAAGAACTTGTTACAAAGAAAGTCCTTAATAATTTGGGCATGAATAGGAAGAAATTTTAAGCTAATGATGTCTCATTCAATTTTTTCTCTTGAAAGTAAGTCGAGACTGATTTTGGCCCTATTAAAATAAGAGTAGATTATTATTTTCTTATGTAAAGGTGACTGGCTACTCACAGTTTAAAGAAGGAAGCAGGGAGAAAGGACCAAGATACTTCTCTGCTGCTACTTTCCAGATGTGGCTGTTCTTAATATTGCTTGATACTTTATGGTTCTCCCAAGCTGAAGCGCTTGGAGGAGGAGCAGCCAAGGAGGGGCAGGTGGGCAAGCAGCTCCAGACCTGGAGTGATAGTACAAGGCTTCTTTGTGTTTCCTAGGAACTTAGATGAGAAATCCCTTGCCTTATTTCCTTTTCTCTGCTGCAACATATGTACTGCCATCATTAATGATTGTTTTGGATGTAAATAGCAATGGTGTAATGACACTATAAAACCTTTTTATTTGACATTAATGGAAGCAAACTTTGTACCTGCAGTTGATAATATGAATGTCTAATGCTTCCACTGATTGCAACAATTTCTCTTCTCCTAAATTTCTTGAGGAACTTGATCAAATCTACAATTAACTGATAAGCTTAGTGGGTGTAAACTTAATTACATCATACCCTATTTATGCAAAAATTACATGCATGCTTTATTGTGGGACTTGAGACTTCATTTTGTTTGAACTTGAGAATGATTGTGTTCTCACAAATTAGTCTTACTTTAGGTTATTTGATGTTAAGTTTTGAAGAAGACATACCTAGGCATCATCTTCGTGGAAGGATGACTGCCAGTTACCAAGGTATTTTTTCCATAACTATCTTAGTGTAGTTACCTGCTTTGCACATCTGGGAAGGATTTGGTAAGATTCAGTTCAGTCTCATTAACAGACTCCAGCTTTGTGACTTTCAGAAAGGAAGGAACGATATTACTTATTGTGAAAAGATAAATCAATTGACAATCGTTGCATACAGGGTGAAATAGCTCTCCTATATCTCTCACACAACCTCATAGCAGCAGTCCAACAGTGGCAGAAACCCTATTTTTTTCACCCTTCTTTATCACAGTAGAGTCCAGGAAAAGATTATCGTAATGTGTGAGTACGTGACAAAAATCACACGTTGTTCTCGAGAACAACAACAGAAATCCCTACTGGCACAGAGGCAATATATCTAGGTGTTTACTGGTACACTGCTGATGTGTTTTAAGGAGGCAGAACTTATCAAAAGAATGATGTTTCAATGGTGACAAGTCAAGAAAAACATGAATTCTGACTTCTACAGAATTAAGAGCCGTTCATGTTTATAGACGTGGGTAAATGAAACTGTCTGAAGTTCATCTGTTGTAATTTAGGAAATGCTAAATATGTTTCTTTTGTTATTGCCTAGCCTGTAGGCAAACTATTCCCCCAGCACACAAACAGTGTTTTATTTACAACTGCGTAAATGTCCCCGCTGCACGGCTGTGCAATTTAGTCACATACATTGTGCAGTCCTATCAAATAACATATCCTAGCTTAGCACCTTCTGGTTATTGGGTGAAAGGGAAGGGGAAAAGGTTTCTTTAGAAGAGAGTGTTTATGTTTGTTTTTGTCTTAGAAAATACTTCTTATATGTAGCAGAGAATGCAAATTTCCACAGTTGGATAAGATTTAAAATCACGACATCAGCAGCATCTCCTTGTTTCAGAAGACAGAGTGAATGCTTATCTCTGTCTTCTCATATTCTTGTGTTGCTATTGAGCAATAGTAATAAATGGAGAGGTCAGGACTGAGCAATCTTAACTACTTTGTTGCTTGCTTTCACTTATCTCAGTGTTTCAGACTACTTGACTCAAATGCTCCATACGGAGCAAATCACACTAACTAAACTTAAAATTTATACTATGAAGATTCAGAGGCCACCCTGAGATCTCCACTAGTGATACCAGTGGAAGGAAACTCTTCACAAATAAATTTAGAGGTTTGCTGTTACTTGGTTTCCTTGATATTGAGGTGTACTCATCTTCTAATAGAAATCTTCATACAGTGATCCAAAAATAATTTGCCAGTTAGTCAAAATAACTTGATTCTTACTTTCAAGACAAGATCTGTTTATCCCTCTCCTTTTAAAAACCTCAGCTAACTGCTTCAAAGATACCACAGAACCATGGGCTTCAGGTTATTTGAGAAGTCTTCTACAACTTTATCCTCTCAAGTAGGACCTAAAATGACTGAGGAGCAGCTTCTTTAAAACTGTGCTGCTTTGACCAGCTAATTTGATACTGACAGTTTTCTGGTGGATGTTGAAATTGCAGATTCACACAAATCTGTGTTTTAAGCTAACTGTTTTGCTGAGGGTCTAGACAGCAACTGGCAGTGTTGACCTGCTGCCAGTACTTCAGAAAAGTAGGTAGTGGCTCACTGACTTGTAGGTGGTATTAGCGGCAAGATAGTCTTTGAATAAGGGGGTCTGTGTTTTAAGAATATGAGGGAAATATAGTCTCAACTGCATTTGTTTAAGATCTATTGGAATTTTTCCAAATCTGCAATTACGAGTACTTCAAAATCTACCCAGAACAAACTTTTTTAAATCTAGTCCTGCTGGCACCAAGATCTACTGCACTCTGTCTTGTAGGGAAGTTTCCGTAAGTGACAAACGTGGTGAACAGGCAGGGAGCTTTGTCCTTTTTCTTGCATTGGAAGGTAAGCATA
Source organism: Tauraco erythrolophus (assembly GCF_009769465.1). Classification (NCBI taxonomy): domain Eukaryota; kingdom Metazoa; phylum Chordata; class Aves; order Musophagiformes; family Musophagidae; genus Tauraco; species Tauraco erythrolophus. Next base: position 77,558,504 of record NC_141465.1, on the reverse strand, counting down.
ATGGTAGTCTGTCCAAGAGTGCTACAGTTTCAGCTGGTTTCTTTCAGTATGTACTAGAGTATTCCAAGTTTTAAATCTGTGGTTGGTTGTGTTTTTTTTTTTTAAAAAAACTGACATTTGTAAAACACAGAACGGTGTTCTAGAATGACATAGCTCTAAGTCCACATGAAATCTTTTACTCTTTTACAGTATTTTTTTATGTGAATCACTGATTTTTCAGAGGAAGGTTTGCAAGCTACTACTCAAAGGTCTAGTTGATTTACAATAACAGTAATTATTTTCTTGTTAGAGAAAATTGTGGAAAGTGTGTTTGATCTATTTTGTAAACTAGCTGTCAGATCACTTTTTGTCCTCTGCTGGACGTTATTTATGGAATAGAGCAGGAAATAAATTAGTGTTGAGATTCTAGCTAATGACATAGCTTTTCTGTAATTTTAAAGATTGTAAGAAGCATAATATTGAATAGTTGTGTGGGGTTTTTTTTTATGCAGAGTAAACTAATGTTCATGGTCATCTACTCTATTGACCACAAAGAACAGCATTACAGTTTCAAGAGCTAATCATTTTCGGTACAAATGCTTCTAGAAATGAACAGACATCTTCAGATTTGCACTGAGGCCAGGAAGATGATTTGGTTGAAGACTGGAAGTGAGAGTGAATAGTTATGGCCCTTAACGATCAGTACTGATTTGCACAGTTCCTGAAACGTTCATCCCTTTGTTCTTTTTAGTACTTAGTTATCCTTGTTTGGCATTACTAAGGAAGCCAGCTTTATAATATACATGTGCTTTGTTGACTGTAAAGTGGCAATTATGCTTTGGATTTGTAGGTTTAAAAGACGTTAAATATATTTTGTGTATATGTGGAATTAATCTGGTGTACTTGCTCACTGATGATAGTCTGTTATGCATAACTTCTTATAAGTGTCAAGGCAGCTGAGAGAGGACAGCAAAATATGCTCCAGGGGAAAACAGAGTCGGTCACTTAACGAAAGAGAAGAAACTAAATTACAGAAGTACCAAGCAAGGAAGAAAACCCTGCTGTATGAAATCTAAACCAAACTTGTAATGGCTTGAAGAATAGGTGAGGATAAGACTGGAATTATTAACTTTTTTTTAAGTAACATCTTTCTCCAAGTGACTGGGAATTGTGCACCTCTAACTTCAAACAGGGACTCCATTTTCAGAGCTGAAGGCAGGAATCAGTTATATAAACATTGTTGTTGAGAGGCTTTTAAGGGTCTTTATGATATTCCACCTAGTCCACCAGCTGATGATTTTACTTTCTGTAGGGTACACTAGGCACTTGCAGCTGGCTGGTAGATGAGATGGAGATGCAGATTTTTCTAGGAGACCTGCAGTACCTAGAGGCTGAGGTGGAGTGGGTGGGATTACCTTAGGATGCCTGAAATTGAACTGATTGTCTGCACTTAAATTACTGAATTTTATTTAGCCCCAAATGTCTTCTAGAAATCACTGGATTGAGTAAAAGTGACTTTACATGCCCAGTTAACATGCAGTCCAAGTCCACTTTTGAAGTGGTCTTAAATATTACAGTAGTATATATGTAAGCAGAGAAATAATTGTACTTCTATTCCATCCCCAAAAGTTTGACTTAATGGATTTTCGAGGACTGTATTAATTTCTCTTTCTACAAGGTGTATGTTATTGATGCCTCATGATTTCAAGGTCACATTACACATTCAAGATGCTATTGTGATTTAACTACAGACTGAAAAATATAATACCTGAGAAGAGAATTCAGAATACCATGTCTTTTGTAGAATCTATAGTTAATAGGATTTTTTTTTTATATATTAATAACTTAAATATCTTTTATGTATTTTGGGAGAGTTGAAATATGGCCAGAAGGAAACAAACTGCTTAAGAGGCAATTCTGAGTGTTTCAACATTTTGAAATCTGTTTTTCTGTTTATACCCTAAGTGTCTTACCATTGGAGGCTGCATCTGTCTCTGCAGAAATGCAGGCACATTTAGTTTAGTTTTGTACACGTCTGTAAGTACATAAATGTTCCTCAGGCAAAATGCTTGTTTTTCTTTAATGCTTGATCGTTATGATAGTGGGAATGTTTGCACATATAAATACTTCAAGTCTAATGCATTCAAACAAGAACTCTTAATAAAATGCTTTTTTTTTTATGGGTTATATTAGAGGCTTTTTAAAGCTAAAGGATAAAATGTTGATAGAGTGGAATAGTATGATGTTCAGTATTTTGATGTCTCCCACCTGCTTGCATAGCAATATAATGAATGATACGACAAGATTAAAGAAGTTTCTAAATTCGTCATTAATATGTTTTGATGGTAGAAAGGCAGCAGTCCTAATTATAAGCACCGACTGTATTAAATTGTCATCTAACACTTCAGAGATCCCATAACTAAGGTGGTGGATGTGTTTTTAATTTACTCTTTTGTCCCCTTGTGCATGGGCAGCATGATACAACCTCCAGTTGCGTAGTCTCTTGTGCACTTCTTTGCCCCCACAGTCCTGCCTCATTCAGTGAAAAGTACAGATGATATTTTCTTCCTAAGTCACTAATCAATGTTTTATTTCAGCCTAGTTGCTCGTTGTGGGCCTCAGGCTCTGTTTACTGTAGGCTATTAAGTCCCTATACAATATTAACTTCTGTGTGGACTTTTCTGCAGTGCTCATTACTGTAATATTTGAGTACCTCAAAAAAAAAATAAATTCAACATCCTTTTGAGGTTAAGGGATGATCTGGAAAGCACAAGAATATAGAATCATAAAATCATGAAATGGTTTGGGTTGGAAGGGACCTTCAAAGATCTAGTCCAACATCTCTGCCATGGGCAGGAACGTCTTTCATTGGATCAGGTTGCTCAAAGCCCTGTCCAACCTGACCTTGAACACTTCCAAAGATGGGCCATCCACAACTTGTCTGGGCAGCCTGTTCACCTGTGACACCTGTAGTGTCTCTCTCCCCTCATTTCTTCATATTCAATCTAAATCTACCCTCTTTTTGTTTAGAACTGTTATCCCTTGTTCTGTCACTACAGTGTCGCTACTGTGTCGCTACTACTGGTAAAAAACCTCTCTCCATCTTTCTTGTAGGCTCATGTCACGGTTTATACAGTACTCCAGGTGGGGTCTCACAAGAGCAGAGTAGAGGGGCAGAATCACCTCTCTCAACCTGCTGGTCACACTTCTTTCTATGCAGCCCAAGATTGGCTTTCTGGGCTGCAAGTGCACATTGCTGGCTCCTGTCCAATTTTTCATCTACCAGTATACCCAAGTCCTTCTCTGCAGGGCTGCTCTCAATCCAATATGAAAGATTCAAAGGAAAAATTCTGTATTTTAGTGTTTGTCCCTTTACTTTGCAGCTTCTGGCCTAGGTTGGCACAGAATACAGTTTTATTAGCCACTTGGAGCCATGCCAAACTTGTTGTGGCATCTGGCTTTTTAAGATGCTAGTTTTGATTGCCTCTGTAGTTGCAGACTCATGGGAAAAGATTTAGTCTTGCCTGAAGAAGACTCCAGTTAAACTACAGACATAAAGAGATAAAAGAAGAAAAGGTAGGTAAGGAGAAGAGCTTATGAACAGGGAGGCAAGAGAAGTAAAAAGCGTAACGTTCCATGTTCAGGATCTCTGATCCTGTTCAACTCTGATTTATTCCTAGAAGTGGATCTTTCCTCATCAATGACCAAGGCAAGGGTTCTCTGAAGATCACAGAAGATGTTCCTGAAGTGTAGATGCACAGGGAGACAGATCTAAGCATATGCAAGAAAACTTTCTGGTGGAACTTAGATGTTAGAAACCTTAATAAAACTTCTCATTAATTTTACATGTAAGCAAACTTCCTTTATCCAGATTTTATCCTTATTCAGATCTCTTCTTCCAGCATGCAGCTGGTAAAAAGTTATTGTGAGTGCAGTGTGCGGACTAGCTTTGGCCTCTGTAGAGCTGGGAGCAACAATTACAGTAGAAAAGATGTGAAGAGGAATTACACGTTGACATTCCCCTCTCATATCGGTAAGAAACTATGATAGGTCAAATTTGATGTTTTGTGGTTGAGACAAAAGAGTAGTGGGTCGTAAGTCTGGAGCTCTAAGTAGTGCACCTTCTGTTTCTCTGGTAGCAATTGTTGGTTAACAGACAGCGTGCTCAACAGGGCGAGCTGATGTGCCAGCCACAGAACGAAAAGGAGCAAGCTCTGGCAAACCGGAGTGTAATCATAAGTGCTTTGTTTCAATAAAACTTTGTTTTAATTGAAAACATCTGAAGATGCTGTTAGATTCTAGATGCCTTAGAGGACTGTTAGCGTCTATCGGCTTTGGTTTTTCAAACTTTATCATGTTTGCATGAGTTTTCATTTTGATTAGAAAAAGGCAAATTCCTGACGTCCCTGAAAGTTCCCATTTCATAGCATAAGGATTTCAAGTTTTTTAAGTACAGATTTATTTTTTTTAATTAATCTTTTTATTGGAAAAAAAAACCAAACCAAAACAAAAAAGAAACTGGTTTCACAGGAATTTTTTTCCCTTATGCTACTTCCTGTACATCTGTCTCATTTTGTTGGTCTGCTGTTCTTCCTCAATATATTCCCTAAGCCTCATATAGACAGTAAGCAAGATAAATTTTAGCCTTATTGGTGAGAGCTTGACAAAGCTTATTAGCAAACAATAATGCAGTCTGATAGGAGTCATTTAGTCATATTGTGTAACCCGTTTTTCCTGTAATAATAAAATACTGAGAGAAATTCAGTGGTTTAAGGAAAATGATGTTTAAGATGTTTGGGCCTGAATTAATAGGCATATATAGCCTGGGATTAAGAGATTGCCATTAATGTTTCATTGCCAAATCAGAAGTGTGAACCTATTGTTCTAGACTTAATTTCTTGGACATTCCTTGCCAGATTTCATTGTATACTATTAAAAATACTGCCACTAACTACTTTAGGAGGTGAAAACGATCAATGCTGGAATAAATGAGTAACCATTGCAAATGGATACTTTAGTAAATATCTGATCTATATTTGACATGAAAGACCTTTCTGTATTTTTTATGTCCTTGCTGATGGATTTACGTCTATTTGAGATGTTCTTCTGAAGATAACTTTGGACCAAATTAGATGTTATTTCAAGAATTGGTAGGAAGTCCTTTGTGCATTTTCAGCAACTGAAGCAAAGTGGATAAAAAAGTTTAATCAAAATGTCTATGAACCTTCACCTTCTCATGTGTAACTAGAAAATATGCAAAAGAGAAGAGATTAGTAGCCTTAAGTGTTCTGAACAGTTGGAAAAATATTTCTTATATATGTGAAGCTGTTAAATGTGTAGTTTTTGAAATAGGCCATCTTAGCAAATTAAAATTAAATTTTGTAGTGGTTCTTTGTTTCCAAATACTAAGTTGAGCCATTTTCTCCAGGGCAGACAAATTGAGTTGAACATAGTGCATCATTGTCCTGTTCAGATCATTCAAAATCTTCTCTGTCTTTTCAAGAAGTTATTCTGTTACCTCCCTTTTCCCCATACTGTGGTACATACCAGTTAGCTCTCTTGCCACTCTTTGTGTTTTAGCCCCTTGTTGCCTGTCGTGATGCAAGCACGTACTAAGAATATGCTCTTTGTAAGAGTGAAGAAAAATGCAAAAACCAGTACGCTCTTCCCAGCCTTTTTCAAAGCTGGAAGGTATGTCTCTAGAGGGCTTGGTTGTGCTTGAAAGATAATCTGTTGTCATATTTAATCCCTAGAAAATCTTCATCTCCCAGCTCTTTTGCATTTTAAAGACTTGTGTTATATTTCTTAGTTTTATACTTCACCAGCAAGAGTGTTTTCTTTTTGGCACTTCTTAAGAGGTTCTTGTCTTTGTTTGATTAAGAGTTGCATGAATAACAGCATGCAGTTTATTTCTTGTCTGATAGAAATGTTGTTAGTAATCACTTACAACATCAAGTCATCTTGTATTTATAACATTTTATTATTCCTATGAGAGTGTCATCGTGAAATTATTATGGAAAAGCTTATCATTAGATAAAAACATTTTCAAATGTGTATTGTAGAAAATACTTTTAATACCATCACAATACTTCAAGAAAGGAGTGAGCTTTCTGTCTCTACAAGTAAATTTGACAAGGAGGTGACCCTTAGCTTCTTTAAAACAAATTCTCCAGCTGTAGACTTCCCTGGGGTTTTCATGAAGACTTCAGTGTAACTTAAAAAGAAGAAACCACCTGTTTCAGTATTCTTAGTGTGCTTTCTGTGGCTTTAAAAATTACTTTTCTTAGTGTCGTAAGAAAAAGCAATGGATATTCTTCAGATTGAAACATGTACATTGATCTGTCTAAGTGAGGGAGGCTGGAAGAGTCCAACCGTGACCGAAATGGGAAGCTGTTGATTACCTCCTCAAGAGATGATGCCTAATCTAATGTGGAACTTCTGCATATTTGAGGAAGCAAGAGGAGGATTATTTTCAAGGAGTAACTTAGTTATGTACCTTCAGCTTCGCTCTTTTGAAACCAGCTCTAAAAAGCGACTAGACAAAGCTGTGGAAAGAAAACTCATGGAGAGCTGTACAAAGGTGCCAGAATCACTGGATGCTGAGGGAGTTTTCAGAGGAGACACTATTATCCACAGTGCACACTTGCACGGTTTTCCTATGCACCGTGTAGCCCAAGCTGTGTCTCCAGTTATTGAATCTTCAATGAGACTAGCAATTATTATATTACCATTGTTATTTTAAAGATTTAATTTAAATTAAATTTAATTTAAATATATAAACCAATATTTAGGAGGGACTTTTTTGTGTAAAAAGCATGGGAAGGCAATTTGACCAAGTAATCTCAATTTATAAGGTAGGTGTTCATAGTGTACTTGCAGAAAAGAAAAACTCTGATAAGTCTTTTGCCTTTACTGCATTTTAGACACTACTATGTTATAAATTAAAATGAAAATTATAGGAGATGATTGCATTAGCAGTCATCTTTGTATCAATATTGAAGTTTGTTTAAAGTCTGTGGTACATAACGCTTATTCATGTGACTGTACTGGCCTGTGTGCTTCAGTATTCGATTTAGTATTGCATCTTGAAGTAGTGTGAAAAATGTGGCAAAAATTACCTCCTAACTCTTAATAAAGCATCCCCCTCACCCCCCACCAAATGGACCCAAACTTCCTCTCTACCTAACTGATAACAAATAAAAAGCCCACTTGATCCCCCCAAATTAATAAAGTATTTTTTTTGCATGTGAATTTCAATGTTACTTTCTTAGAGTGAGTAGTGAAAAAGTACATTTTAGAAAATCAAAGATTTGTTTGAATCATATTGTAAGGATTCCTTATATAGGAAAGTTAAGTCACCACCCTGAATAGCAGAAGAGTAAATCTTAATTTTTGTGATAAAATGTATTAATATCTGCTCTGAATCTGCCATGGATAACTTCTGGAAAAAATATGTACCATTTAAAAATGTTTAGTTGGAAGATTATTGAAATGCAGCAGGCTTTTATTTGAAGGATATCATAAATTAATTTTTATGTATAAGCATATGGAGTGTAAGATTAATCAAAGCCCTTCATACCCACAGCAGTTTATTATAGTAGTTGACATCTCTCAAACTGTTGCCTGATTAATACTTTAGTTCTACAAGGTGTTAATTCAGATCCTTGAAAGGTTAAGGATGCTGTTACAGGAGTCTTTGAGAAAATCTTATTGTTTGACCTGTTCTACAATAAAATACCCATCAGAGGAGAAGTTTTTCTAGTTTTATCCTGCGGTATTTTCACGTTTTTCCTGAGGAAAAGGACTTGGGAGTGCTGGTGGATAAGAAGCTCAACATGAGCCGGCAATGTGCACTGGCAGCCCAGAAAGCCAATCGTATCCTGGGCTGTATCAAAAGGAATGTGGCCAGCAGGTCGAGGGAGGTGATTCTGCCCCTCTACTCTGCTCTCGTGAGACCCCACCTGGAATATTGTGTTCAGCTCTGGAGTCCCCAACACAAGAAGGACATGGAGCTACTGGAACGAGTCCAGAGGAGGGCCACGAAGATGATCTGAGGGCTGGAGCACCTCTGCTATGAAAACAGGCTGAGAGAGTTGGGGCTGTTCAGTCTGGAGAAGAGAAGGCTCTGGGGACACCTTCTAGTAGCCTTCCAGTGCCTAAAGGGGGCCTACAGGAAAACTGGAGAGGGACTTTTTCCAAGGGCGTGTATTGATAGGACAAGGGGCAATGGATTTAAACTGAAAGAGGGCAGATTTAGATTGGATATAAGGAAGAAACTTTTTACATTGAGAGTGGTGATGCACTGGAACAGGTTGCCCAGAGGAGTTGTGGATGCCCCAATGTGGAAGTGTTCAAGGCCAGGTTGGATGAGGCTTTGAGCAACCTGGTGTCCCTGCCCATGGCAAGGGGTTGGAACTAGATGATCTTTGAGGTCCCTTCCAACCCAAACCATTCTACGATTCTATGTTAGGTTGCTAGCTGAAGTAAAATGGTCAGAATGCTGTAGTTTTATTGTTTTTACCTCTAGCTGTAAGAAATTTTAGTGGACTGCTTCCCCAGTGCAGTAAATGTCAGTGTAACTGTACGTGTTGACTCCCCTCTCGCTTGTGGTAGCCTGTAGTGGTGACAGAGTGTGCAGAAAAAACATTCAGTGTATCCTTAGCATAAGTTCAAGGTACTGGTAATGTGGAAAAGAAAAGGCAACGCTTTGTTCCTTTGTTCAAACTCCGTAGTCATATAACTGGGGTGGGTAATGACCTACTTCATGGTGATATGAAGAGTTTGAATAACTAGTGGCTGACTGCAGGACCAATACAACTTTTTAGTTATTATATGACTGTAGCAGGAAAAGGTTTTTCCACTGAGGCACAACTCTTGTAAGAACTTACTGGCACTTGGAAGTGTTCCATTTGCTTCCTCTGCTCAGTGTGTTTTTGACTTTACAGAGGCCTGGGTGTGGTAACCTGTATGCTTTCCTAAAACTTAAACTGTGTTCTTTTTTTCCCCTCTCGTCTTAGTCTGAGCTAATACAGACATGCACTAAGTTCTCTCATTTATTTATCTTACAGAAATGCTTGCAGTCCCAAATCTGAATTATCCTAGTGTGAATGAGAGATACTGTCAGCGCAGAAAAAATAGATTGTTTCCTTGCACATGTGTAAACCTCAGAATGGCAAGTGAAACAAAAGGAGATAAGCAGTGTTAGTCACACAGCTTCTGTACAAACCAGGCCTGATAGGGCTTGCTTGGTCAAAAACACTGCATCTGAATCCAGGTGAGAAATCTGTATTAACACTAGCTTGGGAATTTCTGTATTCCTCAGTGAGCAGCATCACTGACATTTTTCTCCACTATGCTTTTACATGCCTAATATGCAAAATCCATTATGCCGAATTTACGTAGGCTTTATAGTATATATGGATTTGGTTTATGTAGTTTCTCTCTCCCAATCTAGTAAGCTGGCTATCTGTGCCTGTGACTTCTAAACAACTGGATGCCTTCATTTGCAGGACACTTTTAGTTATTCACAGGTGCATCTGGAAATGCGGTCTTGCAAAGGAAAGATCCTTTATTTTTAAAATTAAGGAAGCTGATGAAATTATTATGGGACTGGGTATGTAGTACAAGGTGCCTTCCTTGCTAATTTGTCTTTAAAAAGTGATTGGGCTGAGGTTAAGACCATTGTTGTATCTTTACTGTCTCACAGGAGATCTTGTAGGCATTCATGTAGATGGTAGTCCTGTGAGCTGCTTTAAAATAGGTACAAAACTGCAGCAGAAGACTTCAAGCCAGGATAAACTGGCATTCTCTCAAAAAAAGTCCTGTGCTTTTCTCCCTCATCTCAGTGACTGTCTCTCAATGAAAATTAGCTATATTTATGTTCATACAGCTGCATGTAAGGGAAGAAAGACAGTATGAGGATAACAACTGGGGCTAGTAGGGCTGAGTGTTGCTTCTCCTGCCAGCTCGATTAGTGCTGTGGGTTACAATCAATTGGTTGAGCTTAGTAGCTGTAGAAATATCCTATACAGATGAAGCTTTAGATCACACTCAGATCAAATTGCATGTGAAATTGTACCTCCGTCATGTTTTAGCATTTGCCACCACAATCTGCAGTTAGAATTCACCAGTTTTCACAGGTGACCTTTTCAAGAAGTTGAGAAGCATGTATATGAAAACATCAGGCATACATCCTAAGGAGTCAAAAAGCGTTAGAGAAATCTTCTATCCTCGAAAATTTCTGACTAATCTTGTCCTTCACCATGAAGATTTCTTGTCTTTCACCATGAAGATTTCAATCCTGCCACCCAGTTGTAGGGTTTGAAAGGCCTACCAGACCGAAGACTAGGTGCAGTTGATATTTGAAATAGAAAGCCATGCTGTCTAGAGGCAATGCTTGAGCGAGACACCAAAAAAACCCTAACCCTCTTCTCGTAGCTGTCAGAAAAGGGACAATCCTTTGCACTTTCAAACTCTCCTAACTTCTGACTAATCAGTGTCTGATTAAATATATGCCCCTTTTCTGCTTGTAAGCAAGAGGTGCTTGATTTTTTTTGGCTCTCCGTACAGCGTTGAGCTCGTTCCTGTGCTGGTCATTGCCTTTTTGCTCCTGCCTGGGCCGTCGTTAGCAAATACATTTCATGTCTTCCCCCCTCCATCAGGTCTTTTAGACAACTTGGGATTTTCTGTGGGTTGGGCTACTACCTGCAGAGCTCTGATGATGGAAGATGTGCTTCTCTGCTGTTTTGCACAGATGTTGCTCTTGTTACTATGTACATTAATTATTTCAAAATTGCTACCTCAGCGAAAAAGAAAATATTCCCAGGATGCATACAGAGTGATTGGGTGTGCTGAGTGGCAGCATGGGAGCTCAGCAGCTGGTGAGGCATGTGAGGTGTTGCAGCTGGGGACTAGGAAACTTAGGAGTGTTTTTAACCTCATGGATGGTCAAAATACTGCTTCAGGATGTCATGTGCAGTGGTGTGTGCTTGGAAATGTTCACGAGTGGACGTCACCCAGTGACATCTGATCAGACCAGCTTCAGGCATGTTTTTAGATCTAGGTGACCTCTAGAGGCCCTGTCCAACCAAGATTGTTCTGTGATTCAGTGATGTACAAAGCAGACTTGATGGATAGCTTATATCTTTAGTGGCCTTTTTCCAATTTGAGGGCTTTCTAATGACACATACGCAACTTGGTTTATGGATGTTTGTGAATTATGTCGTTGTTGGCAAGATGCACACTAGCACAGGGAAAAGCATATAGAAAAATAAGATTTGCATGACGGGTGAAATGTTCTGATCCGTGTAGATGACAGCTAGCTAGCTAGCTGTGTTCACTACCAGGCCTTTAAAACAAAAAAAAAAACGAAACAACCAAACAGCAAAACCAGCAGGAAAAAAAAAAAAGCCAAAGGACTCTGTAGGGTCAGTGTGGGATATGATTATGCTCTTTCTTCCTCATTTCTGTTTTTCCAGAAGCAGTTGGGCACCTACATTTCATTAACTGTGGTAAGTCCCTTAATGTCAGTCCCTTCTGAGTTTTGACGTTGACTGTGGCAATCGTTGCTAAAGTCTTACATAGCATGTAATGGTTTTTCCTGTTCGCCACTTATTTTGTTGACTTTTTATTGGCTTATTTTATTGACTGCCCTCTTCTGCATGGAGAACGGATGGATATCCACACGCATACCACAGAGGCTTACAACTTTTTAGTAAGATAATAGATTGTTCTTGTTGGCTTTTACTCCTCTTTTATGGATACTGTTGTAATTCTTTACAGTCTCTCTGTATTGGATCTGTTGTGTGACATTTCTTTGAGATCACTCTGATGTCAGGATTTTTAGAGATTTACAGTATGTAGTGTTGCAAAGAAGGTCAAACTGATGAATTGCATAATGGTATATGTGCATCCCCTGTTGTTCTCCAGTCCTTTATTTTTGTTTGCTTAGATCAAGTTTGTTTGAAACAGCAACTGCACTTTCAGTTTCATCGAGCCATTCATATGGGAACTGAAGACCCTTTTGTTTGATAACTGTGCATTTGTAATCTTTAATAGACTATAAAAAGCTTAAATTTTCACTCCAAGGAGCCTCCAGTACTGTCAGAAAGAATTAAGAAGTAAGAATGTCTTTACCCATTTGGATGTCATTTTTCTTGATAGTTGCTTTCTGGAGATAGTTAAGATTAGTATTAATTCTGATATAGTGTGCATATGCTTCTATTTTCATAGAAGCATATGTGACACTCCTAAATACATTGCCATGTGTTTTTGACTTTCATTGTACACCCTGTGTGTAGGATAAGTAATTCAAATTCAAGAAAGAGAAGTCAGGAATTTCATGACAAAACAGAAATCCACATCTGATTATTTGATCATAGAATCATAGAATGGTTTGGGTTGGAAGGGACCTCAAAGATCATGTAGTTCAAACCCTCCTGCCATGGGCAGGAATACCCTCCACTACACCAGGTTGATCAAAGCCTCATCCAACCTGGCCTTGAACACATCCACAGCTGCTCTGGGCAACCTGTTCCAGTGCCTCACCATCCTCAGAGTGAAGAATTTCTTCCTTAGATCTAACCTAAACCTACTCTTTTTCAGTTTAACGCCATTGCCCCTTGTCTTGTCGCTACATGCCCTTGTAAAAAGTCCCTCTCCAGCTTTCCTGTAGGCCCCTTTTAAGTACTGGAAGGCTGAAAATTGTGTGTCATAAAGCACAAAAATCCTGAAGTTGTTTGAGTTTTAGTTCACTATACTTACTACTTGGAATCTAGACTCTCTCTCCCTCCCACACGTATGCCTCATTCCTTTCCAGATATGCTAATCGCTGTAGGGGATGGTAGGGAGGATCAAAAGTGACAGTAAGTTTGTGCATCTATATGTGATAATAAGAAACCAAACTTATTTTATCAGAGTAACTCTGAACTTAGTTTGTATTCATCAGTCTTGAACATTCATCTCTTGAGTTTTGTCTAGGAATTTTGCTTATCTTAAGTAGGACTTGAAGTACCAAAAATAAAATACAGTATTTATTGTTAAAAAGAGCAAAAATAATAAAACCAGCCCTATATAGGCCATAAAGGGAAGAGCCATGAGATAAGATAATTCTAATGCCTTATTTTAGATATCCGATATCCCCCTTTTTCCTCCCTTACTTCTCCAAAGATGTTTGCAAAGGTTCTTCATCCTAGTCGAGATCCTGGAAGAGTAAGGCTGTTTGTCAAAGATTGTTTAAAGATTATTTACAAACAGCTGGCGAGTGAGCCAAGAAGGGCCATAATATTGCTGCTTACTAGAGCAAAAGGGCTTTTAGTTGATTGAAGTAACCTGACATTCAGATGTTCTTTTTGATGTTCGATTGAAAATGCCTGCACAAGGTTTAATTTTCTGGAAGGCTCTTTTTGTTAAATGCGTTTCTTTAACATTCGGAGTTACTCTACTAGTCTAAAAGTGTAATTTATTCAATTGTGTGTCCATCAGATCCTGGGTTGTATATGTGCCTTAAAGTGCTTCTCAGCAAATGAGGCTTTAATTGTATTTCAGAGATAGCAGTCGAAGCAACAAATCTTGACTTTACATCCATACGGGAACCTAATATGGATTGATTAAACTGAGAAGCTGCTGTAAAATTACTTTGTCTTACTAACTGTGCTGTTTACTTGGATGTGAAATATATGTAGTGTTCATCAAAGCTGAATGTTGGTGCTAACCTAAATAGAAATATGTTGAGATATAAAATTGTACATATGCTTTTTATTAGTGAATGGAACCTAGCCTTCATTTATTTACCTTTGTAGAAAAAGTTAACAAGTAAAGGGGTGCATTTCTATCCATCTTATTAGGGTCTGTCATATATGCATTTTGCCACTTAAACCTGTCTTCTCTTTTTTGTTTCATGTTAATCTGCATATGTTTTTGAGAAGTTTGACTTAACAATCTTTTTTTCTTCTTCTGTGATTTGTACTTAGCAATCCTTTTTAAAAATCTTTTTCACAATTCGTTGTTTTCTTGAATGATATCTGTAACACTCCTGCTAATAGGATGCTAAGAACTCTGCATTTTTTTCTTCTGTTTGTGAAATTGCCTTTACCTCATCTTGCAAAAAACTCCTTAAGACTACACTATATTAATTTAATTGTTTCTCATCAGACATGTTTTCATACAGCTGTGTGTGTACAGATAGTCATGTCCACCTCAAGATACTAATTCTTCATGTGAAAGTGCAGAAAGTTTTCCTGCTGCTTCAGCTCCCAGTCAGATCCTTAATTACGAAGGAGCTAGGCAATGAGTGGAAACAGTTGAACAAAATCAAATGCAAAAAATCTGCCTCTTGTGCTGCAGAAGAGGATGCTACTGGCAAAGCTGGAAATTTGTAGTTCTGTATGCATCAGACATTGGTGCAACTTCACAATTTTATTAGAAGATGTGTACTGCTCTTTAACTCGTTTAAGCTTTCTAGAACACGTTTTAGTCAGGTTAGCTTCTAGCATAGGTTTTAATAATTTTAAATGTAATTTTAGATCGGTTAGTTAAGAAAAATATTATAAGTAAATTTAAAATATGAATTTATTCCACTTGGCTTTTAAAAGATTGGACAGTACAAGCGTTTTAATACAACGTCAAGGATGCTGATATAAACTTTAGGAAGAAATATGTGAGACATAGACTTTTTTTTATGAAGCAAGTTAGTCTGTCATGGAGTAGCGATGGTAACTTTTTCCTTAATGACTGTATATATAGAGTATATATACTTCTATTTCAGAAAGGTGCTAATGTGCCTTTGGTACAGGTCTGGGCAGTATCTTATGCTGGTACTTTTGATGTTTGCAGCTGAAAGGGAAATATGAGTTTCTGAACGAGCTCCATGCTCTTCATCTTGTGCAGAGCACGCACACAATAGAGTAATGAAAGGTTTCAGTTTAGTGATTTTAATATTGTACGTAAAGTAATTGCAGGCAGTGAGCTTGTAGGATAGAAGTTGTTTGGGAGATGTGTAGGCTAAGGGAGAGGTATTGCGATTTTTGTGGAGCAACAATGCCTTGTTGAAAGAGTATTTGCTAATTGGCCAGTGTGTTTAAGGAGGAAAAATCTGCCTAGTTTAAGACTGAGCATTTTTCTTTCATTTGTACTTGTTGCCTGAATGAGAGCTCATTATTCAGGTTTAACAGCTAGTAATTGCATTGATGGCTGTAAGTGTTACTGAATCAGCACTAGAACACTTAAAGTTATTTATATAGATTTACTGTGTTACTAACTTTTCCATGAATAACAATGCCATTTAAAACTTAGCCTATTGAGAGGTCTTCATTTATATCATCAATAGCAAGGGTGCTGCCTCCTTTTCCCTTTAGTGATCTTTTAAGCACTTTTCTTCATTTATACCAGTATCTGCTTCATTTGTCACTGTTGAATAGTAAAATTATCTAGTTTAAGTAGAGTAGCTTTTATTACAATTTGTGCGTAAATATTTTGGTGGCTAATGGTTTTCGAAGAGATGAGAATATTTTAAATTCACTAATCTGAATGAGCTAATAGCTCTCTGCTCCTGGGAAGTTAATACTTTATTGACATTTTGTGAAGTTTTAAAAAGTGATTTTATTGAAAAATATTAAACTCTGCGCAGCTTTTTGTCATTTAGTTACAAAGCCTAAATGCCTCCCAAATATTAACTACTTGAATATTCATTAGTAGTCATCAAAAACTCATCTTTGTAAGAATATATCGACTGATCTAGTGAAGTGTTTACTGGTTTTCATCCCTGTGCCTGCCCTGTGTAGTAAAATAGCTGTATTCATTTTAACAAACCCACTTGATCCCAGAAGCAGCATTAAGACGTTTATAAATACGGCAGCAAGAGTGCTGGTTGCCTGTTTTTTTCAGCCTGACCTAAGAATACCAGAAAACAATAAAAAATGCTGGACTGGGTTTTAAAATGTGTTCATGCTGGGCACCTGTATGAAAATTGTCCTTGCCTCCTCTATACGCACAAGAGTTTTTAGGAGGGAATACAATCAGTATATTCAATTTTAGCCAGAGTCTGTGGCTATTTACAAACATTCTGCATTTTTCTCAGAAGTGAATATTCAAGGAGCCATTGTACATTAAGTTTCTTAAACTAGGACCTCTGTTTTGACCTCTTAGATCTGAGTTTCTGTGTAAGGTGGTACACCGCTTTGCAATACCACATGCCAGTTACTCCACATTCTTATCTTGTACTTCTGAACTTGATTGGATGTGGGTTTGGTTGTATTTGTAGCATAGAGATGTCTGTAGGGAGTGTGAAGTGTTTAAAGGAAAGGTAAAATGCTGAATCATGCAAGATGACCAGGCTAGATGGTAGTAGACACTTGCTTCATAACAAAATGAACACCAAATAACTGGGAAACTGCAGTGTTTTTCACCTTCTGTTGGAGCTTAACTGAAGGAATGAGCCTGATAGCTTTCCATGACATGCTTTGAAAGAATTGGTTTTAATCCCAAAAGCAAGGACCAGAGCAGAAGTCTTGTCAACACTTGGCAGTCTTTTTCGGTCATTCTTTGTGTGGCTGCTACTTATAACCACAAGATGGTGCAGTAAAATGAATTGCAACTTTTATGTATTCTTGCTTCTGAATCGCTAATGCAGGCATATTCAGAAACTGATGGGAAAAAAAATTCAAAAGAAAGTAAAGATGAAGTCTAGAGGTACTAATACCCTATTTTAGAAGCTGTTTTGAGTGATACTTAATGCAGACATGCTCTTTCCATTGAAAAGTGGTTAAATAGAATAGCAAATTACTAAACGAAATAGTGGATCGCTGTTTAAGCGTCAAATGTTGTTGATACTGAATTTGGTCTCTTTTATAGATGCAATGTGTGTAAAGGAATATTTAAGATAGTTCCATGATTAAAGTGGAAGTGATTATGATACAGAAACTTTTTTCTTCTAGATTCCAAATCTCAAACTCTCTTCCTGTATATTTATAACACCCCCATGGCAGGGGAGTTGGAACTAGATGATCTTTGAGGTCCCTTCCAACCCTAACCATTCTATGATTCTTTGATTCTATTTATGGCCTTGGTAGTTTTTATTTTTGTAATGAATAAAACAATTCTTTACTGTGCATTTCCCTTATGTATTGTACTTTATTATACATGGATGTAGGCAAGATTAGAAACAGAACAGCTGATTCTGGGCCAAGCTGACGTACAGAGGTGCCCCCTTGCAGTATCATGTGAGGACAAATGTATCTCGCTCTCATGGTAGTGTATGATCCCAGTGGTGTCTTCTCCTTTAGTCTTCAGTAGCTTTACTGCTAGAATAGTGCTAGGACTCTTTTGTATTATTTTAACTTTTTTTTTATCTTTTGAAAATGACACTCTTGGAAATACTTCTATCTGTCATTATTATAACAACAACATAGGTGACTTCATGTGATACTACCTGCAAGGCTTTCGTGCTGTGGAATGAAGCTTCATTTATTGTTTTACTTTGTAGTTCCCTATCCGATGGCAAGAGTGAACAAGAACAGATCTCTGAAGAGTGGATAGGAGCATATAGAGCACTTTGTCATTTGCTGGGACTGCTTATGTTCTTGCACGAGTCAATCTCTTTGGCTCTAGTACTAGCGCTTAATGATCTTAAAGCATTAAGACTTACTTGACTGCCTTACAAGGTCTATCCACATCGGAACAACTCTTGTGAGAGAGGAGAAATATTTGACTCCTAATGTTTGTAATCCATCCAGCAAGATTTTATGGTGGCACTAGATACTCTGCCTTTTTGGCAAAATTTGCAGAAAATGAAAACTTCAATTTATTTTTTGAAATTAAAAAAAATTGTGAAAAAATAATATGAGCAATTTCATAAGCTTCTAGTGCCTGTCTGGCATTTCTATTTGTGTTAAATATGCAAAATGACAAGTCAAACAATTTTTTCTAGTGAGTGAAAGAGAGAGAGAGTACACAACACTGTGGAGTTAGTTGTGTCATTTTAATTTATTTGACTTGCTCCTATTGTTGAAATCTTGTTAGAGGTTTTCAGACCTTAGGGGAGTTGTCAGATACTAGTATCTGCTAGAAAGATGCTTCACAGTTGAAGGATACTTTAAGTTCTGAACCAAGTGAATGACCTGACTGTTTTCATGCTTTATTTCTGCAAATAATAATTATCAAAACATCCCACAACTCTTACATGTCTTTTTCATCTTGTTATAAATGTAACAGTACATGTGTTTTTCTTCATGCCACACTTCCTGATTGCTCTAGTTTTGTGGGGTTTTTTTTGTTTGTTTTTGTGGCTAAAGTTTCTGAGAATACCCAGTTTTGGGGAAAATTGAGCAAATTAACTATGTCCTTACATGTCTGCTTAAAAGTGATGTTTTCTTGGTGTTCCTATGATCATTTTGTGGATATAAATAATTTTTAGAGCCATTAAGACTGGCAATGCTACTAATTATATAGTTTCATCAAGGAAATAGCTACGTATTTTTCTCTGTTTTCTAAAACGGTGTCTGAATAATCCATTACGTTGTGACCAGAGAAGAGTATTTTACTGTCACATTCAACTAAATTCATTGTGGGTTTTTTCTCCTATCTCTGCTCTTTGCATGGTTGTTCTCACTACAATATGTAAATACATATTTTTCTATGGTGTGCATGGTTGGTTTTTTTTTTTTTTGAGTTATCTAAATCTGACAGAAGCATGGCTGCCTGAAGTCATGTTCTTCTGTTGTCATGCCCATGGTACATCCATTTCTACACTGGCTTAGTTGATGTGTCAGCCTGAAAGATGCTACAACCCTGGTGACTGATCCCTGCCTCATGGTCTGCAACATGAAAGTAGGCTGATCTAGTGTCAAGATTTGTTTCTGTGGGGTAAACACCTAGTGGAGAATATACTGGTTTTTGACAGGTAGATTCAAAACCAGAATCTTTTTCTATGCTCCAGAGGAAACTTTTCTGTGGATCTGAAGAAAATACGATAAACCATTTCTCTCTGCTGTCTTGAAGGAGGAGACCTCTGAGGAGACAAGGATACAAGAAACATCAGAAATTATTTTCAGTGCATGCTTGTTTTTAGCTGGCCAAACTTAATAAAAGAAGGGAAGATAGTTTCCAAAGGGCCAGAGTTGAAGTAGTTGTGTCATGATTCTTGAAACTCCTTTGAAACTTGCTGCAGGTAGGAAGTACTTTGTCCCTTTCAGTCTCTCTGCTTCTGGAAACATTTCCAAGAAAATGTGTTTTGAGAGTGGAAAGGAGCCTTCGAGTCGTGTTGCTGCTTGCTGCGCAGCAGGCTGGCAGCTCATTGTCAGTTCCAGAAGTGACATGTAGCCCTGTGGTGTCTGAGGGAGGAAACTCTCATCTCAGAAGTTAGCTCGAGCCTGTGTTGGAGTGCCGCAGACTTGCAGTGACAAAACGGCATGGAGTCTCACTGGTGCTTCTGGTTACCTACCTGACTATGTTGTAACAGCTCTACAGTCGTACCTGTTGTGGGAGAGCTAGGCAAGAAATCAGCTCCTTCGCTGCAAGCGAGTGGTGTTTTAATAGTAAGCGTATCTGCAAGTCTGTAGGAATTGCTACGTGCAGTGAATTGGTTTAGGGCCACAGAGGACTCAGTAGAAAAATGGGCAAAAGGTAAGACTACTTTCACTTCAGAGCAGATGACTAGTGTCTTATTTTATCTGCTACTATTGCTAAATGGAAAACAAACTTGTGTTTGCCAACCATGAGCCATGTATCAAAGGCTTGCACAGCGTAAGAAAGCACTGCATAAACGTATGATGTCTTTTAGCCTTAACAAGACATCTTGTAATTAGATTTATGTAAATGTATGGTGTCTTTTAGCCTCAACAGGACATTCTGTAATTAGATTTATGTAAAAGAGAAGAAACACAGGTTTTGTCTTTTGCTGTTTGAGCAAGATTTTCTAAACAAACATGAGTCTCTGCCCTAAGTACTGTGCTGCCACTAGACTAATTAATCATTTCCATGCTGGAGAGGGATCATCAAGGAATGACCTATAGCTTTGAAACTTCCTGGAGCTACTACTTGTGTATGTTGCTCAATAATTAAAACTTAAAATCAGCATTTTCTTTCAATTGCTGAGCTGTGTGGCTTTGATCAAACTCTGTGAATGCAAACTGAGTGACTTGCGAAGTTAATAATGTACTACTGCTACTTTATTGCAACATCTGTACTTGTCTGACTATAACTAGAGAGGTGCCAACACATTAACTCAATACACTTTCTACCTGAAATATCAACTTAATTAGGATCATTTATCAAAATGACACTTGTTTCATAAGGCCAAATCAAATTGATTACTGTTGTTTCTGCTGCACTTGTGCCAGCATTAACAGCAATACTTTCAGAAACAAAGGTATATGAATATATATCTTCCATTGCATGAAAATGTGCTGCTAGAGGAAGCCCAGACATTTTAAAAGTATCAAAATCTATAAAAGAAAATACAAAAATGCTGTTGCTTAGGTAGTCTTTGTGAACATCTTATCTGAATAGTTTGCCCTCATACTATGGGAAATAGCAGGGAAAAATTGTCACTGTTTTGCAGATAGGGACTTGAGAACCAGCGACTAAGACTCAGACTTCCAAATGTGTTTAGTCACCTTAATAGCTTTTGATGAGACTAGTAGGTAGGTATCTGTTTATCTTCCAAGGTTCTGGGTGTAAGTGACCTGAAGATCAAAGGAAGTCAAACGAAGTATTTCATGTTTTGGGAAAGTACTACTCAAACAACAAAGCCATTTAAACTTCAAACAGCTAAAATACTAATTTGTTTTACAACAGACTACTTTTCTAATATGTGAATGGAGGCTATACTTAATAGCCATGTTTCTTTAAAACGAAATCTGTTTGGGTCCTTTTCTAGATGTGCTAATGTCATGTGCTGTGTGCTGAAAACCTTTTGAATGGTATTGTCTGAACATCACCTGTGACCTGACTTACATGTCTTTAGGATTACATGTTTAAGGTTTCGAAGTTGGAGTGACCCTATCAGCCCTCCAGTTCCCTTGGTAAGTCAGAATTCAAACTTTAAAAGGTAAGTAAGATCAGCTAGGGGAATCTCACTTGTTAGGTAAATCTAATAAAAACCCAGCTAACAGAGAAAGCAGAGCATGGCCATTCTGAATAAGGTAACGTTTTCTCCTTTAAGATGAGGAGTTTAGTGGTGGGAAGGAGTCCGTTTCAGAGGTGGGATTGAGTCTTCTGACACTTGCTTACCAAATTTTGGTGAAGGTATGAAAAGAAGCATTAGATGCTATCCACATGACCTCTAGTAAGCTCTTGAAATGGGGTATTCACAAAGAAAACATGGAAGACTGGCTTAGAGGAATGCAAGTCAGGTCCAAAATTGATTTGCAAACTGTATCCAGCACAGTTTTCAGCATTACACTTTTGCAGGGAATTACTGTGTAGTCCTGAGGCTCGCTGGTCTGAAGACAGCAGTAGTTAGTGTGTTAATGGTATGGATGTTTGTGATAGAGTTGAGAGCATCTGCTGGGATGCTGAAGAGATGTTTTCAGAATTTCAACAGAGCTTGGTAGTTTGCAGAAGTGGTCTGAAGTAAATGAGGGACTGAGTTCAGGATTGGTTCTGCACTGCTCCCTGCCTAAGCTGCTGATGTTAACCCCATGGATGAAACATGGGAATAACTAATTTACTTTTCAGTTCTGCAGAAAAAGGTATGAGGCTGTAGTGGATCACAAGTTGAATGTAATTCAGTGATGTCAGGCTTTTTTGATGAAAGGCAAGTTATATTGGCGTGAATAAAGAAGCAAGCTGCACATGAAGTAAAGTTTCTACTATTCAACATTGGTAAACCCTCTGCAATATTCTGCCCCATTTTGGGCACCATATTTTAGGATAGATAACTACTGGGTAAACACAATGCAGCAGAGAGGAATAAGAACACTCAGAGTCTGGAGTATGTGACTTCCAAAGGAGAAATGAAGAGTAGAGATAATTTATCCTAGTCTATAAAAATGTCCATATGTATATAAATATTTATGTTTATACCTATTTTGTTACTCTTTTTCCTCTAAGCCATTTTTTCTATGCTTATCTGGTGACTTCTCATTTCAGAAGCTCACAGAGCTGATGTGAATGACACGTGGATGACATACAGTGCTGCTTTTCATACTTTCACCAAAGTTTGGTAAGGAAAGTCAGGAGACTTAAGTCCCACCTCTGAAATTAACTCCTTCTCATCACTAAACTCCTCATCTTTAAAGAGGAAACATTACCTTATTCAGAAAGATGTGTGAAGTATGTGACTTCCGAAGGAGAAATGAAGAGTAGAGATAGTTTATCCGAGCCTATGAAAATAGAACTGAGAAACTATATGATAAAAATATTGCATTGAAAGAACGTTATTTGTCTCTAATAGACCTGGCAGGAAGTAACATGGGTAAATTGCAATAATCTTTCTTCTTTTTCTCCTAACGATTGGCAGACCCTTAACAGCAATGCAAGTGAACCACTGGGGTGTTTTGCTTGGAGATTTGTTTCTGGTGTCTGAGGTCTTCAGGAACAAAATAGAAAACACGTTTATTACAATCACTAGCTTAAGGTCCCTCCCAGATCTATCTGTCTGATCTTTGAATTTTATTTGACCTTCATGACCTAAACTACTGTCTTTTGGGGTCTACATACAGTCACTTTTGAACAAATGCTAAACCATGCGCAAATAAAATCCAAGAGACTGAAAGCAAATGAAGGCAAGTGTGAGCCTTACTTTTGAGATATCTTTACTTAAGTGTTCAAATACTTCTGAAGATTAATTTGGTTTATTTCAGTGGAAACTCAGATATAGAGACCAAGCATTTTAGATTTACATATTGTTTTTGTACTTTCACTACACGTCAAGAAACTTCTCAGTATAGCAAACAGTTTTCTCTTGAAATAGTGGAAAAAAAAGCAAGCACCAAAAACTCTTTGGTGTTCAGTCTTTGTTTTATGTTGGTGACACTACAATTTGCCAGCATTATTTTTCATACTAAAAGAAGTGAAAATTGTTGCTACATTGGTTTTGCAACTGAAATTGAAAATATGCTTTGTTCTGGCCTATTTATTTTTAATTCTTTCTCTTCAGTTCTTTTGCCTCTAGCAAAATACCACTTCACCCTAGCAAACTATTAAAAGAAGCAATATTCATGCCGCTTGTTAGATCTATGCCATCAATGCATGAATCTGCATCAAAACTGTCAGTAGAGACTTTTCTATTGCTCTGACATCACTTAATGAATTACCCTGTTGATAAATTTTCTGCACTGATATCTTGTTTACCTACTCTTTTGCTTTATTGCGGAGGAACTTAGGCCTTTGTTTGTTGTATTGCTTTTCACATGTCCAGTGACTGAGGTGTTGGCCATATCAATTGCTGGAGTGTGTCCAAAGAAGAGCAATGAAGCTGGTGAAGGATCTAGAGCATGTGTCTTATGAGGAGCAGCTGAGGGAACTGTATGAGGAGCAGCTGAGGGAACTGTATGAGGAGCAGCTGAGGGAACTGTATGAGGAGCAGCTGAGGGAACTGTATGAGGAGCAGCTGAGGGAACTGTATGAGGAGCAGCTGAGGGAACTGTATGAGGAGCAGCTGAGGGAACTGTATGAGGAGCAGCTGAGGGAACTGTATGAGGAGCAGCTGAGGGAACTGTATGAGGAGCAGCTGAGGGAACTGTATGAGGAGCAGCTGAGGGAACTGTATGAGGAGCAGCTGAGGGAACTGTATGAGGAGCAGCTGAGGGAACTGGGATTGTTTAGTCTGGAGAAAAGGAGGCTGAGGGGAGACCTTACTGCTCTCTACAATTACCTGAAAGGAGGTTGTAGTGAGGTGGGGGTTGATCTCTTCTCCCAAGTAACAAGTGATAGGACGAGATGAACGGCCTCAAGTTCTGCCAGGGGAGATTTAGATTGGGTATTAGGAAAAGCTTTCTTCACTGAAAGGGTTGAAAAGCATTGGAAGAGGCTGCCCAGGGAAGTGGTGGAGTCACCATCCCTGGAGGTATTAAAAAGACATGTAGATGTGTCACTTAGTGCCATGGTTTAGTGGTGGACTTGGCAGTGTTAGTTTAACAGTTGGACTCAATTTTAAGGCTCTTTTCCAACCAAAATTGTTCTGTGACTCTAGACCCACTGAGATGTTCTTCAATGTGAGAATTAGGACTTTGACTCCTAATTCTTGAGCAACAAGGTTTGGCATTTTGAAGAGGTGACCAGCTTGACTACCTGCAACTGCCCTAGTTTGAAACTTTCCATTGGTTTTATGAGCACCAGAAAAGACTGAATGTGGTCTCACATCCACTTGGCTTCCTGGGAATCCTCCAGAATGCAAATTCATCAGCACTAGAGATTTAAAATGATATGCCTGATTGAACAGAGTGACTGAAACATGGACAATGTGCTCTCTATTTTTAAGGTTTGTGTTCATGTCTAGGCTTCTGTCATCGTATCATAGGGCTAGAATTGGAGTACCTGAGAATCCGTGTGAGTCCCTTTCAGAGGTATTTGCTTAATGGATAAACAGAGTAGAATCTACAAATAAGAGCTAAGCTTTAGTCATGTCATTTCACAGCATTAACCCTCTGTTTATCCAAAAGCCATAAAATTTACTAGAACAGATAATATTAATTGGCAGTTCAGGTACATTTCCCCTGTTAACCCTCTTCTAGTTGTCTAATTTCCAGAGCTTGAAAATGTGCGGGAGGTGAATTTTCAATGGAACGGATTAGTGCAGAGGACTTGCGGAATGATATTTCTTTCTCGTGTTTCTAATACTGTGGAGAGGAAATGATCTGATAAAAATGCATGGTCCTGAGGGCGTTCACCCCCTCAGATTTTAAGATCTTTTGGTTTGGATGACTTTTGGAGGGGTAATATCCAGATGTCGCCGAAGGAGCCTATTAACTTGAATTGTGTTGGTAGACTGTTTTGTCAAGAATGAATAGAGTAGCTTTTGTCATTTTGTTTATTAATAATTAAACCAAGAATACATTTTCTAGCAAGGGCCATTTTGGAGGATAGTCTCTAAGACTAAGATTACCTGATATATTAACTAGCTAGTAATTTATAATCATGAAAGATGATAAGTAGCTTCCAGATTAGTCCTGCTCAATTGGTTAGCCTTTTTCCGTCCTAAGAATCACATGGAGTATTTTGTAGAAGTTTAAAAACAAAAATTAAATTCTTCATGTTAAAATGTATTGCATAGGAGTGAGATTGACTTTGCTTTGTGTATAGGTAAGTATGTTGGAAATCCATCTGGGGAAAATAGGTGGTTGCTCACTTCAGTGGTTTCTCATGAAAAGACACTTTGGCTTTTGCTTTCAGGTGTGAAGTGTCTTGTGTTGTCTGCAGTCCATGGTATGCGGGGCCAGGAGAAAAAGTTTTGAAATCTATCAGTGAAAACAGGTGATTTATCATGAGCAATCCCCAAAAAGTTGAGGTCACTGATTGGCAGGTAATTTATGTTGTTGAAATATTTATATAAACCAAGACGTATAAACATATGCCCTTTTCAGAGAGATTTTTGTGTTTACAATAGAATATTTTAATCTATGCAGCAACTAAAGTTGACTTTACACAGTTACTTTGAAATCTTCAAGAATCTAAATTTGTGTATTGTGGTTTGAAAGCAGTGTATAAAAGGACTGTGTTAACACTGCTTTTTGTGATTGTAGTAGCACTTAGCTATTGTGTACAAGTTGCAGAAGATGAAATAACATGACATGAAATGTTTTTTGCTTGGTATTGGATTTTGGGTTTTGGCCCAGCAAATACCTTTTAAAGACTTAAGACAATCCATTTATTGAGGGTGGAGGTGTCTGAATGGCTTTACCACTGAGTTTGTCACTGGTAAAGGTAATTTATTTATTTTTAACACATATAGTTGAAGTCCCTGCTGAACTTTGCAGTGTTATCAATTTCCTTTGTAATTCTTGGTAAGTGAATGTCAAAGTTACCATATATACTGGATACGATAGAGCTGCTCAGAGCAGTGTTTTTTTAAGAACCGTTTCCAAACTGCACAGCATTAGAGGATGTCTTCACTCTTACTGCATTACTATTAGTCTTTTCTTTACAACTGTTGCTTTTACTACTCTGAAATACACTTGACTCAAGTAATGTGTAAAATCTGAAGTATTTGATCTTCTTATCAATGAAATATAGTTTATGTCAGGGGACACAAAATCTAATTAAAAATCTGCTTTCATCCTGGGTGCTGTTTGGAAATGTTTCTTCCAAAGGTGTTTGGGATGCAACAGCCCCATCCTAGCAGCAAGTTGACTTGTTTTGCCTTGGAAAAGTTTGAGCAGTTAACTAGTAGTTTTGCTTAATATTTAAACCATACTTAATCATGAAAATTTACTTTCTGAGTTAGTTACAGAAAGCTGGAAACACATAAAGAAGAATATTCATTCACTGCTCTTAATGTCTGAATCTTTCTTTTTTGTTAAATTTTATGTTTGTGTGGTACCACTGAATGCTATGTTTCCTCCCTTGCTGTTTCAGGTAGATGTTCATGCGTATGTAGAACAGCAATCTTCATTGCCAAAAGTATGAATTTAAGGAGCAGGTGGAGTGGAGAGAGACCCTAGCTTGTCAAAATAAGCACTGCCCACTAAAACCTGAGTTAACAAGAGTGCCAACACAGCACCAGATCTTTCTTTTCTTTCTGAGTCCTGATACACATCTGTAATGTGTATTTTACCTTATTTACAACCTAGGATTATTGGTCCATCCCCGATGTTGCAAAGATTGCAGAGGATAGGTAGAGTTGTTAGGAGTATATATGAGATTAAAAAAAGTTCAAGTTTGTATGACAGAGATGCTGCTTTATATGAGAGAGGGATGAAATGGCAATCACTTCATTTTGATAAAAAAATTAAAACAGTTTAATCATATCGAGAACATCCTGTAATAGAAAATCTGGCAGCACATGTTCACTGTAATCTCCCATGAAAAGAAGTCATTTCTAGCGTAACTAAAGCCATCATGCCTGAAGTGATAGAGGTTGGGATAATTCACTTCCTGTGAATGTAATTGCTGTACTAAAAATTCAAAGTGAAATCCATGTAGTAGGAAAGTAGCTATGATGACATTCATTACTGCTATGAAAGAAAGTTCATTGGGATTTTATGCAGATGATACTTATTTGATGTTACTGAAACAGTAAGATAAAAGCTTGGGTTTGAATGGACTCTAATTTCGAAATGACATGCAGGAACCCTGGGCCTCTTCTTTTAGACTTACCTACAATATATATTTCATGAGAAGAAATTGGATTGGAAGCATAAGGAAATCTTTACTCTTAACAATTAAAAAATGAGCAGGTATCAAGCTAGCTTGATCAAAGATGAACAGCATATACTGTTTGCTGTTTTGTTCCTAAACTGTCCAAGGCTTTAGTTCTTCTGGGAGATCTACTGGTATCTTTTGGTGGGAATGTAATCAGTGACCTCAAAATCAAATTTGAATGTGATGTGTTGTTTTGTTTTGTTTTTTTTTTTTAATAAAAAAAAGAAAAAAAAAAAGAGGGAGAGCAAATAAACTCTTAAGATGATTTATTGCCACTTGTAAAAAGAAGTAAGGTTGCAAAGTAGAACTGATTTGACACAGGTTGTTAAGGGGCGGTGGAATTGTCTTGTGTCTCTAAAATTCTGTGGTGGCACTGAATGAACCTGTTGAGGATTAACTTTGGGAATGAGTTGTCTAAGCCTCTAAATATAATGCAGCACTATATAAAAAATACTTAAACAGAAAGCGAAACAAAACCTGTGGCCTTTAAAGTCTGACTTTTTCTTAGTCTTCCTCTTGTCTTTACTTGCTCATAGAATGACAAGTATTTGTTACTTTGAGTAATTAGTTACATCTATTCCTTAAGTAAATTATTAGTTAAACTGTCGTTTTAGATTGTTGTTGCAGGAATGTAGTAGCTGATGGAGCTTTCACGAGAGCTTATTAAATCTCTGTGGACTCTGTGGACAAATGGTACTTGTTTTTTTTTTTTAAAAGAAGTATTTAATGTTTTTTTTAGATGAACATTTATATGTATCTGCAGATTTCCGTTCCTCCATGCTGAATCAACTGTAGCCACCCCATCGCCACATTAAAGGAGAGAGGAGAAGGCAACAGCAGTTATTTGCCAATTGTTTGATGCAGAAATTTTTGAAAAATGCATTTGTTGACAATGAATTATGTTGCTGTTCTGCCAAAATCTGATCCCTTTCAGTGTTTCCTGATGCCTCATTCTTGCCTCCTGCTGGAGATGTCAGCTAATGGCTGAATGTCTGTGTTGGGGGTGTTGCTTGTCTCTTGAAAGGGTAATCATGTGAAGCCCCATAATCCAAGGGAAAATAGTTAACAACCTGCTAAACCGCTTAGAAATAAACAAGTCTATGGGACTGGATGGGATCTACCCAAGGGTACTGATGGAGCTGGCAGAAGTGCTCACCAAGCCACTTTGTATCGTTTCTCAGCAGACCTGGCTAACTGGGGAGGTCTCAGTTGACTGAAGTTAGCAAATGTGATGCCCATCTACAACAGATGCTGGAAGGAGGATCCAGGGAGCTACAGACCTGTCAATCTGACCTCAGTGCTGGGGAAGGTAATAGAGCGGATTATCTTGAGTGGCACATACAGGATGATCAGGTGATCAGGCTCGGTCAGCATGGGTTTATGAAAGGCAGGTCCTGCTTGACTAACCTGATCTCCTATGACAAGATGACCTGCTTAGCGAATGAGGGAAAGACTGTGGATGTTGTCTGCCTAGACTTTAGTGAACCCTTTGACACTGTTTCCCACAGCATTCTCCTGGACAAACTGGCTGCTCATGGCTTGGACAATTGTACTCTTTGCTCTGTGAAAAACTGGCTGCATGGCTGGGCTCAGAGTTGTGGTGAATGGAGTTAAATCCAGTTGGTGGCTGGCCACAAGTGGCGTTCCCTGAGGCTCAGTATTGGGGCCAATTTTGTTTAGTAGTATTAAACAATATTTATGGATGAGGAGATCAAGTGCACCCTCAGTAAGTTTGCAGATGAAACCAAGCTGTACAGAAATGTTGATCTGCTTGAGGGTAGGAAGGTTCTACAGAGGGATCTGGACAGGCTGGATTGATGGGCTGAGGCCAATTGTATGAGGTTCAACAAAGCTAAGTGCTGGGTCCTGCATTTGGGTCACAAAATCCCATGCAACGCTACAGGGTTGGGGAAGAGTGGCTGGAAAGCTGCCCGATGGAAAAGAAGGACGTGGGGCTGTTGGTTAACAGCCGGCTAATATGAGCCAGCAGTGTGTCCAGGTGGCCAAGAAGGCCAATAGCATCCTTGTTTGTATTGGAAATAGTGTGGCCAGCAGAACTAGGAAAGTGATCATCTCCCTGTACTCAAAACTGGTGAGACGGGACCTTGAATATAGTGTTCAGTTTTGGGCCCCTCGCTACAAGAAAGACATTTTGGTGCTGGAGTGTGTCCAAAGAAGAGCAACAAAGCTGGTGATGGGTCTAGAGCACGTGTCTTATGAGGAGCAGCTGAGGGAACTGGGATTGTTTAGCCTGGAGAAAAGGAGACTGGAGGGAGACCTTATCACTCTCTCCAACTACCTGAAAGGAGGTTATAACGAGGTGGGGGTTGGTCTCTTCTCCCAAGTGACAAGTGATAGGATGAGAGGAAATGACCTCACATTGCGCCAGGAGAGGTTTAGATTGGATAGTAGGAAAATCTTTCTTCACCGAAAGGGTTGATAAGCATTGGAATAGTCATGGTGGAGTCACCATTCCTGGAGGTACTTAAAGTATGTGTAGATGTGGTACTTAGGGCTATGGTTTAGTGGTGGACTTGGCAGTGTTAGTTTAACGGTTGGACTCAATGATTTTAAGGCTCTTTTCCAACAAAAATCATTTTATGATTCTTTACCTGGAGAGGAAGGAGAGGCCAAGAGGGAGCAGGAGAAAATCTGTAATCTGATATAGAAATAACAAACTAATATTAGCTTATGCGACCATTAACTGGAGGGTTGGTTACCATTTCATGGAGATGCTTTGAATTTCCTCTGTAGATTAACCTGCAGGCTGAGCTTCTCTGTGATCTAGGTGATTTTGCCAAGGCTCCCCTGATTTCCTTTTGTTAGTCTGAAGGAAACTTCAGCTCTTTGTAGATGTACTTGACACTGGCTTTATTGCACATAATATGAATGCTTTGAAAAAACCCATGTTCTTGTTTTCCTTGCAAGTCAAGGCAAGAGTGACAGGAATTCTCAACAGAAATGAAGTATAGCATAAAGACAAAGGAGGGTTTTAATTTTAGTGTTGCATCATTAATCATAGAATGTTTTGGGTTGGAAGGGACCTTAAAGATCATCTAGTTCCAATCCCCCTGTCACGGGCACGGACACCTTCCACTACATCAGGTTGCTCAAAGCCCCATCCAACCTGGTCTTGAACACTTCCAGGGATGGGGCAGCCACAGCTTCTCTGGGCAACCTGTTCAGTGCCTCAGCACCCTCTGAGTGAAAAAATTCATCCTTATATCTAATCTAAATCTGCCCTCTTTCAGTTTGAAGCCATTGCCCCTTGTCCTGTCACTACATGCCCTTGTAAAAAGTCCCTCTCCAGCTTTCTTGTAGGTTCCCTTCAAGTACTGGAGGCTGCTAGAAGGTGTCCCCAGAGCCTTCTCCAGACTGAACAACCGCAACTCTCTCAGCCTGTCTTCATAGGAGAGGTGCTCCAGCCTTCAGATCATCTTCGTGGCCCTTCTCTGGACCCACTTCAGCAGCTCCATGTCCTTCTTGTGCTGGGGACTCCAGAACTGAGTGCAGTATTCCAGGTGGGGTCTCACAAGAGCAGAGTAGAAGGGCAGAATCACCTCCCTTGACCTGCTGGCCACACTTCTTTTAATGCAGCCCAGGATGTGGTTGGCTTTCTGGGCTGCCAGTACACATTGCCGGCTCATGTTGAGCTTCTCATCAGCCAACATCCCCAAATCCTTCTCCTCAGGGCTGCTCTGTTTGTTAGGATGTGGTATAGAATTTCTCCTAATCAGCTTCAGCAGTTGCATTTCAGTAGTTTTCATGGTTTTTGGGAGGTAACTTTGACTAAAAACTAAATCCTGTCATCTGTTGTTTGGTGTCTTGGCCCTTGCTTCTTGTTTCAAGTGAAATTCCACTTGATGGCTATGAACAGTGTAAGGATGTAGTTAGGGTTTACTTTAAAAGAAATAAAACTTTCCTTCCCCCAAAACCCATGCACCACCAACTAACACTACTTCACTATTTATTAAGTTTTGGGTACAGTTTTGAGATTTACCTTCCTACCTGGATATTTCTGAGTATTTTAAAAGTTATAAGAGGAGGGTTTGTACATTGTCTTTCTGTTAAAATGTGATAGTTTCTCAGTGCATTTCTTCCAAAGAGAAAAAGAGAATGAAGTGGAAATGTAGTTACCAAGTGGGGTAGCAAATGGAATATATTCCATTGTTTTTGATTGCAGAAAGGGTGCCAGGTTGTCCTTGCTCCCTTAACATCTGGATACTGGAGTAGTGTGATAGCTTTTGGAAAGACAGTGCAATTGGAAGGAGTTCCAGCTGCTTAACCAGTCAGTGTTTCAAAAACAATTTCTCTAAATTTGAAGTTGATGATAATTGAATTTAGGATTTCTTCCGTTTAGCTTTGTAAAATGAAAAGCAATATACAAATCCAAATGATTAGTAACAAAAATGAGTGTTGTTATGCTAACTTTTTAGCTACAGGTGAATTTTAAATTCTTTTTTAAAGATGAATGAGCCTTTATTGATAGAGACCTCATTCTCAAATGTCCTGGTTTACATCTTTCATTAAGAAGCAAAGTGTTTTGAGTTTTGCCAGAGAATCATAGAATGGTTAGGGTTGGAAGGGACCTCAAAGATCATCTAGTTCCAACCCCCCTGCCATCTTTCCTGCTTCTCAGACCCAGAAGCAAATGAGTTATGAAGTTTCTCTATCATCTCACCTGTCTTGCCAAACATAGAAAAGTTTCAGATAGCTCAGAGGTTTGCACAGTTAGGTAACAGTTACTGCCGGCTAAGTGCAGAAGACAGAATTATTCTGGATAGAGATAAGAGATTGCTGTGCATCTCCCTAGGGAATACTTTGCTTTGGTCTGCGTGTGTTTTCTTTTCAGTCTGGACCATCAGGGAACTGCCAGCATTGAAGTTTGGATACCAGCTAGAAAAGAAGGCAGCTTGCTGAGGGCAGACTTTTTCTGGGGAAAATAAATAAATAAATAAGCACTGAAATTTATTTCTGTAACAGCTTTGATTTCCTACCTTGACTCTATATTTAGATCAATGGTGGAAACATTGTGAATGTAGCACCTTTCCCTCTCCCCTCTTCCTTCCAACCAGCTCTTCCTTCCAGTGTGCTCAATTTTCACAGTTCACCACATTTAGGTTTTGTGTTGAAAGTTATGATATATATGGGGCAGTTCTGAAGAGAAAAAAAGCCACTGTTGGCGAGGAGTGTAGAGTTGAAGCAGACACATGGCGTGGTGTGTCAGTGTGGTCAGAACACGTAAGCGTGTAGATGTATCTTGATCTGACTGTTGCCCCTGCTTTTTTGTAGCTTGAGTGTATGGATTTCCCCTGAGAGCTATGTTTGAAGAGATAGAAAGATGCAGAGAGCTCGAAAGGTACGAAAGCAGCAGAAAGATTTGAAGTTTATATATATTCCTGGGCATATGATCTTTTCTTGTGGCCCTGATTGCTTTAGTTCACAGAGATGCCTTAAATACATCAAAGTGAATCTAAGGGTCAGATTTTAACTTTTTGTAAGTCTAAAAGTGAACACTATGTTGTACAAATGTTTCAGGGTACACACAAATACTTGAGTACTGGGTGTAGTAAGCAGAAATTTGTCCAGGTCAAGGCCACAAGAGATTTTTCCATCCTATATCTATTAAACAAGCTAAGTATAGTGCCTTTATACATGATATCACAACCTTTGCTGTCAGCTCAAGTAGCACTTCTGGAGTACAGGCAGTTTTTCTTCAGAGCTTTTTATTTTTTAAAAAAACACTTTTCATGCTGGCATTGGAAACAGATATGGAACTCTAGGGAACAGAGTAAGATGGCTGTGAGGTAAGGGAGTAGGTATTACAAGACTGCTATTCCTAATCTATAGTTTCTGAAATATGTTAACTGAAAGTGTTAGTTCTAGTTGGATTTGGCATCTGGAGAGTACATCTGTAGGTGTTTAGGAAAGTGTGTGATGCCTACTGGCAGTGTATGTCTAGGAGAAACTATCATGGGAATCCTACATGACAATCGACCATGTCCCCCACTTGTGCCCCCATAATGTGGGCAGAAGAGAAAGAACAAATTTGGACTCAGTAGCGATGACTGGGGCTTTTTGAAAGGTTTGATGCAGCAAATTAAAGTTTATGCCTGAGGCGTGTTTATATTGCACTGAAACAATAAAGCTTCATTTTGCTTTTTTCAGATGTTTGCTTGGCACTTACAGATATCCATTATAGAAAACATCAGTTTCTGGAGCTACTCCAGTGAATTTTGGAATGGTACTGGTTCGTAAGCTTGGTTTTGAGGAGGACAGTCCTAGACGGCTCAGAAAACTTTGGTTTATTTTTCCATTTTGGACTATAAAAAAGGGAACCTAACACTTGTCTTTGAGTTTGTGTTTTGTTGTGCTCTTCACCATGACCCCTGGAGTTCTTCTAGAGTGAACAAATGAAATGGCAAACAGATTGCAAAGTAGTAAAGACTTCTCTTACCTTTGTTTCAGCAGTCTTTTGTGTTTACCTTAAGTAAAGAAGATGTCTGTGTATACAAAGTCTATCATATGCTACTGCTTATTTCTTACAGGAGTGAAGGCTTATCTACCTCTTAAAATAGGTTCAGTGATGGGGAAAAAGTCTTCTGAATGCTGTACGTAAGCAGTAATAAGAGTAGCTCACTACTGACTGTCTTTTCAACAACTAGTCCTTCTGACAAACTGTCATGTGATACTTTTCTTTTAAAATGGTTCCCTTCTCCCTTCCTCCTCCTTCCCCATTTTTTGGATGAGGGTATGTTTAAGTAAATGTCCTCTATCCCTTCTGTGATGAGGATGGCAGCAGCTGTCTCTCAGCAACCTCAGGGCATACCAATGATTACGGAAAAGATTTGGTTTATATACGATAAACACTTCTCTTGCTGTTGTAGATCAGGTCAGGAAGGAGATCTGTAAATTTTTTTTTTCTTACTTTCCAGGAGAACCTTAGAGCCACAGTTTCTTTTCAATAGTGCATGCAATGTACCTGCATTATAATATATGCAGAATCTGAATATATGATAAGAACTTGCCTCCACTCAAACAAAATTGGGGAAATTTTATTTATTTATTTATTTATTAATCAGCAGCCATTTTTATAACTTTTCCTTTTAAGAAGAAAGATGTACAGAGATTTAAATCTTGCCTTTTCTGGTGTAATTTGAATCAACCAAGAAATAATGGTAAAACTCTAAAAAGTACATTTGGATTCTCCAGTTTTATTTCATAATGTGGTAATTGTCAAAGTAGCAATTAAGATTGTCCATCTTTGCCTTTCTTTTAGAAGCATCAGTGCTTCGAACCTTTCTATTTCTTCCAGGTACTGAAAAATACTGCTTAAAATAAGTAGGAAATTGGTGTGTTTGAGGACTCTATTTTGTCAAACTTATTGGAAGCTTGTCAGTGAGCTCAAAAGTTAGTGGAAGTAGTTATCATTCAGTATTTTTGTATTTTTTTTTATGTAGGGAGTCAGTTTATAGGATTTTTAAAATAGATGCTAAAGATGTCTATATTTGATATGCACAAAAATGTGTGGTTATCTTTTTGTATAACCTGGCAAAATCCAGAAGGAAGAGGACCCTTCAAAGTGTATGAAGAGATAAGATAATAGCTTAGGAATAATAGAGGACAACTTTGACTGAAGAAGTGAAGGTTGTTAGAGAGTCTTCTCTTCCAAAATTACTTGTTTGGATTAAATTCAGTTCAATTCTGAAGTGGATATAAGGTACACTTTTTTAAGTATCAAGATTTTCTGATAAAATGACCTGTTCTCCTAGATCTCTGTCATCCCTAGTATTTTTCTCTTTCTTGGCAGTTTTCTAGTATGGAAGTTGAATATTGTTTTCCTCTATCACTGTGTTAGGTTGATTTTCAGGAACAGAGTGTAAATATCTATTGTAAGGTGCTTTTAACAGAAGTTTATCAAATTGTGCTATTGTCTTTGACTCCGAAAGCGTATTTATTTTACTGGGAAGATAAACAGACTCTGAATTTCCTCCTCAGCACATCTAGCCCTGGTACATGAGGCTCATCATAGGCAAGGGAGAATTGATTTAGTTGTAGCTTCCTGTTAAATAATTTGCAGCATATCAGCAAATAACCTGTTAGGATGGTACGAGAGGGATAAATAAACAGGGTGTGTGAGTGAGGGGAATATATTTTGCCAGTTTATCCAAAGAATACTTTTGTGTATGCATATAGGTATAAAAAAAGAGAGAGAGAGAGAGAAAGGAAAAATGCCACACAAATGGCATCAGTTAAAATGTTAAAATCAGCTATCAGAAGAAAATTCCATATGAAACTAGTAAAAGTTAGAAAGTAGATGGAAGACAGGTTGGTTAAAGGCGGGATGCTTTGCTGTATTAGTTAAATGCAGTTTTCAGATTTTTGGGAATATGTGGTTCTTATAGAAAGCATACTTCCGTTTATTGTGTTATTGGAAGCAGTGTCGTCCCTAGAGCAGTGGTTTGAAGATTTCCGTTTTAGTAACGTGGTTTTTTACTCCAGCGTGGAATTTCTTTGGAAGCTTCCCCTGCCTCATCTCATAATTGCTCTGGATCTTTCCTAAAGAGAACTAAATGAGTTTCCTTTGTGTTTTTTAATACTATATTTCCATATCTTTATGACTTAAACAAGAATGCTTTGTTTTTCTGGAGCTTAAGTGTAGGCAGAAATAGCAGAGCTGAAGGTAAAGTTTAAAAATGCACCTTTGCTTTTTGTTAACCTTTTATGACTGGATGAACTGTCAAGCTGAACACTTCATAATGGTCAAGCTATTAGTTCAGGATGTTCTTCTGTGTACTGTTACAGCGCAGAAACATGTAGTAGAAAATTATCAGCATTCAGAACAGCAGCCTAATTAACTCCAGTAGAGCACTAGGAACAGTACTAGATGGCTAGTCATTATTAAAAGGCTATGAAAAGTTATTGAACAGAAGGCTTTATTAAAAATAAAACAATGCTTGTGGCTGGAGCTTAAAAAGGAAGGAATCCAAGTTAAGGCTGTGTCAGAGGGCTTTGGGGCAGAGGAGAAAAGTAACTGAGGTAAGCTTAGAAGAGTAAGTGATGCAAAGGAGTGCAGAATTCCAGGTGCTGTATATGTGGGGTCCAGCAGAGTCATTTTTGTAGTTGCCTTGCAGTAATACTGGATTTCTGTTGGCTATCAAGTTTGTTTCTGAATGTGAGGAAAAAAGTCATTTTTAGGGCTACCTTCAAGTGTTTTAGAAGACTTTTTATAAAAAGCACTGAAATTATCGAATACTGTAATATTCCTTTTGCTGAGTAGTCGAATCTGGTAAAGTCTGTGCAGAATATCTTCTGTTAACCAGATTAGTTGAAGTTTGGGGACTGTGTCAGTGGTTAACAATGTAGCAAGTAACTGGTGGAAGTTCTGTGGGCATAAACTTCTCATTTAAATGAAATACTAATATCTTTGAAGAAAGTAAAAAACCCTCAAACATCTCCTCTGTGTCTGAAGGTGTTGATGATTAAGGACTTCGTCATGCTTGGAGTAATTGCTTTAATTAGCTATTAAACAGGTTTCAGGGTCAATGTGAGAACAGGTTTCTCTCTTTCACTTGATTTAGTAGGAGCAGTTAATGATTTTGTTTTTATTATCTTTACTCTCTTCTTTAGAATTATTTACTTAGCACATAGAAGGCAACAGATATTTGCTATTATAAAATCAATTTCATGCCTGACTAAACTATCTCTTCCACCTCTGTCATTACTCTTGGTGCTTGGGGTGTTATCTTAGGCTTATTTGTGTTTATACAACTAGATGGCAGTGGGCCTTTGCAATAATTATTTGGGGATTTTGGACCCTGCAGCTACAAACAAAAAAACGTTCAAAATAACAGATTTTAAGTATGCTTGCACATGATTGTCGTATTCCTTCCTTATAGAAAAATGACTACTTAATTTTCGATAATATCTAAAGCACATAGATAATAAATGATTTCAGCTATGTCTTTCCCTTTAAACAGAGTGAAAACAGCTCAATAGAGAAGGGAAAAATGCTTCTATAGAAACTTCTATTTAGTCAAGTAAGTAAGAGTTGTAAGTATATGTCTGCAAAGCAAGATTTGACAAATAAAATGTTGACATTTAGTGTTTACCACGTTCCATACATTTCTGTCTACTGTGTTCCTATTTTTTCATTTTGAGCTGATGAATCTAATAATAATTTAATGGATTACAGAGCAACTTTTGAATTCAAAAGGACTTCTCAAAGAATATGTATGAAGTTAGTTGGCAGAATGAAACGATGTTTCCTTATTCTTTTTTGGGGGGGATGTCTGGCATCTTTTACTCAATTAAAATATTATGACGTACAAAGGGGAAAAAAAAAAAAAAGGAAAAAAAAAACCCAAAGAAAAAAGGAGATAATGCAGCGGTAAAGAACACATACCCAATTCTTGCAATGATGAGCTGTGTTTGTATGTGGTTTTGGTGTTGGATGAGCTAAATTTGTTTGTTTCAAGTAACTTCAACAGTGTAACTCCAACAGCATTCAGATTAATACCCTAAATGATGTGGATTTTAGCTGCACTTTTAAAATGTTAGGTTACTTTGCGTAATATAATAGAAGACTAGATTTTTTTTTTTCTTCCCATCAAGGTAATGTCCATGCTTTGGGATCTGGAAAGTGTTTCCTTTGTTTTCTTGATGGTCACACAAGAACTGTCTGTGTTGCTCAGAAACGAGCTACTTCTACTTGCTTGTGATTCTTAAATTATTTTTTGGGGGTGGAGGGAAAGAGCAGCTGGTCTGAGTAGAGTTGTGCTGGACCTACCTGTGTATTCTACCTACCCTGAACTTGTAGGTTGTTTCTGATAAATAAGAAAGAAGATACCACCTGGTTCATTGTATTTTTCATAGCTATGAAAGAGCAGGTTCTCCTGCTCTGTTATATTCTTCTTCCTAGTTTAAGTGTCCTTGATACTGTTGGAAGGGTTTTTTGTTTGTTTTGTTTTTCCTTTTTTTCCTCTAGTGAAATACTCAACATTGCTGGTATTTTCCTTCTCATTAAAAAAAGAACTTCTGCAACCTGAGTGCCCGTGGGTGCACCTGCAGTGCATAGGGATGGCATAGGAGGCAAACTACCCTAGAAAGTAGTCAAATGAGAATATTATCTTCCAACTCTTATGTCTGCCAGACCCTCATCCTGCTCTGTGCAGCAGTGTCTAAACTAGATGTGCATTGGGTGACGGGTATTCTGTAGCAGTGTGGAGGGTGCCAAGGCAGTACTCTTGAGGTTTCTGATTTGTCCTTCAATTGAAAAACAAACAAACAAACCAACAAACAAAACCCCAAAAGAACAGAAACAACAAAACAAGGCAGGGGGAGGAGAACAGGGACAGTACGAGGTTACAATCTACACATATGTATACACCACAGTCATGTTCCTGTATGCAGTTATAATCCCAAGCTAACGTTTTCTCTCTGAAATCTCTCGTTTCTCATGCCTTTCAGTGCTTTCACAGGAACTAAGATGCTGAATCTATCCAAGTGGGTTGTTTTAACATTTTTCACGGCTGTGTTTTTCTTGTGTGCTGTGCACATCATCAAAGCTGTTAAAATGGAGCTGAGAAAAATACTACTTCTTGCAAGCTATTGAAATCAAATTATGATATGGAGATGTTAGTTTTTAGCCTTACACTGAGCATTTCAGAATGTTAGAAATTCGAAAATTAGAAAAACGAAGATTGAATCATCTGAATCGAGTGGGTTGTAGCAACTGAGAAACCAATAGTTCTCTGAGAATTTCGTTTCATACCTATTGCTCTATGTTGGTCAAAGTCTTAAAGTTACTCAGCTATAAATAAATGAGCATAAATTTTTATCTTTAGTCTGCTGTGAGGTTTCTAACTGGCCTTATTATAAAGCATGTCTGAATGACTTTTAGATGTTCATAATGTTGAAAGGAATCTTTTGGAGGACTAGTCATTTAAAAAAAACCAAAACCTTACCTGCATTGTAAAGGAATGAGTCTGAGAAGTTACTTCTTTCATCACCAGATGCATGCTGTGAAGGCTTGTCATAGGAGCAAAGTGCTATTTCAGGAAATAATTCTGATAATTTCTTTTTTATATTAGTTTCATTTAGTTTTCCTCCCTGCTTAGGAGGGAAGACATCTGTCTGGTTTTTTGGGGGTAGTTTTTTTTGTGTGTGTTTTTTTTGTTTTGTTTTGTTTCATTTTTTATTTTTTTTTGAATAGCACTATTCGTAAGAGAGTAGGGGTGGCCTCTCTCCCATGTGGTTGATTGATTCAGCACTTGTTACTGAGCTCATGCCAGCATCCTTATTTGAGAAGATTTGAGTTGGCTGTGCCAATATAACAGTAAATAGAGCATAAGGTTGTGTTACATGGTGACATTTTTCATGGAATTGTGGTGGGAGGCACTTTTCCAGTGCAGTCAGGTGCAACCAGAGGCGATGTGGTGCTGAAGCAGTGGATGTTTTGGGGCTGCTCTTTTTCTTTGACTGACATTATATGTTTATTTGTGTACACACAGGTTGGGAGAAAGCAGCAGTGGGAATGCATATCAGTTACCTAATGTTCTACCAAATGTCTTCACTTTTTTTTTTTGAGGAAAAAATTTATGCATTAAATGGAAGGAATCTGAAATTAGAGTAACTTGGTATTGAGATCAAGAAAAAAATAATAATTCATGAAACC
Organism: Tauraco erythrolophus; assembly: GCF_009769465.1. Taxonomy (NCBI): domain Eukaryota; kingdom Metazoa; phylum Chordata; class Aves; order Musophagiformes; family Musophagidae; genus Tauraco; species Tauraco erythrolophus. The sequence goes on along the minus strand of NC_141465.1, from coordinate 77,518,552 downwards.
CTAATAGAAGGTCTTTTTAGTGACTGCTGTTGGGCTTTTTCCTTCCCTAGTTGAGCTGCTGCTTTGGTCACTGTGGGAAGCAGCCAAAGAGAGCCAGTCAGATAGAGCTGAGAGGTAGCAGGAACTAAGTGTTATGGAGTTGCCTTATATAAACTTTGGAGGTACTGGATGCATGTGAAGGCTTCTGGATTTTATTACAGTTTAACTCTTGGGCTTGGGATGTGCTTTTTGCAGTTGGTTCTAGAGCTCAGTCTTTGTGTAAGAGACTGTTCTTCAGTGATCAGTTCATATGTTGTGCCTGAAAAGGTTGAGGAAGAATCTGTAGTGTAAGACTTGTGAGGTGGAGAACCAACTGTGAAGGAAAGCTTAATCTGATCACTCTTGCCATGTCAACCTTGCACCATGGTGGTTACTGCAGTGCAGGTTTGCCTTGTTTTAGTTGGAGCACTTAATGCAAAAACTGGTTTTGATAGCTGTTTTTGACTTCACATAACAGATGGTGACACTTCAAAATTGTTCTGTACTATTATTTTTTGCAATAAATTGGGACTGGAGAGTACTTTTAAAATTAGAAACCCCTTTTATATTTTTGCATATAATTCTGAGGACAAATGATACCTCCTCTTGTTCAGGAGCTCTTCTCTAGGAAAGTGTTGACATGTTCAGTGTGTTTTCTTAGGAGTCTTGGTGACTGCGTGGCTTCACCTTTCTGTTGTTACAGCTACACTTTTTAAGCAGCATGAGGCAGAGGGAGAGATCCTGGTTTCTGTTCTTATTAAAGTTATTTTAATAGTGAGAAGTAATTAAATTTCTGGGTTTTATTCAGTGATCAGTTAGTTTGACAGTGAAATGGCAATAGATATCCTAGCCTATTGATTTTTTCTTTTTTTTTTTAAGACAATGACTTGAATTATAGGATGTAATTTCACCCTAGCTGAGTAATAGCAGCAAACGTCTGTATTTCCGCACCAGTTGTTCTGACGTAGAACTGAAAGAGCAAGGCAATTCCACCATCAGCTCTCCATTATCTAGGACAAAGTCTGGAGCACAACAAAAGAGACTGGTAAAATCCAGATAACATGCTTATAAAAGATGTCATAGAAAAGCTGCAAAGAGAAGTCTTTGCTATCAGCTTGTATTGTTACTGAGTTGTGGTTGAGTACCACGCAAGGTTGTTTCTGCAGAACAAGAAAGCTGCCTCTGTTGTGCACTTTCATGTCCTGGATTGCTGGATATGCATCCCCCTTGTTCTTGTCCCATTGTGAGACTATTAAATAGGTAAGAGATTGCTGGGTGCTAGAGACCAGTGGTCTGCAAAGTAAGGTGTGTGTACAATCTGTTGGGGTGCAGAAAAAAAAAATTAGTACCATTAATAAATAAAAGACAATAACTCCTCTATTGACGGAGTCCTCCCAATTGAGACTCCTCTGGCTCTCTTGGCTGTTCTGCCTCCTGGTGGAACTTGAGGCCTGAATGTGAAGATAAGTTGACTAGAACAGTACTAGTTACCTGTTCATTTTGTTTATTGACATATTAAATTTAACAAAAGGATTCCCTTCCCTTCCTATCATCCTTTTCTCTGAGATTCAACTAATTCATGCGTTGGTGTAAGTCAGGAGCAAAGCATCTTTTGACCTGTGTGCCAAGGTCAAAATCTTTATTTAAAGGAATTTCATTAAACAAAAAATACAGGTAAGTGATCACTCTGTAAGTGTTTTTAGAATATTTAGTACAATTAATGATATATTTTAATGTATGTAAAATTACCTGTGCTGGGGCTTCTACATGTTTTTCAGTGGGAAGCCTTATATCATGTCTCAAGTATTACCTGTAATAGGAAAGATCCCCCCCTGAATTTACAATGCACTCAACTGTTCTAATGCTTGATTTGAACTGTTGTCAAGATGCCTCGTATCCTTTTGTATTTGGCAAGAGCTCTTTGCTTGCGACCATCCTTTTGTGTTACTTCCTCTTTACTGTGGTTATTTATTCCTGCCTTTTTGTTATCCCCAAAAGTTAAGACATATGTAGCTTTTATCATGCTGGTTTTCTTTTGTGTAGTTCGATACTTTCTCTTCAGTAGGAATGAGGTACCTGACGGTGTTTCTGTAAAAGTTTCAAAAGACTGTTGCTTATGTGTATTATTAGATAAAAAGAGAACTGAGCACATGATAAGTTACCTTTTAAGATAGTGTATTCCAAAGATAATCAGGTCAGTAAAAAGTGATGTCAGGCAAAACTGTGTTTCCATTATTTTATTTTTTTTTTAATCTTAAAGAATTTCTACATAGATGTTCTTTGTAAAAGGATACCTCTTTTCCTTTCAGACTTCTATTTTTTTGTTCTTGACTTCTAACACAATTACTATGCTGCCTTAGCTATTCTTAGGAGCAAGTTAAAGCTGGTAGGTCTGTGGGTAGAATTAAACTTTTTTTTTTTTTTTCCTAAAAAGAGGATGGTGATGTAAGCAACAGGTTATCTCCAAGCACAAGTCAGAATTAAATTAGTTTTAGTACCTCAATAAAATCTTCACATGCAAAAATGACTCCAAATTGAATACATTAATCAATATTGCAGGATTACTGGAAGTTATGTGTGTTTTTTTTTTTCAGATAGGCTAAGTTAATCTGGCTGGTGATGGAGTTTACTTGGTTGAAAAGCTTATTGATTTGTATTGATGATCCCACTTTTTAGACTATCTCAGTAAATTCCATATGTAGGTCTTTAGCATGTTTTATATCATTGTCATGGTTTGATGTGGAGGGGGGGGGAGTGGTTCTGGTGGCAGGAGAGGGGTTTTGCTCCCTGCGACCACCCTGGTTTTGGAACCGGGTTAGGCTTAGTTCTGGCCACCAGATCAGACTGCCATCCCCCTCGGGATTGAGCCAATAGGGCGCCTCTGCGAATTGCCCTATTTAAGTCAGGACAAAGGGACCGGAAAAGATGCTTCGCCCAGGATCGAGCAGAGAAGGGAGGAGGGCACTGCCCCCGCTCCCTGGCTCCCGACCGGGCAGCTGCCTGCGTCGGGCTGGCGCCACCCATGGAGAATGGCGGCGGCGGAGCCAGCTGGGGAACTCGGGGAGCGCCCCACTCCCGGGGTGCCCACTGGGCTGAGTTCACCTGGAGAGGACTGAGATCTGAGAGAAACAGCCGCATCGACAGCAGGTCAGTGAGGATGGAGCGGGAGGAGGTGTGCCGGAGCCGAGTTTCCCCTGCGGCTGATGGTGAGATAGCAGACGGCCCCCCTGCAACCAGTACGGCCTCGGTGGAGCAGAGACCCACTCGCAGCCCGTGGGAAGAAGATGCCTGAGCCTGAGGGTGGTCGTGTTGGGACGCACGACAAGGATGAGAGGCATCTGGAGTCTGCGTGACGACCCACGCCGGAGAGAGTGGCTACAGCTCCCTAAGTACCCGAGACTGTGGTAAAGCCCACACCGGAGCAATCTGTGGGGAAGGATTGTTTCCAGTGGGCTGGACTCACGCTGGAGAAGTTTGTGGATTTTTCCTCGTGGGTAGGGGATCCATTGGAGCAGGGGAAAAGGGTGTAAGGACTCCTTCTCCTTTAAGAAAGAAGCAGCAGTAACAGCATGGAATGAACTGACCTGCACTCCCCCAGTCCCTGCTCCCTGTGCTGCTGGGGGGAGGAGGTAGAGCCGGGAGGAAAAGGAAAGGGGAGGGGGGAAGGTGTCGGTTTTAAGATCTGGTTTTGTTTCTTTCTGTCCTCTCAAGTAATCGTTTTTTCTGTTTCCCTTTGTCCTTCTAAGTAATCATTAATAAACTGTTTTGCTTTGAGAAAGCCCTGTCTGTTTTGCCCAGGACCATGGTTGGTGGGTGCTCCCTCTGTTCTTGTCTCAACCCTCAGTCCCTTTGGTTTTGTTTTTTTTTCTCTCCTCTCTACTTTAGGAGAGAAAGAGAGACTGTGTGAGTTTTAGTTGCTGGATCAGCCTAAAACCACGACAATCATATACTTCTATTTAAAGCAGGTTATAACCAAATGGTTACGGAATACAAACAATGTATGTGTAGTGCACAGGGACTGATGGTAAATACAGAAATCTTTGTGAGAATTTGATTAAAATGAGTAACTTTTACCTGACTAATTTTGTGACAAACATCTGCGTTAGTACTATGAGCTCAGTTAAGAAGCTGCTGTCTATATGCACAGGTTTTGTTGACAGGGACCCATATTGCATTAAAGCATCTACTTGAGTATTCTTTGGATAACTATTTTAACATCATGGACTGTTCTATATGATGAAGACTGTGATCGAAGTCATGGGGTGTACTGAGTTAAAGGAAGCGATTTAGGAATTTCCTCAAACTAATTTTTGTGCACTGAAAACTCATTTTTGAAGCTGAAGACACAAAGATAAGGAGGACACAATGAACTGCATCTGTCACTTGCTCTGCACTGCCTGAAGCTCAGTTATGTATCAACTGTTCCATTTTCTGACGGAATAAACAAACCACCTTACCCTCAAAAGTTGTTTGGGTGCTATTTTGTTACTAATGTGGAGTATATTTCAGGCAAGTATACACTGACACAGAGTAACACCACAAACTGGTGTGGGTCAGCAGAATTTTCAAACTGATTACATTAAGGTGTATGTGAAGTATCCGATTGAAACTGATGTTGGAAGACAGTATCTTCTAAACTGTTACCAATATCACAGTGGCACAATACGCACGTTACATAGGCCGCTTTTCAGGAGCGTGTTAAAAAAGCCAGTGTTAGCTCTGGCTTGGTGTGTGTGAGGTTGTGCTTTTTTGTGCTTGACCGCTACCACTTGCATCAACCTATACACAGACATACTTCCTATGCGTGTATACACATCAGTGGGCACCCACTCACCCTCGCATTTACCCCTGCTTGAATGGAGATGTCTCTTGGGCTGTGCTTGGAACATGGATAGCCAGTGTACCTGGTGTGCACCAGCTGGCTAGTGTCTCCATGAGGCTCTCTTCCTGCCCAGTCTTTCAGAGACATCATCCCCTGACACTCTCAATAGGCCTAAACTGCAGCAGGCGTGTCCTTACACTATGTGCTGTACGACCTTACGTTATGCCCTGTTTTACGGTGCTTCGGCTTGTGGCTGTCAGTGCTGCAAGTGTTACAAGTTCTCTGGCAATTAAGGACAGCAAAACTGCTCCAACCAATTCCTGCGCCCCTTTCTGTCGTACCAGCAGCGCTTTTTGCAGCTTAACATGAGTACTGATGCTGGTCCCAGCCTCAGAGAAGTAATTCATACCTTGCTTTGTGGACATGAGTAGTAACTGTGAAGATGAAGGGCATGTCTTGACATCATAGAAGTCCTGTTAGAAAGTGCTGTGGCCTTATGGGCCGGCAGCATAAGCCTCAACATTTTGATAAGTTCCATTATTCCCGGGAGCTGCCATGTGTCGTGGTTCTTGCTTAGAAATAAGGGACAGCTGCCACTGCAGAGGAGAGATTGTTTCTTCCCTTTCAAGCCAAATCAAAGTGTAAAGTGATGCCTCTGCTAATAAGGGAATGGTGGATGCAGCTACATCTCTGTCCAATGCCTGCTGTATAACTGGCAGCAGCTGAAAGAACCGTTGGATGTGATGTACTCGGTTCCCTCTTGGGATTTCAGTACTTTGCAAAGTTTCTTGTTCTTCAGGCTGCCCTCAGAATATGGGAAGGCTCTAAATCTACTCAAGCTGTGTTGTGACAGAGTTTCTTGGGCTGATTTTTCTAAGCAGAAAAATATGGTCTCTACTACAGAATATATATTTTACTATCTAGCCAGAAGTGATTATGGGCCATCAAAACCCATCCTAAAGTGTAATGAGACCTTGTCTGAGTAGTGATCCTGAGGGGTAAAAAAAGCTGGCAAAAGATCTAGCAGCTAAAAATCAAGAGGTTTGCCTAACATACTCTGTATGCAAAATAATATGCAAATCAATAACAATTGAAAGCTCTCTTTTGGTTAGTTGCATGTATCTGTATGTCTGCAAGTATAGTAAATTGGTACACAGCTTCTGCCTGCTAATCAAATATTCGAGTGTGCATGGTCTGAGAAGAGCTAGATGGTTATGTAGATATGCTCATATATGTCACTGTCTTGAATATGTTAAGGATGCATATAGAAGTCTCTATTGCATAGCTATGAGAATGGTTCTCCTACTTCTCTGTTAGAGCAAATACTGCTTAAAGATAAGCAGTAAAGTAAAGATACTGCTTAAAGACTCTTATCTGTGCTAGGAATTTGCTTGAATTCTAACCTCCCTAATCATATTAAAGGAAACACTGAGTGTTGGCATCATTGCAGTATTAAAGGTAATTACTTTCTATATCTTCTCTAGAGATTTATCTCTGAAGGCTTCTTGTAAAAATAACTGGAGTTTCTCAGCTTGTACCATGGATATCAACAGGTATCCTTCAGATTTTGGGATAGTGAACTTTCTGTATTCTCCAACTGCTTCACTGTATGGCTTAATTTTTCAGCATATTTTCAATACATGTTTCCTCACAGGAATGAGAACTCTTCAAAGATTTTGTTCTTTTTTCTACTCTGAAGTGCCACGCAGAGAGTCTGAGTTACTCTTCAAATTGTATTCCTCTTTTTGTTTTGTATTGGAGAGGAGCTATTAACTTAACCTCTTTAAAGAATGGAAGTAAGTGTGAATTCTGCTATGGATATTGTTCAGCTCTGTAGGGAGATTTTGGATCGTGTTCTTGAAAGAATTGTTTTGATTCAGAACTGGCTTTTGAAGAAAAGCTTTATTTAAAATAGCAGTATATGTATCTCCCCAAAAGACAATTCTGAACTCTTTTCAGTTTTTCTCTCATCTTGCAAAACATGTATTATGACAACTTCTGACAGTTCAAACTTTGGTTAATCTGTTTTGACAGGTTGCAAACCAACCATTTTATATCTGTTTTAGTAATATTCCACCTCCTGCCTCAAGTGAAACTTTGAATATTCTGTTTCTGTGGAACAAATTCCCTTTCTATTTGATGGAAAACAAAAATAATATAAGTTACTGTTTGTTTTTTCTTTTTCCTCAAGAAACCTTAATAAGGATCAAGTTTTTATTGCTCTTGCACAAAAATTTATGTGTTGCCTGTGCACCAAATAGCTTGCCAACATACAATGATAAATGAAATTTAGGGCTTGGGAAAGGGGATATAATGAGATTAAGTGCAAACAAAATAATTTGTTCATGTCATTGAGGATATAGAATACTATTGTATCTTGCTTTCCCCTGCTCCCCTCTCCCCTTTGTGCCTCCAGCTGCCTTTACTGCATTGGTCTTTCATTTGACTGCCTTACTTTGTTAGTGTAGAATATATGAAGATTTTAAAGTATTTCTGTGAAAAAGGCTGGATGGAGAATGGATTGTGAGCAGCCCAGAGGAGAAGGACTTGGGAGTGTTGGTTGATGAGAAGCTCAACATGAGCCAGCAATGTGCACTTGCAGCCCAGAAAGCCAACCATATCCTGGGCTGCATCAAAAGAAGTGTGGCCAGCAGGTCGAGAGAGGTGATTCTGCCCCTCTACTCTGCTCTCATGAGACCCCACCTGGAGTATTGTGTTCAGGTCTGGGGCCCCCAACACAAGAAGGACATTGAGATGTTGGAACGAGTCCAGAGAAGGGCCATGAAAATGATCTGAGGGCTGGAGCCCCTCTCCTCTGAAGACAGGCTGAGAGAGTTGGGGCTGTTCAGCCTGGAGAAGAGAAGGCTCCGGGGAGACCTTCTAGCAGCCTTCTAGTGCCTAAAGGGGGCCTACAGGAAAGCTGGAGAGGGACTTTTTACAAGGGCATGTAGTGATAAGACAAGGGGTAATAGCTTTAAACTGAAAGAGAGCAGTATTTAGATTAGCTATAAGGAAGAAATTTTTTACATTGAGGGTTGATGAGGCACTGGGACAAGTTGCCCAGAGAAGTTGTGGATGCCTCATCCCTGGAAGTGTTCAAGGCTAGATTGAATGGGGCTTTGAGCAACATGGTGTAGTGGAGGGTGTCACCCATGGCAGGGGTGTTGGAGCTAGATGATCTTTTAAGTTCCCTTCCAACTCAGACCATTCTATGATTTTATGATTATGTCTATGCTGCATATGTTACAGGAAAAGATACAAACTTGGGATGCTGTACATGCGTTACTACTTCAACTCTTCCCTACCTATACTGGAAGTTAAGCCCAAGAAATGTGATTAAAACATTGCTTTGCATATAAAGAGGTGAGAATAGTTCTTTTGATGCCTTCTGAAACTGATCACACAGCTCAGTTATGTAATACAAGCTTATTATAAATACTTGTGTAAAATACAGATTTTCATGGAAATCTGGGATGATATAAATAATCACCAGTAAGTCTGTCTTCTGAATTATTCATACACGAAACCTAAGTTTTCTTTGTCTTTGTTGGGCACGAATCTTTTTTTATCTTATTCTGAATATGGTGATATGGTGTTGAAGATTAGAATAAAATTAGAGGATGTTGCATTGTCAAAGTGTCTGAAGATGGTCATTACCCCAGTGCTTTTTATTGAAATGGACCAGTAAAATATACAAATGGGTGCACTGACTTAAACCAAAATTTCCTTTTGTCAGTAGTATAGTGACTTTCATTGTTGCTGGACAAAGTCCCTGGAATACTTTCTGAGCTTGTGGTGGGTTTTCTTTTCTGTAGCTCAGAGGCGTTTTAGTCCAAAACATGTATCCAGTTGCTCTTGAAGCATATGAAACTTGTCAGGTCTGTTGCGAATACTTGAGCAAGGAAATGCATAGGATAACAAATAGGGAGGAGTGCCCTCTGTGATCTTGTCACATACTGACTTCATTTAATGTTCCTTGGTTCTTAAGTTGGAAGATGCACCGAACGGTTTTTTTGTCTCCTTTTTCATGCCATTTATTATCTTATAAATTACTGTTATATCTCAGTTATCTCATCTTCTGGACTGAGGAGTCCGGGTGTCTTAATGGTTCCCCAGATGTTGCTCACCAGCCTGGGCTGCGGCGCCAAGGACGCTGTTGCATCCTCCACAACCAGGAGGAAATGGCCTGCCTCTTGTAGGCAGGATAGGTACCTTGAGTTGAGTAGTAATTAGTAGTAGTTCATTATCTCAACTCAGTCCAGCTGGGTAAGAATAATTGGTGCCATAATTCCCCCTTTTTGTTTTACCATTTTTTGTTTTCACAAAGGCTTTATGGGTGAACAGAGACCCGGCCCATTCATCCAACTCCAGCACGCTTCCCTCCTGCGAATACCACGTTGGGGCTTGCGGCTTTACCTTCTTCTCCGAAGGACTCTCGCTCGAGCTCCCGGCTCCGGCTCTTTTGGCTCGGGCTCCTTTGGCTCGGGCTCTCAGCTCGGCGAGGGAGTCGGGGCTTCCCAGGGTCTCACAGATGTATCACGTCGGGGTCACCAGTTGTCGCTCACCAGCCTGGGCTGCGGCGCCAAGGACACTGTTGCATCCTCCGCAGCCAGGAGGAAATGGCCTGCCTCTTGTAGGCAGGGTCGGTACCTTGAGTTGAGTAGTTAATTAGTAGTTCATTATCTCAACTCAGTCCAGCTGGGTAAGAATGATTGGTGCCATACCCAGATTAATCTGTTCTGTGTTTGAAGGAGCTTGCTGACCTTCTCAGTAACTTTCCCATTTACATCCTTTTTGTGATGAGAGGAATCAGAAGTGCACTGACTATTGCAGATGTGGTTGCTCTATGAACTTATACCAGGCCATGATGTTCCCTGTTCCTGCTGCTGAATAGGTGGATCGTCTATAGATTGCAGAGTACAGTGGATCTTAGCAGATTCCCATGAAATAGTGCAGGGCAATGCCTTTCCAGGGTGAGTACTGACCATTTATTTTTCCTTGGTTTTCTGTCTTTCATAAAGTTACCTATCCAAGCAGGGACATTACTCTTATGCTGTGGCAGCTTTCTGTCTCTAAGAGCTTTTTTTGAAAGATATGGAAAGATGGAGGTTTTTTTTTAATGGTGCCTGATGGGATTTCTAATTTGTTTTTCTTGCATGCAGAAACTTCTTTTGAGGTTTGTCAATCATGATACCACTTTAGAAAAGCTTTGTTAAGTCTTCTGCAATATGTCCTGTTTGTCTGTATAGTCATTAATACTGTTTTTCAGAACAGTTTTTCCCACTTAGTCTGGTGTACTTTACAAGGCTTAGTGCTTTGTACTTATCCAGAACTTCTCAAAATTTAGTGTCCTGTTAGTCTTTTGGTATGACAGGAGTTTTAGTTGAGAAGTGGTGTTACTAGTTTTTGTGTCTTTTACAGATTGTTCCTTAAATCTTTTTGGGCGTGATTTATGGCCTGTTATCGTTTGGCCTGTCAGAATTATAATTTCATAATTTCATTAGGCACATTTTAAAAGGTATTTTTTATTTCTAATAGCCTACATTATTGTTTTACTCAACTTGTGTTTTCTCAGATGCTTTGATAGATGATGTGATCAGTTTACCCTTTAGTACAGTGTTGTTAAGTAGTGTTGAGATTACCCACAAAGCTTTTCCTTTTTGTAATATTTTGAAAAAAAATAATGATTTTTCATACTGTTTCCATTTTAAAAATTAAGCACACTGCTAGTGAGCCCTTCAACTTCTGTTGCTCCTACAGGAGTGCTGAATCTGAGTACATTGTGCCTGAGTAGCCCTTCAACAATTTTATGAACTTTGGTGTGCTGATCCAAGCCAGGTCAAGATTTGCTTCTCAGTATACTTCTCCAAATTTGAACTCTATCACAATTCTTTATTTGGGCACTGTGCCCCAACCAAGTGCTCACCTCTCTTTGTGGTGTTGACATTTGCCATGGATGTCGTTTCTTGGCCTTGCAGCTTCTGATTCCTTCAGCCTGTTACTGATGTTGTCAGCATCCAGACCATGTTGTGAGCTGCAGACTAGTTCTTGTCTAGGCCCAGAATTTCGGTCTAGAATTTCTTAGGCTTCTGAAGCCCCTTTCTGTCCTAATTGTTGGTGTGCTTAAGTTCCTCATTTGACTTGTTTCTAAGGTGGGGTTGTTCCAGTCTTCATGAATGGATGGATTTGATGGCCCAGTGTTTGTAACAAGTTTAGATGACAAGCTCACTTGCAGATACCTACTTTTGTATGTCCACAGACAGGAATAATTGTGTTCCTGTGATCTGTCACCTTTCTACTTACCAGGCTTCCACTCTGCACTTGCTGTGGTATCACTCTGCAGTTTTCCACACAATGCCTATGTCTTCCTCTCAGCTTCCTTCTGTTCCTGTCCATAAAAGAGTGTACACTTTGTTCAAGAGGTGTCCATATGGCTGTCTGCTCATGTAGAGGACCTAGCCATGGGTCCTGCAGACCCTACTCCTGCTCTTTTGCTTGTACAAGACTCTTTGGTAGCATTCGGTTAGGCTAGAAGTGTTTGGTCATCTCCCTACCTTCCCCATTTGCTGTAGTTTGTTGGTTCTCATTTTTTCACCTAGCAATTGTTTTCAAATTTGTGATCTGATACTCTCTTCCACTGAAATGGCAGGTCAAAATAAACTTTACATTTAAGCTTAATCTCTACAGTTTTGTAGCCGTTTCACATTTATTAAGGAGTATATGTTTTTAGAAAGCTATGCAACTCAATGTGGATACACTGACATCAGTGTAAAAGGTTAGAGAAATGATCTTTGCTATCAAAAGTATGTTTTACAGTAGTGTAATTACAGTTGTGTAGCTTGTTTCCCTAGAGATGATTTCTAGAATGATTCTGCTAATAGCACATAAGCAGTGGAGTGGCAAGTCTTCAGTGAAATTCTGAAGGTCACTGAAGAAAAAGGATCATTAGCAGCATAACTGCTAAAGCTCAGTTGCCTTTGGATTTATGACCTTTACCTTTCAAATAATTATTCTTCCTTTTCTCCCTCCTTTTCTCTTCTGATATCCCTGTTTAATATCACTTGGTATGGCTTCTCTGAAGCCACACACAAATACCACACCACTTCTTCCAAATTGTTCAGGTCGGACAGGACCTCTTGAGATCATAGAATCATTGAATGGTTTGAGTACGAAGGCACCTTTAGAGTTTGTTTAGTCCAACTGCCTTCCTCAAGGCAGGGGTGTCTAGAGCAGGTCATCCAGGACTGTGTCTAGTTAGATTTTTAATATATATTGAGAAGTGGACCCATGTCAACCTCATGAGGTTCACCAAGGGCAGTGAAAGATCCTGCACCTGAGTCAAGACAAGCTCTGGTATCAATACAGGCTAGGGATGAATGGATTGAGAGTAGTTCTGAGGAGAAGGACTTAGGAATACTGGTAGATTAAAAGCTGGACCTGAGCTGCAGTGTGCACTCACAACCCAGAAAGCCAACTGAATCCTGGGCTGCCTCCAAAGAAATGTGGCCAGCAGGTCAAGGGAGGTGATTCTTCTTCTCTACTCTTCTCTGGTGAGACCCTACCTGGCGTACTGCATTCAGCTCTGGAGTACCTAGTACAGAAAAGACATGGAGCTGTTGGAGTGGGTCCAGAGGTGGGCCGTGAAGATGACCAGAGGGTTGGAACGCTTCTCCTATGAGGAAAGGCTGAGAGAGTTGGGGCTCTTCAGCCTGGAGAAGAGAAGGTTCCGGGGAGACCTGACTGTGACCTTTCAATACTTAACGGCTTGTATGAAAAATGGATACTAACTATTTAGTAGGGCTTGTAGCCATAGGACAAGTGGTAGTGGTTTTAAACTACTAGAGGGTAGATTCAGACTAGGTATAAGGAAGACGTTTTTTATGATGGGCATTGTGAAACAGTGGAACAGGTTACCCAGACAAGTGGTGAATGCCCTGTCTCTGGAAACATTCAAGGCCAGGCTGGACTGGGCTCTGAGCAACTTGATCTAGGTGAAGATGTTCGTGCTTGTTGCAGAGGAGTTGGACTAGATGACCTTTCAAGGTCCCTTCCAACCCAAACCATTCTGTGATTCTATGATATACTATATATTTGCTCAAATATATATACACACAATGTACTCGAATATATATATATACACACTCGCACACTCTGAGTATGTTTATTTTTTTAGTTGGCTCATAAATAATAGGTTGGTCAAAACTCCTTTGTCCTCGGTAAGAGCATTACCTATGTGTCTCTTTTGTACTCAGCCTCTAATTTTTTGAAGAATATGCAGGAACTTAATTATTTTTGAGTATCCAAACCCTTTATCAAGTTTAGCTGAAATTTGCCAGCAAGTTTAGAAGTTAAATGTGACAAGTGAACAGATGTGGGACTGCCTAAGCCTCATTTCCTTGGAGGCTTAAACAGTCCAGGTTAAAAATGTCTCTATTTTTGGTTTCTCTTTGCATTACCGGACTAATGTAGCATGAAGCTGCTCAACTGTGCTGGGAAGTTAAGGGCTGGAGTCTCATGTTTAATGTGTATTGTATGAGGGGTGTTACTCCTTTCCAGTGATGGAAAGCAGTGTGTGTGAAGTCTGTCCTGGAAATTGTTAAAATGCACCTTTCTTAAGTGTTAATGATAATATTAACAGACAGTATATTTTCTAAATCTCATTTCTGATGCAGGAATTCTTTCCCACTGTCAGAGAAGTCTTCATATTTAAGTGAAATGTGTTGGGTTCCTTTGTCACTTGTGAATTTATTTTTCTGTTTTAGCCTTGTAAGAGTTCATTGAAGTCAGTGAGAGTGTTTCCTATCAGATTCAATTTCCTGAGAGCACATCTGTTACCTCTCAGAGGAGGACGGAAGAAGTAAGTTCCTAGCAAGTCCATCGACTTCAGCTCCACAGAACAGCAACTCCGCAAGGGTTTGTGTCTTAAACACTAAATGAAGCTGTTAGGTACAGCAAAAAGATTAATGTTGTGACTATTAATCATCTTGTCCTTGGCTTCTCTTACTCTTAATTAAAAAAAAAAATAAACCCAAGCCTTCCCATAATTAAGGCAGCCTCAAAGAAAGATTTGTAAATCCAGAGACTTCGTGAAGTGTCGGGGTGTGTTTAGACAGAAAAGTAAAACTCTGTGTAGAATTTTACAACAAATAGCAGTTGTGGTAGCCTATGTAATGAAAGTAAAACTTTTCCAGAGAATGAAAAATACTTTTATACATACAGCAAATAATAGCATAGTATGCATGTAAGGTGTCATTCTGATAACTGACAGCTTAGAATCCGATACTGCTTTCTTCATGAGTGGAAGACATGATTTAAGCTTTGGATCCTGAGCACTGCTTGGGTGAGGGAGGAATATTCTGTTTCCCTCACCTAAGGAGTGAAACGGGAGGAGCAGCTCTGCAGCAGATAATGTCACTGGGCATGTGTTCAGGCTAAAGCTTCTGGTGAGGAAACCCTGCATTGCCTGCTGTGGTGAGCTATTAGATTGCTTTCTGTGAGGGAACATCATAGGACTTTCATAGCATTTATTTATTTTGAAATATTTCTCAAATAATATGGTTAACTTCAAGAGATGAATGTTTATGGGGGAGAAAAATAACAGGTAGTAAAGGCAATTAGATATGCATCTGCCAGAAGTGTACAATACAAGGAAAACTGCATTTTAAAATGCCTGATTTCAGAAGTAAAAGTGTATTTACTATTGGTCTCAAAGCCAGACTATGAAATGCTGTCTTGACATGTTATGGGGAGTTAGATGTCTCTTATACTACTTGGTTGACTGCACCTTTTTATGTCTTCTGTCTCTCTTTTGTCTTTCTATTCTCCTTCCCCGTACTCTGCTGCTCATGCCAGACGAGTGCGAGTGAGATGAGGTATTAAGTTGATAATTTGAAATGTGTGTAATGACAGGAGTGCAGCATGAATGAAGTTAGGTGATAAACTTGTTTCTGCTTTGTAACAATATTTTAAGCTAGTGATAGCCAATTAGAAATGCTATTCAACAATTAATAGGTGAAACAAAAGAAATATATTACGAGGTTTCATTATTAATACAGATGTTATTAGCTGTTCTGTGACCTGAACAATACAGTCTATTGGGGATGGGGCAAACACTTTCTGTGGGGGATTATTCATAGGTGTTGTGGTTTAGCCCAGCCTAAATGCCACACAGATGCTTGCCCACCTTACCCCACCTCCAGGAAATGGGGAAAAGAATTAAAGGAGAAAAGGAAAGGAGACTCATGGTCTGAGGTAAGAACAATTTAGTAATTATAATAATAATAATAAATTAAAAGTAACGATGATAAAAATAATATCATATGAATATATATATGTGTAAAATGATAATAATATACACAAACAAGTGATGCTAACTACCCAGTGATCAATGCCTGTCCTGGCAAGCAATTCTTAAACAGGCAAGTCCTGACACCACAATCCTGCATGAGTGAGAGGCCCAAAAGGAGAAAAAGAGAGAGAGGGCTAGTACTCCAAGAGTCTTGAGAGAGCCCTTGGAAGACAGTCACAGAAGAGCAAGAGCCTTTCTTCCCAGTCAACCCTCATCTATATACTGGACATGACGTTGCCTGATATAGAATATTCCATTGGCCAATTTAGCCCTCAATCTTAAGTCTAAGTTCAGATCATAAAGGGGGTTGTGGACCCTTCATCCCAGCCATGCTTCCCCCAGTCTGTTGTGCTCCTTCACACTGGCAAAAATATGGGAAGCTGAAAGGTCCTTGCAGTCTCAGCACCAGCTACAAACATCAGTGTGCAAACAACATTCTTCTCATAGTGAATCCCAGACTAAAACCAAAACACAGAGCTCTTCTAGCTGCTAAAAAAGAAAAAAATAAATCTGTCTCAGTCAAAACCAGGACAATAGGACAAAATACTGATTTTTGACAGAAGTGATTATTAACTCTTCATAATTATACCTCATTTAATATGTTGCATTTTGACTGTTCAGCACTAAAGATGGATTCTTTTACTATGTCCCCAAGTGCTTTTTTTTTTTTCTTTTTGAACTAGAGTGATACCCCACGTCATGTTTTTGTAGGTAACAAAACATACAAAAGCAATATTCCATGTCATGTTTTGTAGGTTTATTTTTTGATTTTTTATTTTCCTGTTAGCTTGTGGAGGTTTTTCAGGTGTCCTGCAGGCTGCTTCTTCCTGTTTGCATTTCTGAGACAATATTGTTTTGTTCCAGCTTTTGTTGATAAAATAGGTTCACAGTTACTTACACACATTGTAGGATAAAGAATTGTATTTAACTGTATCGGAAAGCATTGATACAGTTGTCAATAGATGTAAAATTAAGAAGGTAAAATAAACCTTGGGATATTGAATATCAACTCTGATCCTTTAAATTTCTTACTGGGGTAATTTCCTTGCTCCTTTTTGCTTAGGGGACAGCGATAGCAATGCATTTCACAACATTTGTCAACAAATATTAAAATCATGGAAGTTGTATCAGCTTACTCCAGTAGTGACTGTAGTTCTGCTTTATCCTTGTGAAGGATTATTGTGCATTATGCTGAAGAATTAGGTTTGAGATCCTAGGTTTAGGATGTTTTGGTTTGGGATTTTTGTAATAATGTAGAATTATCTCCAACCCCATTTTAAACTGCATGTTAGGATTTGTGAGGGTATTCTGTTTATTCTTACAAACATGTTATTACTGTGGTTGTTGTTGGTTTGTCTGGGTTTTTTTTTTGTCAAGTAATTGGATTATCTATGGGGTTTGAAGTATTTTTGTAATATTTTTTTCTTTTCCCGTAGGGCATGTATGTAATGTTAAGATATATTCAGTGGGTATCTCTAACTCATTTAACAAAGTTTGACTTAAACCTTAATAAAAATTTGTCTTCAGATTAAGTATCATATGTCATATATAATATGCTTTAATTTGCACTTAGCAATTACAGCTCTGCCTGGAAAGGGAAGGTTGATTTGATTAATCACACTTAAAGACTGTTATAGTGAATAAAAAGGAAAATGGTTTGACTTGATTTCTGGCTTAATTGCTTCATTTGGATTGGCATCACCTTCTACCAGTTGTTGAGAAAAGGGGGACTGATTTCATGTAAAAGAATTATGAAAATGATTAACCAATGCTGAATTTGATAACATTTAAATATACAGCTTTTTATGAAGATCAGTGAAAAGAGGAAAAAATCACGTTACAATACCACTACTGTAGTGCATACCTTTTTTTAATCTTAACCCCTCAATTAATTCTGTAATCTTGCAATAAGCTTATTGCTATTATTGCCCTTGCACATAACATAAATAAAGGAATGATGCTGGGAGAAAGGGGAAGGGAAAAGTAATTTTTTGCTTTAATCATTGTAACATTTTAGAACAGCTATTTTTATTGATCTGTAACAATTTCTTTCTTCGTAATAGTTTCTGAATAAAATTAGATTTGTCCCACTATGGAGTTTGTGGGACAGAGTCCCAGATCGAAGTCTCTTTTCCATTTAGACCTGTCTTGCAACATGTCTCCTCAACTCCTCTCTTTCTTCTTTTCTTCCCTTAGTGCTTGAATAAGGTTCTTGATGCTCACAGTTGTATGCTTAACCTCTTGCTCAGACAGTGAGAGTGCTCTTTTCTGGTACTACCCAAATAATGGTGCTAATTGTGTTGAAATACTGACTTCTGATTTCATTTTGGCTTTAAAAGAAAGCAACATTGCAATTCAGAATTAATAAAATAATTGCAATTCAAATGTTTGTAAGCTGCTTAGATATTTTAATTTTGGAGGCTTTTATAGATCCTTGCTTATAAAAAAGAAGGAGCCTTCTTATGCTTACATGCCAGCTTGTTTTGCAGTTTTGTATGTGTTTCCATGACTGAGGAGAGCTGATCTTGCAGGTGTGCACTGCAGGCAGGCAGCTTCAGAACGAACCCTTTGATCATGACCTATCAGTAAAAACCAGTTGGGCAGAGTTCTGGCTTCTTAGGCACCCAGAATCCACTCTGCAAGTTCTTTTGAGTTCAACTATATTACTTCTTAGTAATAAAAAACTCAACTGTGGTAATTCTGTTCTGATGTGCTTCTGGTCCCTTACTCTATTCTCTATGTCTAACAACTGCCTACACTTTTTTAAAGTGAGAAGTCTCATAACTTACCAGTTTGGGCCTGAATATGAATTTTCTCAACCGTATTGTATTCTTGTGGTTCTCCTGTATGTTGCGAACAACATCTGTTATCTTTTCTCCGTTTTCCAACTCTTCTTATTCCAACAATAATTTTCATGTGTAGGCAATGTCACTGCCAGAGTCATTCTCTTGTAATAACTTTTGCAACAGCTGCACAGTCAGCTGGTAGTTGCTGAGTGGGATATGAAAATGGCCAGGAGCTGCTTTCAAGTCCAGCATGTCTGTGGCCTGATAGTCTGGGTCTTCAGCTGAAGTTCTGTTGCTTTGTGGGAGAAATTCCTGTTACTGTAATACTTCAGACTCTGCTGCTTTCTAGGGAAGGAGTTGAATCCTGGGTGTGTTTTCTTTGTCGTTCCTCTCCTGAGATCACCCTTTGTTTCCAAATCTTCAAATTCTGCTGCCCAGCATAGGAAACTTTACAGCCCTGCACACATCATGTGGCCCCTGCTCTGCCATCGATGGCCTCTCTTAGGCTAAGAGCTGTCACCTTTGGCTGACAAATAAGAAAGTATGTGAACCCGTTAGGCATGCTCTTCTTTGGCTTGGGCATGGGTGCTGTCGTGCCTGACTGCGTACGCTGTGTGCTGGCCTCTGTGGGATAACGGTAGCAGGTGTTCACCAAAACCTGCATGCAGCAGATCTAATGATAGTGGTCTCCCTGGTCTACATGTGGATTCACAAAGGGGGCTTTCGTGTCACCTGTACCAAAGCTAGACAGGTTTTGCCATAAGCAGTACCTATATGGCTTGTTCACATCTTACATGTTCTTGCACTGCTGCAAAGCATAGGTTGGACAGTAACTGCAGTGCAGTACATATTGCAAATACTTTGAGCACTTTGTTGCTTTCTACTCTATGCTTCAGTGTCTTTAAGATGCAGACTAATCAACTGTAATGCTCGGAGTATTTCAATATGGCTGCCTTGTAACCCTACGTTAGAAGTCAAGATGCTGCTCCTAATTTTACACTCCTGCTCCAGCATTTATAGCCTTGACAAAGATGTAGTGAACTTGAGAGTGAGGACAAGATTAAAAAAGAATCTCTGGCAATAGAAACTCTTTCTCATGAAGGGAGAAAGATAAATAGGCCACAGGACACTTGTTTCAGTGTTACCAATTTGAAATCATGAGTACCTGTAGTCCAATAGATCTTTCTCAATGTGCTTGACCTTGCAGAGGCATGAGGAAGTCTAATTGCTTGTAAGTATGAAGTTTTGCCATCCAGTGAATGTATTGTCAACTACTTCAATGAAAAAATGACTGATTTATGTCCTGTCTGTGCAAAAGATTTAAATTGTTCATTATTGAGTAGTTTAGGCGTGCTGTATGTCTTTCAAGTCTTGTCAACCAGTATTTTTGGCTATGATGTGAAGTGGTGGAATGTAACAGTATTTCAGTTCCTGGTAAAAACTAAAGAGCTTCATAATAGCAGCATGATAGCTGTCAACAAAGACAGTGGCGTATGGTGATGTTGTCAATGAATACGATTTCTGAGTATCTGTAACGGTCTACCTTACCTTCCCAACAAATCTGTGCATGAGCATCTCAGGATGGTGGGAGGAGATGTGTCTCCTGAGTGTTTGGAGAAAGCCGTTGAAGTCCAGTTTGATGAAGCAGTTAGTAGTAGTGCGTTGTTTGTTAAAAAAAACCCACAAACCAACCAAAAAACAAACAACTTCCCACACACCCCCCACCAAAAAAAAAAAAAAAAAGAAAAAAAGACCACAACCACAAACCAAGAAACCACAAGAGTTACAAAGGTGATTAGCCTAATTCTACTCCCAGTGAAATTGATCCTAAAATGATCATCACCTATGGCATACTACCATTATCCAAAGAAAACAATTCCAGTAGTTGGAAAAACTTAGAAAGAAAAGATCTGAAAAAGAAATGTGGGAGCAGAACACAGATAGAGCTGAGAGTGGGACAGGCAAAGAAGAAAAGGAATCTTAATGTACTGAGTTTGGCTTCCAGCTATACAAGGTCACACTTGATCCCACTCCTGTGGTTGTGCAGTTGTTTGTGAAGGGATATGGAACATGAACAACAATAAACAAGTATATGAAGATCCTGCAGTTTTTTAGCCTTTATGACCACCTCTTGTAGGTCTTCTGAAGAGTGCTTAGACAGTTGTCAGAATTGTTTTGTGGAGTCTACTGCTAGTGGCAGACTAGAAATGTTGATTAGGAGATTCTAATTTGTTACTGTTGATTATAGACATCGTATGAGCCAGAGAGAATGGGTGCTAACTCTTGCTTCTGGCCTTTCAGTGTCTTTGTAAAAAACCACCACTATGAAGAAGAGCTGTTAATTCTGAATTTGTGACAGCATATAGCACCGAGAAAAATGTTTTATCGAACTATGAAGAATTATAAATTCTAGGTTTATGCCTAAGGAGTTTGTGGCTATGATGGGGCAATCACAAGGAAGAGGAACCACTTCCACCAGAACCCTCAGGTCTTTTTAAAGAGGTTGTTTATTTTATTTCATAAAAATTGATATCTGTTTATTTGCATTATTCTCTCTACTGCTTAATAAATACTTAATTAAGTTGAAACTTTGAAAGGTGCTTGCAATATCCTTTATTCTATTGATATACTTCTTTATTTTCCAGATACAATATAACGAAATGTATAATATTATTATGGCTTTATCATGAATTGAAAATGAGGTGAAGTTTTGATATACCAGTTGAATTCAATTTTAGGTAGCTTTCAGACTTGATTAGAATGACTGGGTGGGATAATTAGGTTTCCAAGTAGCATAAATAGAAGAGTAAGTAATGTTAAATGTGAAAGCTGTGTCAGTCAGCAATAAAATGCCATGTCCAACTTCCTTCAAGAGATTGTTTTGCAGTGCCTTAGAAATTTAAATGCTATGATGTGCAATGTTATGTTAGTCAGTTTGTGCTGGGAGGTTTGCAGCTTCGGGAACAATTACACTGTTCTCTGTTCTTCATGTTATAACTGAGTGGACAAGGCACATCAGCAGCCACTTGTAGACATCACGAGTAGCGTAAACTGCTGTTCAGAGTCAGTACCGAAGTATTCAGTGTGGTATTTTGCCTGGCTTTTTACTTCCCGTTTGGTTAGCTTACACTGAGATTGCATTTTTTTAATTTAGAGACTTTACAACTTTGCTATATTCCTGAACAATCATCTCATGGGAACTTGGTTTATTAGGAATTTTATACTAAGATACTTCACTTTTGTATTTTGGTGAAATGAAGAACAAACCCAAATGTTTGGAAAGATTTGGAACATGAGAAACACTGCTGGTGTTTTTTTTTTCCTAACATTGGTGTCTTTTTTAAAATTTTGAATCTATCTCTAAACTATTTAGAGAGAAATGCATCATCTTTACTCACAGTTATTGTTATATAAAAATGTGAGCTAATTAGTTCCTAACTAGGTGCTAGGTGACTATTTAAAAGGATGGCCCTATTTAGCTTGCTATAGAAATTATGTGCTTCCTTGCATCATAAAAATGAAAAAAAATACCAGTGTTAGAAGTAAGAAGTGTTGAACCTGTAAATATTCTTGCAGGCAAACACTACCCGTTTTTCATTGCCATGATTACTGATGGGTAACATATCAATTCTCCAAGAAAAGAGTTTCCTCCTCTACTTAATTAAAACCTTAAGTTATTTTCACTTGTAAGCTGTACAACATGCATGTGTGTCTGAAAATGTTTGGATTTTTTTTTTTCACTTAAAATTATTGGAATTTAAATTACTTCTGTGAATAACTCAAACATCTAAATTTACCGCAGCCCTGTATAATGACCTCATGTTTGGTAGTTCCTGGTTTGAATAATACACAGAAGGTAACCTACTGTACTGATGTCCTTCAGCTACCTAGATCCTGCTATCCTCATTGGCATAAAGGTCACAGGTATGTCACAAAATGCAACACATACGTGAACAAAATAGTTTTCAGTAGAATAGACTTTCTAGATGTTAAAGGAATCTTGTGGAAATTCACTCTTTATTCACTTCTCCTCCACCAGAATCAGCAGGTAAAAGACAGGTGCTAATCACAAGGTACACAGCTTTGTAAATTGGGTAATAGAATATGTTAGAATGTGAAAACTGTTAATTTTTAGCAGCAGAAACCTGGAAACTGAGCATCTTAACTACTGTAGGGGAAAAAATAAAGAGCTAATTCACTGTTAGATGTTGAATGTAAATTACCCAGTTATCTCATTTACTTATTTGCATTTATTTGTTGACCTGTCTTTACAGTCAGACGTTTTGAAAAGTAGTTTACACATAGCTAAACAGGAACTATGTGAAATAAGCTGCTTTTGGGTTGAGCAAATTTAATATGTTAATCCTGGCTTTAATTTAATTTGTTTTAGTGGTAGCAGTGAATTTTTAAATGGTTCATTTGGTGCTTAATTATTGTTGAAGCGATTTAGTATACTTTGAGAACACTCATATTGGCGTCAAGTGCAAAAACCATTCATCTGGGTAGATTTCTTGTCTTTCCACTGTATAGTATACGAGCAGTAGTAGGAGGGAAAACCTACTTATTTTATTGCTTAGAGACAGTAAAGGTTTCTTCTAGAAAGGCTTTTAATGTCCTGGTACATTTTATTTCCTGTGATGTAGTGTGAGAGGCATAGTCACTGTTAGTGAATGCCTCAAGCTGGCAGAGGTCTTTTATTGACCTCTTAGGAGGCTGTAGGAGATGCTGAACCAATGTCAGAGAAGGGGCTCAGAGGAGGTCGTGTGCTCAGATGAAACTCACAGGGTTTTTCGATAATTTACATTTCTCCTATTTATTAAGGGAAATATTAGCATTTTCCTTTATGGAAAAAATTTCCAGTTCTAAATGAGTTTAATGGGTTTTACACAGCCTTGTTGAAGGCGTCATTATCTGTTTATAGAACAGTGCAGAACCTGGTCCGTTGCCTATGTTACCATGTTAAAAGTACATGTAAAGTAACATGTTAACGTGATGTTACACAGAGTAATTCACATGTAGAATTACCCAGTTGCTCTGAAATCATGTTTGCCATGCATCCCTTGAACAGCCTCAGTTTCGGTGTTCCCTTTAACCCATTTTCCAGGGACTTGTTCTGAAGTTACAGACTACTCAGTGGGTTCAAATGGCTCTTGTGGGGCAGAAGGGAAGTGAATGGCTCATCCTTAGGTAAATGCTTTCTGGCCTATATAGGAACCAATACATGCAAATATTAAACTTTCACAGTTTTATTTGCTTTTAAAACATCTAGTATGTAAAAGCTTAAGACAGTGTAAATTGTTATCAGTTGCATTAAGACTTATGGGGATGGGAAACATAATTAATTGGTTTAAACATTTGTAGAACTGCATCTCTTGCAACACTGATTCCAATAATACCTTTATGCCAGCCTAAGCCAACATGTCTGTTCTCCTTTTCTTCATCTTCTGTCTTAACTCAGGATCATCTAGTGTATCAGTGATGCATGTGGTACAATTGAAATACCATCTCCACAGTGAACCTCAGAACAATTTATACTTGTTTGTACCTAAGAAAACTATCAGTTCATTTGGTGGCTCTCAGTTGGAAATGCTGCGCCTCCAGGTGTAAATAGTAAGGTCATGGTGGGGAGTTGCTTCTTGTTGAGTGAAGATGAGATTTGAATGCAAGCAGTAGGAGATAGGTTCGTATTTTTTACTGAAATTACCTTCAGGTTACACTGTGACAGGACTATAAATTGAAAAGCGACAGACCTGTCCAGCAACGCACTCCTGCAATGTGTGGGTAGCATTCCTCGTTAGTAAGGCTTGTTTCTGAGTGGCAATGGAATGAATTCAGGTCTCATGTGCTTTCGTGGTGTCATTTAAGTAGTATCTCTATAGTATGCTTCAGTCTTGTTAAGTAGTATCTCTATAGTATGCTTCAGTCTTGTGATCTGACTGAGAGCATTAGCAATCATGATTGTCACACTAGGAGCAGCTACATTACAGTTTGGCACACCCAGCTGCGAGTAATCTCTGGAAGTTTTTATCAATAGCTCTGTACCTCCCAGGTAAATAAGTCCCCAGCACTGTCTCCAATGTTGCCTTTTGGTCTGTTGGTGCCTCCTTTTTCTCATCTTCTTCCTCTGAAAACATTGTTTAAATCTTTTCTGTCTGGAAAAAGAAATCAAAGCAAAACCTACCTCTTCATTACTTTTTTTTTTAACCTGGTTTGCTGCCAATTCCTATCTATAAGATTAATATATCTGTATTTATTTTCTCAAGATGGCCCTTGCAATTAAGTTGTATATCCTTACAGTTTCCAATGAGAAGTAGTTATATTTTCCAACTTAAATTACAGATCTAGTAGGGCCAGTAGGCAGTATTTACTCTTCATTCTTCTTACATGCTCTGTTACGATACTTGATCCTTACTTCAGGATCTAATGAGTTCTGCGATGTAAACAAGAGTCACTAGTGCGTCTCTTGTTTAATTTTATGTAACCACCATTTAAAAAACTTAATTTGCCAATTTTTTCCCCTCCAATAACTTAATTTGAGTTTGGGATTAATAATATTTCAAGCTATAAACAAGTTTCTTCAATGTATTTAATTCTAGTTGATGTTGTTGGCGTATAGCCTTCTAAAAATCAGTAGGCAAAGCTAGTGATCCCAATACCTGCTGAGGGATGATTCAATGTCTTTATCCTTCCCTGTCCACCTCTCCAGAACCCTCTTGCTTCACCAGTCAAAGCTGAGTCAACAGTAGTAGTTGCTTCAGTGTTCAAACCAATATTTTGTCCCCAAAATTCTTCTTAAATAAGATTCATGAGGCAGTGACCTGAAAATGTTTTAAATAGTTGACTGAAGAGTTCTGAATGCTTATCAACTCCGATTTTTGATCTGTTTAGATAATCTTTCTGCCTTTTCAGGCTGAAGGGAGGAGAAAATCCAAAGAAAAATCAGATGTCAGGTGATCTTTGAATGCTCCTTTTTCCTCTTTTTCCCCCTCCTCTTCTTTTTTCCCCCTCCTCTTCTTTTTTCCCCCTCCTCTTCTTTTTTCCCCCTCCTCTTCTTTTTTCCCCCTCCTCTTCTTTTTTCCCCCTCCTCTTCTTTTTTCCCCCTCCTCTTCTTTTTTCCCCCTCCTCTTCTTTTTTTCCCCCTCCTCTTCTTTTTTTTCCCCCTCCTCTTCTTTTTTTTCCCCCTCCTCTCTCTTTTCCCCTCCTCTCTTTTCCCCCTCCTCTTCTTTTTTCCCCTCCTCTTCTTTTTTTCCCCTCCTCTTCTTTTTTTTCCCCCTCCTCTTCTTTTTTTCCCCCTCCTCTTCTTTTTTTCCCCCCTCCTCTTCTTTTTTTCCCCCTCCTCTTCTTTTTTTCCCCCTCCTCTTCTTTTTTTTCCCCCTCCTCTTCTTTTTTTCCCCCTCCTCTTCTTTTTTTCCCCCTCCTCTTCTTTTTTTTCCCCCTCCTCTTCTTTTTTTCCCCCTCCTCTTCTTTTTTTTCCCCCTCCTCTTCTTTTTTTCCCCCTCCTCTTCTTTTTTTTCCCCCTCCTCTTCTTTTTTTCCCCCTCCTCTTCTTTTTTTCCCCCTCCTCTTCTTTTTTTCCCCCTCCTCTTCTTTTTTTCCCCCTCCTCTTCCTTTTTTCCCTCTCCTCTTATTTTTTTCCCCCTCCTCTTCTTTTTTTCCCCCTCCTCTTCTTTTTTTCCCCCTCCTCTTCTTTTTTTCCCCCTCCTCTTCTTTTTTTCCCCCTCCTCTTCTTTTTTTCCCCCCTCCTCTCTTTTTTTTCCCCCTCCTCTTCTTTTTTTTTTTCCCCCTCCTCTTCTTTTTTTTTTTTTTCCCCCTCCTCTTCTTTTTTCCCCCTCCTCTTCCTTTTTTTCCCCCTCCTCTTCCTTTTTTTCCCCCTCCTCTTCTTTTTCCCCTCCTCCTCTTTCCTTTTTTTTTTTTTTTTTCCCCCTCCTCTTCCTTTTTTTTTTCCCCCTCCTCTTCTTTTTTCCCCCTCCTCTCTTTTTTTTTTTTTTTCCCCCTCCTCTTCTTTTTTTTCCCCCTCCTCTCTTTTTTCCCCCTCCTCTTCTTTTTTTTTCCTCCCCCTCCTCTTCTTTTTTTCCCCCTCCTCTTCTTTTTTTCCCCCTCCTCTTCTTTTTTTTTTTTCCCCCTCCTCTTCTTTTTTTTTTTTTCCCCCCCCTCCTCTTCTTTTTTTTTTCCCCCTCCTCTTCTTTTTTTTTCCTCTTCTTTTTCTTCCCCTCCTCTTCTTTTTCCCGTTCATTTCTTGTGGCTACCATTCTGGGACGTTCTTGTGCTGTACAATGGGTGGCTGTCTTTCCCGTAATACTCCCATGGAATGACCAGATCCGACCTAGACTACGGTTTAAGGAAATCTCCTTAAGTCACTCTGCCTTTCTTACATATAACAATTGCAACTCTGATTTTGTAGACAACTGTTTACAAGACTGACTCTTGACATTTTATACTGAAAAATATGTCAGTTCTCTACCAAAAAGCTAAATTCTGTAGGTAAAAACTCACTTTTCCATAGACCCTGCTGCTCACAAATGTGGAACAATCCCTCTGCTATAGATGATGGGTACATTGCAGTTTTATAAACTCACTTTTCTAAGTTCAAAATTCAAAAAGATTGCAAGGTTGCATCTCTGTTAGCATATCTGTTGAAATACTTCAAGGCCCGTATCAGATGACTTCAAGTTGACTGCTCAGCCCTGAGAGAATTTTGAAGCACCCAGAATCAGTGGGAAGTGCTAAGAAAGTTGACTTTCCCGTTTGAACACTAAACTTTGCTTTTCTTATTCTGGTAACTGAAAAATATTGCTAATTTTGGACTCTGAACAAACCAACCCCACTCTTATGAAATATCTTTATTATTACAAGCAGCATCACATGTTGAATCTATCTGAAATTATGGCCCATCTACACCTTAATAGAATGTATGAATTTTTTCTTTAAACTTTGGCAACACCTGTTTGCTCACACTTGAATTTACCAATTTACTTTAGCAATCCCATCATCAGGATGTGTAGTTCTGATACTCATTAGGACAGCTGCTTGTGTAGCGTGTGAGTACAGTTGCTTTGCCTCTTGGAGATTCAGTAAAGATACACCATTAATTTTATTAACCCCAATTCAGTGCTACTAAGTGATAAACATGCAAATAAGGTTTGACTGCCTTTGTCCGTTCTTCTGGTTCAGTAGTAGAAGGTAACAGATTCCCTTTCCTCTCTGACAGTGACTACATGCTTCCCTATGTTCTTTTTAGCAAATAGGACTTTTAAAAATTGGTGGTGCAGGGGCAGACACAAACTGAAGTGCTAACACCAAAGTTCAAAGGCTAACTCCAAATCATGACAACGTTTTCTGATTCCCAGTATGACTAAACTGTTTTCTTTCTTTTTCCTTCTAGTGTTGTTTCTGTACATTGGTTACTGGTATGATGCTCAAGAATATTACACTGTGTAAGAATTAATTTTTATGCTGGTGATTTCATTATTAATATCTAAGTCTCACATGATGTGTGCTTTGTTTTTCTCTTGATATAACTTTTGGTATGTATATTTTTTCTATATGGAAGTACATGTTCAGTTATGATGGGGAAATAGTAATCTGTAACAGTAAACTTACACCCTAAAATACTCTTAAATCTTCAACTGTTTTGTTCTCAAACCATCAGAAAAGCAAAATCATAAAATACAAGTGGTTTACTTTCATAACAATCAATAAACATATCAATAATTTGAGTGTATAATGGAACGTTAATGTTGGAGTCATGAAATATTTGTGTAGTAATATTTGTGTAAAGTGTACTTTTTCACTGTGAGATTTTCTTTTTGACTAAATGCAACATCCATTTCTTTAGCTATTTCAAGCACTTTTTTTTTTTTAAAGGAACATGGTACAGTCTGTATAGGTTGGAGAGTGATAATCCATTTTGATGACTGAAATGCTCCTCTGGCAAAATTTTGGAAACTAGGCTTAAAAGAATTCTGTCTAAAGACAACACAAATATTTAAATTTAGGGACAGAGTTTCCCGTGAGTGTCTACTCTGATGTGTTCCAGTATTTGCTGAGCTGACTGCTGGGAAGTTTGTCCAGGTGCTGGCAGATCCCAGAGTGCTGCTAGCCAGGACCAGGGATCTTTTCCCTCAGGCCATGGTGCTGCAGACCACTTGCTTGGACAGAGGTCACCTGCCTGGTTGGGCAAACTGTCAGCTGTTGTCAGCCCGGTAAGCTGTGACCCACTCAAGCTTGTTTCAGTGGGTAACTCTACACTGGTGCTTGTATGATTGTGTTATTTCTGTCTTACAGAGAGGTAATCGCAGGTGTGGGAGAGGAAATCAGAACAGTAATTTTTGGATAATTTGTTCTTTTTCTTTGTTGCTCCTCTCTTTTTTTTTTTTTTTTTTTTTTTTTCCCCTAAATACTACTATTCTCCTATTGCAAATACCTTTCTTAGTTTTGCCTGTAAACCACTGGGAAAGCTAGGCTGCTGGCTGTTGCTTCAGCTGACCTTCTCTACATCTTGGAATACTGTCCTGGACACTGGGCTCTGGGAAGCTTTAAGTAAAAGTTGCCAGTCTCCACGCTGCTCCTGAAGTGGGACAGAGAAACACGATACAAAAGCGAAATTCATAGTGTTGTGGGAAGTGGGTGCAGCTGGGAACTGACTTTTTACTGTGAAAAGCTCAGTTTACTTACTTAAAGCTCAGCATCGTAAGCTGGATTTCCTTTTAAGAAGCTGTCATGCTCAACTACAAGAGTGAAATGTCTGTATAATGCAAGAACTTTGAGAAGTAGATATGTAGTGATACTAGGGATAAGATCATTACTCTCACTAGTGGAAAAAAGACACCCCAAACGACCCTCTTCCTCCACTTCCAGTCTAAAAGTTGACTTTTAGTTTGTGTTTCTCTGTCCTATTCAGTTAGATATTGAGCAGAACAGTTATTGTAGTCTGTGTGGGATTACATGGATCTACAGAATCAGAGATGGTCAGCAGAGCCTTTAATTGAGCCTTCTGGATCTTCATCTCCAAAACTGTTTCAAGCCTTAAGTACTGCTACATTCTATTACATGCTCGTTCTAGACTTTTCCATGTCAAACAACTGATGGAACAGGTTGCACCCGCAGATCATAGTGTTTCAAAGACAAAATGTTTGTTAGCTAGAAAGAGCATCTCCTCCAGTTTTCTCCTGATGAAATGCTGGTATTATAGATCCTTTTTATTTCAGCTGTGGTAAATCTCTGCAGCTGAGCAATTTTTTCCCTTTGTGAAAATTAAAATAAATGATACAGAAAGCAGCAGTGCTGGACCTTAGAATGTGCCACAGTGACTGTCTTTTCTCCCTTCAAATTTGATGGTGGTGGAGTGCGTAAATATTAAGATTTTTGATGGTTTGGGGAATGAAACCAAGGTATAAGCCAACAGGTTGCCTTTTTTGCTAGTCCTCTGTATAGAAAGTATAATTATTAAAGTACCCACATTATTGGAGTATTGTTAGCAGCTGCCTTATTGCTGCTGCAAGTCACATTTATCTCTGCTGCTGTTCTGCTAAAGTCAATCCCATTATTATGGGGCATGGAGTTGGTCTCTAGAGCATTTCCAAAGACCCAAATATATTCCAGTCCTTAAGGTAGAAGTTTTTTCAAGGAATGAGAAACAAAAAAAATTCTGATGGTTTTATTTTCTAGTCTGTGCCCCTTCTAGTCACGCCTGCCTATTTGTTAGCTCCTTACTGTGGCCTCTGCCCTCTCTGCAGAAGCAGTGCAAAAAAATTTGAAGGATAGAGAATGGAGAAGTTTTGACATTTGCAAAGTGATTTCATGTTGCTCCATTACACTGGAATGAGAAAGAAATGGGCTGAGGGCAAGAGGATCACCGAGTCCCTTCTGAAGTGGAAAATGTACAACTACCTTTTCAGAGTCTGAAAGTTGTGCTTGAAAACAATTCCTAAAAGTTTTCTTAATTTGTTTTTATTATTTGGGCACCCACCCAGGCAGGTTACCTTAATTGATGTACTGTCTACCACGGACTTTGGTCTAGGTATTGAAGTAACCTCACAGGGGGAACTGAAACTTTTATGGCAATGGTACGTCATCTGAGTAGTGATTCTCTTCACCAAGAAAATTAGATGAACAGGAGGTGCAGGAAAGCAGGTTGAGTGCAATTCTGGTCTCCTGAATAGGCACTGATCAAATTTCAAAGGACAAGTAAAAGGTGTCATAGCTTGGGAGTTTGTGGCAGGTTTGACTGCCCACAGGTCTCTTCTGTACAGAATTTTCCACAGCAAAGTGTATGTTCTCAGCTCATGCAGTGTTTGTCCTGTAAGGTTTACTTTGGAAGCTAATAATGGTAAAGATGGAAACTGAAGTATGAGGTGTGTGCCTGAGCTTTTGGTCAGTCCTGAAGGTGAGCAGAGGGAGGCAGGTAGAGTTGGATGGTGAGTCTGGGAGGCCTTGCTCAGGCTGGTGGATCTGGGAATTGGAGTCACTGGCAGTGTCATCAAAGTCATGTGGGGTCTCAACGAGAGACTGGAGCCAGCAACTGTACTCAAAATCTGTGAAGGTCCCGAAGAGCTCAAACATCCCAGCATTTAGCTACTTGTCACTGTGGAAGTTCAGGATGGCAATCACAAGCTCCATCTCAGATGCCTGTGTGCTACTCCATGGATAAGGCAAGTTGCTGTTTGCCAGTATCATAAAAGTCTACCAAAAGCCAGAATCGACTGCTGTGTGGATATGTGTAATCAAGCAGCTTTTGAGTTACAAGCAGGGATAAAGCCTCAGCGGTGTCAGCACATTCAGGTACTGAACATCAGCCTGGAGTCATGTCTGGGTTGGCTGCTCAGTCTTCAGACCTGTGAGGATCCCCCTGAGATAGATTAGTGCTGGCTGAATTAGCTCAATAGACACTCCACCTCATTGCTGTGTAGAGGTAAAACCTCAATGGTATATAATTAGCCTGGGGTCATGGTGGTTCCAAAAAGGATTACCCCCCCACTACCAATTTATGCTTTATTCTTCTGGTTTTGGCTTCTTTTCTTGTTTTCACATCTCTGAAGTACTTACTGCAAGATTAAAAAAAGTGTAAACCAAAATTAATCAAGCACATATACGCATTAATGTCTTAGTGTTTTTTAAAATGGCCGTCGTAGTCAGCTTATATTCACAAATGTTATGTGTAGGAGTGCTGATGAACTGAAGGAGTGCTTTAAACTAACTCTAAATACTTTCAAATTCCGCTCACCAAATGAGGGAAAGTGTAAAAATTCCAGTTCACTTTGCACAGGTAATTATCATCAAGATCTGAAAGCTGCGTTATTGATTATCTAGTAAGGAGAAGCAGCTTGTACTACAGTGTTTCACTGATAACTATGTATTTGCTTTTTTCTTCTTTTCAGTGTTTTGTTCCTGTATTCCACTTGCAGTGTGAAAAAAAAGTGGCTACGAAAGCATGTAGTAATCGGACTGATTGTAGTAACCTGAGTGAGATTGGATTCCTGGAGAGTAGGACGTCTGACCGCAGATGGAGATTAAACAACATGAGAAAGATTTTACGTAGAAATTAAAGAAGGGTCTAAGTGACACATTATTTATTTTTACATATGCTTCAATGGCACATCTCAGTTGGTTCATGATAATATGATAATAATAATGCGTTTGCTTAGAAAATTGAAAATTAACTTTTGGTATATTATGCTATTAAGTTATTCTTTTGCCTTAAGTAACTGTATTTAACAGGAGTATTATTGAATATCAGGTGTTCTCAAAGCCTCTGATGAGAAGACTACAAAGCTTGTAACTCTACGTCTCCTGTCCTTGTAGGAGGAAACAGCAGCAGGTGTTGGCAGAGGATATTCAATGGGAAGAAGTAGGTGCTGGGTAAGGGCCTGTTGTTTTATGCAACTGAGTGAAGATAAGATACAACAGAAGCGTTTGGTTGTATAAGTCTGCCTACTTATGCTGTGTTTTATTTATCAGCTGAGTAAGTTGGAGCAGGAGGATTTTAGTTTGGTCCTGCAGTCTCTGTATTGCCTTGAGAAGCAGAGGAGAAACCGAAGTTGAGTATTGCCATTACCACTGCCACAAACGCTTTAACCTCCAGCCACAGGCAACCCATACGGGGCACACTGCTGAAGCTGCTGGCGTCTTCATTTAATGTCATAAGTGTCACCTGTATTTCTTGTGTCCCTTAAAGTAGTTTACATTAGGCTATTTAAGGTAATTAATTTGCTTTAGTGTATATTTATACAACCTGTTTAAATTACAAGCTTTCTACCTTGAAGATACTGCTGCTCTCAAGCAGAAAGTTCAGATTTTCAATGTAGGGTTTGAATGATTTTTCTGTTCTATAATTTTCTCAGTTTACTTGTGGGTTACCTAATTGCTTATTTTAGAGGCAAAATCATCATTTCACTTTGAGTGTCAATGGGAAACATGAACATCTGTTTAATGTATGAGAATATACTGAAATGGAGGGAAGAGCCTTGGTAAGTCACTTCATTAGACCTTAATGTGTCATTTGGCTACTTCCACAATATATAAGCATATTATTCTGTGACATTAGTACTCTATAGTTGTGGTATCAAAACACATGACATTTCCATGCTTTGGATGTATTACAGCAGCAATAAAAGACCTGTCAGACAGTTGTAAGTTTGCACAATTCCTACAAATACTGCTCTCAAAGAGATTCTTTTTCTGGAATAAATGCTGGAGGCTGTTAAACATTGTTGATACTTTACCACCATTGTGGGGAACAATACAAAGAGAGCTTACAACAGGGGTGTTACCGGGCATCAGAATGACAGGACTGGATAAAAACATGATTATCGACAACAAGGTCCAAAGGCAGAACTGGCTCTAGGGACAGGCAGGGTTGTTGTCCAAAACAGACGTGCTGGCAAAATGACCATGATTTTGCCACCTGTGTTGCTTAGGAGAAAGCCTCAGTCAGTTGGCTTGCTGTTCCTGCCACTGATGGCAAGGCTGGGCTGGGGGATGCACTTTTGTTTCTGCAAGGAAACACGGTTGTTACCCAGGGAGTTTGCTCACCCTTGGCTCTGCAGAGAATGTAGCAATCTTCATGTGGGGCCAGTAGGGAGAGGAGGAGTTCAGATTTACTTTGATTTCAATTTAGGATATCACTTCAGCAAGATCAGTAATAAAGCTGTGATATTAATCTGCAATTGTTTGACCTATTGTTTAACAGCTTTCTGCCTTTGATATGGCAAGCCTGTACAATTTGCTTTCAGTTATTTTAGTTTTCAGAAAAATAAATTGAGAAATGTAATTTTTCCAATTTTGAATGGAGTGTGCTATAACAAAAAAAGCATCTTTGCTTGGAAGCAACCGACAACTGTAATACTAATAATCAGAGTACAATATTGCCTGGGAGAACTCCTATTTTTTCAAAAGCTATTTTATTTAAAAAAAACATTCTGGATTAAGACTTTCAGGTAGATCCAATTTTGTATTGTAGTAAGACTAAAAACTCAGAGGACTCTTGTCCGCCTTTGACAGTATCCCACACAAAATCCTTGTCTCTAAGTTAGAGAGACACAGATTTGACAGATGGAACACTTGGTGGATAAGGAATTGGCTGATGGTTGCACTCAAAGTTACGATCAATGGCTCGATGTCCAAGTGAAGACCAGTGACGAGTGGAGTTCCTCAGGGGTTGGTATTGGGACTGGTGCTGTTTAACATCTTTGTTGGTGATGTGGACAGTGGGATCGAGTGCACCCTCAGAAAGTTTGCTGATGACACCAAGTTGTGTGGTGTGGTCAACATGCTGGAGGGAAGGGATGCCATCCAGAGGGACCTTAACAGGCTGGAGAGTTGGGCCTGGGTGAACCTCATTAAGTTCAACAAGGCCAAGTGCAAGATCCTGCACATGGATCGAGGCAATCCCAAGCACAAGGCTGGGCAGATGATGGATTGACAGCAGCCCAGAGGAGAAGGACTTTGGGGTTTGATTGTGGAGAAGCTCAACATGAGCTGGCAACGTGTACTGGCAGCCCAGAAAGCCAACCGTAT
This sequence comes from Tauraco erythrolophus, assembly GCF_009769465.1. NCBI lineage: Eukaryota > Metazoa > Chordata > Aves > Musophagiformes > Musophagidae > Tauraco > Tauraco erythrolophus. Next base: position 77,484,565 of record NC_141465.1, on the reverse strand, counting down.
CCTGGGCTGCGTCAAAAGGAGCGTGGCCAGCAGGTCGAGAGAGGTGATTCTGCCCCTCTGCTCTCATGAGACCTCACCTGGAATATTGCATTCAGCTCTGGAGTCCTCAACACAAGAAGGACATGGAGCTGTTGGAACGAGTCCAGAGATGAGCCACAAAGTCGATGCGAGGGCTGGAGCCCCTCTCCTGTGAAGACAGGCTGAGAGAGTTGGGCTTGTTCAGCCTGGAGAAGAGAAGGCTCTGGGGACACCTTCTAGCAGCCTTCCAGTAGCTGAAGGGGGCCTACAAGAAAGCTGGAGAGGGACTTTTTCCAAGGGCATGTAGTGATAAGACAAGGGGCAATGGCTTTAAACTGAGAGAGGGGAGATTTCAATTAGATTCCTTAGATTAGATCTAAGGAAGAAATTCTTCCCTCTGAGGGTGGTGAAGCACTGAAACAGGTTGCCCAGAGAAGTTGTGGATGCCCCATCCCTGGAAGTGTTCAAGGCAAGATTGGATGACACTTTGGGCAACCTGGTGTAGTGGTAGGTGTCCCTGCCCATGGCAGAGGGGTTGGAACTAGATGATCTTTGAGGTCCCTTCCAACCCAAACCATTCTATGATTGTACCTTTACATTATTCAGGTTTGATAACATCGACACCACTTCACACGCATGTTTTGTCAGCAAATAGTGTGTCTGACTTGGTCTGTTCACACTGGTCCGTTGGTCCAGTGCACATGTGAGCTGGTACTGGCAGAGCCTGGTTTGGTCCAGCACCTTCAGTTCGGCATTTCCACTGATAGGAACATGCTTGGTTTCTCCTGGACTAGTGTCTCACCAAAGAATCAGATGCACAGTCTTGGTTATGTTGTGATTTTGACTGGGACCTAGTTAGTTTTTCTTTTTAGCAGCTAGAAGAGCTCTGTGTTTTGGATTTAGTCTGGGATTTGTTATAAGAAGAATGTTGGTTGCGCATTGATGTTTATAGTGGGTGCTGAGACCTCAAGGACCTTTCAGATTCCCATGTTTTGCCAGTGTGCGGGACCACAATGGGCTGGAGGGAGCATGCCCAGGAAAAAGAGTCTACAGCTCCCTTATGATTTGAATTTAGACTTGAGATTGAGGGCTAAATTGGCCAAAGAAGTATTCCATGTCATGCAACGTCATATCCAGTGTATAGATGAGAGTTGACTGGGAAGTTGGGGTTTGCTCTTCTGAGGGCTGTCTCTCAGGCTCGTGGACTTTTGGAGTTCTCTCTCTCTCTTTTTGGACTGCTCATTTGTCTGTGATTGCAGTGTCGAGACTTTCGTGTTTTGGGTTTGCTTGCCAGGACAGGACAGGCATTAGTCACTGGGTGGTGAGCAATTACGGTGTGCATCACTATTTTTTATGTATTATTATCATTATGTATATATTAATGTATAATTATTATTATTTTATCATTATTATTTTAAAAATTTATTGTTGCCATCATCATTATCATCATTATTAAATTGTTCTTACCTCAGCCCTTGAGTCTCCCTTTTCCCCTTTAATTCTCTTCCCCATTCCCCAGGGGTGGGAGAGGGTGAGTGAGCAGCTATATGGTGTTTAGTTGCCAGCTGGTTTAAGCCACGATAGATTACTAAAGTCTTACTCGCTGTCCATACCAAATTAAGAGACTGCGTGAAAACTGTGATTTAGTTATCTATCCATGAGTGTGCCACTCTAGTCAAAGGAGATAAAACCGCTGCAGTGGCAGAGCCTAAATAGCGATTTAGCTGACCAGCCATAAGTGTTTGTTGCAGGAGAGCCGAGTTCCTCTGTAGGATTCACTGACTGTAGGAACTAGATCTCTGCTGAGTAGAAGAGCAATGCAGACACATGCTTAGGTTATCTCTGCCTGGAGCTGAATCATACCTACAGTCTGGTACAGGGAGTAGATGATTTATAAGGGAAGAATATTTTATTCTGCTCAAACTTTTAAAGTATTAATTTGAAATGAAGTCAGTATTTGTTTTGCTCATCCACTCTTGCTTTTTTACAGACTGCCTTTTACTGAGCAGTCTGAGATAAATGTGATAGTGGGGAAGAAGAGGCTGTTGTTAAAACTTTAAAAGGAAACAAAAAAATCCCAACCAAACTCAGAATGTAGAGTCAACCAAGAGCGTCACAGTCACAACCAAGGGCTAGTTGGACTGTCCAGCTGACTCTGGCTGCCCATGTTCTTACAAGTGAAGAGAAAGCCAACCTCAATGTTGAATATGAAAAGTAAAAATTATGAAGCTGATGGACTCACTTGATCGACCCATTCTACACACCATGTGTTTATAACTTTCTGTGCTAAAATATTTTTCAAAGCATGGAGAAGGAGGCTTTTTTGCTGACATTTGGGATTCATTTTCATTGATAATTTTGGTTCTTTTGCTCTCCTGTTTGAGCCTATGGATGTCTATTGGTTTGTCAGAGGAATGATATCCACACCGATAGCATTTTGATTTTGTGTGGTGGTGTTTTTAACCAATACCTTGTAGAAGTGATTGATAATCCGGCCCCATATGTTTGTGCCTTCTTTGCTTAAGAGTAGATCAGCTTTTGTTTTTTAATCAGAAAAGGGGATTTAATGTTTTCTGTGCTATGCACAAAGCACAGGCTCGTAGGCTTTAGTGTGAAGTTAACTCTCAAATTCTTTGCCAGATGTAGTCCTTAATGTTCAAAAAAGCTTTGGCCAAGAGTCTGAACTGTTGATGTCTGTTATATCTGAATAGAATGAAAACCTTTGAATGTTTTCTTTAATCATCTTATTCTTTCATCAGTCGCACAAGTAGTTGTGGAAATTGTATGCGTTCAGGTGTTCTGTGCTTAGATTACGAGGCAACAGGGATTTCGACAGGTTTGGTTAAGCATTTAAAGCTTGGAGTGAGCATCAAAAGCAAACCCTTGAGGGTCTTGTCTTCCTGCCTAAACATCTGCAATGTGTGATTTCCATTGTCATATAGAGTACAATGAAGAGCAAGGGAAAACAGATTTTAAGCGTTTGAGGTATGCAAAGACGATTTATTTCATGTGGATCACAGTGGAAGATTTTGAGAAGGATGACATGTAGTTGTCTGATGCAAGATCCTCTGCTGCCTTGAATTTTCTTAGCTTCATTGATGTTGATGGAAATAGGACAACGTAGATCTACAGAGGGTTTGCCTGGATTTGTTTTGTAAATTTGCCAGACAAATTAGGGAGAGATTGTGCAAAGGATGGCTCTATTATATGTGGCCTCTGCTTACTTATGTGTGCACGCATGGCTGTGCATATTGGGATCCAGCTGCCCCAGCAACAGGACTGAACATTCGCTTGGAGATTGTCACTGTTCTTGTATCAGTACAGGTTGGGTGGTGGAAAACAGTTCACGTGAGAAACCGCTGTGTGCCCGCGCCTTGCCCCATATGGAGTGTGCTTTTCTGAGCAGGTCCTGGAAACAACTGAAGCCCCTCTTAAGTTGAGCAGTGTGTGTAGATGGCTTCATGCATGGAAGCATGGGCTGAAGGGGACTCACTGGAGGACGAAATGAAATGATAGGGTCTGAACTGGACAGAAGGACATAGAACTCCTATCTATCTGTCTGTCTCTCTATTTAATCTGTCTATCTATCTGTCTCAATACTGGTGTTTGACAGGGACAAAGAGAGAGAGGGGACCAGACTACATGCAGACTACACAAAGCACTTGGAGCTTTGAGTTATGAGCCCAGTGTGGGATCACCATCAGTCTGAGGCTGAATCACTGGAGGGATTAGTCCTGTATCGCTGTTTTGGTGGCAAAGGGCAGGTTCATCTGAGGGGGTTTCAAATGCCTTCCAGACAATATTGTAGATATTTCTTCTGTCTCCTGGTGAATTTACAAAGATAATAATGACTCTTTCTTTAAATTCTGAAGTTTGTCATGACAACTGTGGCCTCTGTCACTCCAAAATGCATGTCACAAAACAGTTTCTTAGCTGTAAGACCTCATTTTATGACTCTTAGGACCTGCCTTCCACTTCTGGAAGAAAGACAACTCCACACCTGTATGGCACCCAGTTCTTGGCTTTGCCTTCAGGTTACATTATCCTGTCCTCAGGAAACAGAGGAAGAGCTTTCAGAGTGGAGCTTTCCTATTTCCAAGATCAACCTGATCCTCCTTGCAGATACTGCAAGTGCTGTTCAGTTTTTGTGGGCACACGCTGTTCTTGCCTTCCCAGAATGACTGTGACAGCTTTTCTGTTGAAGAGCTGATCCTTCAAGAATTCTGATGTTCCCATCACTGCATTAAAGCACAGGGCACTCTGGAGCATGTGATTGTAGTTTTCCATGGATTCAATTTCATATCAGCTGACAGAGTGGTGCAAGATCTCTTCTTTTCTTTCAAGGGATTTGAATTCTGGAAATGTAATCATCCACATTCCATGTACTTGAATGTTCAATGTACTTGGTTTTGGTTTGTCTCCTGGGCTTGCTAAAGGTTTTTGGTGGATTGTCTTGGAAACTTTTCTTCTGGATCTAAATCAGGAAAGGTGTTCTTTCTGGTGGTTATCGTCTTTATCATGAGACTGAAAGATTTCTGTCTGTTTTCCCTTACCCTCTGCCTCTATTCCCAGAGGGAGTACACTCTTTCTGTCCATCTTCTGTCCCTCCCTCATGTTGTGCCGGACTCTTCTTTTTTTTCCTGAGTCACAAAATTCAACTGCCTCTGCTTTTCTCCAAGTCTCCTTCTGTGGAACCAGTGGCTTGGTCAGGCTTATTGCATAGTCCATGTGTGTAAAGCAGTCCTCCTATTTGCCCAGGAGCAAGCATTTTGGATGGCCTTCCTGTAAGTGTGTGTATGACTGAGAAACCAAAAAGTTCAGCAGTCTCCTTTCAGCAGCTGTTTAATGAGATAGCAGCCTTGTCCAAGACTGCATAGAACCTGCTAAGCTGGAGTTACTTCTGGTAGCGAGAGCATGCTTCGCAGGAGGTCAGGGTGTATTGGTGGCTTTATTAAAAAATGACTGTAACTCCTGGTAGGTGTAAAGCTACTCTTTCTCATAATCCTAGTCACTTGTAGTTGAAACTAGTTCTAGCCAGCCCTCTAAGTACTAATGCTAGTGTGCTCATGTACTGAGGAGTGTTGTTCCATTTTAATAAGTTGTCTTAGTCACTGTTTCTCCAAAAGGTTTAGAGATTTATATCCCAGTCTGAGTTCGAATGGGTCACACCTGAAGTCACCTGCAGTGAAAAAGTGCACAGAAACAAGAAGACGAGGGGCAATAAACAATGGAAATTAGTTAAAATAGATTGTCTGAGTGTACGTTCAAGGCTTATCTTTTGTGGTGATAGTCCTGAGAGCCCTGTGATGAGAGGGGATCGAGGGGAAAATGCCATGTTGCTTTTGCTGTATTTGTAGAGCAAAAGGAAGAACCTGGTATATACATTCACACATCATAGGAATTATAAAGACAAGCTTCCTCCAGAAGTGTCTGTAGGATCTGGATCCACTGTATGGCCACGTATATGGAGAATGCATCCCAAGCTACATGTGAGTACCTTCTTTTATTGTTCCTCAGGTTTAATTGCCTGCATAGAGGCTTACAAGCTACAGTTGCTGAGCTTTTTAGTTAACATAGTCAGTGTGCTTATTCAGAACTGAGACAACCTTCATTTCAGCCTGTAGATCAGATGTGTATCTTACTGAAATGTAGTTATACTGCTTATATATTCTCCTTGCACAGAAAACGAAAGTGGGCATGAATACAGCTTTAGCAAATAATCTTTGGAAATAAAATGCCTGAAGCATGATCCTATTGTGAGGATTTGTGCTGTGTTGTGGTGCTCTGTCTAAAGCTGTTATGACAGAATATCAAAGAAGGCAAACTCTGAATGAAGAATCAGTTTTTCAGGAGTTAATGCCATGAAAATACACTTGTTGTGTAGCATCATTGTAGACATGAAATACATACAATGTTGTTTCCTAGACACTTTAGAAAAAAATGTGGTTTTAGGCAGATGCACTTTGCAACTACGCCTTTCTTCAGGTCTCCTTGTTACAGAAACAGCTGTGACTATTTCAGATGATATTTTAGCATGCCCGTTCTTTGAAGTTGGTTTTGAAGGTTGTGTCTTAATCACTTTTCATAGTAATACTGTGGGCTATCACAGTCAAGGCATTTAACTGCTTTTCTGCCATCTCTTGTGCTTTGTCACCCTGATAGCTATCTTCCTGTATGTTATGTGGGGAAAAAAGGGAGAATTCAGATTACATTTCTATTATAACCTGTATCTAGATGGAGCCCTCTGGTTTATGGAAAGCAGTAAGAAGTTGTGCTAACCTTGAGGTGCGTGTTTGCCATTTGTACTTGGGAATCAGCAGTGAAGTAACCCAACAGTTACTGTGAGTTATGCAGAACGCTGCTTATATAGACTCGACTAAACAGTGCATGTGTTAATGAGCATAATTTATAAATAAGGTGATGTTACCAGAGAGAAGCAATCTGGATCGACACTTGTTACGCGTTGCTTTCATTTCCTGTTCTGCAACCCCTCTTGCTTCACCTTCAGGTGTCTGGAGGGTGGTGGTTGCAGCCAAGCGTGGTAGTGCTCCTCCGGCGCAGTGCCATGATTCCCATGTACTTGAGAGTGATGCTAAAGCAAAGGAGAGAGCAGCGCTCGTCAAACAACGGGCTCTCAGCGATGGGTTTGAGATGTATGTGTTCTCCTCTCGTCAAAGGGCAAGTGCTGATAACGCCCCTCCTCTGCCCGTCCTCAGTTTGCAAGCAGTAGTAGACGTGGCAGGGCTTGTGGATGGAGGGGTAGATTGCAATCCCAGGGTTGGTTTTTCTTCCCCAGTTCCCTGTGGGACATACTGTAGTATGGAATGGCAAGCTGTTTTTCAGTTGGCTAATTCTGCTTTAGTGTTTTCAGTGAATGAAAAATATTTTGTTTGCTACATGAGAATGTGGGGTTTTTAGGCAAAGCAGCTATTACCATCCTCTTATTTTTCTGATCACTTGTAATTGTGCAATAGAGTACCACTGGTTACAGGTTCATCATTACGCAGTTACATTTTAAATAATGTGACTTAAATATTCTCTCACTTATTTTGTTTGGTCTCCTAAACAAAAATGAGCAACCTTTTTTCAATGACTAGTTTGCTAAAAATAGATTACTTGAGTTGGCTTTCCCTACTGTTGTTTCTGTATGGTACAAGGCAGAAGTGAAAGCTGAATGCTTTAATCACCTCAAATTCAGGGTCATTTCACAAGTGACAGCTAAGAAATGTTAATACATGCTGAGAATTCATTTATTAGTGGGACTAATGCAGAAACAGGGACGAAGCCTGTCTCATGTTCCACAACCATGAGGCGTGTTAATCTCTTTAAGTTGATGCATTCTTAAATGAGCAGATTGAGTGAATAATTGGGTTGCTCTCTTAATTCTTAGTTTGAAATATGAATGAGAAATGCTTTGATATTTATATTTGCATAAGATATAATGTCTTCTAATTGATTTATTTAATATTTTTGTACTGACATAATTGTTTAGTATGCTTGTTCTCTAGGCTTTGGAAAGAAATTATAGAAACAGAGGCTTACAGTTTTCTCACACAACTTTCAACTGCCTAATAAGAAGGTGAGGAGGCGAATGATACTTACGTAAAATCATATTATTTCCATTTTTGCTAGCTGTCACGTTTCTTGTGTGAAAGCCTGCAGCTATTGCCTGACATTGTTGCTGGAGAGGAAGATGCATGGAGATGTCATGCTTGCCTTTCTGATTGCCCTTTTACACTTGTATTCATACAGTCCTCTTACATTTATTTACATTATAAAATTCTTAAAATGGGATGTCTGTTGATTTTTGTTATGGTAAGCAGGCACAGAGTGTAGACGCAGACTGGACAGTGAACTGCAAGTTTGATAGTACCTTCCATATTTTTCTTTAGTCTTGCTGAAACTAGATATTGTAAGATATCAACACAATTTTTTCCTGTTCTGTTTGGTTTGTTTTGTGTTGTTTTTTGGTTGGTTTGGGTTTTTTTTTAAGAAGAGGCCTTGTCAGTGTCTGATTTTCCATAATAAAGAAGAATCTTGCAAAATTTGTATTGTAAAGATAACCAGTGATCACATGGATAGGATGAGACTTCCCGCTATATTCCCAAAACGTAGAGGTTAGTACTGCTGCTCACTAGTGGATTATTCCGAGTTTTATGTTTACACAGGCAGGGTTTAGCAAGCGAGAACATCATTTTCCTCCAACTATACTGTGCACAAATCTACAACGACATTGGAAGATTCTTCTTAAAGCTTTATACAAGAGTTTTTCTTAAAATTGTTTGTGCTGGGAGGGTTAGGAGCTTCAAGCAGGCTGTAGCTTTTGTCATGTTTCATGTTGGTCTTAAGGCAACCTTGTGTTTTAAGCTAATGCGATCCCCATGTAATCAGCCCTATTGCTGCTCTCTTGCTCTGCTGCACCTGGCAGTTTTAGCTTTATTTTCTTTTGTCGATTTTTTGACAGTGTTTCAATGTTTGTTTCTGATTCACTTTATTTTTTTTTATTCAGTTACTTTAACTGCTGAACTATTTAGAATTAATTTTCAAAATGCTGTTTAATGCTATTCTTAAATTTTAAAAATTTTACAGTTTTCTGAAAAATTATTTCAAGCTGTCTTATTCAGCTCCAGTGCTTGTAGGAGTTCATTGTTTTCACAATATAAATGATTGTGCTCTTGTGTGAGAGTTGTAAGGTTGAGTTTGTCTTGTTTTCAGTTTTCCAGCTTCTACGTTTCAGTCTCAGAACAGCTCTTAAGTTCTTTGTACTTGCTGTAAAACTGTAGATTTTGTAGACCTGGAGCTACAGAAGTGGAGAAAAAATGAAACACATTATGGGAAAAGGGACTTTGTGCACGTATTAGTCTCTTCTCCTATTATTGCCTGGATAGACTGATACCAGTTGCTGTCAAGTCTTTCCTCTGTGTATTGCAGTTTTATTAGATTCTTCCTCAGAATCTGTCCCACATCAAAATTAATCTACTTCCAGTTTTGGTTTTCCTTTAGATATGGATAGGAATGATCAGTAAAATCCAGCATAATGCTTATTATACTTATACCATTACACTAATACGATTTTTTCATACTTCATATGGGGAGGCTTTTCTTTTGGTCTTTTTACTACAGCGGATTTATAAGTTCATGGTACCATAAGCTATTCTAGTTTCTTCTGTGTCCTCTGAGACATTGAATGTTGAAGATCCTTTTTTTATTATTATTATTTTTTGTTTTTCCTGGAGTTGCTGCTGTCTTAGTACCCCTCAGCTTTGTAAATTTGAGGAATAAGCCTGGCTTTGCTTTGCCTATTAAGCTGTGGTACATAAGCATATGTTAATGTCTTCCTGGTAATTAGTCTCCCATTGCTTGATGAGAAATCTAAGGTTTTTTCTTCTGTGGGGCTGTAGGTGGTTTTATGTATTTTTTTTTCCCTTCAGTCAGCCATATACAAAGATGTGCTGCAGAGTTTTGTTTCGTTCTCCTTTGTTATTATTCATAATTATTGGTGCCTATTAGCACAATTTCTCTTGATTATTTATGTCCTCTGAGAAGAAAAAATATAACATGCTGTATCCTGAAACTGGACATGAGTGTCTATGCAATCATCACATTGTCTTTGTGAAATAAATACACAGTTGATACTGTCGTCTTTTGTGCAGTAGGGATGAAGTACCGAGAAGCATTTAAGTTGCTTTCTTCTGCGTTAGTAATGAGGGTAGTTACTCATTGCAGGGGCAGCCTCGCAGTGCCTGTGTGCTCCCCCAGTTTGTCAGAGGGCAGCCGTGGCACCGGAGCGCAGAGATCGATTTGCAGCTTTCGATACCTTCAGTACCTCCTGCGCACTGAGCTGTGTCATGGTAGGGCTGTGACAGCCCATCGATTAACGTGCGTGTGGCGATGCCAGGGAAATAGACAAACCCACACTTAATTGAAATACTTATTTTACTAACTGAGGAAAGTACCTGAAGTTAGTAAAGCTAAAGAAAAAGCTACATAAAATAATAACAAGTAGCAACACTTCCTATGACCTATTCCGGTTGCCTTCTCTCTGCTGCCATGGCTGCCCAGAGGGCTTTCACCCCTGCTTATCCATCCTGATGGGTGGCTGAGGGACGCTACCTGTGTTGAGCTCAAATCACTGGTGGGGCTATGCTGACCACGGTCCAGGTCAGGGGCCAACGTAGAGTTTTATCCCAGGTCCAGAGATGAGGAGAAGGCTCCAGTGCTTCTGCACAGTTGTTGGTCCTGTTGGCTGATGTTCCTCCGGGTCTTTGGAGGATCTTCCCCTCTCCCCTGCCAAAATTGCTCTGCCACCCCAGGTGATGTCACCAGTCTCTTGGCCTGAGCATTGCATGAGTCTCTGAATCTAATGCTACTTTGAATGATTTCATGTCATATTTCATTTTCTATTCTTCTTGTTGGTTACTCCCTCATTTTACTTGTCGGTACTGGTCATTAGGGTTATTTCTTCATGTTACTTTTGGGATGCTGCCATCAGTAATCTCCAGGCAAATGCTTACTCCCCTTCCATCAGTCATGCTCAACCCCCTTCCTTACCACCAAGAGCTATAGACTGCTATATATAATTTGTCTCTGGCAAGGTCATCATGTCGAAGAAGGTCTGTGTGGACACATCCACAGTTATTCAAATGTTTGGGATTTTTTTTGGGTTGCCTTCATGGGGTAATGTAGGATACTACATTTCCAGCAGATCAAGAGAATGAAGAGGAAGGGGCCAGTGTAAGAAGTGGTGTTGCAAGGTTTTTAAGATTTATTGCTATGTAGTAGTGAAAGCCTTCCAGCTTTTCAGGTCTGTCTGGACAGGACCAGACTATCACAGGTTTGTCTGATTGGATTTACAGACTCATTAAGCAGGCTGTGCAGACTCATGTCTGTTATAACTAGTACAATTTAATTTCATTAGTAAAGTGGCTATATACTTTTCAATGTCATGGGGAATGGTGTTGCAGCTTGTTTCAACTATAGTAGATACTTTTATTGGCTTATTTTTGTTAGTGGTGTGTTTTCCACTTTTTGCTCTTGAAGAGATTAGCCACTCTTATTTTAGCATTTTCCAGCATGTCTCAGACTCTAGGCTTACCCTTTGGGCTTAATTATGAATGCATGTCATGTTTGCAATTACATTAAACATAAGCAACAAAATTTTAACATGAGTTAAGCTGGACAATAGCCAACTTCCTTTCAGAGAACAGCAAAATCAAGGATAAGAGCTGAAAATTTAGCTAGGTATTTTCGTATAAAAACTGGAGGCTGCAGTTCTGTATTTTGCTTTTTAAAAATTCTGTAACACTAGTTTACTAGAATTAAGATTAAAAAATAATTTATATTAAGCAGTATTTAAGTATAACTTTTAAATAAAACCATGTAACATAGTTCAGTATAGAAGACAGGATTTATTTGTTCGCATTGTAAGGGGAAGACTAATTTATCAGAAAGCTCATGTCTTTTAATTAATTTCTGTGTTATCACTTGATTTTGAACAATCTATCTTTTTAAATGAGCATGACCTGTTTGAATCAGGAAGAAAGAACTTTACTGGTATTTTGTCACTGGTGCTTAGTGACGGCAAAGGTGTGCACCATGCATGTTCTTAATAGTTCCCAAAAGGATTGTCCTAGGAAGACAAATGTATGCTTCGTATAAAGAAAAGAAAAAAAAATCCAAAACTTGCAGGATGATTTTGTTCTGTTTGGAGATCTGTATGCATTCCCTCTTTTGTGACTCCAGAAAGTGATGGAGGTTAAGCAGGAGGTACTCCGGTGGAGGTAAAGCTGAAAGTTCATTTTTGTGAAATCTTACATTGCATCTGTCGTCAGGGGAGCCATAGAAACAAGGTGTTCTGCATCTTGGAGGAAGAAGATTAATTATCTTGATTGAAAACTTCATTGGTGCATCTAGAAAAATTGCAGTGAAGCTCCATATAATATGGAGAATATTTTTTTCAATTTCTTTTTCAATAAGGGTAGATGTCTAGATAGCAAGCAAAAGGTGTGATGAGAAGTTGTATGTAACTGGTAGAATCATTTGAACTGAATTAGAGTCACTGTATGAAGGATAGAGAGAATAACAAGTCAGGTAGCACTCTGTTTTCTAAAGACTTCATTACCTTTCTTAGAGTTACTGAGAATGTAACCATGGGTTTTTGAATGTATGTGGATCAATATGCTGCTGGAGGGATCTGTTACCAACCATCAATGATACTACAGAAAAGAAGAGTTACTTTAAGTAGCTCTGTAATTCACAGTTAATAAAATGGTAGTGTTATGGAGGAACTTCAATTTAAGAGACGTTTAGTGAAAGATCTGTGCATTTGGACATAAAACAAGCTATTGTTGCTACAAAATAGAGGATAATTTGCTAAAGCAAAAAGGTATTGCATTGAATATATGAGAAGTCAATTCTGGGTTTCGTTTTGATGGATGAAGATGAACTAACCACTGGACTGGAAGCTGATGGTTGCCTAGGGACCAGTAATCCTGACCTGATTATATTTAGTATAGGCAAACAGAGGAAAAGTCCAATCACAAGCTTATATCAAAAGGGCTAATTTCCTAGAACTGAGGAAAAACTGTATTTGAAATTTTCTGGAAGGAAGATATAGACAGAAAATTGGAAGTTCCTTTAGAAAGACTAAGGGAAGGGCACCAAGAAAAGTACCTATAGCTGGGAAATGGAGAGACAGAGTGAGGTTTTTATTCTAAAATACATTCAGATCTAGAAAAATTAGTATAATGTTACAGGCTCATGACTAGAAAGAGGTGGAAAAATCTTAATGTTGATTTAGGGAAAAAAGAGCAAGAATGATGATTAATTTTCTTTCTGTATTTCGAAGTGTGAATCAGCGGATGTACCAATGAGATTGCAGAAATCCCTCATCTTTTCAGATCTTTTAGTGACAAAGAACAGTGGTGGTAAATAACATAGACTTATGAAACAAGAACTGCTGTTACATCTGCACCATTGCTGGAGCAAGAGATTGAGCAACATCCAGAAAATTGTTATGGTTGGTTATTGGACTGGTGAAAAGGCATTTAATCACTCAAAAGGTTGTATCTTTGTATCTTACCTGTCCTTAAAACTTCACTGCTTTTTTTGGGAAAAAAAAATGCAAAGGCAATGCTGTTTGCTGTAGGCTTTTATGAGACTCACAGGAACCCCATCTTGAAGGTCTATAGCTATGCCATGGATAAAAAAAAAAATGATATTAGCATAAAAAGGAGTCATTACTAGTATTTCATTGAATCAACACAGCTTGGCCAGCTATGAACAAATGCAGAATGTTGAGTTTTTACCCCATCAAACTAAATCCTGAAAGGACTAAATTCACCAAGAAAGCGGCTTAGAATAACTGCACTGTAGCTCTGCAGGTGTATCTTCCAAACATAATGCATTTGGAGTCATAAGGGTGTTATACCCCCAGCAGCTGGGTTCTGTGGGTAGTCTGGAGTCAGAGATAGAGCATGTCCTGTTCTGATGCAGATATTTTTATGTCCTTTTCTGCAATGTCTGGAATTTTTGTTTTGGCTGGATAATGCAGACCCATCCTTAAAATCACAGTAGCTCAAGGTGGTGGTCCCTTCACCAGCCGAAATAAAAAATGCTGGGGATCTGCTTATAACTGGTTAGTGGCAACTGTAATGAGGGCAATAAAATACACGATGTCCAGTATGGTGGGATGGTTATAAACTAAATTACAATGTGAGTTTCTTAGAAATAAAAGAGGACAACTTCCCTGCAGTTTTGCAAACAATTTAATAGACTGTTACAAGGAAGTATTAGGAGGAATATTTACCACTAGTCCATCTCAGTACCCACCGTTTGTGCTATTTTGAATGATCTATTTTTTGTTCAAATAAAATCATGTCAGATCTGTTTGCATGTAATTACCAATGCTAATTTTTCTCATCCTTTCCAGCCTTCAAAATTAATGTGGGGGAAGAATGCATATATTCTTTATGTGAAGTTTTATCAAACTTGCTCAAATTAAAAAAGCTGCAAGAGATCTGTGTCACTGATCATTGTTTCCAAGTGTTGTGGGTTAGGCTGATCCGGCAACTAAACTCGACACAGCCGGTCTCCCACTCCAGTAAAGTGGAGAGAAGAAAAATATAATAAAAGAGCTGAGGATCGAGACAAGAACAGAGGAGCACCCACCAACCACGGTCCCGGGCAAAACAGACTTGGCTTTCTTAAAGCAAAACTATTTATTAACAGCTACCTGCAAAGAGAAAAGCAAAAACGGTTACTTGAGAGGATACCAAGAAAACAAGGCCAAATCTTAAAAACAACACCACTCCCCCCCTTTGCCTTCTCTTCCCGGCTCTGCCTCCTCCCCCCAGCGGCGCAGGGGGCAGGGAATGGGGGAGTGCAGGTCAGTTCATTCCATTTTGTTACTGCCGCTTCTCTTAAAGGAGAAGGAGTCCTTATACCATTTTCCCCTGCTCCAGTGGATCCCGCTACTCACGAGGAATATCCACAGACATCTCCAGCGTGAGTCCTACCCCCAGGATGCAATCCTTACCCCATCGGATTGCTCCAGGTGCGGGCTTTACCACAGTCTCAGACTTTTAAGGAGTTGTTGCCACTCACTCTGGCGTGGGTCATCATATCGACCTTAAATGCGTCGTCATACAGACTTTAAATGCATAAATGTGACTCCCATGCGGACTTTAAATGCATACATGTGCCTCGACCTGTGCCCAGGATTCACAATAGTCTCAGGCTCAGGCATCTCCTCTGAACAAAACACCTCCCCATCAGTGGGGGTTGTCCCACGGACTCTAGATGCGTACCGTGCTCAGGCTCTGGCATGTCGTCTCGACGTGGATCCTCCACGGGCTGTGAGTGGGTCTCTGCTTGCTCCACTGAGGACTGGTTGCACAGGGGCCGCTTGCAAGGGGACTCAGCTGCGGCACACATTGTCCCGTTCCATCTTCACTGACCTGGTGTCGGTGTGGCCGTTTCTCTCAGATCTCAGTCTTTTCTGGGTGAACTCGGCCCGGTGGGCGCCCCGGAAGCAGAGCTCTCCCCGAGTTCCCCAAGCAGCTTCACCGCTGCCATCCTCAGCAGGGGGGGCACTGGCCCTGCTGGGGCTGCCGAGAAGCGGGTGCCACACCCCTCTCCCTTCTCCTCGCTCCTGGGCAAAGGCACACCTTTCCGGTTCCTTTGTCCTGACATAAATAGGGCAATTCGCAGAGGCGCCAATTGGCTCAAGCCCCGAGGAAGATGGGAGTCTGGTGTGATGGGCAGCTTCTGCCACCCGGACCTCCCCGCCGACATCAAACCATGACACCAGGTGATCCAGTAAATGGACACAGTGTGTGATTCCCCTCATGCTTGTTTAAATCTTGCTTGTCTGCAGTAGTATCAGTGCATTTTAAGTCTTGTTATGTTCTTATGATTAGCTTGTTCACAGTGTGATGATGCAGTGATGATGCAGTGGTAATGCAGTGCAGCAGTGATGCAGGTTATACTACACTAAACTTATCAACAAGATAAATAAAGTTTCTCTGGCCCAAGTTGGCAAAAAGCCTCCCTTCCCCTTTCCCTTCTGCAACAGGGAAGAAAATCTCTTCTATATATGTTTTGATTTTGTCTTTCTCTGGGTAGATTATCAAAGGATGGAAGCTGATTAAAGTACTTTTATTTTTGAGGAACAACATTTTTAACCATTATCTGAGAATTATGATGTGTACAAAGTGATTACTTAGTTCTTACACAGTTTGAATGCAGCCTATTTACAAAAGTAACTATGATATTTGTGAACAGAAAGAGTTAATTGTGCAGTAGGTGGTAGGAGTACATACTTTTTAGATTCTCACAGGAAAAACTTATGATGTTGGCTAATTAATGCAAATCATGGCAGTTAAAAGATAACACACAGGCTTATCTTACTTGCTTTGTCGCACACATCTTCTTTGTTCATTACATTTTTCTGGAAACTATAATCCAAAAATACTGGCTAGACACTAGCTTGTAGAATTCCTAATCTCAAAAGCTAATATAGACTGCTATTTTTTTAATGCTTTCTTTGAACTATGACAGGAATTCAGAATAAACCCTTCTTTATTCAGTGCCTACAGGTCATACATTTGCTCCCAATAGGAACAAGTAAGAGTGGCAAAAAGTTGGATGGTGGATCCAAAAGAATTGTAGTTTTTCCTTGGTTTGATAAGCTTTCAAGACAGTTGTGAACATTTTTGAGTTTTCTACAGGATCATTGCAATTGGACTCGATGATCTTGAAGGTCTTTTCCAATCTAAATTATTCTATGATTCTCTTCCATGTAAAATTTCAATTTTGGTTTGTTTGCTTTTTTTTCCCCATTAGAGCAGTAAATTAGGTTTAGTTGAATACTGTTAGTTAGTGATCTTAAATAAATCATCTCTAGGTTACAGGGAAACGGCTTCTGGCTTCATTGGCATCACTGTCTTCACAGGCTTCGTGAACTGTCTGTCTTGCTCATGGAGATGCATTTAGATGAGTTGTCCTGTTGGACATGAGCAGTTTATAGCTTTTTATATTTCACTGTAGTCAGTATGAGAATGCTAATGAACACTTCTCTGATCCCCACCACTTGTTACCATTTGGCTATTGCAACATCTGTTTGCTAGCCTCTTTGCGTCACAATTGCACTTCATAGACTTCAGGGAGAAATATTTAATTATTTACATCGGGTGCATTTTACTGATTTTTCAACAAGAGATACACTTGGAAATGTCTGCCAAGCAAACTGTAGAGTATTCCTCCTCACAGTCTGTTCTGTCCTTTGGTTCTAGGTCGTCTCGAGCCTCAGGCAGGGGGTAGGACAGAGGCTCTAATGCCACTTCAGATGGCGGGCAGCATCTTTGTTAATTCGTGTATATGTAACCACACACCTGTTGTGCATGCATCTAAATCTCAATAAGGGAGCATGTCAGGAAAAGGCGATCTGATTCTGCTGTCTTACTGTTATTCCAAAGCTCAGGTCCACTACTGCTGATTTTTATTCTTTCTTCCTGCAGTCTGTCCTTTGATGGTACCACATGTCTGTCGGCTTTCTGCCAGGTCTTATGTCTGTTGAAACCTTTGGCCGTCTACCCCTGCCAGTTGTTACTGTTGAGTCTTTGAGTTACTGACCAGTCCATTATGAAAGCAAAAAAAGCAGTTTGATCTCTTCTAGTCTGAACTACAAGGAAAATTACTGTCTTATCTTGCTAATATGAACAACAGGATGCTGCATTTGCGTGCTACAGACTATTGTAACTGAGTAGAGAGTACAGATGGCTGGGTAGAATTTCTGTTTCAGTTTTGGTCTGGATGGGATGGCCCTGGTCCATGTAAGTCCAGGCTTTAAAATTATTGTGCTGTCCAAGTTACCCCATCAAATCTCTACCTGGGATCTGGAGAAGCAGAAAGCAAGGCAGTTGAGACTAATTTTTGTTCTTGTGGTGGTTGTTTCTGGGAGAGGGAGGCCAGTTATGCATCATCTATAGATGTCATTTGTTCTTCTCACTTCTTGTTTACCTTCCTTATGTTCCTTCAAATAGTATCTGTGTAGGTTTCAGTTTTGATCTCCTATAAAAAACAACTTCGTATTTTTCTTTACTCTTTCACCCTGCTGTTATACTGTTTCTGTTGAAGGACCTTGAGAGCTACGTGTTTGTCAAATAGTGAGCTTGGACATGTTGTTACTATCATCTTCTGGCTAAGTGATATACAGTCCCTTTACATGTTATGAGTTACCAGCATCACAGGTCATAATGAGAGGTAAAGAAAATGATTGTGATCTCTCCAGCGACAGTGAAGCTCAGTTGTTGACCATACCTGCCAAAGGCTGAACCAGTTCATTAGAAAACTTAAATATAAAACAGCCTCTGTGTCTGTCTTCTCCTATGCAAGAGAAATGGGGGACAAAATCTATTTGTAGTAGAGTTCAATTAACAGTGTCTGACCACTTACTACCCTTCTGCAAGTCTGTGTTGTGTCATTCCTGCTCTGAATGGTTATGGTGTTAATAGTAGCTTGCACTTGTTTTGTAAAGTTTACAAGTGTAATGAGAATTAATTTGGAATCTTACTATAGATAGAGGTCAGCAGCAGATCATAATATCACAGGAAGTCTTCCTGGGTTGGTCATCTATTCCTGTCACCAATCCCAAAGAAGAATCTGTTGTATTTCCTGGCAGATTAAAAGCAGGCTAGGTAGGCAATTAAAAGAGATTTCACAACTGGAGCGTTGGTGGTCTTCCTAGGATGTTGCATCGTTCCTTAGACTCCTTTTTTTATTTTGAAGATTCTAGTATAAGAGTGTTGACTATTTCGAAAATACAAAATGACAGTACAATTCAAGGAGGTCATAAGCCAAGTATTATATTTGGTGTGCTCCAAAATGTAGAAAACATTTCCGAATTTTGATTCCGAAGGATCATCCTCCAGGTAGGGAGAGTGATCAAGTTTGCCCATTCAGTATTTGGCTTCAGTAGGTTTTTTCACCTCTGTACCGAGTTGTCCACCTCTGGCAGAATAAAAAAAACAATGATTGTTAAAATCATTACTATTCCAGCTTTCCAGATATTTCCTTTTCTTTAAGAAACTGATGCTTTTTTTTTTCACAATTTCATATTATTTTTGTCTATTTTGACAAATGAATGTTTCAATATGTGAAAACTGAAAGTTAAGGTAGGAATGTAATAAAATGTTCTGAAGAAACAGTAGAAGAGTTAAGGAATTTCTCACCTGTAGACAGTTTTACAACACTAGTGTATGTCTATAGCATCTCTGCAAAAGTATTTGATGCTCAGAGTGACTATCAAGTCCATAAAATGTCTTTTTAAAGTCATGTCAGTTTTATTTTACAAAACTCTGCTGTTTTCTGTGCTAAACTGCTTAAGAAACAGTTCCAGATTTCTTCAAAGAAACCCAATAGAAAAAGTTCTCAGCAGTCAGAAATTTTTTGTTAGTCTTGGTTGCGAGGTATGAGATTCACTTTGAGCTTGCTTTTATTATCCTAAACAAGTAATTGGATGTATTCAGAAACACTGAAAAATTATAAAGAGCTTGTGTTAATCTGTTAACTGACGTTAAAATAACATTAGAGTAAGCTCATCCCTGAAATTAACAGGTGTGAAAGACCACAGCTGATGGGAATTGGGATTGATTGTGTCAGGTGTAAACTTAGCCATGAACTCTTCACTGTCTGTTCTTCCTCTCTGTCTTACAGTTCAACTCGCTCATGTTTGCAGAAAGTTATATCATTGCTCCTTTGCTAGAAAGAAGTTCAGTTCAGAAAGTCCACACTTCTTGCTGTAGTTCGTGAAGTTTTATCAATATGGTTAATAATATTTTGTCATTTTATAGTTGAGCAGGCAATTATTTTCCCTACACACTTTCCCTAATCTCTATTGCAGGGGTTTGGGAAATTTGTTACACTGTTTTTATGGAAAGTCAATGGAAATTAGAAAAGTTAGAAAAACACAGTTCTTTGATACTTACTTAATTACACAGGTGGACATAATGTAGGGAGCCAAGTATTATCTCTAGACTAAACAAGTCTTAGAACCCTGATGATCAGGTGCAATGGTGTGCTAAAAGCTACCTACTTCAAATTTAAAGTCTGTAGAAAAAAAGTGAATGATTTCTACTTCCAGCCAACCTGCATGTGCACAGATGAGAGACAACTTAATGTGCTTCAGCAGTTAAGTAATTTTTATTTTGAACACTTCCGCTTGTTATGCACGAAACAGTTGTAGGCATTTAAGGAAAACACTTAGCAACCCCTAGAAGGTGGATCGATTAATGTGTGCACAAAGTTTCATAACATAAAACATAAGTTCCATGTAGCTAAGAGCATGAGAAGCTGAATTAGATGCCATTTTACCCCATATGGAATAGTTCAGGAGGTATGTAATTTGGAAATGTCAACTACTAAGTAACAGTTTCAAATATCTTACAAAATACTTATAAATGACTTCCACTCATTATACTTTAAAATGAGATCACTACTGTGCACCTAAATGAGATGCTTATTTCAGTCCCTGAGCAGCTTAATTTCAAGACACCAAAGGTCAGGGAGGCTGTAGTAATAATCTAATAACAATTGACCGCACGTTTCTGGGAGATTTAGCTGCATTAGAGCCTGGTTGCTGAGAGCAGGATGAATTAGTGATTACTTAACTGGCATAACTTGAAGCAACATCAGCCATCGCATATGACTAATACAATGTCGTGGAGTAGCCAAAGGCAACTAATTCTTGGACAACTGCTCTAGAAACTCGGAGCGCAGTCACTGTGGCTATGGGCAGATTTGTCTGTGTCTCACGTAATAAGGATGCGATAAAGTTGGGATTGGGGTACCCGATGCCATGGTTTTAGCTGATAGGTATCAGGCCATGGTTCTGGAAAGGAGTCAGCTGTTGAATGCATTCACTCAAGTTGAAAAAATTAGTTTTTTTGGGTTTTTTGTACAAATGTTGATTATTACAGCAGCCTGAATCACTCCAAAGCTTGCCTCCCTCTGAATCTTACCATGTTCAGATTGTATGATGAGTGTAAATTCACTTTGAGATGCACAGATCATAGACAGTAAACAATTCCAAAGAATATTTATAATATTGCTAGGAAAATAATATTCTGACCACAGCACCCCATACCAGTTTCCCTGGAATACTGAATGGACATTTAAGTCTCAATACCAGAGGCTTGTTTACAGTTTAATTAAAGTAAAGGCATGTTATTAGTGATATTATTAGTATTCAGTGTCTTTGGGAATTTACAGGCAATTAATCTTCATATTTCTTGAAGGAATAAATGATAATTTGGGGATGACTAATTTGATATAGTAATTCTAAATATGATTTTGAAATTTATTAATATGATTTAAAAACCACTTCCTATTTATTTTCTGGTAATTTAGTGAAGACTCAGTTTAAGAAGGAAACTTCTAGTTTTGAGAAGAGTATATTCGTCTCTTGTTGGAGGTTAAAGTTGGAGGTTAAAGCTCATACATCATGGGAGGGAGAGAGGCAGCCTTGCTGTTGCAACCTGCCTTCTCCCCTGCCCCAGATGGTGTGGGGCTGTGTGAGATAGATGGGGGGAGCTTGTCTCAAAGGAGGCAGTTGTGCTCCCACTTAATGTCTCTGGTGCTCACCACACCACTTGGCCTAACAGTTAAACACAGTAGCCTGGAAAAAAACTAGGCTGATGAAATAAATTAAATTTGTTTCTGGCTAGTGAGTTGAATCAGCTCCTGAAAAGATGTAAGACATGCTAGAGCTGATGCCAAAGGATTGCATGCATATGGAAAGAGGAAAATTGTTGCTCTTGAAGCAATAGTGAGGTGCTAGGTTAGCTGCTAGTCATGGGATTGCTGCCTTAGCCTGGACCAGTTTAACCAAAGCGTTTCTGTGTGAAGATTGACACTGTCTAAAAGCAATATCCAGTTGTTCATATTGGTGCTGTCAGAAGTATTAAATCCTGTTTGAGAAAGCAGGAGGATCAGTTAAAGAGCTCTGGGGAATCACAGCAGTCACTGTAATACACTAATCTCTCATCTTCCCTTGTTTTCTTTCAGGGATCATGAATTCCATTTTTCCAGTCATTAATTTCTTTGAGGCTTTGGGATCTTGGAGGTAGTAGTATCATTATTTTGTTGGGCAGGAGTATGTAGAGATGAGTTTTATTAGCAAACTCAACTTGGGGAATAATATGAGACAGTGTATGGAGTATTTGGGCGAGGGGGTTACCACAAATCTGACAGGAGATTATGGTCAGGATCTAGCAGGAGTCTGTTTGGAATATGTACTGTTCAACATATTGCTGGATCTGGAAAAAGGACAAATAGTGAAAAGAAGTAATTCTGTAGCATCAAATAATTAAGGCATTAAATTAAAACTGAGAAATTACAGAAGAATCTCATGATACTCAGTGACTGGGCAATAATGCAACAAATGAAATTGTAGCAATAAATTCAAAGTAGTGCATAGGGGATAAAACTATTGCTGCTAACACAGTGATGGGCTGTAAATTATCCATTAGTACTCAAAAAGAGGTCTGGAAATCCTTGCGATAGGAGGCTGAGAATACCGGTACTGCTTTGCTTAGTACCAGTCAGAACAATGTTAAAAATGATTAGGAGAGGAAACGAGAACAAAACGGAAAGGGTTTTATAAATGTATTGCGCTCTTGCCTCTCAAGTAGGAAACAGCTACTGTACAAGGAGAGATTAAGTAGACTAGGTCTCTCCAGTTTCCAAAAGAGGTGATTGAGGAGAAACTGATTTTATATCTATATAAAAGTATATATATATAAAAATCATATAGGTCTTGGAGAGCACTAGACTAGGGGGTATTCATTAAAATGAACAGGAAGCATGTCTAAAATAAATTAGTTGAAATAATTTTCATACTGTACCTAATTATTCTGTGGATTTCTTTGCAAAGGACAAGCATCTAAATGTCCACCGAGTGGGTTAGGCAGGGAAGGTAAATCAAGGACTGAATAAACACAGGGATGTGTAGAGATTCTTCAGCTTCAGAAGTCTTTAAAATACAGATTACTGAAAATTGGAAAACTTAGGTGCATACTTCCTCTGTTTTTTTCATGCTATTTTCTTCAGCATGTCCTACTGCTGCTGTTAGAGAGAGAGAGAGGGTTGGTTAGACTGACATTTGGTTTTACCCAGTACAGCTGGTCTTACACAGAGGTTAGCATTTAACCACAACAGGTGTATGTATAGAAAATTACTGCCTAAATAGTCTCCTCGCAGCACTTATGCAGAATAGATGGAGGAAATAGTAATCGTATGCATCTCTGGTGGTCCTCTGTCCAGACCAGCAAGTCTGTATGATCTGTAGTGCTGAAGGCATAGCAGAGATCAAGGGCAATTGTGGAGGTGAGATAATGACAAGAGGTGGACACTAATACAGTGTGAAAAGCTGTGATTCTCATAAGTACTGATTGTGATTATTAGAAACAATTAAAAAGCACTAACTTCAGGAGCAACTTTAGAGTAGAAGGTGTAAAGTTTGTAGCTTTAGAGTTAACTCTGTGCTTGACTATTGAAAAATTTCAAGTTCCTTGAAGTTTCTGGAATTTAATACTGGTTTGCATTTTTAAGGATTGTGTCATGTCTTTCCTATTCCAGCTATCAGATTAGAAGAAAAGCATTTAGGGGACCATAGTCCAATGGGAATTCAAGACTAGGGGTTAGAAATTGAAGGATTGCTGAGAAATTTGCCACGATTTAAGAGGCAAATGGTCCTGAATATGAGGGGAGACCTAACGTTTACGGAGCTGGATCCCCAGCCTGTCTACCCAAATACATTGTAGAAGAAAGTTGTGTGGAAAATAAAGCTTCAAAATGACAGAAAGAAAACTTAGAAGTGTAAGACTATGGAAAAAACTGTGGAAAGGAAGACAGTGCTTGTTATTTGATAGAAATGTTAAAATAGGAGGTGAATGGACTTTCATTATACTGAATTCATGTTTTTCAACTTGTCTTGAAAGGATAAAATTGGAAGACCACCTGTAGAGAACTGTAGCTGAGTGGAAAATTTTGTGTGAGACACGTTATGAGGGAGATTATGGATTGCTATGGATCCTTAGAGATCTTAAATGGTGATTCACTCTGTGCCCAGAAGCCTGAGGAATTGATGTCCTCGGTACTTTTCGTGTAACAGCACAGTAAATTCCTCTGACACTGTTCCACAGGTAGGTTGCTGTATTTCTCATCCTCCGAATGCATGTCTTCTACATAAAGAGAATTACAAGAATATTCAAATTGATTCAGAAAAAGATGGCACTCTTAACAGTAATTTGGTGTTGTGACTCCATAACGTCAGGCTATCCAGCAAAGCCATTAAAAAAAGTTTTGTTGTCATCTCGGTTGTTCATACGATTCTGCAAGCTGAGCAGCATCCAAAGTGCAGATACACTAAAGGAGAGCCATCACCCCCCATTGTGAGCAAAATCAGTCATGAATCAGGGAATTCGACTTAAGTTAGTTTATTGCTGATTTATATTAACTTGTAATTTCTGATTCCAGTATCAAGAAATAAGATGACCAGTTAGACTAACACTTAGAGAAAACACCTCGTGCTCCCTCCAGACGCTTCTCCTTCCCCCTTCCTGGTCTGCAGTCCCTTGGCTGCACGTTGTGCACAGTCCCTTCCTTGAGGTGGCAGCAGCGCAGAAGCATGGGGTCAGTGCGATGGTGTTCATGAGCTTTTTGCCTCTCCTTGTTTGTTTCACAACTGCTGTGATGTGGCTTTCTGCAATGGCTACAATCCCTTTCAGGAGCTCTGCCTGTGCCGATGTGGTTTCCTCCATAGGCTGTGGTCTTTTTCAGGGGTTGTACCTGCTCTGGCATATGTTCTTCTATGGGCTGCAGTCAATTTTGGGGGTCGTACCTGCTTTGATGTGGGTTTCTCCATGGTTGTAATATCCTCAGGTGTTTCTACTCCTGCGTTCTGTGCATCTGCCCCTGCTCGGGCATCTGCTCTTGTTTCTCCTTCTCTCCCGTGTCTCTCCTATCTTCAAAGGTTACTGCCTTTTCTTAAATATGTTTTTGCAGAGGTGCTGTATGTTCCTCTGATATGTCTAGTTTTGGTAGGTGATGGGTCCATTTTGTCTTTGCTGAAGTGACTATGAGACCAGCACAGGGCAGTCTCTGACCTCCTCTTCCACAGGTCACCCTTGCAGGTTCCACCCCACGCCTATCAGTTCTGCCCAGTACACCCCACCCTGCCCCACAGCTCTTGTATTTGTGGTGGCTTTGTTAGCCAAGTTTTAACAGGACAGGGAAAAGGTGGCCTTTCTAGTGTAACCTGGGGGCTGCAGAGCTGTTTAGAGTGGTAAGATGCATGAGTTTTAATTCTGCAGCCTCTGGGGAGAGATGAGCATGGGAGGCTAATAAGTGAGGAAACTTTAGTTCCAGCAGCTCAGTTTTAAAAAGAAAAGAATTAGTTCTGGTTTTGGGATTGTCGTAGCAAGTTGGTACTTAGTAGGATGTCATGAACTTATCTAGTGACTGGCTTTTCAGGGAGCTCTTGCATTGCTTTCTGTAATTTCCTGGCCTCCAATCTGCTGGGTAGCCAGTTGCTCAGTTGTGGAGACAACTGAACACGTGCACAACATACCATAAAGATACTTAGGAAACTGTTACGTTGAAAGACCAGTGAATTTAGACACTGCATTGCAGGGAGAGGATGAAGAGTCGAGGTTGCATCACACTCTTGATTTGTACACCAAAAATCCACTAAATGTTCTTTTGGATCTACCAGCTATAGGATTTCTGATTATTTTCCTATTCTGCATATGTTGCCTGTAATGTTATTCTCAAAGAAACAAACTGGCATGTAAAAGCAGAAGCATATTAACAGTTGCATGAGTATCGGAATACAGGAAAACTTAATGCTCTAATGTTTTAATACTTTGTATTTTTCTAATTATGAAGTTTGTCCCAGTAGTGTTAGTCACTGATATTTAGTGCTAATTTATCTAGGCAGTAGTGTATAATAGAAGATACAATCTTCAAATTATTTTAGTGGTGTGTATTCAGAACTACCTTATGGAAATAATTGAATGGATTAAGTGGGAGTGGATACACTACATATTAATTTAAATCTTGTATTGAAATCTTTTAAGTGTGGTATCAGAATTTCATCTTTACATGTATCACTGGGATTTTATGCCACTTCTGAACCATGTTTATATATCATGGTATTGATGAGACTAATCTGTTAACACATACCACATGAAAAGTTAAAGGAAAATGTTAGATTCTAGTAAGTTTCACCTTATCCACCTTAAAGAGAGATAATCAATAATATGCTTAACGGGAAATGCTTTATGAAACCAGAAAACCTTCAGAGGGAAGATCTAAAAACATATCCACCAAATAAGAATAAGTGAAGAAATGGATAATGATCTGGATGTGTGGTGGGCTCAAACTTGTTCATGTATTCAAAAGTGAGTTACTGTGCCTTTGCGATGCCAGATGGTATAGTGCGTTGTGGAAACTGGAAAGAAATAGATTCAGGAAAAAAAAAATAATCTGGCAAGCCTGTTTTTCTGGCCTTCAGTATAATTCTGTGCTGTGAAGCACTGAACCAGGTTCACCTGATATTTACAGAGGAATAAATCAGAGTGATTGGCACATTCTGTGTGGCATAAAACAGACTGTCAAATGATATTGATTAAAAAATTTTAAGGTAAAATTAACAAGGTCATTGTGAATAGGAGAGAATACTCTTCAAGGTTTTCTTAAGTTATTTTTCCTTTACGGTAATCTATCACAAATGTTTCTAGGTGTCTTTCTTTTCTTTACTCATTGGCAAATTTGCAAATTACTCCATCTAAATCAACACAGAAGACATGACTAAGATTGTCTTTTAAAATGTCCCATGAGTAATACTGAATCACTCTACATCATCCAGCTATTAGAGAAAGTTGCTGGTATTCTTGGGTGAGAATTTTTCATCTTGTTCCGTGTGCCTTAAAATTTATTGAAGTCAGTAAGCTGAGGCAGAATTTAATCATAACCAAACATCTGACCTAGCTACGTATGGCATGAGTGCTTTCAGTGGCTTTTGTTTCCTTATGAAGTAGTGGAGGCGATAGACACTTCAAAATGAGAAGTGTGATTTGAAAGTTGGGTAGTGCACTCTCCCCTTTCACTGTATTAACACCATATAACCTAGGGTATGAGAAAGATCATGGCACTTCTCAGGATCGGATAGTAGAAGGCAACCATTTCCAGATAGTCTGTTTTCAAATAATGTTTGTTATTTGTAATGATATGCAGCATTCATGCACACGTGGTTTTTGAGGTCTCTGGTCTAGGATTGGTTACACTTTTGCTGCCCTAACAGACATTGAAATTTGTGTGACTACCTTTGCCTCCTAAACAGAGCGATGAAACTATTTAATATCTTTTAAAGTACAGTGTACACGATTCTGTGATTGCATGCTTGCAGACTCTTGGGGAACAGCTTTTAAAAAACCAGAAAACTGGACGCACTTTCATAGTAACTTACAATGGTGAAAATTTATAAACAGTATATTCCTTTGATGTTTCTAGCACTAGTGACTCAGGCATCTTATCAGACTTAATTTATAAAGTAACCCTGAAGAATTAAATGGAACTAATTTGTTGTTTGGATGATTCACCACTTTGTGTATTCACTCCTGCTGAGTTTTGTATATGTATTTTTTAGAAAGTAGTAAAAAGTCTGCATTCACTGAAGGAATTACTTGTTTTCATCAAATATGGGTACTTAAGTCATGCAATGTTCTGTTTAATGAGCTATTCTTAGGGCATTTGTGTTTATGACATACCTTTGTTTCACTGGGGGATGACTTCCATGGGCTTCCATGACTTCCAGATGTGAAATCAACCTGGCTTGCTAATGTTTATAAATCCTTTTTTTTCCCCTTCCCTCTGCAAGTAGGAAAGAAATTGTATTTCTATTGTGATCAAAAATGAAATACTAGTGAAATTTTTGTCTTTTTACTTTCTTTTTACTGGATATGTAGAAGCATAAATATGATTCTTTACCATTCTTTTTCCTACAAAAAAAGTTGAAAACATTTTAAGAAAAGATTCTTGAAAATATGAAGACTCTGCAAGCATCTTGTCATCAGCAGAAATTCCCATCTCATTCATCCCAGAGGGTTAGTCGTGTTGAGTGAACACGCACTTGCTGTTTGCTCATGTTCATTGTGCATTCTTGTATGTCATTTATGTATGACAGCCACATCCTACAGCAGATACAATCTTTTCATTTCCCTGAGCAGTTCTTTGTAGCCCTCATTGTAGGATGTCAGGTTATCAAAGGCACATTAGGAAAAAAACCACTCTCTCCTCCCTGATTACAGCAACCTCTTAGATCTTTGTAAAAAATCTTTAGAGTGTCCCTATGAAGTGAGGTGGTGCTGTAATCGCTGCTCACACATGAGGAAATAAGGTGCAGAGATTATAACAAATAATTTTCGACTGAAGGTTTCAAGAATGTCTGGGGCTGGACGTTTTTGTTTAGTACTATCTTACTGTGTTTTTCTATCAACAGCAGTTATAGCTACTTGGATTTATTAAAAAATGAATCAGACCTCAAACTGTCATACTGGGTGCAGTAAAGATGCAGAAAGGCATCTAGATGGAGAGCACTGGATACCCAACATCCTCTCTTAAGTCTACAGAGGAGAAAAGCTCTGCAAGAAAGCAGTCAGTCCACCTGTCTACCTCTGGCCATCTGATGTACATACCTAACTTAAATACCTCCAGCTAGTTGAGAAGAATCTGGATCTTTGTGATTATCTTTAAAGAGGAGTCTTGATCAACATCACACAGGGGTTACACAGCATTGTTGGAGAAGGCATACAGTTCTCCAGGTCTGGAGAGCAGAAACCACCCTGAACCGTATGATCTACTTGTCTTCTGAAGTCTCCTGTCTGATTCATTACACGCTTTCTAACTTTTGTGACAGCAGAAATAAGGAGAGCCATATGGCAGATTCTGTAGACAAGTATCACTGACATTCTCAGATTAGTCTGTCCTTTATGTAATTTAATGGAGAAAAGAGTACATGATCATGTCATTACATATTGCATCCTAATACACAGATGATGAAATAACATTGCTTAAGCAGGATTTGTTTTCTTATCTTCTGATTTTTGATTAGTGGACTTGAAATTTTAACGTCCTTACTGTGTTTTAACAATTTAAATGTCCTAGTTTGAAAATCTGAATATGTTGAAACTCTATGGATTCTCCTTTCCTTCCCCTTGATGAATCGGCTGTGGTGTTTGAGTTTTTTTTACAGTGGACTTGTCTATCAGGCTTTTCTTAGCATGAAGAGAATGTCATCTCTGTACGGACTTTGCTCTAGAACATGGTGGAGAGCTAAACTGCTCAGAGTGGTATTTACAGTGGCTTCGTTCAGGTGCTTACCTATTGTAGCCAAGTGAGAATCTCCCTAATTTAGTGTTGCTGGAGAGTGATAGACTATCCCAAAGAGATCAGCAAGGAATGCAAACCTTGCAGAAGAACAGAGCTGACTATGAAGAAGTGCTTTCCAGTCATCATAATCCCACCCACGCTTCTTTTCTCAAGGCCCGTAATATGTTTCTTTTTTCCCCTTAATGTAATACTTTTCGTGAATGATCATGCTTATGCCTTTTACCTCTTTACAGGTTTTCTTCAAGCTGTCATACTTCTCTGATTCTGTTCATACTCTCTTCCCGCTGCTGTTTTGCATTCCCTTTCTTCCTGTCTCTGTTCTTTCTATCCTACATATTTATTATGTTCACGTTCCTAATTCTCCTGAGTTCTTGTTTGAAGTGCTTGTTTATCCTCTTTCCCGCTGTCTCAAGGGGCAGTACAGAGTCTTCCTTCTACGGTTTGAGGAAAGGAAAATGCTAGTGACTCCCAAGAAGCAAGAGGAGTGCTTGCAAAGTAGTCTGCTCTATCTGTGTTTATCTAGCATAGAGCTTGCTTAATTCTGTGAAGATGATGATGCAGTGTGCCATAAGCTCACAGGAGTTTTGAGAGGCAGTGCACATGGGATCTTCAGACGATGGAGCTGCTCAGATCTTAATCTCTGGACCAGGCTTCATCTAGGTGAGGAGGAGTTTTTCAAAAACTTATACACAAGCCATCTGGAGGACGTGGCTAAAGAAGTGTTCATGGTGATAGAACATAACTGCCTGCTAGATAGGTCCATTCCAAAACATGAAGGTCCTGGAATTTGGTACAGCAGAGAAAGACTAGAGCTTTAAAGAAAGAAAAAAATCTTTCTAAAACTCACAACCTGAGTTTGCCCATAGAACACAATACTCCATAGATGAGTACTGACAAAATAGTACTACCATCTTTTAGTTCTAGTGTATGTTGTTGCAGTGCTAATTTTGTCATCCAGATGGTATTTTCTGTTGTGTGCTGCACATTGGCAAAGTTGACAGGATGAGGAGAGCTAGACTTGTGTGCATGTGGGTAAGCTAATGGCTGACTTTCATACTTTGCATAAACAGCACTTTAAAACATACTATCTGCCATTGCATCATTTAGTGGTAATAAATGGTCCAACACACACAGACACAGATGTTTTCCAAGGTGATATTGACTTTTTATTAACTTCTGTGAACCTTTGGCTGGTATTTGTCATAGGAACATCCCAGTCTGTTTTAGGATTTGTTTAAAAAGCTATCTGTTGATTGGAGTGAAACTCAAATGTATTCTCTCTTGACCTGGGCTATTTCTTATATTATTTCACCATCTTCCTACTTTCATGACAAAAAATTTTAAGATCCATGATAAAAATAGGTTCCAGATAGCATCAGCCTGAGAACAAAACAAAATGCCATTGTGTTACTGTGTGTGGCATCTGCGTGGATGCAGTTCTGGTCTCCCAGCCTCAGAAAGGAGATAGTAGCATTAAGTGAAGGATGGAACAGATTTTGCACACAGAAAGATTAAATTAAGTTCTTCAGCTTGAAAAGAAGGAATCTTAGGAGGGTTTTGATAATGTTAGGAATGGTCGGGAGAAAGCATAAAAAAAAAATCATCATGCTGTGGTATGAAAGTCCATAGTGATCTTGCATCATGGGGAAGGAACAACTTCTGTGTGAAGAGACTTTAAATAAGAAAGATTTTTTCAGCTTAGAAAAGGAATGACTGAAGAGAAATAAGAATGAAGTATGTAAAATCATAAATGTCATGGAGAAGGTGAAAAAAATGAATAATTATTTGTTGTTTCTTGTAGTACAGAGCAAGGGGATATCCAGTGAAATGATCAAGCAGTACCTTTAAGACAAAGGAAGTGGTTCTTCATGATGTGCGTAATTAAATTGCAGGATTCATTGCTGCAGAGTGTTGTGGAGGCTTAAAGTCTGAATGGGTTCAAAAGCAATTAGACAAATTCATGATGGATACATCCATCTAGGGCTGTTATGCACAATGATGAGAATTGGGAATCCCTAAACCACAATTTACGGGAAGATGAAAGGTTGATGGAGGGTTGGGCAGAGGGAAGGAAGCATGGCTTTATGAAATAGGGTGACATATTCTTTTCCTAAGCATCCAATGTCAGCTACTACTAGGGATGGAAGTAGTAGGAAAGGAGTGATGGCTCCCTCCTATTTGCACCATCCCCTCAGTTATTTATATATATTGATGAGATCCCCTGAGCTTTCTCTTCTCCAGAGCTGAACAGTCCCAGCTCTCTCAGCCTCTCCTCATAGGAAGGGTGCTTCAGTCCTTTCATCTTCTCAGTGGCCCTCTCCTGGACTCTCTCCAGTACTGGACCCAGTACTGCAGGAGTGGCTGTACTGGTGCTGTATGGGTGGAGTTCATATTGTGTTTTGAGGGCTTGGATTGTAGGTGAGCTCAAAATGGGTTAAACAGCCAGCTTTCAAAGTACATCTGGCCATGTCTGGGTAAGAGGCAAGGAGCATTTCCGCAAAGCGAGTTACTTTTTTTTTTTTTTTTTTTGTATTGAATGTCTATGGTTTAGGCTTTAGGAGAACGGATGTTTGTGCATTGTTGTTTGAGTGTTAGGTGCTCTCTGAAACTCTTAGACAATCTGAACTTCACTTGGTGCTCTGAAGCTGTCATTTCAGGAGCATCTATATGCTCACTGATAATCTACAGTATATGCTAAATTCCTTTATTTTATTTTACCATGCCAAATTATCTACATGTTTACAAACATCAGACCAGTTACCAGTAGAACAAGACTGGGATACAAAAGCACAATTTTCTGATACAGGATTAAACTGGGTTCTAATTGCTTTTCTTTTCCAAAGTAAGAATTTGAGAATTCTAGACAGTGCTGGTTTTTCTCCTGTAAAAGAAACATAAGCATTTACCCATGTACAATACAATCGTGTAAGCTACTTTTGTGATGCTGCAATGGATGATTCATTGTGCTGGATTAATTAGTGTTTTGCCACCTTCAAATAGAAATGATATTGTGCAAAGGGGAACGTTTAGACTAAATGTATTTGAGAAATGAATTGCATAGTTGTAATTCTTTTTAGTTTTTTAAGTATCAAAAAGGATTTTTGACATTTTGAAATGTTGCAAAAGTCTATTATTTGTATAATATTTCTGATTGTTGAGGAAGGCTCATGGACATTTTTCCCTGTGGGTTTTTGTGTTTTTTTCATCATTCATCAAGTGATGAAAGATGCTTAATATTTCTGGAAAAAGACGAAAAATAAAAGCTATGATTCACATTTGAGAACTTTGAATCCATTAGAAATTGGAGTCTAAAATAGTCTACTAGAGAGACAATATGTATTTTACTTTTACATTACATTTTTATTAACAGCTTTTAGTGTTTGGTTTTGGTGAGAACCAAAAAGCCAAACTGCAGTAGGAAAACAGAAACAGAAAACAACTCAGACATAGTAACTATTTAACACTTGGCTATGGTTTTACAATAACACATAGTGTAGGGTATCCTGATTAATGTTATTTTTGTAACTTCTCAAAATTTGGAAATGGACTGTAAAGATACTGCAGAACTAACCTGACAACTGCAACAATTTCTGTGACTTCCATAAAGCCTGAATTTTTGGTCTTAATAAAAGGAGTCACACAAGTTACTGTAAATATAAATGCTGTTCAGGCAAGGAAACATAATCAGCTTTTTGCTTGTACAGGAAAAAAATAAAAATTAATTGATGGCATCCCTGGCATACTTTTTCTCCTGTCCTGCAAGCTCTACTTGTTAAGAAGACTGGATCATTTTCTCTCTGACAGGAGTTCTGAGACAGGTCATGCTGTGGATCTCCTATCCTTTTTGATCACTGCTTGCAGAATGATAAACCATTGGTAGAGAATCAAGACATAGCAAATATATGTGTAAGTCTTAGCATGACAACTCTGAACTTCATATGCAGTAAACACTTAGGATTGCGTGCCAAGTGATCAACTAGAATAAGGCAGGAGAAAAACTTCAATATATTAAAAAATACTTCTACAGTTACTTGTCTTGCACCATTTTTTTTTGCTCTAGATTTCTTGCTGCAAGAAAAAAGGGATCTTCTGAGCATTTGTAAAACTATGTTCTAGCTGAATTATGTTTCATATGAGATGTCATTGTCATTACCTTTCGTAATACAAGAACTAAGAGGTATTAAATGTCAGCAGGTAACAGGTTCAACAGAAACATAATAAGATAGTTTTTCACATGAATTAATGAAATGGTGAAACTTTTTACCGGAGAATGCTTCTATATGCTGAAAGTATTCCTGTGTTGAAAAAGACAAGTTGATGGAAGAAAAATCTGCTGAGGGTTATTAAACATGAAGATACCATCTCTGGCTCAGGAAATCCCTGAGATGAAATCTCCACTGAGATTGGAAGGACATGCTAAGAAAAAAGCATTAAAAGTTTGGCCTATTTTTATAATCTCTTTCAGGTCTCTGTTGCTGGACACTGTCAGAAACAGGATAGCAGATTAAAAACCTTTGATCTTACACAGCATCTTCCTTTATAACTGCATTACGTTTCAGAACAGAGAGGGTTAGTTAGCGTTATGGTTGTTAATTATTTATTTATGTATTTGGATTTTTTACATCAATTCTGATTTGTTTTTCCATATCAGAAAGTTGCACATGAAACATTCCCCGCATAGAGTCCTTGGTTCTGCCTCACATACTTGCTTCAAAAGTTTCATTGCTGCTATTTCAGTTTCCTTTTACTTATTTCATATAAAGAGTTTAAAGTGGCAACAGCAAAATTTCACCTTGTTCTAAGGATTTTTCCAATTTGTTCTTTGCTACCTTTATGCGCTTCTCTATGATGTTCGGATCTGCTGGGTTGCTCTAAAAATATTCCTTTCTTGAATGCAAGTAGTTCATGAACTCTCCTCTGCAGGGCTCAGTAGCCTCTTCCTATATTGAGTAAGGGGTTCGCTTTCATTCCTGGTTATCCTGCTAAGCTTGCAATAAGAGTTGTCTCTTCCTCCATACAGACATTGGTTTATAATCATAACCTAATTTAAAGTTGATCCTGTTCTTCTCTTTAAACAGCTCAATCCAGGCAAGGCAGTTAGATGTGAAGTGGGGCCTGGGAGGAATTCAAGTGTCAGAGTCTAATCATGTCATCCTAACCTCTGCCAAATTTCCATCAAGCCCCATATCCATAAGCACTTTTAGCTAATGTAGCTCCCATTAAATTCCCTCGGTGCCTGAAAGTCTGCTTGCGCACACTCATAGCAGTGCAGACAGTCTTGGCAGGGAGGTCTGTACATCACACATGGATTTGAGTGTCCTCCTCTCTGAAGAACCTTTGCAGTGTGCACAGATCACTCTGTGTACAAGTGACAGAGAATGAGTGACGTACAGAATACATTCAGCGTGACATCCTGAGAAGCAGAGGCACTTCCATACGTGTGTCAACACAGTAGTCACACTCAGAAGCATAGTGCTTAGGATTTGTAAAACGAGAGGGAGTAGTTGCATGTTCCTGGTCCAAACCCGTTTATACCCTTGACTGATAAGGTGGTCATTGAATGATAAATGAGACAGAGCAGTTCAGGAGCAAGAATTCCCTTCGCTTCTCCTCATAGAGTGCCTGATCTCCTAACGAATGCTGCTCCCTGGTCTTACCCCTCTGATTTTTAGGTCTTGCATACCTTTCTGCCCTAGCAGCAGAAGGCACCTTGTTCTCTCCCCTGTGCATATCTTGGGGTTTTCTGGGGTGAGGGTGTATGTTTTGGAGATAGGATGGTGTTGGTCCTCTGTTAAACTATTTTGGGAGTGCAGGGTAGAGAAAGTCACATCTCCCTGCATCTGCGTTAACATGCACATCGTCGTCTCTGAGGAGGCTCTATCTGATCTTTCCTCAAGTTTCAAATCCTGTATTTACTTATAAAGCAAATATTAAAACAAGAAGAGAACTGAATTTCCAAAATAATTTTCCTTAAGATCTATGACTTTGATATCATCCTGAAATTACAGCAGTGTGCATTCTTAGCCTAAAAAACTCTGTATCTATTGCTCTGTTCCCCACAGTGAGTAAGAAGAGCTGTTGCATTACTTTAGCCAACTTAGATTAATTCCTAATCAAATCATAGTATTAAATGATCGTTAGTCCTGGTGTTAATCATAAATACTGGTTCAGATTTATTTTTTTCTAATTGCTGCTTTTCTTTACTCTTGCTTTGCTACAGACCCACCCTGAAGCTGATAGAACATTGAACTGGAATGATAGTCACATAAAATGCTTTCTGAACTTGGAGGAGCTTTGTCTTCTGTTCTGATCTCTAGCTAATGTTTCCTTTGCCTTGTTTATCTTGCCTGATAAATGGAAAACATGTCAATCGCACAGTCTTAGGCGATTTCATGATTTTCAGTCTCCTTTCTTAAAGAACATTTCCATAGTTTACCCTTTCTGTAAGCAGGTCTGCAGGGCATTGAAGTATTAATGAATAAAAAGGCAAAATTATAGTGCTTCATTTCTTCCAAGCTGCTGTGCTTTATTGCTAATTCGGAGAAATCTTATCTGTGTACCCTTCCAGGTTCTGAGACACTCAACAGACATGCATCGATTTTATAGGTAAATTTATCCTAAAATACTTATTGTTTTAATTTGTCTAGTAATATGAAAACAGCTTCTCAACAAGGAACACACATACCAAAAATCATTTGCCAGTTACTGTGTTTGAAACTAAACAATTCAATCAGTGAAAGTTATTAAATAATCAATAGCCTTTACCAAGACAGGTGGTAGTTTAAATAAATGGTTCATGTGGATCATGTGGACAGAATAATCTGATTCAAACATTTGTCCCACAGTTATTTTTGAGTACTGTACTGGAAGATGAACATCATTTTGCCTTATTTATATTTCTACTCTACCTTAATGTTTATTTCTAATAAATGACTTGTAACTCCAAATTCTGCCAAATTTAGACACGATTTATAAAACAGTTCATGTTTCATATGGATAACCTAGACCTAAAAGCAAAACAAAACAAAAGAATAAAGAAAAAAGCCTTTGGTAAGGCTATTCAACTCAATAAATTATCTTTTAGAAATTCAAGGTAAACTTCTGATTCTTATTTTGGTTGGTAACCATTTCTACATCTTATTGTAATTTCAATTTCAGAAGGTTTTTCTTTTTGAAACCTTATGAATTCTGGGCAGAGAAAACTGTTTCCCACTTCA
This sequence comes from Tauraco erythrolophus, assembly GCF_009769465.1. Classification (NCBI taxonomy): domain Eukaryota; kingdom Metazoa; phylum Chordata; class Aves; order Musophagiformes; family Musophagidae; genus Tauraco; species Tauraco erythrolophus. The sequence goes on along the minus strand of NC_141465.1, from coordinate 77,448,380 downwards.
ATATAAATACAGAGACAGTGAGGACGTACACAAACAAGACCAGCACACAAAATGTTCTGGAAGTGTCAGATCTCGGGAGGGAGGTCTCTGATGAGACCATGGGTGGAACAGGTACTTTGTGAGAATGTGTCACAGCTACTACTGTAATGAAATTACTGAATGTGCTTTTGGAGCGTGTTGAGACAGGATCTCTTGAGTCAAGCATCGCAGTAGCTATTAGGCAGATTGGTAAGCAGTGTTGTCTCTGTGGATCAGAGTAAACTAGAACTATAGTTCTGCAATGCAGCTAGAATTTCCTAGACATGAGGGCTATTATACAACTAAAAACTCAGACTAATTTGACTTTATGTAATTTATCTAATATGGCCCGAGTTCTTCAGGACGACATCTGTTTTTAAACCAAGGTAAATATGAAAGGCATTTTTCTTTGAACCAGCAATTAAAATTTAGTTGCAATGAAGCCTTTTGTATACACTTAAGGGTCTGCTTGGCTGATAACATTACTCAAACCCACCAGGCAAGGTGCAAACTGTATCTCTGAGAAGCTGTGTGAGACTCTCATTCCCGTGTACTGTGGTGGATAGTTTAAGGGAATTGCTTCTTAATTACAGAGTTGTCCTTGATAGCAGTGAGAAAAGATTGCTTTGGACAGAATCGATTCCAAGCACTTCTGTTCCTCTTTGGGGACATTCCCAACCAGTAAAACATTCACTGATGGTCAGATAAAACAGCTGAAGTTCACCCCATGCTTAATTTAATCAGTAGGAGCCTATTTACATTGCACACTGTTAGCCGTGTTAATTTAGCCCTGGAAATACATCATCTTGTGCCTCTGAGGTAGGATAGAAAACAGCTTTTGGTTAAATATGTACAAGTCTATCCAAGTCTCTTGAATTTTCCCCAGTTTGTTCTGAGAGTATAGTTTTTTCATAATACTAATTTTGGCAAGTATTACCTGTCTTTCTTTAGCTGCATATGACAATTCTCTTTGTAAACATTTAGTGTGAGGCACGTTTGCTTTTAGCAAGAGCTATATGTCATCCCTCCTGTATCACAGGGAGAACTGGAAACTAAGCCGTTGTGGGCTAGTGCTGGGTTTGGGTTTGGAAGGCCTTTGATGGAAAATTTCACCTTCAGAATATTTACCTTTATAACCCATGGATTCTGTCCCCTAGATAAAAGAGTAATAGTATAACTTCTTAGAGAGAAATCGGGATAAAGGAAGATTAATTGCTTTGTCCAGGGCCAGCATTCAACTCAGTCATATGGTCCAAAAGTAAAGTTCTGCAATGGATAGGACTGAAGTGCTTTGCATAGATGGTCTATCAGTCTAATTACTAAAGTTCTTCCATGTGATATGTGTTCTCATAATCTGAAGTGGATGATTAAAATTCAGAATAAACAATAATGCATTTTAAAAAAAAAAACAAAAAACCAACAAACATGCCAAATGCAAATGGATAAAGATTCATATACAGATACATCTGATGTTCAAGCTGCAACGTCCAATTTTGGCTTTCAGATTTCTTTGTTTGCTCTCGGCATTTTCTTAGCTGTGAGGTTTTTTTCATTTGCTGTAGTAACATCAGACTATAGAAAGCTAAACGTTTTGAGATTGCGTTCTGGGGACTTGAAATTCCCTGATCATATTACTATTACTTTTATGTATGCTGTGGCAGCAAGTCCGTTAGCAAAACAAACAGGGACTGGAGTGGGAGCTGATGAAATAAATACAGACTATAGGCAGAAGCAGATTAGACAAGACTGCAGCGCAATCCATAGGTTAAGGCAGTGCTTGAGCAAGGGTCTACCTGAGAAATTCCCTAGAGGTGGGAAAACCAGCAAGCTAATAATAATCTTAATTACCAGCATAAAAATAACCGTAATCTTACCATTTTCTTCTGAGAAACAAGAAAAACATGGAAAAAAAAGGTCTGTGGGTAGATGGGGGATATTGCAAGGAGAAATGATTGTATTTTCCTGTTTTGGAGCATAAGTAAAACTTGTTCCCAGCAGTACTGCTATAGCGACCAGTGGAGCTCCTTGGACAGGTGACATGGATCAGTGTCAAGAATCAAATAAAGGTTGATTTGGCCACAGTGCAGATCACATCACATGTGTCAAGATGCAGTACAGGTTGGCATTTATGAGACTTCCTTCATAACTATTTCCAGCATCTGATGTGATGAGGAAAGATATACAGAAAGCAACAGGCTAAGTGGCTGTTATAGGCTTGTGCCTATGAAAGAAAATGGTAGAATAAAATCAGCTTTTAAAAAAACGAAAGAAAAGTACTCCTTCTGTTACGATCTTCTTCCACATCTTTTTTTCTAACCAAATAGAGCCTTCATAGAGCAACTGGCCATGGGGTTTGTAAATAATTTTGAAATTCATGCAACGAAATACGTCTTGCATACCAGCAAGAGCTGTTAAAGAAATGATGAGTGGTCTCATATTGTGCTCATCTTTCATTTTTTTGACCATTTAATTTTGCGTTATGCATTAAGTGAAAATGAACCAATTTATTTCACATGTGATCCATTTCAGCTTTTTTTAAAAAAAAAATATGGAAATTAAATTAATATTCCTTTTCAGCTCTGGTCTGTAAATTCAGTGTTACATCTGAGTTACACTACATCCAATAGCATCACATTTAATAATAACAAAACCTTGCAATTACAGAAAAGTGATGTCATTTAAATAATGTGATTTTAAACTAGCTTTCTCTGGCCAAAAGACTTGATTCTCCAGTTACAAGATGCACAAATGAGAGACAAATACTATATTTAAAATATTCTTTATATATAATTTTTGTAATGAAGTTGGGCATTGCAAACATAAATGAGTGTTAACTGGAAATCTGGATTTTGAATGGCACTGCATGCTTTAAGTTCTTTGTTAAATGTGTTCACTTTTCTTTTCTGTTGTTCTTAGCTCTTCTTTCCCTTAAAATTCTGCTTTTTGAAAAAAATCTGCTACACTTCTCTTTAAAATACTCAGGTAGTATTTGATCTTTAATAGATTGGGTTTTTTTAATCTGGTAGTGAAAAGAGTAGCAATCTACAATCTCTAATGATATTTTCAGGTACTCTGTGTTCTGGTCAAAAGTTAACGCCCTCATTTTAGGATCTCAGGTATTGTTCAAACATCTAATATTTTGCTCTTGGAGAAGCACAGGTTTGAAAACCTAGCTATTCCGTTTTAGTCTAACACTAAGCTGCTGTTTCTGCAAACATTTGGCTGCAGCACGGAGTACAGAGCAGTCCTCTGTTTCTCGCTCTGTAAATGTGCAAAGTTTAGTTAAAGCTGCTTTGACAAGTTGTCTGCAGTGGCTCCTGGTAGCGCCATACGTAAAAGCCAAATCACAATTTTACATTTGTTCTAAGTAACCTTGTAAGCGGGTGTTAGCATTCACATTTAGACAATTACGTTTTTAGTTAAAATATTATTTTAAATTTTTCTCTGTCCTTTTTTTCTGTGTCCTCTAAGAGGAAAAAAGAAATTCTGGATGATAGAGAAGCAGCATCTCTTTCTATTCTGCCTTAAAAGTAAAACCCAAACCAATAGGGCAAAGAAAGGAAGAAGTATTCTTCTCAGCAAATTGTTTACGTAAAATACCGTAGTCAGAAAGTAGTAAAGAAAAACTATTTTTTTAGCAGCTGGAGAACATCAGAATATAGTCTTCAATTCCCTTACGTGTTTTGTAATTCAGATTCCCTTTAAAGTAGCCTTGCCAATGTACCTTAAATATATTTTAGAATTATTTTACCATGAAATTAGTTTTTCTCCATCATTGGCTTAGTTGAATCTTTCTTTTTGATCTATGCTGGGACATTAGAAGTGAAGCCGTGGCTGCACATACTATTTTAGTAGGTTTCTATCAAAATGCGTTCTGCGGTAGACCATACCCATTGAGAGCGGAGGTTATTAGCGTAGCCTGGCTGCTGTGTAACCTGCTTCTCCAGCTCTCACCATGAGTCTTACTTAATTCCCACACTCTATACTTCTGCCACCAGGTTGTATTTACATATTTATTAACTGGAGGAAGAGCAGAGAAGAGAATTTCAATCTTGAGAAGAAGTGCAGAACAGCAGAAGGCTCTTCAGGCAGTCCTCTTGCCCTGGTAGTCATCACTCAGCCAGATTTAAACTCCAGTCTCAGGAGTTTCCTGCCCTAGTAAACAACTTGGAAAATATTGCCTGCCTTCTAACCTTATGTATTAGAGAATGGAGACAGGGTGGTTTTTTTTGAGGAGGTTTAAATGAAGGAAATAATTTGATCTAGGTAGAAACTCTTGGCGTACTAGTATTTGAGTATCACTGTCCTGTTAATGGCTTTTTTCCTGTTCACTTACAGGTAGTTCGTTTTCTTCTCTTTGTTATTATTTTATTTTAAAACATTGCCTGATAATAACTGTAGAGAAAATTGTTTAGCGTTTTTTGTTTACACAGCCTGTTTAAGAACTTCTATACTAAATTCAAAATGCACTTTATTACTTTTATGAGGAAATTAAGGTTACGTTGGAGCAGTTGAATCTGAAGGGAAATTCTTTTTCCTAAATCTTCATGGTATTTACTTGCCATTTTATCTCTGGATATTCTGTGGTACTGTTACATGTAATGCTTTTTTTTTTTTTTTTCTTTTTATGTAATAGTTTCATGCTTATCACAAGGAAGAAGGTACGCAAATCAGTAAAAGATGTGATAGCTGGATTTCAGAGGGTTGAGCACCTTGTTGCAGTTTTCGTAACTAGTCATCTTCTGAAGTGAAATACCACAGGTGACTTTCTTTCTAAAGGAAGAGTGCTTGAGTTTAAGGCTGCTCTAATGTTGGTTTTGTGAGAACCAGGTACTCAGAGCATAAAGAGAATATGGATAATTTCCTAAAGGTAGTCCATGGCAGAATCTGATCCACGCATCAGAGATCCTAATCTCTCTTTTATTCTTGCATATACCTGACATTGTTTGTGTGAGTATAATCACTGAACATCCATGAGGACCAAGTTTTCCATGAGGAAAACTTTTTTTTTAAAGTATTTTAAGAACAGAAAAAGAAACCTTACTTTTTTTTATGATATCTATTGCAGTAGGTGTCATCCAGGCAGCACTTAGAGAGATCACCGAGACTCTGCTTGTCTGCGCATCATCCGCCTTTGCAGGCAGAGGAACTACACAAATTCAGCGTCTGTTCAGAATAAAAACCTTGGTTCAGACATACATTAAAATTAATTGGGTTTAACTGTTTGTGACTGAAGGAAAGTATTTCTCTGAGTGGCTGTAGGCAGCAAGCCAGTGGTTAGTTCCTAGGTACCGAAGTTTTGTGCTATCTGAAGAGAGGGAAACTGGTTAGAGCATGATGTTGACTTGTGTTTTTTCATATCCATTCTTGGGACAGGAATGTAAATCAACATAAAAATAGGAAAAACTGTTTTTGTAATCTCTATTTATGAATAAGAATGCTGTTAGTGACCAAGAGATGCTAGTTATTTTCACCTGAGTTTCAGCTGTCTCACTTCAGCAGATTCTCCTTACTACCATTGCCTGTGTCTCAAGTACACGCATTTTTTGCAGAACGACTTTATTAGGGGTACAGCCAGAGACCCACAGGGGGTGTGTCTGCCCATGGTTCCTCTCTGGATGCTCACTGACGTGTCCTTATCACGAAGGCTGGGCCACGTGCACTAGACCAGTTGCGTGATCCAGTGTAGTGCTGGGGTGTCACCTGGCTCGTGGATTCAGAAATTTAGAGATGTGGAGGGCTGGTATCAGGGATGTAATCTTGGTCCCTAGATTTGGCAGCCTGCATCATAGCCTGAATTGAAAGATACATGTATTTGTATCCTCCTGTTGTCCAACCCTTTAATACTCTGAACAGCATGCATACCGCATGACTTAATAGTTCCATAATTTGTAAAATAGATTTCCATTTTAACACAACCTGCTAGCGGCAGGGCAGTTTGGCTTTTGTCCAGCAACTAAAATGTGACGTGATGCATGAATATACAATTTTTAGAAAAAAAAAAATGCTCACTGATATTTTTAGAAGATGTGCACATTGAGCTGAACAGCTGGCCGGTGCCAGCCAGGTGCTGCCTGTTGCACATTCCTTTCTAGACACCTCTGCCCGTCGCATGTCCTTGTACTGAGTGGTGAGCATGGGAATGGCCATGAGCGATGATGCCTCGTGTTCTGTGTCCACTGCCTGCAGAGACTTGGCCAGTGAGTTTGCATCTTTGTGAAACCTCTTTTTCCGATGTCAGGTGTGTCTACCTCTGGGAATTGGCTTGCAGGCTTGGGATTGTGACTGCTGTGCTGCAGGCACGTAGTGCCCCGTTTGTGAATCCAGGAAGCAGCAAGTGTGGGTTCATTTTGTTGGGACTTTGACTTGCTGTTTGGACAAATAAATCAATCCTGCACGTAAATCAACTCTCCCCTTCCCCAGTTAATTTTTCACTCAGTCCAAATTAATCATTTTTCCTAACCTGCTCAGGCCTGATTTTCTTTGTTCCTGTTCTGTGGTTGTCTGCTTTCATTTTGCCATTTGCCCCAGCTGCTCTGCAGGTCTAACCCCCACCTCCCCAGACAGCTGGGCTTTCTGTTCTAGGCTTCAGGTTTTTTCCACCTGTCCTGTGAAAAAATGCAGTGTCAGAAGCTGCTCTGCTTCCTCTCGGAAACTCCGCAGTTTCTGGAGTTTGTGGCCCCTACTTTTCTCTCCTCCTTGCCTGCTGGCAAAGGGGCAGTGGGTCATACAAGGTTCCTGGCTGCTCCTGTGCCCCACTGTGATGGCCACGGTGCTCAGCCCCGACATACAGTTCGCATTCCAAGCTTGGTCTTGTGATGCTGACATCTCAGACACACAGTGATTACTTTAAAACCTGCAGTCTTCCCAGAAGTTCCTGAGTGTGAAGAAGGAAATAAAACAAGCAAACAAATAAGTAAATAAACTCCATCGCTTCCCCAGCCTTTGGGGCAGGAAAAAGCAGGTAAAAACATAAACAAAGTTTAAATTCCACAAATGAAATGGTTAAAATTTCGGCCAGTCACAGATTTTTTACATACCTTTTAGTTTATTTCAAAGGGTAGATATTTTATTTATTTTTAGAAGCTCGCAGAAGGTAAAACTATCCATTAGCACAGCTCATCTACCTTCTCTCTAATGTATTTTGTTACCTATACGTTTGCTACCTTCTTTGCTGTATCTTTCGGTGTGGCTGCCGATGTATATTGCAAGCAGAGTGAGCCTAAACTGGTTGTAAGCAAAACAAAGCATCTAATAGTTGAAACCATTCCTGTGCATGCTTCTTAGCTTTGCTGGATAACGTAAGAATAGTAAACTGTTAGTGTTGTTTTGAGCCTGTCTGAAAAAATTTACCTGGAAGGAAGAAAGAAAAATCTACCTGGATTGCACTCAGGCAGAATGCAACATGCCAAGATATTAGCGCTCTCTGTAATTGCGGTGCGTGAGTAATAAATCAGCTGAGTAAACTTATACTGGAGGAGGGGTAACGCTACTTGAGCTAACAAGTATTTGGTATTTGTTTCGAAGGTTTATTTTCTACTTGATGTAACCTAAGCTATGCAAGCTCACTGAATGAACACTGACATGTAAGAAAGACATTTATTCAACTTAATACTGATTTCAAATATATGATTAAAAGTGTTGAGTAACTGAGTGATAGATGGCAGGTGAAATTCAGTCAGTTCTTGCATGAAATATAAAGGTGTGTGTTGAGAGAGGAAAGAAGGAATTCTCTTATCTGTGTTGTAGTGAGCTCTGAACTTTGTATTTCCATTGGAGGAAAAGATATTGAAATTATAACAGGTAATTCCGTAAATGCATTACTGCTATGCTCAACAGTAGTCAAAGAAACAGAATATTGGGAATGATTATGTGGAGAATAAAGAACAAAGCAGGCAGCGCTGCAGAAACCTATGACATGTATGGTTCTGTCCCCATGTCTTGAAAAGTAATTAATAGAACTGCAGAAGGTACAATGCAACGTAATAAAGACAGAAAAAGGTATGGAAGAGCTTCTGCACAAGTAAATGATTAAATAAACCAAGACTTACCATCCTTGGAATGAGAGAATTGAGCAGTGGAAATAATAAGCACAAACAGAACAGGTGAACAGCGAGTGGCTCTCATTCAGGATGTTTGTCTCCCACCAGATCTCAGAGTTGTCAAATGAAGCTGACAGATGACAGGTTCAGAACAAAGGGAGATGCTTCGTATGTTATGTGATCAAGGATATCGTATGTTCCGGATGCTTACATGCGTTCAGAAAACAAAGTGGAATTGAGTAAAATGGAATAAAAATAAATCACAAAACACAGAAGCATCTCTGTCCAAGCACGAAGCCTGTGGCTCAGGGCAATGCTGGTCTGCATACAGATGGGAGCGTATCATTAGAATTTGTCTCTGTGTGTGTGCACTTTGTCCTTTTGCTGAAGATCCTGAGCTAAAAGACCCTTTGGCCTGACTTAGTAAGACTGGTCTTCCATTTCTTGTGCTGTGTGTGGGAGGCTGGAGTTCAAAAAAGCAGGGATCGTTGTAAAAGGCATCTGAACAGATCTTTACAGACCAGCCCATCGGGGATTCTTGGCCAGAGCCTTATCATCTCCTGCTTCTCTTCTCTTCATTACCAGAACTGAGTCTAAGCTTTCTTTCTTTGTTCTCAATAATGTAGTATTAGAGGTTGTAGACTATATTAGACTTGTGGTTTTGGGTTTTTTTTGTATTGTCCATGGATTTTACGCTCTGAAAACCCTAAATAACATAGCTACAGAAATAAGTACTAATAGCAGGTGTATGTATGTGTGCAGATGAGCTTTTTATCACGTAAGCTAACAGAAAGAAGGAAAACTTCAGCAAGGCTGAGGGAGGGGAAAAAAGTCAGCCGAGATCTGAAATGAGATGGAAAGTGATTAAAGCAGAGAGAGGAAAGGGAAGTCTGATTAAAGATAAGGAATTCTGATGATGTGACCTTTCATGCCTGCTGCATCTTCGAAGGCCAGTGCAGAGTGAAGAGAAGGGTTGATTTAAAGGGCAGCACAATCTGAGGTTGGTTGTCAGACACCAGTAAAGGAGTTCAAAAACAAGGAGAAGGCAATTTTACGTTAAAACAAAGGAGGAAGAAACGTAGATGTGAGGGACTGGAAGGGTGGTGGCCCTCGTCTTTGTCTAAGGGATGTGGAGCGGGAGAGCTGTGACGTGGGCTGACACAGCTGCGAGCAGACAATTTCGCTACAGCTGGAAATGCAGCAGGGGCTTGTACAGAGAGTATTAGAGAGGCAGTGGTGGAATAGGGTCAATTGGCTGTTTGTGCTGTAGGTTTCGGTGACTGAAGCTGTAATTCAGCACGAGGGGGTAATATATGGTTGGCTCCTAAACGGCCCATCCGGTTTGCCCACGCTGGCTTGACTGGGAAGCTGGGCTACTCACCTGTTAAATGGCATATTGGCCACTCCCGGTGGCTGTGCGACCGCCGCCTGCGCTCGTGGAAAAGGGGACGGAGGGCTCTCAACAGCTGAGTGACAGCCAAAGTGTTTGCTCTCAGCTCTTAAACACACACACAGACGGCTGGAAGGTCTCTCTTCTGCCAGGGCCATCGTTCCGTGCGGGAAGAAAAGCTGATGTTAAAGGCTGCAGTTCCATCCAGCCGCGGTGTCCGCGTCCGCTCTCACCCCAGGCTGCTCGGGGTGACCCGCAGGATCCCGGTGAGCACTGGCGGGCGTTTTCCTGGCTGAACGGCAGAAACGGCCGCCGCAGGGGAAGGATGTACATCTTCACTGATCTGGGGGGTTTTGAGGCGGGAGCACCACTTGCATTTCCTTTTCAGTGAACCTCTGCGGGAAAAATGATGAAACCGAAATCCTATTTCACTACCACCAGGTTTTTCTCCCCCCTCGACTCATGGCATGTGCTTTCTGTATCTACCTGGTATGGCAGGGCTTTTAAAGACTTGGGCTTGGTCCCTTCCTGGTACAACAGCTCACATCGTCTTCTGCATCCTTAACCTCTGCTCTGCCTTCTAGTTGGGCTGGAAGCAGGCAGGATTCTTGGGGTAACGATACTGGCCTGACTGATTACAGCACTGGGGGAGATGATGGGGCGGGAGGGGGGCGATGCGATGTCGGACAGCTTTCCTCTGCTGATGGCTCCTCTAAAAATACCTTCCTTGAGAGGGAAGTGCTGCCTTTCAGCCTTCGGTGGACTGCCATCAATCCTTTGTTATCCCTGCAGGCTTTCCGTTAATTAACAGATTTTCAGTCGTAAATAGCTGGCTCAAACGCCTTTCTTGTGTTATCCCTGAACATCCCTAGCATTCATATGAGCTCTTATCCTTTTTCCTGCATCTCTGAGGTTGATTACTGGGACACTGAAGGATTTCTTCTGTGTAGATCTTCTTCTTGTTGCCTAAAAAGGCTTTTATTTGAGTGCTTCAACACTATATTACCCTTTCCTGCATTCGTTTGTTTCAAACAGCTTTGGGATGTTCCCTAAAAAGGTCAGATTTTCCATCTCCTTTTCATACAGAAAACAGTGATCTGCGCCTGGGCCAGCAAACCGTCAGTGGGGAACTGGGAACAAGAATGAGATCCTGAACGTTTCTGAGAATATGGGGCTGTCTGATAATGCCAAAGTCATAATCTGAGCAGAAATGGTTGAAACACCACATGCCTGTGCTTCACTTATTCTCATACTCAACTAAAACTAACAAGTTCAGTGCTTGCCCAATCCCTGACTTTCAGCAGTATTAATGGAGAAAGTCAGGAATGGCTGTGTTGGAGCAAACCGGTAACATCTTTTTCCAATATCCCACATCTGGCAGTGCTGCACAATAAGCATCTGTCGTGGTTTATTTTGTGAAGCACTGCAGGGGTTTATGCTCTTTTTGTCTTTTCTGTTGTAATTGTGTATTCCCATCATTTTGTGTAAGTATGTAATCTCATTTCAAATCCCTCTAAGCTTTTTGGATAACAGATACACATATGTCAATATCTTTTCCATATGTATATACATGAAACAACTTCCATGGTTAATTATGCATGACTTAAAAATAAAATAATAACTTTATTAATTTATTAAAATAAAAATATTAAAATTAGAATATCTTTATTAATTTTAAATGTATTGCCTTTGCCTTTCAGTTTCATTCTGTAATAGCTTGCTTTTCTGAGATTATAAATAGTACACAGTCAATATATTATCTCTTCATTGGTTTATTATATAGCCTACTTTTCTTACTTCTGTCCTTTCTATCTCTCAGGTTTCTGTTCCTTATGAGACACCATAAATACTTCTGTATTTTCACTGCCCACTTTTAAATTTTACATGCTGTCTGCTGTAGCTTCTTATTTTTGAGATGTATGACAAGAAGTACCAATCATTTATTCCATATTAACCTGTATTATAGCATGATAAAACCAGACACAAAATTAGTTTTTGTTAATTTGCCAAGTATGGCCAAGTTCTTTGTAAATATGTTGTTGTAAGTGGACTGAAATTGTGTGCTGTGTTACACAAAAGCTCATGGAAGAAGTCAGCAAGAAACCAGATAGTTTTCTGAGGAATTTTAGGTTCTTTGTTCAGATTTTTAAAAAGTTGTTTGGAGAGCTCTGTTTTCAAGGTGAGCTGGAAACCCCTGGCAGGTTCTATAGGAAAAAGAATGATAACGCTATGCACAAATCTTGATCAGTTTAAGAAATTTGGTATTTCAAGGGGTGGAGTCTCTTCTAGATTCTCTTCCACTAACAGAGTGGTCTTACCTGACCTCTTGCATGTCCTTTTAAGACTACTGCTGATCAGGAACAAGTATTGCTTAGTCTCACAAGCGTTCTCAGGGAATTTAGGCAGCACATATGGTAGTACTCCAGCATCGTACACAAGTCTCACAAGCATTCCCAGGGAATTTAGGCAGCACATATGGTAGTACTCCCAGCATTGCACACACTTTTTTCTATCTTAATTGCAAGCCTGATTACACACTGCTTCTAGGAAAACAGGTTTACTGTTCGTATTGCTTGTGTGCCTGCCTCCTTGTTTCGCCAGGACACGTAGCATATGAACCCTGCCTGTTGCCTTCAGCCATGACCCCTGCTGATTGCATCAAACAATACTTGGGAAGGATTGCAACTTTTGAAGTAAAGGTCGTGGCAACTTGCTGAGTTGAAGAGAAAAGAATCCTTAAATTAGACCTTAAATGTATAGAATGAAAGGAAAATACTCTGCCATCAGCATCTTAAATGCACTTTTCTATAAAGTGATGAAAAAAGTCCAAATTTATTTTCGCTAGTCTCATTACAAGTCAACAGATCTTTTTAGCATATAAAATTATAAAAACACCTGGTAAATTATACCCTGAAATAGGTTAATTATTAGCTTTTTGTAATTATAATCAAATGCTTTTATATTTACTAAGGAAAAACACTATGTGGGAGCATAGATAGTATTACTGAATATAAAACACCTAATTTAATTTCTTCTTGTTTTCTCTTTGATCTGATTATTCTGAATGGCAAATCTATCATCCATGTGAGCACTGAGAACGTTGACTTTTACTTGGTGTGTATTCAATTCTAACAGGTAAGAAACTTGCTTGTAAATATTTCTGCAGCATAATTTTCACCTATGCCCTGCTTAGAGCAGATGACAATGTTTTCATCTTGCATGATGCAAGATGCTTTTAATTAGTTTAGTGTAGTCGGCTATGAATCATTGCTGTCCTTGAATGCCAGAATTGATGACTGTCATTACGATACTCTGAAGAAGTGTGAAAGAATCCAGTTAATGAAATAGCCATTTGGGCATCCTTATCGCTTCCAGTTACATTTTTGTTTTAGTAGCAGCAATAAAAAAGCTTGTGGTTCACAGTTATGATCATATTTACACCAAACAGCTCTTACTATGTTTAGTGTGTATGTATGTACATGCGGACGGTCAGATACCTAATGTGAAAAAAGTTATATAATTGTGTCAAGAAAGTAATCATCACACAAGATGGCGATTTTGTGATGTATGAGAAGGCGGTAAAGAGGTGCTGACTGTTAAAGCTTAAACCATAGCTTAAACTCGTAGTATGGGGACTTACTCTTTGACTGTTACCCAGGTATTTTCTTTCCTCAGCTTTTTTCCTGAATATAATTTGTTCAGAAGTAGATCTTCACCTGTTTGAAAATACTCACTGTAGTTTACAGACATTAGAGAGTCATGAGCTGGTGTGAGCTTCTAAAATGGTACAAGTTTTAAACTCTAGGGAAAAACACTTGTGTTCATGTCACGCTTCAGCTTACATGCTTTAAAACTCTGCTTTGTGTCTAGTCACGTGAGCACTGTAAAATATATTGCTAATGCTATAGATATTTGTACAAGGACAGCATGGACCATGAATTAAACTCTGAATCTTTTGAGGGTGTGTTAGAACACATTTGGTTTAGCATCATCTTTTTTGATCTGAAGTACTCTCAGAAAAGAAAGTGTCTGAAAATAAATTTCAGAAAGACAAATGTGATCTGCTTCACTAAATAATATATTTAGTTCTTTATGAGGAAAGCATGCTTTCCTCTTGATTTCATTATTTGATTAATGTGCCCAAAATATTTGGGGAAACAATAATAACTGAAAGTCAGAAAGTCAAACAATTATGAAGTATGTATTTGATCAGGAGTGTTAGTATATAAGAGAATGCATATAAAAATTGTTCTTCTTGATGCATTTTACTGTTGGCATGTCTCAGAAGAGCTCCCTCTGACTGAAATACAGCCTTTTTTTCAGGCTGTACCCAATGGGAGCAGCTGTGAAGGAGGCTTTAGCCCTTTGACTTCACAATCTTCTCAACTCTCTTCCAGCAGCATTTGGTGTAGGGGCTTCCATGTGGCTTTGCAGTTGTCCCTGCCTATGCTTTTAGCATTAGATCCATGATGTACGTTTGAATTAATAGTAACAGAGAAGAAAAGCACATTCCTCTGTTTTTAAGCAGCAGGCAAGGCATGGTACAGAGTAAAGATGATGCAAGGCGTGAAGCCCACAAGGCAAAACTAAACATGGACTCATCCTAAATGCTGAATGTTTGTTAGTTGTTAAATATTTACTTATTTGTAGTATTTGTATCTGCTGAATTTAAAGAGGAGGAAGAGGAAAATCTGGGTGATGTTTGTATTCATCATTCATATGTGTGTTAAAAATTAGGATCCTGAAACAGAGCAGGAAAAATGGGAGCTCCAGTTGTGACAGTATTGGGCAAACTGGTGTATAGGCACTAAACTACTTAATGCTTGCCTCATTAAAACAGCCGGTTATATTTGCATCTGAATGTATTTGGGAGAAATTATTAGGAAACCAGCAAGAACTTGCTGTAGAGGGAGCTTAAAGTCTAATGATTTAAAGAAATGGTTAACGTACTTCAAGGATAATCAGTGTTTGGATGCAAGTACGTTAGTTTATGTGTATTACAGTATTTAGTGTTCCTGGTTCTGCACCCAAGGGCTTGTGCAAATGTTTCTCTGGTGAATTTCTGAAGCATTAAAGCAAACGCGTGACAAGTAGAGAAAGGCAATTTGAATTCAATAGCTGCTAGTAGTTTGAGAAAACATGGAAATAAAACAGTACAGCCACATTCTGGGGTTAAATTCTTGGTGGTTCTTTAAGAAACTACCAAACCAAGGAAATTTAGATCTAAATGGAATTGAAATTTAGATCTAGATTGAACCACGTGATAATATTCACACATACCTTGGAAAGACAGTAAATAGCAAAGGTGGATTTGAAGATGTCTCAGTTAAAATACAAGCAACCTCAGACTCCCTGGAATCACCTCAACGGAAACGTCTTCACTTGTGCTTCTCTTCTCAAACAGGCCAGTGCAATCCTTACGAACCTCCCCACCTTTCTTCTGTAACCTGTTTGATTTGGAATGTGCTTGTGTGAAAGGTTTGGTACTTGCTCCTTTTCAGTATGGTGAATGAAACAACAGTGGTCGGATTTATTTCTAGCTAAACATAGGAAGTCTCATGCAGTCTTGTGCTCCCTGCTGCGCGCTGTGCAGTAGCTCACAAGAACGGAGCTGAAGAGGGCTGGCGCAGAAAATGCCTGGCAGTCTCGCAGCTTCCTCTGTCAAATTGGAGGAGGCTATTTTTGTCGCTTTAGGTAACTGGATGCAACTGAACCGGTGAACAATTTTGGGAACTACAAAAGCCTTCTTGACAGATAGAAGTAACAATCTGTTTTTATATAAATATTTGTTAGTCTTGAAACTCCTGGATATAAACTGTAGGTGTTAGGAGGCAATGGCAATCCAGAACAAATACTCAGGTGTACTCTGGCCTCTTAAGAGAGGCAGAGATGCTGGAACATGAGGTCAGTTATCTTCACAGCTGAAAACTTATTTTCTGTAATTCTTCTAGATCTGGTTTTATTCCAATACTTTGTTATCAGTTACATGTTGTCTTTTTCTGCAGTTCTGCTCAGGCCATCATTAAGTATGGACCAGTTCATTTGATTTTCTCAGCATCAGACTGGATAATTTCAGCTAGAGAGCTTCTCTAACCTACACCCTTGGTGTTCTGACTACAGCACCCAGTCTTACAGTTTTTGGCATTGCAGCACTTGAGCTTTACACATTTGGCCCTTCAGACAGAGGTCACAATCTGGAGTTGTGTGCCTTCATCCTAAATGTAGTGAATAGGACCTAGGTGCTTTGTGGTGGTTTTCATGACAGGCAGCATAGCGATAATAACCAAAGCCAAATAAGGATGCGTCTCTGCAGCTGGAATGCTTTTGCTTCTGATGCAGACAAGAGTGGGAAGAGATGGTTGTGGCTGCAGAGCAAGTATTCAGTGTGGAGCATGGCTCTGAAGCCCACTGGTTGGAAATTCACCAGGAAGAAAGGGGAACCAGGCTGTCCAGCCCATCCTGCTCTCAGGACTGCTCGTGCAGATACCGCTGGCTATATCACTGTTCTTA
Source organism: Tauraco erythrolophus (assembly GCF_009769465.1). Classification (NCBI taxonomy): domain Eukaryota; kingdom Metazoa; phylum Chordata; class Aves; order Musophagiformes; family Musophagidae; genus Tauraco; species Tauraco erythrolophus. The sequence continues at coordinate 77,432,420 of NC_141465.1, read as the reverse complement.
TTGCTGATTGCACTGTCCTGGTCTCATTTACTTACTGCCTCTGAACCCAGAATGAGGCTTTTTTTTTAGCCTGCTCAGCACCTCAGTTTCAACAGAAGACATTAAAATACCTGCTTTAACTCATATTTTGGTGATCACTATTCTCCTAAGTGGGTTGCAACAGGCGATGAACTGGAGAACTGTTCCAGTTGGTACAGGGTATTGTGAAAAAAGTAAGAGAAAGTCTGGGTTCTCTATACTCTGATAGGCAAAGCTGTACCAATGTGGGAGCAAACTGAGCCTGGCATTCACTGAAAACTTAATGCACACCACAAGGCAGATGCCAAGCTACAGCAGAATGGTCTTCTGTATGTACCTCTCCCCAATGTTTCCTGCTAGCTGGTTTACTTCTGTTGCATATAGGGCATGGAGGAGGTGATCTAGATCTAGGAATATCCATCTGGCACCTGGGGATGACAGGACGTGGACACTCCTGGTATTACCCCACCTGAGCTCTTGGTGTGACTCTCTTGGAAGCAGTCGCTGATACTGACCAGGACTGAAGTGAATAAGGAGCACATTTGGCTGGTGTCGACTGGCTGGTGTCACTCCATTGCTATTTCAAGAACAATCATCAGTACAAAACCAAAATCATTCCAGGACAGTGAGCTTGGAAAGTCCATAGGAAGTTTTTGCTTCTCTATATGCTTCCGCTGATAATAATTCGTAGCAAGTTGATCAGTCTAGCAGAGGTAAATTATTTTGCTGCCACCTGCGATATTTGTTAGCTGATTCAGCACTTCATTACCTATGAGCTAATCATCTCTTATCAATATGTGCAGGCTTGCACAGTAATACTTTTATCTGTGTTAGGAGAATGGGGGTTTGTCTACATAGGGTCATTCAGGAAAACTCATTCAAATTGATTTTTAAAGTGTATTAATTAAATTAGGTTTCATCTCTTTGAATTCACTAAACAGTCAAATTTAAGTTAGTTAAATTAGATCAAATCCTTGTTTAACTTTTCTGGTTCAGAATGTAATGGCCTTAATTTGATTTACCTTAATTCACTTAAAAATTGAGACAAACCTAAGTGTGCTCACTTACATTGCAAATCAGAGACTTCGATCTAATTTAACTAAAGAACTTTAGTGCCAAATGTTCGGTTAATTGGGATTCAAGTTTGAGTGTCCTGAGTGAACAAGTATCTGGAAAAGAAAGTACTGAGCAAATGATTTGTTTCATTTTTTTAGTTGTAAAACATAGGTCATGTCTGATGGAATTAACACACTCTTGCTATGGCTGAAAGTCTTGTTTGTGTCCTCAGTATTTCATGCCTGAATCTTAAAGATGAAAGAGAGTGCTAGTATCTGACAACGAAAGAATTAATTTTATCTGCTGATAAAAATCACACTGTTAGTTCATTGTAATTTGAAACTGTGTATGCAAAATACCTGGTGACAGAGCTGTCAGAACTTGCCCACCACTAACAGCCAAGAGTTATCCGGCTGTATCTTATATCTGACTGTGTTACTGTATGTATCAGTGTGGTACGTATGCTCTGTGCAGTATATTGTTTAACCTTCCGATGCTTTCAATGTAAAAGATAATGATGTGTGTCACGAGCAGACTATACAGGGGCTGCTAACAATGCGTATGTGACAATTCCCTCATTCCCTGTGCCCCCTGTCTCTGGCACTCTTGGTGGCCGGGGAGCTGGCCTGACCTTGACAGGGGCTTGCAGAGCAGAAGGGCTAAATATTTAGTTATGAACACTGGAAGTGAAGTGATGTGAACTGTTAACTAAGGTATTAGTCAGACTAACATGGTCTCAGCTAGTTCTTTCCTGATTTATGTAGCAAGCCTCAGTGGCATATTGCTTATTTATCACTGATAAACTGTTCTTGCACAAAACTTTTTTTTTTTTTTTTAATATTCAGTCTCTTACTGCTGTGGGCTTTTGATAACATTATGATTTATATTTACCCGTGGTTTTGCCTGACAGTGCTTGAATAACAATAACATTTCTGTTGATTTTGGGTGGTCAGATGAAAACTTAGAGATACAACCAATGTATTAATCAATGCCACCCATCAAAATTCTATGGGTCAAAGCAAAAACTGATATGAAAGTTATTTTATTTTGTTATCTTACTGAATGGCATAAAGTATTTCCTAGGTTTGCTTATCGCTGGTCATGCATTAATGTTGGCTCATCCTCCTTCATAGTCTGTTGCTGATCGATAAATTATTTTGATTTGTGTTTTTTTTCAAGGAGTGTATAATCTAGAATCAAATTAATCTTTGTGGAAGAGTGAACCTGCATGTTTTCTAGATTCAATTGTTCACGTTTCCTCAAATGTCTGGTTTTGTCTGGCTGGAAAACTGCTTTCTGAATTTATAGATGGTTTCAGAACATTATTTTACCACTGCATAATGACAAAAGCAATTTAAATTTACAGATTATTTTTGACATGGGAAGCCAATAGTACTGGTAAATTGTATATAGTCTTCCCAGCTGAGCAGATAGGTTGCTTGTAGAGTCCAAAAAATGGAAACAAAACAAGCATAGTACACAATGCAGTAAGTCTATTATTATCCCAGAGAAAGACATCATACTCTCTCAAACCAAAATAAAAACAAATTTGTTGCACTGTTCAATGCCTTAATGGTGTGCAATGTTGCAAGATTAACATCAGATACCCATGGCAGTAGATCTGTGTTGAAAAGAGTAAAAAACTCTAAAAATGCTTGTTTGAAAATTATACTGTATTTTTTTCAAGATAAAAACTTTGGACGGCCTGTTTCCCACCTCTTTTCCCTTCTGAAATTCAGCTCCCAAGCTACTCTGGTGTTGCTGGCTTTCTAAAGTGTTGGCTAATCAATTAGAAGCAGTAGGATATGAATTGGTGACAAATAATGCGTGATTTGCAATGAAAAATGAACATACCAAATGTTCTGAGGTATAGCCTACATGCTGAGGCTTATTCATTTGTTTTGGAGCATCCTTAGCTGTGAAATTATTAAAATGGAAATTAGTATCTTAAAGTTAAAAAAAAAAATTAAAAAACAAAAGCAGTATTCAATGGCTGAGTGCATGTCAAAACTAGTGAACACCTTGTCAATTCACTCTTGAGTCTTTGAGGACCCCTTTTTATGTTCTGCTAGAAGACTGATCTCCCTCAAGTATTGTTCATGTAGTTGCTGTCCTGTGTTAGAAAAACGCCCTTTTCCATCTTCTGATATTTCATGCTTTTACAGCCACTGGGTATAACTTTTCCATATTGCTGTTATAGTGACAAAGTGATATTTATTTATTTTTTTTTAACCTTACTGGGATTCTGGTGTATGGGGTATAAACGGTAGGATTTCAGAAGCAGGGTGCTGCTAGGAGGAGGAAGACAAAGAACTGTCCTGTACCAGACACAAGCAGTTCAAGCCAGCTCTGAAACACCCCATAGTGTGCCAAAACTTCAGTCAACCAGGGCAGCGTATGGCACCTCTCCTTAGACGCATTTAAGAAAGGAGATGTAGAAGGAGATACATGAGGAGATATGTGAAGAGGTGTGTTTGGAGAACAGAGAGGAGGAACAGAAGGGAGGTGTGGAAGAGGACATTGTTGGAGATACAGCTGGAGATGCCCTCCTGGAAAAAGATACTCCATGGCAGAGGAGGGACACTCCCAATAGGACTATGGCCTGTAGGTAATCAACGCTGGAGCTAGGAAACCCCCAAACAGGGACTGTGTCATATGGAGGGATCTGTGCAGAAACCAGTACACCCCTGAGGGGACTGAAGCCCACAGAGGATCCATGCTGCAGCAGATACACCCCCAAAGAGATTGTCGCCCGCAGAGGACCCAAACTGCAGGAGGCACACTTCTGAAGGGACTACAACACGTGGAGAACCCACGCTTGTGCATGAACACACCCAAAGGGACTGCGACCTATCGCAGAGATCACAGGAACCTGCAGAGGAGCAGGAAGAAGCAATGGAGGAAAACTAAACTGAAAATTCCCTGAGTCAAGGCTGTTTTGCCCGCAACATGATTAGACTGATTGTCAGTGATAGATTTCAAAAATTGTCCTAAATACTGTTTGTGATAAGTGAAGCTCAAAGTTATGATTCTGTGGGAAATTCAAAAGCTGTAAGAAGTTCTAAATTTAGAAGGTGTAACAGAATTTTCAAGTCTTTCAGAGAAGGATAATTCTGCTTTATTTGGGAAGCTGCATATCTACCCCTTCCAGGTAAAGATGACCAGTAGCTGTTTTGATTTCTGCAGCAATTTGACTGTGCTGCCACAAACAAGAATTAAATTGGAAGTAATAATTAAAAATTACACATGCCTATTGTTGCAGGTACTGCTGGCATGATCTTGATATTGTTTTTCTGATCAACATAATAATATTTCATCCTTACTCGAGATTTCGTTTTAAAAATGGTGCTTTTTTCTATTAACCAAATAAATAGATAATCTTGTTTTATACGTCTCATATTCAGAGCTTTACTTCTTGTGAGTTTATTCCTATAAAGTTTCCTTAAGGAAAATGTTTGGGGCTGACATATTTGGATTTTTTCTCTGTTATCAGGAGTTTTTGTTTTATCTATAAGTTTTTCACGTAGTGGTTTTCTTTCCGTACCTTTCTTCTGTCTCTCCTTCCATCTGCTACTGGTGATAGTGTTTTGTTCTACTTTCATTAAATATTACCCTGTTTTTCCTTTAATTACGGGAGGTGTTTCTCTTTTGTCAAAGATAAATTTGCTAGTTCTGTTTGTGTTGGTGTTGAGAGAAACACTACTACTTCATGTCTTCTGGTTAATTTATCTCTTAGTTTTAATGCTAGTCTGGTTAAGACATGATTAACAATATTCCACAGGCCTCTTTTTTTTTTTCTATCCAGAGCCTATTTTGACACTCAGATTAATGCTTTCCTTTTTGCTGTATGTTAACTCTGAGCTTAAGTTTGATATTTTTCTAAACTCTACCAGTGGTTTTGGTTCTTCAAAAATTATTTTCAGTAATTTCAACTGGAAGATTTTCACAGAAATGTAGACAGATGGGACAGTTAATTATGAAAGTGTTCTTGAAACTTCTAAAATTAATTTCACAAGAGTTTAAGAATGATTTTTGAAGCATTTTAGAGTGAAGCTTTTCATTAGAATTTTTAATTGTACAGTATCATTGCATAAGTGCTGGTGAAAGTGTCTCAGGTTTCAGTGCTAATTTATTGGGCCAAAATCTTAGACCTTTTTTGTAAGATAAAAGAAGACGGAGCCAGTCTAATATTTTGATAATGAAACAGAATCATGTACTGTTCAAACCATATTTGTTCCAGACATCTTTGTGAATGTACACAGATACCAAATGTAAACATCAGGGGATGGAGATTCTTCGGATTGAAACGTGTAATCGGTTTATGTAAGTGACAGAGACTGGAAGAGTTCAACCGTGACCGAGATGGGAAGCTGTTGATTACCTACCTGGATGAGGGGATTGAATGTACCCTCAGTAAATTTGCGGACGACACCAAGCTGGGAGGCTGTGTCAATCTGCTCGAGGGTAGGGAGGCCCTTCAGAGGGATTTGAACAGACTGGATCGTTGGGCTGAGGCCAATGGCATGAGCTTTAATAAGGCGAAGTGCAGAGTCCTTCACTTGGGGTATAAAAACCCCAAGCATCGCTATAGGCTCGGGGAAGAGTGGCTGGAGAGCTGCCTGGCGGAGAAGGACCTGGGGGTCTTGGTTGACTACCGGCTTGATATGAGCCAGCAGTGTGCCCAGGTGGCCAAAAAGGCCAATGGGATACTGGCGTGTATCAAGACTAGTGTGACCAGCAGGAACAGGGAAGTGATCCTGCCCCTGTACTCGGCACTGGTGAGGCCGCACCTGGAATATTGTGTCCAGTTTTGGGCCCCTCACTTTAAGAGAGATATTGAGCTCCTGGAGCGAGTCCAAAGAAGGGCGACCAAACTGGTCAAGGGGCTGGAAAATAAAACTTATGAGGAGCGGCTGAGGGAGTTGGGGCTGTTTAGCCTGGAAAAGAGGAGGCTGAGGGGAGACCTGATTACAGCCTATAAATACTTGAGAAAAGATGGTGGGGAGGTAGGGGAAGGGCTCTTTACATTAGTGATGGGTGATAGAACAAGAGGAAATGGGCATAAGCTTAGTCAGGGGAGATTCAGGTTGGAAGTTAGGAAGTATTTCTTCTCTGAAAGGGTTGTCAGCCACTGGAATAGGCTGCCCAGGGAGGTGGTTGAGTCCCCATCCCTGGATGTGTTTAAGAATAGGGTGGATGAGCTACTTGAGGATATGGTTTAATGGGGATTAGGGATGGTTGGACTCGATGATCTCTAAGGTCTTTTCCAACCTAGAAATCTATGAATCTATGAAACCTCCTCAAGAGATAGTGCCTAATCTAACATGGAACTTCTGCATATCTGAGAAAGCAAGAGGAAGGGTTATTTTCAAGGAGTGGCAAGACTCTCTCCTGAAAAAATTAAAGTAATTAAGTAGTGAGGCCAGGGGAGAAGTAGCAAATACATTTCAAGGGAGGAAACGTAATGCTGTCTGGACCCCCAGGGGAGTGCAAAGAGGATGTTACGTGTGAAAGTGAGTGCATGCTGTCTCTTAGGGTAGGACATGCAGAAAGTGTCATAGTGTGTGTCGAAGTCACCTGAATAAAAGGGAGGAGAAAGCTTTTAAATTTGATCTTGATGTAGATAGGCTAAATCCTCTGTTTCCTTCAGTTCCTCACTTTTGTTTTACAGCTATTTGTAGCTGTGTTGACTCCTTTGCCTATGATAAATTAATACTTGAGTTTAACCTCAGCCTACTTTGAATAAAGAGGGATTTGAACAGAACTGACTGAAAGCAAGACAACTTTTCTAATAGAAATGCACAGAAAATTTATGGTATGGCAAGAGCCGGGCTCATCCACTCTCGTCTTCAAAGCGGGTGAAAAAGGTACTGCCTTCATAGAAGGTGTATGCATCAGGATGCCCAGAGTCAGGAGAGGAAGAAATGCCTTCCAGTTGCAAATAATAACAAGAACTGACTGCGCTTTCACTTCCCCACAACTTTGTCCACAGAAAAAGGTCTGTTTAAACAGATTCTGTGTGAAAAAGGATGAATATTCTTGAGAGCAAACTTCCAGAATATATATATGAGTATGTAAGATGGTTATGGGGCACCTGACACATCCTTACCGAACTGAAAATGTCTTCTGATGAAACTTGGCAAGTCCTCAACCAGGGCTCTATCTCTATTCTAAGAGATAGAGCTTATCAGCTTCATTTCCCCCCACCCGCTATGTTTAGAAAATTACATTTTTCTTTTGACCCAAATTACTGTGTCTAACCAGCATAAATGCTGTGGATCTTATTAGCTTGGGTCAGAGCTGCCTTTGAGCATCTGCATCCTGTAATGCATTACTTTATGTGGATGTGCCTTCAGAGGCTTTAGAGAAGTTTGACATAAATTCTACAAATACAGCTGTTTTTTCAACAAGTCACAAAACACAATCACCAAATTTAAAATAAATTGTCATAACTATGATCCATTTTTTCACAAACAAAGATATTGACAGCAATCTTTCTGTTTTGGTTTTGGGCTTAAATCTCAGGCTCATCTGTTCATCTTTCTGAATCAGCACACTAAGCTCTAAAAGCATTTTTTTATGTCAAGATTAAGCTTACTTTAGAGAATCTTTTAAAACTTTTCTGCAAGATTTGTATTAATATGTACCTTTTTTTGTCTTCTACTGTCCTTGTTAGAGACTTGTTGCCAGATGTTGTCTGGCATGGAATTTCTTGTTTCAGCTTCAAGTAGCATGACACTAGGCAAACCGCAAGCAAACAAGAAAGCAGCTGTTTCAAAATCATGCAGATATGGATGTATTGCTTACAAACATGCTGAAGGTACCATAGTTCAAGCTCGAAATAGTTTTCTCAAAGGCCTGAGATAATACTCAAGTTCAAGACTTGGTCATTTTGTTCTGTGTGCGAATGATACTGTATAAGCAGACTGGCAGATTTTTTATCTTGATGAGATTTGAGAAACCAATTGTTATTCTATGCAGTTGGTGTCATTTTTCAATGTTCTTTCAATGTCTCCAGTTTTGGGCCCCTCACTTCAAGAAGGACATTGAGGTGCTGGAACGGGTTCAGAGAAGGGTAACAGAACTAGTGAAGGGTTTAGAGAACTTGTCCAATGAGGAGTGGCTGAGGGAGCTGGGACTGTTTAGTCTGGAGAAGAGGAGGCTCAGGGGGGACCTTATCGCTCTCTACAATTACCTGAAAGGAGTTGTAGGGAGATGGGGGTCGGTCTCTTCTCCCACATTATGAATGACAGGACGAGAGGGAATGGCCTCAAGTTGTGCCAGGGGAAATTTAGGTTAGCTATCAGGAAAAATTTCTTTTCAAGAGAGGGTTGTGAAGTATTGGAATGGAGGTGGTAGAGTCCCCGTCCCTGGAGGTGTTTAAAAACCGTATGGATTTGGTGTTGAGGAATGTAGTTTAGGGACCCTGACAGTGCAGGGTGAATGGTTGGACTAGATGATTTTGAGGGTCTCTTCCAACCAGATGATTCTATGATTCTTCAGTGCCTTGACCTTCCTGTTCAGGTGTGTTAAGAAAGACTATGGACAGAGAAACTGTGTCAATATAGTTATGTTTTGGACTGGAGGGCAGTGTTGGTGAGAAGGACAACAGTCTCATTCTGTCTGATATTGAGAGCATAAGTCCCTTCTTAAATTTATAAGAACTTGGAGTATATTTTCTGAAAATAAAAAGCATTATTTCATTATGATTTTCTGACAAAGCCAAGCACTGGATCCAACTCCTGTTATATTATGTGATCATGAGCCAAAGGCTTTCAGCCTTCTCTTGGTATAGTTTGAATTAAATCTCCTTCCTTCTTTCTCTTAGGAAGGAGGTTGTATTAAATTAGATTGTTTTTTCAAGTTCTGAAGGTCTGAATGTGGAGGGATAGGAAGAATAGAAAGTGGTTGTTACTGCTTATTACATTTTTTCTTTTCATCATGATTCAATTAAGCTTAAAATTATGCTCTCTAATTACTGCTCTGTTTGACACTGAAGGGGCTGGGGGTTGTTTTACAATTTAGCAACCATAATATGACTCTAGACATCCTCTTGTTTTGTTTTTTTTTTTTAAAAAAAAAAAGAAAGAAAAAAGCATAATACTGATGTTTTAGATTTTTTTTTTTTTTTTACAGTATATACTCATACCACTTGCCATGGTGATTTGCTGTGTGGTGAGGAGCTGAATACTGAAAGCAGAGATAAAATTGGGAGCATCACGCATGTGTGATTATGACAGCTGACAGGAGAGCTCAGGCACTGCGGAGAGGGCAGGAATGTCCACAGCACTGCTGCCGGTAAAGATTAGTGGGTAATATCCTAATTTCCTCCAAATGAAGGCTAAAACTAAAAGGTTATGTAAGGGTGCCCGAGCTCAGTATAGTCACAGATCTCTTGTCACTGTGTTTTACCAACTCCTGTTCCCTATCAGTCAAGGTACGAAGGACGTCTCTTTCTGATGGCAGTGTAGGTACGGTGTTTTCAAGTATTGGGATAATAGCATTTAGATAAGCTATACTCTTAATGTGATTTTATGCTTCCTTCTCTTCAAGCAGTAATACAGGAAGAGAGTTTTGGTACATTGTACCTTCATTCTGTGGATGGTGACAGGTTTGAGGAGCGTCGAGCAGGCTGAAGCAAAAGTCTTCTGCTGACCTTGTTACTGTGGCTGACTAAAGCTGTTGGGAGGACCTGGAGAAATAACTTATGACACATTTGGCTTTGGCAGTGTTTACTTCTAAACAGCTTCCCATTTCCATGCAATTTCCAAGCTGAACCTACTTGATATTGACAGGTAATATTTTAATGGATAGATTGATTGGACTGGCAGAATGAATTAGCCATCCGCTTGACAACCATATAGCATTATGTTGTGTATCTGTTTACTCAGCACTTGGGTGAAATGCAAGAGTCTATTGAAAATCAGATTTCCATGCTGCTTTGTCAAAGCAAATTTAATCACAGCTAGAACATGTGGCATCCATCATTTCCACTTCAGAAAGCATCAACAGGCACAGATCAGCAACAACAAGCAGTGCTGCCACTGCTGTCTTTGACTCACATGGAAAATTAAATTTTACCATAGATTTTTGATAAATGATGCAGTCTCACCCATCAAATATGATTACTTAAGTGTTCTCTATTAAAGTAATCCCCAATAGCTTTGTATCTAGAAGCAAGGTCTTACTCCATTTGGCTTTGAGTCACTCCTGATGTGGGATAGGCTTTTGGATATTGCCTTTGTAGACTAGACACTGCTTTCCATTTGTTTTTCTTCAAAATCTCAAATCTGCCTGGCTGCCTATTTTTACCTGTGTTTTAGCGAGCACCTCAGCTACATACTGTAATTATTCTGTGTTTTTTCTCTGAAATTTCACATTAATGCATCTCTTTCTACCTCATGGAGATCAGGGTAGCAAATTATAAGAAATCTCGAGGTAATTTAAGGAGTAAAACAATACAGAGGACATGTAAAGCAACCAGTTGCTTTGTTCATGCCTCAAGTATGGTAGAGAGCATTTTAAGTGTTCAGATCTACATCAAATGTTGAAAAGCATTTTAAGTATTAGTTCTGCACATTTTACTTGAAAAAGTTTTCATCTCCTTTAATTTATCACAGACATGGAAACGAGTCTAGTTCAAAAGCTAAATAATACTTTTTTGGGGTGATCTTTTTTCCCCCCTTCCACTTCTGTTTAGAATGGCCAAGCATGTGTTTTGTAACACCCCTGTCTATTGCTATTATTCTTGTGAAATTTTAATCTGATGTGTTAATGCCTTCGTAACTGTGAGTCCAAAGCCTTTTTCCTCCAGACATGAAGATAACAGCACAATTTGTCTAATTCCTACTAAATGAGCTATGATTCTTTAAGATTGTCTCGTGTCTTGTACTGTCTCTTGTAATGTCCTCAAAAATTATGTCATTGAGAGGAGCTCATAGTCACTAACAGGTCTTCTGAAAATTGTTTCGCATTTGCTGTTTTGAATTGTAGTGCTTGTCAAAAATACCTTGCCTATAGACTATGTGAGTTCAAATAATATGTTTCTACGTTTCCTCAAGCATCAGTATTCAGCTGTTTATAAACATTTTTTTACTTACAATACAATTTCTAAATTGTTTTCCTTTACAGTGTTACTCTTAGTGTTATGAATATTTTGAATCAAATATCTGAATATGCTTTTTTGCCTCTTTCCCTGAGACAAGCTGTTTCCTTTGCATTTCCACCCATAACAAAGGTATATAGGTACGCAGTGATAACCTATTGATGCTGATTAAAATGTAAGATTTATTTCTATTGATCTAAAGCAATGCCTTAATTAAAACATACAGCCATATTTATTTCATGTAACTTAGAAGTCCAGGCTTGACATGTTAGTCTGAACTAGCTGGCTAATTCATCTGAGGGGATTCACTTATTTCTAGTCAAGGGGGAGAAATACATACTCCAAGGGATGATTCACCATTCTAAGGCAGGCGTCTAAAGGAGACCAGGTAGGTCACCTTCTGGAGGTGTTATTCTCTCTTGACTGTGCCTGGGATGAGCAGTGTTACCTGGGAATGGTAAGCGATAAGCAGAATTTGAGGACAAAACATGCCAAACAAGCGCTGCCTCTTTGATATACGCCACAATACAGATGTATTGCTGGGACTGCTGGCACAGTACAGATGTGTCGCACATCTGTGCTGCAGGGAAAGCTGTAAGAAGTTGTGGGCAATGCTCATTCTGTGATTTGTACTGATGCTACACAAATGCTGCGCAAGCGAAATGTGTATTTAAAGGCTTATGCACCATAACTTGTCCCTTCCTCTCCCAGGTGGTTGCCCCCTAGACGTACTCTGAATTTTCTGTTATCTGCAGTTGGACATCTGTATCAGGGACATTTGTGTAGGGTGACAGTTGAATGCATACAAGAACTAATCAATCCCTAAGGGTACAACAGTTTTGTCGTTGTCAAACTGTTTTATTTCTGTTTTTCTTAGAAAAATATGAAGCTGATAAAGTATAGCTTACCTTTCAACACCAAAAGGTGTTTCTTCCCAAAAGCTGAGAGGTGTTCAAGATTTATGACTTTTTCTGCTGTCTGATTTGTTGGTCTGCATGATTTATGATGAGCCTGTTCCTACACTAGCTATCAGATCGTCCTTTTCAAACCAGAGTCTCTTGTGTTAATAGTCAGTGCCATCCATAATTACTTGTCACTGGGCCTGACTATTATCTGAGTGAATTGATACGCATCCACTAGGCATCAGGGCTTGCTTGTTGATCCACTTTCTTTTGTGTAGGTCTTATAACTTAAAGGTACACTCAGGATGATAACAGTAACTCAAAATTTAGAGACTTGAATTTTAGACTCCTAAATTATCTATGATGAAGGTTAGCTGTGGTGTCTGATCATAAGCAACAGCTGAAGTGTGCACTAGGGTAGCCAAGCACAGTGTGACTTCCCATCCTCTTGCAATAGCTCCCATACACAACTGACCCAGTTTGTGTGCCTCCTGATCTTGCCTGACATGAAAATTCGCTGGTTTGTCTACCTACGTGTGCCTGAATTGAGTGTTGGGCCGTTGCTTTTGGAACAAACAGTGAGGAGAAACTGCTCAGTTTATGTATTATCTTACTTCATGCCAGAAGAGTAGTTCCACTGGATTTTCAGAACAATGCTGTTCTTGGATGCTGAAGCAACTTGTTAAGGCAAAGTCTATGGACCTCCATCTGAGCAATAGTGATTATGAACTGTCTGGAATGGTAACGGACCTGTTTGCTTGGGATTGCTGCCTTGCCCAGCATATTGCGTTTATTGAGACCATGCACATATGGTTGTTTTTTTTTGATATGAGAGAAAATATCTTTTCATTTGTGTTCTTCACTCATTTCCATTCCTGAGAACAGCCTAATTAAAAATGACTGGAATAAAAAGATGAGTTGAGGCAGAAAATTCATTTTGATTGCAACCATCCAGTCTAGCAAAGAATTTTTGAATGATGGCATAAAATAAAGACAATGTAGCTGAATTGTATTGATAAATAACTTTATTCTGGCTTATTTTAAAGCAAATAACATTTTATTAGATTTTTGCAAAATTTCCAGACATTGTTTGAAATTGTAGTGTCCCTACACTGTTAAATTCGTGAAACTTTAAAGTTTCATGACGGTTTTACTAATATAACTGAGTAAGAAAAATAGGAGTTGCTATTTTAGATTTGATAACTGCTTTATATGCAGTGCAGAAAACAGGCGGGCTAAGCTGGTTTTTGAACAAAGTGAAAATATTACGCTTTCCTATGCATCTTTTTATTCAGTAAAGAAACTTGTGGCCCGTTGAACAACGTGATGTTGGGACCTTGTTAGGATATTATTCCACTCTACTGAATCAAAGGCTTTTTCAGCTTTTTATGGAGCTTTCTGTAATCACACGGTCTCAATCGTTCTAACAGTAATGTAACAATTTCTTATGCCTCTTGCTCTTGTATGTATACATCCATCAAGTTTTGAATTACATGCAATGTTTTTACAGCAGTTTAACAAGGGAGGAGTAATGCATGAAGCAGCAGTAAACATTTACAAGCCAATGCTCGTCAATTATCACTTGGGTAAATACGTTTTAAAGACCAGGGCATCCGGATTTGCTCCAGTGACAATCTCATAATCGCAGCAAATACAATTTAGAGCACACAGTTCTGGAAGAAAAGATGCTAGGGAAACCTAGGGGGATGGAGATCTAGGATTGGAAATAGCTGTTTGATTGCTTGTAGAAGGCTGTGTTTTTAAGAAAACAAGGTGTTGCTTTCTCGGTCAATTTAAGCTTTTTTGGTTGTCTTTTTTACAACACGGGATGAAAGTGGAAAACTTGAATGAAACCACACATCTATTATAGGGAAGAGCACCAAGACTTTTAATGTAACTAGTGACCTAAGTGTAGCATGACCTGTGTTATCATCTGTCTCTAACGGAAAAGAAATCTCTCTTCAGTTTTTATTTTGGTAATTACAGACCCTTGCACTTCAGAAGTCTGGGCTTTGGTTGCTTCCTCTCGTGCAAGTGATCCCTGAGTGTACTGTCTTTGTTTCGGAGTCATCCTCACCCTTATTGGAGTCTCTTCAGGGAACTCCAGAGGAAAGGGAAAAAAATGTTCATCACCAAGGTACATGACATGTGCCATGAGTTGGCAGGTTAATTCAATCAAAATCAGCTTCCAACTCATCCTCTTCTCCTGCATAATTTAATGTGAAGGAAAGGTACTGCACTTCATTCCGTTTCCAAAATACTTGCGTGTGATGACTGCTATTGCAGCTAGTAGTTGTTCTACCTCTGCCTTTAAGTTAATCTCTATATTTCCCACAGAACTTCATGCCTACAGTTTCTCCTCAGTTACAGATTATCATTCAGACACTGTCTGGACCTGATTTTTTTTTTTCCTTTTGATAAACACAGGAAGTCACAGAGCGTTTCCTGGAAATCCTCCATACTATGTCCTTATGTATTAGGTCGCTTGAGTAAGCTCTATGAGGCAACGTCTCATCAGTAACTGTGAACCTACTCAGGCCTGGTGTGCTGTGAATTGCCTGAGATGATCCAAATCACAGAGAAGACCACATCTTGTTCCAGCAGCTGTCATTTCTTGTCTCTTACAGCCAGTATCTGCTCTTTTCAAGGGCAGCCAATTAGTCGGGCTTGAGCCCTCTTGCCTTACACAGCTGTGGAAAAGTACCATCATTTCTTGGGAAGCCATGGGATGGGACCGAATTCCACTGGAGAGTTTCACTGTATTCTGCACTGCTCTGCTTCAGGTCAGCAAGTCTCCTAGGAATTCCTGGAATAAAGCAATGTTAATTTCTAGCTCTCTTGTCCTTCAAGAACATGCATGTGTCCTTGTGCATGCTTATGCAGCACCATGCTCTAGCAAGGTCACAAAGTGGCAGAGTTAATTTTTGGGAAATCCTAAATGTGAACCTGTTCATGGGAAAACAAGATCTTGTTTTCTGGTTTCCTCATTTACACTCTGTATAAAGCCTTGAGTCAGACCTTTGAGGTAGATGTGCATAGGTCTTTCTCTTATAATAAGTTCCTTGAAGAAGACAACAAGCCTTTGAATTCAAGCCAGATTTTATCTGAGTCAAAGCTAGAATAAATAACTTCTTGAATCCAGAAAATCCAGATTAGCTGGATAAGATGGAATGAAAAGCAAGTATATAGCATTTTTGTTGACTTAAAAAATACGCTACCTGTTATGTTCAAAAGGTTTTTGCTTCAAGGCAGTTTAACAGCTCTGAATAGCAGCAACCGCTGCACTGACTACTGATACTGAGGAATTCACGTTCCAGCTATCTCTCTGAGGTCTGGGTGTTTACTCCTGGCTCTGGGCAGTCTCTATGTGAGCTGCAGCATCCCCAGTCTGAGCTGTGACTCCCTTTTCTCTTGGCAGACACTGCAGTCTCTGGAAGGTAGGTCCTTCTCTCTATGCTCAGTAGTTCCCCAGAAGAAAGGTGATCTCCCCTCCTTCCCTCTGCCTTACTGTTTTCTTTAAAGGAACATCACACACCTGTGCAAAAATATAAGAAAACATATATATGCATTTGAGCTTTCCTGTTAAGGTCTAACATATGCTTTTACTGCACTCCAACGTATGCCAAAGTAAAGTATATACTGAAGGAAGGCCGTGTCAACATTATTTCATAGCCTCAGACAGATGAAATGCTTAAGCTCACCTACCTTGTCATGCTGTCTGTAAAAAGATTATGAACCTACCTCTAGGCACGAAGGATCTCATATCTCTGTGTTAGGACTAGGTTCTTTTTTCTAGTTCTGCCAGAACGGATGGTTTGTCTGCAAAGAAACTGACAGTTCAGGGTGAACTGCAGTAAAGGACCCACCAGGATCATGTGCTTTATTTAATAGAGGGGTTTTTTTTGCACTGCAGTCATAGTTACAGATACCTCCTTATGAGAACACAAAATGTCCTGACTACTACTTCCATCTTAAAAAGTCAGAGACGTACTTCATCTAATATGTAAATTTTTCAAGATCACAACATCAACCATTCGTTTCCCTTCAGGAATGGTTAAAATCCACTCTGTCTTGAAAAAACTATTGCATCTTACTAGAAACTGTATTTTTAGGGATCAAATTTTGTCCTAATATGTTGCAGGAGACATTACATAAACTGACAACAACTAGCTTGCAAAAACCTATCTTTGTCATATGCATGATATTTTCTAGGATATAGATGGCATGGAATTCCTTCTGTCTGAGCCTTCTGAGGCAATATGACATAGAGATGGTGTCTAAATTGCTGACAGATTTAAGTCTATAAACTTTCAGTTTAAGTAGAATATTCCTTGTTTTCCCTAAATATGTTTGTGATAGGTTGACTGGATGCCAGGTGCCCACCAGGCCGCTCTGTCACTCCCCTCCTCAGCAGGACAGGGGGGTAGAAAATAAGATGGAAGAAACCTCGTGGGTCAAGATAAAGGCAGTTTAGTAAAGCAAAAGCAAAGGCCATGTGTGGAGGCGAAGGAAAACAGAAGTTTTATTCTTTACTTTGCATCAGCAGGCAATGTCCAGCCACTTCCTGGGATGCGAGACTTCAATATGTGTAGCGGTTGCTCTGGAAGACAAACATCGTAAATAATGAATGCCCCCCCTTCCTTCTTCTTTCTTTTAGCTTTTATTGCTGAGCGGACATCATATGTTATGGAATATCCCTTTTGTCAGCTTGGGTGAGCTGTCCTGGCTGTGTCCCCTCCTAAGATCTCGCCTTACCCCAGCCTACTGGCGAGGAGGGACGGAGGGGAGAATGTTGGTGAGACAGCCTTGATGCTGTGCGGGCACTGCTCAGCAGTAGCCAAAACACTGCTCTGTTACCAGCATTTTTCTACTGACCAGTCCAAAGCACAGCACTATGAGGGCTGCTATGGGGAAAACTAACTCTATCTCAGCCAGACCCAATACAACATTATTCACTGTAGCTACAGGTTGGCTCAATACCCTCAGTATCACTGAAACCCTACTGCTTTACCCTGTAGCTCCCTTTATTCATTTTGTAGGCTGAATGAGTAGACACTGGACCACTTTTAACTCAAGTTTTCAGACAAATAACTTTCTTCCTCTAATTATACACCTTTCTCTAGCAGATATCTTCCTTCCTTTATTAAAGCTCCAGGCTACTCCTACAGTTGGTTGAGAAACTTCTTAGTGGTGGGGGTCTGCAGAAAGCCTACCTACTAGTTTAGTTGCAACTTCCAGAAACCATTGCTCCATTGCTGTGGGTGATGAGGACTTGAGTAAAGCTCTTATGATCTCTCTCCTTGCACTCTCCATCTTTTGGATGCTCCGGGATGCAAAAGTTAAGTGTGTACATCGTACACACACAAAAGAACAAGAGTCATGTTTGATGGTGTCGAAAAGCATGTACAAAAATGATACTTGTATAGAGCTGCAGATATTGGAGAAGTCAGCAGATGAACTGCATTGTTGAGGAAAAGTTAGCATGTTTGCCCGTGCACCCAAAATTGCTGCCATGCCGTACAGCGTTAGTGATGGATAGCTTAGTGAAGTGATGTGTTGGTTGTCGAAAAGGAAAAAGGGAGTGGAAAAAGGGAACTTAGATGAAAAACTACTTGTCACATCTTGCAAAAATGATTGATAGTTCAAAAGGAATCTCACCTTCAACAAATGAATATAGAAAAGCATAAATTTGAAATAAATAAAATGTGACTTCAATGTTGCTTTCTCTTTTCTGGATTTCTCTGTTGTTTTCTTGAGTCTCCCACTTCCCTCCCCATTGTGATTCCGTGTTTACTTTTCTTCCCTGTCAGCATATGGTTACTCTTTATCATTTTTATGTTCTTTGTGAATATCCCACATTGATATTTTTCTTCCCTCTCTATCAATTCTGCCTCTGGTTTGTTCTCCTCTAGTCAGTCAACTTTTGATAGCCAGAGGAGTCTTACTTCCCCTGCCTTTTTGCGGCCTACGTAGTCCGTCTCCTTGGAGACTCTCTCTTTCCTCCAACCATATCTGTATTTTCTCTGTTGTTCTTGGGCTAAGTGTTAGAGCAAACATCTCAAGGGCAGATACTCTAGTCTCTTTGGCTCCCACACCACTTCCCATTTCAGACCACTTAGGCTGAATGAAGACTAGGGATTTTCTCAGATGCTCTCTGAGTGCTCCAGCATATTGGGAAGCTCACCATGATGTTCCCTTTCCCTTTGCAATTCCAAGAGCACCGCATCATATGGACTTCTGTAGTACTTGTATCTCTAACTCTTGGACCTGCGTGAGATTTAAATCATCAGTGAGGATGATGGCATGACCTGGAGTATGACCTGCTAGTTGAGTCTAGCTCAATGAGGCCTGAAACTACAGCTATTAACTTGTCATTAACAATTACAGAACTGCAGAAGCTTTTGAGTGCGTAGTAGATTAAAAATAATAATGCAAACCAGAATCAGTAAAACTAATACAGTGTATAACTATGAGCTGAACAAAAGTTTTAATAAAAATATCAAATTTTGCCTGTACAAGTAGATTTTTAAAAATGAGACTATATTTCATAAATAAGCTAAAATAATTAGTCTCAGAACTGTGAAGTTTCCATCACACGGCACTGCAACAGAATTCTATAAAGCCTTCTTCCACTTAAATTAATTGTTTTATTTTTGTACTAGGTAATCATATTTTGGTATTCTACTAATACAGAATACTTTTTATTCTGAACTTTTTAGCAGTTGGGAGAAGTAACAAGGAATAATGTTTCTTATGCTATTATCTTAATTATAGCTTCTTATGCTAATTCTTAAATTTAATTTTAAATGCAGGGATAGGTCTTTGTTTTAACTGTGTAACACTTGGAGAAAGATGGAGTCTTATAATGGAGCTTTTCTAGATTATTAGACAACTCTTTTAAAATTTATTTTAGAAAATGGAAAAGACTTTATATAATCTCAATGTGTCAGTTATTTTTAATGAATCCGTATTGCTTGAATACTTATGGAATGTTCCTAAGATAAAATGTTTTTGGTAGAGAACAATATTTTAACCAATTACAGCAATAATTTTTCTGTAAGCTTTTATTTTATACTAGTGTATCTTCAAACCTGTCCATACCTAAAATCACATAATGTACCTTTTTTTTTGAAAGAGGTCCCTGTAGGGGTTTAAAGTAAAAAAAAAAGATTGTGAAAGTGTTTTGCTGTATGTATCCCCTCAAAAGACCAGTTCATTTGTAGATATCTATACTGTCGAAACTCTTTGGCTTGTCTGCCTGGTGTAGTAAGGATGTTGAGAAACTGGAAGGTGCTGTGGAGGGCTGCTGTGATGCTAGAGGTTAGAGTTCACATCCTGTGTGAGAGATGTTGAGGCAACTGGGCTTTTCTAGTTAGGAGCGCTCTAATAACAGCCTTGAAATGTATTTACAGATATGACAAGATCTTCCTAGTAGTGCTGGAGAACACAACAGGTGGCAACGCTCACAAATGTTGGATGGGGAAGTTTAGGTGTGACATTAGAAAAAAAACTTCAGTAGGTGGGTCTTGACTGTAACAGGTCACCCAGTGATGTGGTGGAGTCTCCATTCTTGAAGGTTTTTCAAGACTTGGCTAGATAAAGCTATAGATGACCTAAAGATGTAATGTTAGTAACAGTCTTGCTTTGAGCGGGAAGCTGGTTGAACCTAAGAGTTACACAGCTCCATGACACCATTTCTACATGTCGTGGTTTTTTTTGGACTGAGGGTCGAGACAAGAACCGAGAGGGAGCACCCACCAACCATGGTCCCGGGCAAAACATGACTCAGGCTTTCTTCATAAATCAAAACAATTTATTAACAGTTACTTAACAAAAGACAAAAGGGGACGAAACCGGTTACTTGAGAGGAGAAAAGAGAAAACAAGGCCCGATCTTAAAACAACACCTCCCCACCCCCTATTTTCCTTTCGTTCCTGGCTCTGCCTTCCCCCCAGCGGCGCAGGGAGACAGGGAATGGGGGAGTACAGGTCAGTTCATCCATGTTGTTCACTGCCACTCCTTTCTTAAAGGAGGAGGAGTCCTTACACCATTTTTCCCTTGCTTTGGTGGATCCCCTACTCACAAAGAAAAAGTCCCCAAACTTTTCCAAAGTAAGTCCTGCCCGCAGGATTGCAATCCTCCCCATGGATCGCACCAGTTCGGGCTTTACCAGTCTCGGCCTCTTAGGGAGCTGCTGCCACTCGCGTCGGCGTGGGTCGTCCCACGGTCTCCAGATGCCTCCACGACCTCGTCGTGCATTCCATGCCCCATTATCAACAGTACCTGGTCGCGCATCCCCTGCTCCACGACCTCTCCTGGGCTCAGGCATCTCCTTCCCGACGTAGGTTTCTCCACGGGCCACGAGTGGGTCGCTGCTCCGCCGAGTACACCCTGGCTGCAGGGGGGCCGCCTGCCATCTCACACCGATTTGCAAGGGAAGCCTCAGCTCCAGTACACCTCCTCCTGCTCCATCTTTGCTGACCCGGTCGTTGTGGTTGTCTTCTCTTAGATATTAATCCTCTCTGGGGAAGCTCGGCCCGGTGGGCACCCCGGGAGTGGGGCGCTTACCGAGTCCCCCATGCGGCTCCCCCGGCGCCATCTTGAGCACATGGCGCCGGCCCGGGCCCGAGCGGCCGCTCGGCCGGGAGCAAGGGCCGTGCCCTCCTGCTCTCTCCTCGCTCCTGAGCAAAGAGCCCTTTCCCGCCCCTTTGTCTCAACTTAAATAGGGCAATTCGCAGAGGCGCCAATTTGGCTCAGCCTCCCCCGGGGGGGATGGGACTCAGATCTGGTGGCACAGGGAGCAAATCCCCTCCCCTGCCACCAGAACACCCCCCCACACATCAAACTATCACACTACAGTTTTGTGATTTTCCTTTTTAGAAGATGACGTTACTGTGATGTTCTTGTTTCTGGCTCGCCCTCAGCTGTGGAGAAGAATCTTACTACTTGTTTGCAACCTGAATGATTGCACATTAGAAAGCACTAATGCAAAAAAATGAGAAAAAATGGCATTATGTGTTTTGATATTAATATTGTTCATTTCTAAAAGAATCTCAACTGATTTTTTTTTCTGTTGCTGGTAGGCAGGGTCTTAGTGTACAAACTCTATAGGAAATTGCACACTGCATGGAAAATTTGCAATCACAAAATTGTGATTTTAATTGAAAGGTAGTAGGAGAGAATGTTAGCTGTTGTCTCAGGCCCTGGACTTCCACTATTTATGTCTTTCTGTGTGTACTTAGAAGCAGGCAGATGATCAATGTATGTTTTAAGTGCAGGTGTTAGAAATTTACTTTAGTTCCTATCAGCCAGGGGACTAATGGTATATTAAAACATTAATATTTAAAATTTGCAAATCAAAACTTGTCTATCCAACAGCTCCTCTAACTATAGCCTACATAAAATGTCAGGAAAAAACCTTAAATGTACTCTCTTTTCTAATTAAACAGACTAGCTCAGTATCATAACAATTTAAATTCCTGGGGAAGGTCTTCTGAAAAGAAGAAATGTAGTGGTTGACTTGAAAGTGTTTCTGTGAAAGGGTTTGAAATTTGTCCCCTTTTAAACCTTGGCTGACAGAATTAGTTCTGAAAAAAATGATGTTTGATAAAGTTTATTTGGAAAGCAGATGCTTGCTGAGTCAGAGTTCATGGGATTAGAGTATTGTACACTGATTATATCAAGCAGCAGCTGTGGCTCTGATTCATGTGCCAGGTTTACATAAAAAAGGATATTTCTTCTGGGACCAATCAAAAATACTAATATTTGATCAAGGAATTACTAGCTGAATCTTTATTAATTGCATAGTGAGATGTTCGGTGACCTTTATTTAAGATGATTCTTTAGAGACTGAAAATTAGCTAATCTAAGTATGTTTCATTTAGAGTAGACTAACCTCAGAAATATCATTAGGAACTAAGCATCTGTTCATCAATCAAAAAACTCTTTATGGAAAGAGCTTTTAGTTGATACTTCTTACGAAGTCAAAAGAGACTTCTAGATGAAGTAAGTCCACTAAAATAGCAAATTTTGCAGAACATTATAACATGAAATGAAAATGAAGGATATATCTCAACTCAGTGCAAAGGTGAAGATAAAACTTCATTACGCAGGATGGAAGTAATTAAATTGATTTTTTTCAAGTTACTTTGGGTTTATAGAATATGTTATCCACTGGTTTATAACCTCTGCAATCCTGAGAATAGCGAATTCAATGAAGATGGAATTTCACTGTAGAATTTTACTTACTTTATTCTCTACGCTTGCTCAAGAAATTTCATATAAGTTACTTCAATCTCCACTTGGTATGTCTGGCTAAAATATGATAATTATTTTCAAAAAATGTCAAACCAGAAGAGGGTAGACAATGGCAATAGAAATGCATGAATGATGCTATGTGTTTAGCTCTGTCCTGAGCAAAGCCTGTTGACTTCAGTGAAGGCTTTAGCACAAGGTATAGGTGAGATTAAGTAGGCATTCCTTCAGTCTCAGGGTCTGTCTTCATTAACCTACAATTTCTCAAGTTTAGTCTATTTTGGGAACAATCTGCCAGCTCCATTAGCTGCCCAAGTATGAATTTGGAATATTTCCACAGCACTAATATATTTTTTACTGTCATAAGAAAATAAACACTACTTTTTTTATTTGCATGGGCTCTTTCTTTCATTTTTCATTAACTCTTTATCAGTTGGTGAATTTAATTTCTTCCCAAAAAGGTCCTTTATTAATTGCAAATATGACTCTCTTGTCATAAGATTTTAAGAAATCATTGCCATTTTTGTAGTAGACTGTTTAAAAGCTGGAGAGAGTGGAAGATTCTTACCTGTTAACTGTAAGCGTGTGAGTTACCTAAGCTAGCAATTTGGTCGTATTGGGCTGCCTAGAGAGTGAGCAGAAAGGAGATTCAGAAACAGATCAGAATGGTTTAGAAGTCATGGGGTCAGCTTTTAACATAGGCCTTTTGTTTAAGTTACATTTGCATTCAAAATTAGATGGAAATTAAAATTATTCCCTTCAGTTTACACACTAATTTTATTTTATTTTTAAGCACTTTTTCAAAATTATGTACTTTTGAACAAGCTAGTTCATGTGGGAAGTTTTGTCCATTCTTCTAAATGAAATGTTCCTGGCATAGCAAGCTGGAGGGGTATTTTCCTATTTGGTTCCACAAAAAAGAAATTGAAACGCAGGATTTTCTTCCACTGGTGGAATGCATTTATAGTGAAAGTGTTGCCACTGTCAGATAAATTGTGGAATGCAGTGGGATTTCTTTTTCTTAATTTCTTAATTTTTCTGCTTGAAATACACTGTGGATTTTGCTTGGCTTGGTCTTGTTTTGCTTGGATTTTTAAGTTGTAGGACAAAACCTGCACTTGTGTTCTATAGAAATTTGACTGCAAAGTAGACCATATGTAAACCAACAGTATTTAGAACAAAATAGCGAACGGTTTATTTCCTTTTTACTACATCTCTGCAATATAGTAGGCTAGCTAGTAAGGCTGTGAAGAATCTGATAATTAAGGGTCTTTTGGGCCTAGAAATCAAATCTCTTCAGCGACTATTTATTGAGATTGTATTTGTGTTTGCACTCTAGAGGATTTCACAACAGATGCATGGTTTACTAAACTGTTAAGCTTAAGTTATTGTGAGTCTACGTGTTTTTCTCCTGTTTTAGTCTTTGAAGCTACTAAAAGGATTCTATAAAAAGGAAGCACATACATTTAAACGAATAAATAGAATGTTCGTCTGTATAAAAATACATGTCCTGGTTTTAGCTGGGACAGGGTTAGCTCTTCTTTTTAGCAGCTAGAAGAGCTCCGTGTTTTGGTTTTACTCAGAGGCTCTCTCTGAGAAGAATGCTGATAGCAAGCTGATGTTTGTGGTTGGACGTGAAACTCCAAGGACTTTTCAGTGTGCCGGAGTGCAGAAGCACGGCGGGATAAGGGGGGAGCATAGCTGGGACAAGGGGGACACGATTCCCCTTGTGATTTGTGGTGGAACTTAAGATTGAGGCCAAACTGGCCAATTAGTGTTCCATATCATGCAGCGTCATGCCCAGTATAAAAGTGAGGGTCAGCCGGGAAGAAGGGCTTTTGCGCTTTGGCTCTTTCGCCGCTTTTGCTCTTTTGCGCTTGCTGCGCTTTTGCTCTATTGTTTTTCTTTCTTTTTTCTCTCTCTCCCAGTGCTCCCACTCTCGGAGTACTATCTCTCCCTCTCTGCCCCTCTCTATTTCGGGGCCTCGCGTTCGTCCGGCATTGTAGCTTCGGGATGAGACGGGCTTCGCGTACGTGGGGGTGGTGAGCATCTGCCCTGTGTATTAAATCATCTGTATTAAATTGTTCTTATCTCAACCCACGGGTATCCCATCTATCCTTTAATTCTCTCCCTCATCCCTGGGGCTGGGGGAGGGTGAGTGAGCGACTGTGGGGGGGGCGGTTGTGTTGCCGGAGCGGCCTAACCCACAACAATAAGCACTCAACATCCTGGCCATAAAAATTACTACATCAACCTTCTTGTTAGCAGGAAGTAAGGAAACAAAAATGTATCTGTTGCTTCTTGCTAGTTTTGGGTTTTGCCTTCAAAATAATCAATACCAAACTTTTGAAAGACACTGAGATTTTTTTAAATTAAAATAGTTTCAAAACTTTCTCTCGTCATGTTTTGGTTGATCCTGGCCTGTCTTTTCATCAAAGACCAGCAGACGTACCAGAGTACGCTTGCATTTCCCTTCAGCCTTATGATTGCCTGCCAAGGCTTGCAAACATACATTTTGCCACACTGTTTACAGGTTTCTTTTTGGTGCCTATAATGCTATAGAACTTAAATTAATGCACAACTTGACAGTTATTATGCTTTAAAATAAGTGGTACGGGTTTCTTTGCTGGTAAGACTGGGAGAAGAAATTAATAAGAGATCCTTTTTCACCTGCTGCTTTAGTGCTAAGCTGTTTGGAGATTTTTTTTTTTTCCCTTCAGTTTCCTGAGTTTTTCCTTATCCTACCTAATAATGGGCTTTTGAATGCTAATTAGTAACTGCAAAATATAGCTCATACTTTTAGCAAGAGATGAGATTTCTTGTTCTGATAATAAATGATAGAGCAGTTTTATTTTGCATTGTCTGTTGCACAGTTTGTACCTTAAGAATTCAGTAATTAAGTAAGGGAGGAACCGGGAGGAAATACCCTTGTGAGAAGAAGGTGCTATGAGGTTTCCTTATTTTTATCAGTGAAGACATGCAAGACTGCAGTTCTTTTTTCATACTTAATTTCAATCAGGGAGCTTAATCATATTTCAATATCAAATTAAATGATGATGCATTCATAATTTGGTGCATTTAAAATTTACTTCTGATGTAGAAGTTTTTTGTTAGCGTGTCAATAGGGGAATCTACTTTTGCAGTTTAGAAGGCAATGTTTTGAGTTTTTAATGTATTGTAAAAATAAGATACAAAGACTAACTCAGTGCTAATTCAAGCTTGCAAGTCTGCAATTACAGCATCTAGTCACTTTAGTTCAACAGCTTTTGGTAGCAGCATTTAGTTCTGTATGATCACTCAATTTGCTTGATGTTTCTGTCCTTGAAAGACAATGAGTCTGATTTCTGTTCTGATAAGAGGGTCACCCAGAAATCAGCCTTCTAAATTGCAAAGACTTTGGAGTTCAGTAGCACCTTCTTCTTGTGAGATTTGATTAAACTTCTAGACTTAACAGTTTGCAAAGTATGTGCCCTTCACTTACTTTTTAAATGCAATGAATAGTCCACTCTCTTAGCTCTATGCGAGTGTAAGTCTATGAGAAGCTCTCGCATACGTGACATCTTGAGCAATGTTGGGCAGAGCTCCTCTTGCAGCAGGATGTTCACGTTCATGAACTCCTCCTTGCTGAAGACCATTTACCACACAATGCCCAAATAAAAATTTAAGTGCTATGGTGGGACTTGGTGATGTCCACACCACTCCTAACCACAATAGCAGGAGAACACTGCTTCTGTGTTCAGCCATCTCCTGACTATACTAAGTCACTGCAAGGAGGCCTTTGAATGTTCCTGGCGGAATATGAAGCCACTTGAGTGCATGTTAATGGCATACTAAGCTTCAGGGTATGCTTGGGCTTGTAGAACCACATGCATTTCCAATGATGACTCTCAAAAGATAGGAGAATCCAACCAACTTTGTTAATGTCCCTTTATTTTCCCGCACTGTCAGAATTGAGAATGTTTCTACAAATAATTAGTCATCTCTATTTAGTGTGTATCTCATGGAACTCCAGTGACATACACTATAATGTATGATTGAGGAAATGGTTTGGGATGTTTAAAATGTAATGGCTTAGCACTTCATTTGAAGAATACTTTATTAACTGATGTTTTCCAGTATGACAATGAAAAGTTAGTAAATGCAGTTTTAAAGACTCTCTGAATTTATTTACCTCCTGTTGTCATTGAAGAGATTCAAAGCCTGGCAGGTAACTGTCTTTAAAATCTATAGTATAAACATCACAGGAGATTATTTTTCCAACTAAGCCAAAAGTCTGCAAAAATGACATGTTGGACAGAGAACAAATAGAATAATGTCTTCTCTTTGTGAGGCAATTCGATTCAGAATAGGAAACTACACTTCTTCAATGTTTTTCTTCTCTTTTCAGAAGCTGTAGGCAATCGAGTATTTATCCTAAATGCAAACGGCAATAGCTGTCAGCACTTTTAGAGAAGTTATCAGTACATGAGCATTTCATCTTAAGATTTCTTTTCCTTGTCTGAAACTTTGTATCTGTTTGGTTGAGTTACCCAGATCCAGCATAAATAAATATGGCTACAGGTATTATAGTACCAGTAGTTAAAAATAATGATGAAAAATTCCTGTGCAAAGCAAAATGATTATAGATACAGACCAGGCAGTAAAGAGTGAGATTTGCTCATCTGACAGCCAGAGCCATGTGCGATGTAGAATTTTTCTGGCCAATCTTTCCTCTGCAGGGTGACTTTCCAGGTTTTCTCCCTTGCAGTAATGCCTCTGAAAACTGATTGTAGCCCAAATACTGACTATTTCTAGTTTTTCTTACTTTCTTCAGTTCTAGCAGAATGAATCTCCCATCTTCCTTTGTAGGAGGAACAGGCTTCTCTGTGAGTCTTTATTATGGTAGGCATTTTCACGATGCGGAAAAGATAAGAGAATCTGACTTTGCTAATGCCTTTTTCTTTTCCTGTACTGTCAGAAACGAGAATGTTTCCATAAATGATTAATCATCTCTGTTTAATAAGGCAATGTCTTCATTTCCTGTAAAAACAGATGGGAAGAGACGTCTGCCTCTATTCTGCATTATTAGGTCTACAGAAACTTGAGACGGCTAAAGCAGATTTGGAAATGAATTGATTTGTGCAGTTTGTCATGAAGCAAGGTCCAGTGTGGAATTTCTTCTCCAGGGCTAGCAGTTGTAGCTCCAGGGGCCTCTCTGGTATCCATCCTTCTGGAGGAGGCTTGATCCAAACCAGAAAGGATTCCACAGAGCTTGCTAGGCAAAACGATACTCACAGTATTAATGGTCCTCAGTGAAGCAGGGCTCTGCAGGATTTCATGGTGTCTATTTTACACAACACAGATTGTTCCCATGGTGTTGCTGGGACTTGAAGATCATGGGATCGGTTCTTGTTCTGCATCTTGAAGGCAAACAGTTCACTCCACCTTATAGAGAAGGTTGAAGTTATATGGTTGTAGGATTGTTAGGCTTAGGAGATGACGAAGGTTGGATGTCAGGATTGCTGCGTATTTTGTCCACTCTATCTGCCCTTTATTTGTGTGATAGTACTGTACTGGGCTTCAAGTGGCTTGTTGGCAATCTCTGACAGACTTTGCAGTAGTCCAAGTGTAGTCTTTGCACACAAATTCCTTTAGAGACCATCTGTTTCTTGTAATTCCCTGGAGATTCTTTGCACTCCTTATTTTATCAGTACAGGCTTGTGATGTCGTAGACTAGGTAGCGTGTTGCATAGTATGGATCCTGCCTGTAAACGACTGACTTGCTGCGTGCTAAAAGTCAGAGGTGTAAGTATAGTACATAAATGCATCCAGAATATGTACAATAAGGATATCTTCTTTAAGTGATCGGCAGGTCAAAAGAAGTGATTCTGCCCCTCTATTCCGCTCTTGTGAGACCCCACCTGGAGTACTGCGTTCAGCGGTGAGGTCCCCAACACAAGAAGGACATGGAGCTGTTGGAGTGGGTTCAGAGAGGGCCACAAAGATGATCTGAGGGCTGGAGCATCTCTCCTCTGAAGACAGGCTGAGAGAGTTGGGGTTGTTCAGCCTGGAGAAGAGAAGGCTCTGGTGAGACCTTCTAGCAGCCTCCAGTACTTGAAGGAGGCCTACAAGAAAGATGGAAAGGGACTTTTGACAAAGGCATGTAGTGATAGGACAAGGGGGTAATGGCTTTAAACTGAAAGAGGGGAGATTTCGATTAGATATAAGGAAGAAATTCTTCCCTCTGAGGGTGGTGAGGCACTGGAACAGGTTGCCCAGAGGAGTTATGGATGCCTCATCCCTGGAAGTGTTCAAGGCCAGGCTGGATGGGGCTTTGAGGAACCTGGTGAGCACGTCGTGTGCTTTGTTTCTGGTGATCCCCCTGCCCAGGGAAGATGGTATAAAACCAGCTGTCTGTCTGCAGTGCTTCTGAGGAGTGAGGGAGCTGGAGGCAGATCCCTCCTCCACACGGAAGGTGTCCCTGCCCATGGCAGAGGGGTTGGAACTGGGTGATCTTTAAGATTCTATCATTCTATCCACTCTGTTTGCCATTTAATATGGTATTTTCCTTTTCTGTTTCCACTGCCCCAAAGTGCTAGTCTGCAAAGTTATTGGGTGCCCGTGAGCAGGGAACGGTGCATGTATTTCTTGTACATTCACAGTTTTTCATGTCTTAGAGTTATAGTCTAATGTCAAAGAAGTGCATTGGCAGAACTGTTCTTAAAATACAGCCACAAACTCAAAAATCACCAAGCTGTCACTCTCTTTTTCCAGTTTGTGTTGGGGGTGCTTGTGTTACGGAAGCAGTTAGATAATGTGAGCATGGTATGCTGTACGAAACACCCCTCTGGCTCTTTCTTCGAGGACTCTGGAATCATGAAAAGCTAATCTGCAAGAAAAATTGTGAGTATTAAAAACAAATGAGTAGTTACTGTGCTCCCTCTCTTTCTCACTTATGACCCTCGTCTAGCTTCCTAAACAGAAGAATGTAGCAATCTGTCACAGAAAGTATTTTTGACATCCTTAAAATGAGCTTCTCCCCCCCTCCCCTTTTTTTTCCTTACTTAAATTTAAGTCGTTACATAATTAAAATCTCTTTGACATCCTGTTTACACTCGTATAGTCATCCTGTCACAGGATTGGTATCCATCTGGCTCACAGCTGATGGAACTTTACACTAACCCAGTCTCCTTATATCAGATGCCACTGGGAAACTCAAGACCTTAAATGTCGCCATAGCTATACTTTTTCAGCCCCCACCAAGTGTAATGATCAGTAGGCTGCACAGGTTTTTTTGGGTTTGTTTTTGGTTTTGTTTTGTTTTTTTCTCTTGACAGGCATTTAATTTAAAACAACTTGCTCTTGTCCTCTTGTTTTACAGGTAGAAATGTATTGATTTTTACAGGTATTATAAACATCGTAAATACCCTAACAAATGAGCAGGGATCCAGTGATTATTTCAAGGCTGTTTCTGGGCATGTTGCCTTCAGCTGTTTTAGCTCATATGCATTCCCACTAGCTAAGAAATACAAACTCGACCTGTTCAGAAAGGATACTTGCTTTCCAGTGGTGCAGATACAGCCCACAAAGAGCTGCATCTGCCCTTTCAGGATGTGCTGGAGTAGGTACCCAGGCAGAGGTCAGCTGTACAGCATACATGCGGTGAGTCCAGTGAAACTGGTGTTTGTTGTGCATTTGCACTATAGGTGCAGTGAGGCTGACACAGTGAGGACCTGCTGTGCTTGTGCATATCAACGCAGTGTTTATCCAGAGGGGTCCCATTCATCCAGACCAGCTTGTGCATGTACGGCAGGTCTGAAACATCCCAGATATTTTAGAAATCCAGACACAGTTTTTGTTTTTCCACCCAGGAGCAAATCTCCAGGAGAAAGAATAGGACAGATCTGGGAGAAGAACACCCTGTTCTTGTAATATATCGATAGTACTGTTGTCACCAGGCTAATATGTTGAAAGCAGTTCCACTAAAAAGCTATTCAAATACAGTGAGGAGCTCAGCCATGGTGTAATTTAAAGGTGGGCTGAACATCACAGCAAACAGCGAGGGGCAAATTTTTCAGTGAGGCAATGCACTGTGTAAGTTTTGATGTTTTCAGAAGTTTGTCTCGGGTTGGAGTATGCCTTTTTTTAGCTATCATGCATTTATAAAGATTTATTTATGGAAATCTGAGAGTTTCATGAATAAATGAGATGGCATATTCCTTTCTTCGTTTCATGAATTACAGTATCAACATTTTAGAGCCTGTTCATGAATTAATAATTACTTTAATCAATAAAAATAATTACGATGCTAAGAACATTTTAACAATGAATGCTTTCATGCCGTTTCCACTCCTTTTTAATTAAAGCATGACAACTCATATTTACCATTTTCATCATGATAGCTCTAAATGGTGAAATTTGTCATCTTTGACTTGGGCTCTAATTGTAATTCTTTTAGATGGCTCAAATTTCTTCTCATTATTCAATTATGCTTGCTCCAATTTTAAACCGACAAATTTTTCCTCTAAAATATCTTTCAGGCTGTAAGAATATCTTTGACTTTGTAATACCCATTTTAAATATTGTGTGCTATCCAGAATGAATGCAAATTAAGTATATGAAATAGAAAAACAAATGTAAATTGCTGAGTATAAATAAATACAGCAGAAGACCAATTATTTCCAGTTTAGCTGCATCTATCTTATTTCAGTATAGCATGAAATATTAATATAAATTTGTTGCAAATACAGAAATTGCTAAAAGACCATAATAAGCTTGCAAAAGTAGCATACAAACTTAATTTTATGCCTGTGACATAGTTTCAATTAAATGATCTCTTATTATTTTTTCATACAGAATCACAGAATCTCTTCCTTGCTCTTTCAGTAGATTGCATGGCTTTCCCTTAAATATAAAACCTTACTATAATACTCTCATTCAGCTTGTTCTCTGCATCTTACTTTAATAATATATTTTAAACTTGGCTATGTGAGAATAAATTTCTTTTCCTCATCACATTAAGATCTGTGTGCCTCAGAAATGTGGGGTTTTTTGTCGATGGCTCAGAGAACCTCAATGTTTTGCCTAGTGTATAGCTAAGAGAGTGAGCTGCTGAGGAACTATGTGGAAAATTATTGTGCTTGAGTTGGCCATATTCAGGCATGTAGGACCTAGGTTTTTGAAGTCACAGAAACACAGAATGTTAGGGATTGGAAGGGACCTCAAAGATCATCTAGTTCTAACCCCCGTGCCATGGGCAAGGACATCCTCCACTACACCAGGTTGCCCAAAGCCTCATCCAACCTGGCCTTGAACACTTTCAGGGATGGGGCAGATGTCATGTAATGCTAAGACATTGTACTAGCACTCTTAAGACAGAGCTTTTACTTATTTCAAACACAACTGTAAGAGTACTTCAAGGAATCAGCCTAGACTGAGGGCTTGCTGACATAGATTCATGCTGTCTGAATTTAAACACTTAATTGTGATAGATGTGTCAGGAGCATAAGATCTCTTTGTACTCCCCAAACCCTCAATGGTTCCTTTTCACTCCTTGCTCTTATTATTTCTGTCATTAAATGTCTTCGTTACAAAGCTTCTGCAACTTCTTTCTTTCCTGTGTGTCATAGTTGCTTGTAGACTGCCCTGTGTAGTAAATGAAGTGTTTTTGGTCAAGTATCAGCATTGTCCAGTTGCTGTCCCTGTCA
Organism: Tauraco erythrolophus; assembly: GCF_009769465.1. Taxonomy (NCBI): domain Eukaryota; kingdom Metazoa; phylum Chordata; class Aves; order Musophagiformes; family Musophagidae; genus Tauraco; species Tauraco erythrolophus. Next base: position 77,400,399 of record NC_141465.1, on the reverse strand, counting down.
GATGGTTTTACCTATCCTAAGGATGCTTTCGGTTGACCTTTATAGTTTTCAACCACTGCATAGTGTCTGCCTAAAAAGCCAAGTACCTCCTCCTGTGCCCGTCACAAGCCGTCACTTACAGCCAGATTGCTGCTTCAGGATTTTGTTGAGCATCAGTCTGCAAACAGATCCCACCATTTGAATCCAACCTCCATGAACTACCATGATCGGACCATTACAGACTGAATTGGGTGTGTGCATGGGAGGGGAGTAAATTAAATTTGCAGATGGGAACCGATTTCTGCTGTTATATGTCTGGAGTGCTTGACTTAAAATCATTGGAAGGTTGTTTCAACAAAATTTTGTGCAGGCAGTTTCCAGCACTTTGGAAGATCCGTTGGGAAGAAAGCAGCAAATAAGCCAGTACATGCATAGATCATCAGAAGGACTGAAAAATTTGAGATCCACGGTGCAGAGGTTTGCTATTAAACCTAGTTCAGCAGTCGGCAGCTCCATCCTCTGAATGACTTGCCGTTTTCCAGTAGCTTCATACAAACTGGCTTCCTGTGGTGGAAATCTCAGGGTTCATTCCAGCTCTGGAACAAAGTGTGTTTCTGGGTGCACCTTTCCCTGCCTCCTTTTACCAAAGCACTTCTGACCTGTCTTGCTCTGTCTTCTTTCTGCCCAGTTCCCTTTTCAGACCCTTTCCTTGCCTCTTCCAACCTCTTCTCCTTGGAGGTTCTTCGGGTTCCATCTAGGCACTCCTGTCCTCTCCTGGGTGCTGTGTGGATTGCACAGTGGATTGCACTGTGGTAGATTACCAAAGTAGTAATAAAAAAAAGGAGCAAAAGTATAAAACTTGATGATGGTTACACTCTTTTTTTTATTTAGTGGGCAGTGCCTCATTGCAAAACGTGTATAAGTGCCACTTTACCTGTCAGTATAATTGAGATTAGTTGCTATATAAGACTCGTATTGGCTTTTTGCACACAGCAGATTTGATTTGTGGTATATTAATTGCACCTTGTGTGCAATTATCTTAGTGCATCTTAATGTCAAAAATTATTTTTAGAAATTGTTAATGTTATGTGGGTCTCAGAATAGAGGAAGTGTATTTTTAAAGCTATTTACAAGTCAACTTTTTGCAAGGAATATGGACAAGCTTTGGACTTGGTTGTCATGTATAAAGACAACTAAGAAACAATCACTGAGTTTTATATTCACTTTTTTTAGTGACAGAGCATATGTTTTTGTGAAATCCAAAGTAGCAGTCGCCTATACTCAGTTCTTATTTCAGTATGAATTGTAATTGCTTTAATGAAGCAGCTATTTCCAGTTCATCACGCTGAGAGGGGAGCTCAGATACCTGTTTCCCTGGTACGTGTGTTTGAGAAAATAAAAAATATGTGAAATGTTACACCCAAATCCCATGTCAAAGTACTTTTCTTGAACCCAGAAAATTAAGATGTATCCAAAAAGTATCTTGAGCAAATATTTGCATTTGGTGGATTTATCATTTGCTGTTGGCAGCTACTTCAAATTATTTCAAGATATCTGAGATCTGGGAATAATTTGCCATGAAATGATACAGCTTTTCCTTTAAAAAAAGGCATAAAAAATAATTGCTCTATAAGATGTAATGTTTATGAGGTCATATGAATGCTTGCATAATGTGCACATGGTGAGAACTGTGCATTTCACGTTAAATACAAGCATGGCTGTGCACTGGGAAGGAATATTTAAGAAATCAAGAGAACTATAAACGGCCATCTGCTTCATTCTCCATTTTTATTTGCTGGATTAACCCACTGCAATATTTTAATGGATAATGGATTGCTGTTCCATCTGCTCATTAAATTTTTCATACCACGAAACTACCTTATCATGGAAAAGGGTTCCTTTCTGTGTAGGGAGGGGACAGTTGTTGGGGAAGAGGAGAAACAAAGTATAATATGACAAATGGCATGAACTATAGCTTACCTGTTAACATTTGCTGTGATTCCGTTTTTTCCTGTGCTTGCTCCTGTCTTCAGCACAATGCTCCTTATGTTGCTGTGGGGTTACAAAGAAGGAATAAATAGTGGAGTCCTATCACTGTCCATCCCCCTGTTCTGGGCCGTCCTCTGAGCTGCGAGTAGGAGTGTGAGTGGTGAAAGCGCGCTGAGTGCTGGTTACTCTTGTCTGCTTACGTGGACCTCCTGTGTTGTTGCTGCCAAATTATTTGAATATAATCATGGAATCGTGGAATGGTTTGGGTTGGACCTTCAAAGATCATCTAGTCCAACCCCTTTGACATGGTCAGGGACATCTTCCAGTAGACCAGGGTGCTTGAGACGCTGTCCAACCTGACTTTGGATGCTTTGAATAGCTCCCAGGCTACTCTGACCCTTCTGTTTGCTGAGATTAACAGAGTTAACAGACTGAGTAGCATGAAGCTTGTGCAAAATATTTTTCGATTCTTTCTGTTTCACCTCTTTTGTACCTAACAGAGGCAATGGAGAAGGAGCTAGTGCGTGGTTGGCTTGTGCTCTGAGACTGGACCTCAATTTTGTGCTTTGCTGCAACTGCAGAACATATTTGAGTCTCTTAGTTCTGTGTATATGCATTCTCTGCCTGTTCGAATAAGCAGTGTAACTTTCTTTTGTGAGGTGTTCCAGGGAGCATTGTTTTAAGGAATAAGCATTTCTAGGTACTGGGGATAGCCCTTTCCATGAAGGTTAAGTCCTGCGTAAGGGTGCAGGTTTTTTAAAAAAAGAGAAAATTATATTGAGTGTCATGGTGTTATTTTGAAGATGGCTGAAGAACAATTTACCACAATGTTATTCTAAGATAATAAACTGCATAGTAGAATTTACCTAAATAGGCCTAACAGAGGATTTTAATCGTTCCAGTGTGATTATGATACCAGTGCAGAGGCACAAAGCAAATTAGAGCCCAAACCTCAGAATCTGATGTTTGCAACAGAAATGTGTTGCAGAAAGATGTTTAAATACATTGTTTGAAAGAGAAAGACATCTGGTTCGGATGACCCACCAACCCTAGAGTATATGCAGATGATCAGCCCAGAGCTTATGTTTTCATAAAAATTCCTGTTATCTCGCAGTCTCATTCCTGAGCGGAAACAGCCCATTAAGATCTCATTGCTAGGCTGAAAGCATGGTTCAGATTACTGTTTTCCCCATGTGCATCACATTTGTTTACACTGAATTTCGCATGCAATTTTATTGACTAATCACTCGGTTTCATGAGGTTTTTCTGCAGTTCTCTTCCCTGACAGTATAAATTGCAGGCTGCACAGTGCTCCTGCCTAGAGCCAGGCTGTTTGGTATCTGTGCTCAATTTGAGGTATCTTAACCTTCTGACTTCTGCACATATTTCTCAAGTAGGATCTTATCCTTTGGTACCTCCTTCTGAGTTTAGTTAGTTTTGCGGGTATTTGAGCTTTCCCCCTTTCCCTCTCCTTGTTTTGGAGAAAAGGATATTTAAAAATTCAGGGGCTGAAATGCTTCTTCTCAAATTTCCTGCTCTCTGTGAGAACATTTCACTTTTGTAATGGGCAGGTTTAGCATTTGTTTTGTTTAGGAAAATGACTTGCCTGAAAAGGTATTTTGTCCAATTTAAGCAAGCGAGGCTTGTCATGCTCATGCCTTGCTTTTCGCCCTGCCAGACTTTTATCATCCCTGCCCAGGTAATACTGCTGAGCCTCTGTTACAAAGAGCAAAAAGTCAAAGATGAGTCCTTCCTTGACTCTGAAGACTTCAGTAGGAACATTTTCTAGCCGGTGTCTATGGGGAAATCACCTGCCACCTTACACAAATCAGAGAAGGTAGGTCGTCTGATTGCGTCTTCAGTTCTGCAGCCAAGAAACTGCAGACCTTGGAGGGGGAAACATGCAGCTTTGTGGCAGTACGTCATCAATATCCAAAGGGCTGGGTACCTGTGATGAGATTTTTCAGTACAAACGTCCTTGAAAATTGTAGAAGCTGGCGTACGCCCCTGTCACGTCAGAAAGGCATAGTCAAAGTGAGCTCATACCTCACTGCTTATACCCTGCTGCTTCTACAGTCAAAGTTAAAGCAGCACCACTCCAATAAATCGTATTGAGTAGCGTAGAGGTAATGGGAACGTGGTCTGACTTGCCCAACTGCAAGACAGTTTCATAGAGCTGCACCGTTCAGTAGAAGGTTTTGGCAGATTGCTATGATTTGTTTCGCAGGTGCTGACTTCAGTTCCAAGGATTACATCCCTCTGAGCTGTTTCTGTAGGTGTCCTCACTTAAAGTCAAGTTGTTTTTTTTTTTAATCCTCTCAGACCCCTATGAACTTAATGACTACAAAACCATTGAAGAGTAATAACAAAATGGACAAAACGTTGATCCAATTTGAAGATATTTGCAAGGCTGCACATATTAAGTAATATGTCTCTGTGCTGGGATGACTTGTTTTTCCAGTCAAAGAAAATCTCAGAAATACATAATACTGGATTCCACTAGCCAAAACAACTGATGGAAATGATGTTATGAACTTTCAAAAAAGAGCATTGTGTCTTGATCGCCCTCTGGTACAGCTGCTGCAGACAATGCCGCTTTAAAATACTTCTAACTGAAAATAAGTGAATTAGCTTTGATCTACCTGGTAATAAAAATTATTCATCAACTTAGAATAATTAGGAAGCACTTCTAGCACAGTGTAGCTTTCCCCATTGCAGTGAGTTCATGGACTTTATTGGCAATGGTCATAAGAACATAAGAAGCACTTTAGGTATTAATTAGGGAAAGTCAGTTAAAAGCTAGAATTTCTAGTTTTCAGGCATATACTGGCATATACTCTCTGAAAGGCTAGAGATAACACAGCAAGTATATTTTGTTTACCTTTCACAGATATTAAAAAAAAACCCAACACTTTCCGGTAGAGATTCTCTTATTTAAAGTTCTTAACATTTTACAGGAATGGTGGGCGAAGCCTTCTGAATATGCAAGATTTCTGATGATAGTGTGTCTTCTGTGGTTACCTGTACTCCAGAAACAAAAGGAAATACGCTGTATCCCATCCTCAGGGTGTAGGAGATGTCTGCCTGTACCAGTTATTATGAAGATTTCTAACATCAGACTGTAAAATCAAGCTTAAACTTTCACAGGTCTCATATTGGGTGGTGGTGGCTGGTTTGGGGAAGTCTCCCTTCTTTTCTCTCTATGTGCACTGCTGGTCAGGAGTTACATGAACAAATTAAGAGCCTCTAGGGTTTAAATTATGAGGCCAGGAATATGTTGAGCACATTTGAAAGCTTAAATCACATGAATAATTGAAAGTACTGTACAAATTTTTAAATCTTATGAATTAGTAAATAAACCATAATAAAGTCTTTAGATGTGAAATAAATGAAAATGAAATACAAAGTATAGTTTGCTTTAATAATTATAATTCTTCATCATGTGCTTCAACATTATCCTATTAAATCATAGCTCTGAATTGCTGAGACTGACATTTTTTTCAGTGCCTAAATTATGGTAGATTGCACAGTAATGAAATGCCCGTTTCTGAGATTCTAATGAAATGGAAAAATTAGGAAAATGCATAATATGCATCATAAAATGTTTGCTCTGCGGTGTTTGAGACACCATTTAAAATTCGCTTTTTAGTGCACTACCTCATCTTTCCTTAGCCTTTTATTTTAATGCAAGAAGAATCTTTTTGTGGTAGGTGGAAGTACTGTGAATTCAGACTTTGAGTGCTGTGTACTTTTAGTACTGTGATTTTTGGACTTTTGTTTACATACCAGTGGGAGAACGTTGGCAGAGGTCTTTTGGTTGTCTTTTAGAACTTGTGGAAAATAATATGTTTTCAACTGCCCTGAAAGTCAGAACCAAATAACAAAGACAGCTTTTTTTTTTTTTTCCCCACCTAATGGCTTATTAGACTCCAGCCATTTCAGAGCGGGAAGCAGGACAGCAACTCAGGGCCGTTTGAGAGTCTGTGAAACCCCAGAGGATTTTGAAAGTGTACAACTCGGGGCTGATACATGTGATAAAAGTGTTCCTCCTAATGGTGTTGATGCCCTTCTCGTGCTGGCGCTGGACCATCTCTCCACCTTTTGTCCCATTTCTACGGCATCTAGTTTTGATGATAAGGTCATCTTAGCAGTCACCCTTCATCTTTCCAGGAGTGAGACATTGCTGAAGTGTACATCATGTTCCTAAAGGCAGACGATTTTACCAGGTATGGATTCACCTCATCTGGGGACAGTTCACTCTAGGGACTGCTCTCAGACAATGTTGTGGACAAAAAGGCACAAGGTTCATCTTCCTCTCATCCATGCAGTTCGCTGACACCATCTGAGCAGACTTGGCACTTGCAAGTAGAGCTGTGTGCCTGCCCATTGCCTCTCACGGCATGCAAGTGCCTACTCAGTTTCTTGCTATAAAGCTTTGTTGTTGTTTATTGCAACACAGCCATTTCAAGCTCTTTGAAAACACACAAAAATAACGTTGCTCAGTCCAGTCTGGGCTAGATGAGACTAGCCTGAAAGAAGATGAAGCTACTAGTGGGGCTGAGGCTCAGACCCTGGCCCTCCTTTTGCAGGGTAGGTGAGACTTCAATCATCCATGAGGTTAGGTGGGATTCTAGGTAACGTACTCTGAGATTTGTGTGTCATCCTTCCATGTAGATTGTGCAACGTGCCTACTTTCTTTGTCCTTGGACTTGACTTCTCTTGTGAGAGATACAGGCTTCATATATGGCATATCTTTAACATCTATCCTAGGTTGCATAGCTATTGTATGTCTCATCACTCTCTTAGCTGTTTTTGAAATGGGGCTTAATTCTTTCATGAGAGGAGTCACAGGAGAGGTAGCTTTAATTTGAGGGAACTGAATTTGAGAACCCAAGAGGTTCCATCCAAACGTATGTTTCCATTTCTGTTGTTTTTCTGCCTTTTATTAGTAAGTTTTCTGAAGCAAGGTAACAGTGGACACAATGCATAAACAAGGAAAACACTTGTAGTTTTTAGTTACCCTGATGCTAGAAGCCAAGCATTTGCTGAAGTGGTGTAGTGTGTCCTGTTGTCCACCCGTCTGTCTACCCCATAGGCAGTAGAGTCGAATTTTAACTCTGGCTGCCACTGAAATCTGTTTCATGATTCTTTATTGCTTTTCTTTGGTTAGCCAGATTGATCTAGATTTCATGAGGTGTTTACTTTGGTGTCTGTTATGCTATTTATTTCCTACTCAGGTATGCAGAGAAAAGCTATGTGTCAATGTGAAGCATTACACCTCCATCAGCATTGTATTTGTCACTTTCTGCAGGTCTAAGGAGTTATGTATTTCATTGAAAGGAAAAAAAAACAAAAAGATATCAGGTTAATTTTGGGGTGTTGTCATAATCCATAACATCGTTGGATTGTGTTTTTGTGGTTTTAGCAGTCTAGCTTGCAGTTTACATTGTGGGCATGTGTTACATTTAATTTAAAACAGAGTTCCTTTAATCAGACTTAAACGTATTGCCTTTGAATTGGATCTTGTTTTATGGAAAGAAAATGCAAATACAAGCATAATTTATCATTTTAGTAATTTATCTGCTTAAAGAGATGTTCTCCTGTCTTTTACCATTCTCACTGTTATTTTTGGATCCCTCTGACACTTGTATGTTGTTTTTCAAAGAGTATACTTTACTAGAACTGAACAAAATGATTCAATGCATGTTTGCAATCTACAACATAAAGTAAAGATTTAATATTTTAATTAATTTTCAAATTAATTTCATCTTCTTAGCTGAGCCTCTATGTGAATCAGAGATTGACAGTGAACTCTCCACTATAAATTTCACTTTTTCACATCTGAGTGGTTTAATGAAGAATTCAGAAGTATGAGTGATTCAAGTCATTTTCCAAACATTATACATAGTATACAATAATATGTGGAATATTGTACATTGATCTGAGTGAAGTATTTCTAATGACATCAGGCCTTTTAAAATCTTGATTGACTAACTGAAATTTTTTCTCAAATTTGCTGTCCTTATTAATCTTTTTTTGAGAGATTACAGAATTTCTAGATTTTCAAACGAGTTGTTTAATGGATTGGTTGGGGATGTTTTTCCATTGAAAGGTCATCAAAGTGCTAGCATGTTGCATTTAATGTTCTGAGCAGACTCTGCAAATTCTAGTACAAATTCAACTGCAGTGTAAACAAAACACTGGATTGCTGAAAAATGGAAAAACTGTTTCTGCAGCTGTACCGCTCATTTTCTGTAAGACGACTGTGGAAGGGGCTTTGGTCTGAAAATGTCCGTAAAATCTCTTTTGGAAATACTCTATGCTTAGATATGCCTTGTCTTGAAGTGAAATCTTGATGTGGATGTGGACAGTTTATGATCAAGCCCAGTGAATTTTATTTCATTAAAATTCAAAATAGGTGCTATGGTTTCTTTTCATTTCAATGAAACGTATATAAATGGTTTTTGCTGTGAGGCTCCTGAGTCTGCATTTAATGTCCAGAAGACTTCTAGGATGGTACACAGTTATGTATTTTCTCAAGCCTGAGTCATTTGAAATGACGTCAAGGAAAATGAAAAAGTGTTTCTTTGCGTGTGACCAGGACCTGGATAACAGGATCTGCAGTTCTTTTCCATTCTACCTCTCTTCGTCCTTGGGTTCGCTAGGCTACAGCTGTAGGATCTGAGTTATAATTTAGAGGAATACAAGCTGTCAAGTGGTTGCTCATGTCCATGTCAGCCAGCTGTGTGGTCTTGCTCAATACTTGCTTTTAGTGGCCAAACCTTCCTTTCAGTAGCCAAAAATTAGAAAAATAAAATAATTTTTAAAAAAGTCTGTTATACAGTAATTACTCTTTGGAAAAGTACATGCCACAAGCTAACAAATTCTCATTAGTTTATTTTTTATATTGTTTTAACTTTAGGTAGATTCCTTTTGTTTACAGTACAAGGCAGTAATTCTTCTGGGAACTGTCCCAACTTGCACTAGAGTGGGGAGTCTATTCTGGGGGAGTGTTTCTCATCTATCGCCTTCAACCCGTTGTATAGCTTGCTATGAATGTCAAAGGTAGTGGCCAGCTTTCTTTCATGTACACTAGAAACTAATTAAGTCTATCATATCATTTCAACATGCAGGCCAGTTAATAAGTTTGGGTCACCGCTGACGTGAATTGGATTTGAATTGGTGTTCTGGAGGTGAAAGTCTGGATATTAAATTATTAATGCTTTGCAGTCTCAAGTTTCCGCACTGAAAGTGTCCTTTCCTCCCTTCTGCTTCCTGCAGAGGTTTGAATAAAATACACGTGTCAGGTCAGGTCTGTTCTCAACTGGCAGCCTGGGATTTAGGTTCCCTTTCCTGTTCCCTCCTTCCCCCCTCCCCCTGCAAATGTATACCAACTCAACATATTTTTCATTATTCTCACTAGGGCTCCAGCCACTATCTGCTTTTACAATATTGATATCTTTTCTGTTCCCCGCTGGAATCTGTGGCTTTATAGCCGAGGAACCGAAGACCAAGAGTGTTCCTGCATGTTTGGAGGTTTAATTTTGTCTCGCTCTGTTTCTCTGTGGAGTAGTGTCTCTAGAGGAGTAAAACGTGATATGCCACAGTAGGATTTTTTTTTTTTCATTAGTTCTTTAAGTAGTGACACCACAGGTACTCTGCTTTGTAACACATCAGTGAGTTACATCTTTAAAAATAATCTCTTATAACTGAGAAGGGAAACATCACACAAAGACAAAGTCTGCCTTCGTATCAGAGGCAGAGAAAACATCTTTCAACTCAAATTTGTATAAAGCCTGACAAACATAGTTTGCAGTGATTTTACTTTCAGGGAAAGGCCTTTTCAAATACATAACAACTTGCTCCAGATTCTGATGACAGTGCCTCTGTAAAAGTCAGATCTGATTTTTTTGCCCTTTTCTTGACAATGATTATAGTGACCTGAATGTGGTCTGTTCCTTAGAAGTGAGCAGCTTTGGGATGCGTTGAGGAAGCTCCTTCTTTTCACCCTTCAAAATTGTAAACTAGCAGATCGTGATGTTCCCATCCCCATAAGTGGGAGTGGTACACGTTGCCTGCTTGTGTGTGGTTTTGAAACAGTACCCCTGCTGGTATGCTTAAATGCATTTAGTAGTTTATCATGTAACATGTGCCAAGTTTGTTTTCCATGATTTCTGTTAATGCTTTTTCAATAACTGAAGAGTGTGAATAAATAGATGTTCATTACGATTAAAGGAGTAACCATATATTCTAAATTTATTGAGTGCTGACTGGAACTTTTTGGTTGGAAGTTGGTTGGGAAAAATTACTGTCAAACTCATTTACCACAATTGCAGCAGAAGTGCAGTTCCTTCTGGGAACATAGGCATTTGTATAATCTGACTCTGTGGCACTGAGCTGTGCTGTATGTAGTGTATTTATGATTGAACAGAAAGTTTCAAACAGCAGCCTGTGAAATTGGATTTCAGATGTAATGTACCATAAATAAGTGCTATAAAGAATGCCTTTAATGTTATAAATCAGTTTTTATTGGTTTCAGCTATCTCATTCTGGTTATTGTATTACCCACAAAATCAATGGGAATCAAAGAGCTGGAATATATTTTATTTTAATGTCCCATCTCCCATGGAAATGGCATATGAGCCCTTAGATCACCTTTTGGGTAGGTTGGGCAAGGCTGATAAATTACAGGTGATGAGAGTGTGTTCACAGAAAGGTCTGTGTAAATAGTAGCTGTGTAAGACTTGAAATGCTTTGATACATAAGCACTTCCTTTGTATAAAGGGATACTTGCCTATCTTCCTGAATGTCCTTTGCTTTCGTTGTTTCAGTAAACTTACCAATGTGATTTGATTCCTGTAGCTCAGGCTTTAAAAAATTGGCATCGCAAAGTTACATGAACCGGATGTCACTACCAGTGCATCCCGAATCAGGAACGCTTTGAGGGTAAGGGATTTGGTTTCTAGGTGCCTTTAAGCATTCCCTCTAACGGAGGCTTGCTTGGTCCTGGGAAAAGAGCAAGAACACTTCTAGCAGCAGTTGTGAAGAGTAAAATACAGCACGGGCTGTGTTTAAGAACATATTATTCTAGTGGAAGGAGGGAAGGTCATGCATCATGATTATATGAATAGACTTTTAAAACCAGAAACAAATCATACTATCCTGGTAGAGTGAAGAAATAGGAAGAAAAACTGTTTTCTAACAAAGTATTATCAGATCAGTTTAAAACATTAGCTGTGCTTCCTCTGTGTTTCTCCTTTGCTCATGTTAGTATCTCACGGTTAGACACAGTTAGGAGAAACAGGCACGTCTGGACCTCGGTTATATAGGACTGGAAATCTATGGTGGAGGGCAGAATGCTTGTCTTTAAATATGTTAGACACCGTCACTGTGTTAAAAGATGGAAGTACAAATACATTGCAGTAGTGTAAGGGTACATGGTCCCCTGGAATATCGTACTGCTTCATGAGGTTACATATGCCTGTCAGTAAAGAAGACTAAGAAATAAGCTTTTGGCGGGTATTAAATACGGGTTATTTACATTGTTCTACACATTAGCACTGAATTTTCCCATGTTAACCAAAGCTGTAATTTATATGCCAGAATTAAGAGAGAAGAGTAGACAAAGAGGAATGATCACTGTGGGGATTTGTGTAGTGTGTAATAGGTTATTCTTGGTAGAAGTCTGAACACGAGGATGACGGTAGGGTGTGAGAACCAGAAGAGCCGATTTACTCATCTTTGGTCCCACAAATACTGTTAAACTGCCTTTGAGTCCAGCTTGCTCGCCTTGACGTACATCTACACCTACCTCACCTCACATTGGATTTTAAGCCTTTATTACAAGGATTGAGTGACGCTTTTTATTATTTGCAATAGTATAAGCAGTTATTCTCACTGGAGCGCAAAGATGTGTGGCTTCATGTTAGGGGAGTGTTAATCATTTACGTGCAGGCGTGTGTGGTTATCTGTGGGAGTGGGTTACAGAGACAGATGTCAGACCTGGCTGCTTAATGGGAACGTAAGACATGAACGACACTGAGGAGGCAGAATAAAATGCCCGACTGCTTCAGAGATGGTTATAAAGTTCCCTATCCCTACAGTAATTTCGCAGGTGGTGATTATAGGAGACGTAATGATTTCATGCAAAATACAAGGTAATTAAAATGTTTGGTTTGATCTACAGAGCTGTGGTCAATTTGCAAGCCAGCTGCTGACCAGCACTGCACCACGCCATCGTGAGCATCGCTCAGGATTATGCCCTTGGTTCAAGTAACGCTGTGTCAGGCATAAATTTAGATGGTCTTGTTGCTACTACTGGTTTGCATCCGACCTAGTACCTGGGCTGATTGCTAAGTCCAAAAGAGACAATAAATCTATGTCTCTGATCAAAGAATGATACAGGAAATGTCCCGAGGTCTTTGGGTGCTGCCAACACGCAAAGCAGAGAGTGCAGAATGTTGTGTCGCAGTGGGGAGGGAGATGGGTGAGGAACACTCTGAGGGTAAAAGCTTGCTTAGAGGTCAGATGCGCAAGTGAAGGGCTTCACAAGTACCTAGGGTTAGGTGGGCAGCCAGCTTCCTGCATATTGAAGAGAAGCACAGGATGGTGGATTGTTTGCTTTCTTCTTCTGAAAGAGAGAATTTAGTTTTTAACATCTGGAACACAGACGGGGCCTTGTCCTTACCGACTTCAGGTACAATTTCCTCAATCAGTGAATAAAACAGTGCTTGAGGCTTGTGTGAGCACCTGGTCCTGCACATCAACTATGTGGTATTGCAGAAACACTATCCAAAAAAAAAAAAGTCAGTGACAGACAGATGAAGATAACTGAAGTGTAGAAGTAGGAAAAAAAACTTTTTGCAATCGTGTGTATCATAAAAGGATAGGATCAAGCAATATGGTTTTGACATATCTAGAAAAATTATAACATATGGAATACACATGCACATGTGGAATCTGATATTAAGTTTGCACACGTTTATTCTGAGTTTGGTGCAGTGAAGTGCAGTTTGGAGCTGTGCAGTGGCACACTTTCCCAAGTTTGGTAAACCCCTATGCTGGGAGGTGGGTGCTGCAGGGTCAGGCAGGAGATCCAAGTGTCCCCCACCCAGAGAGTGTGGTCCCAGCTGATTGCCATCTATCAAAAGATAAGCTGATAAACCAGAGAATTAACTGGGTTAGGCCCTTGGGTGGGTTTAAGTGCAGTAGCAGCTGGTTGTGGTTCCTGTGGTCTGTAGGCTGAGAACTGGGTAAGGATACTGCCATAACTGAAACAACAGAGCTCTGGGCGCATCATCCCCCATGCATGCTTTTTATGGCCAGCTCTGCTGGGTGCTGCAGTCTTACCTTAGGCTTTTCATTTTAGATCTGTCCATGGATTTGGAACAAAGACCCATCCTTTCCTGTTGCTTCTCGTGGCTATGTAACCAAGAAGAGAGTGATATAAAAATGGCTGTCTGAGTCTGTCCTCAGGGAAAACTGTTTTAGTTTCACCACAGTTTTTACTCTTTTATTTCCCTTCTATCTGAACGCTTACATGCATTCCGATACTGGCAGTCATTATGAAATCAGTGATTTGCCAGTTTAAGAGAACAGATGGACAGACAGACAGACAAAACCATACCAATGGGAACCGCAGGTGACCTCTTGAGGCCTCATCTCAGGTTAACTACCAGTGATGCGGCACTGTGCTGTTCCAGTTGTACTTTCAGAGCTGGACTGATAGCTTTTGTGCAAAGCATTTGACACTGTCTTGCACGATATCCTTGTCTCTAAATTGGAGAGACATGGATTTGACAGATGGACCTCTCAGTGGATGAGGAATTGGCTGGATGGTCACACTCAAAGAGTTGTGGTCAAAGGTTCAATGTCCAAGTGGAGACCGGTGACGAGTGGCATGCCTCGGGGTTGGTATGGGGGCCAGCGCTGTTTAACGTCTTTGTTGGTGACATGGACAGTGGGATCAAGTGCACCCTCAGCAAGTTTGCTGATGACACCAAGCTGTGTGGTGTTGTGGACACACTGGAGGGAAGGGATGCCATCCAGAGGGACCTTGACAGGCTTGAGAGGTGGGCCTGTGCGAACCTCATGAAGTTCAACAAGGCCAAGTGCAAGGTCCTGCACGTGGGTTGGGGCAATCCCAAGCATAAGTACAGGCTGGACGGAGAATGGATTGAGAGCAGCCCTGAGGAGAAGGACTTGGGAGTACTGGTGGACGAGAAGCTCAATATGAGCTGGCAATGTGCTCTTGCGGCCCAGAAAGCCAACCGCATCCTGGGCTGCACCAAGAGGAGCATGGCCAGCAGGTCGAGGGAGGTGATTCTGCCCCTCTACTCTGCTCATGAGACCCCACCTGGAATACCGTGTTCAGCTCTGGAGTTCCCAACACAAGAAGGACATGGAGCTGTTGGAGCAAGTCCAGATGAGGGCCATGAAGATGATCTGAGGGCTGGAGCACCTCTCCTCTGAAGACAGGCTGAGAGAGTTGGGGTTGTTCATCCTGGAGAAGAGAAGACTTGGGGTACTCCACTGAGATGGGGTTAGGCACAGTGTTGTACTGTGTAACAGTATGATGTTTCCCAGTGTTTGCTAGTTGGTGCTTTGTCACAAACTAGGATTGAAAATTACAATGGCAAGGAGGGAACAGGACCAAGTGGCAGATCTCATGATTTTTCAGAAACACCACATCAGTGCTCTCTAATTCATGAAGTCCCAGTGCGTGAAGCCATGTCTTGAGATGATGCAGTGACAGCCAAATGGCAGAGAGCTGTGAGTGCACGGCTGTAGCGTGAGCTCATGCTTCCTAGAAAGGCTCCTGTCAGGACGGTGCCTGCTGAGAAGCACCCAGTTTGCAGTGCCAAGCAATTCCATAGTCTCCTTCCTGCACCATGGTCCCATGCATCATAACAGCTGGTCAGCTGTGTCAAGCATGTGGAATTGTGAAGCAAAAAGAAATAAAAGGACACAATAGTGGGTGGTTAATGCATGAGGAACATATGCTATTATTTAGGAATACAAGTGGGGTGGTGGCGGGATCTCTGAATGTGTGTGTGACTTCTACTGGTGCGCTGCAAAGGGACACAGAGCTGAACTGAAGAGCTGTTGGAGCGGTCATTGCTAAAGTGTTACAGAGCACTCATTTAATGCATATTGATTTGAAAGTGTGGCAGGAAAAAAAACCTGCAGGTTTTGTAGCATGTAATTTTTCAAGGTGTTAGCAACAACGTTAAACAGCTTGAAGTTAAAATTGCCATGCTAAGAAACAGCTTAACTTGAAGTCTGCAAGTTCTGCCGTTAGCTCCCACATCCTCTCTGTTTTTCACCTGAAATTGCCATTTTCAGCTGCAGAAATAGAACATTTTCCATACAGAGTATGTACTGTTTCAGCCAGCTCTACCAATAAAAAAAAGCAGTTTCTGCTCTTTCAGCCCCCCTGTGCTATCCATGCTGGCATGGAACCCTTTTGAGGCCACACACTCATTTCGGTTAGGGACCTGAGCTGGCTGAAAAGTAGCCCAGCTCAACACCACAGCCCCTCCAAAAAACCCAACAGATGTTCAGCAGGTTCAAATCCCGAATGAGCTCACCCAGAGACACGAATACCTGATCCAGCGCAGTCTTTCAGTTTAATCCTTCAGTTTATACCTTGCCTGTCTTGACTTTTTGATTACCTGTCATCCATTAGCTCCCTGTTTTGTACTCTCCTTTATCCAGTTTTTGGGTTTTTATCTCCTGTAAAATCATTAATTTGGGGGAGAGGAGGGGGAAGAAATCTCTTCTTTTGCAAGTCACAGAAGTGGCTTTTTTATTGTTGCCAGAGCTTTTCTACCTATTCTTTCTCCGTCTGCTTTGAGACAGTTACTTTTAACGAGGAGCACTCTGCAGTTATTTGTGTAGATCTATTCCCTGGTTCTGCAGGGTGGCACAGATCAGAAGCTTTGCTTCTGAGCAGGACACCCAATTTGAGTTGTCAGTTTTTCCCTTTTCTCCTGTTAAGTCAATGATGTGCTCAACAGTGCAGGGTAACCTTTATTTTTTTTTTTTTCCCCTCCACTTGATTTCTTTTTCACTACTGACAGTGCACAAGAAAAGATGAAAAAAGAAGCTTCTCTGAAGCTTCAATCAGATAAGCAGAATTCCCAAAATAGAAACACTGGTGTCAAACCGACAGACTCAGCACTTTCTCCTTCTATTCTATTCTTTCTTCTTTAATTCTGTTTTCTTCTTTCTATTCTATGTTTTCTGAAAAACAGAAATATTCTAAAACATTTCTGGTTTTCCCTTCCCATCAGAAATCAAATGTGTTTGAATATCGTCAGTCTTTATCAAAGTATTTCTCAGTTAAAGAGAAAAGGTGGACATAATCAAACTATCTGCTCACCAGGCAAAATCTGATTCTTGAAGTGACTGTGGATGCTAAGTAGAGATTACGGCAAATGAAAGATTTCCAGGGGTCAAACGAAGTGGCCCATGTAAATGCTGTGTAGTGTGGCTGAGAAGCACTGAACTGATACTGTGGCAGGTTTCCCATCATTGGATGTATGTCATTGGAGGATGCCCTTTCTTTTGTGTAGGTGTGTCTGGCTTTGATGAATGCCGGGGCAGGGGAACACGAGCTTTTACCTTCGTAATGCTTGGGTGAATACTAGTAAATTTGCTTATTGATGCTGATATAGTTTTTCTTCAAAGTCAACTGGGAGGAAGTTGTAGTCCAAATGAGGTCAGTGACTACTCTATGTGTGCGATAAAATAAAATACAAAGAAAAAGGAATAGGCCGAAGGGCTCAATTGATGGTAACACTCACAATCTCGTGCAATGTAAACAAATAAGCCTGGGCTAGAATTCTGCTTAGAAACTGGGACTTTTCAGACATGTCTTAATGAGCTCAGCTTCACACGCAAAACAAGAAACTCTCACAAGCCCCATTCTTTGTCTGCCTCAACTTGCCAAATCGCATTAACGCAGAAGGAACTCTCCTTCTCTCCTTAGACATAAATTATCCCAGTGCACTTTTTGCAAAAGCACTGCGCGTTATTGTTTCTCTTCACAATGTGGTAGATGGATAATCACGGAGTAGGCTCTGAAACTATTATGCCACCTTTAAAATGAAAACAATTTTAAAAATAGTTAATAGTGAGATTTTAAGTGTCTCATATTTATCGAACACATAGACTTTGGGTTTCCAAGCTTCACACCACAGTCAGGAGGCATATATTCAGCTTACCTGCTTTCCCACACTTTGCCGAAGTACCTGCATTAGCGATGCAATTGCTTATACTTTCCTTCTAGTCAATGGAGGAAGATAGGCCCCTTCAGAATTAGGTAACTGAAATCTGAAAGACACTTTGGAGGTAGTTATGGTGCTAAATTAGTCACCTTAACTTAATGATTAAGCTTTAGCGAGCTAAATCGGTGCTTAGCTCTTTGTTTCATGTGAAAAGAAAGATCACTGCAAATGATTTTAGCTCCGAAAGGAGTTTTTAAAGGAATTACTGAAGTTGCAGGAAAATCCTCAAAGGAAGTGGCTACACTAGGCATGGTGTGCTAACACTGTTAACAGAATGTTCTCAGTCTCTGATAAATCCTCTGAGTTTATAGGGAGGATTGAGAGATACTATAATCTTCTCTTTAAAAATGAATTTGTTTTATAACCCAGGAGCAACAGGCTGCAACAGCTATTTATAATAACGTGTGTGACAGTAGCCATTGGATAGAGGCCCTTACAATCATGTGGGCTGTATGTACTAATAAAGTTTAAAACAACTAGAGAGCTGCAGATTTAGGATTATGGAAGGAAGACGACCACTTGCAGAAGACCACAGAAGATACATTTTCATGAAGAATTTGAAGGAGGATGGGGATGCTATTTAAAGGCTTTGGTTGCACTTGCCTAAGGGTCAGCAGGGAGAAGAAGCTCCGGCAACAAATGGCACGGTGAGTCATCAGGCAGGAGGAAGATGTGGCTCACGCTGTGGTCAGGCAGTAGGTTTGGTAGTAAAGGCAGATATGGTGAGCTCGATGGGCACGAGGCGGCACTCACTGACAGTCGAGTAGTGATTTGGACATTGGGTGGTGTGAGTCACAAAAGCTCTTGAGAAGCTCACCTTGTCTGTGCTCAGCTGTGTGCTGGGTCTGTGCGGTGAGGTTTGGGCAGCAGGGGAGGGGCTGCAGAGATGTAAGGCTGCAGAGATTCTGGCTGCAGCCCTGTAAGGAGCTGCCAGAAGCTTCCCTGGCTCTAAAAAACAGTCGGACCGGTCTCTGGCCAGGTCGGTCCCCCCATCTCCCCCTGGCCAGGGCTGAGTCCATCAGCACCTCTGTCAGTGTCATATCTGAGAAGGGAAGAAAGGAACCCGAACCAGGTGGGACTTGCAGTGAGGAGAGGGGCAGGCGAGGGGCTGCCCACCCTGGGCCACCACCACTCGACTGGAGATGGCCACAGTGGTGCCGCTGGGAGAGCTCTGAGGTGCCCCACTGCTGGGGTGCTGCCAGGTGGAGTTCGTCCTTTCGGGAATGCCGAGGTTCGTCGGGCCCGGCCTGGCTGCAGTGGAGAGAGGAGCGAGACCTGAGGGAAACAGCCACGCAGACACTAGATCAGTGCAGATGGAGTGGGAGGAGCTGTGCTGGAGCTGGGATTCCTCTGCAGCCCATGGTGAGACGGCAGGCAGCCCCCCTGCATCCCGTGGGGGTTAATGGTGGAGCAGAGACCCACCCGCAGCTCTTGGAGAACCCTATGCTAGAGAGTGGGGCACATGCCTGCGCCCAAGGGAGTTCGCAGAGTGCTGTCTCTGTGGGAGGGACAGGACCCGCGCACTGCTGGAGACTGACGACGAAGCAGAGACGCATCTGCAGTCTGTGAGAAGGGACTTCACGCTGGAGCATATGGCAGCTCCATAAGAAGCTGTGACTCCATGGGAAAAGCCTGTGCCGGAGCAATCTGATGGGTAATGATACGATTGCATCCTGCGGGAAGGACGCACATGGGAGAAGTTCATGAACTGTTCTGTGAGGAGGAGCTCAACATTGGAGCAGGGGAAGCGTGCGAGGAGTCTTCCTCCTTTAAGGAAGTAGCAGCAGAAACAATGTGTGACAAACTGACCTACATCCCCCATTCCCCGTCCCCCTGCGCCGCAGAGGGAGGAGCTAGAGCTGGGAAGAAAGGAGGGCAAGGGGAAGGTGTTTTTAAGATCTGGCTTTTGTTTCTTATTATCGTCTCTGTTGTGATTAGTAACAAATTAAATTGATTTGTCCCCAAGCTGAGTCTGTTTTGCCCTGGGGCCATGGTTGGTGGGTGATCCCTCCCTGTTCTTATCTCCACCCTCAGACCTTTTGTTACATTTTCTCCTCTGCACCTTGGTGGCTTAGCTGCTGGCTGGGCTAAACCATGACATGGCGGGACTGTAGGATGCACTGTGGTGTGATGATGACGATGATGGACAGGACTGATCCTTTCAAAGGTACTCATATAAAGTGTTAATGAGTGGTCTGAGCTCATCATCTAGGCACCTTCTTGTGGTCACCATGAAGTGAGAAAGAGAGAAAGCCTTTCCAGAGGGCATTTCTACTCCATCCTCACATGAATGTTAAAGGTGATTGTGATGAATTGCTTTGTGGCACATCTCTGTCCATCTCCGCAGAGTGACTTAAAAGTAGGTACCAAACTTGTATGTAGTTGGGTGAAAAGTATTCTGCTCAAAACATGGAATAAAATTAGTGAGTTTATACAGAGTTGTGCAGGCTGAGATCATGGTTGTGTGATTTAAACACTATAATCTCAACAAAATTGTGCATGTTGATATATTTTAAGGGAAAGAAGTGTGACCGTATTCCATATTTAAAAAAAAAAAAGGAGGTAAGTGTTAAAAATAGAAACTTGAAGATAAAGGAGAAGGTGAAAGCATCACATATTCACTTGAATTAGAGATTTTATCTATTGTCCTTCAAATCAGATAGAGAAGAGAAACAGATCTGTATGTAATAGAGGAACTTTCTAAAATTGTAGAGTTGCCTACAGTTCCTATAGAAAATAGAAAAATAACTATTGTAATGACAGCTGTAATGATGTATCTGCAGAAAGCTAATGCTGCAGAGTCTTCTGATTGAAGTTGTAACCCAATTTACCCAGCATGGCTTTGAAATAAAAAGGAATCCTTCAGGTTTATATAATCCTAGGTAACTGAAGATAGCTGCTGTTTAGTGCTTTATCTTCTCTCTCCTACTAGGACAATAGAGACTGACCCAAAACCTTTAGCATTTTTGCTTGAGAGCACCGAATTGCGACTGCATGTGTAGGCCTGCTGAGAAACTGTAATAGAAATCTTGAGGGAACCTTTCACTTCTCAGAGATGGAGGATTCATTTTTAATGCCCACTTCAAGCATTCCTTTTGCCCATATTCTGGATATGGGCAAGAGGATCTCTACTTTTTAACAGAAAAAAATCATTATTAGAATGCCTAAACTGATTATTTTAATCAGATAAGTGTTGTAACTTCAGAAAATGAACTTTCTGTGGCTTTTTTCGCCATGTATGGGGGAAAAACCCGGGTGCTGTGACTTCAGGTAGTTAGTTCAGCATTTGTACATTCTTCAGGTACTGGCAGTCCTGATAAGCCCACAAATGTGTGTTTTGCAATGTTTATATTGTTACTTTTTTTTTTTTTTCCAGAAGCTGATGGAGTGAACATACTGCCTTTGCTGTTCTTGTGCGGGTTCTTTTCTTGTTTTGCATTTTCGTCTTTTTTTCCCCCAGATAAGTCGCACATCTTAAATTCTTTGCCAACTGCTCTTTAGCCAAGGAGCCAAAACGGCTGTAAACCTCCAACAAACTGAATGAGTGCAATTTTCCTTTAATGAAGAGCTCCTTCTGCTGGTGGGAAAAAAGCCACATACACTAAACCCATCAAAGTGTACGGTCTAGATTGTGTGGTAGGTACAGGCTGATTTCTGAGATATTTCTGGTTAGGAAATGTGTTATATTTAACTTTTCAATTAGTAGAAGGATTTGCATGTGTGCTAATGCTGTTATCCTGTGGCTCTTCACTGATATTGTCCCTGTGTCCCATACAAGTAATGTAAGAGAAATTCTGTTTCTTGATACCTGCCAGACTTAGATGAATGTAACATAATAACGTGCAGCCTTATATGTGTTAAAGACGTAAATATTATAGTTTTGTTGTAAAAAAAAATTCATTTTCTGTATGTCATGAAGTAATGCAGTGAAAACAAACTTGCTGAAAGAAGTGTGTTTCTCACATGCTAAAATGGAAAATTCTTTCTGGGGTACCAGCCTTGGGTAGCAAGCTGTGAATGGGTTCTGCTTTTTGAGACATTTTCCTTCCAATACTGAAGTTGTTGGGACTGCTGTTCTAATATGGTTTGATATTCTCAAGCAGCATTCAGCAAATTTTGGTAACAGGACAGGCAGTAAATACAAATACTACAACAAAACTTATTTTTTTTCTTTGATGACTGAAAATTTTTAACTTTAGCCATGTTTATTTTCACTTAACTAAGCTCTTTCCATTGCTTGTACTCTCTGAGGTGCCAGAGTAATAATAGGACATTACTGTGTCCTGGGACAGTTGTTACTTGCGATGGGAGGCTTTATTAAAATGTGGGAAAATCCAAGTGCGCCACACCTTCTTCTTGGACCCCAGAATGGAAGATCCTAGAGAGTAATCACTTCGGGCGTACAGTCTTTCAAATAATTAATTTAAGACCGTGAATAAACAATGTGCATCATCTCCCGGGTTGCTGTACAGTCGATAAAAAGAACAGGTCTTTTTGTCTAACTTTTGTATACGTCATTGTAGGAAATCCTCCAAGAGTAGTGAGATTCACCTCTGATGCTTAAGTTGTATGGTACCAAAGTACTCTGACTGAAGACTAAATCATTTTTCTTTGTTTTCTCGGAAGTTCTCCAGAACCTCAGTTTTCAGGCAGTGTGGCAGGACTATGGAGCAGATCCTTCCTTTGCTCTTCACAGCTGATTCTGATGTGGGCCAGAGAAGAGCTCTTGTTTTCCTTGAACACTGCTGCTGTGTTCAGTTTAGCCTCTTCGTCAGATGTTTACTTGGGATGGTCAATTCTTCGATTCCTGTTTCTTTAGAACTCCTGGATCCTCGTTACTGCAGCAGTGTCCTACTAGGTCATCAGAGAGCATGGGCACTTCTAGGGAAGAGAGGAACAAAGTGGTGGTGCTTATGGGAGTCGTTTTGCTTTGAGAGGACTGTTTTCTTCAGTCACACATACCTCCTTCCTCTTGGGAATAAAGGACTTGATACTGTTTAGCTGAAGAGCCCAAGGCAATCTGGCCAATGTAGCTTTTTATATCCATATGGAGTTGTCAGTTCTGTGGAGGACTGTTTGTCCTGTTCTGCATTGTTTTGCTGCAAGACAGTACTCGGGGATTTTTATGGAGTATTACTATCCAAAAATAACACTACCAAAGTATCAGGCATACTTGCTTAGTCACTTTTGGATGTATCAGCTCCAAAAATCAGTTAGCAATTCCTGCCCACTCGTATATAAGATGTTCTTTGAGATTATTTTTATACAGATTGAGCTTGTAGTACTCCTACATAACTTCAAAATACTGAGTTCTTGCAGAAGTACTTCGAAACCAAATATAGTGAGTAGGCCTGATTTGCTTCTTCTTCCAAGACACATGCATTTCATTTCTCAGTGGACTAATGCACTGGGCATATTAAGAATTCCTGATGTTTCTCAGTATGAAAACTATTTGCTTTTATACAGAACTGCTAAATGAATCTTTTTACAGCAAAAATATTCTCCCAAACCATTTTTTTCTTTTTTTTTTTTTTAATAAAGAAAACTGAACTCCAAACCACTTGTGGGCACAATGCAATTGCCCACGTGCTGGCATCTAGTGTCATTGAGTCACTGCAGTGTACCCTGCCTGACCTCCTGCTGCCACTCCAGAAGGACATGGGTCTCCCATAGCTGCTGTATTGTATCTTCTGCTCCATGACAATGTCTTGGAGAAGCTGGGCTTGGGCTGCCACCGAGGTTGCCCAGCCGTGGTTCAGCTCAGAGCAGGAAGAGCTCACTGAGCTTTCCTCTGGTGGCTCCTTCCAGCGACACTTGAACGTTCATAGCTGTAGCTATGCTGTGGTGTGTGTTCTGCAATAACATGATCTAGATACTCAAAATAGGCACCTACATTTAATAGGTGTATTTGACCTTGATTTCTTTGTGCTTTGTTTTCTCATCTGTAAGTTTGGATAATACCAGCTGTTCGTCTTTCAGGGATATTGTGAGGATAAATTATTAGTGAAGCACTTAAGTACTTAAGGGATGAGTAATGTTGTAAAGTCTACAAGGAAATTAAACATTCTGTCTTTCTAGCAGGATCTGAATATTGTTTACTAAATGAGGTACAGGGTCATACACAAAATGCTGAATAGAGAGCTGTGCATCCAAATGAGGCAGAGCTCGTGTCTTAAAAAAAAAAACAAACAAAAAGTGCGAATCAAGACTTCTGTGCACAGTATGTAAGTGTACATAAGCACATGAAAAAGAACAAGGGTAGGACAGTCTACCATAATTCTGATATCTGCAACTTACAGCTTTAATACTATTTTTATGAGGAGCTATATTTTGTGATATTGTCTGTTGTATTACATAGACACATATATACATATCCTCTTATAACCAGCTTTGTTAATGCTGGAGTCTGTAACCAGAACATACGATGCAGCCGAATCAGGGATTCAGGTAAATGTTAAAAAGAAAAAAAAAAAAGTTAGGACGTTGACTTAGGGAGATATTTTTTGTTGTCTTTTTTTAGCATCTGCCTTTTAACATGGCATAAAAATTTTCTAAAAGGTTCACCACTCAATTAAACTTTTCTATTAAATGCTGGATGCAGAAGCCATATATTTAACAAGTTTTCCACTCTGTTGCTTTACTCTATAAATAATATGTCTTCTGGAAATTTCTAATACATATCAGGTATTCATGATGAAAAAGCACATTTGTACTGCTGGTTCAGAGATAATTACTTGCCATTAAGTTCATAAGAACATAAATTTTATTCATTTCTATCATCTGACTTGTCAACTTCTTACATTTTGTCTACAGTCTGCCCCTCACTGACAAGCAGCAAATAATTTAGTCTTCCACCAAAATGATAATGACTGGCAAATGAAAATTTCATAGAAAGAGACAGCACAACATCAGTTGCACTGAAAGAACTTTTTAATTTTTTTCCAATGATAATTCAAGTACTGTCACTGAAATTAATTTATTTAAGTGACTTCTATTAAGCTGCTCTCATTTAAATGCTTCTTTGTTTTTTTAAGAGGTAAGCAATACATACTGTTTTTTTTGTTCAAAGTGTATTTTCACACACAGTCTTGTAGTCACTTGTGTTATGAGTTGTTCGAGAAAATAATAGACTTCATCTAGTGTAACAAAGTTTCTTCTCTCAGTTATGTCACTTATGTGACACAAAAATGCATAATCCGATGGGGGATGCAAATATCTGACTTCTTGTTAGGCAAAGGTCATCTATTTCCATGCCAATTTGGTTTTGAGATGCTGTCCAGCAGTAACACTGATGATTTCAGTGATGCTATGCCAAATACGCCAGGATCCCTACGGGCGCTGGCAAGGGCCAAGCCGAGCTGGACAGAGGGGTGGCCAGAACTGTGATAGCAGTTGGACTTGGTGTTGCAACTGTTGCATTTGCAGGTCGTTATGCTTTCCATCTTTGGAAACCATTGGAGCAGGCAATTACTGAGACAGCAGAGACAATTTCAACTTCTAGTCGTTCATCGTACTCCAAAGAAGGATTTGAGCAGAAAATGAGTAAGTGAGAAGCTAGTCTTATTTTAGGTGTAAGTCCATCTGCTGGCAAGGCCAAAATCAGAACAGCCCATAGAAGAACCATGATTTTGAATCATCCTAATAAAGGTGGATCACCTTACTTCGCAACAAAAATAAATGAAGCGAAGGACTTGTTGGAATCCACTGCCAAAAATTGAAATCTGAAGCCTTGGATCATAAGAAATTCAGCAGATATATTGTGCAACAGCTTCCATATCTATTTGCTCTGCACAGTTCTTTATCACTGCATTGATTGTTCCTATTTATTGTCATAATTAAAAGTTTAAGAGTATCTAAAAGCAAACCGAAATCTTTTACAGTTAGTTAAAGTTATGTATAGTTATGCTCCTACGAGAAGCAGGGAGTTGGACTCAATGATCCTTATGGGTCCCTTCCAACTCGAGATATTCTGTGATTCTATTCCATGATTTTGTATGTTGTCTGTAGCTTAAACAAGGACTCCCATGAAACTCTGTTGCCTCATTCATAGCAAGATCTGTGTCATGCTGATACACAGATGAGTAAAAAAGATCTTGGGGGAGATGCTGGGGAAAGCTGCTAATTTCGTCATTGTTTGAGAAAGACTTTTCTGTCATCTGATATGTGCCCACCTCTGTCCATCCAAAGAAATTGCCCATTTGTTCCTAGAGTAACTGGAAGGACATTTTTTTTCTCCTCAGCTTTTGTGTTCTTTGTGTGAAGCTCTTTCTTACCTCAGTGACTGACTACATAAAGAACCTTAGAGAATAATTCCTAAACTGAGAGAAAATACGCATTGACAAAATTAATATTCCAAATCATGATTTGGGATAGTTACAGTATTAGAAAAATATACTTCAAATATTGAAAAGGGTAATACAGAACAATGTTTAATATATGTAATAGGAAATCAGAAAAGGTAGAGTTATTCTTGGCTGTCTCTCTCACGTTTGTGTATTAATCTGCCACTGGAGACAATCAGATGCAATTCAGGGGGAAAAGGAACTGGCACTAGAGAAGCAGTTTTCCAGTGAATTAGTCTCTGGCAAAAGTTACTTAACAGGGGAGCCTTGCCTTATCATCAACGAAAAAAAAATAAAGTAAAAAAAAAAATAACATCACCTTTTCTGCCATTTGGTGGTACAATTTTAGAAGAATATGATCCAGTTAGTCCCACAATGCCTTCCAGCATATGGATGCTGACAAGATTTAGAAAATAAAGAATGTCCTCTCAATGTGTATGTTAGATATTGGTATTTGTAGGCTTGCCTTTATGCTAGCAGGAAAATATACACATCTTCATGTGGAGATGAAATGGTTTGTGAAATGTTCATGCTATGCATCGAGTACTTGAGAATACCTTAGTAAACATACAGTTGGAGGCTATTAATGTATATTATTGACTTCAATTAGAGTTTACTGTGTATCTAGTAAATGGGAAAGTGTGGAGTTGCATGTGTAATGCAAAATTAATGCAAATGCTTGGAGGAACAAAATGACATCTGATTCTCTAAAATATTTTACTTTGCAGGTCAATGTAGCTGCAAAGATTTTGTTAATACAGTGTGTTAACACAGATACAAACTCACAAAGGTGGACAAAGTAAGTAGATGTACTGGGGATAGATACTTCTATAGTCTTCTGCCTCTTTTGCATTTCAGATTACCCCACTGCTTGTGTAGATATTCTTGGTAGTTTTTTTGATACTGTGTTCAATAGCAATGCCAGGTGATGAGTTAAGATAGAAGCTACAATGTAAACCTGAACAAATATCTTTCCTTTTGTTTGTTTGTTTGGGGTTTGGGGTTTTGTTTTGTTTGTTTGTTTGTTTGGTTTTTTGTGAATTGTTTTGGAAATCTTAGGGTCTCAGAGAATTCTGGTTCACTGAACACCAGGCTGTGAGAAACAGAAAGCTGGTTTGGGTTGTTTGTGGAGAATGCACACAAATGTAGCCGAAATATAATCAAATGCATTTGCTTAAAGTTTTGTTGTTAACAGTCAGCTTTCATAGCAGGATGATGTGTTTCTCTGAGTTGTTTTCAATCTCCTTTTTCTAGCTGTAAAATTGAAAATGTTCCTTTGAAGAAAACTTCTAGGAAGAAGGATTTCAAAAGAATAAAAATGTTGAGTTAAAAAAAGCCCCTAAAATACAAGTGTGAGTTGGCTGCTCAATCTCTGTACTTTCAGTTTACCAGAGTCCTATCTTCTCCTAGTGCCTGAGCACCTGGAAAGTCCTGATACCAGCTGTGGCTCTAGAGCTGTTAGGATTCCCACCAGAAAGCCATCCTCATGTATCCTCACTGTCTTGCAAGGAGCTGAAAGACCCAGGGTCCTGAATACCAAGGCAGAGTTGCAATGCCAGGGAGTCTGGGGTTGACAGGAATCCAGCTGAGTTTCTACCTTCCTGTTTCTGCCCAGAAGTTTGTTTGAGGCACTTCCATTTTGATGAATCCAAGAGAAAAAACTAGCAATGTTTACAACAAAAGAGATTTCTGGCCAGTCCTTTTGTCAGTTTTGACCAGCAAACCAGTGTGAGATATATTTTTTTTACCTGACCGCAAAGGTACCTATGTTACTTTCCTACTCATTCTTCTTGAGAGCACACTGAAGCTGCAGCTTAGATGAGAATTTCCCACTTAGTTTATTAAGCAGAGCTAGCCAAAGACACTGATTTGTACTTACCTTTCCTCTGTTCGAACAGGTTGCCCAGAGGAGTTGTGCATGCTCCATCCCTGGAAGTGTTCAAGGCTGGGTTGGATGAGGCTTTGAGCAATGTGGTCTAGTGGAAGGTGTCCCTGCCCATAGCAGGGGGTTGGAAATAGATGGTCTTTGAGGTCCCTTCCAACCCTAACCATTCTATGATTCTATAATTCTATTCCCAGAATAAGAGAAGGGACAGCCTACCATCAGATACGTAAGTTGTTATGGTGTTACTAGGAGCACCCATGCATTAACACAACACTCCTATAGATTCATTTAGTTCAAGGAATCTTTCAAAAGCCACTTACTTTAAGCAGGTAATTGGTTTGTAAATTGTCAGAGAGCCATTTACCCATATTCCTGTAAGGATTTGGAATAACGTACTGGAAATGACTTCTGTGCTTCACAAAATGTCTTCCAGTCCAGCAGAAATATCTAACACCCGGTGGGTTCAGTGTGTAAGAAGAGGAGAGGTGGAAAGGGTCTGAGAAACAAGGAAGAAAAGGTACCATAAAGAACATAAAGTCATCCAAGCCCTCGCAACTTAATATTCAGAAGTTGCTCTTCTCAGCCCATGAGTCTTGGCTCCGGAGGGCCGTGTCCAGGGTTTCAGCAGCGGTGTCGCTTTCCTTCTCTGCACTGAGGCTACTAGCATATGTCAAGCCATTTGTACCATCTACCGCACCAGTGTAAGTGAAAGCAAGAGGAGCACAAGGGAGACAGATACTTGAGGACTTTAGTGGTAAATTGTTTAAATGAGAAACACCAGGTGTGGTGTTGAAAAGCTGCACAATCTTGGCAGCCTGGCTTTTCAGCAGGCAGGCAGTAAAGCAAAGCACCACTGACCGCTCTTGCCAAAAGGTTGGGATTTTGGGTAGGCCGAGCATCCTCTGTCTGTTCACAGACCTCCACTCCTGAAAATGAAATGGTGAAATAAAAGAGCGATTCAAATGCATGTTTTACTCTATGAGAAAAGGAGTCTTGATGCAAATATTTCCAGAAAGAGGCTTGAGGGTTTTCTAAGTGTGCAGATGAAAAGTTTACCAGCAAAGATTTTTTTCAGCTTGTTCATGACTAATTACCTCACTTTTGAGAGCTCTCGAGCTGTATCTCTAGGTTTCTTTGTTGTGGTTTTGGGGTTTTAATTTTTACTTTTCATAAATAGGCTTAAGAGGGAGGCACTAAAGTGTGGGGTGAGTCTGTTTGTCGGGAAAATGCAAGGGCTGATTTCCCACATGGCCTTGTTGGCTGCCAGCTGCAAGCTCAAGTATATAACTCAGTGGTGGCATTATTATTATTATTATTATTATTATTATTATTATTATTATTATTATTATTATTATTATTATTATTATTATTATTATTATACTCTGCTTCTGCCCACTGCTTTGCAAAACTTGCAGTTCACTATACTCCCACGGCTTGCCTGGAAAGGAGAAAAGAGAGGACACAACAAACGAGTCCATTGAGTTTGAAGAAAAGTGTGGGGGTAAAGATTCATAGATTCATAGATTTCTAGGTTGGAAAAGACCTTAGAGATCATCGAGTCCAACCGTCCCTAATCCCCCATTAAACCATATCCCTAAGTAATTCATCCACCCTTTTCTTAAACACATCCAGGGATGGGGACTCAACCACCTCCCTGGGCAGCCTATTCCAGTGGCTGACAACCCTTTCAGAGAAGAAATACTTCCTAACTTCCAACCTGAATCTCCCCTGACTAAGCTTATACCCATTTCCTCTTGTCCTATCACCCAACACTAATGTAAAGAGCCCTTCCCCTACCTCCCCACCATCCCTTCTCAAGTATTTGTAGGCTGTAGTCAGGTCTCCCCTCAGCCTCCTCTTCTCCAGGCTAAACAGCCCCAACTCCCTTAACCGCTCCTCATAAGTTTTATTTTCCAGCCCCTTGACCAGTTTAGTTGCCCTTCTTTGGACTCGCTTCAGGAGCTCAATATCTCTCTTAAAGCGAGGGGCCCAAAACTGGACACAATATTCCAGGTGCGGCCTCACCAGTGCCGAGTACAGGGGCAGGATCACTTCCCTGTTCCTGCTGGTTACACTATTCTTGATACACGCCAGTATCCCATTGGCCTTTTTGGCCACCTGGGCACACTGCTGGCTCATATCAAGCCAGTAGTCAACCAACACCCCCAGGTCCTTCTCCGCCAGGCAGCTCTCCAGCCACTCTTCCCCGAGCCTATAGTGATGCTTGGGGTTTTTACACCCCAAGTGAAGGACTCTGCACTTGGCCTTATTAAAGCTCATGCCATTGGCCTCAGCCCAACGATCCAGTCTGTTCAAATCCCTCTGAAGGGCCTCCCTACCCTCGAGCAGATTGACACAGCCTCCCAGCTTGGTGTCGTCCGCAAATTTACTGAGGGTACATTCAATCCCCTCATCCAGGTCATTGATAAAGATGTTAAACAGAAGGGAGGCTTCTGGAAACTTACGGTGTTCCAGCTCTACGACATCTTTTTCTTGGTGTACAGTAAGAAGGACGACCCCAAACAGTTTAGATCTGAGAAAAAGGATGAAACTGAAGGAAAGAATTAGGGAGTGTAAGGGGTCTGATTTACAGGAGTGATAGCAGCACACGAGGCATCTGCCTTCCCACCCAAGAATCCAACTGTGATTGATGCAAACCAGCTTGTTGTTGCAGTATGGTGTGCTGTTGCTTACCCTTGAGCACAAATTACCTCTGCCTGGTTCGTAATGAATATATGTTTCTTGTTCTGCTGTACTCACACAGCTTTGATCTTAATGAAAGGTAGATGCAAATATGGATCTGGGATGTGTGTGTGTGTATGTGTGTGTGTAGAAACAAAGACTGAGATTCTCTGTTTGCCTTTAGTAACTGGAATTTTAAGAAAACTTTCCCATGCGGTAAGTTTTGTGACAAAAAGTAGGAGAGTTTCCTGTGATGTTTCTAAAGGGTCTATGGGTTTATATATCTATGCAGCAATTTTCCCGCTTATTTCCTTACACCTGGCTCCTGCTTCCCCACTCCTAAAAGTGAAGAAAAAGAATTTGAGTGCAAATTCTCTCCCAACCCACCAGATAGGCTGTTACACCATGGCACTACTTGCTTGGTTGGTTTTGTGCATACCCTTTGCTTTGTTGCGAGTCTCCTGTGCAGAAAGCTGTTTGTGCTTTAAGAAACAGAAAATGACAAGTGCTGGTGAACCCAATGGGCTCTCAAAGCCCTAAAATGGAGGAGAGTGGCAGGTTTGTACCAAGCACCGGCATGCTGACCTCAGTGTGTCATTTAAGTGTTTTAAGTGCTCTTTAGCTCACGTCAGTGCAAAACATCGAGCTGTTCGCATATAAATTTCTGGGAATGATGCTACAGAGATTAAAAGAATAGGACAGTATTTTGTTTGTCATCAGTGTACTCAGAGCAGATTTGTTGAAAGAACCAGCACTAGCGACAGAGCTATAACAAGGTTTCCCAAATCATTAGTTTTGAATAAACAGTATTTGGTCGTGTCGAAATTTTGCATGAACTTACGAAAAAAAAAGAGCTTTGCAGCTATCAAAACATCTAACTTAATTTACTCTGCTAATGAGAAAAATAAATGCCTTTTTGGAACAACATAAAAAATAATTATATTCATTTCCTTATGTAATCTAAAAATATTAATTGATTACTTCTATGACTTTCCTGTGTTTTCATTCTATTATAGGACTTAATGAACATAGTACATCGTAAATGAAAGGACAGTTATGAATTGTCTGTTTCGTAAAACATAAGGAAGCCCGGTTGCTTTCCTTTAAAATACTCTTTATTTCTTACTGATTGCATATTCATAACTAGTGCACCTCAGCGCAAAGGTCCAAGAGTTACATTCTTCTTTTGAGGCCTACATTTTTAGTTCAATGTGTAGTATCCGTATGCCGAGGAGCTAGAAACAGTTACAGAACCCAGTCTACTTGGTGACAGTGGCACGACAGTGATGGCTTTTTAAATGCTTGTGCCTTTTGAAATGTCAGAAGACCTTCCGTCTTCCTTGGAGGAAGAACCTTGCTGGGTGAAGAAGGTGTCCAAAGCATCATTTTCCCATGTTATCTTCCCACCTTGACTGAAGCGGTGTGAGCACACATTTATATGTAACTACTCACCTTCTGTTTCCAGAGCGTGTCTAGTTAGAGGGTAGTTGTGTTTTTAATGGATACCAGCATGAAATTCTGAGTGGGGCTAAAGAAAAGTGACACCTGATCCAACTCCTGTTTCTGTAACCGTGGTATCTAAAGCCAAAAAATAGTAGAATATGAAGGAGTGGTTGTCAATGAATAGATTGGTTTGTTTTTTTTTGAGGGGATAAGATATGATTGAATATATCAGCATA
This sequence comes from Tauraco erythrolophus, assembly GCF_009769465.1. Lineage (NCBI taxonomy): Eukaryota > Metazoa > Chordata > Aves > Musophagiformes > Musophagidae > Tauraco > Tauraco erythrolophus. The sequence continues at coordinate 77,368,553 of NC_141465.1, read as the reverse complement.
TAAAAACTAAATATGTAAAGATTTAGTTCTCTTTTGCTGCCGTTGGCTCATGTTAAATCAGATCAATGACCAACTTCCTATGATGGACTAATTCCATGGGCAGTGCTATGAACTATTACACTTTTCAGAGAAAGACTTTAAAAAATAATCATTAAAAACTTTGAAAGAAATTATCTTACGGTTTTCTAATAGATCACAAGTATTTTATGCAGATTTTAATAGTACTAGACTGAGCTAAATGGTTTAGGTATTTTACCACTGGCAGTGGAAGCTGTTGGACATTGAAATGTTGGCACAAGAGTATTTGAATTACTCTCCAGTGGTTTTGGCCCTGGAATAACATTGAATGTTAGGTTAGTTTCCGGCACAAATATAAATGTCCATGAAAATTTTACGTAAAAGCTTAAGAAGAGGAGACTGGTTTCAGGGGGAAAAAAAACACAACAGAAAAACCCACCAAAACCCCACAAACGAACAAAGAACCTGAAAAGTAATGCTGAATGCTTAACAGGACATAAAGGAACATGCTTTTGGGTTTTATATTAGAAGAAAATTATTAACCTGGGTTGTCAATTTGTCTTTATGATATGAATATTTTATATCTAAAGATACATTAAAATTAATGTTCAAGTATTTTTTCCTAGAGTGCTCTTGGCATATGTCATAATTAATTATGGCAATTTCTGTCCAGTATGGCAGGATGGAGTCAAGTCTACACTAACCTAGCTTTTCCTTTTTTAAATCCTTTAAACTTATAACTGCAGAGGGTTTCCAGAAGGGGTAGGAGGCTTTTCTTATGTATTTTACTGAAGTTCTCCTAAATCTTTATTTACAGAAGAAAGTTGATGTAAAGGATTTTTTGACTTTTGTTATTTCTTTTATTTTTTCCTGATTTTTTTTTAAATCTATTTTCCTGCCTTTTCTTGCAGTTTCTTCATTTCCTATCTACCTTCCTGAATGAGGGCATAGCTTTACTTTTTTATCTGTAGGCAAAGTCTCTACTTCCTAATTGACCCCCAAGCTGAAGTTAGTGGCTCAGTAGGCTCAAAACAAACATTGAATCAATCTTTTTTTCATTTGATACTTGGAAACGTAAAACATTATTTCTGTAGTAAGCAAGCTTTGCATTCTTCTTCCCACACAAGAAGTTCCTTTAGCTCTTTAACTTCATTTTGGAGATACACCAGGGCACTTAGTGAAGGTAGATACACACACACTCCCAGCACTGAGCATTTGTAGGACACACCATTGATTTCTGCTAGGGAAACACAGGACATTCCACCAACTCTTCCTACTTTCCCAAGCAACTCCCCATCTGAGCCTGTGAAGAGGTGGTGGTGTTGACTCCCTCCCCACATCTTCTCCCCCGCTGCTACCTATATCACCTTTTATCACTGTTGACAAAAAGAAAATAAAGGAAAAATCCCCTCACCTGACAAGTGTGTAGAGATTATCAGTTAAATGAGTAATTTCTGGTTTCTGATGAGTTTTACACAAACCTGCCCATTTCTTAATCAAATACAGAAAATTCATGCTGCCATGATGGTGGCATACAGCTTTTTTTTTAAGCACAGCATCATTTTTCCCCTTGCTTCTTCCTCCTAGTACATTTTTCTACAGGTCTTCATTTAATATCTGAATATTTTTTCCATGCATTTTTGAGCTTTGATTTTCAGGGGGAGATGATAACTTTTATTAGCTCACCTGATAAATGAAAAAAAAAAAACAAACAAACAAAACCAAAAACGGATGAGCTTCTGAAAATCATCTTTTATCAAGCTCTTCTGAAATTATTGAGTTACTTTTCTTACCTGTGTTGCTTTTACACTGGATCAGCAGACAGCAGTCTGTTGCCAGAATGCCTTATCCTCTGCAAACATTTTAGGATGCTTTGCTACTCTGGGATTCTCTGAAACATGTTATGAAGTTCTCAATGATCCTTGTCAAAACAGAAGTGAATATGCATTTTTTCAGTGATTTCTCTAGGATTGGAATAATGAGGAAGAGAGATGTTTGTACTGATCTCTGTGTTTGTGACTGTTTAATTTGGAAACTAGGCAATAGATAATTTTGTTTAAGAATTTGCATTATTTTATGTGACTTTATGAAACGAGAAATTTTTAATGATCACTTCATTTTTAAAAATTAATAATGAGACTGTAGCTGGAAAGAGCAACTGTGCTGCTCCAGATTTGTGGATACAAAAGTTTTGAAATCATATCCTAACAGAATAACTGCATTTTTATATTCATTTTGTCTGGTGGCAAATAACTACATAAGGTGAAATTAGCCCAATGTGTCTTGATCTTCTTTTAGTTAGGACCAACAGCTTGTAATGCAGATGCCTTGGATATTTAAAAAAAAAAACAAAACTGAAAAGGAAGGGACCTATGTGAATCAGACTGTGCGGTGATGACTTTATTTATAGCCTAGTTTATTTATGATTGTAAGTAAACTTCACTTCCACACACAGCAAAATGCGAAATATCCAAGTTAATCAATCACAGATGTTAAGTGCCTGGGGAAAATAGATTTTAAGAGGATCAAAGTTATGAAATGAGAAACAGAAAAGAATGGGGAGTAGGCCATTTATGGATTAACAGGCTAAAGGGTCGCTTAACCCTCAGAAACGAGGCTCAAAGGTAGAGCCACTATTGATTTTTTTCTTTTCCAAAATCTCATTTATACTGAAAAGAATTAAAGCATAGAAACACTAATCACATTAAAATCTTCAATATCCCACTTGCATGTGGCCTCTGAATTTATCTGGCTAGCTGTAAAATGCTGGTGCCATAGTCTTTCTACCACAAAATGGGTGACAGCGTGTTGTGCCAGTTTGTACATCCTGTCCCACCCCATGGATCCCACAAGTTCAACAGAGCTCTAAGCAGCAAATGCCGAAGCTAGGCCTGTGAAATACCATCGTGCTTTAGCCCCAACCAGCAACTAAGCACCATGCAGCTGCTCGCTCCCTCCTCCCCCACTGGTGGAATGGAGAGGAGAAAAATAGAACAAAAGGCTCGAGGGTCAAGACAGGGACAGGGAGGGATCACTCAATAATTATGGTCACGGGCAAAACAGACTCAACTTGAGGAAAAAAATCAATTTAATTTGATACCAATCACATCAGAGAGGATAACAAGAAACAAAGCCAGATCTTAAAAACACCTTTGCCCCACCCCTCCCTTCTCTCAGTGCTGCAGGGGAACGGGGAATGGGGGTTGTGGTCAGTTCGCCACACGTTTTTTCTGCCGCTCCTTCCTCTCCAGGGTGACAACTCCTCACACTCTTCCCTGCTCCAACATGGGGTCCCTCCCCATGTGAGACAGTTCTCTGCAAACTTCTCTGATGTGAGTCCTTCCCACGGGATGCAATCCTTACCCATCAGACTGCTCCAGCATGGGCTTTCCTGCAGAGTCACAACTTGTTAGGGTGCAGCCACCTGCTCCAGCGTGGAGTCCTCCATGGGCTACAGGTGGATCTCTGCTCCGCCGTTAACCTCCAGGGGCTACAGGGGGGCTGCTACTATCTCATCACGGGCTGCGGGGGAATCCCAGCTCCGACACATCTCTTCTCGCTCCATCTTCACTGACCTTGGTGTCTGCGTAGCTGTTTCTCTCAGATCTCAGTCCTCTCTCCACTGCAGCCGTGCCAGACCAGCCCAACAAACCTCGGCAGTCCCGGCAGGACAAACTCTGCCCAGTGGGCACCCCAGGAGTGGGGAGCTTTGGAGCTCTCCACCACAGCCATCTCCAGTCAGGTGGCAGTGGCCCAGCACGGGCAGCCACCCACTCAGGAGGCTGGAGGGCCAGCCCCATGCCTCACCCCTCTCTTCAGTGTAGGTCCAGCACAGTTCAGGCTCCTTTGTCCCTGTCTTGGAGCCAGGGAAGCTTCTTAAAGGAGCTATCACTGTATCCCCTCCACTGCCACCAAAACCCCACTGCATAAACCCAGCACAAATACTTTTCAGGTCTTAGATGGGAATGATCAATGATGCCGTCAGGCTCTGCATAAAACGTGGATTTTGGACAGGACATACAGTGAGTGAGAGTGAGACCATGATCATGGGCATGCTGCCTGCAAAGCAGCTGAACAGTGAAGACCGTCTTTCTGGACTTGCTGTAAGCTCTGCTCCTAGTGGAGTTGCAAAGACTGGGACATCTGACAGACATCACAGAGACTAGCACATCCCAGAAAACCCACATGGCCATAGGATAACCCACTCCTTAAGGGAATCAGTTTGTTCTACGCTACTGATAAAGGCTTCAGTAGTGTATTGAGGCATATACTTCCCACTTCAGGACCTTATCTTCTTTAATCTTATGGGAGAACAGCTAAGGAAAGAGTAGTGTCAGTGACGTGGTGTCATCTACAGTGAAAGTCTGTACCTTCAGTGAACCACAGCCACTGGCAATGCCCTATGGCACTGGAAGTCCCGTTGTTCTCTTCATAGTAGGGACCTTGCAGCTGAAGCTGAATGAAGCTGGACTGAAGTATCTCACTTAGTGCTGTGCGTTGCTCTACTGTGAATCCAAAAGATTCTGAGATTTTCTGTCTGATTCAGTTTAGTAGAGAATTATTATATTATTGTCTGTTGGGGCCTTAGTGGACTAGATAAGTGGACAGTGAGTTTGTCTGGAAAGCTCAAAGGGCTGTTGTGATCAGTGGCACAATGTCCAACTGGAGACCAGTAACTAGTGGTGGGCCCCAGGGATTGATACTGGGGCCAATACTGTTTAACATCTTCATTAATGGTGTAGATGATGGGACAGAGTACACCCTTAGCACGTTTACAGATAATACAAAATGGGAGGAGTGGTTGATACACCAGAGGGTTGGTTTTCCATTGGGACCTTGACAGGTTGGAGAACTGGACTGACAGAAACCTCATGAAGTTCAGCTAAGAGAAATGCAAAGTCCTGTAATGAGCTGGATTTGACTGTGTTTTGCTGGATAACTTTGGATTAACAGGTAGGTGAGGATTTTCTGTCTCATGAATTAGTTGCTTTATTGCAACCAATATACCATACCCCTCTCAAGCTCAGTTTTCATTCTCAAGCATGCAGAACTCACATCAGGACATCTGCCTGGTTTTCATCTTTCCCAGTGCAAGGACTTTATACAAAGCTAATCAATATTTTCACCACAAATAAATTAGCAAAAATCTTGTGTGTCTGTCGGCATCCTAACCACTTCAAACAATTAACTCTTGAGGCTTTTGACCTCAAAGGTAGTAGGTCTTCTCTGCTGACTCCCTGTGACTTGAATTGGTGTCTCCTTCTCTCTGTCTTTCTCCCTCCTTTTTAGAGATCTTGTATACTGAAACCCCTTATGAAGTACAAATGTTGAAGAGTGTTCTGTGCCTTCACCAAGCAGGCTGGGAAGTTTTCCCAGTCATTCCTACATAGATTTACATTGCAATGCAATGGAAAGGAATGATAAGCTGCTGTTCAGTGTCAGAGCTTTCATAGCTCACTTCAGGGAGGAGGAGATTTTTAGAACTGGATAGTCTTTGTATTTTAGAGCCTATTTTGGATAGGACAGGAAAATCATGTCAATAGTTGTAGCTCTGGAGATAGATGACAAAAATGAGCAGAACTCTGAAAGACAAATTCTTCTGCATGCAACGTTTATTTGAGCTATAGAATTTTTTCCCCTTTGGGAACAATGAATGGATGCTGTAAGTTTTTAGAGGTTCGAAAAAGCATAGAAGAAATTAATGAAAGAAAAATCCACTGAAGTTGAAAGTTACCCTCTCTGGATTAGAAAGTGCATGAATCAGAAGTTGGTGCATGCTAGGAGCGTATCTGTGCTTACACTTAAACTTATCTGTTTGCGGCCCCCTGATTCTGAGCTCTGTGGACCCTCAAATCTGACCCGTATCTCTGTCCTCATGCCGTTCTGTGAAGTGAACTGGTCCCACTCAAAACCTGAGTCCTGACTACCACTTACAAGGGGACAACACCGCAGAAGGCACTGCTACTTGGTCTTGAGCATTGATGCAGGGCCGCAGACCTGAGGGTCTGGGGGAGAAGTTGTGAACACACTAGAAGTTTCCCCATGTGGATGCTGGGCGCAGGCTGGGATGCAGATGCAATGTAAGTGGGAAGTATCAACTGCACCACGTGTCAGCATCTGGTCTTCGGTCAATAAAGTGCAAGATTTTCAGATCATGATCAATTTATTGAAAATAGGCTGGTTCCCAATGTCTTTGAAAATATATCTGCTTTTATGGAGACCATAAGCTTAAATCTGGAAGGATAATTTCAGACACCACCATTGAAAACATTGGCTGCTATTACTTCAGTATTTCACAGAACAAACAGGAGAAAAATTGCAAGCAGAAAACATGTTATATGTAAATACCAAAACATCTCAGTAGAGCAAGCAGAACACAGGTGAAAAATAACTTTCTGGTATTCTTCCAGATTTGCATTTTGAATCAATCTGTACACATTAGAAACAAAGTAAAATTAAAATATTAGAAGTGTAAAGCAAGGTTTGAGGGGTTTAGTTTGGATAACAATGTGTAGCTACAATTCTTTCAAAGTGCAATCAACTCCTGTTATACTGTCAATGTGGTATTTGACTATATACACACAGACTGCTGCAATGACAATTTTATACCCTTTTGTACAACTCCAATCAGCCCTGGTGTTTCAAAACAAGACAATTTGTCTTGCTGTAAATACAAAAAGAATTATACAAATGTATCTTTCTGCTTTATTATCCTGGAAACCTCATAGATCATATGAAATGTTTGGTGTGTGGCAGTCCAAGGAGAAAAACAGAAAAAGAGATGGCATTTAATTTGGCTTCTTGCTATGTTTACCTCTATCTGATGTGGGATTAAGTTGTCATTTATGCAGCTTTAACAATGTTTTTATTCCTTTTGAAGTTTGTGAAATGCAGGTCAGATGAATTGCACTGTATTTCCCGAGTTTTCTCAGTGTTAGAAGTCATTAAAAGGAGTGCAGTAACTACCTGGGAGAAGAAATGCAAGAAAAATAATACACAACTCAGGAAAATTAAACTCCCCTTGCTGAATGTGACATACAGAATATTACAAAAACATGTTTAAAAATCATCTTATCTTCTGAATGCTTATGGATTGGTTTTTTTTCTCTATTGGTAATCCAAAAAGTTTGATCAATAGGATGCAGCATACAGAGTCATGCAGGTGAGTATCAGCAGCTTAGCCTCAGCTCGCAGAGCAAGTGCCAATCCATAGTGAAGGTGCCTTAGCAGTGAGCTTCAGGGAGGTTGAAGATTGAGAAGGAAGTACCAGTGCAGAAGTGTTCAGGGTCAGGTATTTCTTTATGCATCAAGGAAGAAATGACTTGAATGAAGAATAAAAGATGGAGTAAGAAATGGTCATTACAAACAGTTGCAGCTGTCTTTGTTGCTTTGGTTTGATTTAGTGTTTTCTCAGTTTTGTTTGATGTTATGCTATATTGCGTCTTTAGCTTGCAGCCTTGCCTTCTAATTTCACTTTGGCCCCCAACATAGGTTATGCCTGTGTCGCCAGCTGCTCAGATGCTTGAGAGGCACATTGCATTTGGCCTCCAAGGGCTTGAGAGAAGGAGTTTCTCATTCCCTGTTGGTGCACAGAGCAGAGTGGAGGAGAATATTGAGTGCAGAGCAGTGGCTACTCAAGGACATGTGCCTGTTGGCCACAGAAACAAAAAGCCTACTCCAAAGTAAAGCTAGGTGATCAGTAACCACAATCGAATAGAACTGTTTCTTCTCAGCTGAAATACTCCTCTCTCAAAAACATGGCTCAATCCTGCAAAGAGCGTCTATATAAAAGTCCTGTTGGTTGTTGGCTTTTCTTTATACCAAGAAGAGTTTGTTTCCATAGAACAGCTAATTTTCGAAAGTGTATTATTCTGCAAAATTCCTACTTGCACTCTCCTATTATTTTCAAGGTGCACATAATTCAGTAGCATTTGTAATGTGTGCATAACTGTAATTATTTTTACTACTATAGAATTTCCATATCATAAATACTCATTTTCCTATTAGGCTCTAGAAGATGTATCTGTATGAATAGCAATCTTTATACATATCATAACAGCAAAACAGAGAGATTCTTGTTTGCCCTGGTAGCTTTTTGTTTCAGTCCTGCCCAACTTAGGCTGCGGATGCTGCTTTGTTAACAGGTTGAATGTGTAACTAGATGGTAATTCTACTGAACATTTGGAACATGTGTTCCATCTAGCTTTTGAAACATTCTTACACAAAAGCAGAAGGATGAATAACTTAAAAATAAATAACCTTATGTCCTATAACCAATGCAGGATTCTCTTGCATTGTGGCCAGACTGTGTTAAAGCTTTACTCCCTTGACTGTGGCTGGCTGTCATCTGCATATGGACTGCATTACTGGAATCCAAGTGAACTTTCAGCTATATTTTATCTTACATGAGTAAATGAAGAACTGGAAAGTGTTATTTTGTGTTGGTTTATAGTGCTGTGAAAAATTGCTGCCAGTGGTTGCATTAGTCACATGCAGTAATCAGAAGAGAAAGCTGTGCAACATTAAGACACTGATTTCAGTCAACAGTTAAAGAAATGAAAAAAATTGTCAAATTAAAGCTCTGAAAACGAGTCCTGGCCCTGCTTGCATGTGTATATAACCTCGTGGCTGTATAATTAAATATGGTAATGTGTAGTCTAAGCATTAAAAAGTTGTGTGCTCCATTCATATCTTCATGCTTCTTCAGCATTCAGATAATGATTTTATTTTTGGGGAAAAAAATTCCTTTTACTATAGGATTGGTTATAAGCAGAACTGTAAAATAGCTTAAGAGATCTTAAAAGGCTCCAGGTTACACAGTGACTTTGCTTAGCCTTTTGCCTGTCATCCAAGAAGGCAATTTCTGATTTTTGACTGACAGATGCGAATAACTAAATAACCTCTTACAAATGGAAAGAATTGCTCTTAAAACCTTACCTTTGAAAACTTGGAAAGGTTTACAGTTGGAGAATATCAAAATAAGTAGGGCATTTTTGTAATATTTTTCCTAGAGCTGGATGAATTTGTAAAAAACACTTTGACTGTAGGCTTGCTCTGTTTTTCTAGTGCTGTCAAGTCCATCAAGCGTGTGAGCTACTGCAAAAGGAGGAAGCTAAAATAGAGTCAGGAAAAGAGAGGAAAGTAAATGTACAGAAGTGTTCTAAGCCCTGCAAATCAGCAATAAAGTAGATATAATTATGTCTGTGCTCTTTGGCTCTTTTGAAAATTTGCTAATGTTTTTCTAATACTCTTATTTGTTATATGGCATTTCTAATATAAGAAAAAAAAATATTTTGGAGGGGTCTCACAGAAGCATTTACATATGCTAGATCTAATTTTTCTTTTACTTAATGCCCAAGCAAAGTTGCATATCTCTAAGCAAAACCTAGATATAATTGTGTTAGTGTATGTATTTTTATTTATTTATATTTATAATGCCTCAAAGGCATAGTCATGATACAGTACCTACCCCATAGCAAGAAGTGCTGGATAAATGCAGAACAGAAATATTGTCTCTACCCCGGAGAATTTGTGATCTGAATTTACAACAAGAGAGAAGAAACAACTTCAGGAGAGCAAGAAAGAGAACAATACAGTATTGCTACAATTACTGTTACAATACAGTATGTCAGTCAATACTCCCAAGTGATAAGTATGGCAAACAATGACTTTGCACAAGAGCAGAGTAGCATTGGCCTAATTTTTGAGGTTGAGGGCAATGGAGAACTGTGGGAGGAGGCTTGAGTAGCAGTTTTGATTGAAAGCACGTGCAGAGCTTAGTGATCTCCTGAATAAATGAATCTTTTTTTAAAAAAAAAGCTAAAGTTAAGGGTGATGTGCAAGTTGCAGGTCCAAGAGATGTATTGTGGTGATCAAAAGAAACAAGAAAGGAGGCGTGACATGCTTGCTTAGTCATGTTGAACCTGCATTGGCAGCTGTGGCGTACATAGAGACGCACGTCCAGAGGTTGATTTGTGGCCTAATTTTAGCCAGCTACATCCGACTGAGTGAGTTGTTGAGATTCCTCTTATAGATGATGCAGAGAAGCAGACACTTTGGGGGCACAACTCATCTGTCCTCTTTTAAAAGCTGACTTGAGTGGGGGTGAATTGTGCCCTAAGAGGGCATATTTCTCTGTTGATGGAAAGGCAAAAAATGACCAACAGAGTCTAACTGGCTGCGTTGTAGACCTCTACAGTGCATATCTGTCTAGAGTGAGGTGAGTTGAATCCCAGCTGATAAGATGGGTGGGAAGCACAGGTTTTATAGGAGAAAGAGAGACGGGGGATCATGGCAGAGCCAGGTTGACCCATTTCTCTCCATGGAAAGTGGGATTGAAAGGAAGCGAAAGGCCCAAATAATTTTTCGTTTGATATTTTTTCAAAGCAATCAGCAAGATTCTGTATGGAGAGAGAAGCAGAGGCAGGAAATTTTGAGGAACAAATCCTGGACATCGAAAAGCTCTCTGAGACTATGAGCGTGGGGTTTCTTGAAGTTAAAATGAAGGTATTGCTTAAGCAGAGGATGGCTAAGCTAAAGGAAGAGTGGATGAATCAGTGGTGGTGAATGTCACTAGGGATACTTGGCAGTGTATACTAAAGGTGCCTTATAGAGACAAATGAACAGTTTCAGCAGCTTTCATAGAATCATAGAATTGTTTAGTTTGGAAAAGACCTTTAAGATCGAGTCCAACCGTTAACCTAACACTGTCAAGACCACCACTAAACCATGTCCCTAAGCTCCACATCTACAGGTCTTTTAAATACTTCTGGGGATGGTGACTTCACCACTTCCCTGGGCAGCCTGTTCCAATGCCTGACAGCCCTTTCGGTGAAGAAACTTTTCCTAATATCCAATCTAAACTTCCCCTGGTGCAACGTAAGGCCATTTTCTGTCATCTCATCACTTCTGAGACCAACCCCCACCTCACTATAACCTCGTTTCAGGTAGTTGCAGAGATCAGTAAGGTTTCATGTCTCCATACCAAAGCCAGATTCTACGTACCACAGCTACTTATTACCAATTATGTTTCTTCTTGGTTTGAGGAGCAGAAGCTTTCTCTTAGATCCAGTCAGAGGAAACAAAACAGCCTCATGGGCGTGTTTCACTGTGGATCTGTCCATATTTGCTACATGCCAACATAGGAACAAGCTGCAGCCCACTGCTCAGCGCAGTTCAATTAGCACACAAATTATGGAAAGTAAGTCACTTGTATGTGTGGGACATATTATTTCCTCACAGAGAAATGATTTTGACCTTCTGCTAAACTGCTAAATACATTCTTGTGTTTGGGAGAGGATTGGAATTTCTTTAACTTTCTGCAGATTAAGAGTATTGAGCAAGGGGCATAAGCAGCGGATATTTTTCTCAGAAGACTTTCCAGGTGAGTGTCGCAAGCCTGTCGTCTGCAGTGAGCTCAGCAAAGTGGGCTCAATCTGTTTCTTTTCCAGCTCTTGTGATTGCACTCATGTTTCTGCTCTGGAGCCTCTAACCACTAACAGGATGGAAGAGAATGGTGCCAAAGATGCGACAGGTCAAAGAAATAGTCTATGGACCAGGGTGTTAGAAATGTTGATCTCCTTCCTGGCAACTGTATATAAATGATTGCCTCAACATTAGGTTTGTAGACCTAGGAGCATGCAGATGGGGTAATGCGGTGCCCAGTCCACCCATTGAGACCATCAATGCTTTATCAGTGGAGAAGCATGAAGAAGACCTGAATTCTGCTAAAAAGTCATCAGACCTAATGCACTGGAAATCAAATACAAGTTGGATGCCAGGACACAAGTAGGGAAGAGTGAGGAGGAACACTGGTGGTGGCTGGAAAGGCAGAGTGTAGCTACGGAGGCTTCTGAGAGAGCAGCAGTGTATTTATTGAAGATTAATGGGCTTTTCTGAGTGGTGAAGATAAAACACAGCTGCAGGTCAAATGAAGATCTCATGGTGATCGGAACAAGGAGCTAAAACAGGTCAGGCAGGTGGAGGTTGAAGTCATTAGGAAGAGTGTGGGGCAGCTCATTAATGCTTCAGGTAGATAAACCATCTCATTGCTAAATTTTTACTGTGATTTCTTCTTTATAGTCGTTAGTGATCATAGTCTTTGGATTGCAACAAGTATTCAAGATTTATATAACTAATAATAACTCTAACACAGCTTTTTAGTTTGGAAGAACTTTAGGAACAACACAGATGAACCTCATTTTATTTCTATGTCAAGATGAAATTAAAGATATATTTTTCTGTAATTTGGTTTATTTTTGGTGGCAATAACTGAAATCAGTCAGGAAAGCTTAGTTATTCTATTTCTCTCAGCTTTAATAAGTGTTCCTTGATTGAGATATTCTGCAGATAGATACATAAAATGAGAGAAAAATCATGCGTAACCAAATTTACAATTATTTCCAGCATATCATAGCATATCTCCTTATTTTTCCTTACAAGTTTTCTGTATATTTTTTCTATGTATTTCTCTTCTATTTTTGGTAGTAGGTCCTTTTCTGTGCAGAAGCTACCCACCAACTTCTGAAATCAAGTCTTTAATTTTTACTGACTGTCCTGGTTTTGACTGGAATAGGGTTAGTTTTTCTTTTTAGCAGCTAGAAGAGCTCTGTGTTTTGGATTTAGTTTGGGATTCCTTATCAGAAGAATGTTGATAACCCACTGATGTTTATAGTTGGTACTGAGATATGACATGAGACATGATACAGCTTCTCATGGTTTGCCAGTGTGCAGGTGCACAGCAGGCTGGGAGGGAGCATGACTGGGACCAAAGGCCTACAACTCCCCATATGATTTGAACTTAGACCTAGGATTGAGGGCTAAATTGGCCAATGGAGTATTCCATATCATGCAGCGTCATACCCAGTATATAGATGAGGGTTGACTGAGAAAAAGGGCTCTCTTGGTCTTCCAGAGATGCTCTTCTGAGGTCTTTCTCAGACTCTTGTTCTCTCAGAGTTCGGGATTGCGGTGTCGGGACTTAACTGTTTTGGGATCATTTGCCAGGACGGAACAGGCGTTGGTCACTATATGGTGAGCAATTATACTGTGCATCACCTGCTTGTAAATATCATTAAGATAGATAGATAGATAGATATAAAAATACTCATGTTATTACTATTTTATAATTATTACTTTTAATTTTATATTATTGTTATTATTAAATTATATTTATCTCAACCTACGAGTCTCCTTCCCTTTCCCCTTGCGTTCCCCGGAGGTACGGGAGGGTGAGTGAGCAGCTGTGTGGCATTTAGTTGCCAGCCAGCCTAAACCACAACAGTGACAGAGGCCTAGAAGAGCGATTACATCCAGAATGAAAGCAAGGAAGATCGACAAGTACTTATTTCATAATTAAAGTGAGGTATTTAATAATATAGCATTAACTACTGGGATTAGAGCTGGGTCTTTATAAATACGTTAGACAAACATATCTGGTAACAAAAAGGCTTAAAGTTGAGCAGAGAGATTTTCCTTCTGGAAGCCTTCAGGGACACCTGCCTCTCTCATTGCTTTGAGAAGTACTTTGCTAGGCACCTAAAGTGAAGGTGCAAGTCTGACAGTATGGATCCGCAGAGGTGTTTTGGGTTCTTCAACTAGATGAAGCTGAGAGTAACTTTCATTAAAACAAATTGTCGTCTCTATTGTGTTCACCACTGTTACAGCTGACTGCCAATTTTTATTTTCTGTAGGTGATATTAATCACAGGGTGCCTGTAATATGCTGCTGCTTATCCTGAACAAATACAATTAAACTATATTAAAATTCCATAAGGAATTATTTAAATGCATCTATTCCTATGTGAATATTAATAATTTTTTCCACTTAGGAGCAGATGTTCACTCTTCCTGTTTGAATTCCTTTTTCTAGCACAAGCTGTGTGACACTGAGGTACAAGTCACATAACATAGCACATGGGCCAGCGCGGGTTCAAGCTATTTAGTGAGTTGTTGCTCGTGCCCCTCAGGTTTTAGTTGGTTCCTCGACAGAGAGGACTAGGGTTATACAGGTCCATGTAGTCACATAGTGCTAGTTCCTGTGTCACTAACACCAATACTTCTGTGTTGGGAAGGCTCATTGTGTGGCTTTACTGAATGTAAAAGGCGACTTTTTAGAATGGTGCATCCCGTGATGCTTGAACTGGAAGCAAATAGCGTCGCTTGCGCTTTGTTAAGCCGGCATTTCCCTGTTGGGAAAAGGCCACTCGGCACCTGAAGGCTATTGAGCTGCTCTTTAGAGAAGCATCTTTATCCAAGATGACACGCAAAGATTTAAAACTTTAGACTGCCACTCAAGGAACCTTACTTCTCTTACCACTAACATGGATTTGTCGTAACATCTCATGCAGTGGAAAATAAGAGATTGGGTGATTTCAGTGTTTTGTTCATGGAACAATTGCATAACCTCATAGTTATGGGAGTGAGTTTCTTTTCCATTATCCTAGTAGAGGATGGCTGTAAACCTCCTTGGAAAATGAAGTAACAGCTATAAAGATTTTGATAGTATTTGCGATAATTTTTTTTCATCATGTAGTTGGACTTATGGGCAAAGGTTATTAATTAAATTTTTAAAACTACAGTCAAGGAATATTGCCTAGGGGGAGGAAAAACCTCAAAACTCTTTCAAAGAATGTGTCAAGTCAAAAGGGAAGCTGCAGTGTATCGTAGCCTATGGGTTAGTAAAAACGTGACCATTCAGACTCTTCTTTTAAATGTTTTTTTTCAATTGAAGACAAGGCAAAACATAGCTGGCACACAGCAGAAATGTTTGTGACAATTTGCTTTAAATATAAAGAGAAAATACAAAATTCCTGGCGCAACATAATCCATTTAGCCATTTAAAATGATAGCTAGATAGCAATGGTTTCCTCATGCAAAGCTATAAGAAAGATGGAGAAAAGCTAACTCCATGAAAATCTATCAATTCCCAGTCTTCCTTAGGAAAGTACATGGAAATGACTCTGATAACATATTTTATAGCCAGAAAAACTGGCAGTTCTTGACTGGTTGGCTTCAATCCCCTGCAATATGTTGATGGTTTGCATTCAGGAGGGGTGATGATAAAGTCCAAACCTGATGTGCAGCTGCACTGTTTTCTCCAGACCTTTTCTCAGGGTTAAATTTGGCTTCATTTCCCTCCTTCTCAATAAGCACTGAATGTGATGATGATGTGGATGGTACCATTGTCACCTGGATATTGCATTGCTCCTGGAACAACTGCCTGGGCAAAACTGCTGACTCAGATGTGAGCCTGATAAAAGGAGATAATGGATGCATGATGAAGAAGCATTTTCAAGAAATAACTAATAGGCTGTTGTCACCCTTTGTTGCCAATTCGTGCTCTACATATGCCTTATATAAGGAAGACTGAATAATAACTCAAGTGTTATTTTTGCAAATGTGAAGATGAGAAGGGGGACAAGTGAATGAGAACTCCGAGTGGGAACAGTGGTAGCAACATATGGAGCTTAAAAGCATGTCTTATGAAAAATATGCTCTAATTCTCCATATTTATGTGATGTAAATGTTATTATGATGAAGTAGCTGCTGCTACTCTGCAGCTCTGCCATGCCGTGCGGGGAGCGCTGTGCGTTCCCAGCTGGCAGTGCCGGCAGAGAGTGTCCACCAGAAGAAGCGGGAGTGAAGGGGGCTGGCAGGGAGGAAAGCTGTAACTGCCAGCTGAATGCTTTATCTGAAAGTTGTATCCTAGTTCAACTAATTGTAACTTTCCTTTCCTTCTCTGTTCACCTTCAGGCAATGATCATTAGGGCTGTATGAGTGTGTTTATATTTACTGAGAAACAGCAAATTTGCTGAACAGTGTGATTTAAAGTCTCAGAAGCATTTGAATGCATCAAATAATTGTGGCTGGAAAAAATCCAAGGCTTAATTGGAAGTTTTCTCTTTGCTAATCCCATAACTAATTTGATGATTAGGGCATTCACCCTTGATGTGGGAGGACTTTATTCAGTTCCTCTCTCTTCCTCAGGGGAACAAACCCAAACTTTCCAAATCTGAAACACCTAAGCACCAGATCTCATCCTCCACCTTTCCTACCAACATGCCTTCACTTTGGATTAGAGAACAGTCATTGGGACAAGGACTAGGACCCAGATGCCTGCAGTCTAATCACCTAAATTAGAGAGTATTTTTCTTCTTGCTGTTTTATTTGCCGCTAAAGGTTTTTGTGCAAAAGGGAACAGCTCCAACAAAACATTAAGGACACTATTTTAGGCTCTCATGTAACATTCTGCTCCAGGAGAACTACTAAGAAGAGAGTCTTTGGAAGAAATTCCTGCTCTGAACTAGTTAGAGAAGGACTTTCGGTCCAATTCTTTTGCATTTAAACAAATTCACGTTGTTGAAAATATTTTGATGTGGATAAGGTTCAGAGAAATCTTGAGCTACTACTTCCTAGAAGAGTGCAAGGGGCAGTTCAGAGGCTATCCTGACTCAAATACCTGTGACTTAATAAGTCCTAGCTGGTTCCTTCATGATCCAGCTGTTAAAGCTGAGTTAATTAATTTGGGGTGGAGGAAAATAAATGACTGAAAGAAGGCAGGCATTGAATACTTAAAGACTTCCCTGCATCACCCATTATGTGCTCTCTTCACCCATTACAGAAATAAACTCTATTTCCCTGTCCATTTCTTCTAACTATTCACCTTTTTTGTTGTCTCTAATGTTCCTTAACCTATCCTATGTCATACCCTTTTCAGTGTTGCTCCCACATGCTGGTGCTGTTCCTCTGTTCTTGTCCTTAAATAGGTGTCCTTACTTAAGCTTTCTGTATGTTTTTTTTTTTTTTTAAATTCTGAGGTCACTGAAGAACTCTAAATGCGGTCGTATTGTTTTATCACTGTTCTCTGTTCCCTTCCTCTACAATAGCATAGTTCATTGCTGTTGTATTTAATAAGACTCTTTTAGCTCTCTAGAACACTTCCATCCTTTATGCTTCTCTCCCAGGAGACCCTTTCAACCGACTCCCTGGGTGGGTTGAATTCCACTTTTCAAGGCAGTTGCCCTTCTCTTCTGTTCTCACTTACTCCTTTCCTTAAAATAGCAGATTCTTTTACTTTATCCTCAGCTTCACTGAGCTTACTTCCACTTAGTTTTCCCAATTATTTTCTATTCATATCCATCAAATCTAAAATATTTGCTTCTCTAGTAGCTTACATCATCTTTAGGAACAGTGTCCTGCTGTACCTCCCAAAGTTTGGATTGTCCTCTAAGCATTTCCACTGAATTTAGGAATCAATCCCTTGCCTTCTCCCAAAATGATAGCTACCCACCATGACTTTAGCCATGTTCTTTGTGACCTTTATCTTCAGCCAAGTCAAAACTCTGCATTCTGCCTCTTCCAGAAGCTGAAAGTGAGAACATGCTTCTTTTATATATATATATATGTGTGTGTGTGTATATATATAGTATGCAGCATCTCCTTTTTTCTATATAGTACTTTAATTTCTGAAACAGAGACTGCTGTATGCTTGGGGTTTTTACTTCACTTTTATGTTTACTTTTTGTGCATAGAAGGGTTGTGCTGTTGCACTGTTGAACTAATTCTTCATTTGGAATAGATAAGGATTTTAGCCAAATAAATGCTTAATTATTGAACATTGTGTTTCCTTACAGTTTTCAGAATAGTGGTTTAATAAAAGATTCAATTTTAGTTTGGATTTCATGTGAGCTGTTAGTAATTACACTCAGTTTAAGAGCAATGAAATGTTAATTAAAAATCTGAATTGTAGGAGAAATTAGGAGAAACTGGCTGATTAAACAATATGATCGTTTGTAATGGTTCCAGTTGCACAGTGATGTAATTTAGAAAAGAAATTGTTTGAGAACTATTTTAAATAATTATGGGAGATAATTATGTGTTGGTGTTTGCTTTGCAAAATAGTGAAATATCTTTGAAATCAATGCACTTAAAGCATGTATGAATGGAAAGAACTGTTGAGGACTTAGAAATGTGTTTGGAGCGATTACGCAATTATAAGTAAAACATTACATCTTTCCACTGGATGAAATTACCTTCTCCAAGTTCTACCTTTATTTTTGATACATCTTACAAACCATTTTTCCAAAAAACAGAGTGACCTCTTCCCCAGGACAAGACAGGCAGCGGAAAGATACTGTAGGTAATGTGGCTTGTCTCCAGACTGCCCTCATGTTTCTTTGTGTCCTGAAATGGTGCCATACAGAGGAAGCAAGGTGCCTGGAAGTCACAACTATGACTTCTTCTGCCAAAAGAATGTAAGTTATACATACCTTCTGGGGAAGGTGACAACTCTGAAGATAGGTGAAGACACTAATCTACAAACTCTTCTACCAAAATAATATTTAATATTATGAGTAAAACCATAGACTGAACACTTCAACCACTGGTGGATCATTTTTCGAGTGGTTAAGTGCTGAGCAACCTTTTAGATCTGTCTTGCTTCATTATGAAGCCTGTTCTGGAAATCTCATCCCTTTTACAGGTTTGGTGAAATGCTTCTGACTGCTTCTAGAAAACAGAGAAACCAAAGTATTTTTCACTGCGTAGAAGCTAGTAGTATTTTCTTCTGATACCGAAACAACAGCAGGTGTACAAGTTAACACAGAAGACATCAGAACTGTGCTAGCATGAATTAGTTTGAAGAGAGGTAAGGCAAATGACACATTAATTCTCTTCTCCCCTAAAGAGTGTAATCTGTGATGACTGATAGAAGTGTTTTGAAAAGAGCATTTCGAGTAACAAAGCACTGAAGAATGCTGATGAGAAGGTGTTTCACCTTCTCCTTATTACTGTAAGATCAATGAATACTTCCATCTTACAATGTTACAAAACACACTTTGTTACCTTAGCAGACATTTCCTTTTTAAGCAAAAGTAAAATTGACAATAGTTTTGGATAAATTTTTAATGAGGAATCTCAGTATTTCTCCCATTTTGCTGCTTGTTTATGACAAGATTGATCTATCAGAGATGATGAATCTACCCTTTCCAGTCCTACTCTTCCAAGTGTATGATCATCCTTGGAGTTCTCTTTACAACAAGGTATTTCTTCTGCAGTCTCGGTTCTCAGTATTTGCATTGCTTGGGCTTTTTATTGGAGAGTAGGGAGTTAACCCTGTTTTAGCTTCAGGCATATCTTCTAAAGCTGGGAGTTGCTTGAGAGAGAACAAGATTGCTGTTTTCTGGTGAGTTCTAATTAAAAATGAAAATAACATTTCTAGAGAACAGTCAAAAAGTATGAAATCTGAGATACTTCCTAGTCAAAAAGGATGGAATCAAAGAATGCAGTACTCAAAGGCTTTTGATTAAATAGTACTTCATGAGAGAGACACAGGAATGGATTAGTTGGTTTTTACGTCTACTGCTAGCATTGAAAAACAGGTGTCGAACAGCCCATCCTCCTACCAGGGCAAAGTCATTTGGGACTCTTCTGCCCCCTGTTCTCTCTTTGCCTGCATCTCTCCTGCCTCATGCATGGGTGTGACTGCCTGCCAGGATTTAGTCCTTTATGATTTAAATCAAAGTTACGGTTTTTGAGTTACATGAATTAAGTCAATGTATTTGAAATTTGTGACGCTAATTTGCTCTGGACTCTGACTTGATAGCAGATGCCAAGTTCCTGCCCAGAACAAATTTTACAGCTCAATTCCTTTTTCCCTAGCTATTAGAAAGCGGGTGAGCAAAGGGCCAGAGTTGATTAAATTTATAATCAGTCCTTCTGTACTGCATGTTTTGTTTTGTTTTGGTCTTTGTTTTCAATTTAAGGCAGACACACTCAAGATGCAAGATGTAGAGCTATGCTTCTTTTACAGAAGATACATTTTATTAATTTAAAATAAATAAAACAACATAATGATCAGAAGCCCTGATTAGTTAAGGATTCATGCTAATAAGAGGAAACAGGATTTTTGTGTCTTGCATGCTTTCCCCCAGGTTACAGTAGAGAATGTTTCTCTCCTGGTAGTATTGTCTTTTGCACAGTTGTTTAATATTAAGCTTAGGCTTAGAGAAGGTGGCGGTTGTCATTCAAGACCTCCAGTTTTTCTTCAAGCGAACCAGCAAACGAGACAAAGTGTCCTATGGTTGAGAGCCCGAACTGCCCTCAGTTCTTTAGTCTCTTCCAAGAGGCTACCATATTGTGTCATACATTTTATAATGCGGTTACTGCTCTGGAGAACTGAAGAGCAGCCCTCAAATATGTCAGTAAGGTCACAGTACTTTCAGGTATAGAGAATAACAGTTAATTGCAATTGGGAACTTTCTGGATCATGCTGGTGTGCTTAGTTGGATGGGTGTAATTCAGGCTTGTTCAAATGACTGTAATTACTCTGTCTGAGTTAATGAAGCAGCTATTACACTTTACGAAGCAGGGATTTATAATTTTGGTGTCAGTGATACTTGGGAAACTGAAGGAGAGATGTTCAATGAATTAAGGAAATTTTTGTATAAAAACGTAGTCTTTATACGTAAATGCTGCTGCATAGAGGAAGGGACAAGATAGCAAAATTACAAACCGCATTACCAAAACCAAACAAACAAAAAGATTTGGGTCAGATATTAGGGGTATCTTTTAACAGTGAGAGTAATGAAAACTGGAATGCATGAGATGACACTGGAATTTTCATAGGCAGTGCTGAATGTTTTTAAGAATATCTGTCAGGAAGGCATTTGTGCATTCTTGGGCTAGGTGACCTGTTGAGTTACTTATTGATTTTTATTCACCACACTTTATATATAGAGGTAGTTCATGGCTACATAGGCAATTTGAAGCCATAGATTTCAGATAATTTCTGCTTTTGCGGAAATTCTGCTGAGGCCTGGATCATGAGCTGTTTATGATGTAGCTCCTGTGATTTGTAGATGACCATGGATGAGTATGAGATTAGACTCCTAAACCCTGCTGTGTTAAGACTTCAATACCTAGAGTTTAAGCCCAGACAGACACCCAGTCTGATGACTTTCCAGGACTGCCTAATTGCATTCTTGAACTCTGTATGTATTTACTACGGTCTCTAAATGCTTAACCCTAGTGGCCTGGGAAGGTTCAGACCCTGTAGGTGTTATCAGATGAATTTAGGAAAATGGTGTATAAATCTTCAAGAGATGCTCAGAAAACAAGATGTGAGTGGGTCTGAAATGGATTTTGATGGTAGGCACTTTTACGTCATTGTTCATGGTTAGAGCTGTCAGCCAGAGGGTGAGGGACACAGGTTCTAGCTGCTGATCAACCTGGAGAAGGATGACCTAACCTCCTGGTAAGTAAATTGTCCTGACTATTAGGTCTTGAGCTGTCCTCAGCAAGAGCTTTCACCTTTTATGCTGTGGAAGCTGGTCCCAGGAAGAATGTGGGTAAGAGGAAAGCTGGTTTAATGAGTGAGGAAGATGCTGAGCTGATCTTCTTAACTCAGGGATCCCCAGAATATGGATGTAAATTACACCATTATGATAAAAGCAAAATCCAGTCTTGGATCTGATTGACTGAAGGTGCCTTCCATTTCCAGTTGGTAAAATTTGAGCTGGCTTAGGTTCCCTCTGGAAATGTAGACATTCCTTGTGAGTTAACAGAGGCAAGAAGATACTCCAGTTATGTGGACTTTGAGAGGAACTTACTCGCTTGTGCTGGTTTTGGCTGGGGTAGGGTTAATTTTCTTCATAGTAAGGGGCTTTGTTTTGGATTTGTGCTGGAAACAGTGTTGATGACACAGGGATGTTCCCCTTATTGGTGAGCAGTGCTTGCACAGAATCAAGGCCTTTTCTGCTCCTCATCCCACTCCACCAGTGAGTAGGTGTCGTGGTTTAGGCCGATTCGGCAACTAAACTCCACACAGCTGCTCTCTCACTCCTTCCCCAGTGAAGCGGAGAGGAGAACAATATAATAAAAGGACTGAGGGTCGAGACAAGAACAGAGAAGGAGCATCCACCGACCATGGTCCCGGGCAAAACAGACTCAGCTTGGGAATAAAGCAAAACAATTTATTAACAGTTACTTGAAAGGATAAAGAGAAACAAACCAGTTACTTGAGAGGATAAAAAGAAAACAAAGCCAGATCTTAAAAAATCAACACCTGCTGTCTCACCACCAGTTGCAGGGGAAACTCAGCTCGGGCACACCTCGTCCCATTTCATCTTCACTGACCTGGTGTCTGTGTGGCCGTTTCTCTCAGATCTCAGTCCTCGCTGGGTGAACTCAGCCCAGCGGGCACCCCGGGAGTGGGGCGCTCTCTGAGTTCCCGGGTGGCTCCACTGTGGCCATCCTCAGCAGGTGGCGCCGGCCCAGCACGAACAGCCATCTGGCCGGGAGCTGGGGAGCGGGGGCAGTGCCCTCCTCCCTTCTCCCCTCGCTCCTGGGCAAAGCACCTTTTCCGGTTCCTTTGTCCCAACTTAAATAGGACAATTCGTAGAGGCACCGATTGGCTCAACCCCGAGGGGGATGGGAGTCCAATCTGGTGGCCAGAACCAGGTCTGACCCGGTTCCGAAACCAGGGAAGTCACAGGGAGTAAATCCCCTCTCCTGTCGCCAGAACCCCTTTGCATCAAACCCATGACAGTAGGCTGGGGGTGCACAAGAAGCTGGGAGGGGATACAGCTGGGACAGCTGACCCCAACTGACCAAAGGGATATTCCATACCATATGACATCATGCTCAACATATAAAGCTGAGGGAAAAAGAAGGAAGGGGGAGATGTTCAGAGTGATGGCGATGTCTTCTCCAGTAACTGTTACATGTGATGGAGCCCTTCTTTCCTGGAGATGGCTAAACACCTAAACACCTGCCTGCTGATGGGAAGTGATGAATGAATTCCTTGTTTTGCTTTGTTTACATGCGTGGCTTTTGCTTTACCTATTAAAGAGTCTTTATCTCAGCCCACAAGTTTTCTCTCTTTACCATTCCGATTCTCTCCCTCATCCCACCACGGAGCAGTGAGCAAGCGGCTGTGTGAGGCTCAGTTTCTGGCCGAGATTAAACCATGACATTGCTCCAGAAAAGAAATATAAGCGTGGTGGGCAGGCAGGATGCTCCCTGCTACCAAGCTCTGGTCCACGTGACTAAGTTAGGCACATAATTATTGTAAGCTGGATTCAGCCCTTCTGTTTCTTAAAAAATATTGTTTGCTTTTCTAAATCTGAAAGGCAGTGGATGTAAAAACTGATGTAAAAATATGAATTAAATACGCTTCCAGTATTGCAGAAAGTTCAAGTCTTCAAGCAAGTACTGATGGTCACTAGGAGTGACAGCCTTATGCTAGTGAGAGACAAAAGGCAAATTCTTATAGACCAACTATGTACGGAAAAATTAAGGAGTGTTGCCTACTTGGTCTTTGGTTGACCAACTTCAAAACAAGCTAGCTGAAGAATATTTGCCTTTGGTAGGCCATATCCTTTCTTGCTGAAGGTAAACAACAGAGAGACAATGGCCAGTCGTGTGGGAAGTGGTTGGGTGGGATCATCAGCGATCTGGAAATATCCTGTGCCTTCTGTTCTCAAATATCCGTCAATGCCGCCTGGTTTCCCATTTACAGTCCTTGCTCTGGTGAGACTTACAACCTGAAAGGTTACAGAGAACCACTGACTTTCTCAAAATCTCCTGACCACTTGTGGCTGCTACTTGGGGGAAGTGTGTTTGCAGACTCATAGGAAAAAGCACAGGTAGGTGATGTGGCAATAGGATAAATCTTTAAGCAAAACAGCTCCTATTAAAAATATTTTATTCATTCCTGCAAGAAATAGTGTCTTTGAATCCCAGCTAAAGTTTAAGGCCTCAGTCAGGCATGCGATATAAATCAACATACCAACTGGCTCAACTTCAGACAATTTCGACTAGGCAACAGATGAGTAAAAGGACAGAATGTAGAGAGAGGCATAGACACTAAGTACAGAAGTCAGTTTTCATAAATTCATCATCAAAATAGTCATACTTAGTAATATATGTGCATCACAGAAGAAGACTTGCTGTTAAAGAAGGAACCGAAAGAGAACAGGATCTGGTAATTTCCATGCTGAGTTCTTCCCAAGCCTAAGAAGAATGGAGGAAAGTAAGGAAAAGGCTTAGGAAAAAAAAAGCACAATAAAAAAAAAAATGGAGAGCCAAAGCTGCTGGTAGTAAGTGAGAGCTCACAGTAAGAAGACAAATTAGATTTTATTTTTTTAGCAAACAAAAGATCCTTTTACCATTTTTAGAGGTTTTTTTCTGCTTGCCTTTGCATATTTGTAATGGCAAAAGATGAAATGACAAGCTACATAAAGAAATCATAAAAATAGCTTTTTTTCACTACCTTGTGCCAGTCATTGTCATGTAAGATTGTAGTTGTAACAGTATCTAATATTTTCACTCAGTTTTATGATTTTTTCAAGTTGACTGAGCCCATTGAGCATTGAAATTCTGTAAGCACATCTCTGATATTATTGAATTTGACTATTACATATGTGCATTTAAACAAGGACAGTATGAACTGGTATTAAATTTGGGTTGAGTCATGCATAATTCCTCAGAACTTCGTATGGAAGTGCCATACCGTTTTCTCTTTTCTCTCCCTAAACAAGGCGCTGCAGCACCTGTACTTCTTTGGCATAAATCTGTAAATCAGAGCAACTCCGGCTGTGATACCTCAGGGTGAAAAATTAAGACTCATTTGAATGCCACGTCTGGAATTGAATTGTGTACAAATTATACTAATGAAACTGAGGTTTTCTAGTATGCTCTATTTATGTACAAGTGTGCTTATAGAAAGTGTGCTGTACATGGCAGTACAACATACTGTAAATATTGCACCGATCTTTTTGGCATTCATTTTTAGAGAGCAAGGTGGAATTCAGTAGCATTCAGGGTGGTGCCACAGAGTCTGGGAAACACAAGGATTTAGGTTTCTCAAAAATTATGGGTGATGCTGGCCTCCTCCGTGAGGTAAGTGAGACCTGCTCGAAGTGTTAAGATTATTAAGTGTTAAGATTATTATTAAACCGATTGAAAGATAATCAATATATCCATTTGATTTAGTAGAAGAGACACCTAATTAGATTGGTCTGTATTATTCCAACTGTGGTTCAATTACCTAATTGTTCTTCATTCAGGGTATACTTTCACCCTCGTTGGTACTAAAAACCGGAGCCAACCAGTTGTCTTCAGTGATAGTTTTATATAATGACAGTAATGATAAAACAAGCAAGTATGTTTGAATGGTTTGCTTTGATCTTCTTTTGCATTTTTTTCTAGAAGAAAGACCAAAGAACAGGAAAAACCGTAACCATTCATATCTAGTTTTTTCTAATCAAAACACTCGATTTTGAGTCCTCTCTTTGCAAACCCAGAATACTGTTTATGCAGAACATTAATGTGGGCTGTTTAATCGTTAGCAAGCTCCAATCAAATTATTCTGTTTAATTTTCATGATGCAGAAAACATTGTTTGATATATTTCATGTTTGCTTACTTTTTTCACTCATGATTTGCGCCCTTCCCATTTGCGTGGAAATGGGTGCTTAAAAAAAAAAAGCTACAATTTTAAATCAGATTTTTAGTGATGCATTTATTTTATCTTTATTACTGTGGTTCTGTCAATGTCTATTTTTCGCTTTGAAGTGAAAATTTCAGTACTGTTTCTAGTCACTGTTGGACTGAGTTTTCTGGCTGTCTAAGCAGCTACCAACATAGAGATTTCAACAGTGTGTTGCAGCAGGTACAGTTTCAGGGTTATGCTTGCAGCCGTTCAAGGAAGACAATGTTCTGTAACTCTTATGTCTTTGGTAGCTTTGTTGTTCTAGTTATCAGGAGAGCTAATAAAACCAGCTAGCAGGCAAAGCCCAGCCTCTTCGAGTTATAGCCTGTGAGAGCCTTTGCATCCTACGTTTTTCTCTCTTCTTTCGGGCATGCCTTGACATGAAGCACCAAACAAACCAAGGACTGTAATGGCTTTGCAGCTCAGAGCCTGTTGAGATGTATCTGAAAGGTCTATCAGCTGCCTACCTGCACCATTACGCACTCATGAATACCTCCACCTATCCTTCAATTTTGGCATTTACCAGGTCCCCCGTCTTACATGAATTTGTATTCATGTGTTGGGAAGAGGAGAACAAGCTTTTCAGCTTTTTCAGTTCAGAGTTGGTGTCTTAACTTTTGATGAACTTGTGCAATCAAAGAAAATATGCTCTTGAAACCTGCTAGTTGTACTGAAACCAAAAGTAATTAAGGAAAAAGCTCCAAATAAAAACTAGAAAATTGTAAATAACAGCTTTTCTGTATTCTAAGCACTAAGTTAATTTAGCATCTTAAAGGATTAAAAGATACAGTGGTATCTATGAAACTATATTGAATCCCTGAGTTTTGAATTTCTCATAATTGTCTATTTTTTAAAGGTATTATATGATTTATTAATTTGTGATTCAGAAATTAACTTAATCACAGATTAATTAACTAATCACAGATTAATTTGTGATTATGATTCAGAAACATATGTTAACATTTAAAATACATTTGTGTTGTTTCAATAGAGGGCTGAGAGTTTAAACTTGAGTAGTTTGTCAAAATTACCCATTTATTTGTCAACAACTATATTTTGAAGAGAGAAGCTATTCTTCTGTGAGTTTTTTTAGGTCATACATTTTTGTCCATCCTGACATGAAGATGATTTGTGGCACATTTTTTATTATGCTTTGGGCACTTTTATAGCACTTTTCAGTTTATGGGCTGTGCAATACTTGTTTTGTGACTTTAAACAACATTATGATTTCTGTAAGCATTTTGTCTTCATGGATATAATATAATCAAATTTGTATTTTGTGGCCTATAAAGTGATTACAAGAAGAAAATGCTATGTTACTGCAATGGGAAGGCAGCTGTTTCTGATAGATGGTTTACTGAAACAGATTTGTTTGATTTTGGGGATGAGTTAGTGTCTTCATTGAGCACTCTTTTCCATACACATTGAGCATTCGGGTTGTGGTTTTCTATTTATTTACTTAAAATCTTATTTCAGTTGGCCATGTTATAGTAGATGTTGAAAGAAAGTTATCTTCATATATTCTGTAGTACCCTTGGTTTTTTGAAGAGGTTTTTTTCAATAGCCCTGATTTACGATCTGTGACCTGCTTTGTTAGATGCTCAGAGTTGCTTTGAATGCATACTTAAGTTTAACAGTTGTGCTCCTCAAGGTCTTCAAGCATTTGGTCTTATGTTAATTTACCTGCAGGGGACTATTAACTTGTCTTATTAGCTTGAGGTCATTATTTCCTGTCTGAATGAAATGAAACCCAATTAGCATTCTCAAGTGTTTCAGATGTTAATTTGGAGAAAAGGGAAGGAAAGGGCGGGGTGGTGCCGGGAGGAAGAGAACAGAGAAATAGAAAGGATTTGGTCTTTAAAGTACAAAGCTGCAGATCCATTTCCAGTTACAGGCCATGCAAAGCTAAGATAAAGTTTTATCTTCCAGGGTTTCACTCATAGAATCATAGAATCATGGAATGGTTTGGGTTGGAAGGGACCTTAAAGATCATCTAGTTCCAACCCACCTGCCACAGGTAGGGACACCTTCCCCTAGATCAGGTTGCTCAAAGCCCCATCCAACCTGGCCTTGAACACCTCCAGAGATGGAGCATCCATAGCTTCTCTGGGCAACCTGTTCCAGTGTTTCGCCACCCTCATTGTAAAAAATTTCATTCTTAGATCCAATCTAAATCTACCCTCTTTCAGTTTAGAGCCATTGTCCCTTGTCCTATGACTACATGATTTAGGTGCACTTACTCCTGACTTCAACTGAGATGACAACCTCTCAATAGATGCCTGTTTTCCAAAGGAGCGGCTCTGTTTCTTGTAGCAATGGCAGTCAGTGCTGTATTTTTGGTTGATTTCAGGAGAGTGAGGAAAATACCATCAAAATCCTGCACATGCATGGATGATGCCATGTGCATTTGCATTGTACCTGCAAAACGTTTGTTCTTGGTGGTACTCAGTGTTTCCAGGCCCCCAGAATAACATCTGTACCTGTGATCTTGGTATCTGACTTCTGTTTACAAGATGTTGGGAGAGTTACACACAGAAGAGATGCACAGTGCAAAGCAATGCCTGAAATTAAGAAACTTAAGTGCTGCAGTTCAGGCTGTATCTTGAATTCTGACCCTTTCCAGGCTTAATTGCCAGCTTTGAGCCATTGAAAGATGCTCCATGATCCTCTCTAGGAGTCTTATATATTTGCTGTTTTTTGGAAACAGATAAATGGTGCAATCTTGGCTTTAGTCTAAGGATGTCCAAACTGATGGGGAATTGGCTTGTTTGGGTTTAGAGGCTCTTTTTCCCCCTATTTTCTTTGGTTGTGAAAAGAAGTGTTTCAAAATAACACCATATTAAAGGTTGAGCACAAATGAGTGAACAGTCATAACTCTGAAAAACAGTGGTCGGGTTACTAACCCAACAAAATTCTGAGGTACAATGCCGAGTATCAAACAGGGTGTTCAGTGATAACAGCATAAAATATGAAGACTTCGGTGTTTTGAGGACCTGACTCAGGCGAAGGTAGCTGACCTGCTCCGAAGTCCCACCAGAGATGCCTAAATCCTTTTATGAGGCTGGTGTCAAGGAGCGCAGCCTAGAACTTGGGAAGCAGAGCAGGGGAGGGACCTGCTATGGTTTGGGTGTCAGAGCACGGACAGATGTGTGCCTGGATGGGGGGCAGCCAAACCCTGGCACGCCTCACATTGTGTGCATTTCTCCTTTCCACGTTTTTCAGCATTAAATGTTTGGAGACCATATTGACAGATATAGGTTGAGTTGCTAGTTATGTAGATTTGTAAAACCTAAATAATTTTTACTTTTAGCCTGGGAAATGAAGCTGAGTTGATGGTACAGCCTGTTTTAGGAAGTATGGTATCAATACTTTAATCTTAGTCTGTTTTATCAGGCACTGTATTCCTTAGCCTTGTTGTCTTGCTATTTCTGTACCTGTTGCACATCTACAGGGATTTACAAACACAGAAGCAGTCTCCCACTACCAGGTTCCTTTATGTTAGTTATGGCTGGCATTTCAAGGTGTCTTGACTAGCAATATTTTAGCTAATTCAACTATCAAACAGGGAACTTTAAATAAAAGCGAAATTAGTTGGATCCAGAGTGAAGGCAACAGCTGATTTTAGATTATGGTCCTAGTGGATTATCTGCGAAACTCTGATTCTGTTCCATAGCATGTGGAATTTTGTGTGGAATCACATTCCTTAGATAAGGAGCCAGAACTGCTCTTTTCCAGATAGTGTATTGCCATACAAATTTAGTCAGGTAAGAGTTAACAATACCCTTACTGCACAGATTCAAATATTTTGTGTTTAGTTTTCAATGCCTTATGTTTATTCAGTTTTGTAGGCAATTAAAAATGGTAGCTGAAGTTATTTTCTGTGAGATGGGAGGGGAGCGGTGTTAAAGGTCTTCACTTTTGTGTAGCTGCCTTCAAGAGATTGCTCTCAAAATGTTGGATCTGATTTTCATTATGAACTCAACTGTTTTCACCTCTTCAGGCAATGGAAAGTTTCCCATCAAGTAGGAGTGATTTAAGGCAACACTCAGCATCCTGATGTTTGAGAGTCAGTTGATTGTGTGTAATTAGTCAGACTCAGGAGTGCATCAGCAACACTTCAATGAACAGTTTCTCCTTGTCGTCAGCTGTGACTTCCATGTTCAAAACTGAGCCACGATTTTGAGGCAGAAGTGCTTGTCTGGAGAACTGAGTGACAAATGGGATATATAACTGCCCGTCTTAAGGTTGCTGATTTGAATCCAGCCTTAATAATGAATGATGTTGTAAAGTTATCGAAATATCAAATGGGAAACTGTAGATGAGAGTGAAGTTAGTTGGATCCAGAGCGAAGAAGTATGTTCCAGCTACCTGGCAGGCACAATCATTGTCAGAGGATTTCATTATACTCTATTTTGCTTAAAACTTTAGTGCCAAGGTTGAAAAGGTCCTAATAGTAATTTTATTGGGAAAAATTTAATTACTTTGTTCTCTTGTTTTCTAAACTTATGTGAAACTACTCAGAAAATGCCTAATTTCTGGATTAGTATGTGTACAGTGCCGGGCTGAGATCCTGTAAAGAAAAAAAGAAGGGCTGTATGTTGTCTCCAAAGAAGCGGAAAAAAAGTGTTATGTGGAAATAGAACTAAGTGTCTCCATGGGCTGAGGGGACAGAGAAGGCTTTGGTATTTCTTGAAGTAATGCCACAGATATTATTTTGTATCACCTTGCACCCTCTGTGCTTTTACAACCATGACCATTTTGACACCTGCTGTGCAAAATTCTCCAATTCTGGAAATTGCTTTTTCACAGAGTGCCTTAGTCTATATGAATTTCCTGCCAGTTCTTTCACATGTACTAGCAGATGAGGAATACTGACGAGATATTAAGATTAATGATGTTAATGATGACTAAGCAAGAGGTATGCTAGGAGGATATGCAAAGAAGGGGGTTGGGAACCGTGTAAGTATCTAGTTGCAGAACAAGAGAACTGGTGTCTGGGAATATGAGAGCTCGAGACTTACAGAGAATGCTCAGAAGATCTGAGCAAGAGAGAATGAAACAGGAGCATTTTTTCCCTGAGCAGGATTGAGGAGAAGGGGCGAGAAGAAGAGTGCTGTCCTGGCCAGAAGATGAAAGCTATCTCCACCATGACTTGGAGACATAGGAGGAGCTCACATCTGTCAGTAAAATGCTCCCAAGCAGTAAGAGAAGTGTGAGAGAGTGACATATGTTTCAGCATCCTGCACCAGGTCTGTACGTGCAATGAACTTTATAGGGCCCTATAGGCGTTACACTGTCAATCAAGAGAGACAGAGATGTTCATACTCAAGGAGAAAAATGTGCTTATCAGAATTGTTGGGTAGAGGGCAGAACAAGTCCTGAAGATGCAGAATAGATAAGGTAGGGGTTTATTTTTTGCAAAGTAATTATAGGATGGGAGCCTGCTCCCAAGAGATACACCAGAGGAGCCAGGGGAAGATCAAATCCTAGAGCTTATCCAGAACAAGGAAATCTCCTGACCTCATTGGCACAGCGAACCACTATATGAATGCATTCAGGTGAAGTGCCTCCGTCAAGGCTGCATACATGACTGTGACATCCAATGGCTCTATCTCTGCATGTTGGAAATGAAAGATCTGTTCTTACTCTGCCTTTGTTTTGTCTCTTCAATCTTTTGCAAGATTTTTCTCCTGAAGCAAACATTGAGAATAAAGGGAAGGTAACTTTTGAACCCATTTCACAGTAGAAGCTGTTTCACGTGTGTCACGGTAGAGTCATTGAGAAGGAGAAAAAGATTTAGTGCAAAGATAAAAATGGAAGTAAATGCCTTAAAAAGAGAATTAATGAAAGGCTGTACTTAACTTAGCACCTGACCATACAGTGCCGCTTCCTTCCCTTTTTATCTCAGATCAGTTCTGTACATGTTCATTGTTATTTTGCTCATTCTTTGTGTTTTGAACACCTCACTGTATTCAAACGGATCTATAAATGGACACTGAACCTTTCAACTGAGAGGACAACTGCTGAACCCCTTGTTAATAATACAATCGTGATACAGTAGGCTGGCTTGCAGATAGCATTTAAGATATGAAAGGCATCTAATATATGTTCCAAAGCTACCTGCTATTTACATTTTGCCTTACTAGTGACTAACCCATGTTCCCTACATAAATTCTCTTTGGACGCTCTTGTGTCACCATGAAACATGCTTCAATCTAGTGACACTAGTTAAAATCTCAGCTACGTTGAGAAGGAGGCTAAAACACTGGTGAAAGGAGAAAAGGGTCTGAGTGGAACACTACTGAGCCCATAGAGCATATCCTTCACCTGCAATGGAAAGCAAAGATTTCTTCCTAAATACAGGAACTGACCTGTTCTGTAGCTGTGCTGTCATCAACTGCTCAACGAATACGATTTCCTTTAGTTCATGAATATAGATGGCTGATTCCTCGGGGCAACTGATTCTATTAATACAAAGCATATGCACAACCATCACTAATAGCAGAACTCTGCTCAGTTTCTGGTGGTTTGACTTTATTCACTAGAGGGAAATGGCAATCCCAGAAGGAAAGGATACTGACAATCAAATTCCTAGGACTGCAGTAGTTTTGCTTTAGTAGATACAGACTTTTAAAGGGAGTGGTAATGAATTTATGTACTTGGGCAGTTGATTTGAGACCTTCCACATCTCTTAATTTTGAGGCAGCTGGTGAGAGAGTTTTTACTCTGAGTTCATTATGGAAATTACTATACAGTGGGATGATTATCATGCTTAAAGTTCAGCATTGTGCATAAGTGCATTCTGGGCTTACTGACAACAGAAGTTGAGAAACTGACCTTGAGAAGATAATCTCAAAATAGACAGAAATATATTTCCTTTGTCTGTATGATAAAGTGTGGAACAGGAAAAAAACCCTACGTAATTCACACTCCATTAGAAAGTAGAACACCACCAACTATAACAACAAAACACAGTGATATAAAATGTGGAAATAGTGGATCATGAAAGGAATGAGTCATTAAAATATCAGGATGTGACCATTGCAAGACCTTATCTAGTGGGGCCAAGACGCTTTAAAGTCTTTTGTCTCCACAAAATACTACACTTTTGACAAATGTAGACAAAGCTTCTTCATACACATAGGAAAAGTTAAAAGGTGTAGAAACCTACCAGTGGAAAACTAAGGGAAGAACTTCCACACTTGCAGTAGGAGCAGAAAGAATTTCCCTTGTGTGGCTCCTGAAGACCTTTTGTTTTTTAATCTCAAGTGACAAGAGGTTCAGCTTCCCAAGGTATTGTTGAATGGATTCCGTCTTGAGTCAGCAGCTTGTACAGAGAAGGTATAGTTAGCGTCTCTTTGAATAACTCTATACATTGTAGCTGCTTGTGAATTTTATCTTTTGTAATTATCAGGATCTTCTAGTTTAATTTTCTACAGCAGAGTTGTAAACAATACATATTTTTCCTCCAGATGTTCTTGGCCGCAGCAGAGGCCCCAGTCAGCTTGTGAAATGTTTTGCCTATTGACTGGTGAAAACTGAAAAAGAAACATTTCAGGTCATCTCTTCAATTCCCTGCTTTATGCAGCATTGCTTCCCAGCAAATATTCTGAAGTAATTTAAATTATGTAATTGATGGTGTTATCGTCAGCTGTGATTACATTGCATATTGCTCATCCTATCTTCTTTATATATCTTTGGGGAGGGTTACTTTAGATTAGATATAACTTGGTCTGCTTGGCTGGACTTCTCCACTACAAATGTAGTATGAAGCCTTCGGAGGGGAGACTGTCCTGTGGAGCCCTTTAAGCTCCCCTGGGAAGGACCACCATGCCCTTTCGTATGCCTAATGCAGATGACATGAATAAGTTGTAGTGCTTGCGTCAATGCTTCTGCCACCATTGCTCATGTATGGCTTGGACCTAAAACCTTAGTTACTGCTCATGTTGTTTCTCAGTGATACCATGGTACTTGCTTGACCATACTCATCACTTCAAGTTCCGGTAACATGCCCTGCAGGACACTGTAGTGGCAAAGTTAATCTTGTGCCTGCAGCAGGTGTGCTGGGAGAAGCTCTTTGAATGAACTGATACCATTCCAGCCATGCTGCTTTTCCTCTGGAGATGACAGTCAAGATGGCTTTTCTGCCAGTCCTTGACAATGTGGCTGTATCGTCCACAAACAGCCAAGGCTTTGGGCCTGGCAGTGAGCTGGAACTGTTGGGACTATATCATCCCATGCTGAGACATGAGGTGACCACTAGTGCATGGAAAACATGTAGATAAGGAGGCCCCTTTTCAAGGTCTGCTTGCGAGAATTAGTGCTGTGTGCTTGCCTCCCTTGTATGACCTTTTGGGAGTGGTTACCAGTGCATTGGGGTGGCTATTTTATGGAGCCTCCTAACTTCCCAGCTCTTTCAAGCCAATGGCTGCACAGCTTGCTGAAAAAGTAGTGACAGAGGTGTTCAAGGCATGACTTGATGCCTGTGTTACCTACTGTCTTTGAATTCATAGGTGTTTTCTGGAGCTTTGCAACTGCTATGTAGAGAAGATCAATCCAAACTGGAACAGTGAAGACCAGTGTATGCAGCAGCAGTCAGCATGGACCTTTGCACACACCCTGTACATGCGTGGGTTGTGCTGTATAGCGCTGTCTGATCCCCAGTTGGTGAAAGCTCTGAATACCACTGTACCTTCAGGAGTGGACTGAATGGGATCAAGGGAATACGCTTAAATGTCAATGCCTTGCCAAATGTAATTGTTGTAAGATGAAAACTAAAAAGTGTAGATGCTCCAAATGTCTTACACAAATGCTTACTGTGTTTTCTCTCTGATCCTGGTGAGAGATGGAGGACATTGTCATACCCTCTATGTGCTGCTTGCCTCATCTGCACGCTCCGTGGTGGCCTAGATTCACAATTGCTCCTGACGGGAACGGCTACTCTTGGTACATCTTTCCCAACCCTCTGTGCACTGTATTTGGTGTGTGACACCGACACAGTCTCCAGCACCCTCAAGACACCGCTGCTCACCTTGTATCTTGAGATACAGCCACTTCCCGCAGAGGCTACTTGATGGTTTACTGGTCCTGGTGCATTCAGCTCAGGAGAAAGCAAGGGAAAGTCAGGAGGACATTATGTTTTAGTTATCTGTGGCTCTGCAAGGAGGTGACAGGAGACGGTGGGAGGAAAGGGGAGCTTCATATGGCTGTGAGAATAGCAACTGCAGTTTGGAAGGAGAAATGTGACAGGTATGAAGGAGGCAGAGGGCAGAATTGGCTAGTAAGGCCCTTAAGGATGAAAAGAGGCCTTGAAGAAACTCCTCCACAAGTGAGATATAACCTTCTCTCACACTCCCCTCACCCTCTTTCAGGTGGCTTTCAGGAGAAGCCACCCATCTGTCCTATTTCTGGGCTTTGGGCTGAAGTGCTCTGCTCAAAGGCTAGCCTCTCCTTTTCTGTCTCCCTCTGGGCATGCAGCGCTCCTGACCTCAGAGGGTCTTCACACAGAGGGACACAAGGAGTGCTGGGGCCAGGCTCTCCCCATCCCTGGTCCTGTGTGAAGGTTCCAGCTGGCTCCCACGAGCCCACCGCAGAAGCCCATCAGCCAAGCTGGTGGCACCTTGGGGAAAGCATGTTTAACAAAGGGCAAAATGCCAGACCAGCAGAGGAGAAAGAGGAAGAAAGTGAGAAACAGCAGAGGGAATACCAAAGTTAGAGGAGGAGGTGCTCCATGGTGTCAGATCAGATATCCACTGCAGCCAACGCTGGAGCAAAGGAAATGTGAGAGGGAGAGCAGCAGAGAGAAACTGGTTGTACTGATCATACCCACCCCACACACACACTTCCCCTGTGCCACACAGGGTGGGTAGAGGAGTCTAGAGTGAAGTTGAACATGGGAAAGGGAGGAAGGAATGTGTTGGTTTAATGTTTGTCTTGTTTCTCACTACCTGAGTCTATTTTATTAGCAATACATTAAATTAGTTTTCCCTAAGTTGAGTCTGGTTTGCTCATGATAGTAATTGGTAAGTGATCTTCCTGTCTTTATCTCAACCCATGGGCTTTCTCATCCTATTTTGTTGCCCTGTCCTGCAGAGGAGGGGGAGTGAGTGAGCAGCTAGGTGGGCATTTGGCTGTTTGGTGAGCCTAACTCACTGTGGGGCTCTTGTGTGAGTTGGAAAGAGGAGGTGCTGATGCTGGCTATGACCATATCAAAAGACATATAATTCTGGTTATTACATGAGTGAGACCTGCTGATGTGTGTGTGTGGTGGACTCTGAAACATGTTCTTGTGGTGATGCTTATGGAAGGCAAGCTGAACAGCGGGTGAGGTGGCAGCCGTTCGTGGTGGTCTGATGAGATGTGGGTTTAGCCACAGAACTCACAGTGTTTGCTCTGGCTGTGCAAGTTGGCAAGCTTGCTGTGCCTTCACTGCAGCCGTGTTGCATGGCAACTTAATCTTACTTTGCTGTTTTCTGCCTGCCCCTACTTTCATTCCTGCTTTTGTGGTCTCTGTCTCCTTTGGTATACCAGTCATGCATATTTCTCTTGTTTATCTCTTGCATTCTGCCTGAGTACTGTTTTCTGCCCATTCTTTTCACTCCCCCCTGATCTAGCTGCTTCCTACTCCCAATTTAATACATCAAATTAAAATTTAGTGTATGGTTTATTGGTTTTAAGTTGTAAATGAGGATGTTATGTAAATCTAAGACAACAGTACCATTCTGGACTCTTCTTTATTTATCCTTGTTTCATACTGTTTTCATTTATTATCTGTTAGGAATGTTCATTTATATATTCTTTTAAGAGATGTTTCAGTGTGTGTGCATTTATTTTTCAGGTGGAGTTTTGTGTGTTACAGCATTATACTCTGACTAAATTTTGAAAATGCTGCTTCTGTTTCATTCCCTTACTGATCCTTTAACTAAAAAAATAAAATGAAGGTTCTTCTTTTTGAGCCAAGTTTTAGTATTTTTGGTAGTAACTAACATTTTTTCTCTAACTCTTGCATAAATAGTTTCATTTTTAGTGGTGTGGCCAGGGAAAGTAGGTAGATCCTTCAAATATAAAATCGATATCTTCTTATGCATAACTCTGCTGAAATCAGCCTGTTAAAAGGCTGAGTAAGTGTATTATAATCTAAGGTAAATGCTAAAATATTAAAAATTAGTTGCATTTGTTACAGGATGTATTTATTCAGCTTTGTAGTTTTATTTATATTTATTTCTCAAAGTATGGAAAACACAAACCACTATTTGAGTTCTGAGGACAGGCTGGTTGGCAGTGCTGGTCGGCAGATACTGGCTCAGTATTTTGATCTTTAGCTGGGGAAAAACTTGAGGATATTTTGTATTTGTGTGTGATCATTATGGTTTTAATAATACAGAGGGATGGTCATTGCAAACGCAGCCTTTCTTCTCTATGTGAAGATAGACCAAAGGAGCAGGGTGTAGGTGGCATCTGGGAGGAATTGCATTTCTATCCTCTTTGGAGGATAGAAATGGAATTCAGTAGATAGAGGATAGAAATTGAGTGAGTTATCCTGTTAAGTAGTAAAATTTGTAGTGATTTTAATTCTGTAGGTCTGAAGTCTGGCAGAGGAAACCACTGAAGGAAATGCCTTAGTGGAAGATTCTGTGTGTTGCTCCTTCTCTGCCAGGGAAGTTACACAATGAAGTTGGGATACCTGTGTGGGTTATCTCTCTTAAATGCTTAAACTTTGCAAGCTCCTTGTTGCCTAGGTCTGTTTACATGTTTGACCAAGTAGCTTTGGGCATGCCAAGGTCAGAGGACATGTCAACTGTCACTGTACCTGGGAAGGTTTTTTTTCCAGTAAAGGAGGGATTCATGCTGCAAGCAAGAGCCTGAGAGCTGTGGAGCTTGGGAGCAGAGTTTTGTATGGAATGAAAGTTTGTGCCATGTGGAAGTCTCTGGAGATTAAAGACACTCTGGAAGGAAACAATCAGGACCTGCATTTCTGTAACGTTCCCCTTGTGGGAAAGGGAATGGCAGCTGTAGTTGCTTTACACTGCTCCCAGTGTAATCACTATCACATCAGTGCATTGAGCATTCAAGTGCCTTAGCAATGTCTTCCTCTACTAACACATATTAGACCAGGAGACAGATGTTTATGTCATGTTATTTTATTCCTCATCAATCAGCAGTTTCCCAACCATCTTATTTTTAACTTGATTATTTACTAATGAGCAATAAAAACCACAGTGCCTACAGCAACGTTTGCACAGTGGGTCGTGAAATAGCAACACACATGCTTAGTTTTATTTCTTTTCATGTTTGCCACAAATCAAATCCTTTCCTAATGTCTATGTCCTTGTTTAAACCTAAATCATAGCAGGGTGTTGTGTTCTTTCAGTTGTTTCCTTTTAGTTACGGTCACAACATTTTGTCCACTGAAGTCTTGGCAGCTTGTAGCAGTCTTGGAGACCAAGCCCAATTAATTGCCTTAAAGGCTATGTGTTGGGGTGCTGGAAATTCATTTCTGGCTTCCTTAGCCTACATAAATTGTGATTTGTTATGAAGTGGATCAAAGCTAATAGAAAGAGAAGCTTCTTTCAGCTAAAATAAGTGAAGGGGTTGAGGTGAAGGGGTCCAAAGATGCCACGAGGCAAGATGACTCTTAAATTTCAGTGTGACTTATGCACTGTGGTCTTGAAACGTGCTGCCTTGGCTCTTCTATCCGCACGGCCCTACCCCTAGAGAAAGCCAAAAAAGTCTTCCTCTGTCGGTCTTACACAACAGAAAAAAACATTTTGGCTTTGCACCACATACTCAAGTTTGCAAAACGAAGCCAGAGTTGTAAGAATTGAAAAGAGGACATGATCCAGGATGTAGGAACGATGTTAAGAGAAGTGAGGAGTAAAGACGGACTCCATGACTGTGAATGGCTATGGGGAGAGGGACTGTAAAGCCACTGTTCATCAAATCCATTGAAGAAGAAACAACGAAACGAGTCATGTTTGTAGGAAACATCAAAAAGTGTGGGGCAGCAGTGTAATTGTCTTGAAAGCTGATGTAGATAACAGGAAAATAGGGACTGTATGTGTGTTAAGAGGGAGTGAAGACTGAGAAGCCAAGTTTGAAGCTATAGTTGTAAAACCACAAATTTGAATAGACTTGCCATTGCATGTTAGAGAATTTATTTTTAAAAATAAAGCGTACAAACTGAATCGTGTTTTGCTCTGTTGAAGTTCCAGTGTTACAGAGGTAACTTCCCAGGGTAGGCTAGGCTGCCTGTATCATATCTCACTCTTTCCATGTTCCTTTTCTTGGAGGAAGAGTTACCAAAGCGATGGCTTGGTTTGCTTTAATAATTCAGTATGCTGCGGCTCGGTGGGCCCGCTGCCTGCTTCACTCCTGCAGCGGAGGCTGGTGTGGGTTGTGTTCGTTTGTGGTTCTTGCTGGAGGTTATTTCACAGATTTGCTCCTTCGGAAAATCCAGTGACTTGCTTCGGTCGGCTTCGTCCTGGCTGTAGATGACTGCCTCGCCTGTCTAAACTGAAAGGTTTGAGTGGCAGCGTTAAACTCTATCAAAACGTTTAAGCTAATTTGAAGTCTGCCATGACAAGGTGGGTGATTAGGGTTTCCGAGTGAATTAGTTGAAAGTAACTGTGGAAAACAGTGGAGAGAGTAGCTGGTGGTTATTTTCAGTGCAAGTGCCTGCTCCTCTGCTCCTTTGCTGACTGTATCAGTGTTAGGGCTTGTCTGCATAGGAACTTGCACTGTTGCAGCTAAATAGGGTTTTTTTTCCACGTTAGTTAAATGGATAAAAATGCGGCAAATGGATTGGCCTTTATTTGGGGTTTTGCATGTTCTTTTCCTCCAGCCAGGGATTGAACTGCCTCTGCAGGAGGTGTTTTCTCTGCTCAAGATGTGGTCCCCACTGTGACAGGCTGAGAGCGCATTATCAGAGAAGAGTTATATCTGCTCACCTTCAGGGGCTCCTTACTCCTCATCTCTGTCATTGCACGTTTTTAAGGTGTAAGGAGGGAAATAACACCCAGCCTACCAGAGCTCTGCTGATTAATGTGGGATTAGCCTGAGTAAGTGTAAGGAGGTTTCATCTCCTCCTTTGAGGACGAGAGGAAGGGGCAGACTGGGGCCAGCAGATGGATGGCTGTGCGCTAAGTGGATTAACTCAGCATAGCTCGCAGCAAGGCTGGGATGTAAACAGGCTTCATCAACCTGGCGCCAGGTACCAGCAAACAGTCTGTCGTGGGAGGGTAAATGTAAACTGTAAGGATGTACCTAAGCAAGGACAGTATTGAAATTGAGGGAGTTTCTTTCTTCTCTTTTTTATAAATAGAGATATAACTCCCCAAGAAGAAAAAAGTAACTTTTTAATTCTATTTTTAAAAGTTTGTTTTTTTTTTTTTCTGCAAGCTTCAGATACATTTTGCAGCTACCATGGAAGATTTTCAGAGAGTTCTGTTTTTTTATTACCTGACTATAAAAGACCTTGAGACCCACTTTCAGTCATTCTTATAAAAGTGATTGGTATAGCAAAATCCCAGTATTCTCCCTGTAATGTGCCAGTGTCTCCTTGAAATCTGTCTTGTCCTCTAGTAGGTAGTACTTTTTTCAGCCTGAGTACACTGCAGAGAGTGCATTACACTCTTTGCCTAATCTGCAGTAAGCAGGCAGGAAAGATCCACTGATTCCAGTGTGTCTTGGTGCAAAGTGTCTGTTACTGGCACCTTGGTCCTCATTATGAAGCTCTGTTCTAGACTGGGAAGAAAAATGCTTGCACTTCAAAATATTCCCCAGCCCATTTGCAAACTCCACAACATTTATTATTTTCATCATGTTTAATAGCACTGCTCCTCATTTTCTTGCCCTTTTATTGCTGTTACAGTAATGTGGGCTATGACTTCATTTGACTTTTCTAAGTAGGCAGTATCACCTCTATTTAGCATTTAGATGGGAAAATATCTGAGGGTGTTCGGGAAGCATAATAGCTGTTCAGAATGTGACATGTATCCATCTAAAACGAGACTGAGAATATGCTGGGAAGTGATTGATCAGAAAATGTTCGCTCATCAAAATCAAGTATTTTCAAGTGGAAATACCAGTTCAAGTAAAACCTTAGTAAAACAAACAATTTAAATCAAAACAGGAGAGGCAATCTGTGGTGTGTGTAATATTATGGTACCTAATATCCTCACTGGATAAGTGTGTGAATTCATTAGTCAAGTCTTCCTACTTCTGTTCTCCCACACCATGGGAGATGGGCCAAGCCCCCAGCCCACCGGCTCTCTCAGAGTGCCTCTTCCATGCTGAAGCTCTTTCACCGCATATTAAATTCTTTGGTTTAGCAGTTTGACCCTTGCAAGCTCTAGATGAAGAATCCATTTGCCTAAAGGTCAGTCTCCTTTCTGCATATACAAGCTCTCAATCGGTCTCGTAAAATAGGACAGCTCCAGCAGAAAGGACTTGGTGATGTACCCTAGACTGACAGCAATGTGGAACAGGATGGAGCAGGCTTAGGTTATGTCCTTACTCAGAATTAGACAAGAAAAGGACTTGATTTTGCAAGTGTGGCCTTAACCACTGTGGTGTGGAATCGATGCACGGCTTTTTCTCAGTCTTTCCTGCTAGAGCTGTGCTTAGTTGTAAGAATAAGTGTCAGTAGAACTGAAAAAGCATCTTCTTGCACTTTGTAATCTAAAGACAGATTTTTGTACTGATATAGCTGTTTCAGTTTTGATATGTGCGAACCAGTATGTCTTTTCAGTATAACTGCTAATTTCTAGGAAAGTGTCTTACATAGTTTACTGTTCATCCTTCTTAGAGAAATTGCTAGATGTATATAGAATAGCAACCATACAAAGTGAATTTATTGCCCTAATTTTATGGCTACAACTTTATGTGTGGTCAAACCAAAGCCGATTCAGTTCAACTTTCTGAAACTGTTAACTGAGGCCAGTGATACAAATTCCATGTCAGTCTGTATGCCTTTGCCCAATTCTGCTAAAAATTGCAGCCTTCATGACTCCAACCCCAAATTATTTTGAAATTCATGCTATAACTCACATGAATTTCATGAGATCAGCTTCATCCACTAAAAAAGGGAAGTAAAAAAAAAAAAAAGAGAAATGAAGTATTTTATATTTCCATTGCTTTCAGCTCTGTCAAGTTCCAAAGGTTATGTACTTTGTTATATTGGAATAGTAAGGGTGCAATCTGACCTTGCAATTTAATTAATAATTCTATTGATGAGGTGCTGACCGGAGCTGAAGCTTTTGCTGCC
The DNA here is from genome assembly GCF_009769465.1 of Tauraco erythrolophus. NCBI lineage: Eukaryota > Metazoa > Chordata > Aves > Musophagiformes > Musophagidae > Tauraco > Tauraco erythrolophus. The sequence goes on along the minus strand of NC_141465.1, from coordinate 77,326,781 downwards.
ATAACTCTCTTGACTAGGCAGAACTAAAAGGAGGAAAAAGGAAATGTTAGACACTGAGAAAAGCAGGTGTTACTAGAATTACGCAGAGGGAGAACTGTTAAGTAATAGATACAGAATTTTTAAAAATCAGTTTGCTTTTCTTCTGGCATCTCACTTTTATCAAACTGTCGTGTAGTGTCATGGAGTTCTCTTAAGCAGATGGTGCATTTTATCCCAGTGGCATCTACTTATTGCTCGTGGATGAAGTGATTTCTCTATGTGGTTAGTTAAAGTGCAACTTGAGGTTCTTTGGCAGTCCAAGTTGTTATTTAGAGAGTCTTAAAATGTAAGTCATGGTTAACTTGTTGTTCATTTTAGTTTATACGTGCTTCGCAGTAGGTGGGCTTCTAAAAATACAAGTAACCACAGATATCTAAGTGCACCTGTGGAAGTTTTCAGCAAGCTTGGTCTCTGTTTGGGGGAAGGAATTGGTATTTTGTGCCAGCTGCAGGTTATATTAGGCAAACTTTTTAACAGCAGGGATAATGAAGAAATAGATGGAGCTTGTAGAGCTCTTTAGGAATAGGTTGGATATGCATTTGTCAGGAATAGCTTAAGTACGGGAGGGTGCAGTGAATGACTACCTGAGGTATTTCCATCAACACTAACATCCAGTTCCTAACCTAACAGATTTTCTAATCAGCCCCTCAGATGATAGACGGATGGATGGTGTAGGCCTGATTCTTGAGACTAACAATCATGCACTTTGAGACCGAGACTCTGGGCTGCCACATATATGTGGCTCTTCCACTCCTGGTTTAGGCTTCCCAGGGAACTGGTAGGATGTGGATGTTACAGAGTCAGCAAGTTTCACTTTGCTTTGTTGGTTGGGTTTTTTGGGGGTTTTTTTGGGGGGGGGGTTTGTTTTGTTTTGGGGTTTTTTTTGGTTGATTGGTTGGGGATTTTTTTGGTTGGTTGGTTGGTTGATTTTTCCCAAATTTTTTCCACCACTGTCATGGTTTTTGGACTGAGGGTCGAGACAAGAACCGAGAGGGAGCACCCACCAACCATGGTCCCGGGCAAAACATGACTCGGGCTTTTTTTCTTAAAACAAAACAATTTATTATCAGTTACTTAACAAGAGACAAAAGGGAACAAAACCGGTTACTTGAGAGGAGAAGGAGAAAACAAGGCCAGATCTTAAACACAACAACCTCCCCACCCCCCTTTCCTTTTGTTCCCGGCTCTACCTCCCCCCCAGTGGCACAGGGTGACAGGGAATGGGGGAGTGCAGGTCAGTTCATCCATGATGTTAACTGCCGCTCCTTTCTTAAAGGAGGAGGAGTCCTTACACCATTTTTCCCTTGATTCAGTGGATCCCCTACTCACAAGGAAAAAATCCCTAAACTTTTCCAGCGTAAGTCCTACCCGCAAGATTGCAATCCTTGCCCATGGATTGCACCAGTTGGGGCTTTACCAGTCTCGGCCTCTTAGGGAGCTGCTGCCCCTCGCGTCGGCGTGGGTCGTCCCATGGACTCCAGATGCCTCCACGACCTCATCGTGCATTCCATGCCCATTATTAACAGTACCTCGTCGTGCATCCCCTGTTCCATGACCTCTCCTGGGCTCAGGCATCTCTTCCCCGACGTGGGTTTCTCCATGGGCCACGAGTGGGTCTCTGCTCTGCCGAGTACACCCTGGCTGCAGGGGGGCCGCCTGCCATCTTCACACCGATTGCAAGGGAAAACTTCAGCTCCAGCACACCTCCTCCTGCTCCATCTTGACTGACCTGGTCGTTGTGGTTGTTTTCTCTTAGATCTTAATCCTTTCTGGGGGAGCTCGGCCCGGCGGGCACCCCGGGAGCAGGGCACTTCCCAAGTCCCCCATGCGGCTCCCCCGGCGCCATCTTGAGCACGTGGCGCCGGCCCGGGCCCGGGCAGCCCCCCGGCCGGCAGCCGGGAGCGAGGGCAGCGCCCTCCTCCCCTCTCCTCGCTCCTGGGCATAAAGCCCTTTTCCCATCCCTTTGTCTCAACTTAAATAGGGCAATTCGCAGAGGCGCCGATTTGGCTCAACCCCCCGAGGGGGATGGGACTCAGATCTAGTGGCACAGGGAGCAAATCCCCTCCCGGGCCACCAGAACGCCCCCCCCCCCCCAATCAAACTATCACAACCACGCTCACACCTGTGCTGGTTTTCAGCCTATTTGAAGATTCCTACTCTGGTCCAGCAAAAGCGGATCATTCCTTCTGTTGGTTTACTGTGAGAGTCAAATTTGAGAACTCGTATGTGTTGGGTTGGAAACCTGGGATGCTGCTGACAACCACTGAAATGGCAAAGCCCTGGCTGGGATGCCGGCTTTGTTCTATCTATCTGCATCACTGGAGGATTTCTAGGCGACTGCCCTGAAGTGACATCACTAACCTGTATTATCTTTTAAAAGGATTTTAGTAGCTTGGGCTATGTGTGATCTTCCTCTAAAACCTTCTAAGGGGAATAGCTTTCTAAACTTTCTAAACAGCCTTTGCACTACTTGCTGTTCTCTACCTCCTGCTACTTTTTAAGACTTGGTGAATGAGATGAGCTATTAATAATTTGTACCCTACTTTTCTTACCATAAATAAGTGAAAGCTCTCCATCACATGCTAAACACTGTGAAACATTGTGATCAAAGGAATTACAAGCATGTTAGCCTCAAACTTGCCTGTCATTCATTTGAATTCTGCTGCTCTAATAGCACCCTTTAAATTATTCCTACATCACTCAAGCTACAGGTAGTTTTTTGACAGACACATTCCCCTTTCTTTTCTAGTGTGCCTTTTTATTTTTGTCACCGTTGTCTAAACTGTTTGAATAGAATGTCATTCATTTGTATCATTATTGGAAATACTAACTGTGTATCTGTCACACACTTCCCGCACTAGCAGTGAAGTTCAAACACTTAAAGGATGGTTAAAGGGTTAGCAAGAACATATGGGTCTTCTGAAGTGCCTCATCCAGGACACAAATATAGTGCCTCTGCATAAGATCACTGCAGGGAGGGGTTTTCAGCCTTCCTTTTTCTCTGGTTTCCTTCTGCCCAATTCTTCAAAGGAGAAGGTGCTGGTGGTGTCCCAGTGTGATTAGTGAATAGGACTATATTGTAGGAGCAGGCAATGTTTCATCTTAGTCTCCAGCTATATATCAACATTTATAAATAGATCATCTTGATACCTTTTCAAGACAGCTAGTGTTGTGGTGATTTTATTTGATTTGCGCTTCTTCAGAAAGGATAATTATGACAAATGTTTCCATTACCTATTGCTGGTGCTTTGGGAAAGGAAGAAGTCTGTGATTGCAATTAGCTCCTGTAGACAGCAGGAGAACTTTAACGAAAACTAGGTTTGCTTCAGAGTTAACTGTTTCCTTTGCAGAAGTCAGTGCTCGCTGCAGCCTTACTTTTCTGTGGGTAAGAAAGATGCCGAATGTTGTACACAGCATCTAGGCCAAGGGGGCACCATAGCTTGACACTAAGTGATCATAGATGACACTACAGAAGTCACACAGGTTTGAACCACAAAGCTTACTTGCTCCATTCCTGTTTAGACTCAAGTTTGGTTGAAACTCTCACTTTCCAGCCTCTATCTCTGATCTTCCTGAGCTGATCCCTCTCAGACAAAATCATTGGCTGACTTCTTCCAAGCCTGCTGATTCTGCACTCTTCGTCCTTTTCACCAGAGACTCTCTCTGGTGGACACTCAACTCCCTCCAGTTTCAAGACTGACTAGCAAAAAATTCTCTAATCTTCTCCCACTTTACAGGATACTGCCCCTCGCAGCATCCTTCTGGACAAGTTGTGCAACAGTGGGATGAGCAGGTTCACTGTGTGCTGGCTGAAGAACTGGCTGAAAAGCAGAATTCAAAGGATTGTAGTGAATGGGTCTACATTTGGCTGGTGACCAGTCACCAGTGGTGTTCCTCAGGGTTCGATTCTAGGGCCAATTCTGTTCAATATATTTATGAATGATCTGGATGCAGGAGTTGAATGCACCATTAGCAAATTTGCTGATGATATCAAAGTAGGAAATGCTGTTGACTCTTGAGGGAGAAGAGGCCTTACAGAGAAATCTAGATTGGAACATTGGACTATGATTAATGGGATGAAATGTAACAAGTCCACATGCTGGTTTCTGCACCTAGGATGGAGTAATGCCAGGCACAATTATAACTGTGGAGGGGAGTGGCTGGAGAGTTGTCCTGCAGAAGGGGATCTGGGGATGCTGGTCAGCAGCAGGCTCAATGAGAGTCAGCAGTGTGCCCTGGCAGCCAAGAGGGCAAACCCCATCCTGGGGTGCATCAGACACAGCAAAACTAGCCAAAAGAGGTGACTATCCTGCTGTATTTAGCGTTGGTGCAGCCTCACCTTGAATACTGTATGTAGTTCCAGGCCCCATAATTTAAGAAGGATGTGAAGGTCCTTGAACGCATCCAGAGGAGAGCAACAAAGCTGCTGAAAGGGCTGGAGGAATGTCCTATGAGGAGTGGCTGAGGACTTTGGGCTTGTCTAGTTTGGATAAAGGGGAGACCTCATTGCTCTCTACAGCTCCCTGAGGAGGGGACGTGGAGAGTGAGGTGCTGATCTCTTCACTGCGGTATCCAGTGATAGGATGCATGGGAATGGTTCAAAGGTGTGCAGGGGAGATTTAGACCGGACATGAAGAAGCATTTCTTTACCAAGAGGGTGTTCAAACACTGGAACAGGCTTCCTAGAGATGTGATCAATGCCCCAAGCTTGTCAGTGTATTTGGACAATGCTCTTAACAACATGCTTTAACTTTTGGTCAGCCCTGAATTGGTCAGGCAGTTGGACTAGATGATGTTGTAGATCCCTTCTAACTGAAAGTATTCTATTCTATTCTATTCTATTCTATTCATTCCATTTCATTTGCCATCCAGAGGGACCTTGACAGGCTTGAGAGGCGGGCCTGTGAGAACCTAATGAAGTTCAACAAGGCCAAGTACAAGGTCCTGCAGGAGGGTCGGGGCAATCCCAAGCACAAGTACAAGCTGGGAGAAGAATGAATTGAGAGCAGCAATGAGGAAAAGCACTTGGGAGTGCTGGTGGATGAGAAGCTCAACATGAGCCAGCAATGTGCGCTTGCAGCTCAGAAAGCCAACTGTATCCTTGGCTGCATCAAAAGAAGTGTGACCAGCAGGTTGAGGGAGGTGATTCTGCCTCTGCTCTGCTCTCGTGAGACCCCACCTGGAATACTGCATTCAGCTCTGGAGTCCCCAACACAAGAAGGACATGGAGCTGCTGGAGCGAGTCCAGAGGAGGGTCATGAAGATGATCAGAGGGCTGGAGCACCTCTCCTCTGAAGACAGGCTGAGAGAGTTGGGATTGTTCAGCCTGGTGAAGAAAAGGCTCCGGAGTGATCTTATTGCAGCCTTCCAGTACTTAAAGGGGCCTACAGAAAAGCTGGAGAGGGACTTTTTACAAGGGCATGTAGTGACAGGACAAGGGGCAATGGCTTTAAACTGAAAGAGGGGAGATTTCGATTAGATATAAGGAAGAAATTCTTCACTCTGAGAGTGGTGAGGCACTGGAACAGGTTGCCTAGAGAAGTTCTGGATGCCCCATCCCTGGAAGTGTTCAAGGCCAGGTTGGATGAGGCTTTGGGCAACCTGGTATAGTGGAAGGTGTCCCTGCCCATGACAGTGGGGTTGGAACTAGTTGATCTTTGAGGTCCCTTCCAACCTTAACCATTCTATGATTCTATGATGGTTAATTTTCCAGGGAAAGACCACCCATCACTAACCTACTTACGTTAATTTTTTTCCTTGTAGGGACATGTAATTGCTCTCTGTTCCAGTCAGTCAGGAGAGTAGAGAGGGCTCTTCAGTTTGACTACTTTCCCTTCCATCCCCAAAGTCAGAGATACTGTAAGGCATTGCATAAAAGAAGAAAGTACTGGCTTGGAGGTTACAGAATAGGAAAGGTTTATTTTCTTTCCATATTTTAGGTCAGCAAGTCATACCATCATAAATCTCAAACCCATTCAGAGGGCTTAGAGTAACAAGCCTGTCTACTAGCTCTTCCAGTCAGGAGACCTGTGCTGAGTTTAGAGGCTGGAGCAGGTCCATCTTAACTATTTGTAGTATTTGAGTAAGGAAATCCTTTTGATTTGCTTGAATTAAGCTTGACTATGTAATCGGTTAAATTTTTAGATACTCTTAGTCATATGCAGTAATAACAACACATCAGTATGTAGTTCTCTCTAATGATTTCCAGTAGCCCAAGCTAGGCTACTTGTATTGTGCAGTCTGATTTGTACCTCACAGAGTGTATCAGGATGTGATGTTAAGACCCATGGCTGGTGAACTGTTGCTCACCAGCCTAGGCTGCAGCTCCAAGGATGTTGTTGCATCTTCCACAGCCAGGAGGAAATGGCCTGCCTTTAGTAGGCAGGGCCTAAACCTTAATTAGATAATTACCAATTCAAGCCAGCTGGGTGATATATCCATACGTGAACACCATTGTTACTCTTGGATAGTGATGTAAAATACTCTAGTATACAGCTCTTCAAGCTGTTGTGGAGAAAAGTGCTTTAAATGGTGGACTTTTCCTGGGAAAGTCTCTTGAAACCACTATGTGACTTTTTGTCTCAGTGGTGGTTTGCTGTTCACGTCTTTCTTAGGAGTACAGACCTGCAATAAAGCTACCTACAGCAGAATAACCAGAACGGTTAACCTCCATCAGTCAGTTTACACATCAGGAGTCTGGCTTCCTTTTCAAAATTACTTATGTTAACCTGCTTTCTTAACAGTCAGGGTATGGGATGAGGGGCTTCTAAATAATGTTCACATAGAAAGTATTAACATAAGGTGATTTTTATTCACTTTCTGGTTAATAATTGGTGACTTGGTTTGTTTTCCCCTGCAGATGGCCTTCACTTATCATAGTTTGAAGTTTTCCATGTGCAGAATTCGTAACTCCTTCTCTGTTCCTAAGGCTGGAGATCTTTTTACCTCCTTTCAGACAGCTGAGATGCTTGTCTGCCCTTGCCCATTATGGCTGGCTTTTGTTCTTCCTCTGTTGTGAGATTGATCAGCACCACAAATTAGTATGATTTTCCAAAAGGGACAATTACATAGGTAATTTTTCACTTGCCATGTTTAAAGCTTCACTTAATTCTTTCAAGTTCTATGTTACGTCAAAATACACAGATTGTTGAGTTACAGTATGCATATATATCAGTTTAATTGTACTTTACTCACCAATTTTACCAGCCATCTGACCAGTATGTGGCTGTTTAAGTGTCTGCAATGCCATGAAATTATCCAATGGGACCAGCTGCATGTAAAGATGAATGCTTTTGAGTCTTCTCTAAGTATTCCTCAAGTATTCCTCAATATTAGTGCCATGCATATGCATAGCCTCTTTTTGCCTTGAACTCCTTCGATAATCGTGGCTTCTAGTGAAGATGTTATGTACTTTAACCAGATCTTCTAAGTGAAGACTGCTGTTACTCACTATTTACACCCTGGTACTTCCTGACTGTACTTAATCAAGGATTTGCAACTAATTTCAAGACAAAAAGGATAAGACTTCCAAAGACTAAGTCTATTTACATTTTGTTGTATCAAGTCATGAAGGAACGTACGTCGCAACGGCTCAGTAAGGTTGTCTAATCCTACTATTGTGATTTCTTATAACACAAACTTCAAACATCCAAAGCTTGCGCCATCTATGAATCATGCAGCTCTACATTTTTATGCGTTAAAAAGCTGTAAAGAAGCTTGCAACACGTTTATCATGATTAGTTCTCTGAAAATGCCAACACAATTCCACAGTGACTTGCATGGAGATACCCTGTAATAACACTGAACTGGTATCATACTGTCTGTTGTTCCTACAAAGTGATGAAAGCAAAGGAGTCACATCCTTTGTTGGGGAAGATAATTTCAGATCCTTTAAGTCAGATGACTTCTGGCTTTGTGCTTTACTCACAGTTCAGCTATCATCTTATTGCCTCATATTATGTCTCTTTGTAGCAGGTATTTTCAGGCACACAACAGACAGTTTTAAAGACTGACTTGGAAAATAAAAAGCAAGAAAATTCATAGAATATATTTTTTCTTTTGTGAGTGAGCTTTTTAGAGCAGGGTCATGGCTACTTTAATTGCAGGCTGTGGTTGAGTCCCCTCAGTTGTCAGAGGAGGGATTGGTAGGTAGGGGAAGGGAATTCTCCTGGCACTGTCAAGGCCACAAAGGCTTATTGGGTCTTGACAGCTCTTCAGTGTGTGGCTTCTCTTAAAGCCAAGGGTTCAGCTCTGTGACAGTGGGGAATGGTGCAGAGAGCTGACTAGAAATAGGAACCCTAACTGTCTACAGCCCGTTTGAGGTAATAATGACTTTCTAACTTTACTCACTTCACCTGTGGTTGAAGCCACACACCTGGTGTCCTGAGATGTGTGACAGAAATCTAAGGGAACAGCAAGTGGTCAAGACTCTGTGAGCCAATCCATTGCTGTCCATGTGTTTCTCTGAAAACAGAAAGAAAAGGGATCTTTCTCAAGGAATTTTCCATCAAAAAAATATTGTCAAAATTCCCCACTGAGCTAAAAAATAGTCTAAGGGCCATAAGGAGCTTCCCTGCTCACTGCAGGAGCTACCCACATCCAAAGGCGTGCAGCAGCCAGAAAGGCAAACATCTTTACAAACACTTCCCTCTCTTTTGAGGCTGGTGGAAAGGGAGGGATAGAGCCAGGGCAGTGACATTGTGCTTTAAACAAAGCGATGGATAATTGTTCCTGTCTTTCTTCTCCTTTCCCCTCAATCATTTGCCCTAGAGCACTGAGGAGTTTTGGTTCAGTATTGGTCCTTGAGTAGTTCCTGATGCGGCATGACTGCATTCTCCTTTTACAGCCAGTAAACAGTGTGGTCTCACTCTCAGCTGTTTCTGTACACTAGCAAGAAAAAAACTCAAGCTGAGTGACCTGCCGAGGTAACCTTATAAATTTCAATGACTTTAAAAATTTCATCAGCCTTAACCATATGTGCTGAATGCCCCCAACAGCTGCAGGTTAAGAAGGGCATTCAACACGTAATTACCTCAAAATTGACTTTTTTCATTTTAGTGCCCATGAGTCTATCCTTGCCATAGCTGGCTGGCTCCCGTTCAAGTGATGATCCAGCAGGTTGCTTGCTGGGGATGCAGCAGCCACCACTGAGCCCACTGAAGCATAGGACATGCTGGAGGTGGGGGCAGGGGCAGGGGGAGGTGAGTGCTGCTCTTAAGTCTATACATTGCCTTTCATCTTTAAATGCTTTTTTTGCATAAAATTTTTCAAAAATGTAAAATATGCATTTTTGGTTTGTTTTCATTTTAAATGGGCACCCTCTCTGCAAACAAGCCATTCTGCGTAAGGCATCTTGGACAATTACAGCTTTACTCATGGTGGCAGCTGAGCAGACCTGGGTCACACTAACGAAAGGAAGGACTGAATCAGACCTCACTTATTTATAGTCTGGTGCTGAGTGTTGCGATTGATGTCAGGATGTTCGGTATCTGTATTTAAGTTATGGCTGGCAGGTCACTTTTGAAAACAGAACTGATAATTTATGGAAAGTATGCTTAGAGCAGTAATTTTCTGGAATAGATTGTTTTTTCCTGCTAGAAATGTTGAGTGAAGTGATTGGGATCCCTCTTGGAGTGGGGAGTGGTGGCTGCATTAAATCCATCAACAAGTTTAGAATTACAGTAGTGCAAACAGAGCTATCCTAGATTTGATACATGGTTTAAGGCAGTAAGGAGATTATACTGTATTACCCCAGGATAAAGGACCTTACGTTCCTGTTCACTGTAAGGCATTTGCACCCTCTCACCAGAGGAGAAGGACAATATCTCAATTACATGGAGGTTCCTCCTGGCTGTGAAGCATATTTTCCTGTGGCAAGTCACTTATTACCTGTGTTACACTGGAAATAGTGAGATTGGGAAGGAAGTTCTGTGCTTACACTTGAAAATACTGATAATACTGATCGTCTTTGTATGAGAAGTGTGCATCCAAGTTGCTGGGCTTGAGTCTCTGCAGTGATGCTAAGAGTGGGATTTATCTGACTAATTGTAGATGTCTGCATCAGAGTTACTTGTCCAGGCTCCTCTCATAGTCTATGGAGAGAAATACACACTTTTAGGGCACGATGCATTGCATCCTAAAAGTACATCTGCATCCAAAAGGATGAGATGCATGGTGACTCTGAAGTGCCAGTTTCTAGTGACTTGTTTGGCTATTGATGGATGTATCTGCAGATGTCCGAAGTAGGCGAGGTGATCCCTTGAGGGCTTGATGAGGAGACTAAGACTGATTCCTGAAAATGTCTGATGCCTGAAAAGAAAACAAAAATCACAAAATTTTTGAAGTCTTTGTACTGTCTCGTAGCCTGTGACCTTCATTAAGACTTTTAGGAATGCAGTGGCCCATGAGAGGACTTACTGCAGTGCTGTGCTACTACAAATTGTATTTCTTTCTGCTCACTGATAAAGCTGGGAAGATGAGCATTTATGTGAGGTGCCACTTGTTCCTAGTTAGGACTTATTTTTTATTCCTAGCAGGTTTGCTCTTAATAATGTTCATGAATCTGGCTTTGCCATCGCGATCACGTATTGATTAAACTCAGCATTTGACTCAGTTTTTAAACTTGAGTAATCTATCTCCATCTATAGATAACCATTTTTCTAAATATTTTTCAAATCAAACTTTCATATATTTAATATAAACTTTTATCTGATACAATGAAATAACTGAATTCTATGCTTGCTTTACTGTCCAGGAAAAGGCCTTTCTTCATACAGAATATTTACTTAGGTAGCAAGTGGATAACACTATATTACCTCTCCACACTTAAAATACCAGGAACTGTAATCTATTGCAGGCAGTAACGCAGGCACAGTGATACAGAATCAATTAGTTGTTTTTACATTAAACATGCAGGCTCCACATTTTCTGAAATGTCACTGAGAGACAAACTTTAGTGAAAATCCTGTAATTAAAGTAGAAGTTCTGCCTAATGTGAAGTGCTAGCTGCTGTTCTATCAGCATAATGAATAGAGTGAGAGGACATTACCTCCATAATCGAACTCCTGCACTGGCTAAAGTTCAGTGCTATTTCGAACCACCAGCAAAGCCTGTAGGTAGTCATCACTTGGTGGAATCGGCAGTGTCAGTGCTGTAAATCAGCGAGCACTCTGTTTTCAGAGCCGTTGCAGTGCAGCAGAAACATAGGTCTAATTTCCTGTGATTCCTCATTTTAGTGCTCGAAGGCTGATTTTAATAAAAGAACCATGCATCCTAAAAATTGTAGTGCTGAATTATATTTTATTTATCAGTGGTTCCTCTAAATCATGATGGGGTTTGTTCCTCGTGCTTTTGTACATAAAAAGGAGCAGAGCGTCCTAAAGAATGTGTTTTGAAGGTGAGAAGATGTTTTTTGCTTTAAGGGAAACTGTGATTTTTTGTGTGTATTCTGTATTCTGTCTTCAGGTTCCTTTATTTCAGTGATGGCAAGATAAATCTGACAAGCTGGCTTCTGGTCTATCTTATACTCAAGCAGACAGAATGTATATTTTTATATCTTCAATGTATTTTCTGATAATATATATAGGAAAAATGCTTAATGAGTAATAGCATGTAACACAGAGTCAGTAAAAATGTGGGTCTTAGTGACTCAGCCACAAATTTCCTAGTCAGATCTGTTGACGTCTCCTGGGTTTTTCCCTTGTTGTTGAATTGAGGTGATGATACCAACCTTTCAGATGAGCATTTTTTTCATCATTTTGATGAAAGGCTTGAGAGGACAGAAATTAAGCCCGCTACCCTACTCTGCTACATATGTCCTCCTTTCTGTATCAGTGCTGGACCGAGGAATTTTTTGAGAAAGTCTCTTTGCCCATTTACAGATACCTGTGAACTCTGTTTGTAAAATGAGAGCAATAATGTTAATCCTTTGATTTCTGTTGGTGAAACATAGTCTGTAAAAGCTAAATACCATTTACTATTCAAATTCCATTAGATGAAAAGTGTTGTATTTTGGGGAGATTCCCACTGTGGCCAGAGCTATGAAATGTAAATTGCAAGAGAGCTCCAAGGATGAAATTTGAGCATGTCCTATAGTTATAATTGTGGTGTATCTGTGTGCCCACCCAAATTAGTAATTTACTGCGTGGTCTGGGAGCTCCCCAGTTAGTCATGTACATTGATGAGTGTCCTGGTTTCAACTGGGATAGAGTTAATTTTCTTCTTAGCAGCTGAAATAGCGCTCTTTTTTGGAATTAGTATGGGATTTGATACAAGAAGAATGTTGATAGCACACTGATGTTCATGGTTGTTGCTGAGACATCAAGGACTTTCAGCTTCCCGTGTTTTTTTGATGTGCAGGAGCACAACTGGCTGGGGAGGACCATGGCCGGGACAAAGGGCCCACAACTCCTAGCTTAGGATTTGAGTTTAAACCTAGGATTGAGGCCCAAATTGGCCAATGGAATACTCCATATCATGCAACGTCATGTTCAGTGTATTGATGAGGGTTGGCTGGGCTTGCTCTGTCTTCTGGGGTTGCAGTTTCAGGATCTCTTTGTTTCAGGATTGCTATCTGGTGCCAGGTCAGGTGTTGGTCTGTGAGTGGTGAGCAATTGCACTGTGTAAAACTCGTTTGTGTATATTATTATCATTTGTGTTCTTATTTTTATCATTATTACTTTAAATTTTATGTTATTTCAATTATTATATTGTTCGTATCTCAACCCTCGGGTCTTCTTCCCTTTTTCCCTTTGATTCTCTCCCCCATTCCCCAGGGATGAGGGAGGGTGAGTGAATGGCTGTGTGGTCTTTGGTTGCTGGTCGAGTTAAACCACTACAATGTGACAATGGATTGGCGTAAGACAATGGACCAACTTGAGACAAGGCAATTGACTCAGCTCTGAGCCACCTTCACACCAAAGTATTTGACTAACTGGTGCAGGAGCTCTCCAGGTGAGAATTTCAGAACTATAAATTCACCCAGGCAGCTCCTGCCACATCTGCACCAATTGGTAGGCTCTATTTCTGTGCCTCCACCTGTTGATTAACATCCTGGGTGGAGAACCTGGTCTTACAAGACTCCCTCCCCAGGTAGTTCCTTTTGCAGAACTGAGTAGATCGTACCTAGACAAGACACTTGTCCATAATCAGTAGGAACTGTTCCTGCAGATGCAGAAATGGTCATTCAGGACATCTTTTGAATGTAGGTGAGATATTTAGGAGATGTTTTGTAGTTAATTTAAGATAATGCAGAGCAAAGGACCATGCATATGCTGGGGTGGTCATGTAGGACCATGGGCCAGCTGGATACAAGAATTCAGCAGTCTGGGGAGTCTCACGTATCCTTCAGGAGCCTCCTGAAAAGAGACAACTTCACAAAATCATTTAGATTTTTTACGCTGGAATTTTTGAGTGGAATTCTCCCATTAGAGAATGTTCAACTTTCTAGTCAAGCCACGGCTTTGAAGGAGGTGGTGAGATCATAGAGAAATGTATTTCTGGGTATGCAGCTGAGAAAGGAGCTGGTTTGGTGAACTGTCCCTGACTCACTGGTCAGAGTTTCTGGTGGTTTAAGAGAGGTGTGGTTGGCACTGACTCTTTGATTATACTCAAGGAGTTTGAAATAAATTAGTCTTGACAGCAAGGCAAGCAGCATTTTGATTTTTCAGCCAAGCTGAAGGAGACTTTGTAAATGAATACACTTAAATATTCCATTTTGGTTTTCCTCCCAGCAATATCCCTTTTTATACATGCAGGAAATATCACTGCGATCAAAAATACCTCAAATGAAGTGTGAAGACTTTCTAACTGCAGCACCTCAAAAACTTAGTCAAGCCTGGTAGAGATACATTGTGATTTGCTTTTTGGAGAGACAATGAGTCACCAGTGTCACAACAGAAGTTAGAGTTTACATTTCTATTTCTGCCTTGTGGGATCATGTATAAACTGTAATACAGTGATTTGATGCTGGAACTGCAGAACATTTTGGCCTAATTACTAGAATTTTCTTTCCATCCGTTACACTCTTTGCATCGCAAACTTTGGAGCTGTCAGGATCAGGCAGTTTTATTACAGCATATTCATTACTTGATATTTAAACATTTGGGGAGAGGTACACAAACTTAGCTGATCTAGCCTTCAGACTGCCTGTGACGGATCAGGTAAGTGGTTTTTAACCCTGTCAAAATAGTCAGTGAAGGTTAACTTGAAAAGCCTGAGCCAAAGTAGAGGGAAGCATACTACACTGCAACAGGCATAAAACAAGGAGAAACTTAAACATATTTTCCAGGGATCATAGAAAACTGTAGACTTGACATTTTGCAGTGAGGAATACAAAAATATTTCCTATGATTTGTGGAATTACAATTCCTTCCCTTTTAAGTATAGGGAATATCATTGCAGTCAGAAATAGCTCGTGAGTGGGGTGGACTTTTTAAATGCAATGTAGCCAGCAGTAGACAGTCAAGCAGTGAATGGACATCTTTGGAATAAATACACTTGGGCTGGCTCAATGCCATTTTGTGAGCCTTTTGCAGTGTTTTGTAGGAGAGAAGAGATGTGGCTGGTGGTGAAATCTCCATTGCCAGACTTATGCCAATTTACTGTAAAAGTCACTTGAGTAACCAGCAGATAGCAAGGATGGGCAGCACTGTGTCATCTAACAGTTTTCTTTCCCTCACATGAACTTTTCATGGAGCAAACCTCTCTAGGTGAGAACAGGATGACTTTTGAGGCTGGAAAGAGCAGAAGAAAAAAGTGAGGAAAGCTTTTCTGGGCTCTAGTGCATGAGAAGACAAAAGTAAAAGGATCAAGATGGGTGAGACGGAAAGGTGGTCATGACCTGAGTGCGGAGACTGTCATTTTTTTGTACCTGGTTTGCATACGCATTACCTGACAAAGTGTAGGGACTTTGTTCTCAGTGATGCCGCGGTGGCAGTGTAATATAATTTGCAACTAAATTAAGATGCCATCTTTTTCTAACAGAGAAAATCAGTTAATCATCCTGTTAAGAAGCCCACGTAAATTTGTTGCAATTTCATGCCATATGATGCAGTGGTAATTCAAGAGTGGAACCCTCTGCCCCTTATTAAATGAAACATTTTTGAAAATGTTTGACTTAACTGCCGCTCTGTCCTTCTGGGTCTCGTGGCAGGTTGGAGGAGAGACGTGATGCATCGGGGCGATAGTTGCCATCGCTCTGGTGAGCATCGTCATTATTCTCAAAGCACTTCCAGCCCCTTCCACGTGGAGGAGAGCACATGTTCAGAGGCACGAATGGGAGTTTAGGCAACAGGGCAGTTTGCGTGACTGACACCACTGAGTAGCTTCCCAGCTGTTGTAACGGGAGCTTCAGTACCCGTTAGTAAGGTGTGTGGTTGAATGGGGCTGGGCAGAAGGAGGGTCAAAGAGCACTGTGGGATCTGCCAAGAACACGTGCTTTTTCTATTGGGAGTCCAGTAATGTGCCCTCCAAGAGAAAATGCTAAATGGAATACATATCCTGCCTTGCTTTTAATGTGGAGAGAGAAAGGAAGAGGAACAATTTAGTCTTAAGTTCTTTAATCTCTTTATAAAATACACTGACGCTTTTCTTACTTGAGAGGGAGCTGAGGTTTTATAAAAGTGAGGGTGTTAGTTTGTAAGGCTGTAGTGCTGTCATTTAAGAAGTGAAGTAGATTCCACTCTTAAGGAAATCACAGAAAAACTTTGCGTGTGGAGCCCGCTGGCGTGTTTGACTAAAGGATATTTTCCAGCAAGTCACACAGTCTCCATTCAACATTTCAATAAATGGAGCATCTAGCACCTCCTTTGATAGTCTGTTTCAAAGGTTAATCACCCTCTCTGCTAGAAGCAGAGGCATTAATTCTCATTTAAATTTATCTTCAGCTTCTAGTCATTGGTTTTTGTTATGTCATTCCCCATTAGATTAAATCAGCCTTTAATATTGGCATTTTCTCCCTGAGAAGGTACAGCTTTGCTGTAATCAAATCTCTTCTTAGTCTTATTTTGGAAAGCTAAACAGTTTTAACTTCTTAAATCCCTCATTATAACACCTTTTCCCAGCTCTGGTTAAGCATTACATAGGTGCTCCAGCTTTCTTTTATTCTTGTAAAGGGAAAATGGCAGAATACTACGTGATGTTCTAGCATTGCTCCCATCAATGCAATATTTAGAGGTAAAGTTATCTTTCTCCTAATTGTTGCTCCAGTTATCCAACCAAGGGTTACTCTGGATATCTTTGCTGCATTGTCTGTGTCACATCTTTGCTCAGTCCAACTTACTTGCCATTTTTTAGAGAAAAGGGACACCATATCATTAATCGTTTGAGAAGGGAAGGAGAGAGTTCCTCTTTATTTTACCTATCTTTTATAAGGTCTCTAATAAACAAAGAAGAAACATTCCGAAGAAGAAAATAAAAATTCAGTGTGGTCGTCCAGACATTATGGAGGAATGGGCACTTTTAATGGTAAGAAAAGATCCACTGTGTTATGTGCTTTTGATTTATTGCCAATAGGAGACCTGCTAGAATTATTTGTGCTTCATCTTCATCGAATTCTTAAGCCCAGTGGGGAGCAGCCACTGTGTCTGAGGTCAAGTTTTCAGAAATAAAGCTCTGTGATCTAAACTCTGAAGCCACTCTGTGCAATACTATCAAGAAGCCATTTGTGAAATGATTTGATAACATCTGAGGACACCTTTATAAAGGAGGTTTGTACGCTGCTTTAATTATAGAACTGACCATGCTGTACAATATATGTGAACTTTCTGCAGCCAACTGTCTTTCATGTCAAATTTGCTTGTCTTTTTCTTGTAAAATTGTAGTGTTTGAGTTATTGATTGTTGGTCTGGTTCTGTTCAGCTCTCAACATCACTTTATCAAAGTAATTTTCAGGATGCTGTTAGTGTTTCCAGGTTATGTGATTGTACCATGTTTATCTGCCTGTTTTTCCTCAGTGAATCTGCTGATAGAGGTGGAAAGGTCTCAGATTATTATCCCTGTGCATTTCATAAAGTGAAGTAGCTGGGTGGAGGAGCTCTGCTTGGAAAGTCTGTAGTGTGGTCTCCCCCCAACAAAGAACAGGGGAAAGATTTTGCATGTTCTAAGCATGGGAAATGGATGTGACTGGAGCTTGAGCCTTAGCCCAGATGCACAGCTTCTCTTCCTTCTTGCTTGTTGATGCCACAAGCTCACATGGGGCGTCTTCCACTGCATTTTGATTCCTTTCATACAGTGCATCTATAGGACATCCTTTTCCAAATTAAATTAAATTTTGTCATGCTTCTTTCTAATCAGTACTCCAACACTAGACAGATATTTATAGGATGTGATGAAAGTACAATGTACTTTGTGATAGTATAAGAGGTAGACATCCATTCATGCAGAAAAAAAAAAAAAGGCTTTTGAAAGAGTGTTACAGTGTCAAATTAAGCATATGGAAGTGAAGAAATGCCAGAGGTAAGGCTATTTCATGCTGATTTAGTTTAATTCTTTCATGTGTATTATTTATAATCCAGATGTTAGACTGACAGGTGCCTATTATGTATATTCACCCTGACACCGGCTTATTTTGTGATTATAAGTGACACAGTGCACAAGGACCAAATCTGTGTTATGAGGTGGATAATCTGTTGCATACAGAATTCTTCATTCACCAGTTGTACTATGCCATCTTGGCATTTTTCATTTAAATATTAAGAAGTGTGCTGGGTAGGGGGCAGGGAGAAGGTGGGAGGAGGTGCCAAAATATTGCACAAGACACAAACCATCTCACACAAATCATGGGCAGGAGAAGACACCTTTGCATCCGCAGCAGGGACCAGTCCTTTTCAGTTCATGAGGCAGCAGATAACTCTTCGCTAGCAAGTGGACCAGCAGTCAGGCTGAAGGACTGTGAGGTTCTCACTTTGCTGGATCTCTCTCCTACCAGTAGAGCATTGCTGAGAGGTCCCTATGTTTTAAATTCTGGGTGGAAGCACGCTCTCAGTCTTTCCTTGACCTTCTTTTCCTGCCACTGCCCTTCCCTCCCCACGGTAGTCAGCCCTGCATGTATTGACATGCATGAACTGTTTTACAGAAGTGGTATAATGTGGCCAAATTTGGGTAACACCTCAATGTCCATGTGCTCCTAACACTGGGGCAGCAGCTAAGCTGTGGTTTGTTGCTCCAAAGCATGATCATGTTCAGGCTTTTCCATGAAGTGAATTCTAAATTCTTACATGTGAACTGGATAGTAGGTAAAATAGAGATTTTTTTTTTCTCTAACATCGACTCTCCAGAATAAAAAAAATAGCTTTGTGCACATACTAGCCTTTGAAAATACCAGCCCCAAATATTCAAATTTGATTAAATGGTGAGTAATGAAATTATCATATGAAAGTATGGTACTGTGTTAGTGTGATGTAATTCTGCCAGCTGTCAATATAATGACATAAACTGATACATATAATTTGGTATTTCATTATGTAAAACCTGCTGAAAGAGTTCCTCTGAGTTCTTCAAGTTTACAAAGTTGCTTAGATTAGTTCCTCCTTGTGAATTTCAGGCTGGTGAATTCCAGTTGTAAGAATTATTGTGTGACATAAGCCCTATTTAATAATTGTTTTTAAGATTCAAGTGGTGGTTCTATGCCCTGGTGAAGGGCACTTCTTCAGAGATGAGAGAGTCCATTTGACATTGTTTAGTCTTTATTGGGAAAGATACTGCATCAAAACAAGAAGTTTAGAGTTCATGATGCAGTGCCCTTTTTGATATTCCAGATAAATAATTCCATTTTAATCTCACAGCAGGAAAACAACTGATTGAGATTTAATGTCATATACAAGGAGCTGCACGATGTGTTAGTTATTTGTCAGTCTGATAGAAGAGCAGAGGAGTTTGCTTCCTTTGATTCCAGCCATGCTATATTTTATGACTGACTTTTACTTGTTTTACTCATTCCAGATAAAATCTGTCATCATTATACATCAGAAAACATTTCATTATTCCATCCATGAGAAATAACTGTAGTCAGTGCAGAAGCAACAGATTGCTGCCTCTCACAAGCTTTATGGAAGTGTGTTGTAATGGGATCGAGTAGCCTGGATCGATAGTTCTCTCTAGCAATACAATCCACTGTCAGATAACTTCCAACAGCTTTACAGATTTAATGAACTCCCTGGGTTGATGATAAAAATATAATGTAAGGAGGAAACTAAAACAACATCATGCATTAGATATAGCCCTAGGCAACATTTTATGACCATCTTTTCTTCAGTTGTATGTTTTTAATTATAAAGCCAGTATGCATCAAGCACTGTCCTGAAATTCTCCATTAGTGAAATTCATCTTGCTCTTCTCAAGTCAAGGATAAGGAGACTTCATGTAGGGAACTAAATGAGAATTTCAAGCTCTGTGTTCACATTACTTTGGTGGTAGTATTTCAACCTGTATGCTGGAGGAGAAGCCATTTCTCCTTGTACCCTCTTTGGGGCGGTTAAACTCTTCTGGAGGAACATCCTTTTGTCTCCAGCCTCCCTCAGCCCTATCCACAGTAGGATCTTAATTCCTGCTGGGGTTTTTTTGGAACTGAGGAAGTCACAGAAAGAAGCATGAATCTGTGGTTACTCAATCAATGAGAACAAGTGTCTGAACTGCTACTAAAAATATCGATTTGGAGTAAGGAGTAAGTAAAGTCTTAGAAAATTAGACCTATTGTAAGGAATGTATCTACTACTAAGAAACAAAGTGCTTAAATAAGACACTATATAGCCGTAGGAGTAACCTGAAGTGTGCCTAGGTTTGAGCACACTGACACAAGCGTTAAGGAGTTTTGCCTATGATAGGAAGGTAGAAAGCTGTATAAATATCTTGAAGAAACAATAAAAATTGTTTTCCTCTCTAGAAAAAGGTCAGTAAAAAATTGCCAGTGCCATACAGTAAGAATTTATTTTTTCAGATTTTCTTCCAAGTAAACAGGAACTGTAATGCAGGTCTTGAATACGACACAATACTTTGTGTAAAACTTAGGAAAAGCAAATGTAGCAGCAGTGTGACCTCTGGACAGACTGAAAAAAAAGATACACTGTGGTCGTTCTTATTTCTTCATGTCTTCTTTGCTCTCCAAATGAAAAAAGAAAGTGGCATTGTGACGATGCTACTTATTAGATTTCTGTTGGGCGTTCTTCTGCACAATACTTTTGATGTGGCTCCCCAGTGGTGCCAACCTCTGTCGTTCATGTGCTGCTGCCATTCAGCCTTCCTTTGCTCCTTGATAGTGGTGGGAGTGTGGCATCCAGCTCAGTGCTGCTGCCAAGCCATAACTCAGACAGTGCCAACGTCCTGGTAGTGGCCTCTTGCAACAGTCATTTCCCTGCCTAGCTGGATTTGGTCCTTTTGACATGCTTGACCCCAGGGGAAAAAAGGTAGTGCTTAGTCCTTTCCCACTGAACGGTCAGAAGAATCAAAGTTCAGGGTGCTGTTGGAGAATTCAGGTATAGGTCAGGCATTGGACCACCTCAGATAGGGTTACCTCCAGAGGGGCAGTAGACAAGGTAATCCAGGAGCCATAGGGGTTTCCTAATTAAGATTCACATCTAACAGGAGGCCAGACGGAGATGTGTCCTTTCCTGAGGCAGCTTCGCAAAGAGCAGTAGATCTCGGAAGGGGATTTGGCTCAACTGCTCGAAAAAATGCACCATCTTGTCTGTGCATCCCAACCCAGCCCCATCCCCACCACTGCAACTCTGTGACAAGGGGAACCTGTGGACCCTCACAATGTGGGGAGTTACACAGAAGCTGGCTGGCCCTCTGCTCCATCCGTCAGGCTGACAGCAGCCATAAAAAATATGAGTGTTTATGCCTGATACACATAAATGTCAGATATTTCTTTCCTGAACAGTCTAATTTTTGGCCTATATCAAAAGACCAAAGTGCCACCTCCACTGAGTTATTAGAGGAACAATGTTCATAAAAATGTTTACTCTGCTTACTATCATGTAGGCTTGATTGGTGATGTTAGTGGAAAGAAGGCAAAATTTATGTAAACAATTTAGTTCTGTTAGAATTATTGAAAAACGGAAGTATCTCCAAAGCAATAAAGCGAGAAATTATATTTATGACAGTCACAGAATTCCTGAGGATTTAGTGCATTAAGTAAACAGGAACCACATTGTATGTTTTGTTACCATGCTTTTTACAGATCAGAAGCTTTAAACCAAACCAGGTCGCACTGGCCCATAAAAATGAATTCTTCCCCTTTGGCTTAGATGTTAGCAGAAAAAATAGAAGCAGGAGCAGAAGATTGGAGTGAATGTATAAACTGAATTGTAAAAGAGGAGGTTCACTTAATTCTCTTTACGTTATTTCTCTGTACGATCAAGCTCCAAGGGTTGGCAGATGTTTTTATAGGAACCCTTTGTATGTTGAACAGACGGCATTTCATGCATGCTGTTAGACCTACTAAATTTTTCTTAAGGAGCCTGATTGCTACTTGAGCCACAATTTCCAGTGCAATTTATTCTTGTTCAGCTCTAGAATTTATCATGTTAGTGACCTGCTGCTTCTTAGAAGAAAGAAAACTCTCATAATGTCATTGAAGACCACTGAAAATCCTGAGTGCTAACTGTATTTACTTCACCTTGAGTGATTTTTGAGAGTTGACTGGTCTTTTGATGGGACTTAGTTTGAAGGGATATTGGTTTTTGATGCAAACAGGTTGTTGTTTTTGAAACGGCTTAGGGGAAGTAGGCATATTTTGTTGAAAGGGAGAAGGAACCTGTGAGCTGAATGTGATAAGCTTTTAGGTGAATACAGTCAGCTGAACATAATTGGTTAATATGTCTTTTGAGAAATCATATTCCGGTATTATCATAGGAACAGAGATGCTTCTTTCAAAAATGAGGGCCTTGCTTTTGGGACTATGAGCTGTGTGCTATTTGCTGGCCCACTAGCTTAGATGGGGAGTGACATACCGTCCCTGAAGTTCTGGTCAACAGATGCCGACAGAGAATGAGACTAGCAAGCCACATCATGGCTATGCAGATTAATAGTGTGCATGATTGCAGGCAAATGAGTGTAATGCCTTTTCTTGGACATGACTTGAAGCAGTAACCCTTTTTTTTTTCTTCTCTTTAACTCTTCTTTCATCATAATTTCCATTATTACCTTTTTATCCGTCTTCTTTTTCTGTGTCACCTAGGAACAATTCAGCCAGTTGGATAACGTGGCTATCTGGTTGGCTTAAGTAAAGGAGCCTACAACACATGTACCTTGTGCTTGCAGAAGGCTTTGATCCATTACACATCAAAATGTAAACTGTACTTCTTCACAAGTGTTTAAATATGTATATATATGAAACCTGATATGTAACAGTTGTATGCCAAAGGAGAAGTTGGAAAAATCTAGTTACAATGGCAAAAGTCAGGAAAAGTATCAGTCAGTAACACATCAGTTAAACTACTGCATGTGACTCCATCAGTCTCGTAAATTGCAGTTGTTTCCTGATAAGAGCTTTACAGAAAGGCACCATTACTTAGGCCTGTCTGAAAAGTTATGTGGAATAACTCTTCCCGGCTTTAATGAGCAAACAGAAGACCCGAAGGCAGGAGATTTGACTCTCAGGATTACTCTTGCCCCAGTCAAATCATCTGTTGCTGCGATCTGGAGGAAACTGTTCTTCAGCTTTTATCAAATTAAGCAAGAGCTCCTGGAAGAGTACATGTTTTTTCCTCGATGTTTAATCCTGTTTGTAACCTCCCTTTTAAAGTCTTAGTCTTCCTGACTTCTTCAGGCACGTCAATAGCGGAATTGCTCATTGCTCATTTTAACTGTCAGAAATATGTTTTTAACGTATGGTATCACCTTCATTTATGAAGAGCAGATATTTTTGATCCCTGCAGTTATCCCTGCAGAGTTCCTTTTGTGTGATCACTCGCAGAATTAAGAAACGTTTTCAGTCCCAAAAAGTCAGTTTTCTGGTTCATCATCATCTCAGGGGAAACGAGCTTGTTTAAGGTGAGATTCAGTTGTCTGGTCCTGGAGTCTTGTGTGATTTTTAGTAGCCAAACTTTTTCTCTTCTAACTCTTCTACAGCAGTCATTTTTTATAAAGTTTACCTTTGATCTTGATATGCTTTCACTCTTACAGTGTATTCTGAAGCAGAACTTGGCAACAGCTGTCACAACCTAATGAATAGTGTCTCTGAATATCAAATGTAACACAGAGCTCTGCGAGTGTGGCAACTTGTTCTCAAGAAATGTCAACTCTTTTGTGATGCAGCATGTAGCAAATACAGTTTATACAGCTATCTCGCAATGTGCAACTGCTGGTCTGCAGCCTAAGAATAAGACATTACATTTTTAGGTGACAAAAAGCAATAATATTTGGTTGAGGTATTAATGGATGAAAATATCACCTCCATGTACAAAAAGTCTGTGCTCTGCTGATATCAGCATTTTATAAGAGACAAGCTGTGTGTTTCTTTTTGGTTGTTTTCTTCTCGTAACCCTAATGGGTGTCTATAGAGAAGACTAAGACAAAAGAGGTTTTTAGTGGCAAAGCGAAAACGCAACCTGCCCCACCTTTCTAGAGTTTTTCACAGAGGAACATTTATGCCCCAATGCCCATATCCAATTATCCTGATAGAATATCTAAACCATGCAACTAAAAAGAGAATAATTTGGAATTTACAAAATTGCAAGAGAAAGACAAAAATCGACATTAACAAAAATGCAGGAAGTTTTAAAGCAGCAGGCTTGGCTGGATTTCACTACACTGAACAGATTTGCTAATCGTGTTTTATTAGTTCAATCTTGTTTTCTTAGCATGAAAGATTAACAACGGATCATTTTTTCTTTCCCTGTTTGGAAGCAGGAGCTCTCCTAGGAGCTCTCTCCAGACAAAGCCATATTAAATAACGGTTTATAAGAGTGGATTGGATAAAATTTGGAGATGATTGATGACATGATTGCTGCTGGTTGTCTATGGGATGTCTCAAGCTTTCAGCTTTTCTGCTGGGAGTTTCATGCGTAATACTCCAGCTACACGGATCTCAACAAGGCAGCTCTAGAGAGCCGCAGTGTTTAAATGTCCCTTTTAACAAGAATATTCATAGTGCACTGGAGATAACTTTGCTAGAGCTGAGCCTTTACAGAAACATCTGTTACTCAAATTTTGTTGTTTTTTTTTTTTTTTTTTTTTAATCAAAGTATATATGTGTATATATACCATGGCAAGGAATAAAATCCTCTTGATTTTTGATAGATCTGTCCCACAATACCCTATTTCCATATAAGCATCAACTCTGAGCATAGAGTGGGGGGGAAAATGCAATATTCAACAGAACTGCTGAATTTCAAAATACTTGATAGTGCATACACCTGTCCTCACACTGCTCCGTAACTTTTCTAGTTAGCACATTAAGCATGTCTGTGGCATACTTTGAAGCTTAGCGCCTTTGTCCCAAGAGTTAAAATAGCACATCTGAAGGTGCACCAGTGCCTGTGTAGTTTTTACCGCTCATGTTATACTTTACTTCATCAAAAAAAGGTTTGTGGAGAGTAGCTATTGCCAGCTGTAGTGCAGCAAAACAAAGTAGGCACAGAAGCCCCAGCATGGGTCAGACCAGACTCAAAAACATCAGTGTAAGGATATTACAGGAATCGATCAGGGCTTCAAGCAAAAGAAACTTCGACTCTTCCCTGGAAATACATTTGCAGGAAACAGTATAGTACTGCTCATCAGATAATATAGATTCAAAAAAAAGTGTTCACTGCTGTTGGATAAGGCTCCTCACTGAAAAATCAGTGTACTTAATGCAGAATTGAAGGTATAGGATCAGAAATTTTGTGAGCTTCCAGCTTTGTTGAATTTTTAACATTTTGGAAAAGACCCTTTCATTAAATAATTGTTTTTGTGAAGCATACTATACAGTTCAAAGCTTAAGGACTATCCTCATTGTATACCATTTTGTCTTTCAGGACAATTTTAATTACCATAGAAAACCCCGTTGTACTGATTAGCTTTTTATCAATGGATCTCAAAGCACTACCTAAAGGAACTAAGAATCATTATCCCTGTTTTTTGTGTGAGGAAAGAGTCAAGAGATGATGAAGAGACTGGCAAAGGACAACTGGAAGAGTGTAACAATGGCCAAAATAGGAACAGAGCCAAGGAGCAGCCTCATACATTATCCAGGAGGCTATTCTTCCCCAGTCTTTGCTTTCTAATGAGTTTTTCTCCCCAAGATTAATATTCAGCTTATATAGTTTAGTTCTGAGTTTTTCACTGACATAGACAACTGCAAAGCATGAGGTTTTATTTAGTACAGCACTTATGCATGTATTTATAAACATTGAGCGACTGTCTCCCCTTGAAGTCCAGCACTTTTTACCCAGATGTTTATGTGCTGGATCAGACATTTGCTACATTATATTCCTTAATGCAGAAGAACAAAATGATCTATTGCGTCCTTCCCTTTTCATGAAGATGACTATGGGAAAAAAATATAAAGGTTTGGTTATTTATACCAGTGACAATTCTTGAGTCAGATTTTTCAAGCAAAATTAATTTTCCCTTCCCTTCACATGTCCTATTCTGTTTAAAACACGATAGATGTTCCTAATCCAAATACGTCTCATCTCCAACTCGGCGCAGACTAAGCCATCTACTATCCCTAGAGGGTCATTTAGATAATTGAATTTGAATTGCTTTTTCAAGATGTCTTTCCCTCCCTCTTGAGTGCAAAGGCGACTTGTGGTGACCACTATCCAACCTTGCATGTCTCAGGAACTCCAGACTCGGTAGGAAAAGCCTTTTTGGCTGTTTAGGGAGAGGGAACATACCTCCTTTTTTTTCTTATGTGTGGTTAAACTTATCAATAAAAGAGTATGTCAACATGTCTTCACTAGAAGTTGCTCTAGCAGGTTGCGTTGCTGAAGCCTGGGTGTGCACAGGAATGAATCATTCAAGACAACGCTGATTTTAGATGATGTTCCACAGTGTGTCCTCAGAATGGAGAGAGCTGACATGTTGTTTGAAAAGGTCACTTAAAACCTATAGGCAGTTGGCAATTATTAATATTTATTACTTGTCTAAGGAAGTTTACGTGCAGATACTTACTCCTTAAAGGTTGTGAGCTGTGGCAGATAAAACTGATAACATTCCTGTTCTTATCTGTTAGGAACTTTTCCTCCTTTCTCCTCCTTCTTAGAGTTTATTCTGTGCATCATTTTTTCTAGTTTTGCTGAACGATTTGGAAGTGAGGGGAAATTATATTACTATTATTATTATTTGGAGCTACACAATTATACTATTAAGGTTAATGATGCCAGCAATTAAAAGGCATCTAGTTATTTGGAAACTGTCAGCTGGGACAAATTGTTCTTTAATGTCTCTACACATGGATTACTTTGATGGGAATGTAGGAAATCGGTAGGTCAGTGCAATATTTCTTGTTGCTTTTTGCTGTCAGGAAGCTTTCCCTGCTGTCCTTGAAAAGTATTGTAGGAAAGTATAAACCACATTATACCACTCCTTATCTCTCTTATGGGTATTAGTTATAAATATTCTCATTAACTCTCTGTCAATGAATTATGGACCAGCTATTTATGGTACAGAATTATAAATTATCTGGGACTGTTTGTGCTTATGGGTTTCCGACTCTGAAATTTGCCTCCTTTTTACAAAATGGTTAGTTGTAAAACACGTCTGGGTTTCTAGGGGCTGAGTGGCTTTGTCACGTATGCCTCCCAAATAAATTTTTCCCTTTCTGTAAGATATTGCATTGCTTGGAATTTTTTTTTTTCATGAAAAATAATTGCAAATACCAGGCCAGTTGCTCAGCTGTGCTCATATGGAGCCACAACTCCACATGCAGCCAAGAGGGAGAAATATTTATAAGCTCAAATTTTGCAATTGCTAGTTTTGATAAAGTCTGTGGTATTTAAAACCTAGGCAGGAACACTGGTGTTTTCTGCCATTCCAAGCTCTGTTTTGACTGTTCACTAGACATCTCTCAGTGAGCATATGTAGTGATACCTGCAGTGCGTTTCCCTAGAAGATTGTCAGGTTTATTTTGGTCAATTAGATGTAACAACATCAGCATTTAGAGTATTGCTTGTATTCCTTGTACTTAGTAAAGACAACAGCTGGTTAATACTGATAATGTATTGAAATGAACACATGCGGATGCACAAATACATACAATTATCTAGGGAACAGTTGGCATGATTTTCTGCTGCTACTCTCATGCCAGCTAACAATTAAAGGTTAAAAAGAAGGTTTCATTTGTTTCCAGTCTCAAAGTGATAAAACACAATGAAAGATCAATGTCTTGATCTAGGCAAACACTTCAGGTTAAAATGCTATTCGAAAGCTTGAAATTAAGAACAGCATAGGAGAAAGTACTTAAAACGGCTCTGCGAAATGTTAACCATAGCAGCAATGCTAGCAAGAGCAGCAGGGATGCAATCCTACCCACTCTGTGCAGCTTCCAGAAAAAAAAATCCACAACAAAACCCAAACCATATATTGCACTTTATTTTCAGTACAGGTGAAATACAGTGTTTAAGTGGGAATGCAGATAGTGGTCTTGGAATTAGAGCAGCACTAATGAACTGCTGGTAAGCTTCAGTGAGAGCCTATGCAAAGCACCTAATCACAAAGGCCCATCTTAATTTACCTACTGGTAGTAAATGGAATACTTACTGGAACTGCTCAGTTTCTGTGTTCCTTCAAAGGTGTGAATATATTTTATTGATTCGTCCTGCAAAGCAGAGGCTGGAATGGAACCAAACGTAGAAGGATTTGAACAAGTTCATTTTTTTTGTTATACCCTGTTTGAGCTTCCCTGCCAACCTTTCCTTTCCCTTTAAAGGAAAATAAAATCTCATTGAGGAGTCTTATACTCAAAAGTAGTTTAGTTTTAAGCAGTGAAAAGCATTCTTTAGACTCTGTATATGTGTGGCAGATACGTATCTGGTTTGCAAGCAGCTCTCTGAACTACCTCAAATCTGAATTTTACAAGATATGAAAAATCCTTCCACTTTTAATAAGTAACTCCAAAAATGATTGCTTCCCCAAAGGCTAGAAAATGTAAACTATTGATTAATTTTTGTTTTCCAAAATAATTACATAGTTCAACATAATTATCCAATGAATATTGTTTATTTAGTCTTAATATTTAATTGCTCATGTGAAATGATTATCCAGGTTTTTGCAATAACTTTGAAATCTGTTTAGGAAAATAAATACAGTAATTAGAAATTAAAAGTCCTGTTGCTCAGTGTAATAACTACATTAGTTGTAAGCAATAAAGTGGAGCTAAGCTTTGTTCTTTAATTACTATTATTATTATTTTTCTTAATATGTGTGTGCCCCATGCCTATTTCCTGCCTGGGGCATCACATTTGCAGAAGCTGGTCCTGAGACTATCTCCAGCCAGTTTTGTGTGTACACCATGGTGCATAGCTCATAAAGAACCAGGTGACTGATTACACTGGTAGAACGAAAGGGTAAATGAGAAAACATTTAACTAACCACAGGAAACCTAATTATAATCAAAATCGAGTTATATTTTCTCCTAATCTCTGAAATATTTTTGGCATGGGAATTATTTCTGCATCACTAGCTGTAATTGTTTCTTAAGTATATATAAACCTTTTCACAGTTGCAAGTTTCAGCGTCAGATGGGAGAATCGTCTCGGGCAAAGGCTCAGTTGCAAAGCTACTAGTTCTGGATGCTGTAGGCATGTAGCCTCTCAGCTCGGTCTGTAACAGTACTTTTCTCAAGCATAATTTTGAATTCAAATATATGCATGGGTTTTGGATTTCCCAGCACAATGGGTTCAGATCTGAACTTAGTAGCTTAGGTGGAACTACGGTTTAGGTGCAGGAAAAGTAGTTATATAGTATCATGATTGTGACCCCTACCAAATGATTATCTATCAAGATCCTAATGAAATTATCTATCAATGAGCTATCAACGATCCTAGATCGTTGGGCTGAGGCCAATGACATGAGCTTTAATAAGGCCAAGTGCAGAGTCCTTCACTTGAGGTGTAAAAACCCCAAGCATCGCTATAGGCTCGGGGAAGAGTGGCTGGAGAGCTGCTTGGTGGAGAAGGACCTGGGGATGTTGGTTGACTACCGGCTTGATACGAGCCAGCAGTGTGCCCAGGTGGCCAAAAAGGCCAATGGGATACTGGCGTGTATCAAGAATAGTGTAACCAGCAGGAATAGGGAAGTGATCCTGCCCCTGTACTCGGCACTGGTGAGGCCGCACCTGGAATATTGTGTCCAGTTTTGGG
The DNA here is from genome assembly GCF_009769465.1 of Tauraco erythrolophus. Lineage (NCBI taxonomy): Eukaryota > Metazoa > Chordata > Aves > Musophagiformes > Musophagidae > Tauraco > Tauraco erythrolophus. Next base: position 77,297,460 of record NC_141465.1, on the reverse strand, counting down.
CCCCTCGCTTTAAGAGAGATATTGAGCTCCTGGAGCGAGTCCAAAGAAGGGCGACTAAACTGGTCAAGGGGCTGGAAAATAAAACTTATGGGGAGCAGCTGAGGGAGTTGGGGCTGTTTAGCCTGGAGAAGAGGAGGCTGAGGGGAGACCTGACTACAGCCTACAAATACTTGAGAAGGGATGGTGGGGAGGTGGGGGAAGGGCTCTTTACATTCGTGATGGGTGATAGGACAAGAGGAAATGGGTATAAGCTTAGTCAGGGGAGGTTCAGGTTGAATGTTAGAAAGTATTTCTTCTCTGAAAGGGTTGTCAGCCACTGGAATAGGCTGCCCAGGGAGGTGGTTGAGTCCCCATCCCTGGATGTGTTTAAGAAAAGGGTGGATGAACTACTTAGGGATATGGTTTAATGGGGGATTAGGGATGGTTGGACTGGATGATCTCTAAGGTCTTTTCCAACCTAGAGATCTATGAAATCTATGAAATCACATGTATTTAGCTAGAGTGGTGTTTTTAATGAAGCAGAACTAAACCCTAGCCAGGTAGTAAAAGCAGAGGACTTTCTATCCATGCTCAACACAGTGATGAAGAGCAGTAAATCAGACGTGGTAAACTGAGGGATAATTGTGTCTCATAGATGCAGGATGTCTTTTAGAGTTACTGATGGATATTGACTGTGGGAGACCTTTTCTAAATGGCTTCTGAGTTAACTGCCGTCAAGATTGGGATGGTAAACTGCTCAACAATGCTGTCCAAGCACATTATAAGGCAAGTGAGCAATATCACTCTGACGTTATCTTCAGAGGAGAGGTGCTCTAGCCCTCAGATCATCTTCCTGGCCCTCCTTTGGACTCTCTCCAACAGCTCCATGTCCTCCTTATGCTGGAGACCCCAGAGCTGGACGCCGCACTGCAGGTGAGGTCTCACAAGAGCAGAGTAGAGGGGCAGAATCACCTCCCTCGACCTGCTGGCCACACTTCTTTGGATGCAGCCCAGTATACGGTTGGCTTTCTGCGCTGCAAGTGCACATTGCCAGTTCATGTTGAGCTTCTCATCAACCAACACCCCCAAGTCCTTCTCCTCAGGTCTGCTCTCAATCCATTCTCTGCCCAGCCTGTACTTGTACTTGGAATTGCCGCAACCCACGTGCAGGACCTTGCACTTGGCCTTGTTGAACTTCATGAGGTTCGCACAGGCCTACCTTTCAAAGCTTGTCGAGGACCCTCTGGATGGCATCCCTTCCCTCCAGTGTGTTGACCACACCACACAGTTTGGTGTCATCAGCAAACTTGCTGAGAGTGCACTCAATCCCACTGTCCATGTCGCCAACAAAGATGTTAAACTGCACCAGTCCCAATACTGACCCCTGAGGAACGCCACTTGTCACTGGTCTCCTCTTGGACATCAAGCCATTGACTCCAACTCTTTGAGTGTGACCATCCAGCCAATTCCTTATTTAAAGAGTGGTTCATCCGTCAAATCCATGTCTGTCAATGGAGGGAACACAAATTCACGTAATACTTCACCTACTCAAAAAGATAAATCAAGCTTTGCATTTTTAATCTACTTCTTCTTTCTCTTTAATAGCTCTTTATTCAGATCCAAGGATGCTTTTCATTAATTCTGAATCCCCTTGGCAATGACTTGCTAAATTCTATGAATGATGTGTAAGAGTAGACTGTTTTGCTCTGATAATAGACACAAAAAATCACTTGCTACATGCACCATTTGTATCAGAGGTTATTGAAGTGACTGAACCTACTGTGGTATCTTCATTGAACTTGATGTCGCTTTTATATTCCCTGGTTCTGTCTGTTAAGTTTCAGTAGAAGCCAAATTCATCCACTACGAGGAGCGTGTGAAGTAGTTGCCAGTAATAAGACTTGAGCCGGTGGATGACAAGTGAGCTGAAGATGCCCTGCAGCAATGCTTGTAAGAATAGTGTGTCAGGGAGATCATTTAAAGGCCGTTATTGATTAGGGGAAGATGAATGTGTCTTTTAATGGTATTCTTTGGAGTATCATTGATCTTCATAGAGCCCTACCAAACTGCCTTCAGGTGCTTCACTGAGACCGCCATACGTTGTCGCCTGTGGCTGTGCGGTGATAAATTACACGGCACCGAGCTGATGCTGAGTGCTTCTCTTTCCCTTCAGGCTCTTCACCAAAAGCCCAGCAGCAAGCTCCTGCGAAACTTCACTTGGACACAGCTTCTCTTTGTTTTCTTACATCTCTGGTAGGACTGATCAATCTGCTGTGGTGACTGAGTAAAGCTTCTGAAATTTGGTTAGAAAGTAGCAGGAAAGCGGCTTGCCCCTTCTATACAATTAATTACTTGCAAGTTATGGTTTCTGTTTATGTTTGTTCTCACATAGGCAGGACATGCTGCAAAACAAACATTAGGATTACAGCTGTATTGATCACCTCGATTGATCAGGCCTGATGCCCTGTATCGTGCTGATGTTATCCCAAATACAGGTTCTTTCACCCAGTGTGCAAAAAGCAGATACACACATAGAGTCAAAATGTTTGCTTTATTCCAGTTCTGCACAGAAAAGGGCTCTTAGGCGGTAATTCCACAAAGCTAGCACACCTAGGTGCTCAAAACAAGGCTATGTATTAATGTATAATTACATATATATAAGCTATAACATTTTTATTTGCAATCATTCCACTAAAACCTCTTCTGGTTGGCACAAGTTTTCTTTGTCTACAATTAAAGGTATAAGCCTCTAGAAAATCAATGTGCATGATCAGCGGGTGAGGGTCTTCTTCAGCAGCTGGGCTATGGTTTTCATATTAAAATGAGCAAAATTCACCTAAATGACAAGAATTTTGCAACTAGTTCAACATTTACATGGCCAAACTGCCTAGATCCTGGTACAGCAGGATATGTGGCTGCTTATTTCTTAAATTTAAATACTTAACCAGGTCTTGGTTACCTGACTCCGTCATCAATCTGGCACTCTAGTGACTTACATCACTGACCACTCTTCTCATGGTGAGAAGGTAGCGGGCCTGTTGCTGAAGGCAATCCCGAGCAAAAACAACATTCAGCACTAGACACTACACAAAATTTGTCAAGCAGAGTATAGGCATCTATTTTAAAATTTAGTATGTTTAAATAAAATCTGATTAAAGGATATTTTAAACTTTGCGAACTGTAATTATTTCTGAACAGTGCTTTCCTTTTATCAGGGGAAGTTTGGGGTTTCATATGGCACGAATAAATAAACACTGTGCAGAATGGCTTCATGAAGAATCCATATTGCAGAATTAAAATAATGTGATCATACGCACTTTTTCTTGTTAAGGCAGCTGGGTAACTCGCACGCTGCAATTTAATGCTTCTTTATAGGCAGTAAAAATTCATGCCAGCAGTTCGATAACCAGTATGTTTTGTATTGTTTCTTGCCATGACATAGAATGAGGCTCTTTCTGAAAATCTTTTAGTTGAGTGCTGCGCATATGGAGAATATTAACTATGCATGTATTCTGGAGGTGCTTCTTTTTAAGAAAAATGTCAGATTTTTGTCATGATTTCTGTAGTCTTTGTTCTAATACGTCAACAAGCCACCACAAATTACACAGATGCATTTACTTGTACATATTTTGCATTAATGTAGCTTTGAGACATACTCTTTCACGAGAAAATGCATTTAGTATGAATATTTAAATAAAACTTTTCTTACCTATGAAAGGTGATTAGATGTAGAGCTCCCAGGAGCGTACTATTGAGTTGTAGTTAATGACTATGGAAGTATCAAGAAGACGACTTAAAAAGTGTTAAACTGTTTTGGACAGTCTATATTCATACTCCAAGGTAACTTACTGCATTGTCATTAATTATTTTGGGGTCTAAGTGAAATTATGGAAGCACTCAAAAAATGTTATGCTTTTCCCCTTTTTAATCTAAAAATGTAATCATAGATCTTAAGACAAAACCCATAGTCTTTAATTGTTAAAAAATACTAAATTCACTTGGTTAATTGATTTAAAAAATTTAAAAATATATGGTTAATTAAACATTTTTCTCATTGTTGAGAAAAGCAGCAATTATGCAATGGTTCAGGTGTAATTTAAGTGTTTCGGCTCATCTTCAGGTGAGGAATAATCTCCATAATGACTTTTGGTGATTCATGGCAAACCATGCCTTTAATGCAATAAGGCATAATCATTCACTATGGGATCGAAGACGTTACTTAACATGCATTAAGCACATGTAACAGAATCTCCAGGCAGTCTGCACCAGCATGGCTCGGGTTGGAGTGGCACCTCCTCAGTGTGAGTTCCTCACCGGCTGCGGTTACCCTACAGGATTACCCTAACAGTGAGTGGTTGAGGCTTGAATTCGGTGACAGCATCACAGTCTCTGCTTTTTCTAGAAAAAGTTTTTTTCTGACTGTTGGACCTAGTGAAAGTAGCCATGGAAGGAGGGACCTGAGTTTGACTGTTGGAGGCCCTTGGCATATACTTCCAACCAGCCTTAAAAAAATACATCTGAGAGAGAGGGATGGAGGAATCCTTCTCTTTTCGGTTGTCTGTCCTGATGCTTGCCAGCCTGATCTGACACCACTTCAGCAAGGACCTGTGGGCTGGAGGAGCATGGCTGTCTTCACTGCCCTTGGCCATCACAACTTCAGCTGGGCGCAGGAAGGACTGCCACCCCTCCCTGGCACAGCTGGGCTTAGGGACGAGCCTGTTTCTGACATGGCAATGGCAAGACAAGTCCACAATACAGTGATACGGCCAGGGAGGCTTTGAAGGGGGTTACCTTGATCACTGATTGACTGCTCTGATGTTCATCCAGTTGTCTTGGATGGCAATAAGTTCTCTTCAGGACCCTCCCATGGCCTTGGCTATTGGTGGTAGTACGAGGTGACTTCCCAGCCTGTTCTGCCATCTTGCTGTGCAGCTTTTTGAGGAAGGAGTTTGCTGCTGCCTGAGGGCCTTCTCTGATCACCATTTCAGCCAAAACGCATGCAAAAGTACAAGTATTTCAGATTTTCCTTCAGATTTCTTCATTCCAGGGGACAGACTTTTTTGGCGAAAGTAAAGTTAGTTGCCTGGGAACAGCCCAGACACACACTTGGTATCTCCAGATTTAAAATAATGCTGGGAAACAGGGGGTGTTCCCCCCAAATACTTCTTGGGTGTAAATAAGGACTGCTGCAGTCAAGACTCTCTTTTCTGAACTTATCTCATGTTTTTGTTCTATAAGGACTTTTTCCCAAGAATGCTTGAACAATTCAAGCTGCAAATCTGCAGATTGGTACATAAGCTTTTCCTGGTGACATGTTTATTAATCTTAGTTGTACTGCATCTCTCCAGGTGGGCAAGTTTGACATATTTGCGTTATCAATCTAATCTAAAACCTCTGACATAACCAGACTATCTGATTGTCTCCCGAGTAAAAGCAAAAATATTCTATTTCTTGTAATTCTCTAGATGTGATGAGTTCTTGTAATTGTGATTTTTTTCTGTGCTTCTTTCTGGAAATGACATATTGAGGAAAAGCTGTGCTAAATTTTTACAGTTTAGCACGTGTTTCATGACTATTCTTATCTCTGACAAAATAAGTAAGTAGATAAATAAAATGTTCAGTAGTCCAGGTTTGGCTCTTACGTCAGGTTGGCCCCCTGCACTCATAATCTTTCCCCATTAGGTGACAGTTTAATTATCCTAACGGGCAGTTGTGATTACGGCGTGCAAGGTGACTTGTCAGGTCTTCAGGCATAATCCCATGCGCGTTAGAGGGAAATGCAAATATTAAATGTCAATTCAGAAAGCTGAATCACACTACACACCAAATGGCTTGCCAGGATAGAGCACATACCTAACTGGTGGTTCCATCATATCCTTGAACTTTTTCATCTTGTGTCTTCTCCAGGCTGCCTGGTTTCATATGAGGGGAGAGCAGATCTGTTTACCTACAGAAGACCTGCATCAACCTGGCCTAGAGGCAGCACACACTGGGAGGGCTGAGAGGCTGCGTGGGCAGGAGAGAGTTGTCTGCCACTCTTCAGTGATACTTGGTGCACTTAGCTTATATAATCATAGAATCATGGAATGGTTAGGGTTGGAAGGGACCTCAAAGATCATCTAGTTCCAAGCCCCCTGCCATGGGCAGAGAAATCCTCCACTACACCAGGTTGCCCAAAGCCTCATCCAACTTCCAGGGACGGGGCATCCACAACTTCTCTAGGGAACCTGTTCCAGTACCTCACCACTCTCAGAGTGAAGAATTTCTTCCTTATATCCAATCTAAATCTGCCCTCTTTCAGTTTAAATCCATTGCCCCTTGTCCTGTCACTACACGCCCTTGTAAAAAGTCCCTCTCCAGCTTTCCTGTAGGCCCCCTTTAAGTACTGGAAAGCTGCAATAAGATCACCCTGGAGCCTTTTCTTCTCCAGGCTGAACAGCCCCAACTCTTTCAGCCTGTCTTCATAGCAGAGGTGTTCCAGCCCTCAGATCATCTTTGTGGTCCTCCTCTGGACTCGCTCCAGCAGCTCCATGTCCTTCTTGTGTTGGGGACTCCAGAGCTGAACACAGTATTCCAGGTGGGGTCTCACGAGAGCAGAGCAGAGGGGCAGAATCACCTCCCTCAACCTGCTGGCCACACTTCTTTTGATGCAGCCCAGGATGCAGTTGGCTTTCTGGTTGAGCTTCTGCGGCTCCTCAAGGGTCCCAGGATCTGCCAGTAAACCTGCTGAATTATGTTGAATGATGTTCTCCATGTGGCTTCAAAACTCCACAGAGTTTTGAATTCTTGAGGGCGCTGCCTATTTCCTTTCAATCCATACCTTGATATTGAGTTTGGCTTTTGCTGGCTATTCTTCATGCAGCAACAACAGCACTTTGGGAGATGGCAGAAGCCAGTCTTTTAGAGGTCCAGCAGAATGTGTTTTCCTTTGCTATGGAAAGGAGATCTTTCATCTCAGTGAAAGTCTTCAGCCTGAGAGCTGACAAAGAATAATCCCTAGTCCCAGCAGGACCCCCGTGCCTGCTTTCTGAACAAGCCAATCCAGAAACAAACAGAAGGCACAGGTTATACCTTCAGTAGTGATTTGTGAATTTTATAAAGACATGGTAATTTCTGAAGTTGCGTTGGTGGTATAGTGGTGAGCATAGCTGCCTTCCAAGCAGCTGACCCGGGTTCGATTCCTGGCCAACGCAGAGAAACTTTTTATACAAGGACATGTAGTGATAGGACAAGGGGCAATGACTTTAAACTGAAAGAGGGCAGATTTCGATTAGATACAAGGAAGAAATTCTTTACAAGGAGGGTGGTGAAACACTGGAACAGATTGCCCTGAGAAGCTGTGAATGCCTCATCCCTGAACGTGTTCAAGGCCAGGTTGGATGAGGCTTTGAGCAAAGTGGTCTAGTGGAAGGTGTTTCTGCCCATGGTGGGGGGCTTGGAACTAGATGATCTTTAATGTCTCTTCCAACCCAAACCATTCTATGATTCTATGAAGTTACAATAATACTACAAAGTGGTTTAGGGTAGAAGGTTGATGTTGGTTGATCACAGAGCCTGTGAGGACTAGTATCATTGGCATCTCTTTGGTTGAGCAGTGAGACAAGTAAGGAACTGCAGGGAATCTGCCCTCAACTCCTAAATATTGTGACACTTCAACTAGGACTTCAGAAATCATCTCACAGCTCTGCGGAGTCTCCATCGCACTGTTTCTTTCAGTCCCCGAAACACGAGGTGGCTGTTTTCCTGATTCTCCTCCTGGCAGGGTTCTCGGCAGGCTGCTCGGCCAAAATAGACGTGGGTGAACCCTGTGCCTGGGAGGACAATTCTGTGCAGTGAGAGGTGTCTCTTCTTGGGACAGCTCAGTCTGCACATCTCTTTGATGATGTTCATGATCTGGAGGGGCGCTGTGCTCAGTTCCCGCAGCAGCAGGAGATGGGATCGCTTTGCTTTGCTTTGCAGTGACTCAGTTGAGTAAAAATCTTTCACGTCCAAGTAATTCTGAATCAGCCTGTACTTCTTTCACCAGCAACAGTCAAACTTGCTTTCTTCCTTTTATTTTTCTTTTTCTTTGTCGTTTTCTGCCCAAGAGTGACTTTCACTCCTGTGGCAGAAGAAGTGGTGGAAGCTGCATCTGTTCCAGCGTGCCCGCGGCAGGCAGTAGGGCAACAAGGCAGTACCTCGATTATTTATGGGTGCATTTTTAGGTACGTTGACTGCTCGTATTTGAAACTAGATTTTCCAAGAGGTGCTAGATCCTTTGAAAAAGGACCGGGTGCCTGCTCTCAGCCAGGTGGTGTCCTCCCCCCCGCCATGCTGGGGCTGAACTCCTGCAGCACCCAGCAGTGGCCAGGGGCTCAGGATAGTGCTGTGTCTGGCAAAATACAAAGGGTTTATCTCCAGCAAGAAAGGGAGTTGATGGGATCACGCCAGAGCACTGCCAGGTTTTGCACGCAACAGTGTCGTCTGCCCTTGTCTGACTGCATAGCCTCTGAGCTTGCATGAGAGACAGCAAGAGATGGAAACTGAGGGTAGCCACCAACCTCCTCCCTGGTCAGAAGCATTATCCACAAGGAGACCTATTGAGGTAGTGACCATGCGGACTTCTTTGCATTTTCAGGTGATAGTTTTCTCTCACGTAAGTCTGTGATTATTGGGTTTTATAGCTCAGCAATACAGCTAGATTTTACCTGTCAGTTTATGGGTTAAATGTGGACACAAAAGGGGCTTGATTTGGAACAAACTTTTCAGTGTTGGAAGCATAGAAGGAATGGGATGGCTGGTCTGTTCTCCCCTAATCTGCGCTGGACAAAAATGTTGGGGCAAGGAGGGGAAATGGCTAATGCCAGCTCTGCTGTCTCAGCCAGCAAAGCAGCCTGTTAGGTTAAGCTCCTAAGCTTTTCTTCTGGCATTATATAAAAACATACTGCTACGGCTGAGAATTATTAACATCCAGTTGTGTGGCCTCTGCTTACCTGCAATGAAAGAGAATGGAATAAAAGCAGATAAATCACTTATCTTCGTGATTTTGTCAGGAAACTAAAAAAAAAAAGAAGTGCGAGCAGGTGTTCATGGCGACATATTCTGGTCTATGACCTTTAGTTTAAAGGATTTATTTTGCATTATTCCTTGCTTTACAGCTTTAAAGACATAGTAATGAGGTACTCTCTGTGCATCCTCCTACTCAGAGAAGCTATATTGAGAAGTACAGCTGCAGCCAGCGGGGTGTTAATCACCACTTACCGACAGGCAGGACTAACGCAGGCAATTGGAGAGCGGGGTAATTTTCTATAGGACGTCTGCTCGCACCATCCTGTCCTCCATTAATAGGGTAACATTTGAAACGCTCAAGCATTAGCTGGTTTACTATAGGGAATAGATTTATGTAAACAAACATTATTCTGGGGTGAAATAAACCAAGGTATTAACTGGATAAACGTGACTGTGAAGAGTGCCGATGACAGGAACGCAAGAGAAATATACAGCAGTCTTCTGTGAGATGCCAAGTACCTCCCACAGCCCGGGACAGTGGGCTTGGTGAGCTGTGGGCTGCTAATGTTAACGTGAGATTTCCCTGCACTCCATCAAGTTGGAAAGGGATTTATCGTCTTCCTGCCTCTTGCTGCTGGCCTTGACACTAGGGAGTTTCAGTGTCTAGTGTTGTTCCAGACAACTATCATTAGAACAGTGATTATTCAAGATAATAATTAAATCCTTGTACCGGGGTCCCATCACAGTGTTGTCTCCTGCAAATTATGTCATCTTCTGGCTCTTCACAATTTGTGCCCTTGTTCAGTTTTAAATTTTTTTTTTTTGAAAAAAGCTTCCATTAAGGATAACATTACAAGCACAAAGGACTGTATTAATTTTAGGTCTCTATTACCTTTTCCAATATTACTCAAAATTTAGATTGTCTTGAATACCAGGGGACCAACATGATGGATCCAAGTGACTAATAGCAGTAGGATAAGAGGTTATTACATCCCAAAGAATTATGAGTCTCATAAAATATTATTAAATGTTAATGCGTTTGATTTTTCTCTTAAAATTATTCAAACAATTTTACTATCACTGGGTAGCTGGCAATTTGCAAGAGAGTAATCAGAAAATATTCCAAGGAAAATGTGAATACATAGGTTTTAGATTGTTTCATTATGTGTTATTTTACATTTGTTATGACTTTTAAACTTAATTATCTCACAGGGTAGATAGTGATGCACTCAGTGATTTGCCAGACACCGAAATATTAAAATATAATGACTCATGGTGGAATATATGCATCCACATATTTTCAGTTTTATTGCTTGCCTTTTAAAATATTTAGATCCAGAGCACGAATTGACACTAGCTCTCTCTTTGTTTTAATAGTTCTTTAAATAGGAAGAAAAATCCCCATTTTAAAGAGAAATAAGAAAATGGCTAAGAGCTTTGACCCTTTTATGGTGGTAGTCTGGCTTCTCTTGGCTTACCCTCATCTTTAGGAGCTAGATGGTTACATATATCAAAACACGTCCCGGATCCAATTCAATGAACATTTGTTTCTCAAAAGAAACCATGCAGAGGTCTAAGGGAAATTTGACGAGTGATTTTTCTTTTCTCGTGGTTTTATTATTTGCGTGTGTACTGGGTGTTCCATTTTTCAGAGGCTGCTCTTAATGTTTTTATGATTAAGTCTTTTGATTTGCAAAGTGGAAGATGGAGAAAAATAGCCACAGACCTGAAGCATTTAGAAAACTTTTCTACGCTTTTGTCTTTAAAGGGCAAGGAGAAATAGGTTAGGTGAGTTACATTTTCCCCTGTGATTCAAACTTGACGTGTGAATTTATCAGATGTGATAGCTACGAACACAAAGAGGTGAGGGGTCCCTGCCTCTTTGACTTCATGCTGGTCTATGAACGGTGCAAGGAAAATATGCTGGGTATGAATATTCGGTATTCACTCACCTACCATCTTCTTTAGTCAGGAATTTATGAAGTAGAAGCAGCTTTTTTGTCCGTAAGTCCATCGATGATTTGGTTTTGGAAAGACGCATTGATGGATCAGGAGTGACCAGAGACACAGGGAAGTGGGACACAGTTTGTCTCTCTCTCCTGCAGGCTCCTTGTGTGACTCTGATTACTTAATCTCTCTGTCTAAAGGCAGAGATGATAATATATTCTTACTTGGATGGGATGACATATCCATTCCTTGGTCTTGAAACACTGTGATGGCTGGATGCATACAGACATCTGGATAGGTCTAGGATGGGGATCGATTTTAGCAGCACACAGTGCACCAACAGAAGCTGCTGGTGAGTCTGTAGGTGTTGCATCCTCCCACAGAAAATTTCCTCCATTAGCTCCTGCTTTAATCCCTTTCCCTTTCACCAGAGCTAGTGTCCATGCTGTGATTGAAGTAATTAATGTCAATCATTCAGTGGACAGAGAGGATGGCATACGTAGGACCTAAGGGGAATTTCAGTTGCGTAGACCTTCGGCAGCAACAGATTTCACTCTGCTGGCTGAACGTTGATACTTGGGAATAGGCAGGTAAAAATAGATCCAGAGGGCAGATAAAAGACTACTTTTACAGCAGCTGAAGTATATGGCAGTTTAAAGCAATAGCTTTTTGCTTTGTGTAACAGCCCTGCCATATTTGAGATGTTTATGGAGAAGATATTGCTTTGGCTTGCCTCTCAGCCTGCAGGTCCTTGGCTGCCTTATACTTAACGGTTTATAGTTTGATATGGAGGTGAATCTGGAAAAAAAAAGAGCTGTTTTAGAAAGAGAGATGAATACCAGTGAATGAGGGTGGGATTTCCTCTGACAGAGCAGCGTCTAAACCAGAAGACAGCTGACACACCTCCTCTAAACAAACACCAATGCACAGATTTGTCCAGGGCCCATTCCTGACGCAGAAGGCTCGTTCTCGCAGTGGCCAGCATTACAAAACCATTGGGTTGGCTGTGTGAGAAGGAGATGCTACCCCAGACTTTGTTTGGAGCATCTAAAGGCTGTGTGATCACTCCTGCATCCGCTTAACTGTGCTTCAGAACCCGCTTTGTACCAAGCATGGGTACTGTTGGTTATGGGTCAGCCTCGCTGTTAGCGAGAGGATTCATATCTCATGGTGGTACGGCAGCTTATCACAGGGGAGGGCTGCCCTCCACTGAGATAAATTATGGTGCCAGCAGGCAGGAGCTGATGCCAGTGATTAAACCCATCGCCTGCTCTCTCTGCTGTTCAGAAAAAAAAAAAAGAAAATATTTTTGCATGTGGAAACTTGACAAGGAATTAGAAAATGAAATACTAAAAAAAAAATCCACTTTTTTTTTTTTCTCTTGGTTTCATTCAATTCTGTATCCTCCTTTGAGGTATTTCTGAGGCAGTGTACGCTCTGCTGAGCAGCGGAGCGTTGTTTGGCAGGTGTCACCAGGTGGCACTGCTTTCAAAATGTCATTGTGCACTAGGAAACGCAGAGATTGGCATCTCTTTCCTGCTGACATTTTAATACACCTTTCTGATGAGGGCATCGCTGTGTGAGAGGCCAGAGAGTTTGCTTTTGGTCGACACCTTTGATTGAAGTTGCTCCCTGGGAACAGGGCACGGAGGTTTGGCTGAGCGTCTTGAAAGAAGGGATCGCCTGCGTGTTATTTATGACAATCTCTGCTCCAGGATGAGTGTCTAAATGTAAATTACTCAATTTGCCTTTAGAGTATATCCACTCTGATTTCTTCTCCACTGAGAAACCAGTCTGCAGGGCGCTGACATCTGCTAGCATTCAGAAAAGAAGCAACACATGTTCCTAGAAGTTAAAAACAGAAGAGACATACTGCATTTTCTAACATTGTTTTTCCCTCTGCCAGTGCCAGTGTTTGTTCCCAGTACTTGAGTCTGGCTATGCTTAATACAACTCCAACTGATTTAGGTTAGTACAGTTGCCATCATTTCTCAGAGAAAATAGTACCTCTGCCATCCAGCTATCTCTTATTCCATTTAATTTACAGGGTTTTAAAATTATTGGCATGTCTTTCCTTACTGTTTAGTCATTTACTTTTCCCTAATTTATTTCTGTCCCCTCTTTGTTTGTAAGCTTTAAATTATGAAGTTTTAAATTGCATCATCCTTAAGGGACCCCATCTTACAACTGTTGACATTAAGGGAGGCAGTTCTTCCCTTTTACTCGGTGCTGGTAGGACATCTGGCAAGACCACATCTGGAGCGGTATGTCCAGTTCTGGGTTCCTCTTTATAAGACACGGGCATACTGAAGCAAGTCCAGTAAAGGGTCACTAAGATGATTAAAGACCTAGAGCACCAGACATATGAGGAGAAGCTGAGAGAGCTGGCACTGTTTAGCCTGGAGAAGAGAAGGCTCAGGGGATCTCATCAATGTATATAACTACCTGAAGGGAGGGTGCAAGGTGGACGGAGCTAGGCTCTGCTCAGTGGTGCCCAGTGACAGGACCAGAGGCAACAGGTGCAAACTAAAACACAGAAGGGTCCCTCTGATCATCAGGAAACACTTTTTTGCTGTGAAGGTGACCGAGCACCAGCACAGGTTGCCCTGTGTTGGTTGCCTCCCACAGAGAGGTTGCAGAGTCTCCATCCTCAGAGATATGCAAAAACCAACTGGACATGGTCCTGAGCAAACTGCTGTAGTTGAATCCACTGTCTTCAGAGCTCAAAAAGTGAGTTAATACAGCCTGGCGTCATAGATTTGCTCCTGTCCTGTCAAGACTTTTTTGCTGTTCCCTCCGGCTTGTTATTATTTTTTCTTATCCCAAAACGTAATTAATTCAGACATTAATGTGCTCAAGTCAGCAAGGTCACACCATACAATGGGATACTTCTGAGTGTGAAGTGACAAATTTCCCTTTTTTCCCCAAAGTGTATATGTAAAAAGCACTTCCCATATTATTCCATATTTCTGAGTCCTAAATGTTTCCATCCCATAAAATACTTGTTTCAGATTACATTTTTCTCATGTGTTTCCATACAATTTTCTATGATTTTTATATCGGAGGCTCCGGGGTGACCTTATAGCGGTCTTCCAGTACCTCAAGGGGGCCTACAAGAAAGATGGGGAGAGGCTGTTCAGGAGGGCCAGCTGTGATAGGACAAGGGGTAATGGTTTTAAAATAGAGGGAGGTAGATTCAGGTTGGATATTAGGAAAAAATTTTTTACCATGAGAGTTGTAGAACACTGGAACAGGTTGCCCAGAGAGGTGGTGGATGCTCCATCCCTGGAGACGTTCAAAGCCCGGTTGGATGAGGCCCTGAGCAACCTGATCTAGTTGGAGATATCCCTGTTCCTTGCAGGGGGGTTGGACTAGATGACCTTTGAAGGTCCCTTCCAGCCCTAACGATTCTGATTCTATGATTCTGATTCTATGAACTTAGTGTCATCATCACATTTAATTAGTGCACTTAGTATGTTTTCTTTTAAAGTATTTAATCATAGTATCTTACACTAGATAACATTGCATCCAATAACATTGATCAAAGTAGCACCCATTATACATTCCTTCTTGCAGTATTTCCAGACTTGATGTTAATTTCTATTTTTCTCCTCATCATTTAATTACCAGTCTATATGACCATGTCAACAGCTGAGAAATGTTAGCATTTTTTTTGCAGATTTATGGGACAATATTAGATTTTATAGCAGTTCGTATACGTTGATTGCACTCCTCTAATACCTGCACTGTGATGATTGAAATCCCTGCAAGTTCATGCTGCACAAGAAGTCAGCTGCCTTCTACTGGAATTCAGATATATGTTTAAAGGACTAATTTCCATCCCGTTTCTAAAACTCTTGATGTCTGAGCTTACAATTTATGGGCAAAATTGCTATCACTTATCAAGCTCTTTGCTCAGGCAACCCACCACTGCATTTCTCAATGAAATCCCTCAATGTTTTTGGTTCTTATCAGAAGCAGAAGGGATCGAATAACCCCACGCTTACCATGCATATGCCAAACAGCATCCTAATGTCCTCTGGCCAGTGACAGCAATGAACAGGTCTTGGCAAAACCTCCGACACAAAAAAAGTTTGAAAAATGAATTGGACCATCATTTATTTTGACTGATATGGCAATAAACCAATGACTCAATGGATCACTGAGCAGCCACACTTACGAAGCTGGAGAACTCAGCACAACAGTGAAACAGGACAAGTAGCACTTGACTTTTTAAATGCCAAAGAGATAACGATCTTTTAAAAGTTGGTATTTTGTAAAAGAAGTGATGCAATCAAGTAATTTTTCCAGTAATGTTATGCACATCATCTGGGGAAAATGTCTTTGCCAGCTGGTCATCAAAGACTATGATTGCTGTGTTGCTCACCCATTGCTGAAAAGAAAGGAGCTTCTACCAAGTGCAGGCAATTAAGTACTCGGTGTGATGACTGTCAGTCATTGAGTTGCATTTGATCTAACCTCGTTGACATCAAGGAAGGGCTGAGGGTGGCTGTGACAGGGGGTTTCAAACAAAAGTGAATATAATGATATAGAGGGAGCTCAACTGGAGCGCACCTTCAGAGAACGAACTCACTCCATGTCTCGCAGACAACTGTCTTAGGAGGGAATAAATCACGTCTGGAGGCACCCACCTTTCTCTCTTCACCGCAGAGGTTACTGAAATGCCTAGCGGCAACTAGATTTATGACATTGGCTGACGGCAAGTGAAATAGGTCTTACTCTAAAAGTCCCATGAGAGCAGGTATCAGCAGAAGTCAAAAGGCAGTATGTTAAACTGAAGATACTTTGAATGTGCTTACACTACCGTTTTCATCCTAAAAGACAGGTTAGAAATAGGAGATACTAACATTTAAGAGAGCTCAGTAAAAAAGCTGCGTTTGAATGCCTGTAACAGTTACATGTTTTCTCTCTTAGATAAATGTTCCCATTCCCAGTGCCAAATTCTCAAGAGGAAGGTTTTTATCCACATAATTAAATTAAAATAAAATGTCAAAAGAGTAAGGAAAACCAGACACAGCTGTTATCAAACCATCAAGATCTGTGCTACACCATAGTGCACTGGCAGAGTGTAGTCCCAAGGCTTCCAGAGCGAGGACAGTTAAGCCAAAAATGGTTTACAGAGACCAACTATTTCAGTGCTTCACAGCCAACCACACACATGGCAATTCTGAGGTCACAACAGGGAAGAGTAAGAGGAAATTTGCCCAACAGAGTCTATAGATTAGGGCAATGGTTATTTAGAAGAGATTTCACAAAAATCAGTATTTCAATTTACTAAATGTTTGAGAGAAAAAGAGAGATTCAAGAGTTCGGTAGTGTCCTACAGAATTCAAAGACCAGAGGAAATATAAAAAAGCAAAAGTTTATGGAATTATTGTCTCCAAAGAGTCTCCAAAGCTTTGATTGTCTGAAAAAAAAAAAAAAGAGATAATGAGTAATGAAAAAGAAGAAATCAAAAATCACATATAATCTTGTTCATAATCATTGATATTGTGTCCCATAGAGAGTCATATGATTTTTTGGGGGTCATATTTCATATAATCATAGAATGGTTTGGGTTGGTAGGGACCTTGAAGAGAATCTAGTTCCAATCCCCCTGCCATGAGCAGGGACATTCTGTATTTTAAAGATAGAAAACGCCCATGCTATCTCAAAAATTAAACTGGAGTCTGTCTTCTTTGAAGCATGCTGGTTTGCCCTCTCCTGGTTTACCCTTGCACAGTGGTGCTACTTGATGAGTCAGGGCGAAAGCGTCTCACTGGGTTTACCCAGTCTTTCACCTCTACTTTTCAACCTGGACTCTTGCAGGTGTTAGGACAGAGGTAGGTCCCATAGCCATGGCTTCTCTGCTCCTGTCAGCTGTGGTGTCTCCTTCTCACAGACTCTTGTGTTCTGGAGCAAATGCAAAACGTCTCCAGAACTGAAGCGATATTGCAATAATTATTTGCTTACCCATATTTACATCATTTATTTGCGCTTTGACTGAACAAATCCCTGTTGGAGAAAATATAACTGCAATTACTTTAATTCAGAGCATGGACAGTTCACCTATCATCCAGCTAATTTACTGTGCTCACAACTGTCTCTCTGCATAATGAATTAGATAATAACTTTTTTAATGTCCACAAATAATTGAAGTCCTAGTTCAGCAAGGCAGTTAAATCCTGTCTTTAACTTTGTACAAAGTAGTAATGGCGACAAGATAGCCAACTGGTGCCTTGTACCATCTCATCGAACTGTTATTTTTCAAGTAACTTTGCTTGTGAAATTGTGCTTAGTAGTGATTATGAAGTGGTAGGCCAATTTTAAAATCAAGTTTTCTGTGTAGCCTAGATGTGCTTCTTCTTAAAGGGTGTTTGTTGTGTTATTTGTTGATTGAGTGACAATATATTGCGTCCATACGTCCTCTGGATTAAAAAAAAAAGAAAGGTTTGTATTATTTGTGGATGTATTGAATATTCCTTTTATATTAGGCATTTTTTTTCTCTGTCAACTGTTTGGAGACAGATCTTGCACTCAAGAATATCTTTTAGTGTGAAATATGTGTACGAAAATAAGACATGCCACGTGAACATCCTTCTTTTAATCGTCCATTACCTGTGTCAGTTATTCCTAGCGTCTACCACTAAGTGAGCGCTCCGAAAACACATTACTGCCTTATTAATGTCAGTCATTTCCTTATTAAGATTTGTACTGCCTGAAAGATGCAATGAAAAATAAGAGACAGCCATTTCCAAACAAAAAGTGAGAGAAAGAGCAGATCATGTAGTAGTGATGATATTTTCACACCAATAACCGTTTCATCATCCCGGGCCACACACACTTTCAAACAGTACACACAGCAAGACTATAAGGCAGATAAATTACTAAATCTTCAAGATGCTGATATTTTAAAATACTGTTTCTCAAGTTCAGGATTCCAGCTGGAATTGAAAAGATGTGGCCTGATTTCCAAAGATGTTGGTATCTAATGAAGTAGCCTGAGGAGAAGGACTTGGGAGTACTGGTGGACGAGAAGCTCAATATGAGCCGGCAATGTGCTCTTGCGGCCCAGAAGGCCAACCGCGTCCTGGGCTGCATCAAGAGGAGCGTGGCCAGCAGGTCAAGGGAGGTGATTCTCCCCCTCTACTCTGCCCTCGTGAGACCTCACTTGGAGTACTGCGTCCAGTTCTGGAGTCCCCAACATAAGAAGGACATGGACCAGTTGGAGAGGGTCCAGAGGAGGGCCACGAAGATGATAAGAGGGCTGGAGCACCTTTCCTATGAGGACAGGCTGAAAGAGTTGGGGCTGTTCAGCCTGGAGAAGAGGAGGCTCCGGGGTGACCTTATAGCGGTCTTCCAGTACCTCAAGGGGGCCTACAGGAAAGATGGGGAGAGGCTGTTCAGGAGGGCCAGTTATGATAGGACAAGGGGTAACGGTTTTAAAATAGAGGGAGGTAGGTTCAGGTTGGATATTAGAAAAAAATTTTTTACCATGAGAGTGGTAGAACACTGGAACAGGTTGCCCAGAGAGGTGGTGGATGCTACATCCCTGGAGACGTTCAAGGCCAGGTTGGACAAGGCCCTGAGCAACCTGATCTAGTTGGAGATATCCCTGTTCCTTGCAGGGGGGTTGGACTAGATGACCTTTGAAGGTCCCTTCCAGCCCTAACCATTCTATGATTCTATGAGATGCCAAGCCATAAGCAGCGAGTTGCCAAGGCTGAGTCTCATACTCAAAACCTTGCCCATTCCACTATCACGGGAAGCCTTAGTTGTGATTAGTAAGGTTTCTCAGGGGTCTGCAGTTTCGTTTCTGTGGATGTGCAGTGCAGCTGCCTGCTCTGAGGGGTCTAAGAGTCCTCCCCACAAGTCCTTCTCGGGAAGCACAAGCGGGGAACGCCTTGCTTCAGGAGCTGTGCGGTGCAGGTGGCACCTGCAGGTGTAAACAAGTGCCACACCGTAGTCACGCCTGCTTTTGTCAAAAGCTAGTGGTGATGTGTAGAAAGTAAGAGATGTTTCTTCGTTTTCTTCCACTGCGTAGGGGACTGAAGCTTGCCTCTCCCATTGCTCATGAGTCCGTTACAGCTCCGTGCCTCCCACCTCTTCAAGGAAGGAATTTGTCCCCAGTCTTCTGTGCTGTTTCATTTTGACCTGAAAGAAATCAAGATTCAGTGGGCAAAGGTGCGAGGATATGACTATAAGGATGATTGTGACAGTAGAAGCGATGAGGAGATGTAACGTTCTGTACCCTGAGCAGAGTCTGTGCGACATACTGTAAATAAAACATTGAACTGCATTCTTTCAGGTGACGATAAAAAGAAATATTGAACAGGCATCTCACTTGCAGAGTACTGCCTGTTCTCTGCACTGAACAAAGCCAGGGTCATGTGGAAAAATAATAATTCTTATTGCAAATAAATAGGATATCATAATGGCAAAATGAAGCTGCACAAATATTATTATTTCTGGCATTTCTAACTCTGAGAACAATATTTCACCTTGTAACAGAGGCTTTTATACATTTATTTTCTCATGGAATTGACATGCTACTGGTATTATATACGTTGCACTCCTTTAAATTTTATGCATGATATTCAACATTTAAGGAATTTGATATTTCAGTTGTGTCATTTACTTTCTTCTCATTCATGTAGTTTTAGTACACTGGAGCGAGGAAATGTGTATCACATGGAAAGAATTGCAGAACTTAGGTAAGTTAGGGCAGACACAGAAGCAGCGCGCAGGGCAGCAAAGCTAAGCAGATCATCCTGGCATGGTTGCACACATAAATCCGCAGTAACTTCTGCGCAGTTGTAACAGGCTAGAGACCCCGGCCCTGGTTTGATAAAACAGACAAACTGGCTTTAGATCTCCTAGTACTTGCTCAAAAGCGGGGTGAGCAAATTGTTCAAAGTACTACTCCAGCATAAACTCACTGTGCCAATTCAAGCTGTTCAGGAGAAGTTGATAAATTGTTTTTGTGCCAGAATAGGTGGGTTTGCTCTGTGTTGCCCTGTGCCCCATCTGATACCATCTGTCCTCTCACTTCTGGCACATGCAAACGCATCAAACCAGCACAGGCATTTTATCATGTACCCTCTCTCATTCATATTGCCCATGTTTGCCATGGGTCATCTTTGCCTTGCCAGGCCACCTAACCACACACAGGCCTGGCATCAAACAGTAGTGGAGTTGTCAGGAGGGGAGTGAGCCATTTTTCAGCCTACATGAAGATCACAGCTGCCCTGTCTGCGATGTGACCTCAATGGGATGCTCCTCTCCTGCCTCCTGAACCTTGGCAGTTGATTCTGCGTTCAATCTTTTTCCATGGTTCATTTGTCTTTCAGAGCTTACATGGTGTTTGATGTTGCCTCCTACCAAGCCCTGGTAATAATATATTTTCTGATAGTCTTTTTGTAAATGAATGGAAAGTGTTCATTTTTTACAAGTGGTTGAGAAAGAACTGCCATTTGTAACACCCACATTACGAAATCCATTTTTAAGAAAACAGAATTCTTACTAAAGGTGAGAGAACATTTTCTCTGGCAAGCATGACATCCAAATTCTTCTTTACGCTTATGACTAAAACTGTACAGATCTTTTGTCTTTATTTTTTTGCTTTGAATTAACTCATCAGCATGTGAGATACTTCTCTTACCAATCTTTATAAAAAAATCACTATGACTATGTGGGTGGCTTGAAGTAGCAGAGCGATGGCTGAGCTGAGTCAGACCAAAGGTCCATCTAGCCTAATACATTGTCTCCAACAGTGAACTGATATACAAGGAGGACAAGAACAGGGCAAGCACATAATAATGATACCCTTGAACATACTCCTGTAGCTGAAAAATTCAAGGCTTGAGAATTTCTTGCCTATTGGAAATGTCTCTGTATTTAATAGCTCTTGATGCATTTATCTTTCATGAACTAGTTGAGTAGCTTCTTGAACTCCTTTTTAATATGACTTTTTTTGTTCAACTGTCTTTACAGGACATGATGTAAATCACCCCAATGTTTCCGGGGTGATCTTATAGCAGCTTTCCAGTGCCTAAAGGGGGCCTACAGGAAAGCTGTTGAGGGACTTTTTACAAGGGCGTGTAGTGATAGGACAAGGGGCAATGGATTTAAACTGAAAGAGGGCAGATTTAGGTTAGATAAAAGAAAGAAATTCTTTACATTGAGGGTGGTGAGGTACTGGAACAGGTTGCCCAGAGAAGTTGTGGATGCCCCGTCCTAGGAGGTGTTCAAGGCCAGGTTGGATGAGGCTTTGGGCAGCCTGGTGTAGTGGAGGGTTTCCCTGCCCAAGGCAGGGGGGTTGGAACTAGATGATCTTTGAGGTCCCTTCCAACCCTAACCATTCTATGATTCTATGATTCTCCTAAAGCCTTTTTAGAAAGCCAAAGCCAAGTTCAGACTAGGTTTAACAGAACTAAGTCCTATTGCAATACTAAAATATTGTAACTGTTATAGGATGTCCTGCATTGGAAGTTACACTGAGGTTTTTCAAAACCATTTCTGGCTCTCAGATTTGTTAAGAAAACCTGAACTGATTGTAATGTACATAATGCACAGGGATCTAATTGAGCCCTTGGAGAACTTATATATCTGGGATGCAGAAATTGGGTGGATTCAGTTTCAATGACCTAACATTTGAAAATCCCAATTAAACCAAAATCTCTATCCTGGTAGCTTGTAGAGGGAGAGGCATAAACAAGGGAAGAGCTAGGAAAATGTGGCGAGGCAGCCACATACCTAAACCAACACATCTCTGGGTGGGACCTGCCCTCAGCCTGCTTTCATGCATAAGCTGCACAGCCCCTGCTCCAGCCCTTGCACGCTGCCAGCACAGTGTTGCTCACCAGCCTGGGCTGCAGCTCCAGGATGCCATTGCATCTTCCACAGCCAGGAGGAAATGGCCTGCCTTTTGTAGGCAGGATCTAAACCTTAGTTAATTACTCAATTCATGCCAGCTGGGTAATAATAATAGGATGCCATAATTCCCCCTTTTTGTTTTACAGTTTTTTGTTTTCAAAGGCAAGAAGGCTTTACAGTGAGCAGAGACCCAGTCCATTCATTCTAACTCCAGCACACTTCCCTCCCATGAACATCACATCAGGGCTTGCAGCTTTACCTTCTTCACTGAAGGACTCTCACTCCGGCTCTTTTGGCTCTGGCTCTCAGCTCAGGCTCCAGTGAGGGAGTCAGGGTCCTCAGGGTCTCACAGATGTATCACATTGGGGTCACCAGTTGTTGCTCACCAGCCTGGGCTGCAGCTCCAAGGATGCCATTGCATCTTCCACAGCCAGGAGAAAATGGCCTGCCTTTTGTAGGCAGGGTCTAAACCTTTGTTAATTAGTTAATTACTCAATTCATGCCAGCTGGGTAATAATAATAGGATGCCATACACAGCACTGCAGCTGATGAGGATTTTGAGTGACACCATCCCACTCACTTTTTCTCTGCAGCCAGCTCCATGTGCAGAGAAATTTGGTGCAGGAGCAAATGAGCTTAACCTCAGCTAGAAAAAAATCGGTTTTCTTCTGTATCAGCCCAACAGTCCATCGCACACGTGAAGGCTCTTTTTCCTCTGCAGCTTCTCTAGGCATAAAGTTATGCTGCTGCTACTGTGGGAGGACACAAATAATGAGGGGAAAAAGAAGAAAAGAAATCGAGAAGAAAAAAAAAGTGGTGCTAAAGAATGAGAGAAAAGCTAGGGGGAAAAGAAGAATTAAAATGCACATGTAGTAAGTGCTAGTAAAAAACACAGTGGTTTTCATATGTCTGATGAATCACAACACTGCCTTCCCAATTTGAGTATTGTGCTCAGGGCTCACCAATTTAAGAATTTTATCCCCAGATCCTTTGCTCCAAGGCATTAGCATGGAGTTTTCATTAAAATCAGGTGGGTTTTTTTGAATTCAAGGTTCAGTCTCTGTGTTATGTATGTTTGTAAGCCATTGGTTTGTTCTGTCTGTTTAGTTTGCTTGCCTTTTTACGATAAATGCAGGCATGTTTTAGGATTAGATAAAGAGAATTGCATTTAAGAGTAAAAAAATATTTCAAGGAAACTGCATTCTTCTCTGATTGCCTGGTCTGTTGCTGTTTCCACAGCATTTGTCCTAAATATGTCTTCCTGTTCTGTCAAGAATACTGGGACAAAAGGAAAAACAATTAGGTTAGGGCAGAGTTATATGAATCATAGAATCATAGAATGGTTAGGGTTGGAAGGGACCTTAAAGATCATCCAGTTTCAAACCCCATGCCGTGGCCAGGGACACCTTCCCCTAGATCAGGTTGCTCAAAGCCTCACCCAGCCTGGCCTCGAACACCTCCAGGGATGGGACATCCAAAGCTTCTCGGGGCAATCTGATCCAGCGTTTCACCACCCTCAGAATTAAGAATTTCTTCCTTAAATCTAATCTAAATCTACCCTCTTTCAGTTTAAAGCCATTGCTCCTTGTCCTATCACTACATGCCCTTGTAAAAAGTCCCTCTCCAGCTTTCTTGTAGGCCCTCTTTAGGTACTGAAAGGCTGCTAGAAGGTCTCCACAGAGCCTTCTCTTCTCTAGGCTGAATAAACCCAACTCTCTCAGCCTGTCTTCACAAGAGAGGTGCTCCAGCTCTCAGATCATCTTCGTGGCCGTCCTCTGGACTCGCTCCAGCAGCTCCATGTCCTTCTTATGTTGGGGACTCCAGAGCTGAATGCAATACTCCAGATAGGGTGTCATGAGAGCAGAGTAGAGGGGCAGAATCACCTCCCTCGACCTGCTGGCCACGCTTCTTTTGATGCAGCCCAGGATACGGTTGGCTTTCTGGGCTGCCAGCGCACATTGCCGGCTCATGTTGAGCTTCTCATCCACCAGCACTCCCAAGTCCCTCTCCTCTGGGCTGCTCTCAATTCATTCTCCGCCCAGCCTGTACTTGTGCTTGGTATTGCCCCGACCCAGGTGCGGGACCTTGCACTTGATCTTGTTGATGTTGAGGAGAAGGGGAGTCTGTACCTTCCCTTCCCTTCAGCCCCTCTGCTTCCAACAAAGTGGGCTGGGCTGTCTGCCAGGGAAGGCTTTGGTCTGGGGAGGGGTGCTGGGCTGGAGGAGGTGGGTTTCTGACCTCTGAGCAAAATATCTCCCCAGGGACTTTGTAGTGACTATGCAGCATGGTGCCCATGCCCCAGCCCTCAGACATCAGCCCCACAGTCGGACGCCAGCGTAATGAAGGAGGGCTGCCCATGCCTGCTGACCCTGCTCGCTGCAGTGGCCCAGCTACGCTACCAGGCTTTTTCCTTTAATGCTCAGGGACTACTGATGTGACCCCTCAGCTAGTCCCCTGCTACACCTCTGCGGACCTCTGCTGCTTTTCCAAGTGTGATTTTTTGATGATAAATCCCTGCCTGTGCTAATCATTGTTCCTAGCAGTAAGAGTGGTGTTACTGGAAACAATGAGGAAAAACGTCTGGCTGTCTGAAGTGAGTTATTTTTTGAGCTGTGGTTTGCATGAGTATGCTTAATGCTGGTGTATTTATTAAGGCCGTGGAGCAAATTAAAGTGTCACGAGTAAAGGTCTATGTGCATGCAAACTTCCTTTTCATCTAGGCAGAGCCGTAGTTTAGCCTGAACATACAGCAGCTGCTATCTCAAGATGGGGAGCGGAGATAGCAAGTGCTAAGCAGCACTCGCCGGGACTATTGGGATGTATAGTTTTGTCATCTATGAAAAATTATACAATTACAAACAAAAATTTTGCCTTAGAAAAAGCCCGTTGAGAAGGAACAGCTTCAAAGCAAAAAAAGCAAAACCAGATTAGTTTGCATCCTTTTCTTTTTTGGCTATTTTTACTGGGCAGGTAATTCCCAGCTCAGGAAACTATGATGAGATTCCTTCTTTAAATTCACAGGTATTAATTTGTGTAAAAATATGTAATATTCCGTATGTGTATCAAAAATAAGATGGACCCAGACTAAGTAATCTACTCCATTAGATAAAAGATCATAGAATCATAGAATCATAGAGTGGCATAGGCTGGAAGGGACCTTAGAGATCATCTAATCCAACCTCCCTGTCATGGGCAGGGACGTCTCTCAACTAGATCAGGCTACTCAAGACTCCGTCCAACCTGGCCTTGAACACCTCCAGGGAGGGGGCATCCACAACTTCTCTGGGGAATTTATTCCAAAGTCTTACCACCCTCGTACTGAAGAATTTCTTCCTAAGATCTCATCTAAATCTGTTCTCCTTCAACTTAAACCCATTTCCCCTTGTCCTATCAGTGGACACTCTTGTAAAAAGTCCCTCCCCAGCCTTCCTGTAGGTTCCTCTTGATGCAGCCCAGGACGCGGTTGGCCTTCTGGGCCGCAAGAGCACATTGCCGGCTCATATTGAGCTTCTCGTCCACCAGTACTCCCAAGTCCTTCTCCTCAGGGCAGCTCTCGATCCATTCTCCGCCCAGTCTGTATTTGTGCCTGGGATTGCCACGACCCAGATGTAGGACCTTGCACTTGGCGATCTATGTCTCTTATGGTGGGGACACCAGAATTGGACGCAGTATTCGAGGTGGGGTCTCACAAGAGCGGTGTAAAGGGGGAGAATTACCTCTCTCAACCTGCTGACCACGCTTCTCTTGATACATCCCAGGATGCGGTTGGCCTTCTGGGCCACATGAGTGCACAGCTGGCTCATGTTGAGCTTCTCATCTATAAACACCCCCAAATCCTTCTCTTCAGGGCTACTCTCAACCCACTCTGTGCCCAGTTTGTATTTGTGCCTAGGATTGGCCCGACCAGGTGAAGGACTTTGCGTTTTGACTTGTTGAAGCTCATGCAGTTTGCACTGGCCCATTTCTCAAGCCTATCAAGGTCCCTCTGGATGGCATCTCTTCCCTCAAGTGAGTCCACGGCACCACACAGCTTGGTGTCGTCGGCAAACTTACTGAGGGTGCACTCAGTGCCGTCATCCATGTCACTGACAAAGATGTTGAACAGCACTGGACCCAGAACAGACCCCTGAGGGAGACCGCTTGACACTGGTCTCCATGTAGACATTGCGCCATTGACCACAACTCTTTGAGTGCGACCATCCAGCCAGTTCTTTATCCACCGAGTGATCCATCTGTCAAATCCGTGTCTCTCCATTTTAGAGACAAGGATGTCATGTGGGACAGTGTCAAACGCCTTGCACAAGTCCAGGAAAACACTGAAATCATTACAACTGTAGAAAAACGTTCATGATATTATGACATTTCAAACCTGAATTTTGCTTTCTTGTTTGCATTGCTGCTGGATTATGTTGACAGCAATATTCTGTATGAAACAGAAAGCAATTTATAGAGGCTATAAAAGAATCTTAATGAGTGTTTCATATTCAAATCTTTGTGTTACTTAGGATACACATTAGCAACTTTGCTCCTTGCTAATGCAGAAATATCTCTCATAACCCTGTTATCATCTCATTTCCTTTAGAGCAAGATAAGTTTGTGACCTGAGAAGTACACTGGCTCTTCAAAGGGAAGGGAAGACATCCCTCAACTTGCAAAGACAAAGATCCTTACTATTAGGTATTCCCAGACCTTAAGCTCAATTTCAGATGGGTTTTGTTTCTGCTGCCTGAGTTCACGTTCAGCGTCTGCACAGATGTTCATTAATTTCCATGAGAGATACATTTGAAAATAAAGTCCTGCGCACTATTCCCCTGGCCTTTAGTTCAGAAAGATACTAGATCTTTTTGAGTCTCAATGTCAAACATCTCTGTGGGGAAAGGCTAGAAAGCCTGACCTATTTGCATATGTGAGGGGGTACGGCAACAGTGTGCTGCACTAATGTAAGAGAAGAAGGTTATTGTACAATAATAAAATTGCAAAAATTAAAACCTGCAGTTCAGAAACAGAAATTCCTCCTTGTTTTTACAGACAAGAAAGAGGAAGAGTGAGAACATCAGCTCAGAGACTGTGTCCGGTTTTTAATAAGGGCTGGGTGGCTTCATGGCCCCTAACAGCATTTATATATAAATGAGTTGAGATAATAAGGCTAATCAAATGTCATGCTTCAAGTAGTCATTTCATGGCCTGAAGGGACTGGGAAGTGCTTTTCCTCCACTGTACAAATGTGCTTCTTTGATTAGGATTTGTCCATTCCAGAGGAGGGTTGCAGAGCTAAAGGCATCCCTGATGACTTACTGCAGACGGTAATTCACATGGAGTCCCATCAGCACCTTGCGTATTTTATTTTACCAGAATGCACAAGTATTGCAGCAACCTGAACTCTGTCATCAACACGAGTTGAACATGACTGTCATATGGTAGTGCTGATGAGCGATTGTGAAAACTTTGCTTAAAGTTTGCTCTGTAGATCAAGGTGCGGAGATCTGCTCGAGTGAGTTAGCAGCTTGGCGGGTTTGCGCTGTATCAGCAAGGCTGAATTCACATAATCACTTACTAGTTTTCCTGAAAAGTACAGAATCCCTCATAAAAGTTGGAGGTTAGAAGCCCAGGCTTCTTTATTTTGTATGATTACCTTCTTTCTGAGAGCGTACCATCCTCAGCCGGTAGTGGTACAGCAGTGCACTGCCTGGCATGTGTGTCAGAGCCTTGATTCATCAAGATTTGAGGTCAGAAGAAGGAGATGGCCCCATTTCTGTTAGAAATTCCGAGGTCAAAGGGATGGTAAATAATAAAAACTTCACAGAGCTACAGTTGAGTTAAGAAGACGAGAACATCTAACACTGTCTCCATGAAACATTCAGAATATGAAAGCAAATAACAAGGTATCACAAACAAGATTTGTTTTCCATATCTGCTGGGAGTTGAGAGGACAGTGCAAATGACTTTAATACCATTCGTACCTTAACAGTTGTGCCTAGGGGATGCTTTCACACAGAGCTGAAATCACTAATAGCACTTACTTTGGGCTCACCCTACAAATTACAATATAACATAGAGCCAGCCTGCATCTTGGAGGCTGCTTTACCACGGCAGTGTGAGCTGACCTGGGGGGGAGGGCGGGGGTGGTGCATAAAAGGTCTTATTTTGGCTGGCTATTGCAAGTAGTAAGCCTGGAAAAGCTTTATCAAAGTTCTCTGCATGCCAGGTGTATAGTGCAAATTGTACATAAAAAATGATTCCCTTTCAAATTCCAGTTTTTCTTGTATAAAATTCTATCATAAACTCTATTCGAGTTGGTAAAACCTTTATTCTAAGATACCATAGTGTCTGTAGACAAAAGCTTTGTGACATAAATTTTTGGAAAACAAGTTAAGCTTTTGCCAAGATTTGGGGAAGATAAGAGGGCCCCCTTGTGGAGATTATCTATAAAATATGTATATATAGTTTTTTTTATATATATATACACACACACATAGTCCACATAGTCTAAATTGACGTGGAAAGAAATCTGTTAGGAGGTCAGTGGAGGGGAAGACAGCAATATTGCTTATAGCTTTGAGTTGTATTACTCATAACAAACATTTCTGGGTTTGATTAGATGCTTTCAGGTATTTTAGTGAAAACACAATGTGCAGTGTAAAATGGAAAGTCAGTGGTCTGTCTTATAAGTACTAAATTGAAATATTCCGTCATCTGCTTGCTTAAAGTCTTACAGGAAAAAAATGTACAGTTTCATCACAAGAATTGGAATGTTAGGAGAAGCAAAAGTAGTACTTCTGTCTTACAGTCAAACAATTTCCTTAGCTTTTGTGAATTGCTTCAGTGAACAAATAGGAAAGACTACTCTGACAACATTTTCATTAGAAGAATCATCTGAAATTCTTTAATATGCATATTGTCATATTGTTCACTGTATGAGAGGCAAATCTCAAAAGTTATGATCAAACCTACATGTTTTAAAATCTCAGCATGTAGGACAAGAAAATTATTGTGATGCCTGGATTTTGTGATGATCATTTATAATTTGTGGTCATTATGCTTGATGTCAGAATTAATAAAGACTTGAGGCAAAGCTTAGAGAGAATAAATTGATGTGCTTTCAAAGGGATTTCAGTTACTGGGCCTTTTTATTTTTAATTACTTTATTAATTGAGCAGGATTACTGTACAGATTCAAAATGAGTTGCAGTGAAAAGTCTCACAGAACTTTAGTCTGAGCATCCCATATTTGGAAGAGAGCACCTGCAACTGAGCTATTAGCTGGAAATCAGAGGCAGCTCACTTAGGAAAGGAGCCTGGATGCATGCCAGTGGCGGCACAAACCGGATTTCCAGTGAAGCCAGCTACAGAGGAATGCTGGAGATGTCCATGCTGCTTCTCTTACCTAGCCAGAGAATAAAATGGTGTAGCAACAGCTCCTTCAAAAATGAGAAAGAGGATGAACATAAACATTGTAGTTGAATTTAAGATAAATATTTTTTCTCTGTTTCAGACCTAACAAAATCTGACTGAAGAAATATAAATGTCAGAAGATTTAAGGGTCTGGCTACGTTTTATTTGTCTTGTCAGGGGTTCTTCGAAATTGAATTGTCCCAGTTACGTGTATTCTTGTAGGCAGCGGGGACTCTTGCCATATGTTATGGCAAGATCTCTCATAATTCTGCATGAAAGTATGGAGGGGCTTTTTCTTTATAACCATTACAAAAGCCCTGATGTTGTTTAAGTTACCGAATAGATGGGAGTTCTGCATCTCTGTCTCTTTGCATTGGAGCCGGAGGAACGCGTGCCGAGGGCAGCTGGAGCTGTGTGCTCAGTCACCGGGGCAGTAACATGCTCCAGGGAGACTCCTCCTGAAACAGGGACTTGCTGTAACCTTGCTGGCAGCTGCTCGGAGATTGTGACCTGATAGCGAGGAAGGTTTTGTGGCTGGTCTTCTGTTCATGAGGGACATTTTGTGAATCCTCCTGTGCTAAACTGTTACCCGTGATTACAGGCATCTGCCTTGATCAGGAGAGTCCCTTCCCAGACTGGTTTCTGTAACCCTTGGAAGATAAATTGGCAAAACAAGCTCAAACTGCAGGTCTCTCATGCTATGCTGTCTCCAGGTTTGCTCTTCTCTTGTCCCTTGCCTGTTGTCACCTTTCCTTTCTCTGGCCAGCCCTTGGTTTCTGCTGCTGCTTGATGCTGAGGGGCATCCCCTTAGCTTGTCTCACCTATACTCGTAACATCTCTCTGAGAAAGGCAAGTTGAGTAATTCCTGCCCAAGCTGGGGCTACAGGCAGCTCTGGGAGGAGGAAGGTGCTACAGGAGCACAAATATATCCTCATTTCATTTTCCCTTCCATGCAGTGGCACAGCAAAGGCAGACAGGAGAAACAACGTTTTTGAATAAAGATGTTGTGTGTTCCCCAGATTTGCACAGTTCTTTTGAGAGGCAGCAATGATCTGTGCACGATAGCAATGACGTAGAACGAGGGCAATGTGAGCAATGGATTCCTCCTTTGCCAATCCTGGCCACAAAGGATTTCTTATTCTCTCTGGCGCAAAGCTCTTGCATACAGTATCTTTAAAGAATCTTGTAAGACACTGTGTATCTGTTGCTTTTGAACAGTATTTCCTCCTGTGTGTGCTCACACAGCGTTTCTTACAAAGGTACAAGGTTTTTATTATGCGTGTGCTTGAGAACAACCAAATTCTTATTATTTGATTTATTATTGCATTTTATATTTATATTCTTTCAGTAAGGCTCATGCTATTTCACTCCTTTCAGCAATTTAAAGAAACTTAGAACAACTGAGCTTGATATAATTTAGGCAAAGAACAAAAATCTCTGGAGGGAACTTTGTTAGATTTGTGTCTCATCAAGAAATGATTTACAATTTGTATCAAGGTTGTTTGATGGAAAGTGGCAGATTTGTTTTTCCATCAAATCGCCTAATCGTACATTTCTATTCCAGACCACTGCGCTCTCAAATAAATTGTCATTTCCCCATCTTAACCATTTTCTGTGTTCTCACACAGAGCAAAGCTGGGGCCGCCATTCTCAGCCTTTGGGCTGAGACATGGAAATACCCTGCATCTGTCTCTGATAGGAGAAGGGAGATTTACCTTCAATAAAGTGTTTGATAGAGCAGCATCTGCGAAGTTATTCTACAAGGCAGAAAACATGAGGCTGAGCATAAGAATTTTCTGGTGGACAAGAAGCTGGTAACGAAACGGAATGTACTGAAAGAGGAATTTTCTGGTTTAAAGGAAAGTTATTAATGAATTTCCTCAGGGCTGGTCTTAGCTCTGATCCTATTTCATGTTTTCATTAATGACGATGGCAGAAAAAGCTGAAGTATGTTAATGGAATTTGCTTAATGACCTTGAGGATTTCAGCAGAAGAGGTGGAATGAAGTTTGGTAGCGACAAGCACAAGATCATGCATTTGAGGCCATCAGAAACAGATTTTCTCTATCAAATGAGTGCATACCAGCTGAAACAGGGACAGGGGTAGGAGAAAGATGTCTGTATATTAGCCAGTAACATGGTGAGTATGAGTTTCCGGAGTTACGCCGACCCATAAAAAGCCAAGGCAACGTGAGAGTGTATCAGAGAATACATTGCCAGTGGAAATAAGAAGTATTTGTTGTACGAGGCACCTGTGAGGCCTCATGTGAAATGTGCCTGATTCTAGCCACGATAGTGAAATGTGAAGTTGTGCAAATTCAAATGTCGTGAAAGGACTGCTTGGATGATCAAAAACCAGAACCAATCTCAGGAGCTTTCAGCATGTCTTACTTATGTGATCTTCCTATCAAAAGCTAGCATAGAAAGCTGAGAGTTGGAAAACTCAGGGTGCATCTCTGAATGAAGAGACCTGAGGGTTTGGGGGGCCTACAGGGTAGTCACTTCTTGCTTGTCTTATCAGAAGAGACAATAGCAACTAGTTCAGCTTTGTAAAATGAAATCTGAGAGGTGTGCTTGCTCTCTCATCTCCAATTTAAATGCCATTTCTCCTTCTCTGATGATGCATTTATAAATCCCCTCGATGTATTTGCAGTGTTCACCCAAGAACAACTGGATGTAAGTTGACCAAGACCGAGTTTAGTCTGGGAATGAGACTCGTGTTCCTAAACATTAGAAGCAACTTTCACAAGCTCTTTTCAACAGGAGTAATGGCATGAAAAGGATATTTCGAAAGGGACTAGGGTGTTTTATGAAGGGAATAATCGAATGCTGCTATCTGCTTTGGCAGGGAAGAGCACTCTGGGAGCCTCCTTTTGCTAAATAAGTCAGTAGACCATGGTTTCTTGGTTCCTGTACCTGAGCATCCTTACCTCTTACAGTGTGCTTTCTTCACTGGCAATGAGGCTGAGTTTATGTATCTGTTTAAATACAGAGTTAGATGCCTAACTTTATGCTCCGTGTTTGAAAATGTATGCCTAAATCCTAAAGGCAATACACAGAAAAGACATGTATTAGCTCAGAAAGCTCACACATACTCAGATACTATTTATATGCATTTTCTAAAATGCTGGGATTAAAACCATGGGTAGCTACATCATTCCGTTAGTCTAGGAGCTGTTCAAGATCCAGACTTGATACCTGTAAACAGTATTAATTTCTTTAGGGACATGTGGTTGCTGCACTGTCCTCTCCAATTTCTAGAGACTCTATATTGAACAAAGTGTCATTGAAATAAATATTCATGAAGTTGCTTAATAATTCAGGGTGTGCTGATTCAGAGTGTTACAGCCCTAGTTAAAATCATATACAAAACCCCACAGTCTTGTAAAAAGCAAAGCACATTCCCTGTACTCTGTCTTGGGTAGCCAGGAAAGAACAAAGGAGTACAGGTATGATTGAGTTGGAAAGTTGGTTCTGGTTTGATGTGTTTTCTGACAGGACTGTACGTTAGGTGACAGAAGACTCTGCACTGTCATGGAGAATAACAAAACTTCTGGGGCGAGAAGGGACCTCGGGTGGTCTCTAGCCCAGATCCCTGCTCAGAGCAGGGTCACCACTGAACACGGATGGGGTTGCTCAGGGCTCTGTCCGGTTGGGTCTTAAACCTCCAAGGATGGAGGGTGCACAGCTTTTTCGGGCAAAGCTTTCCCAATTCTTAATTATTCTGATAGTGAAAATTATTTTCTGTGTATCCTTCCCTCTTTTCAGTTTATGACCGTTGTCTCTCATTATCCTACCCTGCACATCAGCAAAGAGCCTGGCGTCATCTTCTCACTGACCCCTCTTAGGCACTGGAAGGCTGCTGTTTGGTCCCCACCTAACATCTTAGACTTGCTTTGAAATATTTCATTAAAATCTGCATCCTCACACATTTATATTTTCCTATGTCAAGAAAAAAGTCTCATGACTCCCAGTTTCCTTTTGCAGCAGTAGGTCATGAGATCCATTTTCATGAATGATTTTGAAGGACGTGTCAATGTGATATGTAAAAAACATTGGTTTTATTTTAATGGTTTTTTATTTTATATACTGTAAAAGAGTACAAAATTACTGTAGGCTTTTGGAGTTAGGATCTGTGATTTTGAAAGTTATGAGTTTGCATAGTCCCAGGCCAGTTGTCTTCATTCCTGAGGTATTTAAGAAAAAAAAAAATGTTGTTTACTATTGTTTGCAGTACAGATGTAGCACTGGATTTTGAAAATCTTCTTTTTTCTATATAATATAAATCTAAAGCAGTACTATGTTCAAATAGCTTACCTAGTAGCTCACTCTTCTCACATCCTCATATAGCTCTACACCATTATTAAATTTGTCCTAGCTCCACTTCAAGGAAAATTAGACTCTTCAGGTGGAAAAATTCCTAATGTACATGCAGCATTTGTGTTACCACTGGTTCACTCTCTTTCTTCTGCCCTTCTGGATTACCCTAAATCACTGCTGTTAAAAGTTGTTTGATGTCAGAGAGTGAGTGATGTCTAAAGACACTCTTTGTCATCTGTCATTCTTTAATCAGGTGTGGGACACAAATCTTCTGATCAACAGGCATGCAAAAAAATAAAGTAGTGCTGTAAAGCTTTTCTGAGGTTTTTCTGGTAGCATGGATACATAATTTAATTTGATATTTCGGAGGATATTTTTTTTTTTAAAAAAAGGACTTAGGATCTCTGAACAGAAAAATCAGGACTTTTGTAATGAATCCTAAAGAAGCCGATTGATGTAAAAGAAACTGAAAAAGAAACTGAAGTTGGTGACAGGGAGTATCCCTGCTAACATGCAACAAAATGTGAGGTTTCCCATTTCCTCAGTGCTTCCCAGTGCCCAAACACCACATTTCTCTTGCCTGTAAGAGACCATGTCATCACAAGTAACTTTCTGAGCAACCAACCTCCTTTGCTATCCAGAACCAGAAATATAATCCCAGCTGTTTGACTCCAAGCTGTCTCCCTGTCTCACTGATACACTGATATATCAGCAAGGACAACAAAATGATGGTAGGCTGGTTTTCTAGCTGTTGATTTGGAGATTTGTGTGAGATAATTTGTGTGTGAGGCCAGTGACGAGTGGTGTTCCTCAGGGATCAGTACTGGGACCAGTGCTATTTAACATCTTTGTTCGTGACATGGACAGTGGGACGAATGCACCCTCAGCAAGTTTGCAGATGACACCAAGCTGTGTGGTGTTGTGGACACGCTGGAGGGAAGGGATGCCATCCAGAGGGACCTGGACAGGCTTGAGAGGTGGGCCTGTAAGAACCTCATGAAGTTCAACAAGGCCAAGTGCAAGGTCCTGCACGTGGGTCGGGGCAATCCCAAGCACAAGTACAGGCTGGACGGAGAATAGATTGAGAGCAGCCCAGAGGAAAAGGACTTGGGAGTGCTGGTTGATGAGAAGCTCAACATGAACTGGCAATGTGTGCTGGCAGCCCAGAAAGCCAACCATATTCTGGGCTGCATCAAAAGAAGTGTGGCCAGCAGGTCGAGGGAAGTGATTCTGCCCCTCTACTCAGCTCTCGTGAGACCCCACCTGGAATACTGCGTTCAGCTCTGGAGTCCCGAACACAAGAAGGACATGGAGCTGCTGGAGCGGGTCCAGAGGAGGGTCACGAAGATGATCCGAGGGCTGGAGCACCTCTGCTATGAAGACAGGCTGAGAGAGTTGGGATTGTTCAGCCTGGAGAAGAGAAGGCTCCGGAGTGATCTTATTGCAGCTTTCCAGTACTTAAAGAGGGCCTAAAGGAAAGCTGGAGAGGGACTTTTTACAAGGGCGTGTAGCGATAGGACAAGGGGCAATGGCTTTAAACTGAAAGAGGGGAGATTTAGGTTAGATATAAGAAAGAAATTCTTTACATTGAGGGTGGTGAGGTACTGGAACAGATTGCCCAGAGAAGTTGTGGATGCCCCATCCCTGGAAGTGTTCAAGGCCAGGTTGGATGAGGCTTTGGGCAGCCTGGTGTAGTGGAGGGTTTCCCTGCCCATGGCAGAGGTGTTGGAACTAGATGATCTTTAAGGTCCCTTCCAACCCACACCATTCTATGATTCTATGATTCTATAATAAATAACTAATTTAAAACTTCCATTTACTTTAGGAATGCTCCAGCTCTAAAAACATGCTTAGAAAGAAATACCCTAACATGACTAGAATAAATATATATCATAGGTACAAAAAATCATGAAATGGAGGTTCTCTGTAGTTACTTCTCACTCGTTACAAAACTATGTTTCTGGTCAGTTTTCGAGGTCAGCCTGAAGCTTGAGCTTGGTGAATGCATCTGCGTAGAAAGGGAACCTTGGACTCCAGGCATGGGGTTCACCTTATAGACGGAGATACCTGTATGTAGGTGTCTACAAGGCAGACATCTCCAAGTTAGTGGGTGTCTAAGCTCCCACTAAGTGCACAAGGAGCCTCTGAAGTGATACAGCTGATGCCAGAGCTGGCACCTACCCTTGGCCAACTGCGTCACTCTCCGGACACACACCACTGCCCGTGTTGAGCAGCTCCACGCTGGCTTCAGATGATGCTTAGACACATAGCTTATATGTAGACCACTGCATTTAAATGTCTTACCCTGGAAGTGGTATCCAATCCTTTCTCTGAGCAGGCATGTCCTGTGGATTTCATTGCACTATATGTCATTCGGAGAGCGAAAGGGATAGTTAACCAACAGAAGGTTGTGGCCAATTTGGAAATACAAAACAGTGGCGAGTTTTTTTTTTTTCTGATTGAATTCAAAGCCATGGGACAAAATCCTAGAGGAATAATGAGAGTATCTAAAATTTTATGATTCTGTACCTCAAAATGTAAGGGGTTTTTTAATTATTTATTTAACTCTGCCAAAGTCAATGGCTAATTCTCCTTTAATGTGGAGTAACTGAGTGTCTATAGAACATTACAGCCATTGTTTTAAGTAAGCACAATGCCATCATCACAGTTAAAAACAGCAGAAGTGCTAGGTGCTCAGATCTTCTGAGAAAACATCCAATTAAGTGTTTTTCTTACATGCTGAATGGGTGATGTGTGTGGTAAGAATGGATAAATGTTGACTTCTTAATGGTGACTGCTGTTCTTTCAGTAAAAGACTTGTAAAGAAACCTGTGAAAACCTAAGAGGGCAGCTGATAGTATTAAAGGTCACAAACTTTTGGAAAGGTTATCCTAGAAAACCATTCCTATCACATCCTGTGACAGATGCTAAGCTTAGAAACATATGTGCTGTTGCTGTATGATCTTTGCAAAAGTTTGTGGGCTAGCTAGAGTCTGGGGGATAAGCAGTACGATGCTTCCCGCAGGCAGATGGACATGCATGTAGTTTGTGGACTGTTTCATAGCTTTTTGTTACAGTACTGTTGCTCTGAATAAGAAGTCTACAGTCAGTTCTTGTTACACTGGGCAGGTTATCTGTAAATTAAACACAGCATAGGTGCAGTGACACTCTGCACAGTAATGCTGCCAGCCATGAGCTGTTACATCTGCATTACGCTAGGATGACTTTGCCCAGTTTGGATCCGTCTAACAATGCTTCTTTTGCTTTCTGCCTCCCTCCACCATCTTGTTGCATGATCCTATTCCCTAATTCATGTATTGCATTATCCTTATTTTTGTTTCATTTGTTTACCTTCTTCTCTTCATCATCACCTATACTGCTGGTACACTGCCTGAAGAGAGGTTGCTGGTTGGTGGTGAACTCTGTCAGTGCCTCCGAGAACTTGGGCTTCAGGATAAAACTGGGAAGCATAAGACTTTGGTTCACATAATGCAGATCCTTCTTAACCTTTCATCCTGCCACAGCCTCTGTCGTTAGCAGAAGCGTGCTGCCGTGCTGGCTTTTGCTGGGTATTTCAGACCTTTCCTTGGGACCACACTCACTTCTAGGATTGAAGCTGCTAACTTCTTGTCTTGACTTGGGTCATAAACTTGACCATGGCTTTTCTTTTCCCGGCTACCACGAAGAAACAGAACGTGGATGGTTTTATGACACACCTGAGTTTTTCAGTCCTTTTGGTTCTTCTTTCTTCTGTCTGTTAGTATCTTCCAAAATATTCTCCAGTGACTCTTTTTCTCCACTTCAAACATTCCTCTGTCTCTTCGTCAGCTGCTAGGAGCATGGTGTTCTCCTTTTATGAAGCTCCTCATTCTCTGCATGTAAGGTCCTGCCTCACACTTAGAAAGAAGAAGGAATAGTTTGGGTTTTCTCCTCTCTGAGCCTCCGAGAGTGCTGCGTGAGCTCTCCCTGTGCCCACTGCTCCATACAAGAAAGCGGGAGTGGCAGAGCAGGTGCCATTCATCCTTCTTCCCCAGGAGGCCCCACAGGATGTTTTTGTTCTCGATGTGCGGTGATCTTTCCTGTATTTAGTAAACCTCCATCAGCTGAGACGTCTGTTCCACCGTGATAGAAGAGGCAAAATGCCCTCGTTTAGAATCACCTCTGCTAACATCACAGTCTGCTCCTCTGAAATTAATTTCTAAACCCAAGCAATACTATTGAAGGATTAATGTAAGATTAGAGTATTTATATTAAAATACCTTTTAATGTGAAAGAAATACATGTTCTTAGGTTATAACTAGAAGCTTGTTTTAGCTGTTCTATTAATTAAAGGTTTTCTTTGCCTAATGCTAATGAAGAGACTGGATTTCATGCGAGTGGGACTAGAGCCTTCTGAATTCCCAAGTGCTTTTTAATTCTAGTGTAAACAGTAATGTGGAGCCCACGCTTCACACCAGTGCTTGTTTGAGCCCTTGCATGGATCATCAGGCCTTTGTCCTGACCATCACAGTGCTTAGCATCTGTCCAAACAATCAACTGTCCCATAGTGATGGTTTTGATAATCCCTTAGTTTCAGCACATTATGCTTAAAAGGAGATGGTTTAATCTGGGGAAGTTGTATGAAGTTTGCTTTCAGGAGGAGCTAACATCGTGACTGGTGGGCTAGTGTTGTCTGAAATGTAAACTGAAGTGTTGGTGCATGTCCATGTGTTTATATAGGCAGTCACAAGATACATTGGCAAATAGAGACTATGCATTTACTGTGATTTTTCTTTCATTGACAACTGCAGCTTATGGCCAGATTCCAATGTCTATTTTTATACACATGCGTAAACGCACACGCTGATATAGATGTAGGTATAGATATAGATATAATTTGTATAGTTTTTAAATAATTTGGAATTTTTTGTGCAAAACATCTTCTCACTGACATGCCAGAGTATTCTGCTTGGCTGTCCTTTAAGCACTGAGGCTGTCTGTGACAGCAGTTTGAGTAATCAATGATGGGAGTGTTGAAATGAAGCCAATAAGTCTATGATGAGTTAGCTTTGTCAAACAGGGTAACAGAAGTTATTACTTAATTCTTTGCTGAGTATTTCCCACAGTGGGTAGCTATGGAGTTTAAAATAGCCATGTAAGCAAAAGCATGGGCAAGGCAAAGGGGTGATTCACACCAACGAGAACAAGAGCACATCTGTATTCAGAGTGGCTCAGGCATGTTCAGTGTATAGCTGACTTGATGCTCTTTTACTGAAGAAAGGTGACACTGAAGGCCATCTCCAGTTTCATATTTTTATGAACTACTTCTTGTCTGTATTATGAGCTGACTTCTCAGCCATTCTTAGTGTGATTGAACACTGCGTATTAGGCACTGAGAGCTCTGAAATGCTGCTGTGTTTAATCCAGAAATGTCAACATTTGAAAACAATTTCCTAAGATAATTTTTGTAGTTTTCCAACTGAAACAAATGTGCACGACCGATGTATTTTTACTTATATCGTTATTCTAGAGACATGACATCCTTTTCCCTGAAAGAAAAACTTGTGCCATGGCTGCTGCACAGCATCCTCCAGTTCTCTGTGTAGCATTGTAACAGTGTCATCTGGATGGTGCCCAGGATCAGGTGGAAGGAATATGAAGGTCTTCCAACCTCAGATTGGTTAAAAGGGTGACAGAGAGTCACAGACAGAAGGTTAAACAGAAGGTTGTAAACTGTGAATGAGGCGGAGATGGCTCCACTCTCAGTTATTAGTGCCTAAATGTGTGTCAGACTGCTGTTGAAGGTTGTCTGCCAGATGAAGAAGCCATTTGATTGATAACACAAGAAGGCAAAGCTCCGGAAGATGCACAAACCCGAAGCAAATTAATCAGGACAGTGAAAACAGATGCAGAAGTTGAGTATTCACAAGGAGGAATTCACAAGCAGCAACAGACTGGTGAAAGTTTCTTGTCCAGTCTGCATAAGGGAAGCTGCGGATATTGTACAAAGACGTGCTGTTCTCATTTCCCTGCATTTG
The DNA here is from genome assembly GCF_009769465.1 of Tauraco erythrolophus. Classification (NCBI taxonomy): domain Eukaryota; kingdom Metazoa; phylum Chordata; class Aves; order Musophagiformes; family Musophagidae; genus Tauraco; species Tauraco erythrolophus. Next base: position 77,257,944 of record NC_141465.1, on the reverse strand, counting down.
CTTCGAACTCCTGTTTATTGCATATCAAACACATTTGCATATCCAGGGATGAAATGGAAATGATTGATGCAAAAGAGGTATTTTTGTTAATTGTTGTTGCTCTGAGTCATGCCTGACTGGGACTGCTGGAGATGGGTGAGGAAAGACAGAACTATTATTAGAGGTATAAATAATTGTCCAGAGCAACTTTTAAACCCATCTGTTACCACATATCAACATCCAAAATTACCCAAAGAGAGGAGGGGCAGCAATACAAGGACTAAGCCAACACCATGTTTCTGTTGATGTAGATGTTGGCAACTGCCTCTGAATCTTTGTCCATTTTTTTTCATTTCTGCTCCCTTGGAGCTTCAATTGTTTTCTGTCACAACCCTATCAGTGCCTGCTGGATGTTGTACGCTCAGAGCTGTTGGGTGTTTGGGAGTTGGGCTGCTTTATCTGCACGACACTAGTGAAATGTGTCTACTTTTTGTCCTGTTAGTTGGAAAGCAATTCTTGATGTGTTCTCATACATGCAAGGTGGAGCCAAATGAGAGGAGCATCCAGTTTGAGAAGGGAAAGCTGTGCTTGAAGTGCTTAAAGACAGTGTTTTTCACAGTGGAACTATACTGCAGAGCATGCAGGAGTTTTTCTGGTACTTCCTTCTCTGCAGGAGTAGCGAAGAGGGATTTTAGAAATACCTGTCTATGAATGGTTGCATGATCCTTGGGTTCACTGTAGATGTGGGCTGGGTAAGTAACTGAAGTGGATCAAAACAGCTGAAGTGCAGCTTACTCATGTGTGAGCAGCAGCCAGAAAACCCAAGCTCCAAATAATTTTGGAAATATTATCCTTCAGAGTATCATCTCATGCTAACACGAATCCTGGCTTCCAATGCGAGTGATAAAATACACCCACAGCACTCTCTAGTTTATATCCTTCCACCTGTAAACATTCTGCTGTGAAATAATTCTTGAAACAGCTGTTTCCATTAGATAGTAGTTCAAGAAATGACCCTGCAGCAGAACATAGTCTGTAGTTTGGCCTCATAACCTTATTCCAGAAAATATATTATAGATCCTGTAGGTGGAGAACTCAGAATGAGTAAGGACAAAGCATTCAGCCCTTTTTGCTTTTGCTTTGTTGGCACTGGGGATTGTATCTGCATTTCTAGGAAGATGTGGGGAAATATCTATTTTTGTGACAAACCTGAGGTTTGTGGAGAAGTTACAGGGAATCTTTAGTGGCAGAAAATGGGGGATATCTGAGAAAGAAAGGTAATTGTCTTGGAGATTGTTACCGATTTCGAGATTTTTCATTTAACTGGAGTTAGCTTTTATATGAGATGACCCTCACAAAGTGTTGGTTTGTTTACAAGGTAAATTGTCTTCAGCAAGCTTGCCTCTTGCTTACTTGCTTCATCCCTCTCTAGGCTCAAGAAAGAGTACTGCGATCAGACTTTTCTTAAGAAATCTTAGGACTCATGATGTGTTAATGTATTGTTTGCAGTCAGATGAGTCATGCAAACTCACAAGCCTATTTTTGTACCGGACCCTATGTTAATTTTAGTCATGAATCTTCTACTGGTTATTCTAGCTGACAGAAATCGTAAGCGTTTTGGTTTTGCTATGTCTTTATGATATGACCCTATAATTCAAGTGAGTTGTTATTGAATAAAACATTTCTCAGTAAAAAATCTCAATCTGTGAAAGCCTGCTTGAAGCATACTCGATTGCAGTCCATTTCAGATTGCCATAAATAGACATATAAACTGAATTCAATAGCTGAAAGATGAACTGACAATGTGAGTTTTGCAGTTATTTGCTCTATTTCACATCAATATCTCTTGGTGTCTCTTTTGTGTTCTTGACAGGTGAAGTTGAATAATGATTATCTTTATATCAACAAATGCTTTGGTACTACATGATTATAACTAATTTCAATCAAGCACTTGTCTAAAATTAAGTCATTTGAATGGATTTTGGGTCTCTCATTATCTTCACTCCAACTCATTTAATAATAGGATTCTTCTTAAGTAGGTGGCTCATGCCAGTCTTCCACATGGTGTTATTTTTGGCACTTGCAGCATCCACATGAAATTGCTCATGCTTCTCTTATATTCTAATCAAGCGCTGTATGGATTATCATCTTGTGCATCTTGTGAGACATGCATGTCTCAGTCCAGAAGAGAAGTGGCAAGATTATATAAATCTCTTTTCCCACTGTTTCTGATATTATGGAGGGTTAGCATTTCAAAGGAGAGGGGAGTACACTCCAGTTAATTGGCTTCTACATAAAGTAACTGCCACTGAAGAGTTGATAGGTCAAAGTAATTCCATTTCTCTGATAGCCGCTTATTTCCTTTCATATCTCTCTCTCTCCCCTAATTTACCTTGTATTTTGTTCACAGCATTTATGAAGCTTTAAGCTTTTTACTGTCTCAGAAGTAGTCACTTAAAGGGCCTACATTACACTGGAAAAAGTGAAGGGGTGAGGGGTGGCGAGGGTGGCGGCTGGTAATCATTTTATTGGAGAATAAAAAAGTGAAATCCACTGAATCTTAAAACTGTGTTTAATTATATGTTTCAGGAACTTCTATTACATCACGATGCTGAGGGATCCGGTGTCGCGGTACTTGAGTGAATGGAAGCATGTCCAGAGGGGTGCGACGTGGAAAACTTCCCTTCATATGTGCGATGGAAGAAGCCCAACACCAGACGAGCTGCCTACCTGTTACGAAGGAGATGACTGGTCTGGAGTCAGCTTACAGGAATTCATGGATTGTAGCTACAACTTGGCCAACAACCGCCAGGTGCGCATGCTGGCAGACCTCAGCCTGGTGGGATGCTACAACTTGACTTTCATGAATGAGAGTGAAAGAAATACAATTCTTCTCCAAAGCGCCAAGAGCAATCTGAAAAATATGGCCTTCTTTGGGCTCACAGAATTTCAGAGGAAAACGCAGTATCTCTTTGAGAGGACATTCAACCTGAAATTCATTTCCCCATTTACCCAATTCAATGTTACACGGGCCTCCAATGTGGACATTGGTGAGGATGTACGGCAACGGATAGAGGAGCTGAATTTCTTGGACGTGCAACTGTACGAATATGCAAAGGACCTTTTCCTGCAGCGCTTCCAGTACTCCAAGCAAGAGGAGCATCAGAAGAACCGGCTAAAGAGGCGCGAGGAGCGGCGGCTGCTGCGGGAGCAGCGAGTTCACCAGTGGCCGAGGGAAGAGGCAGCAGAAGTAGCCGTTACTGAAGATTATAATAGTCAGGTAGCAAGGTGGTGATGCTCCTCCATCTTGACTAACTGATGAGAGGATCAGAGTTTGTGCAACTTGGCTACCAGCGAATTAGCCGAGGAAGGCCTACCGCTTTGGTAAACAAGACCACCTCTGACAATTTGTCTCAGTTTTTCTTGGTTTCTGGCAGTGAGGAGAATGTATTTTTTTCTCAATAGGCGTTGATTAGTGTTATTAAATGACAGCAGAATAGATTCCTGTCCAAAAAGACTTCCTTCAAAGCCCTAAGATATCAGGACGGGTTGAAGAGAGAGCTGTATCCTTTGCATTAACAGATACAATCTGTTAATCTGTACAAGTTGAGCTACCAAAACTTGTGCAGACATGAATGAAAAATTGGGAAAAAGTACCTGGTTTGGTTCCTCTGTGACATGAGAGTTGGTTTATTTCATACTGTCCTTTGCAACTGTAGTGCGTAGCATTCTAGTGAATGAAATGGAGGAAAGCGCGTTGCCCTTCAAACTTCTACATGCTGTGTTGGGATTAAAGGAAGAATTTGCTGAGATAATTAAAAAAGACCTAGGCAATGTGGGATTGGGGCATTGCTTGTTCTGTCAGCCAGAAATCAAAGATGATTTGTAAGTGAAGTGATGGAGGGTTTAGTTTATTTCTCCACAGATGTTGAGAGTGCCAAACCCAGCCAGGTAGCAGCCATCTTTCTGAGTGCGTGTGGCAAAGGGAAAGCCTCAAGAAATGAGGTCCATGTGGCAGCTGGGCACACATCATGGAGATTATCTGGCTGGAGGCGATGAAATCAGCCTTCGCATTCACAAAAAGTGAAGAAGGGCCAAGCAAACTACAGGGAAGAGGAAAGAGAGAGCAGGAAAAGCTTAAATATTAGTGTGACATTTTCCAGATTTGCTGTGAAACCTGGAGATATATTGTCTGTGAAGGCAGGCAGGTTTATAATATCATCTGCTAAAATACATTGATGCCAAGTGAATACAATTTAAATTGGTTTTCTCTCTAACTACAGTAGTGGCTAGAAAAAAAATCAGCTTTCATTTTTGCAGGATATATAATGGATATGTGGAAAGTCTTGATATTTATTACTCTGTATGAAGATTCTTTGTAAATTTATTGTTTTCATTACGAGAGATCTGTACCTGTTTTTCTTCCTTGTCTAGAAAAAGATTCAATGGTTTCTTCCTCCACGTGTTACACTCTTGTGGCTAAACTGCCTCTATTTATTCCAAGCTTTTATGTTATTCCATTTGTAATAGTGGAATTTTAAAGAGAGGATCCTGTGCACCATAGATCTTTTGAGAGAGTTTTTTTCCTTCTTCTTCTAGCATAAATGTAAAGCATTAGGAGGAAATTTCTCTAAGTGCCTCAACGTGGCTGCTAAATCGAAATGCTGAAAGTATATTATTGCATGCATGAATGGCTTTTACCTTACAGATTTGCTAATTAGAAATACCAGAGTACCTGATGTGGATCCGCATTTCTCATTTGGTTTTGAAATTCAAGGTTATTATCCAGTTGGCAAAAAAAAATATAATATGTTACAGAAAAAGGAGGTTGAATTTGAAAATTTGTCCCTTCATTTCCAAGTCTTCTTTTTTTTTGGTGCTTGCTGTATCTACTTTTCTTCCAACAATGCTATTGCTACTTATCTATAAACAATGTCAAAAATATAATCTAAAGATCCTGTTGAGAGTTGATGCATACAAAAACATGGAATATCGTAACGGCTATTAAGAAGTGAAGAGGGCTACTGTTCCACTGGTGGATCATGTGCATCTCCTCCCACCTCCGCATTCAGACAGGAAAACGTGGAACCGCAGATCTCTACTCTCCTGCCCGAGCATAGGATGCCCACCTTAGAGAAGAGTGAGGAGCTCTCTAGACTCCCTGGATGGCAGGACTGAAGCTTGCTCTGGGTGTCCTGGCTGCAGGACAGCGAGGCCATGAAGATCTAAGCCTGACCAATATTATTGCAGCTTTAGTGCAGTGCAGGTAATTCACAGTGATCTGACGTGTTACCCGCTGGCACCGGCGCTTCAGGCTGGGCTGGCCCTTGCCCTGTGGAGGGAAGGTGACCGACTTTCTGGGCGGTGACGTGGCAACGGTGGAGAGCCGTGGCATCTCCCCATTCCCGAGCCCATTGCTGCATCTTGCTGCAGAGCCCATGGCAAGAGAGGGGGAAAGATGTCTTTGGTGCCTGATACTCACGTCCAGGATGCTCTCCTTGTTTCCATGAGCTCAGGAAAGATGCAAGGCCTAATTCACATGGAGGACAAAGATGAGCAAGGAAGTAGAATCAGTCCCAGCCTGTCTTTTGCTGTAAAGCGTCCCTTCTTTTTCCTCCTTAGAGCAAAAAAAAGGGTCCCCTTCCTGGCATCCCTGCCTCTTTCCCCAGCGGGCCACCTCTCTGTGCCGCTTACAGCAATGGGGGCCTCGTTTTTCATTTAGAAAACGCAGTGTTATCTTTTCAGGGGAGAGGAGGCAGAGCTCAGGAATGGTTCCCTGGAGCCTCACCAGTGACTGTAAGTATCAGTTTCAGCTGTCTAAGCACAACCAACTGTTCTCCAGACTATTCCTTCTGCCTGACACGAAACAAAGCCTAATGAGGAAAATCGAAGCAGTCTTTGGGCGGTTTACATTAGCTTTAATAGTTTGGCAATACCTTAATGCGATGCCTAACCTTTTGTTAGTTGTTTCCCAGGAGACAAGATTAGGGTCCTGAAGAGCTGTTAATATGCTGTAGCATCTATGTTAATGGGATTTGCCTCAACGCTTGGGATTTAGTTAAAATTGAAGTTGGTTTGTTGGTGGTTTTTTACCCTGGAGCCTATGTAGCAGATAGCCCTGGTTGTGCAGGAGTAGTTGGGGAGGGGGGCGGGCAGCCAGTGGCTGAGTTCTTGCCCGGAGTCCCTGGGACTGAAGGATCCGGCAGCTCCTTCCCCAGCTCTAGTGGTAGATCCAGCGAATTCACTTTGCCAATACCATTTTTCTTAGCAGAATTGCCTGGCACATGATAAATAAAGCAGTTTGGAAATACTTTCAGGCTGACTTGTGAGACACAGGCTTGCAGCTTTTTTCCTCTTGGGCGCTGTGCCCGAAATAATGTAATGCAAAAGCAAAATAAAGGCCCTGGTTCATATCTCTGTTATTCCAGGTTTCATTGCTCTGACAGCATGGGCTTCACTGTAATTACACTAGCTTGTATAAGATCGAAGCGCAGTCCATTCCTTTCAAAACCTTCCTGAGCAGCAACGCTATAGGATTTCTGTCCATCTTCCTGGCATTATTTTGTTGCTTAAACAAGGCAATTTGGCTCCTGCTACTGTGGTGCTGAAACAAATCTCATTCTTTTGTAATGGAGATGTACTAGCTAATCTCTCCCATCACATCCTCAGCACTGGCTGCCTTTTCCAGTTATAATTCACAGTAGGTTTGGAGCAGACAGAGAAACATGCTGTGTCATTAAAACTTGTTCCTGGTAATTCGATGTCTAGTCAAAGAGCTCAGCCTGTTGCCTATGGGTCATACTTTATTAAGGAATGAAAATTTGTCCCCTCTTTCCCGCTCATCAGTGCTAACAATAAAAAGCTTTTTCACCATGGGGAAATGAAAAGACACCGTTTCTGATGTTAGATATTCTTCACTGCAGTTGTGTTAACAGTGAGGCTGTGATAGCCTTTCTAGGGCTGCTACCCAATGTGCTGTAGTTGTTTACAGTTCACTAAAAACAGAGGTACAGAACAAGAGAGTGATGGAAGTCAGATCCAGAGCCAAACCTTCCTAACTGCAGCATATCTGTTCAACCAGACGAAATGGCAAGTCGCATCACCTTTCATCTGGAGATGTTTCAGATCTGACATCCACTACTAAACCAGGAGGTTTCTCAAGTTGGCCTTCTCATTAACACATGCTTCCTTCTGCACTAGCAGGTTCTTGTTTCCCACCTGCAGTCTTGTATCGGTTATGAGCACTGATGTTATAAAACTTATCTCACTGACACTTTTTTTTTCCTCTGCTGCTGTTCTCTTGGTGTATGTGGAATTATTATTTTTTGGTCTGGGATAAGGAATACTTTGTTTTCAGGCTGGTGGAGACTACCCTGTACGAGATGAATAATCACAATAAAAACATTATTCTGGAGTAGATTGCTGTATCCTCCCTATGTGTGGCAAAAGCATACTTGGAAAAGGTACCCAGTTTGCACTGAAACACTTCTTTCAGTTTCATTCTTGTGATACTTTTTCTTTGTTGATATTTTGTGGAGGGAAATAGGTTCCATAGCCTACAATGTCCTTGGCTTTCTTCACCATATCACTAGCTCTGTGAATTCAAATAAATGTTGGAAGTGAAAAAAAAACGTCAAGAGTTCCCATCAGTTGCCATATTTAAGATGAAAGGGTAAATTAATAGCCTGTAAATTACTTTATTCTTTAGGATTTTTCCTTCTGTTTATGTGCAATAAAGTCTGTGAACTCTGCTACTAAGAGATTGTATTGTGAGTAACCATATCTACTTTTATTCCTATTTACAAGATAGTTTGTAGATCTAGGGATTTTCATTGATGTAAAGCACAATTTAATGAATTATTTAATGTGTTTAACCATTGTGATGTCAAAAGCAATTGTTTTCATATATTTATTTGTTGGTGGTTTTCTGTAAAATGATGCTCATTAAGAAATCTGTTAAAAATGAAGAAGTTTTGTTGAATATTGTTGGGTCCCTGAATTATTTATGAGCAACAAATAAACATTGTTTGCGTTTTTGAAACACTAAAGGTTCCATCTTATCTATGGATAAAATAAAAATGACTAAAAATGCTTCTGTCAGGCCAGTTTCAAGCATTAGTAAAGATCCACTGTGACCATAATTTTTTTTTTTAACAAAATGTACATGGAGGAAAAGCATGTTGATATAACTTACTGTTTAATTATGTTGAGGTCCAATACCTTTACCTTTTGACTTTTGACTTTGACTTTGGTGGGCTTTATCTCAGATTGAATTAAGACAGGAGAGTCGAGACTTGAATAGTCACCAGCACTAATTCAAGTGACCCTATTGTCAGAATTTCCATACTTGAATTGACTTAAGACTTAAGTATGCAAATAGTAGTAGTGAATTCACTGGACTTGATTTCTACTCCAGTGGCACTGAGTACCCATCCAAATTGTCAGGATAATTTCATGAGCTGCTGTGGGGAAGGATGAGAAGTTACAGTCTGTTGCTGCACTGTTAGCCTCATATGCATGTCCTTGTCTCTTCTGAGGGTGCATGGACCTTGGGAGGAGCTGATTGCTTATTCAGCCATACTATTTCATGTAAGTGCATGAATACAGTGAACTAGGACTGGGATGGGAGAATGGAGGAGCATGAACAGACTTGAGTAAGGAGTCTGATCTCTCTTTTACAGAGTAACTGAGGTCCTCGATTAGGTCAGCTCCTTCCAAGAGTAGTCCAGACCTCTGTTCTATAACTGTTTCATCAGACCAAAACTTTTTCACATTTCTTGATTTTCCCAACAACAAGCCTTGCAGACATGCATTGCCGCATCCCCAGAGGTGTGTCTGGTTAAAAGAGAAGAACGTGTTGTGGCAAATTAGAGTGTAATGACCGTTTTTGATCAAAGTTGACTGACTTCTGCTAAGAGCTGTGGAAAGCTATATTAATGGTAAAAAAAAAAAAAAAAAAATATAGTCTGCATCAGAAATTACTCTCGGGACACAACAAAGACAGCATTTGATGGGGGTAGCAGAAGAAAGGAAGCTTTCAGAGGTTCCAGTTAGTTTTGATTTCTTAATTGTTCTTCACAGCACCTTAGACCCCAACAGCTACTGTTTAAAAAGTGCCATTGTAAACAGACGCTGTTTGAGCTTACAGTAATCAGTACCTCTCTAGAATTTGTTTTCATATCAGTCACCCATTTTTTTGTTTCTCTAGCTCCATTCACTTCAACACTGAATTCATTTGTACTGCTGATTTGCTCTTGAAGTCTTCATACATGAAGACAAGGGGGTTAGCTCTGTATGCTTGGAAGTGTTTTGACTGTCTAGAGGTTGACGATGGTGGTGAAAGGGTCGGGTGTTTATGAGTAAGAATCAGGGAAAGGCCAACAAGACAGATATGGTAGGAGTCTGTTACAGACCTCCCAACCATGATGAAGAGGCAGATGAAATATTCGATAAGCTGCTGAGAGGTCTCACAATTGCTAGCCCTTGTTCTCGCGGGAGACTTCAACTTATCAGATGCCTGCTGGAAATACAATACTGTGTGTGGTTTTGGGCCCCTCAATACAAGAAAGACATTGAGGTGCTGGAGCGCATCCAAAGAAGAGCAGCGAAGCTGGTGAAGGGTCCAGATCACAAGTCCTGTGAGGAGCAACTGAGGGCACAGGAGTTGCTTAGTCTGGAGAAAAGGAAGCTCAGGGGAGATTTTATCACTCTCTACAACTACCTGAAAGGAGATTGTAGTGAGGTGGATGTCAGCCTCTTCTCCCAAGTAACGAGTGGTAGGACAAGAGGAAATGGCCTTAAGTTGCGCAAAGGGAGGTTTAGACTGGATATTAGGAAAAACTTTTGTCACCAGAAGGGTTGTCAAGCACTGGAACAGGCTGCCCAGGGAGGTGGTGGAGTCATCATCCCTGGAGGTGTTTAAAAGACGTCTAGATGTGGCGCTTAGGGACCTGATTTAGTGGTGGTCTTGGCAGTGTTAACAGTTGAACTCAATGATCTTATGGGTCTTTTCCAAACTAAATGATTCTATGATTCTGATATGTGTAGGTATATGTATCTGGACTCTATATACATATATATGCATATATGTATATACATATATATGTATATGTATCTAGCCTTGTGGTCAGGTTAATAACCATGAAGAACTAGGTACAATTATACATATGCCTTGCAACAGGTCTGTGTTAGATAACCATTTGCAGCCTCTTTCAGTGCTATCCCCACTGCAAGTTTCTATTTTCATGTCACCCATATCTATGTCAGGGTATAATATTTTAAGGAAGCAAAAGGGTTGGAGGACTTTGTAATCTTCAGATTTCTCTAGATCTTGGTGGTACTCTGTCATTGCTTGCTTTGCTGCTGCTGTGAAACAAGCTTAGTTCCTGGGAGACAGATGTCAGCCTCTGGAAACTCGTACTATTGTTTGAAACCAAACCCCCAGAAGCTAGGGGCTGAATGGACATGAAGGCCGGATTCTAACAGTGAAGTCTAGGTGACATGGGAAGTTCATACTACTGAGGAGCAATTCAGACTGCTAAACAGAATCATCCAGTGTCATTTATGGTGCCCTGAAGCTGTCCACCTGACCTTCAGCTGCTGCTGCCAAAGGATGCAGATCTCAGAAGAGATGCTTTGTCATATATGTAAACCTCGTGCAGATATCAGGTACCTGCAGATCTCCAAACAACAGTCTCTCTCTCCTCGAATTTTATGTTTAGGAACCCAAATAGCTTTTGCAGTGTTTGTAGCATTTGGAGACATCACTTGAGATGGTCTGCAAGCTGAGAGTCCATCATCATCACCAGTTGTGAGCACAAAATTAAATGCATGGCAGGGCAGTGTGAGCGATGGAGGAGCAAAATGAATGTATTTACATTTCTGGGTCCTGCACTCTGGTGAAAGCAGTTATGAAGCAGGGGCAGCAAGATGGTAAATGAAATAAATGTCTGTATTGCTGATAAATATTGCCATAGAGCGAAAGGAGAAATGGATTTTGCCACCAGAAGACAGATAAATTTTTTCCACATACATAGTTACATTTCAAGAAATGCGTCAGAAAATTGTACTGTAATGTGCAGTTTATGCCACAGTTAAAAGCAAGAGCGAGACTCAGCACTGCTGGACTGTATTATGTACGGTTATAGAAAGCCTTCAATTTTTAAGATTTCATTCACATTTATTTCTATTTTACCTACAGAGGCTATACAAGGTGTGACATCTTTCAATGTTTCTTAAGAAATTTGTGAGCATGCCTCTAAAGTTCTGAATATGAGCAAGTGAGATCAGACAATACGGAGGTAAGTCTTATAAATCTTACTGTCCTGTGAAAGCACAGAGTGCTGAAAACATGTAACAGTGAGAATAAATAAGGCTTGCCCTACTGCGACAAGGGGGCTACTGCAGGACTTTGTCCACTGGGTAAGCAGCTCACCACTTCCCTGTGAAACATATTGAGAGAGACTTCTTTTGCGTAAGTAGAAGTCACCTAGCACCTAACCTCCTCATACAATTCCTGGGGACCTCCTTATGGGCAATGGAGGCAAATGCACTTTCAGGGCACAAGCATCTGGCCTGCTTTAGACATTTACAATGGTGTAAGAAGAATCACATCCCAGAAATGACTCCTTCCCCTCTCTGTTCATAAACAGAGGGAAACAATCCCCAAATGTTCTTCAGAGAAGGTAGAACCTCAGCTGTATCAGAGAACAAGGCGGCAGCACTTCACTTTTGGAAAGACTGCACTTGAAGTGGAAGTAAGGCTTCCAAGTGGATAGGTCTAGAGACATTTGAAGATGCAACAAAGACTTAAGAGAATTAAGAACCGAGAGAGCTGATCTGGGGACCCTCTGTACAAAGATGATGATCAAAACCACTGTAATACGTGAGGTGGCAAAGAAATAGGAGAGAAGTGGGGAGACGTGAGCATCAGAGAGACAAAGAGACACCCACTGCAAAAGGCAAGTGTGAGTAAGAAGATCTCCTGAAAAATCTGCTTAGCTATACAAATTTCAAGGAAATAATTGGCAATTGATTTTGCTGGAATTCTGTTTTACTCAGAAATCTTTATACTGAGTATTTAATGTGTCCTCAGGCCTAGCATCTTGAGGCAGGATCTGTGAGGTCATATGATACCACCTGTGCTCTGCCAAAAGCAGGCAAGGTCACCCAGCGATCCCTCTGGAATTTCACTTCTATGGCGTGACATCCAAGTGACAAACAGCTCTCATGCAGAGACCAAGCAAAGTCTCCCTTTGTCTACAGCAAGTTGAGAGTCAAGTTTGCTGCTTTGACTGTGAGATTGGAAATCTGGGACTGATAATGCTTATGATAAGCAGTGATGACAATGCCACAGCTACAGAAGTGAAAATGTTTCTGACTAACAGGATGCAGGAATATCCATGCTAATAAATGGCTGGATATTAAATGGGAAAACCAAAACAAGCCTAGGTGAAATCCATGAGCAACAGAAAAAAATATAACTTTTTCATTACTATAATTAACATGGCAATCTGACTGGCCTGCAGGTGCTTGGTGTTCTGGTCAGGACATGGTTTCAGCAAAGAGATCACATGAAAATAAATGCCACCATGAAAGCACAAATGTTTTGGAAGATTTAATGCTGCACAGCTCCGGATGTGGTCCAGGGGACCGATGGGGTTTCTTCTCGTGAGTGACTGAAGGTTAATATGTGTGAGTGGATGCTTGCACCTGCATGTCCATGTGCACACACACGATGTGTCTGTTCAAAATGCCACTGCTGACCACTGCCATGCAGTGTGGATTGATTCCTACACACTAGATATGTATGCTTTGGATTGCCAGTCAGAGAGACCCCAGCCATGCATCTGGCTTTGTTTTGGAGGTTTTTATGTCAGGACCAGATAAGAAGAAATGGTCATCCATCCAGCTTTTCCTCACCTGCAGCATTGCCAAAAGCTCAGCGATCCCTTCCTAGCTTGAACGTGTCCATCTGTGAGATGAACCCTCATGAGCTTTCTGATCTGTCTACTGTTTTTAGGTGCTTACTGGTGGTAGCACATGGGTATGCAGAATGTTTCTAAGACAGTACTTATCTTGAAGATGAAGGTAGAATAAGAAATACTAAACCCCTTCCCCATTCCCCCACCTTCTTGAGCATACTGTAGAATTTGTGTCAATGCCCTCTCGGGGACTAATGCTTCTTCCAGTGAATCTCTTTGTCTTCATCAAGCTGCTTTTATGAACCATGGAGCAGGTCCATATCTCAAGGTAGCTTCCTTGGACCTTAGCTGGTCTCGCAGCTTTCCTTGATTTCTCCCCCTTGCTTTGTGAGTCCCTTTGGCTTCTGATATGGTCACACAATCACTTAGTTCCTGTGGCTATGCATGAACTGTGAGCTCTTGTCAGCTTCCGGGTCCCAGCTCAATACTCGGAGGGCAGAGGGATGATCCTCTTTCCCCCTCCAAGCGTCCATCTCCACACAAAGAAAACAAGAACAGATGGGTTAAATGGGAGCTACGGCCACTCCAATTGTAGTGAGTCATGTGGTGACCAAGGCTTTGAGATGTGGCCTCAGCACTGGCTATATAATTTGCGCAAACATAGGTTTACTCAGCGGTACGTTTGTGAGAATTAAATGGCAAATAAATCAGTTGCAGTTTATGAAAGGTTTAGATAAACAATCATAAGATGTTTCATCTTCTATTTGGATCAACTGGTCAGCTAGCTCAGCAGATCACAGGCTGAATTTAAACTTCTCCTGGGTCTGAGCCAGGCTTATCTTTGCCAGTTTTTGTTTTAAAGAAGCATCTTTATTTATAAACTCCAAGCAGAATTCATCAGTCAACATTGTTTATGCCATATTTAAATCTATTTAAATAAATCACAAAATGGAATAAGTATCTGAAGGAATGAATATGTAGGAAATATATATTTCTGGTACTCATAGGCAAAATATGCAATCTCGCTAAATCATAATGGTCCCAGGCTTGGGAAATGTAGGCACTAGTAGGGGGCGATTCATCTCGTGAAACATCTACCTAAACCAGGGCACGCTATCTGCCTTTTTATTTCTGTGTACTACAAAGGGAGGTGAACTAAAAAAAACCTAAAGCAGATGAATTGTATCCATAGACTCTAATTTATCTGCTTTGACGAGATGTCCACTGGACAAACCCTGTATATTTCAAGCTTACAGCGACCTGTTTAATATAACTGAGAAATCAGGGTTTGCTCATCTCCCTCTGCCAACAACATCCTATGAACAGAACTATAGAGGTTTACATTAAAATCAGATTTTGGAAGAGTTGAACTAGGGCCAACTAGATCTACATCCTTTCTCTGGTAGTGGCCCAAGTGGCTTCTTGTAAGAGCAGGAAAACTTACATATATATCAGGAAAACATATATATATATATGTATGAGATCATTTGTCTCCGAATTGCCAGTCATTTTCAGGTCAAGGACTTCCTGATTGAATTTAGAATCTCTGAATTTAACAGGACTTTTTTCTTCTTTGAATTTACTCAATTGCTTCTTGAACCTAAGTAAACTTCTCGTACCTTTGGCAAAGAGTCTTTTTAGCTTAACTATGATGAACATTTCGTGAGCGCAATAGGAAGCTACCTCTTTTGATCGTTTAGAGTCTAACACCTCCCAGTTTCATGTAAGCGTGCCTATTTCTCACATTGGAAGAAATACTGAACAAGTCCCTGCTCATCTTCATGCAACTCCTGATTTCATGGTCCTCTATTATAACCCCTCTCCTTTGTGTCTATACCAGGTGAAAGAGCATAAGACTGTTGAGTATGTGTCTATGTCTCTGATTATCTGGTTGAGCCTGCAGCATTTCACATTCCGCTACATCTTTCTTTGGAGATGGGAGGACCTGGGCTGCCCAAAGTACTCACTATACAAGCACACCAGGGATTTGTATGGTGAATATGGATGATGTTTCCCATGTTGTTTGCTGTTCTTTTCATAATATTTCCTAGAATTCAGTTTGGGATTTTTCTGACCAGTTCTGAGCACAAATCCATAGTTTTCCATAAAACTATCTATTTTAATGGCAAGATCTCATTTCGAAGTAGCAATAGTCAACTGAGAACTCAGCAGAGTGTATGAAAAGTTAAGATTGGCTTTTTTCCCTCTATGTGCCTCACTTTAAATTTATCTAAGCTGAATTTCACCTGTCATTTTATCGCTGTCACTCCATGTCATAAGGGTCTTCTGCAATTCACACTCAGCTCTTGTCTTTAGTACCCTGAATAATTTAGCAGCTGTTGTCCAGCACAGATTAGTGTCCCCAGAGCTCACCCTGCAACCTGCCTAGGCAGTGGGGGAGCAGAACTTGAGGAAAGCTGACATAATACCCCAGTAGCAGATATAAAGGCTTCATTTGCCTTCCCAACCATTTTGATGAAAGTGTTGAGATGTGTGCTGCTATTCTGTTGCTCTCACCATGGAGCTGAAAAATCAGGTTTTATTAGTGTTGAAATTGCTTTTCACACAGGTTGCCATAAACAGAAAGGTATTGCTTTTTGGTTCATTTTTTTAACAGAAGGTCATACTGAAAGTGTGTTTAATCCCCTTTTTCATTGGTATTCTCAGATTCTTTAAAAACTTTTGAAATTATACCACTGCCTCTCTCTTTCACATGTGGATTTAGGCAAATGGAAATGTTTGTCTTTCCAGCACATAAGCAGCTCCCGTCTTCACTTGGTCTCTGTGCTGTAAGGCTATAAACAAAGGCATATTGAGTGAGCTGGCAGTAAAATTACAGAAAGCTGAAAAGGTCAGAATCTTAAATCATAGATCAGATAAGACAAAGGATTTCAGATATCTCACAGCAAATAAGGTACGGAGACTGTGATGAACACTGTGTATAACACAGCATGAAACCATATATGGAAAAGTGTGAAGTGCTATAAACTTCCTTTTCTGATTTAATTTGCTCCAACTGCATTTAGAAATTACAGCAAAAAATGCATTGATAGCCACATTATTATTTATCCGCAGTAGGAAGCAAGGCTGAGCTACATGCAGAGATTGTCAAGAGAGGGGGGAGTGCTCTTAGTTCTGCAAAATCTCATTAATTGTGTTTTGGTTTGGAAGCTCAAAAATCAAACTTGCCACCCTAGCAGCTGCCAGAAAAGTATAATTACAATGATTTAATGCTTATATTTCAACAGCGTGCAAGAATTCAGGCTCGTTTACTTCTCTGGATGTCTGCAAGCAGGGAGACATGAGTGAGGAGGCAGTCACTCTAGAAGCCATAAAATGTGGGATCAGCTGAGATACCTTGCCACAGATCAGTCTGTGTGTGCAGATGACCCAGGGCTGGTACTCAAGGATACCAAAGCCCTTTTGAGGTAAATAACCCCAGTTCCTTGTGTGTTGGAAGCAAGTCAGCCCTCATCATGAGCAAAAGCCAGTTTCATAAACCAGTCCCCTAAAGATCTCAGATTAGGAGGAGAAAAGTAGCAGCTGAAAGTTAGTTGGACATATTTCTTCTCGAGGTCAGTTACCCAAGAGTGGTGGGAAATGGAGGTGAGCAAGAGATAGCTGGAGGAAGGAGTGGTTGCAGAGGGAGGTAGGTGACTTTTTGGGTGAAACTATCCCTCTTGCTTGGCCCTTTTCGCTGCAGAGACAGTAGCCACCTGGTTCCCCTCCACTTGGCAGGACAGCCCTGGGATCAAGCTGGTTTACAGCAGAGGTGAGCTGGGGAAGAATCAGGTTAACAGATTTTGGCAGTATTGTGGAGTGTATTTTCTTCAGCTTTTTCCTGTAAGGCTCAAGGACAAGAACTTGAACATTTCTTCTTAAAATATAAGACGTAACTTCTTATTTATGAGCTGCTTCTGAAACTGAAAATGTCTTGTAGCCTTACTTCAATATCCCGGCGTTTGGCCTAGCCCATAAATAATGCAGCAGTATGAGGAGATGCATTTCCACACCAAGGCTGTAAATACATAGTGAATATTGATACACTCTCTCTTCAAGCAGGCAGGAAAAGCTGCCTGCCACAGCTATGGGGTGACTGTGGAATGGGGCTGGGGGGTCCAGGAGGGTCCTTCTGCCTAGTGGAAATTTTGAGTTCCGGTTGCTTCATGCACTTAGTGTACCGCTTTTGCTCTTACCAAAACCCCGGGTAAGGAACCTGAAGCTGACAGATGTTTTAAGGTCTGCAACAATACATCTGAGTTTGCTTCTCAGTGAAAAGTTAATTCAAGGCTGTTAATAGCATGAGCAAGACCACCTGCCTGAAACCCCAAGTATCTTCTCGCCCCTCGATGGGGAGGTCTCAGTACAGTTGGTTGGGGATGCAGCATGGGAAAAGTCACACACATTTTGCCTGTGCACTGCCCATCAAGGGAGTCCCTTGGAAGTTTTTGAAGTATACCCCAATATATCACCAAAACCTCAGAATTGAAATAAAACTTCCTAAGAACACATCAGGCAACATCTACCCTCTTGCAGCTTCGTTGATGGGAAGAAAGGTGCACCGCAAGGACGTTTTTCCATGTTCTTCCCTGCACACTAAAAACTTCTTTAGGCCATGTGTCGTTCATGTGCACAAAATTACGACGGCCCATCCCTGCAAGCCACCCCTTTCTGGTTTGACTTTACGGTTCATCACAGCAAAACAGGCCCAGCAAAGGGAGCGGAAGGTATCTGGATCCACTTTTGGTTCCAGCGACACAAGGCAGGGAGGAGGGAAGCTGAGAGTGGCTTGTGGGACACCAGGTCAAATGCGTAGGAGGCAGGAAAAATCAGACTCTTCATAAAGAAAGCGTTCACAGTAAGCAAAAGCTAACCATATGCTGTACTTTCAACCACATGGAGAAATAAAGCCAGGTAGACAGCAGGAATTGCTGGAGGCCTGGTGACATCAATTATTGACTTCCTAATTCCACTGGAAAAATGTTTTCAGAGAGGTCTGTAGAGCCAGCGACACAGTCTTGAAGTGCAGTAATCAAAACAGAGTAATCTCAGGGACCAGGAATGGTATTTTCTAGGCTGTAATTAGTCAGTAAGCTCTCTGCTGATTCTCTATTCTCAGTGCCCTCCCTTTTCTGGCGAAAATTGTTAAAACCCCCAAAATCTTTGTTCAAATACTTAAACCTGTGAAGACCCCCACTGTTATTCAGAAATAGCGTAATGAGAGCACCTGGTCATGTAGCTTTCAACTTTGCCTCTTAGATATTAGTAAAATGGCTGAATCTCTGATTAAAAAAATAAAATCCAAGGGACCAAAGCTGCTCCTTTGTCAATGTGAAGAGCATCCCATGGAGCAATTACTATTTAAACTCCGTGGTAACTGTCATGCCAGGAGGCCAGAAGAAAATCTTTAGTCCCTGAGAAACTTATCAGGGATTTAGAAAAAGCAAGAGAGACATCATCTCTTTCTCTCTGCTCATCAAAAATGTGAGATAAATCCCAAGGAGCCATGTGCCTTAACCCCATCGTTGCTGCAGCTATATGGAAAGCAGGAACGGTTGCACGAATTCCTCCCTCAGATTTGCTCTCTGTGTCCTGCTGGCTAGCAAGAGCTGTAACCTTTCCTCTGGACAAGGATTTGTCAGCTGTTGTTATTAATCTGCATCATTAGCGGGAAGACCATTAACGAATTATACGGTGCAATGTGTTGGTAAGTTTACATCAGAAATCATCTGTTTGTGGGAGTCACAGGAGTCCCGCAGGATGCTTCCGAGGACAGCAAACAAACAGAAAAACAAAATCCCAGATCCTTGCACAAATCCACGCTAGAGCAAGTGACAGCAAACAGCCCAAGATCTGCATCCTAACACGCTGCTTTAGCTAGTCCCCATACTTCCCTGCATTAATTCACTGCGTCTGTGCCTGGCTAAAGCCCAGCTCTAATCCTACCCCGGTGTAAGCAGCTGCGTGACCTGGCCCCGGCACTGTGTAGGGATGCTCATGTACATCAGGTGAAACAAGATCAGGGCATCATGGTGTATTTTCATATTATGCTTGATCTCCTCTAACAGGGGAGAGGCCAGGTTTGCTCTCCCCTGCCTGCATGCCCTGGCCCCTGGCCTCCCCCATACCGGAGCCAGCAGTCGTGTGGCCACCAGGTAGATGGCAAACACTGGAAGACTTGGAGAAGGGGCTCAAGCTGATCCCCACTCCCTCTGTGTTTACTCAAGTGCCTGCCACCAGGGAACAGGGGGAGAGGGAAGACTGAGGGTATCTCTTCCAGCAGCATCTCACAGTGAAACGGCAGCAAGCATAATCTCTGCTGGTCTCCAAGAGTACATTTGTATCGACCGTAGCACGATGGCTCTGTTACAAAAACCTAAGTTTGCTAAAGATAACTAGTGAATAAGGACACTGATTAAAAGAAAAAGCAGGCAAGGGATGGTTAATAGCTTCTGTTCAAGCAAGCTTGGATTTTTGATTATTCCTCTTTTTTGAATTCAGAGTATGGAAATATATTAACCTCCAGTGTCTGGGTTTGATTAGATAGATACCTGAGCTCTGTCTTTTCCCTAAGATGTGTCACTAAAACGGTATTTCCTTTGTAATTTACTGTACACGTGACACCTTGTCTGCTTGCTCAACTTGCAAGATATTTTCCCAAGCTCTCCAGGTGACTACCTGTTGGAACATTTACATTGATGCTCCAGCACGGGCAGCTACTCTTGACAGCTTTCCGTTCGGACCCGGTGGGCCAGATTTTGAACTTTTTCAGCTTTAAAAGGTCAGGCCAGTACAGAAACCGACAACTTTTAATTTGGTAACTTCTACAGGGAGCTGAATGGCACTCACTAAACAAATAAATTAGTGCAAGACTGACTGCTTTAACCAAGCTGCAGTTGTCGTTTAGGGGAAGAAGTAAATTAATTCCAATAAACAAAGAGAAATCCTTGATGCCCTTCTGACAACACAGGGATCTCAGTGAGGAGGGAAAGAAATTTAGCTTATTAATTGTTTAAATCTTTGGCAAACTCCCAAAGTTTATCTTTTCTGTTTGGGTAACGCCAATGTTTTGCAGTTGTGTACACAGAGGAGACTCTCAGCCTTTAACAGCCCCTTCGCCATGCAGTGGGCTGGTGGGACATTGAACATGGTGGGACATTGAACAAGGGACAACTGCCCCTTGGGAGCAGTTACAGAAGTTTGGATGGCTCATGGCCACAATATCTCGCGCAGGAGGCAAATTAACCTGGTGCGGAGAAAGCTGCGTGGGTGTCATCATGGCCACACCAACACAAGGTTATGGGAAAACTCATAACAGAAGCATGTCCACTTGTAGACAAACACTAAGGTTTGGGAGTTATGGATTGTTTGGGGTGTTTTCTTGAGGATCTGGTGGAGCCTGTATAATTGAGCAGCTTAGGCTTTATCTGCGAGGTTGTGAATGCTGTACCTCTGCTTCTGAACTACACCGACCAGGGCTGCGGTTCAGCCCATGGCAAGTCTTTGCTGGCATCCTGCCTCCCGTGCCCGTGCCAGACAGCACCCTCCTATGCTGTGCCCAGGCACAGGCCGAGGCATAGCACAGGCCAGGGACTACCCTCAGAGTCATTTTGGACAAGGCTGCCACCGTTCTTTTTCTCGTGTTGCGCTTTTGTCCTATTGAAAGCGAGAGGAGAGGTCGCCCATGGTTGCTGACCCGTTCTGAGGCCAGCTGGGGAAGGGCATCTTGCTTTTGTGGAGGGGAAGAGCAGAGGGAGGGCCAGGAGAGCTGCTGCAAACCTGGCTGCTGCCAACACACGAGTCAGCTGTGCCGGTGACAGCAGTGCCAGCTGTGAGCAGCTGGAGACAGGGGAAGAGGCTCACTGCTCTTCTTATTGACAAGAGAAAGGGCCCTGGTTATCCCTTCTCCTGTCTCTGAGGTGGATACATCCCTCTCAGAGGGTGACAAGTCCTGTCCTTGGTGGATTGTCGGAGACAAGGGAAAGAAGGTAAAGCATTTGCAAAATGCCTTTAACTGCAATAAGCTTCACCAGCCTTCATTAGACAGGTGCCATGACATAGTTTCTTTTACTTTTTTATTTTATTTTAAAGAAATCTCATCTGTAAGGGAGATGAAAATCTGTATTTCAGTCATAGGATTTTTAATGGCTATGGTTGCGTGACTGAGAGATGTATCACTGGTGTCTCTGTAGACATTTGGACCCTAAGCATAGAGGAGCAGACATTTGGTGGAAGGGCCAATGCCAGGGCAGTATGCCAGGTCAAATGCAGAATAATTCCATAACTACCAGCCACTGACACAACAGATTTTGTGATATCCACACTGAAATACCTAAAAGTTGGCACACAGCTCCTGCAGTGGCACTTGCAGTGCTGAGTGAGGGGCTGGTGGGGAGCACAGAGGGCTCCAGCGGGACCTGTCAGATTGAGCTCCAAAATAGCTGGTCTGAAGTGCTAAAGAGAGGGCAGTGCCCAGAGCCTCTGCCTTCCCCCCACCTCAGCATCTGGCACCTACCTAGCCACAATGCGGCATCTCTGCCAAACCGGGACACATCATTCCGTGTGCTCTGGTGCCAGCCTTGGGCATGTGAGTCTGCATGCCCTGCTCCTCTCTTCTCTGCAAACGTGATGGGAGGAGGAATTAGATTAAAATGTATAAATGTAGACTGTAAGTCCTGGCCCAAGGAGGTCTGAGCCTACTGGTCTTTCTTCCCAAAGCCTGGCATGGCCACCCCTTCAGCTGAAGGCAGAGTTGAGCTGAAAGGAGAGAACGAGGGTGAATAGCAGGTAAGTAATCTCCTCTCTATTTTCAGCTGAGCTGGGAGACTGTGAAGGAGGTGATAGTCTCTTACATGTTCATCTCACCACAGAAGTTTGGGTACCTGGTACCCGTGTTTCCTAGTGAAAGTTGTCATGGTTTTAGGCCAATCCAGCAACTAAAACTCACACAGTCTCTCCTCCGCCAGTAAAGTGGAGAGGAGAAAAATATAATAAAGGGACTGAGGGTTGAGACAAGAACAGAGGGAGCACCCACCAACCATGGTCCCGGGCAAAACAGACTTGGCTTTCTAAAGCAAAACAATTTATTGACGGTTACTTAAAAGGACAAAGGGAAACAAAACCGGTTACTTGAGAGCGTAAAAAGAAACAAACAGATCTTAAAAACTGACACCTTCCTCCCCCATGCCTCCCCTCCCCCCTTCCCTTTTCCTCCCAGCTCTACCTCCTCCCCCCAGCAGCGCAGGGGGCAGGGACTGGGGGAGTGCAGGTCAGTTCATTCCGTGCTGTTACTGCTGCTTCTCTCTTAAAGGAGGAGGAGTCCTTACACCCTTTTTCCCTGCTCCAGTGGATCCTCTACCCACGAGGAAAAATCCACAAACTTCTCCAGCGTGAGTCCAGCCCACAGGATGCAATCCTTCCCCATTGGATTGCCCCAGTGCGGGCTTTACCACAGTCTCGGATTCTTAGGGAGTTGTAGCCACTCGCTCCAGCATGGGTCGTCATGCAGACTCCAGATGCCTCTCTGCCTTGTTGTGCATCCCAACACGACCGTCCTCAGGCTCAGGCATCTTCTCTCCACAGGCTGTGAGTGGGTCTCTACTCCACCGAGGCCATCCTCGTTGCAGGAGGGGCCACCTGCTGTCTCACCACCAGCTGCAGGGGAAACTCAGCTCCGGCACACCTCCTCCTGCTCCATCCTCACTGACCTGGTGTCGATGCGGCTGTTTCTCTCAGATCTCAGTCCTCTCCAGGTGAACTCAGCCCAGTGGGCACCCCAGGAGTGGGGCGCTCCCCGAGTTCCCCAGCCGGCTCCACCGCCGCCATTCTCCATGGGCAGCGCAGGCCCGACGCAGGCAGCCGCCCGGCCAGGAGCCCTCCTCCCTTCTCTCCTTGCTCCTGGGCAAAGCACCTTTTCCGTTTCCTTTGTCCCGACTTAAATAGGGCAATTGGCAGAGGCGCCGATTGGCTCAACCCCGAGGGGGATGGGAGTCCGATCTGGTGGCCAGAACCAAGTCTAACCCAGTTCCAAAACCAGGGAGGTCACAGAGAGCAAAGCCCCTCTCCTGCCACCAGAACCCCCACCCGCCCCACCCCCATCTAACCACGACAGAGTGGTTGGCTGAGATCTGTGGATTTGTTTGAGTTGCCTTCTTCAATTCATTTCCATGTGGAGGAGGTTTTTCGTTCCAACCTCATGTTCTTTATGCCACAGAGATCTTACATTCAATCTTGGATTATTTTCAAGTTGAAATAAATTATCCGGCACAGACACATTTTCTTACACATGAGCTGCTGTTTCAAGGTCACTGTTTGGTATGTGGCTCTCACACTTCACAGAATCACAGAATGTTAGGGATTGGAAGGGACCTCAAAGGATCATCTAGTCCAATCCCCCTGCCGGAGCAGGACCACCTAGATTAGATCACACAAGAATGCGTCCAGGCAGGTTTCGAACATCTCCAGAGGAAACTCCACCACCTCTCTGGGCAGCCTGTTCCAGTGTTCTGTTACCCTTACTGGGAAGAAGTTCTTCCTCATGTTTAAGCGGAACCTCCTATGTTCCAGCTTGTATCCATTTCCCCTTGTCCTATCATTGGATGCCAGTGAGAAGAGCCTGGCTCCACCCTCATGACAGTCACCCTTTACATATTTATAAACATTAATGAGGTCCCCCCTCAGTCTCCTCTTCTCCAAGCTAAAGAGACCCAGCTCCCTCAGCCTTTCCTCATAAGGGAGATGCTACACTCCTTTAATCATCTTTGTGGCCCTGCACTGGACTCTCTCAAGCATTTCCTTGTCCTTCTTGAACTGAGGGGCCCAGAACTGGACACAATATTCCAGATGCGGCCTCACCAGGGCAGAGTAGAGGGGGAGGAGAATCTCTCTCCACCTACTAACCACACCCCTTCTAATACACCCCAGGATGCCATTGGCCTTCTTGGCCACAAAGGCACATTGCTGGCTCATGATCATCCTGCTGTCCACCAGGACCCTCAGGTCCCTTTTCTTCAGCATTGTTTCAGAGATCTCACTCCATCCCTGAGGATGTGCCTTAAGCATTAGATCCAGGCTGTGTGTGGGTCAGTCTAATGTGAAATAGACCTCAAAAATGGCAGGGAAGATGTTACCATTCTTTTCCATGAGGATCAGCTTGAATATGAAGAGACTTGATTCCCGCTTCCCTACCAAACATTAAGATCTGAATGATCTTGTCTTGTGTTTGCAAACCGTACCCTTGGTGCTGATTTACTACATGAAGACATCTGTTGCAGTCACCTAGGTCCCTGCTGAGGCACAGAAAACATATGAGACCAAGCTCTGTAACGTGCTGGCCACCAGCTAAATAATGGTTTTGAAGGAGAAGACGAGTCCATCACTGGTACCAAGAAAGGCCAAGAGCTCATCTTGGCCAGGCCGGTCCGTTGCAATGGCACTGCACCTCCTTCTTGGAGAGGTCCAGCATCTAATGACTCTTCTGACAGGGAGCTTGGGAGGAGGGAGAAAATTAAGGGATTTGGAGAAGTTTTACTGTCGGAAACAGAAAAGGTTGTGGGGGTGAGGACAGGATGGTCAAGTAAGATGTTAGGCCTTATTTAATCTACATAGCTTACTTCAGTTTCTGTTTTGTTAGAGGTGGAAGCCACATTAGCTTTAGGGCCTCCCAGATCTCTACTTGGGTTAATACAGAAGCTGTTATTTAGCATGACATGGCCTTTATCAGAACTGCTGTAATAAAAGAGACCATTTAATGTTTCCTTTCAATAAGACAGGAAATGAGACCCTGTGTCCTGTTCTCCAGCTGGCTAGGTATGTCACACTGGTTTTAAGCTCTATTCTGTAAATCACCATCCAAATTCATGCAATCTGCCAAGCAGGTAATGAATATCAAGGAGGTTTCCGGGAAAACTATGGCAAGTTGAATTCTTTAGCTATTGTAATTGATACGGCCTGTCTTAAGAACCAATTAAAAAACATTATGTTTTTAGGGAGCAGAAGTCTGAAGAAAAGCCCTTTTGAGAACTGTGCAGGGGACAACAACAGAATAGCAAGTTAAAACATAGGATGTCCTTAGGTGGTCAACACATTGGCCAACACAAACGCTGTACTGTTGTTGAATACACATCACCCAAGAGCTAAAAAGGCGTTTCCTAGTGTCAGAGTCCTGCACGTGGTGGTGCCTGGCCCGGCTGTTCAGTTTGTTAGCTCACTGCTGAAATGATAGTAAGTGAACGTTTTGGCATTTTCTGCTGATGATTCCTGACAAGGTGAGAGAGAAGTTGCTCTCCCTTCCCATGAATACCACTACTTATCCGAGCTTCAAACTCAGGGCTCAGGGCTTGATGTACAGTTTGCCTGATGAAAGCATTTGGTCTAAGAGGTAGTTTAGAATGTCTGAGGTATAGAAACGGGCTATTACTGTTTTCATTTGCACAGTAGTTATCTACTCATTGCCTATACCTCTTCCTCTGTGGACAGATCTTGAATGTGCCTTACATGCATGGCATTACAGGCTTTCCAGCATGCTACAGTAAAATGTCATTTTGGGGATGATTCAATTCCTGGGTCTGCAACAGCCACTTCGTGGGAGCGCATTGGAATGATCCTGCGAAGTCCTGGCAGACGTCTGAATTTATAGCGTGGCAGGAATGGCCACAACCCTGAAACATAGAAAGTGGCAGGTGTAGTTTCATAAAGGTAGGTCCGAGCCTGATGGATTGAAGCTTCATTTCAGCAGGACATGAGATGGTGGCACAGGGGTTGCACAAATAATGCCTGCACCATGACTTGTCCTTTTGCCCCGTGGCAGATTGTGTTGCCCAGCTCATGTCTGCATGGTCAGACACAGTTCCCTCCTCACAAACCAGGCTGACTTTCCTTTGCACTTCGTTAGGAGTTGCCTCTGGACTGTGCCAACCTCCAGACTACCCCCAGGCAGCGTCTGGGAGAAAGCCAGGTCAGATCTATGCTGGGGAGCACATTAACAAAGGAACAGCACCTAGGTTTGTCCCTGGCCCGCTTCAGAACGCTTGTGTAGATGTAGCCAGCTGCCTCCTCTGCTCCCCCACAGAAAATAGCTTGTAGACTGGCCCAGCATGAGCCGATGGGGGCTGGCAGACAGCTGGATGGGACACACCAGAGATGTTTGCTCGAGATCTCGAACAGCTGATGGGAGCAGTAAGTAACATGGGAAAAAATAAAAACAAAGCTATGTATGCTCATCCCACCAAGCAGGTGCCTGTTCTGAAGAAGACAGCATTTGAGGGCAAAGACTTCCACTCCTCCCCGGAGCTTCTGCAGTTACACCTTAGCCATAGGTACAAAGAACAGCAGTGACTGAGAAGTCCGGGTCACAACCTCATAAAAGAGTCTAATAAGGAAAGAGAGATCAAAGCTGGCTTCCTTCAGCTGCTGGGCATCTCTCTGACCAGCAGCAAAATGAGCTTGACAAGAGCATGGCAGGGCTGCTGCATTTCAGGAGTTCAGATTTCCTTAGAGCAGGTGATAAAGCAGAAAAGCTGAAAAGTCTCTGTGGTGGCAAGTCCCTAAGCATAGCTGCTCTTCTCTTGTTGGCCATGGTCTCTGTTTGCTCCTCTGCTCCCCAGGGACTTGCCCTGCCGTCTGCACCCTGTCCGAGACCCAGGACCTCCCAGCTGAGACCCATCACCCCTGTCTCCCATCCGGAGAGACAGGGAGGTGCAGCAGAAAGCCACTGGCAGGCTGTCGATTTTTACTGTCACAAACTGTCTAAACATTGTGATCTGTGCTCCTAGCAGTGAACTCAAAAATGTAACACACTTTATCTTCCCTGCCTTTACAAGCATTGTGATCCTCTGACTGAAACGGATGTCTCGCACTTTTTTGCTTATGGAGTGCGGGACTGAAACAACGCAAAACTCACCATCTCTCAGAAACATGGCTAATAAGTTTTTACTTTAATTTAATATCACTTTCATTGACAGTGGCTTTCCCAATGTGGACAGGAGCTCACGTGCTAAATGCTTCATCGTATAGGAGTCAAGGGGTGTTTTGTGTCCTTCCCTGTTGTCCCTTGCAGGGAAAACTGTCGGGAGAGGCTCTGTGTTAAGGTTTGTAGCGAGCAGTGAATGAGGGTGCAAAGGTGATGTGAGATCTGTATAACCTGCATATATGTCAGTTTAATTGAGAGACGTAATGGCCATTTTACTCGCTGGCAATTTTGTATTAAATATGCACAAGTAACGTGAGTGCTACTAATGGAGAAGCCTTTTCAGTGATGGGTTACTGCTTTTTGAAAGAGTCGCATTGCACTCAGCCGAGACTAATGTACCTGGCTAAACTACGCCTTTAAAATGTGTCTAATTGTAAGTTTTTATGCTGAGTGCAAACCATAAAAGATTTATGATGAAACATACCTGCAAACCTTCAGTATAGCTTCACACAAGAGAAGGCAGGGACGTGTCCCTCGGCCCGAGCAGCACGGGGACCCAACAGCAGCTGCACAAAGCCGGCAGCCAGCTGCTGGCAGGGGGGTTGCTCACAGGGAAAAGAGGGAGGTCAGTACTTAAGTCACACATGTGTAAGCTACTGACTTGGGAAGGTACCTTTGGAGATGTAGCTCTGGTAAATTATCGTTGAAATATACTTTCTGTACTTTTTTACATTAAAATAAAAACAAACAGCTGGATGGTCCCACCTGGCCCGGCTGTGCAGTGGCTCTCGGGGACAGTACATGTCTGTGGCTCCCACTCACCATCGAGGTGAGGAGGAGAGTCTCAGATGAAGCGATCCCAGATGAGGTTTTGACACAAGAGGAGGGGCACTGAGCGTGCACAGTGGCTGTGATGCTGTGCAGAGCCCCTGTCCCCTTGGGGTCAGTGCCAGCTGTGGTGACAGGTGTCCTACTCTGCCAGACCTTGTGCACCGAGAGGATCATGAGGCATGAAAGCCATAGTGGGGCTTTTCCTCAGCTGAGCCTTGAGCTTCTGTAACCACCTCTGGACATCCCTCCCAGCAGGGCCGTTCAGGGTCCACAGAAACCTAGGAGCATCCTGGGCACTGATTTGACCACCACCATCCTTGGGGTTCATGCCACCACGAGTCTGAGCAGGAAAAGGGTGAGGAAAAGAGGAGGAGAAGACATCTGAATGGAAGCTGAAGGGGCGAGCAAGTGACCATGGGTTCACAACGCAATGGAGCACCAGGCTGGCTTGCCCTGCCGCTAACTCCATGTCCTGCACCTGACGTGGGCTCACACTGAGCAGCGCTTGGTGCATACGCCTGTGTGCATGCACAAGGCTGTCCTCCTTTCTGTACCCACCTGTCTGCTTCCCAGGCAGCTTCGCTGCTCCCTGGCACCCTACCTCATGCCCCTGGGGAGGGGCTGGGGGGCTGTGACATCCCAAAGCAGGCAATAGCAACCAGAGCCTGTCTTTCAAACCCGGATCAAACTTTCTTCTGGACAAAGAGGAAAAAACACTTTTTCTGCCTTTCTATATTGTACTTGCCATTTCAGGAGGACACCCAGTCGATTCCTCACCGAACAGCAACTATACAGAGGGGAACTTTCTCCATTTTCAGTAGGACTCGTTGTGTGATTCACTTTTTTTTATTTTTTTCCATTTATATATGACAATCACGTTGGGACCTCACAGTTAGTGTAGATTTAAATACACTGAGATATGAAACGCTGTCGGTTATCGGTTATAACACAGGAATCCTTAAACACAGGCCTACTCATTTAAAGCTGTATCTATGGCTATAAGTTGTGATAGGTAAACTGTGGAAAATATATGCTGTAGAAATGTTGATGAGCAGAGCTGTGGTTTGATCATGCTGCTGCTGCCGTTTTTTAAAATCTGTATTTGGCTACTGCAAATTCTTGCTATAAATTCTGGCTACAGTAATCTGCATTCTTATTAACAGCTTGGTTTAAGAAAAGAGGGAAGTGTGGGAGGTAAAGGATTAAAGAACAGTCTATGTGTGCCTCAGATACCTCTTCTTAGCGAAAGCTTGCTTAAATGAAAAAACCACAACAACAAGCCCTTATATCCTCAGGGGGGCTGGCTAGAAGCTGGAAAGGGAAAAATCACATGCAGTTGGTGGGTGAAGGGCTGAAACATCAAGTGAAGCTGTTTGCAGTGAGCTAGGGAGGATTTAGAAAACACTCTATGGTTTTGATAAACAGACATATCGTCACAGAGGAAGATAATATGCCAGTAGAAAATTAGCTTCAGAGATATCTTCTAAGGACACCCGTGGGCTGCTTGTGGAGAGGATGCCGTCGCCCACGGTGAGGGGACCTGGAGGTCCCAGCTCCCCCATCCCCTGCCTATCCCATCAGTGTGCTGCAGCCAGGCGCTGCTGCACTCTTGGATTTCGCCCAGCTAAATGGCACCATGGGCCTTCCTCCTTCCCATTCCCCTCCTGGAAGCCAGGCTTGTGCCCGTACGCCGCTGATGTGCAGCCAGGTTGATGCTGAGGGGACCGATCCCCAAAACATTCCCTCGTTTAAGGTGACTGAGGTGACATTTTAAGTGTCATAATGTACTTTTTATACTGCGACTTTTTGTCCCAAGCTCTTCTAGCAGTTCTCCTGACACTGATTTTTTTTTTAATTATTATTTCAAAAGTGACCCAACGATTAAAGTTACCAGCTTTTAATTTCAGCTCAAACGCAGGTCTCCTCAGATTTGGAGGACTATTAGGCATTCTCATCTGGGCAAATGTTATCCGTTACCATGTGAGCCTCAATGGAAATGTATAAAACCTAACCCAGTATTTTCAACGGCAAATGTCTTTTTCAGAGCAAATGCGAGAAACACGGCTATAGCTGTATCTCCATTGCACATCAGGGCTGGGATCCAGCCCGGCAGAGCTCTCAGCCTCTAATTGCTGTATCCAAATTAACAGAGAGGCAGACCCCATGTCTTGGCTGGGAGGCAGCCACTAATGGCAGAGAGGCACTAAAGCACTTAAACCTTCTCTGAGCCGTGCCTAATTGAGCAAAGGCTCCTCTCCTGGCCCCACTCACAGAGTTTAAAAGAACGTGTTTTACTATCGTTGTGCTGAAGCAGAAGGTGAGTGTTTACACCGACAGGAGGAAGGAGGAACTTCACACCCAAACGGGGACAGCTTCTTAAGCCCTCTGCTTTCTGCGGTAGCTGTCCAGCCGTTGATCCCAGACCCTCTCCGTGCACTACCTGAGACATTGGCATAAATCACTGTTAACTTTTGACTTTGCAGCGCAATGGGCTAAAAACACTCACAGTCAGACATAGATAAAAGGCGGTTTAAGAAGCTCCTCCTCACCTTCTTTTACTAAAGGTGGGAGCCAGTCTGCCTACGTTGGGATTAGAGGCTGACAACCCTGCAATTTCAGATTAAAATCGGGCAGTAGAAGCTGTTCCCACCACTCCAGCCTTGTCCTCTGGCTTGCTGGAGGCAGCTGCCACCGAGGCGGAGGTGTCCGAGCCACTGGTGACACAGCGTGGCCGCCTGCGCCGGCCCGAAGGGGAACCAGAGCAAAAGGAACAGACACAGAAGGGAGCCGGCTCTTGGCCCAGCTGCTGTGCCCTCTGGCCACCGATCCTGCTGGGACCATATCGCTTCGAGGGAGGATCTGGTGCCAAGTCTGTGCCCTAGTAGCCACCCCTCCTGGTGGAGCGGGCAGCTTTGGGCTCTCGGGATTAGCAGCATCCCACTTCTATGGGATGTGTGGAGGATGTCCCCTCTCCAAAACATCCTGGGACCAAGGGGATGGGATACCTCCTGGACGCCGACATTTTTAAAACCAAGAGAGACCAGTTTCCCCTCCCCTCCTTTTCGGAAAGCTATAACTGTCCATGCTGTCTCTCATTTAAAGAAGGTAACTCGGTCACACTAGGTGCTTCTGCTTAAAAATGCATAGGCAAAGCAGGTCATAAGAGGACAGAGGTGCCTGGTAATTCATAGATTCATAGATTCATATATTTCTAGGTTGGAAAAGACCTTAGAGATCATCGAGTCCAACCGTCCCTAATCCCCATTAAACCATATCGCTAAGTAGATCATCCACCCTATTCTTAAACACATCCAGGGATGGGGACTCAACCACCTCCCTGGGCAGCCTATTCCAGTGGCTGACAACCCTTTCAGAGAAGAAATACTTTCTAACATCCAACCTGAATCTCCCCTGACTAAGCTTATACCCATTTCCTCTTGTCCTATCACCCATCACTAATGTAAAGAGCCCTTCCCCTACCTCCCCACCATCCCTTCTCAAGTATTTGTAGGCTGTAATCAGGTCTCCCCTCAGCCTCTTCTTCTCCAGGCTAAACAGCCCCAACTCCCTCAGCCACTCCTTATAAGTTTTATTTTCCAGCCCCTTGACCAGTTTAGTTGCCCTTCTTTGGACCCGCTCCAGGAGCTCAATATCTCTCTTAAAGTGAGGGGCCCAAAACTGGACACAATATTCCAGGTGCGGCCTCACCAGTGCCGAGTACAGGGGCAGGATCACTTCCCTGTTCCTGCTGGTCACACTATTCTTGATACACGCCAGTATCCCATTGGCCTTTTTGGCCACCTGGGCACACTGCTGGCTCATATCAAGCCGGTAGTCAACCAACATCCCCAGGTCCTTCTCCGCCAGGCAGCTCTCCAGCCACTCTTACCCGAGCCTATAGCGATGCTTGGGGTTTTTACACCCCAAGTGAAGGACTCTGCACTTGGCCTTATTAAAGCTCATGCCATTGGCCTCAGCCCAACAATCCAGCCTGTTCAAATCCCTCTGAAGGGCCTCCCTACCCTCAAGCAGATCGACACAGCCTCACAAGTAATTCCTCTTACTTGAACTGGATCAACCTCTGGATGTCTTTACAGCAGCCCAACTTTTCTTCCGCTGGAAATGGCGATGCTTAGGGGATCAGGTCTTTCCCTCCAGGCCTGTGTGCAAGGTATGCTAGATCCAACGTTGAGTTACATTCCCAATAGCCACCCAACCTCGCCACCTAAGTTTCGCCATTGCTCCATATCATTGCTTCTGATGTGTGGATGGGAGGCAGTTTTTTTCTTGCCAAGTATCCTCCGATCTCAGGGAACATGAAGATTTCAAGCCACGTGCTAAAGGTTGGCACAGCCAGGAGGTGGAGGGTTAAGCACACAGACAGCAGTGAGATGATAGAAAGAAAAGCAGCAGTGAGATAGAAAGAAAAGCAATAGTTTGGGCTCAGTGATGTGCCATATAGACATGTGATATATGAACATACAGAAGTAGTAACTTCATAGCACTGTCCTTGTAGCATAGAGGAAAAGTAACTTTGTGCCAAAATTAAGGACTTCTGTTTAAAGGAAAGCTTTATCTTTGGGTATTTTTCCAGTTCTTTGTAAAATTACATTGTTCTTCAGTATCTGTCTTCTAATGAAGCACGTATAAAAACCATAGATCATAAGCTAAGGTTGCTGACTGCAGTATTATTATTTCAGTTCCAGGAAGAGGCGTTTGAAGTCCCCATCATCCTCAAGATGCTGAGAAAGTCAGGCCTTGTTGGCAGGCAGGTCCTTACTGCGACGTTTGACAGGGAGCAGCTGCCTTGTTGCTCCTACTCCATTTTCTCCCAATTTGTTGTAAACTTGAGCAATCTAGTTCTTGCTGTGCTTTTCAGGAAGGCTCCCTGGTGAGACCACTCATGAGGGGAGAAAAAGGCAATTTGAGCTAAAAGACTTAAAATCATCTGTGAGGCAAGCAGCTGACATGAGTGGGAGTGGAGTGAATTCAGCACGCAAGAAAGTAACCGCCACCTCGCAGGCTCTGAAAGAACAGTTAATCTGCGAAACGGAGTAATAATTCTGGTTATATCACTGATTGTCCTTGGGGAAAACTAAGTATATATATCCTGATTCTGATATAATTGCTTCTAACTTTGCTCTTTAATCACACTTTTTGCATTTATGCTCAGTAAAGCACCAATGCCTTCCCCAGAACGAGCCATGGCAATTGAGGAGACCAGTTGCTCCAGTTGCTCCAAGAAGGACCTGCACTGGGTCACGCTCACTGATGCTGCTAAGCCCTGTCAGTGTCCCGCTCCCCATGTCTCTGTGCTTCTGCTGGAGCTGGACAGAGAGAGAAAAGAGGGAAAACTTGCAAAATCTGTTTATTCATGGGGCAAATCAGTCTAATTCTGTTTGTGCTTTCAGATAGCACCTCCATCTCCTGAGGAGTGATTAGCAAATAGCTGTTCACCTTAGCAAGATACTGCCTTGCTGGCTGAACATATTTACAAACAAATAGTTTTTGGAAGGAGGTGAGATCTGCTTGCTTGGCGTACAGTGCTATCACCACGAGTTGATCATGCACTCACTTTGCCCCAGCACAAAGGAAGACGTGGTCATCCCCACGCCTTTTAGGGGACTTAAATTGTGCAGAGGGATCTTGGAAGGAAGTGGTGGTTTACCTGAGCGACCACTGGATGTCATAATATCCCACAGTGTTGCCACAGCCTCATCTGTCAGGCAGCGGGAACAAACATGATCTTCAAAGGGCATTATGCTGCTGGAGCTTGTTATGGTTGTGTTAGAGCTGCAAGGGTAAGCTGAGCTCTTTGGATCTTAAAATACAGTGGGGATAAGTACAGAGAAGTGTGACTAGATGTCTGGAAAAAGACTTGATGAACTGGTCCTGGCCTCCCCTTTGCTGCAGGGAGGAGGAAGTGCGTGTGGAATGAGGTTCCCTATCAGGGTCTTGCACCTCTCTCGTGTCCCATTTGGCAGCTGAGGACTGCTGGCTAGTAGTTTGTACTAAGAGATTACTTACACCTTATAGCACGTAGCAGTCCTGCCAACCACATCTGTTTGCTCAAACACCTCAAATATAAAGTAATATTTAACATTGAAAAGAGTAGAGTCAAACCTCATGTTTCAAGTGGGGAGACTTGAGAGGACTGCAAAGCAACAAACGACAATGATCATCCTGGCTGGAGTATTGAAAGTACTCCACATTCTTCACTCTGAGGGTGCTGAGGCACTAGAACAGGTTTCCCAGAGGAGTTGTGTACGCCCCATCCCTGTAAGTGTTCAAGGCCGGGTTGGATGAGGCTTTGAGCAACCTGATCTAGTGGCAGGTGTCCTTGCCCATGGCAGGGGGAGTGGAACTAGATGATCTTTAAGGTCTCTTCCAACTCAAACTATTCTATGATTCTATGGTAAGTGTTTGCATATGCAGGGAAACAGAGAGGCTTGTTCCTGCTGGTGATGCTCACAGCACGTGCTCTGAGAGAAGGACTGGGTGCACGCTTTCTGTCTCCTGCCCCTTGTGCTTTGGCAATACTGGCCTTTTCCGTGCCTCTTCTATTTCATCCTCTGTGTTTCACACACAAACGGAGTCCCAGCTGCACATCACATACGGGCTGGCAGCGTGTGCCTCATGGGGCAAACCTCAGCAATTCAGACTCTGAGCAGTGATTTCTTCCATAGCTAAAAATAAAAAGGCCCTAAGCAAGGACTGCAAAACCAACAAGAGACAAGAGTGTTGGGAAGAAGGAGAAGCAGGGCACTGCTACGGGGGCGTGTGATGCCTGTTGAGACCAGAGCAGCCAGGTCTGGCCCTGCCTGTGCTTGTGTTACCCATAGCAGCAGAGGCACCAGTATGCAGGGCTGTCCAGGCATCAGCTTAAAGAAGATATAATTCCTTCACCCCACTGGGGAGCAGAGCTGGGCACACACTGGTCCAGGTGCAGCTTGGTTTGTAGGAGCCCAGTGCACTGCAGGGAACACATCAGTGCAACAACAGGGCCCACCTTTTGATGTGGATTTTGGTCCTCCAGTGATTTTAAAGGCAAGAAGGGACTATGTATTACACACCATAAAACTGCATCAAGTGATTGCTGCACCAAGCCTGTAAATTCTTGTTGAGCTGCGACGTGGCCTTTAAAAGGCATCCAGTCTTATTTAAACATCTCAAGTAGAATCATAGAATCATAGAATGGTTTGGGTTGGAAGGGACCTTAAAGATCGTCTAATCCAACCCCCCTGCCACGGGCAGGGACACCTTCCACTACACCAGGTTGCTCAAAGCCTCATCTAACCTGGCCTTGAACACTTCCAGGGATGGGGCATCCACAACTTCTCTGGGCAACATGTCCCAGTGTTTCACTACCCTCATTGTAAAAAATTTCTTCCTTCTATCTAATTGAAATCTCCCCTCTTCCAGTTTAAAGCCATTGTCCCTTGTCTTATCACTACACACTCTTGTAAAAAGTCCCTCTCCAGCTTTCTAGTGCTGAGGAATCGACCATGTCTGCGCACCTCATTTTGAGTCTCAACTAATTTAGCTTCTGCTTCCTGCCCAGAAACCATGCTTCCTATGCGTTTGTTTGCTGGATTAAAGAATTTTCTATTATCAATGACTTCATCATGGAGCTACACCTAAAATGAGACTAACCTAATGCAGCCCCTTCTTTTTTAAGCCAAATAGATTGAATTTCAGGGTTTCTCAGCATGTTTGCTCCTGTAACTGTGTTTTGAAACCTGCATTTAACAGCTATTTGGAGTGTGGGCACCCAAAGCGGACACTGCTGTCTGGTACCAATCCCAACGATGCTGGTTGCAGGAGTGATGCTGCCTTCTTGTGTACAGCAGAAATCCCCATCCTTTGCCTAGGGACTGTCCGAGCTGGCTCACATCCCTCTCCACAGACAGATGGGTCAATTTCATGGCTCTTCGTGGCTTTTTGATGCTGATGGGGGGAGGTTTTAGCCCCTTTCCTGCTCCACCACTTGTCTCCACCCCTCTCCCTACACTCCCTGTGAGCTCGTGCAGGCTCGGCTTTTATTCAAACTCCTGGTGAGTTGCTTCAGTTTACTCCAATAGCAGAAAACTATAGAGGTTGTGTTTTTTTCCTGAGGTAGTTTTCTGCAATTATGTGAGGGAAAGCGGCTCACAGGGGGTCGTCACACACTGGCACAAGGCAAGCAGTGGGAGCAAAGGGCTGAGAGTGGGGAGAGGGCAGAGGGGAGGCAGGAACAGATGTGTCTCCTCTTGGTGCCTGTGCATGGGCCAAGCTGGTCCTTGTGAGGGAAGCATCCCTCTTCCTGAGCTCTTAGATGTTGGAGATACGAGCTTGGGAACAGTGATGCTAGGCCTTAAATGACACTATTTTTCCATCGTGATGTGATCCTGAAGGTACGTCTTACCTGATGATCCTTATGAAACAGCTGTGTGAGCATTTCCAGAAAAGAAAAGGAGCTGATTTTTTTGCTTTTTTGTGTTTTGCTTTTAAACGTGTTATGCATCCTTGTTTTGCAAATGCCTGGTCCCCTGTGGTGACTATAGGGTGAACTGTTCCACCTCATACCCAGAGGAGAAAAAATAGTGATAGCACATCACACTTACAAACCACTGTCTATAGGGACTCACTCAAAGATTTTTGCAAAGATGAGCCTATGCTCTTTTATATGTACACAAAGAAGTTAAAATGACTTTTTCAATGTTTGTGGTGGCTCAGCAGTGGAGTTCGAAAAGAGTCCAGCTGACTTTGTGGAAGAACTTGTCTTTTGCCAGCTCATTTTTCCACCATAAGCTGCAGAAAGCTGCAGTGACTTGTTTTTAGTCAGCCAGAATTTTGTATTGAGTCAGGTACAAACAAAACCAGCTCCTTTTCTAGCTTATAAATGCTGAGAAACTTCTCGGGCATCCTCCTGCGAGAAAGGATAATATGGTAGATGCATTGTCATCATCAGCTATTCAGAAAACGTTGCACCTGGATCCCATCTTTACAGAGCCCTCAGTGCTTCAGATAAGACAGTGATAAAAAAGATGAGTGTGTGTTTTTGTGTGTGTAAAAGCCTAGCTTTCAGGGCATTAAATCTGCCTCCTTGTGAAGAATTTCTTAAGAACTGTATGTCAGTTTATTATTCTTTGCATCAACTCTGGATACTCGGTGACTGACTACTTCCACCTATTTGTTCCAGAATGATGGCAGCTTTATTTAGGTGATAATGGGAGCACTGTGCTGTTTTATGGGGCTGTAATCCAATTCCCAAGTGGATGAATACTCTGCAAGGCCGCATAGCTTACTCTGACGATCCAAGGAACTGAATTACTGACCAGAAAAATAGTGGTGTTCCTGCTCATGTTGTTATGCTCCAATTCTGCGGTATTTGGACTAAAGAAATGTTCAAAGTATTTGTGACATGAGAAGGAAGAGCATAGGGAGAGGATGGGAACGACAGCGAGGAGCAGACTGGCAGAATGAGCTGGAGCTGGGGATATTTTTTCCTTTGCTTCTTAATTATTTCAGTAATTTCAGGAGGATATTCCCTATCTTTCTGACAAGGACTGCATCTTCATCTAAATTCCCCTGGCTCTGGGTTAGATGCCAGCTAAATAATTCCAACAGGTCCAAGGAGCTGAGAGGCAAAGGCTATTCACAACTGGCAGAATCCAATCTGTGGCTGAACATCCCATGGGATAAAAATGCTCCAGCTTTTTCACTGTGCAGATTGAGGGCTCCTTGCACATAGCATGGCATGGGCTGACACTGCTTTTTTTCTCTCCTTTGCATCGCTGTCCAGCTGGCTTTTGAAAGGGATCTTGAACTGTTTTTTCTGTTTTAAATATCAAGGGCTTGACTTAAATGTGCAGGTTTTATGACTATGCATTATGCAGCAAATAGACACCTACTCGGTGGCTGCATGTGCAAGCTCAACTTTGCAGCCCTCAGTACTGCTGGGGTGCATGGGGTGCAGCTCAGGACTGGGGGCATAGTCTTTAGTTGGAGCGATGTTTATAACTTGACAAAAAGTGCTCCCAGTAAAACAAGCCAGGAGTGACACCAGGCTTTTCCAGCGGATACATGAATTCACTCTCTTCTTGTACATTAATGTGCACTGCTGAGGAATATTCTGCTCCCTGTCTTGTGCTGAGGCTTTGTGCATCTCTGCTGACAATGTTTGTGTAAGCCCTATAGGAGTGAGTTTGGACTGGGTATAGAAATGGCACCTTACCTTAAGGTTTCCACAGATGGCAATTGTGTCTAAGGGTCAGCCTATTTCACAAGACTGGTAGAGAATGCTTTCTGCTTTTCTGCAGGCCATAGACGTAGCATCTCACTCTGAGATTGTCCACTATAGACACCATCCATCATCTCTGCACTGACCTGAGCATGGGATGCTCTCTCTAGAGTTGAGATGGGATCCTGGGAACTAGAGTTTAGCTGGTTGCTTTTCAGCCCCAGCTCCTGGAGTCAGGTGAATTTTGAGGGTTTGGGGCAGGCTTGCCCTCTAGCCACTACAGAGAAAGCCACAGCTCATGTTTCAGCCCAAAGGTTTGAGTCAGAAGGGAGAAAAGCTTTATATGTCACCAGAGGTGCCCAACACCTCAAAAAGAGCCTGCAGTGAACGAAACTCCACTTTGTGAGTTTGCAAAGTACTGAAATACTAATTAAAATTAGAGCGTTCTGGTTTCAGCTGGGACAGAGTTAGTTTTTCTTTTTAGCAGCCAGAAGAGCTCTGTGTTTTGGTTTTAGTCTGAGGCTTGCTCTGAGCAGAATGCTGACAGTGCACTGATGTTTATAGTTGGCACTGAGGTCGCAGGGACTTTTCAGCTGCCGTGTTCCTGTCAGTGTGCAGGAGCACAACAGGATAGGGGGGAGCACAGCCAGGATAGGGGCGTCCACGACTCTCCTTATGATTTGTACTTAGACCTGGGATTGAGGGCAAAATTGGCCAATGAGTATTCCATATCATGCAGCATCATGCCCGGTATAAAAGTGGGGGTCAGCCAGAAAGAAGGGCTTTTGCTCTTCTGGGCTCTCACTCTCGGACTCTCAGAGTGCTCTCTCTGTCTCGCTCTCTATTTTTGGGCCTCTCGCTCATTCGGGATTGGGATGTCGAGACTTATCTGTTTTGGGATCGTTAATTTGGGACGAGACGGGCCTTGGTCAAGGAGTGGTGAGCAATTACACCATACATCACTTGTTTGTATATATTCATCATTGTACATATCTGTATATATTCATATATTAGTAGTAGTAGTATTAAAATATTCTTATCTCAACCCATGGGTCTCTTCCCCTTTTCTCCTTTAATTCCCTTCCTCATCCCCGGGGGGGTGGGGGAGGGTGAGTAAGAGGCTGTGTGGAGTTTAGTTGCCAGAGCAGCCAAAACCACTACATACAGTTAATCAAAGTAACAGGTAAATATTACCTCTTCTAGTGTACTTTGATATTCATTCCTGATTTGAGCAGGCAAACTTGATTCTGGCCTCCGTTTTCCTTCAAACTACTTAAATATTCAGGGCCACTAAGCTTTGACAACTCTTAGGTCCTGTTGAGGTCGATATGAAAAAGCATTCAATAAACATACAGTCTTCACTGTTTAGTGATTATTTAATAGTCTTTATCAGAATTATGAATCTGAAAAGCATCACTGGCTGAAAAACTCCATGTTAAAATTCTTACCTATGTAATATACATGGAGGTATTTACCTAAATCCCATTTCTGTAAAGCAGTTAAATAAATTTCACTGACAGTGGGCTTAAAACCGGGTTTAAATGTTAGCTATCTTCCATATTTACGTCACTGTAGTTGTAGCCTCTGTTTAAACTACAGATTTTCTTGTTTGGGCAGTATCGTGCTGCTCACTCGTACTTACCTGAGTGTTTGAGTCCATACCAGTGAACCCAATATCAGTTTGTCCTATGTTTTTTGTGACTCTTCTAGTCAACCCCCAAGCTCAGTTTCTTACCAAAGGAGCAACCAATTGATCTCCCTGTTGCAGTAAGCGTAAGTAAGCCTGGTCATGGTACTCCCGTGGTACAGAGGGAGGCTGCATCCCCAGGCACCGGATCTGCTGTTGACTTTATCTTAGGCTAGTGGCTCATTAGTACCCTTCAGATGAGCGGGAATCTCCCAAATACTTGGCTGGGAATGCTTTAGAGGATTTCTTCCTTTTTTAAAAAATAAAATCCAACAATTAGTCCAGGAGCTAATTGAACTTAGCATTTGGTTTTCTAGGGTAGTACCATGAATCATTAATTTGAAGACAGAATTCATTTCTCTCTTGGTGACAAATCTATGTAACTGATGTGCAATTTTGGGGGCAGATGCAGATGTTTATTCAAATAATAGTCATGGTTAGAAGATATGTACATTAATTATCCTATGACAGCTGCATCCAGATTTAACAAAACATTTCATCGCCTAGAACAAGGTAAATAAACTCTCTTGCTCTGAGGGCTGCTTTTGGCACAGTACTTTCAACACACCTGAGAAGTGTATCTTCTGATAACCTGTGCCATTCGTGATTGCAAAGCATAAGTGAGGAACAAGTCCTGGTGAAGCTGTTTAAACGGATGAAAGAAGATGTTGGCACTAGCTGGGATCTGACCTGGATTGGTATTCGTCACTGCTCCGGATCCTTTTCCATTGGCCTTGCCATGTAGTCAGTAGTTATACTCAAAGACACCACCCCAATGGAGAGGCAAGAGCTGGCAGTGGTGGCCCTAGTCAGCCCCACTGTCATTAGTCTGTGTCAGAAAAACCTCTACCAGACAAGTGAGGGTGACAAACACGTGGTAATATTTATAGAGGTACATACTTTGTGATAAATGACTCCTGCCTCAGAAATGAAAGCTGAACAATAAGTAAATCTTCATCTTAAAATAGAAGCTAAAGGGATCACACAGGTGTGCAAGAGAATGATGAAGGTAAACTTGAAAATAAGGGGCTCCAGGGAAACAGAAGAGGTTCCTGGTGCATGACTTTTAGAGGGAAGGAAGAGATGATGAGGCTGACAGAGAGACGGCTGGTGGGTGTCACACGGAAGCTGGGAATGGCAGGGTAACACTGCAGACCCTGTCCCCCTGCATGGACTATGAGCTTTGCCTGTTTGAAAGAGATACTCAGGCTGAGGTGCCCTTGGTCTCATCAAACTAAGCCCAAGGTCTGGGATTTTCAGTATGTTTTGAAGATGTGGTAGTCACTTCCAGCTCAGCTTTCCTGTATGTATGGAACAGATTGCCCAAAGAACTTGTGGATGCTTCATGGTTGGAAGTATACAAAGTCAGATTGGATGGGACTTTGAGAGACCCAATCTAGTGAAGGATGTCCCTGCCATGGCAGCAGTGTTGGACTGTATGATCTTTGAATGTCCCTTCCAACCCAAACAATTTTGTGATTCGACGGTGGTGTCTGCATGCAGATGTCTAACCTGCAGGTGTCCAGGTGCCTGGAAAGGAGACTCCACGGGTGCTTCACACCAACTGGCTTAGGAGGAAACTAATCCCTTTGGGCATACCTGCCTCCTGCTGCTAACTGGAGGCAGGTCCAAAGAGATGAGCTCAGACTGTGGATCAGAGCTGTGGATGGATAAAGAGAGGGGCCTTCCTCCCTCAGCCTTCAAGGATACCTGCCTGTCTCCTCTGATAGATGGAGGGACTTAACATTTTGGCCACTGTCTGAGCTGTAGGCACACATTAGGTCCCATCCTGAGAGATGGATTTCAGTGTTTGGTTGCAATGAACTCCATGATCTTCTGAGCTGGATCGCAGACAGGTCTCTCCAGCTTGTGATCTCACAGGAGTCCCCAGGGTGAAGGAAAAGCACAATTCTCTTAGGGAAACAACACTGTAAGCAAGATGGGAAAATTTATCAGAATGACCTGTATTTATGAGCCCTTTTGAGCACCTGAATAAATTTAGATTATGAAGAGCTTGAGAAGATTAATTGAAAATGGATCCTGTGAGTAGATAAGGGGCTCTCTAATCTCCTCTTAATTTGTTGCTGTGGTTGGTAGGTATGCCTCTGTAAATTTTAAAGGACAAAGGTAATGTTGAGCAGACAGTGCAAAACCAGCTGGATCAATAAGACACAGCGAAGGCTTCATGACATGAGGAATAAGTCATACATATCCCTCCAGCTCTCTCTTCTGTGTTCTTCTCGTGATGTTTGTTTAAACCATTATTTTACATTATGCTTGTGCAAATGGAGGATATTTTCATATCATATCCTTTGATGTGGGCATGGCTTGGGTGCAACTGAGACAAATTTTCAACTGTGTCAGTTTTTCACTACACATGTAGCTTAGAGATTACTAAATATTAGGAATGAGCATTAATGCTTGTCAGTTGAGGAGCAGGTTCCACAGGTGATGAAGATATCTCTCCAGCAGCTGTCATCCTGCTGGCTGCCACTCATTCTAATCCCCCGGTCACCTATACTTCTCAGGCACTTGGCAATCCTTCAATTTTGCTGCTGAAAATTATGTGCTTCAGAAGTTTCATGATGAAATTTAATAATTTGGTTACATTACAGGGAGGAATGTCCCATAAATTGTACTTCTGAATTTCCTTAAGATTTTTTTAATACCCCATTTAAGACACTGGTCACAGTGTGTCCCATCTCAGAGCTATGGCAAATTAAAGGAGTCTAACGAGAAATCCTTTTGGACAAGCTCCTCTAAGGGTCATTCAGAAAAGTTCTCCAGCAAACTCATAAAGTTTGCAGAGGTGCAGAGCAGTGACACTTCATGTGTGCACAAATGGGACTCGAGCATAAGCCACCCCTCCAAACAACTCTGGCCCTTCGCTTCATCTGCGTGTGTGTGTGTACCTGCATCTATACTGACACACTGGAGTCTTTATCTTCTTTTCTTGTGATGGCTCCCTGCTTGTTTATTTTATTTATTTTACTCATAACTTTTCATGCTTTTTTTTGAATCCTGCAAGCTCTTTTTTTTTCCTACTTTTTTCTTGTAACTCACCAGGCTCTTTCTTTTTAGTGCTACAAAGGGCTCCTGTCATCCTTCTCAATTCCCTTCTTGCTACTCTCTGATGACCAAAGCCAAATCCTAACACAAATCTGCATAGTGGCCAGCCCAGCCTCCCTTGGCCTGCCCTGCACTCCCATGTGCAATGGGGTCCCATCAGCACATTGCTCACACAAGTGAATCAAGCCCTTAATTGGGGTGTATTTTCCCACGGGTGCATGCAGGAAGAGTGGGATTCTCCCCGAGGACTGGGGATGAAGGCAGAGCCTGGGACACCTCAACTGTCATGAACCACGTAGTTGAGCTGGGTCTTGCCCTTAAAGGTTTTTTACACTTATGTTAATTTCTTCACCATTCCATGTGTTCTATTATATTTTCTCTCAATATACGGAAGACATATAGAGGAAACATATAGGATATTCTATATTCTTCTTTCCTAAATAACCTCTTACTTAGCAAGGCACATGAATATAATCCAGATGTCTTAAACTAGAGTAGCTGAATATAATACTGATCCAGAGGATATTGTAAAAATTCACTAAAGTGTCCTGCAGATATTCTTTTAAAAACTATCATAAAATCAAAACCTACACCTCTTTTTTGCCAAACTTTTCATATAGAAATAACAATCAACCCACAGATAAGACACATTGGAATAGGTACGTCATGCCAAAGCCTGGGTGTTGAAGTCAGAAGTGTGGACATCGCTGCCATGTGCAGGCACTTCTAAGGCACGGTTCATTTGACCCACTTTGGGGGAATAATTGGACCCTCCAAGCTCGCATTTCTCCCTGCTGACTATAAAACCACCCTACACAGTCATCTCAGAGCTAGGCCTATATGTTTTCTTGTCATGGTTTAACCCGGCTGGCAACTAAACACCACGCAGCCACTCACTCACCCTCTCCCACCCCTGGGAGAACAAGGAAGAGAACTAAAGGGGAAAATGGAAAGAGACTTGTAGGTTGAGATATGAAGAATTTAATAATATTAAAAAATTAAAAATATTAATATATGAATATATATGATGAAAATATATACAAACAAGCAATGCACAGTGTAATTGCTCACCACTTGGTGACCAATGCCCATCCCACCCTGGCAAGCAATCCCAAAACAGATAAGTCTCTACACCTCAATCCCAGATGAGTGAGAGGCCTGAAAAGAGAGAGAGAGAGAACTCTAAGAGACTGAGACAGTCTCACAGAAGAGAATTTCAAACTACCTGGTCAGCCCTCATCTATGTACTGGGCATGATGTTGCATGATATGGAATATTCCTTTGGACAATTTGGCCCTCAATCCTAAGTCTAAATTCAAATTATCAGAGGATATATGGGATATACAAGGTGCTGCACACCAGCAAAACCACGGCAAGCCAAAAAGTCCTTGCTGTCTCAGCACCATCTATAAACACCAGTGCGCTATCAACATTCTTCTCATAACAAATCCCAGACTAAATCCTAAGCACAGAGCTATTCTAACTACTAAAGAGAGAAACTAACTCTGTCCCAACCGAAACCAGGACATATTTGAAGTTAGTTGAGGAAGTTTTACCCAGAATGACTGCTAAGGAAAAAAAAAAAAGAAAATTTAAAATAAAAGAGAAGGACGTGACATTGAGACACTTCTATTTTTTTTTAAGAGAAGAGAAAACAGTTCCTTTATAGTAACTGGGCAAAAATAGTCACCTTAAGAGGGTGATACAGCTCAATGTAATGTAAGGTATGTATT
The DNA here is from genome assembly GCF_009769465.1 of Tauraco erythrolophus. Taxonomy (NCBI): domain Eukaryota; kingdom Metazoa; phylum Chordata; class Aves; order Musophagiformes; family Musophagidae; genus Tauraco; species Tauraco erythrolophus. Next base: position 77,213,591 of record NC_141465.1, on the reverse strand, counting down.
TAAAACAGGTCGGATGAGAATGCTCTTTGTATTCTAAGTAAGTGAATAAGCCTAAACTGCTTGGACAGTGAGCCACATTCAATTTGGCAGTGCAGAAATAAGCCATGTAATCATCTTGAAATATCAACATCTTAACAGCAAAATTTACATCAAAATTTACACAAGCAAATACCTCGAACTTGAATAGCCTACCCTTGAATACACATCTAAATCCATTTTAGGACAGAACATTATTATTTATCACACAGGCAAATACAACTTGTTTCCATGCTAAACGAAACAAAACAAAACAAAACACCCCAAAAAACAGTTAAATAGCCAGGTGCTACCAATATTAAATATAAATAAAACAGCATACTTAGAGACTGGTCTTCAAATCAGTAGTAAAATCTCATTAATTTGTATATAGCAGAAAATGAGATATGAAATCTTATAATGTTTATTTAAGCCGGTACATCACCACAAACTTCTTGAAACTGCTTCGGAAGATTTTGCGCATTGCTGCAATTACTTTTGTAGCAATTGCTTTTTGTCCTGAAAAGTGATGTCTGTTCGGCCAACTTCTGTCCCCAGTGTCATGCTATTTTTAGTCTACAGGAGGGAAGAGGAACAAAGTGAAATGTATATTTATATCCAAAGGGAAAGGCTTAAACACAACATAGCACTGTTATTTTAACAGAGTTATATTTTTGCATTAGGTGCTGCTTCCCCGTGCGTGTGCATCTGCAAATGTGTGTTTATGTGTCTCTATACGCATAAACGATAAGTAGCTACATCGTTTACATTTTTATGGCTGAAGCCCTTGATTGAATTTTCATAATGCCAGGAGGGCCCATTCGGGATCCAGCTCCTGCTGTGCCAATACTCACTAAGACATCTGCCCCAAAGAGCTTGTAACTCCAAGAGGATAAAATGTGGCAGAGGAAATAATTAGCAGGAGATAAAGGAACTTTCTCTGGTTACATGGGAAGGTCAGTCAGTTCCAGGACCAAAACAAGCATTGGTACCTGCCTGACATTGATTTATTGCTGAATCAGCAGCACCAACACAACTTTTACATTGGACTCGTGGCCAGATTGTCCCCACCTCTCATGCTGACAGGTACCAGGACATCTTCAGCCTCAGCTGAGCTGCACAGTCATGTCATGCCTTCCCAGACAAGACCCTCCATGGCATAAATCAGCCCTGGTTTTCCACATGCATACTTGCTAGGAATCATGCCTGAGACTCATGTAAGGAAAAGATTTTGCTGTTGTTGCCCTTCTTTTTGAGGCAGGAGGGGGAAAGTTAATGTTTCCTTGCTACAGGCTTGTTTCTCCATCAAACATAAACAAAAGGCAGGTACAAGGAAGATCTCAAACCCATACATCTGTCCCCAGGGAGACATCTCTGTCAGCTGGGAACCCCCAAGTGGTGGCGAGCTCTGGCATGTTCCCACATGCTGTCTCTCCTGGCTCTGTGTGTCAGCCTCCTGCAACACTCTCCCAAAACACCAGTGTCTCCATGCCTAAAGTCCAGGTCCGCATCTCCAACACACTGCCATAGCTGGGCAGGGAAGGAGCGAGGTTGCCTTGAGCACTGGATGGAAGTCACATGAAAAATGAGGCAGAGGGATGCTCCTCAACACCCAGCCTTCTCTTGGAGCCAAGGTGCCAGGGCCAGCCTCAAAATCAGGCACCTGCATTTGCTCAGGATGAGGAGGTTAGGTTCACACTGGTGACTCTTGCAGAAGTTTTCTACCTCTACATTCGTATCGGTTGTCAGCTCCACTGGTTTTGGGACAAGCCAGGCCACCTCTGCTGTTGTACCCAGTTCAGCCCTGCAGTGGGTTGAAACTCCAGGTTTCTCCAGAGGAGAAACATGGTCATACAAATGCAGCCGTCTGGCTTTTTCTGCTGCTCCTGTGTTTCTGTATCTCTGGTGAGCAATTGCCCAAGTGACCAGGAGAGCGAGTTAAACAGGATGGTTTCTTAAGCCTGCTCAAGCCATTTTTGAAGAGCAGTAGGAACTATACCTTCCATCATGGTTGTAGTTTGCAGGAACGAGAACAAAAGCTGCAAACTGATGTGATTATCCACTGTCCCTCCATTGATGGATTTTAGTAAAATTCAGAAATTGCTAGCTCCCTTGTTTCCTTCTACTATACAAAACGATTTATTTTGGTGTTGCCACCATTCCTGTGATGCTGGCCCAAGGTGTCACAGGAGTTTGGGAAGGCTTTACATAACAGATTCAAAATTTCAACACAATTTATGGCTAACACCTGAACTCGTTTCATGCTCTCAGCCTAGCACATGTGCTTTCTTGCAAGTTAAGTCATCCTTGTCTCCGTTCCTCAGGGTTTGCCTATGCAAACCCATGAGCAGCCACTGAGGTTACTGTTTTGGGTAGGTGGTTTTATAAAGTGGAAATCTGCTGATGGATCTGTGGGGATGTTCTAGTTGGCTATTTGCATTGAATTCGTACACATACAGAATGAAAGGTTACTGGCAGTCACAGTTTTTAAATGCAGTGCTTAAATAACGGTATGTTTAATTAAGGCTCAGGTTTATTCCTTACGAATGAACACAGTTGATAAACTGGCAGAAGCTGCTTCTCCTCCACCACTGCTGCAAGTCCAAAGAGCGTTTCATATGTCCATCCTTATCACAGAATCATAGAATCATCTGGTTGGAAGAGACCTGCAAGATCATCAAGTCCAACCATTCGCCCTGCACTGTCAGGGTCCCTAAACCATATTGCGCAACACCAAATCTACATGGTTTTTAAACACCTCCAGGGATGGGGACTCCACTACCTCCCTGGGCAGCCCGTTCCAACACTTCACAACCCTCTCTGTAAAGAAATTCTTCCTGATATCGAACCTAAATTTCCCCTGGCGCAACTTGAGGCCTTTCCCTCTCGTCCTGTCATTCATAACGTGGGAGAAGAGACTGATCCCCATCTCCCTACAACCTCCTTTCAGGTAATTGTAGAGAGCGATAAGGTCCCCCCTGAGCCTCCTCTTCTCCAGACTAAACAGTCCCAGCTCCCTCAGCCGCTCCTCATAAGACAAGTTCTCTAAACCCTTCACTAGTTTTGTTGCCTTCTCTGAACCCGCTCCAGCACCTCAACGTCCTTCTTGAAGTGAGGGGCCCAAAACTGGACACAGTACTCCAGGTGTGGCCTCACCAGTGCTGAGTATAGGGGAACAATCACTTCCCTGCTCCTGCTGGCCACACTGTTTCTGATACGTGCCAGGATTCCGTTGGCTTTCTTGGCTGCTTGGGCATATTGCTGGCTCATGTTCAATTGGCTGTCGACCAGCACCCCCAGGTCCTTCTCTGCTGTGCAGCTTTCCAGCCACACTTCCCCAAGCCTGTAATGCTTCAGGGGGTTGTTGTGGCCCAAGTGCAGGACCTGCCACTTGGTCTTGTTGAATTTCATACAGTTGGCCTCGAGCCATCGATCCAGCCTGTCCAGGTCCCTCTATAGAGCCTCCTGACCCTCAGGCAGATCAACACTACCTCCCAATTTAGTGTCATCTGCAAACTTGCTGAGGGTGCACTCGATCCCCTCATCCAGATCATTGATAAAGTGTTAAAGAGAACAGGCCCCAGCACTGAGCCCTGCGGAACACCACTGGTGACTGGCCTCCAGCTGGATTTAACTCCATTCACCGCCACTCTCTGGGCCCGGCCGTCCAGCCAGTTTTTGATCCAGCGAAGCGTACACCCATCCAAGCCATAGGCAGCCAGCTTCTGCAGAAGAATGTTATGGGAAACAGTGTCAAAGGCTTTGCTAAAATCCAGGTAAACAACATCCACAGTTCTTCCCTCATCCACTAAATGGGTCATTGTATCATAGAAGGAGATCAGGTTGGTCAAACAAGACCTGCCCTTCATAAATCCATGTTGACTGGGCCTCATTATCTGACTGTCCTGTACATGACGCATGGTAACACTAAGGACGATCTGTTCCATGAGTTTACCTGGCACTGAGGTCATACTGAGAGGCCTGTAGTTCCCTGGGTCTTCCCTCTTACCTTTCTTGTAGATCGGCATCACGTTTGCCAACCTCCAGTCAGCTGCTACCTCCCCTGTTAGCCAGGATTTTTGGTAAATGATGGAAAGTGGCTTGGTAAGCACTTCCACCAGCTCCCTCAGAACTCTTGGGTGGATCTCATCCGGCCCCATAGACTTCTGCACATTTAAGCTGTGCAGCAGTTTGCTTACCATTTGCTCTTGAAAGAAACCTTGATAAAGCTCTCCATCTCCACCATTTGATTCTAGAGGCATATCACCCAGTGAGTTGGTCTGACCATTAAAGACTGAAGCAAAGAAGGCACTGAGTACCTCAGCCTTTTCTTCATCCCCTTCCCTGATTTGTTCCCTCACCAGCTGTATCAGGAAGTTGTCTTCCAGACACTCTGGGAACCTCTTGGACTGTTTCCTCACTGCTGTATTCAAATTCCAGCAAATAACTGGTAGGTTGAAGTCACCCACAAGAACTAGTGGCTGTGACTGTGAGACTTCCTCTAATTATTTGTAGAATATTTCATCTACATCTTCTTCCTGAGTGGGTGATCTATAGTAGACTCCCACTGTGATGTCAGCCCTATTGGCCTTCCCCCTTAGTTTGACCCACAAGCATTCTACCCTTTCATCACTATTGCTGATCTCCAGACATTCAAAACCCTCCCTAACATACAGCGCCACTTCCCCTCCTCTCCTGCCTGGCCTATCTCTCCTGAAGAGCTTGTAGCCATCCAACACAGCACTCTAGTTGTGTGTATCATCCCACCATGTCTCCATGATGGCAATTATATCATAGTTTTCCTTTTGCACAATGGCTTCCAGCTCTTCCTGTTTGTTGCCCATGCTGCATGCATTGGTGTAGAAGCACTTTAACTGGGCTAGTGATTTTGCCTTTTCTTTGAAGGGAGAAGGCCTGACTCCCGTTTGACCTCTCCCTGTCACTGCCTCGACACCTGGCAGGCCAGTGACCATTGGGTCTGACCTATCTCCAAACATAGTGCACTCAATCTCTGCTTGATGACACTAAATTGGGAGGTAGTGTTGATCTGCCTGAGGGTCGGGAGGCTCTACAGAGGGACCTGGACAGGCTGGATCGATGGCTCGAGGCCAACTGTATGAAATTCAACAAGACCAAGTGGCAGGTCCTGCACTTGGGCCACAACAACCCCCTGAAGCATTACAGGCTTGGGGAAGTGTGGCTGGAAAGCTGCACAGCAGAGAAGGACCTGGAGGTGCTGGTCGACAGCCGATTGAACATGAGCCAGCAATGTGCCCAAGCAGCCAAGAAAGCCAACGGAATCCTGGCACGTATCAGAAACAGTGTGGCCAGCAGGGGCAGGGAAGTGATTGTTCCCCTATACTCAGCACTGGTGAGGCCACACCTGGAGTACTGTGTCCAGTTTTGGGCCCCTCACTTCAAGAAGGACGTTGAGGTGCTGGAGCGAGTTCAGAGAAGGGCAACAAAACTAGTGAAGGGTTTAGAGAACTTGTCCTATGAGGAGCGGCTGAGGGAGCTGGGACTGTTTAGTCTGGAGAAGAGGAGGCTCAGGGGGGACCTTATCGCTCTCTACAATTACCTGAAAGGAGGTCGTAGGGAGATGGGGGTCGGTCTCTTCTCCCACGTTATGAATGACAGGACGAGAGGGAAAGCCCTCAAGTTGCGCCAGGGGAAATTTAGGTTCGATATCAGGAAGAACTTCTTTACAGAGAGGGTTGTGAAGTATTGGAACGGGCTGCCCAGGGAAGTGGTGGAGTCCCCATCCCTGGAGGTGTTTAAAAACCATGTAGATTTGGTGTTGCGCAATATGGTTTAGGGACCCTGACAGTGCAGGGCGAATGGTTGGACTTGATGATCTTGCAGGTCTCTTCCAACCAGATGATTCTATGATTCTAGGTCATGACTCATCTTGTCCAAATGTAGATTTCAAGAATAATTACATGAATCACTCTAAAACTGTGATTATTTCTCTCCACTATAATCGGAAATTATAAAGGGAGGACAAGGTGATATGCATACACCTACCCTGTCAATGTTTCCAGGGAGGTGAGATGAAACTCCTACAGGTCTAAGACAGGTGTGCTGAATTGTCCTCTGAAGAGTCTTAATCCTTTCCATTGCTTAGGAAACAAGTCAATGGCAGGCACCTAGCTTAGACTAGACACTTAACTTCTAAGTTCCTAAAATTAAATTAAATTACTGCCACTCTAAATCTGCATATGCCATTAATAAGCAACTATTTTTTTCTGGAACTGCTGGCCATTCTCCAAAAGAGGTATCAAGGATTCAGGAAGTAAATGCAAAGAAATTTATGAGAAGTTTCACATTTAATTTCTTAGTATTTTATTTAAAGCTTTTTATTTTAAATTATACATTTTCCCCTTCCATGATCAATTTGTAACTCCAAAATACAGAACAGATCAACTCTCCTTTGGCATTGGCAGGGTTAATCTGAGTACTCTGATGGCAGTGAATTTGTGTCTGGCTGGTTGAGGGCAGGTTTGGACCCTTTCTCCATAACTCTTTGATGACATCAATCTCTTCTACTTCAAGTGCTTGTTTGTCCGAAACTTGAGGAGCAAGAAGATTGCCTGCTGGAAGTTGTCTCCCGTTACTACATAGAGTAGTAAGTTTCCAACAGTATTTAACGCTGCTAAAGGTTTAGCTACAATAAACATAAAACGAAACGTGTCCCTAAAGTTGCAGTTAACCGGTCGTACTCGGAGCTCCAGCCAAATCCCCCTAAGGATGTGGAAGGGAAGGAAGCACACATAGAAGACCACCAAGAGGACAACGGCGAGTCTGCGAGCCTTTTGTTTGTAGCAAGCCCGCGTGTGCGGCCCAGTAGCCAAGGCGTAAATAATGAGCACGTAGCACAGCGTCACCGTCAACAAGGGCAAGAAGAAGGCAAACATCGTCAGCAGCCAGTTATACCACCGGCTAGTGTCAATGTCCTTAGCAGCAGCCAGGTCCGGGCAGATCGTCCTGTTCTGCTTATGCCTTGTAGCAATCAAGACACTCAAGGGGCTGACGGTTGCCATGGAAATCATCCAAACTATAATGCAAGTCACCACTGCCCATCTCCGTTTTTGAACAAAAGAGTATTTGATTGGGTGGACAACTACAAAAAAGCGGAAGATGCTGAAGCAGCTAAGGAAGATAATACCACTGTACAAGTTGAAGTAGAAACACAGGTGAATAAACTTGCACATGAAGTCTCCAAAAATCCAGTCATTTCCGTTAGAAGAGTAGACTATAAAGAAAGGAAGAGTGGCAATATATAATAAGTCAGTGACAGCCAGGTTTAACATAATGATGGTGCTGCTTTTCCAGGGCCTCATCTTGACACAGTAAACAAAAATTGTCATGATGTTCCCTGGGAAGCACACCAGGAAGATCAGGCCATAAAGGACGGAGAGATAGGATTTCAACTGTAAGAATTCTTCATCCTCGCAGCTTTCCGAAGGGTCTGTGTGGGCTGGCAGAGCAGTAAAGTTTTCAGTGTGCCCAGATCTCATGTTTGCAGAAATCTTCTTAAAGCTTTACAAAAATCAGATATTTAGTTTTAATTGATTTGTTGGGATAAATGCATTCAGTTAAATCTTTTGTCACTGGAGCAAATGTCGTATGTTTGACAAGGCATAGTAGAGGGAGGGAATAGGGATTTGCTAACATACCCAGCTCTGATCTAGATAACCCCACTCAAATGTTTAATTTCACCCTTCCCTCTCCCTTATGTTTAATATTGATAATGATTAATTTCACTCTTGTTCTATTTAACCTCCTACACTGAAGAAGACAATTACTGCTTATCTGCAAACCTTCAGGAGTAGGAAGCACACGTTTAGAGAGCTAGAGAGAGTTTGGGCTTAGATTTTGCAAAACTATGAATTAGTCCTAGCCTTTCAGAAAGTAGAACCATACCCATATCTTATCTTCATTACCGTGAGCTAATCAGTATTTTGTGCTCATGAAACCAGAGATGCTGTTCTGGTTTCATAAAAACCAAAATATGTTAAGTTCAGATACACATCTCAGGACCTGATCTTCCCATAACCTGACAATCATGGCTGATCCCCTGAATGTGATCTTACTCTCTTGGAATCATCAGAGTATAAAACTAGTGTAAATGTATTTTCTTAAAAAAAAAATCAAGCTTCATAGTGGCATAAAACTGATTTTAATGATTAAAGACTGTTTCTCAAAGTGCAGAGGGAAGATGGAAAGCACAGATATTGAGTGAAGGCACTGATTTTGCTTCCCATCTTGTGCGAATAGGAGCTAGATAGACTTGTCTCTGAAACGGTTTCTCGTCTGCCACAGCCAATTTGGGTCTCTCCACAGCGAGTACAAGACATAACCTTTCTTGGTAGTGTTTTAACCTGAAAGAATGGTAACCAAGGATGAAAATTATCTCATCTAACTTCAGATATCAGAAAGTTAGATGCTTAAAGTGGAGCCAGTCCTCCTAAGCTCCGCTTTATCATCAAGGGAGAGATGTAGGTTCCTCCAGGACATAATACACCTTCCTACAAGTGAGATTTTTATCTCTTTCCATTAATGACAAAGGCAGCCCAATGTGACTAGTTCAGATCTGGATGTCTAATCTTCAGATGTCTCAAGTGAAGTAAGAGGCATGCCACTGTGTGTCTTCCACATCTCAGGTGAGCACCACTCCTCCAGAACCTAACCTATTCCATCTGAGAAAATATTTTTAAGTGACTTCATAAACTGCTAGACGGGGTACTATCAAGCCCAAATCCCTCTCTCTTCTCCTAGAAACAGTCTTTAAACTAATTCCGTGTTACATTGAATATCCAGGATGAAGTCATTGCATTAAAAAAAAAACATACAGAATTGTCCCTTATTACAGTATTGTAAACCCTGTGTATAGAATTAGTTTTTGATGTGATTCAGTTAACGGCATTTAGCATGTTACCTGTATGTTTCTGAGCATGACAAATTTTCTCTGACAAAGCCAGTCATTAAAGCTGGGACACAACAGGAGTTATTTGATCATAACCAGTTAGAAAGATGGTTATCACTTTGTTACTCAGGAGCATGTCAGAGAGAAATTTGAACCATCTCCCCATAACTTAGTTAAAACACTAATGCTTTTCAGTACGAATGTTAGTTCTGGTATAGCAGCTTTGCAGCCAAAGATGCATTAGGTAAAGGCTATGAAGCTTGTTTTAAGTAAATCCAGATTTACATTCAGACAAAAGCTAGGGATGTACACATTTTCTCTCTTTGCTGCTGCTCAGTGACACTACTGTCACGCACATTTATGCCTCTCACTGGTATATTTCAAGGAAAGTTAGACAACATTTTCTAGAATATTTTATTCATCCCCAGTTTAGTTTTCCAGCACTGCTGATCAGTGCAAATCAAACTGAAAACAGAGAAATATTTCTTACCTGGAAACTTGCAATTCTGCTTCTCCCTTTGATACTACTTTGAGCAAAGAGTACTACAAATGAAATGTATTTATGTCCTCCTCACAGAGAAGCAGGTTTTAATATGGCTTTGCAACCACGTACATTCACTCCCTGGCAGACTGAGACTCCATGTGGCCGTAAATTAGGAGACTGGTAGAAAACCTCAGTTACGGGCTCCAGTATCAGCTCTTACACCTGGGTGACCGTATGAGATCTCTTTTTCATGCTGTCTTGCCTTCAGCAGGCAGATCACACTTTGCTGGCAGCAGTTCTGCGTGCTGAGGTAGACCTGTAGTATTCAAATAGCAGCAGATCACATTTAAATTAGAGTGTATGTGTGCACGCATGTGTTTATAAAAGAGAAAATTAAATTCATTCTCCATTTCCTGTAAGGTGAAACCTGATCACCAAAGTGAATAAGGTGTGTTGCCATTTCAAGGTCAGGTGAAAAACGTTGTGACATAATGTCTTCATTAGAAACAAGTTTCTAACAAAGTACAATTTTCATCTCATTTAAGAAATGAAGGTTTCTCTCTTGGCATGATGTGCTTTTCAGGAACTGTGGCACACTTTCTACTTATTTTTGGTGAATAAAATACCTACAATTAGTGTTGGCAGGTTATTACTGGGATAGCTGAAGTTGCAAACTTGTTTTCTTTTGAGCCTTTCCTTTTGGGCTTCATGATTCAAGAGCTGCAATTTTCCATGCTTCTTGAACCAAAAGACTAGTCTTGGATAAAAATCTCATTATCATCCTTAGTTCAAGGAACAAGATCAAAAGAGATTATTATTTTAAAAGAAAAAAAAGGCATCGTATCTTGAATTTTGAAAGTGCAGGCTTCAGTCCCTGAGTGTGCAACCTTCCCCGTGCAAAGAGCCCTCAGCTGCCCAGTGTGGCCAGCAGCCTTTTTACCTTGGTGCATTTTATAAGCCCTACTCACTGATGAGGCTTATGATCCCGTATTAAATGAGCAAGCTTTCATTTCTGAACATTATATATGTCAGTGTAGTTACTGAGAACCACACAGATAAGAATATTTTTAGGAAGACTGTCTTGACTCTCCTTGAGTGCCCATACCATAGGCATGAGTTGGGAGAAGACTGTCTGTTTTGCTAATCATACTGCAGGGAAAGAGTGGTAATGGGGACAATCAAGACTGGGGCAGCAGTAATGTCTGACAACTAGCACATTATCTATCTGTTACCATTAGGGGAAGAGCATCATCTCTGTTCTCATCTGACCAAGATTTTCTCTAGGTCAATGCCCAGAGCACTTTTAAAAGATGTCTGAAGTTTCTCAATAATTGTAAAATACACTGCCATGTACCAGCTCGGGGATCAGCAACAGTTTAAATAGCTATTACCCTGTTTCTAGACACTGCATGTGTCGTTAGGAACCATTTGTATGAGGCTGTAATGTTACAAGCACAGAGGGAGCTAATTATAGTTAGGGATCATTTAACGAATCCACTACGTAATCCATTATACCTCTGAGCAATAGAAAACCTGTGCAGCAGTGGCTGGTATTTATCCTTCCTTGGCAGTGGCAGTGCCTTACGTGAAGCAGAAATGGGCTTTCCCAGCACTGTGGCCCAGAACCGCCCAGGATTTGGGACACTGGGGTCTCAAGTAGGCACTGATATCACCTCCGAGTATCTGACTGTGGGCAGGAAAAGAAAATAGAACACCCATTTTCAGACCAATTTCAAAAGAGGGTGACTAATAGAAGGTCATTCATGCCTAGCTGCTCTGCATGGAGATCAATTTATGCTGTTTAGCTTACCTAAATCTTGTCTCATCATTAACTGTAGAGACTATGTGGTTCCTGCCTCACCCCAGCCTCCCTGCACCCTTCACTAGGGTTTCAGCAACTTCTGGTTGCACATAGACCTTTGGAAATATTGACTTCGAGTGCGGCCATGTGACTGGCTCCAGGGCTCATGTCAGGCGCTTGGGAAATTACAGCTAAACTAAAAAGGGCCATTTGCAAATATCTAATTTAATCACTTGCCTGGCATTGTGCAGAATCTCTATGACTGAAGCGATGCTGCAGTGTGACTTTCAACTCTTCAGCCTGTGGGCCTTTTCTCTTTACCAATAGTTTATCCATCTCATGTCCATGCACCTTTTAAATCTGCCCATTTGACCAATCTTATCCTTACCAAAAACATGTCCCTTTTCGTGCTTTAAGGCTACTCTCACTCCACTCCCCTCTCCAAGCAGTGGATGGAAATCAAAATGCCCTGTGGTTTCACAGTTGGCTTAAGTGACTCTCGATGCAAGCTGCTGTCAAAAGAGTTGACAGCATCACCTCCCTTCTCTCATCCTAAACCACATGTTTTCAACAGCCTCAGTGCTTGTGCAATCATGGGATGTGTCGGATAAGTGTGAATAAGTTGGTTAAGACTGAAAACAAACCAGTTTTCTTATTCTTGGGTTAGCTTTTTGACACTTTGGTAAGGGGCTATGGCTCTTTTCACGGACGTGAGGGCTCCAGGGCTTACGGGAAGCAGTGAGAGGGACTGACCAGAGGCAAGAGGAGGACAGCAGAGGTAGTCTGGCTCGTGCTGGCAGTGAGGTTGCACAGCATGTTCCTACTAAGGAGTGGTGTTTCTCTCGTTGTCACCAGCAACTAGCCACTCTCAGCTGCAGCTAAGCTCCCGCAATGTTTCCCCAGGAGACAGCACTCATCTCTTGTTTCAACTCTCCAGACAGGCTGGATTGATTTGTCAGACGGGCTGTCATTTTCCCTAATTTAATGAGTATTGATAAGAATTGCAAAGACTAGTAATCTGCCAGCAGAAAGCTATCTATTTGCACCTTTCCTGAAACAACCATTGTAAAATCCCACAGAGTTCGTATGTGTATATACATGTTACTTTTAGTCACTGCATAGAAAGGAAACTGGAAAGATTTGATGACAGGATTATTAATTAAATAACTCCTCTTAAAACTTTATCCTATAGACTGGGTCAGTTGTCACAGACTGCATGACGCAAATAGTATCATCTTTTCATATTGTATTTTTCCTTCTGTGATGGCAGGGTGAACAGGATGCAGAGGATGACAGATGAGTTTGCATACCTGGAACACACAATCTGCTTCAAAAACTTCCAGTCTAAAATAGAGAAGGGGAGAAGAAAGTCCATTACTTTTATTTTGCTTTGTGGCTGGTTGCAAACTATGTCTCCTTCCTCTGAATGGGCTGGCCATTAGCTTTCAGGGGCATTGGGGCAGAAGAGGTTGTTTCGGCGGTGTCTCAGCATCACCACTGAACTTAGCTGTAATTAGGACTTGTAGGCATGAGGGTCCTCCAGCACAGGGGCCATTCTCATCTCATCAAACCTGGTCTAAAATCCACAGGCATGAGTGGAAGACTCCTTTCAGAATTGCTTTGGACATGACAGCACCCGGTGCGGCACAGTAGAAATGGCAAGGATAGCTCTGGTTAATAACTACATAGGAAAACAGGCAGTTTGTTGGGCAGGGGCTAGGGTCCAGAGTGTTAAGAGCTTTCATTATACATTTTATTTTTGGTTCAGCAAACATATAATCTTTCCATGGGCTATTTTCCTTAGCAGGCATACATTTGTTTGGCTGATCTTACTCTGTGTGTGATTGAATACCTAATTACAGTTGTTATCAGGCCACAGTTGGGAGATGCTCGGTTCTGTTGAGAATGATACTGTGCCTCTTCATCACATGGGGAAATCCGCTCCGGCTCTCCCTTCATATTTCTCCCCTGAGACAGACTGGTAAGGGCAGCATTTTTTTAATCTCTAAATGCACAGTAACTCTAAATTAATCACAGTTAAATGCTGCCATCCAATTATGTAGGTAATAGAGACTGTTAATGAAAACTTCTGGAAAGGAATATTTTACCTTAGGAAAATTGCATATATAATCTGGAATATAAGCAGTGCTGCTGCCATATCAGCTGAGCAGAAGTAGTTCAATACAGTTCCAAAAATAGCCTGTATGGGTCTGAGGCACTATTTTATGGCTAATATCAGTCCTTAAATTGAGTTGGTGCTCATCGATTACAGGGCACAGAAGATAAAACCTTCTGCATCCCTTAGATGAGTGCTGAACTTTCAGAAGGTGAGTTGCCCCATGGGGAATGGGGAGAGGAAAGACAATGGGGCAATTTGCCTGCCCAAAGTCAGTATGTGCTCAGGTACCTTAGTACAGCACTGGCAAGACCATAAAATGGTGAATAAAAAACGCCGCAGGAGCACCCAGCTATGAAGTGTCTTTAAACACAGCAGCTGCGCCAGTCAGTTTTCCCAGGAGACACTAAAAGCCAAACTAAACTTATCGGAGATGGGACAACCGTTGTAATTGTTTCAGGTAATGGGGCATCTCCTGAAAACGACCCAGCTTAGTCAATCTGGAAACAGAGAGGACCAATTTGCTGCCTTGTTATTTTGTTTTTTTCAATTCCAAGATGAAGCAGCCTCTAAACTCTTGTGAGATGAGATGTACATCCTTGGCTTCCAGTAGTGCATCAGTACAGGACTCAGCAAAGGGTGCTGTTAATGTGGCCTCCGGCGTACAAGCAAGTTTTCAATCATTGAAAGCATATTCTGCCGTGGCGCTGTTGCTCCTGTGATTTGTTTGCAGGGTGCTATGGCACGTGAAGGAAAGTCTGCCCTTTGCCTTAGGCCATTCTAATAAAGCTTTGTCTTCAGAAAGTGACTTGTACCGTCACAGCCCTCTACACAGGAATGTAATATACACAGCCCAAGACGAGCCTTCCGATTAGCCAGATAGCATTCCTTCAGCTAACAGGAGCCCTTACTTAATGCCTGGCTCTTGGCAGAAGGACCCTGGCTCACTTCATTACTGTGCTGGTCCCTGCAGTCCTGCTACCACCATCCCCCCGCTTGCTCCCACTCGCACCCCTATCGCTCCGGGCCCATCTTCCGCCCACTGAAATTCCTCCTACGCTTTGGAAATGAACCGTTCCCAGTGAGACTGGTGCCAAGAGGAGCACAAGGAGGATAAGGAAGGGAGCTCAGCCATGTAGAATATACTTCATATTTGAAAAGTATCATTTCTCTCCCAAGCTTATCTTTTTTAATCCTTTTATTCACAAAACCGCTAAAGCTATAAACTGGTAAATTAGTTGTTTGCATTACTAGTACTTGTTTCTGACAAAGTAAGGTAATTATCAGGTAGAATTTTACTATCATAAAGCAATAAACAGAAATAATTCTGCGTCAAATGAGCCAAAGTGAAATTAGGAGGTTGCTTGACCACAGCAATAAAATAGACAGAACTAGGAACCCACAAGGAAATGCCCTGCAAATCATCACTTTACTGCAGAGCCAAAGGCCTTGTATTTTTTTGAGCAATCTCCCTTGCTTTCAGGCAAAGAGCTGTGCAGACAGGGAAGGTATTCAGGCTCCTCATCCTGAACCCTTCCCATTCCATCCATCCTGGTAAAGAAACCCCTCTACAAACATGACAGCATGAAGGCAGCTCCCTCTGTTCCTCTGCACTTGCTCAGGTTGCTTTGCTGGCCTCACCCCCAGAGTCATGCAGCTTCCTTGCCTTTGAGAGAGGCTTGTGCTCTTTAAATGATGCTTAAATGCTAAGTATTATTATCCTCAGGCAATTAAGTGGCTCTCCAACGATTCAGATTGGGTGGAGGTGTGGATTGTTGAAATAGCCTTCAAAGAGACAATTCGTGTAAATCGAGCTTGTGGAATGCATACTGTCATTTTACTTAAATCTAACCCTTTTCCTATGGCTATTTTGTGCTCATCTATATCAAATATATGAAAGAGAGGAGCTCTTCTCTGCAGAGGAATTCTCTTGCTTTGCTATTTTATACTACCTTTCACCAAGAGCTTCAGGACCACTCCTGGGCTTTGGTCAAATCTTCTCCCTCTGAGTTTCACAGGATTTGAACTAACACAACATCAGGGTTACCCACCACACTTGGAGCAGCCAGGGATCTCTGCTGTAAGCTGATATATCATATTTGTCTCCATCAGGACTGAGTTTCAGCTAAAACACCAGCACTCTGTTAAACGTGAGTGTCGTTCTGTCATTTTGAAGACAGAGCAGTGAACTGACCTCATTGGTTTATATAGTCCAAATGTAAAATTGTGGCGCATCAGAAAATCAGAGTCACGTAATTCAGAAAGTAACATTTTGCCTCCATCTGCGGTGGAGCTGGTTCCTGCTGGAGCCGTATCTTCAAAGGGAAATACCTACTAAAGCAAGAGATGAAGGCATGCATTTTGCACTCTCTATTCAAGCAGAGCATTAGCAGAAAACAGTTAACCTGGTTGCCTTTACAAGCAAATGTTCTGTAAACCCAGTGGTACAGAATAACGATGCTGTGTATTTTTGTCATTGCTCTCAGAGCTGGCACTGCCTATTCTAAATACCAGTATCTATTACTGTTCTATTATTACTATATTATTACCATAGTATCTATTACTATTCTTGTATTATTATACTTATTCTAAATTCAGTATCTCTGAACAGGAAAGAAATCACATCACCATGGGACACAAGATTACACTTCTCAAGAAAAGACAATTAGAAGAAGCTCTGTGCGCTTGACCCTGGCTTTTTATTTTTTACAAGGGCACTGTTTAACAGTTGGTGATAAAATGAAATGATACAATGTGTTAAAGGATATAAAAAATATAATACCCTGCGTGTTCAGGCTGTTTGGGGTCAGGCTAGGTATTTTAGCCACTACTCTTCATTTTGCCAACATACAAATCTCCTGTTGAATGCTGGTGTGATTGATGGCCTGCTGGAACCTGAGAAGGGAGTCACTAACCAAGCTTTTGCATCAGATTTTGCACATTGTATTCTAAGGAGGTGTAAACTGATGCATTGTTTAACATGTTCATCGCTGACTTGGATGAGGGGATAGAGTGCATGGTCAGCAAGTTTGCTGATGACACTAAACTGGGAGGAGTGGCTGACACACCTGAGGGCTGTGCTGCCATTCAGAGAGACTTGGACAGGCAGGAGAGTTGGGCGGGGAGAAGTTTAATGAAATACAACAAGGGCAAGTGTAGAGTCTTGCATTTGGGTAAGAACAACCCCATGTACCAGTACAAGTTGGGGACTGAACTGCTGGGGAACAGCACAGAGGAAAGGGACATGGGGGTCCTGGTGGACAGCAGGATGACCATGAGCCAGCAATGTGCCTTTGTGGCCAAAAGGCCAACGGCATCCTGGGGTGTATTAGAAGGGGTGTGGTTAGTAGGTCGAGAGAGGTTCTCCTCGCCCTCTACTCTGCCCTGGTGAGGCCGCATCTGGAATATTGTGTCCAGTTCTGGGCCCCTCAGTTCAAGAAGGACAGGGAACTGCTTGAGAGAGTCCAGCACAGGGCCACAAAGAGGATTAAAGGAGTGGAGCATCTCCCTTATGAGGCAAGGCTGAGGGAGCTGGGTCTCTTTAGCTTGGAGAAGAGGAGACTGAAGGGGGACCTCATTAATGTTTATGAATACGTAAAGGGTGACTGTCATGAGGATGGAGCCAGGATTTTCTCACTGGCATCCAATGATAGGACAAGGGGAAATGGATATCAGCTGGAACATAGGAGGTTCCGCTTAAACATGAGGAAGAACTTCTTCCCAGTAAGGGTAACAGAACACTGGAACAGGCTTCCCAGAGAGGTTGTGGAGTCTCCTTCTCTGGAGATGTTCAAAACCCACCTGGACGCGTGGTGGGTGGTCCTGCTCAGGCAGGGGGATTGGACTAGATGGACTCCCTTCCAATCCCTAACATTCTGTGATTCTGTGATTCTGTGATTCTGTGATTGCCACTGGCTTTGGAGCCAAGTTAATTGACCACAGCATAGTATCTAATCCATTGACTTTTGTGGCACAGTCACTGCAAGGAGCCGGGCACAGACACCTCGCTTCTCTGAGGGACTATCCTGGTGCGCACAGGGAGATGCCTGTCTCTCATTAAATCCTCTGTCCTGGTTGAAAGGGGTTTTGCCCAAGTCATTGCAGGAGGTAGGGTAGAAGGAAACTCCTCAGAACATGCAGTTCATCTGCTGTCCCAGACAGGGTCATATCCTTGGCAGTCCCAGCAGATGCTTTTCCAACCTCTTCTAAAATGTTCTCCCTACCAAACCGCTCCTCTGCTTCTCTGTGCCCACATGATGTGCTGCCTCACGTCTGACATCCTCCCGACCTAGTCCCACCTGGGGACATTCCGCTTTCTGGATACAGATCACATGTTTGAAGGTCACCATCATCTTTCCTTCAGTGGTGCTTCTCTGATTGAACGACTCTCAGTCCCACAAACTTTTCTTTTTTGGTTTTGTTTTTTCAAACCTCTGTTCTGCTCCCTGTCCAGCAAGTTCCTCTCCTTCTGGAAGAGTAGTGTCAGACCAGACATGCCACCCCAGGAGACACGCTACCAAAACAAAAGTGTTACTTGTGCCAGCCTAGCAATCCGTGCTCTTATTTCTATGTCCCGTTCTGCTCTTTGCCCTTCTCACAACAGCACAACATAGTTGACTGATGTTCAGCTTGTGACCTGCGTAGCCCTTCGATTCTTTACTGCAGTACTGCTGCCTTAGCAGATAGTTCAGATTTGTGCAGTTTGGGTTATTTTCTTACAAGCATAAATTTTGCATTTGTACTCATTGCATTGCATCCTGTTTTTTTCAGATCATTTCTCCAATTTCTGTAAAGTGCTTTGAATCTAATGATGTCCATGGGCATGTGGCAGTCCTCTCAGTTGTCAACTGCATGCTTAAAGGATATACTTTATACTCCATTGCCCAAATCACCAGTGAATATAATAAGGGTGAGCTCTGGACTTGGATGGAAAATTTTGTCATGCTAAAAATCCTAGAGCTGGGCCTTGCACTTCTCTCCTAGAAACTCTCATCAGTATTACCTGTGCCTGGAGTAGCAGCTCAGCCACAGCTCCCAGCAGTACCAGCTTTTGTGCAAAATCTGAGAAAAGAAGCAAAATATCAAATTTTGTGTCTCTTGTGTCCCTCCCCCAGAGCATTTCAGAGAGAAACCTACTCCATCCCAAGAAAGAATCTGATGGTGCTGGACCATCCAACGGATGATGAAGCAGCCCTTTCCAGCCCACCAGCACCGGCTCCCCTCTTCTCTGTCCAGGACTGCTTGGCTGGCTGAGAGACTGGCCTGGATGCCATCTGCCAGGTTTCTACTGACATTTTTGATAAATTCAAGACATTCATATGAAGCATTTTGATTCAATTGATTCAGTATTTTGCAAGGGGAAAACATTCTGTCAGAAATTTTTTGATTCACTGAAATCAGCATGTCTGATTTCTTCCCAAATAAACTAGGCACAGAGAAGCCAGCCCTAATTCAGGGAGCAAGGGCATCCCTCTTATCTCAAGCAGGGCAATTTTTCCTAATTGTCTCCCTCAATGGTTGGCATACACAGATAATCCTCAGCACTAACATGGCAGCAGCTGGACTGGGCTGAAGTTTACTGGACAGCAAGGCCAAATTGCTGATCTCTTTGCTAAGTGGCAGTGACGTATCATGTTGCCTCTGTGTGGCAGAGTGGAGGATAACAAATTATCTACCAGAGATGGCTGTGCAAGCAATAGAAAGAGGGGTTCAGCAGTGATATAGTTTGTTCTTTGTCTGAAGACCTAGTTGGCAAGCTGTGTGGCATTTCACCCTCCAGTATCTCTAGCTCGCAACATAGGGGTGCTGGTACGAAAGTCTCCATTGTCCATCTGGGAGCAGAAAGGTTTAGGATGGCAACTTGTGTTGATGACATGATACATTTCATGGATCCCAGAAAAACAGCAACGAGGACGACTTACTGTACTGCTGAAGCCAAGTACATGGTTTAAGCTTTGCTAAACCAATGGAACAGCCTTGAATTTCTCTAATGGCCTCGAAAGTTAATATGTAAGAGGGTGTTAGAATAAAGGTAATCTCTCTGTATTTCAGTATTTTTAGTTCATACAAGAAAAGGGAATTTTGTACAAAAGTTAACACCAACTGTTCCCCTGAGGCAACCACTTGGTGAAAGAACACAGCTGCCAAGATCCATCTGTTCCTTACCAAATTCAACTTTTTGACTCCCTGCAAGAGAGGTTTTCTACTTTTCATCTGCTATCACAGACTTGTGTGTAACAATTACTCTTTCTTCAGTAAAATATTACTTTTTCTTCAAAATGACAAACACAGAAGAATTTTGCATGCTATCTATATCACTTAAAGTAGTTATCCTCACTATCACAGCAAGGACAGGTGGTAGAGGTATTGATAGCCACAGGGTAAAGTAATCTGATCTCTTGAAATAGTCCAGTATACAACAAATGCAGCCTTGTGTCAAATTCCAGATACCTCTCCTTAGCCCATTCCAGCATCCAGTAGAGATATCATTTGCACTTTGCAGTACAAGTCAGAGAATACATAATTTAACCTCATTTGGCATGACCATAATTCAGGATTAATGCTTCTTCCTTCGCTCCCAGTATTGTGCTATGAAAATCTTTTTACAATGGATTCATGTGCCTCAATGCAGTGAAAACACGTGCTGCTGCCTGAAGGGCTCCTCTCTTGCTCATTAGGGCCACAAACGAAATCCTTCTCCAGGCACATCTATTTAGCTTTCAATGTGACAACTGTGGAGACTACTGCCTGTGGTGCCACATCTTACCCAGTTTCATCAACTCACTTGACTGGAGAGTCATTGTCGCCCACAAGACTATGCGGGATCAGCAGGTGGGACTCATCTAGAACAGAGGGGTAATGTGCTCTTTTGAAAATGTCTATTTAGGGGAGAGATGAGACAGCGCAGCACTTGTGATAGCAAACATTGCCATACCTGCCTTCCAAAGTACAGTTAATTCACTCTGTAATTATCCTAGCTGTGGAAGGTGTCCCGGATGCAGGAATGCCTCTGATAGCTCCACTTCTTTGATAGGCCTTCTTTGGTTCTTACCTCTGCCAGCATAAACAAGTGACATTTAAGGAGATCAGATCAAATCCTTGTTTGGCATTCAAAAATGGCATTTCTCTAGCATAGGTGATGCTTCTGGGCCTTAGGCCATCTTTGTAGATCTGGGACTAAATTAGAAAATAAACTTTGAATTGCTTTGGCTTCCCTATCTTTGGGCTTGCTGAATCAGTGTGAAAGTCTGCTTCGGAGAATTGGGATGTATGGTGAGAACATATTTTCCCAGTGCCCTTATCTGCAATGCAGGAAGCTCCTCGAGACTGCCATGCTCACCTGCAGAAGGATCTGCTCTTTTGGGGCGAGTAAGGGGCAGACATGCTCATGCCTACAGCCATTCTTTCCACTCCCACAGCAAGATTCAGAGAAACCTATCTTAAATAGGGCATTCTCAGAGGTACTGACTGGCTCGTCCCTGGCCTGAGAGGATGGGGGTCTGACCTGGTCAGAGACCGGTCAGGCTGGTTTTGGAGCCAGGGAAGCTTTTTGCAGCTACTTACAGGGGCCATTTCCACAACACCTCCTGTGCTACCAAAACTCCATCATGTAAACCCAGCACAGTGAGATAGCACCTGTAGGGGCAAGATCAGCTGTATTTGATTTATGATTTACATGTTTATAACCACATAGCCACTATAGCTGTATTTGATTTAAAAGTATAAACCAGAGATTGTCTTTCTTTAGAGAAAGTTGGTTCAATGCTCCCACCTTGCTCTTGCAGATGGTATGAACATAATTTTGTTCTTCCTCTTACTACTGTCGTCTGTTTCTCCAGTGCAGACCTTGTTTTCCACATCAGACACTGTTTCCCCACATAATTCTGCTTTTCCAGGGTGATCCTTTTACTGGAAGAGTTTTGTCTACCCTCTAGTGGGAATTTAAATCACAGCACCTGCAGAGCCACGCTGCAGGAGCACAGGAGGCTGGAACTCCTTGGGCACAGCTTGGAGTTACTGCAGGACACATCTTCATGGTGTTTCCAGCAAACACCATGCCCCATTCCTGTCCTTCCCCTCCCTCAGTGAGATTCCAGTTCACACTTCGGGAAAAAAAGGATGGAGGCTATGCTTGCTAGGATTTTGTTCTGGAAGAGAGACAGATTTAGATTTTCACTAGTGTTTGTCAGCTGAATATTTTTTTCGATAAGTATAGCCGTATTAATCGTGTTGAGTCAAAGAAAAGATGTAAACTCAGAAGTTATGTGATAAATCTGCATCTTAACTCCATTTACCCTTCTGCCAGTAGAAGAAAAGTGCTGACATCCATATCTGAAGGTAGAACATGGGCTGCTGGACCTGAACTGGTGTGTGCTGGGAAGGGGCTACCCCAGCCCTGAGGTGTGTTAGCTGAACCCGTCCGCTCCCTCAGCATCAGTGTACGTACGTGGTGAGCAGTACTCTGCCCCTTGGGTGAAGGCAGCGCACTAGTTATGAAATTTATTTCTGACCCTTGCACCCCGAGGAGAACAACTTCTGGTGCCAAGCACACATTTCAGCCTGAAGGGTTTCTCTACGCGACTCCTAATATTTCACGTTAACCTGTAAATTAACAAAAACTTGATACAAACCTGTAAATGGGGTGAATACAGCTAATTACTGGCTCTTAGTTGACATCACACGTAGTGGTAGCTGAATAACTTTCATAATAAAGAGCTGGTCCTCCAAAACCTCCCCTGAAGGAAAACAGAAGTGCTCCTTCCACAGACGCAGAGTACGACGTTGAAGATGAACCAGGGCCTGAGCAGCACAGAAACTGCTCTAACTCAACTTTTATTACTGAAGTGCCACAACTGAGCAATCGAGAGTCCCTTGAAAATCTTACCCTCAGCCTAAAATGCACTTGGCAAAAGCTCAGGGCTGGGAACTGATCTCTTCCCTGCTTGGCTGCTAATTTGCTTTGTGACCAGAGGCAAGTCACTTAAGTCCACTGTGCCTCGGTTTCATCACCTGTAAAATAGGGACGATATATAAATACCTCAGAGCCACTTACTAGCAGAAAGGTAAATGTGAGGAAACTCCTGCAGGCAAGTGCCGCTGCCTTATCTGTTAAGATAAGTTCCTGTTGATAAAAAGTATCACGAAGCGAAGCGAAAAGGGAATTCTTAAAAAGATTTATTGCTCAAAATTGTTGCACAGTGCAATGGTATGCCGTTGTCTGCTAGGTCTTCTTCATTATTGCGGAGGCCATAAATGATTGGGCCAGTCTGGCTCACTCAGTGGAAAATTGCCCCTTTGGGATCATTTGGGACTGGAAACAAATCCACTCATAATGCTTCCCCGTTTTGTGCCAAATCATCTCCTTTTTGCCCAGCTTAACAGGTCTGTAACAAGAGCAGAGCAGGAGGTTTACCTTGGATGCCCTTTGAGGCACCCCCAGAGAAGGTGTCTTCTAGTCCTGCCAGCTGCAGGTCCAGGGCATCACTTTGCAAGGTGGTTGGCACCATGGAAGGCCTTGAAATTTGGAGAAGAGAGGTGAGAATATCAAAGGGTGTTCTTGTGGTGATACCAAAATATCTTGTCACAGATCCACTGACAAAATAGGGATCTGCCAGATGCATGGAAATTGTCCTGAAAGCACCCTGGAACACAGTCAACAAGCTCATGCTAACTGGGGGCAAATGGGAGCCACAAAGATTTTAGCAGAACAGTTAGAAGGGACAGAATGAATTTCTTACTAATTTTTTTCCAAAATGATGGGTCTTGAGCAACAGGCTAGAGGCAGTGAAGGAAGAGGGAAGGATCAAGTAACCTGGCATCAGATTTGCTAGTTGGGTAGCAGGGAGCATGCTGGAAATACAACCATATTTAATGAAAACAAGCAAAGAAAGATGTCTCTAGGAACTAGAATTTCTACCTTGCTTTATTAGGATTCAGTATGGCATTGTCTGTCTGTGCAAAAAGTTGTATTTCTTTCTTCTTCGCCATATCTTCTTTCACTATTTTACAAAGTAAAAGGAAATCCATAAAGTAATTTGGAAAAACACGTCTTTCCCTTTTTTTAAAAAACCAGAAGCTCAGAATTTTGTTTTCCTTGTAAGAGTGGAGAGCATTACTGGTTCTATAGCTTCCAGGCATCTACCTCTCTTTTGGTTTAGAAATCAGAGATATCAACCATTCTAAGGAGCAAAGAAACCAAGAAAACATCTTAGAAGATAAAACACCTTTTAATTCAGATGCCTTTTAAGTTCTAGCAATGATGAATCGAACATACTCTGCATTACACTTGCCTGTAGCAGCCCTGAAAAATCATGTTCTCTCTGTGTGTTTTAAAAAATCAGCATTTGAGCTTTAAATTTTATTTTGGAAAGACTCTCAGCTCACTGTTTACCAACTTTACTTTTTCTCCTTCTGGGTCCCAGAGTCCACCTCTGACTCAAAGCAGGAACATATCTTTTTCTCCTGCTTTAGAAGATGTCCAACTCACTCTGCTCTCCACCGCAGCACCCAGTAAGCTCAGGCACCGAATCAGCAAGACATCTCAGTCAAAAGTACTGCCTTTTCCCGGTCACTATTCAGAAATCAGACCTTGAAATACACTTTCTTTAGGGTAAACTTTGCCCTCCTAGACTGCGTGGCCTTTACATTGAAGTGGCACCAGCTAGCACCACTGAATGCCTCTACTGTCACAAAACACAAGGGAGCTGTGAGGGAACACACAAAGTGTTTTCCTTTACATCTCTTCTCCTTTTCTGCTGGCAGGGAAAGGCAAATACAGTTTGGAGCTGGTAGGAGTTGAATAGCGACGTGTTCGGTTGTTGTTTGCTGCTTTAAAGTTTAGGTTCACTCAACTTGCATTTTCAGAGTACAAAATAGGGACAGATGGAAGCAGTCATTCAATGTTTGCTCTCCTCGCTTAGCCTTGTCAGCAAAATGACAACACCTATCTGAGCTCTAAATGACTCAGTGATAAGGCTGGCACTACCCTCCGCTTCACGTGGCGGATCACTACCATACTGTTACACTGTACAGCTAATGCCACAGCATCCCAATGGCGCATATCCTTTCATCGGGATAAAATTGCAGCCTTATCTCACATCAATACCCAACACAGAGCTGGTTAAAGTAGACCATTCTTAAGCTATTTTAGCTTTTCTCTCTACTAACTGTTTACCATGCCATTCATTTTGATCCTACATGCACTCTGCTTCACACACTCAAGCGTTTGGTATGACACAGACTTGCTTGAAAGGCAGATAGATGCAGTCAGGTTAGAAATAAGGTTTGACATGTCTACAAAAGCAGTCAGCAATTCTCAAATTTCCTCTTTAGTATCATCACAGTTGACAACCTCTCGAGAGATGTGAACCCTGTTTACGTGGCAAAGTTATTCTCTTGGTCCTTCCGTGGTCCCAGGCAGAGAGCAGCTTGCTGGTAGGTACTTCAGTTGACATGACTGACCATCTCTGCACACATACTAGAGACTTTTGACAGAAGCCTGGTTACTGAAGCACAACTATCCTGTGAATTAGTCTGCAATAGTGTAGTAATTTATGTAGCTGTGTTGTCACACTGTATACAGAGCTTGGAAAGTGCCTCTTGTTTACCGCAATTGAAGCACTTATCCTTGTTTCAGCAATAGGCTCAACAGCTGCTAAAAATAGAAGTTATCGAGATGTCACCCTTCTCAGTAAGCAAAAGGAATGAGTCACATGAGATAATGATCTGTCAGTCCTGCAGAGCACCTGGGCAGTCCTCAAATGCTTTAAAAATGCCTGCATTAGCAGTTGAACTTTTTTTCTTTTTCCAGAACCAGCCATGCTACTGGAAGATCTGAATGCCCTTCTGGAGGTTCTTGCACCACTAGCAAACTATGGCTCCCAGGAGCATTCCCTAATCTACTTTGGCACTTTAAAATCAGTTAGTTTAGCCCAAACTGAATGAAGAGAGGTGGTGGATGAGCAGGTGAGATAGGAAGAAGGCAACCAAACAACAGCTAAGGAAACAGAGGAGTAGGCAAAAAGATAGCCCCTCTCCAAGTCACTGAAACTGTGGGACTGTCACTCTTGCTGTCAGAGATGGAAAGCCTTGAACTCTTCCATTTCACACTTTTTACCTTCAGCTGCTCCATTTTATATTGTACGTGTAGTTAAATTTTAAAAGCTTCTGTTCGTGTGTGATAAGCTCGGCTTGGGCTTGAGAAGGAAAAGCTTCTGAGAACAAGAATTAAAAATGTTCTGAGAGAGGAAAAAAAGATAATTTTTAATCCATTCCTTCAGATGTGTATGTGTAAGTCGTAGACACATCTTCTGCTTTCACTTACGTGGAAGAGGAAGAGAGTTTATGCAGTTCGTTTGTACTTTTTGCCCATGTTGGAAAGCTGCGATGTTACGAATCTAGGTCAGAAAAATATTTTTATGTGTGTGAATTGCCTTGTGCATTTGTGTAACTCGTGGATTTGAATCAAACATGCGTGTGTGAAACCAGGTAGCTTGACCATGAATGATCACCATCTAGTGGTAACCTGTAAAATTCAGACTTTGACAACTCTACAGAAGATGATAAACTAAAATAGAAAACAACAGGTGAAAAGGCCTGTGGCACCGCTTCGAAAAGATGCATCTGATGGCTGAGTCTGTACAGAATAAAGTATTTCAAACATTCTCAAGGCACATTAAAACACTGCTATGTCATCGTTTGTCCTATGTAGGTGTGGTACCTGCACAGCGCTGCGTATGTATGGGCTGTCTGCAAGGCGAGGTGCCAGCCTGAAGTGGGTGCCCAGGCTTTGCCAGCAGCATGCTGGTTGCTGCCGGACAGCTGCCTGCCTGACGCTCCCCCAGCATGGTGACAGCATGGTGGGACAAGCTCTGGCACCAGGGATGCTCCTGGGCACCACTTGTTTCACTAGCACTAGGCACTAGCCTAATTGCAGAGCCTCATGGCCAAAAGGGACCTCTGGAAGTCAGGCAGGCTTGTTTGCCTCTTTCTCCTAGGGACATCCAGCAGTGGAGACTCTTTCTGTCCTTTCCAGTGCTTCATTACCCATCCTGAGAGAAGGTCCGTCCTGATATCCACCCTTGAGGGGTTTTAAGACCGTTTGGTTTTCTGTCTGGTTCCTTCCCCTTTGGTCATTTCTCTGGGTGCTCTTGTCATGCTCCTCTTATCTATGTTCCCCTGAAGGGCAGCAATGTGCACCAGCTGAGAGGGTAACAAGGCTGCATAGGGTATAAGGGCTCTACACAAATCTCACACATTATGTTCTTATTCATGCATCCCAGCATGGCATCTGCATTTTTTGCCACAGCAGACACTGTCAGCCCACTGAAACTGTCAGCTCCTGTCCAGCCTGTGAGCTGTCGTAACTCCAGATCTTCGTCTGCCAAACTGCTATCTAATTTTTTTTTCTCTTTTTGCATTTTTACAGTTCATTGTTTCTAGTTAAACATAGTACTTTGCATGTGTCACTGTCTAATAGCATCCAGTATGTTTTCCGACCATAGTTGCAATTTGTCAACGTGATTTTTTCCTCTCAGCCACATCATCTGCAAATATAAAAAACAGACTTTATTTCATCATCCAATTTGTTAATGAAAACACTAAATATCCCTAAACTCAGGACAGGCTGGTCAAATCCCCACTCAGTGGCTCCTGCTAGTCTGATAGTAAATCACTAATATCTCCACTCTTGAGCACAGCTTTGTAACCAGCAAAAAGAGTGTCCTCCAGACCGTTTCCTTAGCTTACACACAAGAGTGTCATCTCAGACAGTGTCAAAACTCCTTCTGGAGCCAAGGTATATAACATCATCTTCTTTTTCTTCACGTACGAGCCTGTTAATTTGTTGTAGTAGGAAATCAGAATGATCTGGGATTGTACATTGCTGTTAGATCCATACTGGCTGATATTCACGTATATCCATCTTCTGTAGACTTGTCATCTGATTGTTTGTTTCAGTATTTTTCTGAGATGAACATTAATGTGACTGTTAATTCCTTGTTCCTCCATTTTTAACATATATATATATATCTCCTCTTATACATATATATATCTTATAGATATGTATATATCTATCTCTGTATATCTCCTTGTATTCACCATGTAAGTCCTCCTCTGGTACTCCTTTCATCCTTCCCTAGGCCAGCTCTGAGATTTCACCATTCAGGTCCTCAGTGCCCTATGCTTAAGTTTATCAGATCCATCTCATTTGAAAACGTCAGATTTATCTAGGTGTTTTCTAAGTATGTAATTCAGTGATTTCAGCAACCGTGACAACATCTGCTGCATTTCGCTTGGGCTGTAACAAGCTAAGTGCTACATCAGTGACAACACTGAAATCAATGGAAGTTGTTCTAAAGTCCAAACTAAACTCTCTGTGTTTCTGTAATCAACTGAAAAGCCCAGAGTGAGAGCGCCCTGTGCTTCCCCAATGTCTTTGGAAACAGTCTGGTCAGGTGGTTTTGATTTCCACCTTCGAGGTGGCTTACAATGTTTTCTTTTCACTCCCCTGTCCTTGGTTGCTAAGCAAGGTATATATAAACCTGCTCCTGAGACAGCTTTTTGACAAGTGCTCCAGTGCAGAGAGAGGGAGAAGCCAGCTGCAATTCTTGCTACCATATCAACACACCTGCCTTCGCAGGAGCTTACGGCACCAAAGCCATCCCAGGTTTGCTGAGATTCCTTCATAACTGTAATGCGAGTTCTGACTTGATAACATAATTGTTGCTCCAGGGCTGCTCGACCTATTTGGTTCACTTACAGCCTGAAAGACAGATGATGGCCTGCTAGAAGTTACCTCCAATCATGATATAAAGTAGCAGGTTGCCACATGTGCTGAGTGCAGCCAGTGGCCGAGAGATGATATAGGCAGAGTGGATTTGTTTCTCCATGTGACAGCTCACTGCACATAACTGTAGTTCAACCTGAGCCGCCCAAAAGTTGTGGAAGGGGAGGAAGCACACACAGAAGACCACCAAGAGGATGACAGCAAGTCTGTGAGCCTTTTGCTTGTAGCAAGTCCACGTGTGGGTCCTGGTAGCCAAGGTGTAAATAATGAGCGCATAGCACAGAGTCACCGTCAGCAAGTGCAAGAAGGCGGCCAGGCCATCTGTAGCCAGTTGTACCACCTGATGGCACCCAGGTTTTCAGAATTGGTAAAGTCAAGGCATAAGGATCTGTTTTGTGCCTCTTTTGAGGAGATCAAGAATTTGACGAGGCTGACAGCTGTCAGTGAGATCACCCAAATGGCTGCGCAAGCCACCACTGTCCACCGCTTCCTCTGGACATGGAAGAACTTCATAGGGTGGACAACCACCAAGTAGCAGAAAATGCTGAAGCAGGTGAGGAAAAGGATGCTACTGTACAAGTTGAAGTGGAAGCCGAAGAGGATGAATTTGCACATGAATTCGCCAAAGATTCCGTGCTCACCGCTGGTGTAGTAGAGTATCAGGAAGGGAAGGCTGGTGAGGTAGAGCAGGTTCATGAGCTCCAGGTTCAGCATGATGATGATGATGCTCTTCCAAGGCCTCATCTTGAAGTTGTAAACACAAATTTCAATGATGTTTCCTGGGAAGCCCACAAGGGAGAAGATGGTGTACATAATGGGGAGGTACAAAGTCTTCAGACCGACTTCCACATCACTGCAGTTGGGAAAATCACCTTCAGTGTCTTGCCAGGTGATGGTGTTGGCTAAGTCGTCCTTTTTTATGCCCATGTTTTTTGCTTAGCACTTAAAGAAGAGAGAAATGTTTAGTGTTCACTGACAGATAAGACCTTCTCCAGTCAGTTAAAAACAACTAATATCCATGTCTTTGCTTTCAACTTCCCATCAGTGTCACTATTATGGTGCCATTATTGAATAAGGAAAGGTCTTGCTGCTTTGAGGAGAATTGATCCTGATCTAGAGGCCTTTTATCATGTCTGTATGAAGATAGATACAATTTTATTTTAAAATACATATTTTCAGGGAAGGGTCTGTCCAGACACAATGAAGCTGTAATATAAGGGGTTCTCAGACGCACAGCGTGTGATGTGTGTCCCCTGGTATATAAAATTCACTGTCTTCTCTCAACAGGGGTCAAGTGGAGCTGAAGGATAGACTAGTCATGTTGTGCTACCAATCAAAAATAGAGAGGAATGTCCAGAATGCATCTGCTCCATAAAAGCTACTTGCAGCCTTGTTAACTAAGTGGAAAACAGGGTGGATGCTGAAATGTTTTCATATTCTTTTTGATACTGGAGTTGCACAACATTTTTCTTCCTGCTCCCTGGAAACAACTGATAGAGGAATATTTCATTCTTTTAGTTCATTAACAAGATTGATGTTCCAAAGAAACAGGTTATTTTTAGGCTTGTCATTAGCTGCTATGTAAATTTCTAACCCTGTAAAATTTTTAAATGGTGTATTGCTTTGACATTAGTCTTAGATAGAAGTTTTCTGAAACATCAGAATAAATTCATCCAACTTTGTAAAGCAGCCATTTGCAAGATACAATATGGAACTTGAGTGGGATTGAAGGAAAGTAAAGACAGTTGGGTACAACAGAAAATACAGGGCCACTGAAGCACATCGTAAATGACTGCTAACAGGTCATCCAGTAACTCCATTTGTGTGAATGCCTTCTTTCTTTTAAAGTGGAGTAAATGTTTTGATGGAAAAAAATGAATACATCTCTAGCATAATTTTTTCCAGAGGAATGCAACTTCTTACAGGATGATACCCATCCTCAAATTACTGTGGCCTGGATCTGTTAAAACGGATCCCACTGAATCATCGCGTCTATTTCTTGTTCCACTTTGCATTTTCTTGATGTAGCTTCTACTCTCACTTACTTGTGAGATCTCACAGAGGCAGGTTGCAGGATTTGAGTTCAAATTTGTGCAGAACATTTGGTTCAAACATATTTAAAACACTTTGAAAACTGAAGCTGGATCTTGAGGAGACACATACCAAACACCGGCTTTTGTTTTTAAAGAGCAAAACCAGCTTCAAACCTCTTCTCATGGGGGAGGATGGTGCAGAGGATGGTTTGGATAAATCCAGTGGCTCTAATTCAAATAAGAAGCAATGCAGCAATACCATCATTCCCAAACAAACTTGAAGCATCTGTTATGGCTAATGGTTAACCGGATGAATAGCAAAGGCCCCATCCCGCAGCAGCAGGTTGCGGCATGCTGTCTGCCGCTGGAAGCACCGGGGCTGTGCACATGGCTGCATTTACGGTGCACAGCTATCTAGCAGCTCGGTGCTGCTCACCACATCACTTTCTTCGTGGTTTTGTAGGACTGTCATTTTGTCAGTAGCTTTTTTCCCGCCTACGAGCGTGCTGCTGCAGCAAACCTACGGGAGCTGTAGAGCAAATATCTATGATGGTCAAAAAACGCGCAGTGGCACTCAGCTGCTGCAATCCCTACTGACAGCTGCACGCTCTCAGGTACTTTTGGAGGTGTACCCTTTGCTATCAGTGCTATCCGATAGGGCTGGATTTAAGTTGGGGAATGTGGGACTCCCTCACAGTCCAGGCCACCCCTGAGCCCAGAGCTGGTTATGGAAATGCAAAGTGGTTGTGAAACACTGGAAGAGGTTGCCCAGTGAGGCTTTGAGCAACTTGATCTAGGGGAAGGCGTCCCTGCCTGTGGCACAGGGGTTGGAACTAAATGACCTTTAAGGTTCCTTCCAACTCAAATCATTCTATGATTCTAAGTGGGGACAAGTATTGCAAGAAAAGTAGATGGGTGTGGGGAGTCTAGGTTCTGAGCTGCCCTAAGATTACATCTAACCTAACAGGTTACCACAGGGACCAAAGAAAGGAGACAGCAAGTCTTTGCTGTTGGCCTTATTATTTTGCTGTCTGAATTACAAATAGAATTTAGACAAACTTAAATCTAATTAAGGAATAGTTTGTACTGTGGCAGATTTTATCACACTAAGTAATTGGCCATAATGGGACTTCTGTAGCCCAAGCTGAGGGCAAATGATATATGCCGTAGACACATAATGAACTTTAAATAAATTATCCAAGAGCAGAACTTGTAATAAAAGGGAACTAGATTATTGAAATAGAAACCCTCTTTCAGTCTTAACAGCGGAATTATGCTCTATCTCATGGTATTCTTTCCTGTAACCAATTGATTGGAATCACTTTAAAAAATGTTGTGATTCCATGTCTTTAATTGCAGTCACGTATAAGAGAAACTTGTCTGCTCCTGCATTGTGATAATTTAATTAGAGCCTGCTGGAAATAAAAGCCAAATGGCTGCAGCCATGGCAAAGTAACCCAATACCTGTAATTGGACTATATTTCACACAGATGTGTTGCTGAATAAATTAAATCGGATTTGGCTTGCAGTGTTTGACTCTTCCACTGGCTCAGATTCAATTGATGCAAGTGATACATTTAGGGATGAAGATGTGAGCCCTCCTTCCCTTATCATTTAAAATTCAGGGAGATGTCTTCATGCAGAAAGAGTATGTGGATTTAATGTATTACATGCAACTCAGATAAGTTTAATTTGTTCCATGCTTCCATCATCCTTTAACCCTTTCCTCATCTCACTCCACTTTGCCTCGCCTCTGTATTCACACCTTTAAATCAAAACATGCGTTTCACCTGTAAATCCTCAGTGTCGTCTTCTCTCCTCCTCATAGCTGGCTCATTAAATACCCTGCTCCAGCTGGCAGAGTTTGCTTTTAAATCCCCCAGGCTTGTGCAGTGAGACTATCTGGGAAAGCTGTAACAACTTACCCGGGCTATCGGGCAGGTTGTGGGAATGCTCTGCCTCCTTTCTGAGGTCTCTGCTGAGCAAAGGTGATGTGGGCTCCACGGTGCTGAGTGAGAGCAGCTCTGACCTCTCTTGCCTTCCTTTGGGCTGGCCATCATGTCCCCTGTGGCAGGGCCGTGCTGGTGTTGGCCGTCCTCTTATCTGGCTTCTGCCACCTGTGTGGGATGTGGGGACCTGCCCTCTGTGGCTCGTGAAATCAGTTGAGAGTGCCTGTAGCCTCTCCAGTTTGGCTGGAGTGGTTTGTTATGGGCACTTTCAGCCCTCAGTGAAGGACGATGGGTCAGCAGCACTTGAGTAGGGAGAAGCAGGACCACTGCAGTGCTCGCCTAAAGGAATATCGGCTCCTTGGGTCCCAGAGCACAGAACAGAAGAGGTGGGAGATGGGCTGGGGAGATGGGGGTACAGCAGGGTTCTAAATGGGCAGGAAGAGGCTCGGTGGATGCCGGGAGTCGAGATTAAACCCTTGCCTCTCAAGGGGGGCGAGGGGACCCATGCTCTCCAAACTGGGAGCTTGATGGGACCAGCTGCCACCCCTGCAGGGAGGGACCTGGCCCTGAGAAGAGCAGGGACTGTGTGACTGGAGCATAAGCAGGGTCTTGTGGCTGGGAGAAGGTATCTAAGACCACGTGCTTGTGAGGGCAAGCTGGCGGGAGGAGGGCTTTGCTGGAGAAAGGGATTGCATGACTGCCAGACAACTGTCCTGACCATATTACGTGGGTAATACGCTTTTCTGCTGGCGTGGCTTGTCCAGAGGTCAGAGGAATGAAGAAGCCTAGGAAGGAAGTCAGACTATGGGCTCCTTTTGCATATGGTTTGAAAAAATACCCAGCCTGCTGTGTGATCTGGAGGATTTTGCTGTCCCCAAATATCCAGGCAATAAAGCAGAAGAA
Organism: Tauraco erythrolophus; assembly: GCF_009769465.1. NCBI lineage: Eukaryota > Metazoa > Chordata > Aves > Musophagiformes > Musophagidae > Tauraco > Tauraco erythrolophus. The sequence continues at coordinate 77,180,579 of NC_141465.1, read as the reverse complement.
AGACTAGCACTTCTTTGTATGTGACGGCAAACCCTCAAGAAGGGTCTAGTACAAATCCCCTTTCCCTTTGGAGGGGGAAGAAGGGCACAGGCACCTTCAGGGGTGCCCTACAACAAGGGTTTCAGTTCCTTTGCACAATGAACTGGGAAGAGGAGGGGCCCACCCAGAGATGCCAGGGCAATTATGGTGTGGAAGTTACAGATTTTATGGGATGACTTATCTTTCCGGTGTGTGGTGCTACCTGAGACTATGGCATTGCAGAGATCTCCTACAGAGCCAATATTTACACATTTTGCTTGATCTCTCCCCCTTCCTTTTCAACAGATTTTGACTCTTGAGCTAACTGTGCTCTGTTGACTTTCACCTTGTTTCAAAGCAGGGATCCTTACACCAGTTTCAGGCTTCTCTTTTTTTTCTCCCTTCCCTCCCCTTTCCCCTCAAAGAAAACACTTTCAAAAGCATAAGCATTCCAGATTTGATTTGGAATTAAATATTTGAAAACTTCTGTGAACAAGTAGGAAAGTTATCTTGAGAGGGAAATGTTTAGATGAGGCTGGAAAGATATTGAATGTTTTCCAACACAGAACTTGATTTCAGATCTTGTTTGAATCTATTATTTACTCTCTCTTGATGATAAGACATGTGAACCTGGAAACATGAGCAATTATGTACTGCAGAATGTAATGGTGAATCAGGCTCAAATTATTTAGTAAATATAACTTTAAGAATGATTGCCTAACTGTCCTGTTTCTTTACCTGATGCTTTCGGTATCTATCATCTTCATATGAATGACTTTCAGCTTACTGGTCATACATAATCTGTTCTCCTTAACTTTTTCTGGTCCAAGTTTGGCCTCATCAACCTTGAATGTGAACACTAATTTTGGACTCCTAAATACAAATATTCAGAAGTAAGCTGATAGTTGTTAACATATCCCTAAGTAACAGCTGATATGAGCCACCATTGTTTATAGAAAGAGTTGAAACCACTTTTTACTGTGTGACTAGCTACCAAATAGTAGTAATTTCAATACTCTGAATCACGGAAACTGTACATTCTGCAAAGTGCAAAAATACTCTTTGCAAAGGGCATATAGGGAGTCATGGAGAGACAAGGGGCGTGAAGCTGTATGTTCTCAGGAGTCCCGGTTTATCCCTACACACATAGATTGAGAACTTTCTGCATTTTATTTATGAGTTCCTGTCAATGCATAAAGAATATCAAGTTCATTGCTCAGTTTTTATTATTATTATTCATTGTTTGATATTTGTCTGCTCTGATATGCTATTTTTTGAGTAAGCATGGATACTGCTCTGGCAATATGATTCAAATTATATTAAAACTGGATCTTTACTTGAATACTTCATCTCAATCTTAGTGTTTGTAGTTCAGGAAAAGATTTGGAAAAATTGTGAGGAGCCTGGAAAAGGGCTTCAGGAATGAATGGAGTACTGAGAGATGTTGTGACATGAATTGGGAAACTTTTGAGGCTTTAGGGATTCTTTCTTGTTAGTTTATTCAAGAACAGATTTAAACAGGAATGGATGATAGTCATGATCGTATCCATGGGAAGAGACTCCAGGCATCAGCATAGCTGGAGCTATGCCAGTCCAGGCTGGCAGCGAAGCACAAGTATTTCTCAGTGAGGGTGAGCAGCTACTAAAACAAATCCCCACAGTAATATGGTAGATTCTTCAACTTTGGAATTTTTAAACCAACATTGAGTGTCTTTTGCATAAATATTGGTACAGTCGAAGAGCAGCATGAGATGGTAGCATCATGCAACTTTGCAGGACAGGCTCACAGGTTTTAAAGACTAAAAGGACCTCTAGAGAACCCAGTATAAGGATTGTATTCCCAAGGTCTTGTACACCCAAGGCCACAGGATTTAGGTCAGAATTCCCAGTAACTTCTATTTAGCACTTTTTTTTTTTTTTTTAATATGAGGACAATCTTGATTTGAAGAGAGAAGGAGAATCCTCTTATTCCTTTGATTGCTTGTTCTAAAGGTGAATGACGCCCACGGTTGAAATCATGTCCTTAGACTTTAATGTGACTCTCTAGTTTGTGCTTCCAGCCTTTCAACTTCTTCATATGTGTCTCTGCTATAAGGAGAGAGAAGCTCTTTTAGCAAGAGCTGTTTCATTTTTGTGGAAGTATTTAAACATTATAATCCGATCACCTTTCATATTTCTTCCTGATTAGTTTGGTAACTTAGGGCATCCTATGACAGCATCTGGGCTTCTCCAGCCTGTTCTTTTTCTTCCCATTGGCTTCGTTAGGAAGAAGATGAGTTTTTTTGCCAAAAATCATCCTGGGTTTTGGCATCTTGGGCAACGCAGCCAGAGCCATGTCTCTGCCTGTGGTACTTCAGACTCACAGAAATCCTAGGCACCCCCAGTGGGTATGCACCAGACATCTCTGCCCAAGCTACCCCGCAGGATACTGCTGAGGGGTGTCAAAGGTGGCCTGTTCTGCACGCTTGACCCTCTTGAGCCCTAATGTTCTCCTGCAGCATAGAGAATCCTTCCTGCTTTGTGGACTCTCTGTCCCTTCATCTACTGATCGCATAGGTATTCCTTCTTACCATGACTGGAGCGCCAACTCCTGTTGATGATGTTGGTGACTGTAGGCACTCTCTGTCCTTCCAGGGGGACAGAGGTGATAAGATCACTGTATCTCTCTTGAAAACCTAGAAATAGAGAAAATCTTCCTCTCCACCACCATGGTGGAAAGACAGGAATGTAATGAGATGTCCTGGGCTAGGAAACCATCACTTAGGCTGGGAAAGACAGAGAGAAGGAGGATCACAATGAATGGAGTCTAAGTATCACAAAAAAACGTATTCTGCTGCTACATCAGCAACAACACAACAAGGAATATATTATTCTGCCCACTTTTATGATAGATCAGTGAAGCAGAGCAACCTCTGTCATGCAACATCAGTGACGAAAGCCTCTGTAACGTAGGCCTTGCCAGAGTGTCTCTCCTGCTTTTCAGGTCTGACTGCACTGTGTTATGTTGTCTTCAGCTTGCTTCCAAAATATGTGTCATGGTAAAATACCTTAAGGTGTTCCAGTTGTCAGAGACTGCCGCCTTCTGTCAGAAAATAAATGGGATTCCTGTGCTGTCTCTCACAGCAAAACCTAATTGTTTTTTTCTCCTTGGAGTTTTTCTTAAGTGATTTATTTAGCTTGGATTTTTTTCCTCAAATTTAGGTATACTTTATCATGTGTTTTTCCACAAATTCCACGTGATTCATTGCATAATCTCGTAATGCCATTTTCATCCTGTGTAAAGAATGTTTATCTTTGAAATTGCCCTGACTTTGCCATCATATTTTGGGTCCCTTATAACTGAAGACTTCAAAGATGTTATATTTTTTTTGCCAGGTTTCATGTTGACTGATAGGAGGTTTTCAAAGGTGTTATGGGCATCATTAGGGATTGGATACTAATTGCCCTTGATTCCTCTAATAAATCTTTTCTTCTGACTTCATTGGCTGGGTACTTATTTCCTCCAGTGTTGCTTCCCTCTTTTTCCAACAGAGAGTTTTGATACTTGCAATGGAGATGTTTTAAGCACCCACCATTTAAATGTATTTACCAGTTGTCATCAAAGTGATTTCAAATATGCACAACACATGCATATATTTTCATTCACACCCATAGTTTTTCCTTTGAGACAAACTTTCCTTTTCCTTTGATTCTGCACAAAATTCCCAGGTTGCAGCTGTCCCATGAGAGTTGGCTCCTTGGCAATTTTCACCACCGAAGCGCCTACACCAATGCGTTCTTCCGGCCATTCATTCCCCTTCCTGTGCTATTTCCTTCCTGCACACAGTGGGAAACTCAAACTGCTAAAAAGTGGTGCTAATACCTTTGTTTTTTTCTCTTCGTATAACATCTTTGTCCTCAGGGAAGTACTGGTATGCCTGCAGGACCTAGCAAGGTAGACAGGTGCACGCTGGATGGATGCACACCCTTCCTGTGCATGGCAGCTCTGCAAGTCATATGTGTATATGCCAAAGACATATGTTTGTTCCCAACTTACTTTCCCACAGGTTTAGTAACTGTGTATCGGAGTGAAAAAAATATTTTGAGAACACCAAAAATACCCATAGGACCTTGTACAACAGGATATGTAATTGGTACATTAGTCTTTGGTATGTTTTATTTGTAGCACGTTTTTTTTTCTTTAAGTTCAGTGGGATTATAGAGCTATGGCAAATTAGGCAATTACTGCAGAACACATATTTCAGGGATGAGTTGCCGTATATCAAATTTGAGGGCTCACTGTATCTTACTAGGAGTTCATGCTTCTTAGTTTATTCTGTGCTTTTACTTCAGCTTTCAAGAGTTTGACTTTTTTTCTATCTGTCTCCACTATGGCATTGAGGAAATCCTCCTTCCTTGTTCGTACTATACCCTGCTGAGGATTTCTCCTGTCTTTCAGGGTGCATGTTCTGCTGAGGGTGGGTGTTTCTGCAGCTCAGCTGACTCTTCCAAAGTCATTTCCTCCTTCCCCTTCTCTTTACTGGATTTGCAGTGTGAGTTACTTACATGCCCAGTTCATAGTACTTAAGGACGAACTCTGTTGCTTTTCTTTAGCTGCAGAGGTCCTTATTTAGGCAAAACAAGATCAACATGAATGTGGAAAAGCAAGAAGGAGAGAGTGGTGGCCAAGAGAGAGGCAGGGAAGTGAAGCATGGTGCTGGCTGGGAAGGGAGGAAGATGAGGCTCAGGAAGCCCATAAGATCTCATGCTGTGTGAAGACTAGCTCAGGCAAAAAGAAAACATTGCCATGGATCACCTTTGCCCTTATATCCTTTCATTAGAAGACAGGAAAAAATTTCTTGCAAATGACATCCTTGTCCAGCACAGAAGCCAGCTACTGAACACCGAGCATACATAGTGGAAGAGCAGATGATGGTACAGACCTAGGTGTGACGGTCACCTCTCATCAAACTAGTCCTAAGCAGTGCCTGAGCCAATCTGCTGGTGTCTGTGTATTCTTCCCCTTGCATGCTCATTTGCAAAGGTCCATGTTTTCTGTCATTCCCTCCATTGCCACCTTTTTGTGGTTAAATGCTGAAAATATCATCCAGTCAAGTTTTGTGGGAAGAAGAATTTGGAAAGCATGGTGAGAAAATATAATGAGAAACCTTTTCTCCATAAGGACAGCTGGGTGGTAGAACAGGCCACCTGGAGAGGCTGTGCAGGTGCTACCCCTGGAGATTTTCAAGTCCCAGCTGGACACAGCCCTGAGAAACCTGGTCTGAAATTAGTGCCCACCCTGCCCTGAGCAGCCTATTGCACTAGAGACTTCCTGATGTCTGTTCCAACCTGTTTCATTCCAAGGTCTTATGATCCTCTGAAGTCTGCAAGCCGTAAAAGTCAAGGGTAAAACCAAAGACCCATCATTTCAAGAGCAAGAAGTATCTAAGTATCCTACTGCTTCAGGAAAGACAAATTGTGGTATAGAAAAACTACTTTAGAGCTTGGCCAAACCCTTTCCGAAGCTAGAGAGTCCTGTTTCCCAGCCAGGCAAACCAATCTGCCCAATCCCTGTTTCCCAGGAGTCTTGAAGACTGCAAAACTGAAGTTGTTAGCTGAAATAGCTTCATTTTCCTATTTTCTATTTTACTAGTCCTCAAGACAGCGCAGTTCTTTACATTCCTTGTTCATACTTAGTATTTGGACATGCATGGCTGTTTTCATACGTGTGTGCTTGGTTACCCCCAGCATTCACATGCAGAAAGCAGAGCCTGTATTGAATCAGAAATTTGTATCCTGGAATTACTCGTTTGACTTGAGGCTTGAAAAATATTTCTAATTTCTGATAAACAAATTGTCAAGTTTCCATTTAGCAGGAATGCTTTCTTCCAGGCCTGCATTGTGGTATTTCACTGTGGAAAAAGGCTAGGAGAACACAGTTCTGGTGGGGAAGCTTTGAGATTTGCATTCATGGATTAGATTGTAATCTGCTTTCAATATCCAGATGTTTCACTGTTCACAATGACGTATTTGATTTGAGTTTGATTTCACAGCCCGGATTCTCACCCCCTGTAGATTCCTCCTCAAAATGAAGGAGGACTGGGCTGACTGGTTACGTACTCCCAATTCCTGAGAGCTCCCACCTTCTTGATGCGTGGATTTTTGAGTTGCTAGTAGTACTGCTTTGTTCTACCTGTCCTAGCTTTGGTACTAACCACGCCAAATTTCATTATTTTAATTTTTTTTATCAACCAGAAGCTTGGGTGATTTGCTAATATCTGTTAAAATACTGACTCTCGTTGGTTTTAATTGACCACACAGACTGAAGACCTGAAGGCAGAAAGGCGCGGAGTCACCCTCCACCCGCCTCCTCCCAGGGCGGGAGGCCGGGAACAGCCGTCGGGGCCGCGATGCGGCAGCAGCTCGGGCGGTGACGGACGGTAGATGTCACTCTTGCCTAACGCATAGGGAGCGGGGTCGCCACCGGAAGGATGGAGCCTTTCCAAGAGCGTGAACGGGGAGAGGGAGCGGGAAAGAGTGACTGCTGGTCGTAATTGTTGCTGAGTGAAAACTTATTTTCAGGTAGAAATGTCTACAGAGAAAGCCGTAGCTTTTATAGAATCACAGAATGTTTTTTTTGTTGTTGTTGGAAAGGACCTTTAAAGATCATCTAATCCAACCCCCCTGCCATGACCAGGGACACCTTCTCCTAGACCATCTTGTTCAAAGCCTCATCCAACCTGACCTTAAACACCTCCAGGGATAGGGCATCCACAATTTCTCTGGGCAACCTGTTCCGGTGCCTCACCACCCTCATGGTAAAGGATTTCCTTATGTCCAATCTAAACCTTCCCTCTTTCAGTTTCAAACCATTGCCCATTCTACTGTCACTACTGGCCCTGGTAAAAAGTCTCTCTACATCTTTTCCACCTTTCTCGTATGCCCCCCTTAAGTATTGAAAGGCTGCAATAGGGTGTTCCCAGAACCTTCTCTTTCTCAGGCAAGATGTTGTACCCACGCCTTATTTTGAGTCCCTAAATAAAGGTATATTGAATTCTTACAAAAGGTGTATTTCTAGGGTTTTTTTGGTACAATTTTTTTTCGTTGAGGCTCAGTCTTTGAAATGTGTGTTGAGGGACTCTGAAGTTACACAGAAGTGCTCATCTCCCTAAAAACTTGCTGTTTTGATACACAAACCAGTGGAAACTTAGCAAATTTAGGCATTGAGGGGCTGAAGGAGAATTTCTTGGCCATCTGTCTCATGTTTGAAGAACAAACCAAACTCACTCAAATATCTGTGATAGTGTAGTGCCTGACAACAAAAGGCTGCCAGCCTGGGCCATGCAGTCAAATCCCGCCTTCCTCTCTGCTCAACAGCTCTCTGGCAGCTGTGTAACCACTCCAGCACTGTTATCTCCCAAGCACCAAGGGCTGGAGCTTTCAAAAGGCTGCATAAAAGGCTTCATACCATAATGATGCGTGTCACTACACCCCACATTTTTTAATAACGTATTTAGAGTCTCTTTAAGCGTCTTGGGAGACCGGACCAGTGCTCATGCAGGGGTAAAACACCTGCAAAGTTGCAACCTGTAGGAGCACCTGTGCCATTTGGTCTTTTTTCATGGTAAAAATGAACCAGGTTCCCTGAAGAAAAGTATTAGTTGCTCTCACAGCGGTAACAACTCTCAGTGTATCTCATGGTAAACTTCACTTTTGAGCAGTGTGGAGAAATCACAGTAATTTCTGACTTCTGCTGGAGTCCTAGCTGGTGGTCTCCTATGGAAATCAGGTGCTCCCTCAAATACTGACCATTTTAAAGAGTTTTCACATAAGATAATTTTCCTACCAGAAAAAAAAAAAAAACAAAAAAAAAAAACCAAAAAACAAAACCACCACTGCTTTGCTGTATCAACTGCATAAATACTTCCAGTTGTCTCTAGATCCGTAGAAGCTCAGTTTCAGTGTACAGGACCAGAAGGTGTTTACAAAAAGAGACATGAATTGCTTTATTATTAATGTCTGCTGAGAATACGTGATTTCAAAAATGAGGCAAAATGGAGGAATTACACAACAGGAACATCACTTCAGAGAGATGCTGAAGGCAACATGTTTCACTAACACACATCTGCCAGAGACTTCTTTCCTTCTGAATCCTCCCTTATACCCACTCCAACAGAAATCTCAATCATTAAATGCTTGTTTTTAGAAGAATCTTTGAAAAATCTAAGATTTATGAAATTAGTAGCATTATTAATAGCCCAAGTGAAGACAGTGACAGGGATGTATGTCAGTTTGGCAGCTCTTGAATTTCTCCAGAGGAAGTCAATGTACGACTTATTTCATAACAGCAAGTTACATCCACCCAGGAGACTATGCAAGAGGATGGTAGTTTGTCAGGGAAAAAAAGTTGTTGGCAACTGTACAAGCCTAATTAAACTCAGTAGTTTGGGTAGCATCAAGGGAAACCTCATGGATCCAGCCACTTGCATTATTTGGGAATTTTATTTGGCTGAGAAGGATCCTTTGAAAATGGGATGCTGTCATGGGTGAGACACAGGGAACGACAGCCTGCAGTGGTTTTGGATAACAGGGCATTATTTAAGAAAGAGTAAGATGAGAGTTTTACCCTACTTTGAGACCCCCACTGCCTCGCTGACCCCAGCACTTCAGTCACAAGGTCTCACCATCCACCCGAGCAGGGAGGTCACTGGTGGCCTAGGATGGACAAGCAGAAAGTCAGGTTGGTTCATGTCATGCTGCTGCTCTCCGTTAACAGTTGCAGGCATTATGGGCCACAAGCTGTTTGGACTCCTGCATCTTACCCCACTGATGGTTTATTTTTTCAGGCAAGATCTTTGCTTTCTGTTTTCCAGGCTCTCTTCTTCTTTCTGAGGCTGCTGCCTCATTTTGGGAACCCTCTCTCATTGGCACCAGCTCTTCTTTCCAGCACCCTGAACCTAATTTTCCCAGTCTATCAGTCTGTGTGCAGAAGCATGACATGCGATCAGCCTCATGATTGCAGGGTTTGTCTCATGACTATTTATTAATTGGAGAATTCAGGATATGCCATGTTTGTTCAGTTCAGATGGGATGAAAATTTACAATCAGCACATAGTGGCTGCCGGTGGCAAGCAGCGGGCTTCGGCTTGAGAATTCAGAAGTTCTGTTTCAGAAATTCACACCCTACCCCACCACGTACACCCATTTTTCTGCTGCCTGTTTGCATCTAAAAGCAAAATAATTTTTCACCATGCTCTTGTTTTTTCATGATGCCTGCCATGTCAAGCAGAGCAACTCAGGGTACCTGATTTTCCATCCAAGATTTGACACCAGCTTTGCCGTGTTCTGAAGCTTTGCCACTAGGTGGTAATGTCTTCATCCTTAAAAAAAACCAACCAACCAAACAAACAAAAACCAACTAAAAAACACCCACAACCCTCCTTTGGAGGCATAGGTTCAAGCATTAATTATTTCTGAAAGGTTTATATGTTTTTATGGAGGGATCAGAAAAATTACGGCTGCTCTGAAATAAAGCCTTTGATTATCAGCTCACTGCACAGCCACATGCCTGTCAGGCAAACAAAGATATGGCAGACTTATGCTGGCCTCACACTTTCTTTACTGTGAGCAGAAGTTTGTTAGGACAGGAAAATTGGCCTTTGTGGACATATTTTGAACCAAATATGTGAATATAAAACATCATGCTAGGGTGGGGTTTTTTATATTTCTTGAAACAGAAGTATTATTCTACTATAATACTACCGTTCAGCCTGGAGAAGAGAAGGCTCCGGGGTGATCTTATAGCAGCCTTCCAGTACTTAAAGGGGGCCTAAGGAAAGCTGGAGAGGGACTTTTTACAAGGGCATGTAGTGATAGGACAAGGGGCAATGGCTTTAAATTGAAAGAGGGCAGATTTAGATTAGATATAAGGATGAAATTTTTCACTCAGAGAGTGGTGAGGCACTGGAACAGGTTGCCCAGAGAAGTTGTAGATGCCCCATCCCTGGAAGTGTTCAAGGCCAGGTTGGATGAGGCTTTGGGCAACCTGGTGTAGTGGAGGGTTTCCCTGCCCATGGCAGGGCGGTTGGAACTAGATAATCTTTGAGGTCCCTTCCAACTCTAACCATTCTATGATTCTATGGTTCTATGATTATACCAGACTGTAATGCCTCTACAAACACCACGCAGTAGCTATACACACATTTAACATGCTGAAGGGCAATATTCCTGAGCTTTGTGTGCTCCCTCTTAGGATATTAATACAGAGCATAAAGCGGCTCCACAGCAGCAAAGACTATTGCAAACAGCTCGACTGTGCCATCTCCTGCTTACAATGACTGTCCACTCAACAGCAGCCCATGGTGAGAGTACCTGTCCCACCTCAGAATGCTTGAGTGAAGCTCATCCTTAAGTGTTTGGCAGGTGAAGTGCTAAGGTGAGGATCATGACCTGTCCTGAGAGGAGATGGGGCGCTGTGAGACCTCCATCGTGAAGGTAAATCTCACCCCCAGAGGAGGGCTCCTGCAGGTTGCAAAAAGACCCTACAATTCACTTGCCGAAGACCCACTTGGCCATGGATATCAGCCATACCTGTATCATCAGCTCCATCCCAGTACAAGTACTCTGCACTTTGCTTTGACTTCAGCAATGAAGACAGAAAATTGATCAAACCTCACAAAAAAAAACTCTAATAAAATGTATTTTAGAAACTTCTTAACAAGGTAATTCCCTTAGACAGAACAAGTAGACAAATTTGTATGCAGCAAATGGTCTCCATGCCACTTAGAGCCCTTAGGGGAGAGTTCAGGCACCACACTGGTGTCTGTGGTGCTATATGAACACTTAATGGACTATATTCTTGGCAATAATTGTGGAGTTTTTCCTTCAAATCTCACAGTATGGGATATTTCTTATAAAAGTAAAAAAATAAGATGCCGAAAGACTTAATCCTCTTTCACTTTTCACAGATAGTGTGCTCAACAGTAAATAAAAAAAACCTCTGAAGTATGTTGAAATATGAAACAATAAGCTCAATTTTTGATCATCAAGACAAGTAAAAGAAATAAAATGCTATACTATATCACCAAAAGCCTCCCAAAAGTTGACCTGCTCCTGCTAGCTTTTGCCCAACAACTCAGGGACAGCCCAGTTGCCTGTCCTAAGGAAGAGTTATATTTGCCTGCCTCTGCTCTCTGAGCAGAATGTCTAAGGCTGGCTGGTCGCCAGCCTCTCCTGCAGCACAGCTCCATGTTGTTAAAGATTCTTTGGGAAACGAAGAAGGAGTGTTGTTGCTCACTAGGGAGGGCTGGCTGCTCACCTGGAGACAGGGTGATGGCCTCTCCTCCTTGCTCCACTGGATGCCCAATCGCTCAAGGTCTTGTGCCATCAATAAGGGAGTTTGAGGGCCTTTCCTCTCCTCTGTACTCTGTATCTTATAGCAGGAAGGGTACAGCATGCTCCTGCGAAGCAGGATATTTGCGTTTAAAACCCTGGTGGCAGTACCAGAAGTCAAACAGTTTCTCCGCTTCCCAAGTGAGCAATGTAGCTTGCTGGCCACCCAGTCAGGGGGAGGCAGAAATTTATCTGCAAGTTTATGCAGGCTTATGACCATAGCTTCGCATTCCACCCCAGCCCTGATTCCAGATAAAAAAAAAAAACCACAGGGGAAATTTGGTGCTGGTTTGGAGAAAAACAAACCCACCATTTTTGCCATATTAACTATTTTCTCAAAAAAATGTTACTCAAATTTAACAAGAATAATTCCCAGGATATCATTCATTGCTAGGAACTCAAAGGGAAAACTCTCCAAAGAGTAAATATGGACATTAAAATAATTGGTGGAAAGGTTTTTTTTCCCCCTTCTTTCTTTGCAACTGTTTGTGCTCCTACTGTTATGGACACAAGAGCTTACTCTTACATTTGCAGTCAGCCTTGCCTTACCTGCTGTCACCTACAAAAGTCTGCTCTGTACCTTGCTGAGTGTGTGACAGCTGAAGGAGAAGTAAGCTATACAGTGAGCCACATGCACATATCAGGGTCAATGCATGGCTAGCCTGTACAAAGCAAAATATTTTTTTCCGAAGGATCATCACTATGAAGTAAGACAATATACACCAGAGTGCGAAAGGCCCTCTTTTTGGCTATATTCTGGCCAAATTTCCGTATCTTTCCTCAGTCACTTTGCCTAAATAGTTGTTTAGAAAAATCAATGAGGTATGTATATACACAGATATATATATGTGTATACATTTAGGTAAGAAGAGGTATTTTTTTCCAATACTCTCCCCACTCAAAGCTTGTCTAACATTACTGCTTAAACTTCAGAAACAGGTTGTTTTTCCATGGGGACCAAGACAGGAATAGGGTAGGGTAGGATAGGATAGGATAGGACAGGATAGGATAGGATAGGATAGGATAGGATAGGATAGGATAGGATATTTCAGTTGGAAGGGTCCTACAATGATCATCTAGTCCAACTGCCAAATATTCAATGAAAGTCAAGAAAATGTTACGAATGTGCAGCTAGAATGGAATTAGCTATAGCTGGAACATTCTTTGGTCATTTGCTATCTTTTAAGGAGTATATGATCTTTTAGTTCTGAGAATTAATTATTTTTAATCAGTGCTTTCAAATCACTAATTAAATTGTTGACCACCTCCATAGCCTTCAATGGCAACTGATGTTTCTGACATTATAGTTTAATGCCTTTCTTATATTGTGTGAACTTTATGTATCGTGGTTTAAAATACTTGTCAGTGAGATGCTTATACTGTGATATTTTCAAGTTAAAAAGAGTGTTTTCCAAAAAGATATTCACAGCTGTTTTTCATCGCTAACCTTGTTCACCAAACTCTAGCCTACACAGAAAGCACTGAAAATTTTTCACTAGGATGGTTATGGTGAAAAACTGTCCTGGTGCAGCCTAGATTTTTTTGCTTCTGATAAAAGGAAATACTAAAAAAGTAAGTTGGAGCTGCTATTATTACACCAATAATTTACCTGTTTAGTCTGAAGTTTCATAGAGGAAAACCAAAAGGTAGAGCTAGTGCTATGCTAAAGATTTCCCGAAGTGAGATAAGCACTGAAATGAGTTTTACGACTGGGAAGTGGACTGCGAAAGAGCTATGAAAACACCAGAGTGGGGGAAGAAAATCTTGTTGTATCAGATGCTACACTTAGCATGTGATTAAATACCGTGGCATAGCAAAATCCGCGCGGCTGCCAAGGGCAGGCGTTTGTTTTCCCCCACAGTCACGAGCAAGCGACTTGGCAAGAGCTAGAAGGCATCACGGATCCTATGCAGTGTATAGGATACTCTGACCTTCATAGCTGGACTCGTCGGTCAGCACTGTGGAGGCCAGGGTGGCAGAGGCCAGCTGGCCCCAGACGTATTTGCCAGTGTCACGCTGCTACGGGGCATGGTATTTTTGAACAACATTTCTGTACTGAGGCAGCTAGATGCAAGTGCAGAGCAGAAGTCAGTGGTGCTGCTGGCGTCCCTGGCTTTGTACAGAAAACTGGACTAACTAGTATCGGTCTAATTTTGGAAATCTCCAAGGATCCACTGCCTTTCTGGGCAAACAGCTTCGATGCTTAATCACCTTCATGGAGAATATTTTGTTTCCTTACGTACCACTGGCATTGTCCTTGCTGCCACTAGTGACTGTGTCACCCCTCCTCCTTTTCTGGGCACCTGGGAGAAGGGGTGGGTTTCCTCTCTCTCTCGCCAGCCAAACTCTCCCTACACTCTCGGCCACCCTCTGTCACCCTGATCATCCCTTCTGTGGGATCTGGCTGATTTTTCAGTGGGGAAGCCCTAACGCCTCGCTCCTCGTCCTGTGGGGAGGAGGTAGCGGGGACCCCAGGGTTGTCACAGGTCTCCTTCCCTGGCCTTTAAAAAATGACTGCTCTGACCGCCTGCCTAGCATTTCTCTGTCATTTTGTGTTCAATTTAAATACTAAAAGCTTCATTATGATGCCATTCATTATTTGTATCCCAATCCCACGAACTTCTTACTCTTCCACTTTGATGTTCATTTGCTGTTAATGCACGGGCCAGAACCGTTGCAGTTTATTTGGCCCAGGTGAAGGCTATTTGCCCAAGAGCAAGAAACAGACAGCAGATACCATTGTGATATTTGCAGGAGCTGTAGCTGAACTTGCTTTACGACTCTGCATCGCTTAATTGCAAACAAAACCAGCACCGCTATGTTATTTCCACGTTCTGTGCACAGTGCTCAACTTGTGTACACTTTGAACCACTGAAAAAAGTCCATTTAGGCAGTCACTTTCTACCTCTTGCTAACAAAGAGATGGAGAAAACAGAGAAAAAACATGCAAATCCCCATAACAGCAATAAAAGAAGCATAAAAATAAAGATGACAGTTTAATGGAGATTTGTTTGAACAGTATGTTTTTTCTTTTAACCTGTTGCTGTGGTGCATCGCTAATGGTTTTCAACAGCCTGAAATGGAGCTGCTGAAAACATTACAAGGTTTGCAAACATCTTACATCTTGCACTACTGGTTGAGCACGTAAACAGCTTGTCTGAGCTTTCAGATCTGCAATAAAGGCTCTAAACCTTGGAAAGCAACTCATCTTGCACATATCAACTGTCACGCTTCAGTTATCAGCCTGAATTTTTTTATACACAAATTAGCACTTCTGAACAAAGAAAAAGTTGTCTATTACCATGGGATAATGCTGTCACTTGATAAGACTTAATTTTATCATCATTATAAATAACTTTGTTGTAATCAGTCTTCACTTTCATTTTGGCCTCCTTTCTTGGAAAAGCCTTTGGCTTACAGGAAAGGCTGTGCAAAGGAAAGCACTGGAAAGTAATCTCACAGGTGACCTAATATAACAGTCTCTCCACAAAGCTCACCAGAAGACTGGGATTTCCTTAAAAAAGCCGGTATGAATTTATAGATTTCATAGTAAGTGCTTCCAGAATAATACTATAATATTGAAATGAAAAAGTAATGTCACAGACAAACCCAAAGCCAGGTGCCTGGAGAAACCTAACAATAAGGTATTTAAAATAAATATATATATATATATATATATATCTTTACAAAGTAGACATACAAGTCTTGATTCTCATACTATTTCTTCTGCTTCTGTTGCAGCTTTTTACACACTACCAAAAGAAATTCAAGGGTCTTGACAACCTGACTGAGGCGTCACAATAACCCACGCAGCATTTCTGTTGTGCACTGCTGTGTCGCTCTTAAGCCATGCTGGACTTTCGTTGGTGGCTGTCAGAGCACAGAGCCAGCTG
Organism: Tauraco erythrolophus; assembly: GCF_009769465.1. NCBI lineage: Eukaryota > Metazoa > Chordata > Aves > Musophagiformes > Musophagidae > Tauraco > Tauraco erythrolophus. The sequence continues at coordinate 77,165,298 of NC_141465.1, read as the reverse complement.
TTCAGCTGTGTAACAGGAACAGCACAAAAATAGCCATTCTGCTCAGCACTTCCAGCCACATCAATCTCCGTAAGAGGCATCAAGATCTGTGCGTGACACCCTTCCATAAAATTACTGCATGATGTGATGGTTGGCACCCAAAATAGTGTTTAAGCCCTGGCTGCTAGGGATAAACCTCATTAGTCATTAGCACCCTGTCTGCAGGACAGTGGGGGTTTTGGTGTGACAAGGTGTCACATTTTGAGGTCAAAAGACCAGTCTATCAGTGTCCCAAGTCGGGTGAGACCCTTGGGTCCGACTCCCCCTGCCTTCCCTTGGCAGCCCAGTGAATCAGAGGGTGATTCGTCTGGCTTATCATGGGACCTGGCATTAATAGACGAACAGGAGGTAATTTGACCAGTATACCAGTTCCCAAGTCAGGTGAGACCCTTGGGTCTGACTCCCCTGCCTTCCCTTGGCAGCCCAGTGAATTGGAGGGTGGTTCGCCCACTTATTAGGGACTGACACTAGTAATACTATGGGCCAAATTCCTTATAATAATTCAAAAGTTTCCGGAAACTTATGTATATATAATTTTATTTGTGACAGAATACAGGTTCAAGGATAGCCGGTGATAGTGACTGACTACGAAAACAACTTTAATTAAAGTACTGCAGTGATAATATAAAACTATTACTGATTAGTGATAATACCAAATAGCTAGTAAGATGTTAGTAAGTAAATGTGCATAACACAAAGCTCTTACCCAACAGGCGTCCCTACGGGGGGGAGAAGAGAGGTTCAGCCTGTTGACTGATCCCAGATGTTCCGATGGAGGGGCTTCTCCCTAGCAGCCCCTTTGTCTTTTGCCATTTTATATTATTTCTTTACTTTTAGGTGGAGCTCGAGTGACTCTAGTCATACATCACTTTATTAGGATTGGTAAAAATTTATCTCGTGAGGTGTGATTTAGTAGCTAATTCGCCTTTACTGCTAAGGCAGCAGTTGTGATTTGTCTTTCACCAGGCGCTTCCTCATCCCTGATAACAGGGATGAGCCGTGATACCTCCATATCACTCTACTCCCCATTTCAAGGATATTGTGTGGGCCTTGTTTGTTCCTGGGAGCAGCAGCTATGTCCAGCAGGCCATGTCCGTCCTGGGAGCAGCAACTGTGTTTCACTTCAAAGCTGCTCTAATATTGCAGCCTTTAAGCTGAACTTTGCAAAGCTGTATTTCTCCAATTTTCCCCAATTTCGGTTCTTTTCCCACACAAGGACAGACAGAGCTGCCATTACCCCCCGCTGGTTCCTCATGGGGAGGAGGTCGACAGTAGAAGCTGCCTCACTCATCCCTCCTTCCTCAACCTTCTCCAGCTGTCGTGTTTTTTCACCTAAATTCCAGAGCAAGGACATTCCTTCCTCCTGATGGCCTGCAGGACAGCCTGGCTCCTGAGCACACCTCCCTCACATTGTCCTGTTCCTCATGGCCGTACACACGTGGAAATGCTCCCACTCCAGGTGCCTCCACGCCTTCCCACAACCCCCACGAAAGGGAAACCTGACTTCCTCCAGAAGCTTTCATTTCCTATCTTTGCACCAACAGCAACGAGAAGAGGGGATGTATTAGGAGGAGAAATGTTTCCAGTGGAGAAAGATCACATTACTGAGGTCTATTTGTGTCTCCTGCTGCATCGTGCTTCCTCCGTTTCTCCTCCCCACGATTGCCTTTCCATTGGCTCAGGCCCTACTGAAACCAGTGCATCTCCTTTGCACGGCATCAGGCACCCAACAGAAGGAACATCTGCGCAAATACAACCTGTGTTGTATTTTGCAGGCATAAGTAGACTAAAGTCATTACCAACAATCTGTAGACGGCCTGTATCTTCTCGTAATCTCATGCTAAGTGGTTCCCACGGTCCGTTGGCAGACCTTCATGTGTAGCCTCCCAAAGCGATGTTTCAACTAATATAACGTGTCTTCTCTAATGTGACATTATTTTGCACTCGAGTCAGCCTGATTACAGGGACGGAGGATGTAAGTGCTACCGGAGGCCTCCGCGCAGCACCGGCGCAGCCCTGCCAGGGCCAGGGGACATGAGGGAGCAGGCGTAACACCCCGCCAGCAGATTAGCTGTGTCGTGCTTAGCACCGCTCTTCTGCCCAGACAATGAAAACGGCTTCTACTTCTGCTTATATTCTTATCCGTGCTATGCCAGGGCCATGTACTAGCATCTCTGAAACACGAGAGTGATATAAATCCACTATTCAGACTAAAGTATCAGTATGAAGTTGCAGGTAAGCATAATGCAGCCCGCATTTATAGCACAGATATCCTGAGCTGGGCATGCAGGTACTGAAACGTGATAAGCTTGAGAGACATTCATTGCAGTTGATAGGAAAAAACTCTGCAACACGGGGAAGGAACGGCTTTTTGGTTTTCACTCTTGTGGACCCGGCTTGCCATGCAGCCCCATAAGAGTTGTTGTCAGTAGCTTAGCTGAGTTTGCTAGTTCTTCCACTTCCCCGGTTTCTTGTATCTGCAATAAACGTAAAGCTCTCTTTTCCTCTTCAAGATTTCACCATATCGATCCAGTGAAAAAAAAAAGGCATAAATACACATCAATGAAAAGGCGGCTTTCCAGTCTGCCCGTGCTCTGCGCTCAGCAGGAATGCTGAAGTCAGGAGTGGCTTCACCTCAAAACAGCTAAACAAATTCTCCAGGTTGTTTTCATGGGGGATGGAAAGCTGGACAATGCAGCCAGCAGTCACCTCATCCTATAGCGAGCAATTTCACTCCATCTTGCAGCACCACTGACTTTACTAACCGATGAGGCCAGTTTTGGGTGAAATGGGAGATGAGATACCCAGTTCAGGTGTGGACCCTACAGGCACTTAAACTGAGGCCAAATAAATTTGGAGTGAAGGTCACAGCTTGGTTTTAGTAGCTGACCTTGGATTGCTCCTGAAAAGTGAATGCAGGCACACAAACAGCTGTTTTTTTCCTGATCCTTTGACAACAGTGCAAATTCATGCAGTTTGGCTGATGATCAGCTTAAAGAACAGCTTCACCCTGTCAGGTGAATGGTGCTGAGGACAGGTATTTCTCCAGTGGATTTTACATCAAGTAGATTAGAAAAGCTTCTGAAGTTTGAATTCTGTATTTTATACTGTAAAATCTAAGCCACGGTAAATAACCTCCAATAACACCATGAGAGCTGATAAGGACAGAAAGGAGCAGGATTTCCAAACTGATAATCTGGAAAATGCATAGCCACATGTGCACAAGACAAGCAAAACTGACACTTATTAAATATTATCAGAGCTGAAGGATCCCAACTGAATATTAGACCTCCGATGTGCTGGAATTTGCACAAATGTACAAAAGAGACATTCTACATCTTACAGAATTAAAATGTTCACAACAGCTGGATTAACTGCAACAGAGGCATGGAAAAATGATGCTGGTATTATTTCAAGTAGTAATTTTAATGTTGATTATATCTGAAACATTCTTTGTAGGACTCTCATAACATTTTAATGACTAAAAATGAATGTGTATTTATATATACATATTCATATATGTGTGTATACATGCACATAGAAATGTACTCACAGGTGAACATGATGGAAGACTATCTGTATTTCGTGCAGACACACAGGACTATCGCCTCCCATGCACATGTTCTCCCCACTGGGCTATAAGGTCTGTTCTTTCTGCTTTCTTTTTTTTTCATTTATTTCTTGGCTTCACTCTGGCCATCCTCCATCAGTTCTCTGACTATTTGATGAGCAAACTGTCATACGGGAAAAAGACAAAATCTTCTTCTCATGTATTTTAACAGTCAGCAGTAGTGGGATTTTGATAGCCCTTCAGCTCATCATTACCCGGGAGGGGATAGTCTGAGGGTCCCTTACAGTGTTGAGACTCAGAGAGAAAAAAATCACATTTCTTGCATCTCTTTTGGGCTGAGACATAGCATAGGTAGCAAGTGATTTAGACAGAAACTCTGCGTCCAGAAGCACAAACTTAGGCATCTGGGGAACTTAAACTAGAAGACCAAAGTGGCTGTAGACTGCAGACACCCCTGGGGTGACACAGCAGCTCAGTGCTGGGGTGCAGGATCTTTTGTGCTGGGCAGCAAAATTCTACCCAGGTCTTTATAGGCTGTGTCTGGACCTTAACGATTTCAATCTACTGTCGTTCCAGGACCCGTTCATATAACAGACTAATGACCTGTAAAATTTCAGTTTAAGATGCCTTTGGAGAGCTATAGTAAACATTTTAAAATGTAACTGAAGATACATTTCCATTCCGTTTTTACTCTCACAACCCATAAAGTAGAAAGCGTTTCATATAAAAAGACTCTAAAGCAAATCCCCTCTTCTCATTTTAATTTTACTCATATAATCTATAAACAATTTTATATAAAATCACATAAAATACATGCCTTTCTGCTTCTTTGCTATGTCAAATTTACAGAGTGGTATCAATTTCTAAGTCTAAGCTTCTGGAGAGAAGGGCTTGTAAGAAAACGTTGATGCTCTCTTAACTATTGTGCTCTGACCAACACTGCAGTAACAGAGAACACCAATAAAGTACTGCAGTGCTGCATAATTGTCTTATTAATTGGAACATTATTTACAGATAGGGCTGCCTTCACAGCACGCACCTACTTTCTGAAATGCTCACAGCACTCAGGACACAGCAGGCAGCCAGCATAAAAGTTCAGTTAAAGAAACCGTAAAATAGCCATCCGTATAAGTGCAAGCTAATGAATTGAGTCCTTCTGCCAGGAAGACTTGAATGTGAGCAAGCATTTTCAAATTTAAAGAGAGGTGACCTTAAAAGCCTGCCAAACCTCAAAGGTAATGCAGCCTTTATGATGGTGGTGGTGAGGACCTTTAATTTTTAGACAAAGAGCAACCCATCTCAGATACTCTATTAAAATATGTTGTATGATACATTACAAACTACATTTTGACAAAGGTCCTTTTTGGAAACCAGAGGGTAAGAAAGAAAACAGGCCTTTTGAATGTGTAGGGCACTATCTCATATTTAAATTAACTACTTCAATAGCATTCTACATACTAAATCAGTGGCGTGGCAGTTGTTTACTGAGTCCCTCTTTGACGAAAGTTCTCCAGATGCCATGAAAAGGAACTGCCACACTCCCTCCATGCTCCTAAAACAGACGTTAGTGCCAACTATTCAACAAAGCGTTTCATATTTTCAACTTCCTCATAAAATTCTTTCAGCTGGCAGAAGGGAAATTATGATGTCTGTCCCTCCGCCTTCACAGAGTCCAACTGACTTTTGAGCAAATTCAATGGAAAAAAAAAAAGTATGCAGGACTAAGGCTTACAGCTTTGAAGGATTGTTTTTCCCAAGATTAATGTTTCATTATCATATAGGAAGTACCACACAGCTACTATGTCAATATTTACATTTACCACTTCAGTGCAAAGTTCATAAATGATTACGTTGTTTATTCAGCATAGGTACACAACACTTTAAAGAGTTTTATGGCAGTCAATATTTTCACAAAATACCTTGTAAAATCCTTTTTATAATTTACTTCCTAAAATACCTGATACTTGCAGACTTTTAGACAGATTGTCCATCCTGCTTAGGACCTTCCAACCTAGGTCGATGTAAAGCAGGAAAGATGATTTTTGCCGTTAACAGCGAGTTGCCATAAATCGGGCTTTCATTGCAGGCTCCTTTGATGTGTCATTTGTGGTGCTACAACTTGCACTCAGTTCTTGGAAACTGAAGCCAGTTGCTTCCTTGGCAATTATATGGTATAATAGCAGCCTGGATCGCAGTTCATCTGCAATGAATGTTAAAGTGTTTTATGTTAGTTCTTCAGGGGAACATGGAGCACTCTAGTGCCTAATTTCCTCTGCGGATCTAGTCATTCCTCTTTTCCTCAGAAAACATTGAACATCAACATTGTATGTTTTTAAAATGTTTTCTCTGGTGCTTTGAGTAAAACCAACTACTTTGTGGTTTAAAAAAAGCATCTGTGAGTGAAATGCATCCCATCTACGTCTAGGTACCTATTTAAGGCAGACCTACTCTTGCTTTGATGAAAGCTTTATGCAACCCAACCTCCATCACTCTGCAGCTCACGTCTGATTACAGCTGGGTCTGCTGCCATCCATCACCACCAAACCCCCTCCCAGCCCAAAGCAGAGAAGACCCTTGTAATTCGAACGGTGCCGAGATCCCGGCAGGTTACAGGCTGTCGTGGTTTTAGGCTGATCCAGCAACTAAAACTCACACAGTCTCTCCTTCTCCAGTAAAGTAGAGAGGAGAGAAAAAAAAAATAATAAAGGGGCTGAGGGTTGAGACAAGAACAGAGGGAGCACCCACCAACCATGGTCCCGGGCAAAACAGACTGGGCTTTCTTAAAAGCAAAACAGTTTATTAATAGTTACGTAAAAGGACAAAGGGAAACAAAACCGGTTACTTGAGAGGATAGAAAGAAACAAAAGCCAGATCTTAAAACCGACACCTTCCCCCCCCCCCCCCCCCCCCCTTTCCTTTTCCTCTCAGCTCTACCTCCTCCCCCCAGCAGCACAGGGGGCAGGGACTGGGGGAGTGCAGGTCAGTTCATTCCGTGCTGTTACTGCTGCTTCTCTCTTAAAGGAGGAGGAGTCCTTACGCCCTTTTCCCCTGCTCCAGTGGATCCCCTACCCACAAGGAAAAATCCACAATCTTCTCCAGCGTGAGTCCAGCCCACTGGAAGCAATCCTTCCCCACGGATTGCCCCAGTTTGGGCTTTACCACAGTCTCGGATACTTAGGGAGTTGTAGCCACTCGCTCCGGCGTGGGTCGTCACGCAGACTCCAGATGCCTCTCTGCCTTGTCGTGCGTCCCAACACGACCATCCTCAGGCTCAGGCATCTTCTCTCCACGGGCTGCGAGTGGGTCTCTACTCCACCGAAGCCATCCTGTTTGCAGGGGGGCCGCCTGCCGTCTCGCCACTGGCTGCAAGGGAAACTCAGCTCCGGCACACCTCCTCCCGCTCCATCCTCACTGACCTGGTGTCGATGCAGCTGTTTCTCTCAGATCTCAGTCCTCTCCAGGTGAACTCAGCCCAGTGGGCACCCCGGGAGTGGGGCGCTCCCCGAGTTCCCCAACCGGCTCCGCCGCCGCCATCCTCAATGGGCGGCACCGGCCCGACACAGGCAGCCGCCCAGCTGGGAGCCAGGGAGCGGGGGCAGTGCCCTCCTCCCTTCTCTCCTCGATCCTGGGCAAAGCACCTTTTCCGGTTCCTTTGTCCCAACTGAAATAGGGCAATTCGCAGAGGCGCTGATTGGCTCAAGCCTGAGGGGCATGGCAGTCTGATCTGGTGGCCAGAACCAAGTCTAATTCAGTTCCAAAACCAGGGAGGTCACAGGGAGCAAAGCCCCTCTCCTGCCACCAGAACCCCCACCCCCTCCACATGAAACCATGACGCAGGCACTGCCAGTTTTCGGGTCCCTCATGTGCATTTGAGAAAAGGTACGGTGCTCTTGGAGAGCAGTCAACTGGAGAGCAAGGAAATCCGTATTCCTGACTTTTATTTCAAAGCTCAATTATTATTTTTTTTTCCCTCTACAGAGCAGCTATATTAACTTCAGCATTCTGGATCAAATTCAGTTGAGATAGGCAATAGGCGTATTACTCCTGCAGTTTCAAACACCGGTGGCATTTCCTTGGCCCTCTATCAAGTATAAAACTATTACATACTGTTGCTAGGTTTGTATAAACAGTTCCAGCCTTCCTCTGAAAACCAACTGCACTTCAGTAGTGTTTGGGAATAGCATTTTGCATTAGCTAAGGCTGTAAATAATATCATAAAGTTATAGAATGGTTTGAGTTGGAAGGAGTCTTAAAGGCCATCTAGTTCCAACCACCCTGCCATGGGCAGGGACACCTTCCTCTAGACCAGGTTGCTCAAAGCCTCATCCAACCTGGCCTTGAACACTTCCAGGGATGGGGCATCACAACTTCTCTGGGCAACCTGTTGCAGTCTCTCACCATCCTCAGAGAGAAGAATTCTTTCCTTAGATCTAATCGAAATCTACCCTCTTTCAGTTTAAATCCATTGTCCCCTGTCCTATCATTTTTCAACATGATCTTCCTTCAAAAATGATACTCCATACCACTGGTTCATTATTTTTCCCAAACAAATCTGCCTCAAAATGCGTTTTTTCTGAGTTTCCATTTAGCAAAAGGAATTCTAAAAGACTTAAGGAAAGTCAATTTAAGCTACCTCAGGTAAGGTAAGCACAGAGATTTAAGTGGGCATGTAAGTTAGACTAGTGTTCCCATAACATAGATCAAACCAACTTCTATTTGGTTCAAGTTCATGGGTCAATCACGTTATTAGAAGCTCACATTTCAAATGCAAACAATTATGATGAAATAAATGGGGTTTATGTTGCAATGCTACTGTCCAGTAGTAGTAGAGGTGACCCAGACTCAGGCAAGCTCATAGCTGGCTGGATCCATACCATGGCTGTCTATTGAGCTACACTCTGGCACTGAGCCTCTTGTAGCCATTTTCTCCTTTTTCTTTCCTTAATCCTTGTCAATGACAAAGACATTTTCTGGCTGCTGTAACTGTAGTGCCTCTTCTTGTTTCTGTCATAAAGTCATGGAACAAAGTTTGAGTTACAAATGTGAAATATGAGTTGGTGAAATGTGTGAATTCATACTCTTTTATTTGCTTTTATGATTTCTGGAAGCTTTACTGGTCTAGTTTTGCTTCTGAGTCCAAATATATCAAAAACTGTTTATGTTACCAAATGCCAGAATACACAGATGGCATTCATTTAAATGAGTAAAATTTTACTATTGGTTATGGGCATTTCATTCTATAGATCTGACATCTTCCCAAAGCATCTTTTTTTTTTTTTTTTTTAACTCTTCCTTAAAGTGAATAGGTGTTTCACCAAATCCTTCTGGCTCTACTTTTATGAATTAATTTCACTCTGGCTGCTGCAGTATAAAGAGAACACTGTTGGGCCCGTGATGTTTGATTTATTATTTCAGATGAAGAGCTCTTGAAATGCCTAGTAAATTTGATCTTTCTGGTAATTCCAAATACAGCATCTATATCATAGCCATATGCACACCATATGCATGCCACATTATACTTTTTCTTGATAGAAAAAAAATATCCTCAATCTCCTAAAATATAAAAGAAATTTGAAGAAATAAGAACCACACCTCTATACATGTGTTCTTTGGCCAGAAATTTATTTATTGATGCAGAATATGGATCTAAACCAACATGAAATTGTTCTTCAGAAATGCTGAACCTTATCCTTCAAAAAGTCTGAAAGTGTACCTATGGAAGACAACTGAATTTTACAATGACTTCCTAAACTTGAGCTATATCAAGAATAATAGGATTATATAATTACAACTCTAGCCGTGATAGGACTGGAGAAGTTTACTTAGATCCTGTGGCTATGCTGCTAAATAGAAGAGAGTCAGGAGTTAATCCTGAGTGCTGAGGCCAAGTGGTAAGCACAGACAGATCCATGCTACATAGCTGTTGTCACTGAGACTTGTCTCATCCCATGTGGTGCATACGTGGTCCAATGGAAAATGTTTCTTTTCGTGTATTTTTGCCCAGTTCAAGATGTCCGAAGTAACGTATAACCTCTGTTGCAGCTTGCCAGAGTGGTGGCTTTGTAACATGAAGCTGCACATGTGTGCGGTCCATCTGAGGGCATAAAACTTGCTGGGATACCAGTGGAAGATTGTGTAGGATGGAAGGAGTCGCACTTCTTACAGTCTTGTCCATGCTGTCCTGGAGTGAATTAGTTTGCAGAAGTGAGCCCAGGCACTGGTGAGAGCTGGGAGCTCAGCAGAGAAGTCCTTTCCCTGTTGACCTGAACTGGGGATGCAATGCAATGGTGTACAACTTTCCACAATTCGGCCTGAGACTTAGTGTCTCTTTTGGTGTCCAAGGAGCTTAAGAAGTGGCAAAACATTGCCCATGTAGTGACATTTGCTGGAATAACATCATGAGCCAGCTGTCCAAAAGTCCAGCATTTCAAATGCTGGGGAGCAATGAGCTGAGAATGCTAACCAGGTGGGCTAGGCTAAATGCATCATATTCTCTGCCAGGCAAGAGGAAGACATTGTGTAACACGCAATCTTTCACTTTCGAGCGCAGAAAGCCTTCCAGGTGCTGTTCCTGTCAGAGGTTGGCACTTGCAGGACAGGATACTACAGAAACTGGTTTGACTGAGGAGACTCTTGCATGCTGTCTGGGAAAAGAAAGGCCCTGTTCTCTTCTCAGGACAGAAGAACGGAGGCAGGGAAAACACCAAGACTGGGGAGACACCTTTTATACCAACTCTGGGCAGAGCTCCCTGGGATTCCAGGCTCCTGCAGGAACATTACGTTTTCCCCCTGCCACATGCAGTCATTTGCGTCAGGAGGAGGACGCAAACTTCTCATGCAGGACACTCTGCAGTCGTTTCCAGACCAGTAAAGGCAATTCACAGGGAGCAGAGAGCTTTTGGTAGCATTCCCAGATCTTGCCAATGAGCACCACAGGACATGCCAGTACTCATTCAGCAAACCTAGCCAAGGCTCTATTATCGATCTCGAATGTCCTTTCTTTTTCCCAGCAAGACACTGGAAATAGCATAAGGCTCTCCATTCACTTGGCAGTGCAGCCTACAGACACAGCAGGGAAGTCCCATGGGACTCATCATATGGCAGAGACAGATGGGCTCTTCCGGCTCTTTACCTCCGTTCCCTTTGCCTGTGCTTACTTGAACACCCTCTTCCCCTTCTCTTGCAGACTAAGCCTTAGGAATATTGCATGGCTGTATGGTTAGTAGCATTGATACTCACGACCATGCCGTCTCCTCTAGGCTCACGGTCTCAGGAGTTGAAATGTCATCCGCTCCAGACCTTTTGTCTAAGCAGGTCTTGGGGTGTGGTTTGCAGAGGCCTCAGTCTGGCTGAATGTTCTCATACAAAGTCACACATTTTAGGTGTGAGATGTCTGTGTGGCAAGAATTTGATCTAGATAACCACAGTGGGGTATTAGCATCTCCACGCACTGCCAAGAATAGTGGGGATGTTGTCTTGGCCCCCAAGGTCCTCCAGCACGGAGCTGGCCACCAAAGGCACGTGTTCCCTTGGTGCTGAAGGAGATGAAGGTCTAATTAAAGTCTTCTCAGGGACTGCTGTAGGTGTCAGGTAGGGCTGCCTGTCTCACCAGGATGGAGTGTAGGCCACAGCCGTGGAGACAACGCTTTCATACTCACAATACCTGTGTCTTGGAGAATTACAGGGGAAAGACCTTCTACTCATCTCCTGATGAAAGCATCAGATAGTTAAGTTTGATTTCAAAATATCTTGGATCTCTCATACTAATTATTAACTAATGTCTGCTACAGCCATGGCCTAAGACTATAGTGAACTCTGTTACCTTGTTGTCTGACAGTAATTCTCTTCTCTTTGTCACTGGTGATTCTTCTTTTGATCGCTGCCAGGTGGCCACTATTAATTATAAGGAACTTAGAGAATGCAAATATAGGGTTGGTTGTTTGCCTCCCTGCTACCTTGAGGCACTTCTCTTGTGCTTAGTGCCCATCACTGAAGCCTGCTCTTCATCCCCTGGGTCTCATTTCCAGACATGCTCTGTGGCCCCAGGAGACACTTTGCATAGTTTAAAAATTAGTCTGAAGATAGAAGGATTGCCAGCTAGTCAACCAGCACTAAAAATCACTGCTTTTTTATTCTATCTGGCTCAGTAAGCCACCTTCCAAAAGCAAATTATACACTTCAATTTCCAATGTTTTCCCTATTCTTGCCTTACTGCCCTATACTCTCTATTGAATTTTATTCTTACTTGTGCAGAGCACTGCCCTACTACAATGAGATACAGGACATAACTCTCCTAGTGCTCTTTCGGGGTTTGGTTTTGGTTTTGTTTTGGGTTTGGTTTTTTGCTTGTTTTTGTTTTATTTTATTTTATTTTAGTTTAGTTTAATCTTTAGGAACCAAATAGAATCATAGAATGGTTTGGGTTGAAAGGGACCTTAAAGATCATCTAGTTCCAACTCCCCTGCCATGGGCAGGGACATCTTCCACTAGACCAGGTTGCTCAAAGCCTCATCCAACCTGGCCTTGAACTCTTCCAGGTATAGATTCGTAGAAGGAAATAAGGAGGAGAAGGTAAACGTAAGACTGATGGGACACTGAGGAGGAAGATTAGGGGAAGGAGAGAATCAGATTAACAGCCAGCAGCCAAAACTCAGCTGACGTGGAGGTGTGCACATGGGCTGTTTACTTCACTGCTGTACAGGGAGGTGTGAAAGAACGAGGTCATGAGGTGCAGCCACTCAGCTTTTCCCTACTTCTGCTTTTCTTGCTCCACCTCTAAATCAGTTTAATCTCTGGAAAGGCTTTCTCTGTTGTCTAGTGGTCATTGCAAACAGAAAGAGGGTGAGTAGGAGGCTATTCAAGCCCATACGTTACATATTTAATCGTTTCCTCTAATGCAAGGCTTATTGCTATAGGCATGCTTTCCATTTTATGCATCCCTCCCTTGGGCCACATATAATTCTTCATACTGTGGTTGACATTTGGGCATTTAAATTACAGTGCTCTATCTTGCCTTGCAGACTGCAATGACTTTCTTGGCTTTAGAGTATTTGCTGTCCAGATGGTTGCTGTCAAATAAGAAACAGGTGGCATCACTGACATGTGGTTTGCCTATAAATTTCTTCAGAAAACAGAGTTAAATTTCAAAACGTTCTTAAGCTTGATGCCCTGTATTATTAAAAGGCATTTCAGTGCTAGGTAGTTTACTAATCTCTATGGGACCTGAGAGTGAGCCTTGAAAAAGTCTGCACAATTTGAAGACAACTATTTCTCAGGCTTGCATCTTCTTTCCCCAAAGAACTGGCACTACTCTGAGGAGCTTGGCTCCCACCTCAATCTTCTCCTTTCATTTAAATCTCTCTTCAGCATTCCCTCCACTAGATGGTACTAGGGCAACACGTTTGTCTTCACAAGCTTGCCCAGTGATGATCATCATCATAACAAAGTGTCCCTGCATCTAGAAGCAGAAGATGGTCAGGATTTCGGGGGTGCAAGAAACTTCTGGTGAAGACTGTTAAACTTGCAAGGTGAAATACTTAAAATTTAGCAAAGAAAACAGGTGGCCCGAGCAAGTATAGCTTGCTTTTGCACCTGTTACAACAATCTCCAGTTGCACATAACATGTTCATTTTTCCATAGTTTTGTTTTTATTTGTCCTCTAAGGGCAGATATGATCAAGAATAGTGTTACAGAAAACAAATGGTAAGAATTATGTCAAAATTAGATTTTATCACTTTTTTTTTCCCCCAAAGTTACTGTTTAACAAACAAGTAATTAATTTACCTGTCCTTACCAACACATACATTATTTGCTGCAATATATGGCATCCGAAGCAAGGCAGAAGTAACCCTTACAGCTTATATAGCTTAATCCTGCATTTCACTGGTGTCCCTGGCAGCCAGCAGCCCAGTAAACGATAGTGCCCATGCACTTCACAATATTTGTATGTCTTACATTGATGTTTCTAATACCTGGACTTTTCCACCTTTGTGACTTTTTTTCAAGCATAGGGGGGAGTGAGAGTTTAGAGAGATGAGTACATTCACAGTCGTATCAGGAGTCTTACGTCTTAGACTGACTGTGGTACCTTATTCCATGGCCCATGTTAAAATCTATGGTTATTCGAGTTGTAAAATCATGTGAGTGAGGTGGGTTACATTTTGTCCATTTCTGCTCCAAGACAAACAGAATTGTAATCAGGTTTGTACAACTTGTCAGCAAAAATGCTGTACAGCAATAAAGGAGCAGGACTCCCAGGCTGCACTGGAGGCTCTGACAGCTCATCTGATAGGCACAAAGCTGTCAGAAAGAAAAAAAAAGGATGAAACAAACACCTAGCTAATAGGGCATGCTGGTATGTCTCTCGGACTTTTAAATCCAAGAATCAGTGAACTTTTTGGAAGAAAAATTTGCAGACTGTCTGCAACGATTAGGCTCTTTTCTGTGTGTGCAACTGGAGGATTTAAAGCATTCTATACACCTCCTTTTAACATCCTTTAACTGTAAGACCTCCCTGAACTCTAGAAGAACATTAGAAAAGACAAAAGGAAAAGATAATGTACCTTTCACGTTATTTACTTCTTATACCTCTAGAAGCTTTTATTGGTTATTAGTGTTACAATAATGTATGACATTCCTCAAGAAGCTTTAGGTCAACAGCATCAATCTCTGGCCAAAGCGTATGTAAGATGCTTTGAGGGCATTTTTAACGAAGAAAAATGGGATTTTTATAGATCTTGTTCTTTTAACATACACATTTCTATTAAAAAAGGTTACTTGAGGGAAGACAGTTTGAGTTAGCTCCACCAGCATTAAAACAAGATTAATTTTTCCTTTTTTTTTTTTTTTTTCAGAACTGGTACCATTTTCATGCACGTAAAGAGCTTTTCTGCCTGCTAACAACTCTTTACCTTCTAATGTTCTAATGAACCTATGACTGACAGAAAGTTGAGCTTTTCTTTCCTCCCACTAATACCACCATTGTACGTGTCTTGTTAACCAGTATTGTGTATCAGTCACAAGCTGACTCCTTTGTGCCTTTGTGAAGTATCAATTTAGTCAGCATTATCTACTGGGGAGACAATGCTGCTGGTAAACGTGAACACAAAATCCCGGAGCGTTATAAGCCCTAAAAACACTGGTTCAGCCAGGAGCCCCGGAGGTGGCGAGGCTGCAGCCAGAGAGCTGGTTGCCCGTCAGCATCTGGCAGCGGCGGGGTCGGAGGGAGAAGGCAAGGCAGCCAGGATGGAGGGGTGGCCAGGAGCTTGGGCAGCATCTCCATTCTGGCTGCTGGGTTGGGTTGCTTGGCTGGAAAAAAATAAAAACACCTATGCCTGCCAATCTGCCTGCGACTTGACTGTGCTGATAGTTGACCAGACTGACACTTTCCCAGTGTTTATTTTCATTTTCGCTTGATCAGGCTTTTCCAATAGTACACTGATTTCTCTGCGTTACAAACCAAACCAAAACCAAACCAAACCAAAGCAAACCAAAACAAAACAAACACCACCAAAACCAAACCCCACGGCATGCGCAGAATGCAGCAGCTCAGTCACTGGATCCCATGCTCCACAAGGAGCCTGTGGCTCCCCGTACCTGCAGAGGTGAGTTAGCTCCCCGTCCATCTCTAAGTAGGCTTTAAAAGGAAAGGTTAGTCCAACTTGGACTCTCCTTTCATGTTTTCCTGCCTGGGGGATGGTCAGCAGAAACACCCAACCCCCATTGCACTAGAGAGGGTGAGGGCAGCAGCTCTGTGGGGGTTCTGTGTCTTTGGATGAAATTGCCCCTTTGTTAGTCCAAACCAGCTCGAATTGGGCAACTTTCCAAGCATACAGTGAAAGAGGTCTGTTTGAGACAGTGCCTAGCGAAGGCTGAGGACAGAGGACTGAAAAAGAGGTGCCTGACTGGCTGGGTTCCCACCAGAGTGATTAATGTAATGTTGCTGGGATTTTACTGCATTATTAATGAAGTGTTAGGGTGCCTGGAGCACTGGAAAAACATTTCTGGAAAATTATTACTAAAAATCTGAATTGGTGTATGGGATAACCTTTCATATTATGTTTTTTTCTTGCACGTAGAAGTCCTTATTGTGCCGGAGGAAGGCTATAAATAATAACAAGCAGGAGCAAGACAATGCAGGCACTGCTCCTTCCACCTCCCCGAGGAGCGGTGGCCCCACTGCCAGCGGGCTCTGGGTGCCAGCAGTCCACGGGACCCTTGCCCATGGGCTGTGGGGGAGCTCGAGGCTGCACCCACCGAGCCTCCTCGAACTCCCAGCCAGGGAGGTGATGTCCATGGAGTTCTGCTCTGCGGAACAGTATTGGGGTCTGACAGGGAATAGCCTGGGCTGGTTTAGTGCTGTTGTTTGCATTGATGAAGCTTGCGTCTAGGATGATCAGTGTAAAATATGTCTATTTTTTTTTCCCCTAAGCTGTTATCTCCTTTTTTATTGGCTCTGTTGTACCTTTTTTCTCTTCTTTTCTTCTAAATCCTCAACTCTTACGATCTGTATTTTAATCATCTCATCTTTTCTGATGGAAGCAACTGTGAGTTTGTTTAGGGGGGGATTTTTGTTGCTTTTTTTTTCTTTCTTTTTTTTTTTTTTTTTTTTAGCTGCTGTGCTTTAAACCAGCCTTGCCTGCCTAAAGCTTCCAGTTGCTAAGCGACTTTTCCCCTCCGCCCTTCCCGCAGCCCGGTTGCCATAGAGCTGCCAGCCTCGGCTATCAAGTAGCAGAGAGCAGTCATTACTCACCCCCCCCAAAAAAAAAAAAACACAAAGTAGGGCTGCATGGACAAATAAACATTTTCTTTCCTTTTTAATTCATTTTGCGAGCTGGCGGGAGGATCCCTGGGCACATTACAGCCACAGCTGCACGCTGCGTTATTTTCTCGCGCAAGTTTTTGGTTCGGTCCCTGCGTTAAAATAGGACGGACTGCAGTGCTGACTCATGGACACCTGTGACGTTGTTCACAGCAGCAACAGATATGTGAGGATATACTTTCTAAGAAGCTGTTTTGCGTACCTGGGTGACTGGTATTGCACCCTCCGTGACGGTAGTTCACCCCAACGCAAGCAGGTGCTCTGCAGCTCTGCAAATCCGAGCATCTTTCCTTAAAAACTGGGTGATATGATTAGAGCTTTTCTCCTGAGACATTTTTTTTAGTCACAATAACATCATACATACATAAAATGTGTGGTGTGCTACCATCAAAGACTAAAAGAATACACACTGCTTAAAAATCAGCTTTTCTTTTCAAATGCACTCAAACGAATTTGTACGAAGAATCACATTCAGAGAAATAGAGTCCTCTGTATTTTAAAGAAAAATCACATCCTCAGTGGCTTGTTTGAGACAGAAGTTAATGTCAGCCCTAAAACATTATAAGCAAAAAGGGAAATCCGACATCTTTCCACTCTAAAATGGTGAGCTTTCTTATCATCAGTCTACTGATTGCCAGGCTTTACCAGCTGGGTGCTATAGGGTGACACAGAGCATGGAAATACAGTCTCTAATTAGCCACATCATCCATCATACCCAGTCAAAAAAAAAAAAAATTATTTGACTTTTGTATGAAAATGAAAGTGTGCAGGCTTTAAAATACCTGCTAAGAAAGAATTTGGTAGTATACGATTACCTGTATAAGAACATAAATCATGTGAGTTAAATTTGAGTTAATATTTTGGGAAAGAGGCTTTTCCACCAGTTAATGTTAAAAGCCATACTCGAGTTGGACATAGAGTAGTTTCAGTTGTTCTATGACTTTAGTTTCCATTAATCACAAGAAAAGCCTCCATCTCGGGTTGTCAGTATAAAGCCTCTCGTAACATCCAGGGAACTTTCTTCCCACGTTCTGCAGTCGGTGAGATATTGTGATAATAAATGTAGCGAGGAGCTAGACTCCGTGTCCTTACATGCCCTTCCATTTATCCAATCCAGCATCTGCCTATTTGAACAAGAGCATCAGATACAGGCAGCTTGCCAGCTATTAAAATGTTACACCTACCGCCATGGAGCTGAATTGTACATTTTGTTTTTCCCTTGTCCTTGAAAAGGACTTACTCCTGAAGTAAGAGGAGTGTGCTTAACGGCTCCTTGTCTTAAACGCCCTATTTACCCAACTATCTGTTCCCTGATTTGGTACTTTGTATTCTCGTCTCCTCATGCTGTTCTTGGGAGCATTAAACATCATTGTGCAAGAAAAGTCATTTATGAAAAAAACCTTTGCCAGCTGTATGGAAAACTGATTACAAAATCCATTTCTACTCTGATGAAATATGCAAATCAAATATCATGAGGAAAAAAAATATATTTAAGGTTTCTTTTTTTTAATCAGGATGCTTTTGTTCTTCTTAGGACATGACTGACCTAACTTCAGCTGGGGTCCCTGTGCTGTGGTCAGAGTCCAGACACCACCGAGGATTCAACAAATTGACATTTTCTTACTGAAAAAGAAATAGTAAAAAATGATTCTTAGCTTTACTATCTGTTGTTCTAAAGGAATTCAGGATTTGAGAATGGTTATGTTCAATAAATTAGGAATTGAAGGTCTAAGGAACAGACCTTTTTTGTCCTGGAAATATTGATTTAAGGGAAAATATTGCCAGATTTATTATGTGAAGACCCTTGCCTAATCACAGAATTAGGTGAAGATCCTTATTCTCAATTAGATTGCTTTAGCTCTAGGCTTCATTTCATCCAGAAGAGAAATTACTGGAATAAAGGTTAAATATCCAAATCAGAAATATTATTGCCTGTGTTCCTTGATGTTTGAAAGGGTAATAGAACAAATTGAACATTAACCTAGTAGGACCAAGGTATCTCTATTTGCATGGTTTTGACATCTGAATTGGGCAATAACTTCTCCATGCCGAAATTATGCAATGGTTGTTAGTCAGTCTTTCATTTCCTGAAGCATTTGTGCACAGATTACATCCGCATATTCTATTTTATTATGACTCATAAAAATGCTAATCAACAAAAGTATGCTATCACAGTTCCAGGAGAGATCTACATCATTAAACGGGTCTCCATTTTCCCATAGCCAACACAACACATCAACTGAAATCTGTACCGACAGCCTTCTTTCTAAGCCTATGAACAACGTTCACCTTGTGCATTGCCAGTCTTGCTGCACCTGTTTGGTGCAAGTCCTCTCCTTCTCATTTCTTTCTGTTTTACCAACCTTCTCTCCCAACACCCTCAACCTGTTCTCAAGGTAAGATCACTGTATCACGGTTACGGTACTTCCATGAGAGCCGCCTTCCTGCTGTCTGATTCCTGTACTTCACCTACCTATCACAGTCCCCAAACTTTTTCTCTGCTCACATAAAACCTTTGATTGCTGCTTTTCCTCTGTCACTTCCAGATCTGCTTGTTTGTTGCAGTATTTTCTCTTCCTGTCTGACGCTTCTCTCCAATCCTGTCCCATGCAGTTATTTGTGCTCACTACAAAGTATCTCCACAGTCACCTAAGTTGTTTATCAGCAAATGCTTTCACTATCCATAAATTCTGAAAGCCAAGATATCAAACTGACCAAATTGTACGTTGTCCTTACAGCTGACGGACAGGACACTTACTTAAAACTTTTAGGCAATGATAACTACATCAGCACAATTTCCACTTTGCTGAAACTTAGTTACTCTGATGCTAGAATTAGAGTCTGGAAAATTGTTATTTCTCACCAAATATATGCTTATCTTGTTCCCCTATTTTCTACCGTTGATCGTACTTTGACATGATGTTGAGGATTTTCCTTGCCACCTAGACTATTTTTTAAAAAAACTGATCTGTAAAGTTACTTTCCTCTGATAAGTTGAAATTTCTCAAACTTAACTTCTATTTCTCAAACATTTACATTAAAATCTAGAATTTGAATCCCAATATTCAAAGATATTTTCCTTTGCTTAGGGAAATTTTTTGAGGAGGAATGTCCAATTTTAACTCAATATTGCAGTTTACTGCTTTCAAAGATGCCACTATACCAGCAGGAGGAGTCATTCTTGTCTTCCAGCTCCACCAAAGCAATTACGTCCCCTTTCCTTGGACTTTGTATCAAGCCTGAGGCTACTGGGGCAGGATCTGTGGACTCTTCTGTTTCATTTTGGACTTCGAGTTGTATGAACTCAGGTCATGGCTTTAGGAAGCCTCAGGTTTATCTGGCCATGAACAGTGAAAGCAAACAGTGATGACAGCCGTGAGAAAGGAGAAAGTTGGCCTGAGTAATAGAATTACTCTTACTCTCACCTGATAACAGAGCCATAACTGGGATTAGCTGAATCTGGGACTACCACGACTTAGTTTAGATAGTTGTGAATGAAGAAGGTTGAGGCATTCTGGCTGCTTTCAAAATAAATATGTCAATCATCTGCTCTCATTGGCTCCCACTCCAGTTGGCTTACTTGGGTTTTTTAAAAGTAGCATGTCTGTTTGTTGTACACCTGGCGTAACTCTTTTTCTGCTACTATGAGGCATTTTATCAAGGATGTAAATCATGCTGAGTACTGCAGTATTTGGAATATGTGCATGTAATTCTAACACATAGCCTCAAAGAAAAACCTTTGTCAGAATTATAGATCACTAGATATTCATTATTCACCATTGTTTGGATTTCTGTCCAAAACATTTTATTATCCTTTTAGTCTGATAGCAGTTTTCCAGACCATTGTGCAAGCTTTAGTGTTACTTAGCAGTTAAGCTCACTGAAAAACAGAATAACAGGCTTCTTTGTCTACCCAAATTCACAACGTTTGCTGTTTGATCTAATCAAAGAAAAATAAACACTATTCGTTTTTATCCTACTACTTTTCCTTCCACTATACTCACCAAATACTAATACAGTTAATATATACCAGGAAAGTGGAAAAAAAAAAACAAACACCTCACATGTAGAAGAGGTTAAATTCCAGTCTGAAACAACTTGTGATAGGAAATAATAATATCCATTAAGAGTAAATAAGAAAAACTCTAGCATGTTCTGTGGATATTTTGAAGGTCTGGCTTGCATCTATGGATGCTCAGATGTAGCTGTGGTGGAGACCTCCAGAAATTAGTGGATAGATAAAAACCAGTGTCCATCTTTTCCTTTTTTTTTTTGTTTGTTTAATCTTTGTATGTATGGATTTCTTTCTCAAGTAACAAACATGTAATGAGGTTCTTCTTAAAACGATGGTGACTTTAGGTAAGCAGTTTTCGAGTGCATTACAGCATGAACTTTCTATTCACTTTCTAGAAGAGTGATTATTTAGAGTCATCAATATCTATTTCCAATCCCCTACTTCCATGCTTTTCAATGGAAGATATCTAAGTAGAATTCTAATTCTTTCTTCCTTCTACAGAGAATAAAATGTAATAGCCCATGGCTTCAGACATAAGTGTGTTTTTGTTGCTGTTGCCATGTTTTTGTCTCTTGTACCATTCTTTCTTTTTTTTTATATTTTTCTTAACCTAATTCCCTATTCTCTTGTAGATTTGTATTTCAGATTTTAGCCCACGGCATAAAGTGCTTCTCAGAGAGCCTCTTGAAACTTCTCAGTCCATTCCATGAAATCAGCGTGAATGTTCTTGTCTCATGTGACTCTTAGAATAGATAAAAGCCTGCAAGGGCATCTACAAAGTGAAAAAAAAAAAAAAAAAACCACACAAAAAAAGTCGAGTTGACTACAACTCTGCCTTTTTACCATGGATGAGAAAGACCATCCTGTTATCTCAGAATCAAGGCCTCAGTCCAGCTTTCACTGAAGACAGTGGAATGTTTTTCCCGGACTTGAGTCAGAGCTGCATCAGTCCGCAGTACTCTTTTAGAGTACTCGGCGTTAAAGCAAGCCCTTACGTATAGCCAGGTCACGGCAATACCCCAAATCACTATTTTCTTCCCAGACTAAGCAACTGTCTGGCAGTGTTTTGCACTTGTACCTTTCTTTAAGGCTTTTATTACTTTAACAAAGTTTTAAGAGTACAGGTTACATTTTTCAAGACTCCATATGCACCTTGCAGCGTAACTGTCATTAAAAATCATATGGGCTTTCAAGTCAGGTTGATGCAGAAGGAAAAAACTTACTGTGCCTTTGAGGTAAGATCTGCAACTATTATCACTCCTCTCTTTGTTTTCAGTCTTTTTTGTGGACCTAAATCACACTCTTGCCATCTTCTACCAATCCACCAGTGCAAGATGAACCTCAACTTAATTTAATCTGGCCTTTCATGATCTGTCTTACTCTGCTGGGATCCACTGTTTGCACAAAGAACATCAAACGGCAGCCATTTACTGTTAATATAGGAAACAGACCTAAAATTTATTCTCATTATTAAATAAAATTTATCTGCATTATTTACATGCCTGTAAACAAGGCCTTTCATAAATAGATCATCAGTTTTTCATATCCCCGAATGTAGTGTCCATAGGCCACGATATATAGAGGCAACCAGGGTCCTAACTCAAAGTTAGGTTTTGGTAGAAGTTAAGGCACTTCAGTAGCAGCTGGGAGCCTTTGAGGATCCGGTCATAGAGAATACGGAATACACAAAAGCATTCCAGAACAATATACATTTCAATACCACTGTTCCCCACTCCTTGCCCTGTAAAACCCTATAAGGAGCCTTGATGGTTGCTTAATGGCACCTTTGTTCACACATCACTCCGACCTGGGCACAAAGGCTTCCTTGCTATGTTCACTTCAGGAAGGCTTGAAGTTGTGGATGACAACAGGATGCTGGGAAAGGTGCCTCTAAGTCCTCTGCCTGCAATAAATTCCATAAGGAGGCTTGAAGTGACTAAGGACATCTTGGAGCAATAGTTCAAAGACTTGGATAACAGAAATCCCAGTGTTTGAAAGCTTTGGGAAAAAATTGTGGTTTCTCATTTTAGCTACTTAACCGAAATACTTGAATGAGAATGCAGATTCTTAATGTTTCCTATAGTGGTATCTCCAGAAAGGAATTCATCTCTCAATTGGGCAAAATAGACACCTCTAGAGGGCCGTCTCCCTCCGCATTCCCCACAGGGACCATGGGTGACTAAGCTTTCAATGGAAGCTCCTCATTTAGATGCCTTCAACTAGATGGTGTGAACTCTTCTCAGTTTGGTATATGCAGAAAGTGACTTAGAGGTTGAACTTGAATTTACAGGAAATACAGGACAAAATTCTACACTCTTTCAGTACACCAAAGTTGGGTCTTCAAATAGAGGGAAGAACGAAGCTTCCTTCACTCTTTCCCTATAGTAAGTCATGGAGAAACATATTTTCACTCCATACTGGAGCAAATTAATATCTAGTCTGGCACTATCTAGTTCAAAACCTTTTGCTCTTTAGATCTTGTACAACAACTACCACACTGCACACTCAGCAGAACAGAAAAACCTGGGGAGAACGTGGCTACACACTATATACAGTTACATATGCCACGACTGTCTTTTCTTCCTGCAGGAATTGTGCTCAGTGAACAAGGTGGTTCTGAACCAAAACCCAAAGACTGTTTGCTTTTTTCATTTCATGGGACATTGGATAAAAGAACTATGTAATATACTGTCTAATGTACAATACTTGAATATTTTCCATCTTCTCGAGTTATGTTTTTTATCATCCATTCAGTGAGTCCTTACAGTCTGAAATCCCTCTGACAGGTACTTCCCTGTTTCCCCACCCTGGCTTCCAGTTTGTCAGAGATACAAATCTTTTCAAAATAGTAGCTCTCACCCCCAGGATCTATTTATGTGATACCATAACTATAAAAATAAATACATAGATAAGGAGTAATTGAATTCAGATCCCTCTCACTCTGCAAAGCTAAGTAAGAAGGCAACGTTTTAGCTCTCATCATGCCCAGGGCTTCCAGAACACTCCCAGCAATCATGAATCTGTTCAAATTTCTATAAATATAGCTGTTTAACCTTTGAAGACCTTGTACTAGGAATTGACAAACTACTTTCAGCCACAAATTACCTGTATTTTCAGCTCTTTAGTGGCCTTTGTTTCAGAGGTTAGTAAATGTTAAATGTGGGATATACACTTATTTAGAAATATGTAAGAGAGTTTTCAAAGTAGCTGCTTTGAACGGAGTATAAGTAATGTATTTATGCTAGGATGGTTTTAAAATTGTAAGAATTTGCAGTTGTGAAGTTTGGAAAACCTGATGCTGCCTCTAGGACTGCCAGCCTGTGTACTCTAGCTTTGGTTCAACACCGTGCTGCTAGGATTTTTACCCAGCCAGCTCCTGCTTGCCCCATTCTGAGTCAGGGCTGAGGATATAGAAATATAGAACCATAGAATGGTTTGAGTTGGAGGGGACCTTAAAAGATCAACTAGTTCCAACCCCCCTGCCATGGGCAGGGACACCTTCCACTAGATCAAGTTGCTCAAAGCCTCATCCAACCTGGCCTTGAATACCTCTAGGGATGAGGCACCCACAACTCCTCTGGGCAACCTGTTCCAGTGCCTCACCACCCTCATTGTAAAAAATTTCTTCCATATATGTAATCAAAATCTCCCCTCTTTCAGTTTAAAGCCATTGCCCTTTGACCTATCACTACATGCCCTTGTAAAAAGTCCCTCTACAGCTTTTCCTGAGCTCCAGGTATCATCCCAGCCTCAGCTGGTCTCCAGAGAGATGCCCAATGCCCGATACCCAGAGCTGGTCTGCCCCCAGTAGCCCCCAGCTGCCCTGCTCCTGGCTGGGGTAGTGAGATGGACCGGCTTCTGCCTCAACAACCTCCAGCCCAGGGAGCCCTCTCCACTCCCATCACCCCGGCTCCAGGGAGCAGCTGGCCCTCACTGTATCTTGTCAGTCCTCACCTTCTGGAGACAGGCATTGTCTCTGTGTGGTAAATGCTGAAAAAACACTGTGGTTGTCTTGGACACACAGAAACAAAACCAACTTCATCTGCACTGCTTGTAGAGGATTTCTTTCAACACATTCCTTTCCACCAAGCTACTGCATGCTACATGCAGTCACCAGCTATCATTGCTCTCCAGTGAGTCAAACCGATGCCAATCAGTATCACCATACAATTTACACCGAGATTTAGGTTAATTTATAGGCAATGAGATTTACTAGATGTGTTGGGACAACCGTTGAACATGGAGGGGCTATTACATCCATGACCACCACTGATCTCATTGGACTTGGCCGTTTCACCTCCGTTAAAGCATGGCCATTTCCACCTGGTTAAATGGGCACTGGAAATCGGCTGGTTTGTAGATGACATTGGTCTGATACTCTGTGAATTTTGACCAGGTTCTGTTGTTTAAAAGCCCTAAAGTAAAATGTCACTAAAGGGCACCATTTTGGGGAGCAGATGTGCCGAATAGCGAGCGCATACTCACTCACTCACTCATTAGCCCATAGATGAGAAAACATGACTGGCAAAGGAATGTCAGTAGAAGAGTAAGGGGAAAGGGAAGACACATTAATATTTTGGTTGGCAAATGTCATTTTGCATAGTATGGGGTTTTGGCAGACCTAGGATTTTGTATCAAAAGTGCTTTGGATTTTGAGGAGCTGCACAGCTGGAATAAGTAGATATGGAAAATACCAATCTGTTGGTAACTCAAGGTTTCCTTCCCATCCTACTGCTCTCACAATGTGTCACTGGTAAGAGCTAGTACATTTGTTTTGGTTAGTGGGTTTGGGTTTTTTCCTCTCCCCTTGTACACATTCCACAAAACCATATTACTTCCCTCCTCTTCTGGGCCTGACACACCACAAAACAATGACAAGGGAGAAGGAAGAAAAAAATAGCGATGATAAAAATGCAAAACGGCTACAGTGGTGCAGTGGGAGCACAGAAGTTCAGAGGTACAGAAGAGCAACACAATACTCGGGAAGAAGAGAATACATTAATTATATGGACAGTTTTATTTATCCAGTCTCGTGTTCTCATACAGTTTTTATTGATCACAGAACAGTTTAGCATACCAGCAGGATGCTTTTCTGCATCCCACTGGGTATTACTAAAAACCCAGCAATATTTTACATTCATTGGGGTCAAGAGAATTTATTTGTTGCATGTAGTCCCACTGCAATACCCAATTTTTAGAAGTACTAGTCACCATTAATGTTTGCACTGATGAATGCATGTAAGGGTTTAATAGCTGTAAACGGCAGACTGCAAAATATCGATGGATTAGTTTAAACCTCATCTTAAGTTCAATAAACTAAGGATGCCAGACACATCAAGACAGTTTTAATGTCTCTTCAAAAATATTGATCATTGCATTGTTGATTTTTTACAAAGTCTTCAGTGAGACCTCTATATGTTCATTTAGAGTTTAGAAGAAAATGCCACACAGAAGCAATCTTTCATTCTATATAATTTATTTTTGAAGCTTAGGGTGACAGTATTTTTCTGGGTTCACTTTCCTCCAAATAAAACCCACGGCAGGTGGGTTTTTTTCCACAAAAAGTGGTCTAAAGGTTAGAGTCTCAAATCACGTGCGTGGGACTTCACCACGCTATGTCACCAGCCGTAGCTGCATCCTTTGGCTTAATAGTTGAGGCTTGTATGATGAGCTACTGGTCTGGGAGTAGAGAGGCAGGCTGAGAACGTTCTACATCTTCTAGACACTGGCTGGCCATGACCTTAGTGAAGTCTCCTTGTTCATCCCCCATTAACTGCCAGTGCTGATCTTTTCTTCATACAGAATCATAGAATGGTTTCGGTTGGAAGAGACCTTAAAGATCATCTAGTTCCAAGCCCCCTGCCATGGGCAAGGACACCTTCCACTAGATCAGGTTGCTCAAAGCTTCATCCAACCAGGCCTTGAATAACTCCAGGGATTGGACATCGACAACTCCTCTGGGCAACCTGTTCCAGTGCTTCATCACTCTCATTGTAAAAAATTTCTTCCTTATATCTAATCAAATTCTACCATCTTTCAGCTTAAAGCCATTGCCCCTTGTCCTATCACTACATGCCCTTGTAAAAAGTCCCTCTCCAGCTTTTGTGGAAGCCCCTTTTAAGTACTGAAGGGCTGCTAGAAGGTCTCCCCGGAGCCTTCTCTTCTCCAGGCTGAACAGCCCCAACTCTCTCAGCCTGTCTTCAGAGGAGAGGTGCTCCAGCCCTTGGATCATCTTCGTGGCTCTCCTCTGGACCCGCTCCAACAGCTCCATGTCCTTCTTGTGTTGTGGACTCCTAAGCTGAACGCAGTATTCCAGGTGGGGTCTCACGAGAGCTGAGTAGAGGGGCAAATCACCTCCCTGGACCTGCTGGCCACACTTCTTTGGATGTAGCCCAGGATAAGGCTGGCTTTCTGGGCTGCCAGTGCACATTGCCAGCTCATGTTGAGCTTCTCATCAACCAGCACCCATATTAAGTTTTGTATCCTGCTTCTGGAGCTCTCTCTTTTTTCCCTGTCCAAAGGAGCAGAGAGCTGGTTCTCAACTACACTATAGAAAATGTCATAGTAGACATCCCTTCTTCTCTTTCCTAAAGCAGTTAATCTTGCTTCTTGCTTAGTAGAGGTGTGTTCCTATATAAGCTTTTGGTCCTAACTTTTGGTGCATAGTCTGGTATCAAAATGTTGGAAATTACACTTGTTGGTTAAGATACTCATTACCTGAGAAAAGCATCTTTATTTCTAATCACTGCCCTAATATTAATGTTTCTAAAAATAACCTTGTTGTCTCCTGTCTCAGTTGCATTCTTCCAGTGCTGTTATTGAGAACCATGGAACCTGAAATATGGTTATCGCCTGTCTCATTAGGTCATTCTCATACTTGAGGATTGAACGTAAGTTGTGTTGACACTAAAAAGTCAGGCAGTTTAACATTTGTCTCTGCTTTGGTTCTCTCGGTAAACTCTGAACCTTGTGCTTCTGCTGACATAACAAGCAGCTTTTTTTCAACTAGCGAACAGTGTTAGTCTGTTTCAGCTATGTGGAAAAACACTGGATATCTTTCTATTTTTCTCACTTACGCCCAGTAGTTTCTGCTTGACTTCACTGGCTCATTGTAGGTCTCCCTTAAAACAGTGACAGGACATACATTGAGGTCAGGAGCCAAAATGGTCTTCAACTTTCCTCAGAAAAAAACATACCTAGAGTAACATCAATTTTAAGCACTTTTGTATAGCTAACATTACTTAACAAAAGCTGTTACAAAATGGTTGTGATGACCTATACACTTACAAACAGGTCATTTGGATTTACTACTGCCTTGCTGTCCCTGTCGTCTCTTCACTCACTAAATACAGAAGTACCGTTCAGTGCTACTGCCAACATTTCCACAAACTTGAGACAACTTAACAGTTCTTGGCACGGGAGCCATTAGTACCAAGCGAGCTGCCTCTTCTCCCGTCTGGTATGTCCCCTCAAGTGTGAGGTCTGACAACTTCAGAGTGCCAATTCTGCTATTCTTCTATCACCTTGTGTACCAAACATACTGGCAGCCTGAGTACAACTCTTCCCCTTAGTTGTCTGTGAACACAAGACTGTTTTATCAAAACATCATTCAGAGATTAAAGCAAATATTAACAGTTAGGGAAAGGATAATTTAAAAGGATTTGCCAATCCCCAGCACTATAAGGACTATACAGGTACCTAGTTTGGCAAAGCTTTGCCCCAGAACATACTCTTCCAGAGTCCTCTGCAGCCTTCCAGGCAGACGCTTGTTCTGCGCAAACAGCTCCCCAGATCTCCGTAGAAAAATGTCCTTGTCAATTTAGATTGTTTTCTGGTTCATTTCCTAGAGTTTTGACCTTGCTAGTCAAAAATGATTTGGCAAGCTCTTCAACAAATAGGTCCTAACCTTCTATGGGCAGTTGCTGTGCTCTGTACCAAATTGCAAGGACTTTGCTAAATGATAGTTGCTTTCTGCTTGTGTTCTGACGGAGTGTCAACAAACTGCTACTGAACTAAAGCAATATAATCTGGCTGTGACTATGCTAATAACCAAGCCCAGATCCTCCCTATTGAAGCCCTACTAAAACCGAAGATGCTTAGATACTTATAAGTGTGTAGGTTCACCTTATATACCATATAAATATATATATATATATATAAAAACTACCACAGAGCTGCTGTATCCCTCACAAATGGGATGGAAAGGAGAAGTCTGAAAATAGATATTCAAAATTGTATCACAGAAAGGCAAAAATCTGATCACAACTGGACTGAGTAACTCTGCTCTTTTCTAAACCAAATCACCAAACACAGAAAAACAGAATAAAGCCCAAACATTATTAGAGATAAAAAACGGGGCCAAGGAAGACAGAAGATAACAGTTACGTAAGGCTACGCTACATAAAGTGGTAGCACAGGTAAATCCAAAATGAGGCAAAGGAGCTGCTTCCGCAATTCGTTTTAAGATAAGGCAGGGAAGGAGTGACCTCCGTGGCTGCAGGATGGATCAGCACAGGAGATTGAGGGGTGGCAGAGCAGCTGGCCTCCTAGAGCCAGCTGGGCAAAGAGTAAAATAGTTTTAGAGAAGAAACTGGCAGAGCTAGGAAGACAGAGAAGGACCTTAAAGTAGGAGAAACTGATATAGTACTTCTCTCAGTCTCTGCTTATTAAAAAAAAAAAAAAAAAAAGTAGTAAATTCGTGACTGACATTACAGCAACTGCTCGGTTTTCCTTTCTTTCGAAGGGGTTGTTAGCTCCAAGAAACTGAAATAAAACTATCCCTTGTTATCATGTTGCACCCCAGCTGTATCATAGAATCATAGAATCATAGAATGGTTAGGGCTGGAAGGGACCTTCAAAGGTCATCTAGTCCAACCTCCCTGCAAGAAACAGGGATATCTCCAACTAGATCAGGTTGCTCAGGGCCTCGTCCAACCTGGCCTTGAATGTCTCCAGGGATGGAGCATCCACCACCTCTCTGGGCAACCTGTTCCAGTGTTCTACAACTCTCATGGTAAAAAAATTTTTCCTAATATCCAAAATATTCCAGTATGATGCGGCTGTCTCTCCCTCACCTGTCCGGTAAAAGCAGCGTTGCAACTTCACTGAGGGCTGTAAGGCCCAACACACCCCGCACCTGGAAACCGCATACCGCACCGTCATCTTCCCGACGCCTGCCGCCAGCCCGAGCCCCAGGGGCCGCGGTGCCGCGGGGCGGAGGCAGCGCTCCTCGGCGAGGAAGCCGGCGCCTTCATGCCCTCTCGGCCTGGCCCCGAGCGCGGACAAAGCGTCTCCCACCCGGGGCGGCGGAGACGCACCAGCGAGCCCCGCCGGGCCCTGCGCGCCGAGCAGCCATGTCGCGCCCAGGCCCCGCCGCCGGGGCCGACCGACCCTGCCTGATGGCGGGCCGCCTCACAGCGCTGCCCCCGGCGCCGCCCGCCGCGGGGGGAAGGAGGCCCGCGGCCTGAGGCAGCGGGACCCGGAGCCGCCGGGCACCCCGCGCCACGGCGGCGGCACCGCAGAACGGGAGAGGGCGGGAGGGGGGGCGGTGCGCGGGGGATGCGCCGCCGCCGCCCCGCCTGTCATGGCGCCGCCAGCCGCCCGGCGCCGGCCCTCAGCGCACGGGTCACCCCTTCCCTCCGTCGGTCCTTTCTCCTGACCGTCCCCCGGCGGGCGTGGCTCGGGGATTCGCGTCCCTCTGGGTCTCGGCGGGGCTGGCGGAAGGCGTGTCCGGTGGCCGTCTGCCCGGTGCGAGGCAAGGGCGGGAACAGCGTCTGTAAGGGACGGGGTTTCCTCTCAGCGCTCGGCTCTGCCGCCTCCGCGGTGCGCTGTGGCGGCGGCGGCGGCGGGTGCCGCCGGCTCCGCCGAGACAGGGGCTGGGGGCCGGCGTGCTCCGGTGTGCGGCAGAACCCTCCCGAGGGGGGAAGGCCCGGTGTGGCGGCGCTCGGTCGCGGTCTCGGGCACACATTTGGATAGCGAGAGGCTGCGGGAGCCAAAAAAACCACTGGGGAAATACAGCTGCATCCAGCGTGGTTGTGCTCGGCAAGTCATTGTCTTTAGCAGATGACAGGGTAGTGTCACTTGTCAACCGTCTGCTTTGAAATGTTGGGTTTGTTGGTTTTTTTCCCCGTGAAGTGTCTTATGTGCATTTTTGTTTGTTTGTTTAATTCTGACAAATACAGTCTTGGATCTTTTTTCCGAAGTGATTTATTCTGATGATTTCATGTATTGGTCATCACTGCTTGCCCAATGGTGGGAAAACGGGAGTTGTCGCCTCAGCTGTGAACCAAGGGTCAGGTCCATCGCATTGGCCTAAATCTTAGAGATGACAGTTTATCTCTTCTGAAATGAAACAGACATTTTCGGTGGTGATGTGTCTCTTCCGTATGCAGTGAAAGTCCCTTTATAGACCATTCTTTTTTAGGAAATCCCCGTCCACACAATTGTGTGCACACGTCTAATCCCACAAAGTGAATGTATTTGACTTCCTTCGCATAGACACGTCTCACACTAGTAGGAAGATGGGAGTCTTGCTGTTTGTCGAAATCCCTTGGCAAGACAAGATGTGGATGGTTACGAGTCGGGACAGACAGCAAGCTAGTGTTGGTCAGCAGCTGGCGGCAATCAGCGATGCTCTACAGTAACTGTCTAAGTTCATGCACTTCTGCCTCGCCCTGCGTGCTGAGTAGCTTATTCTTTCACTGAGGGGTGTGCAACCTCAAATTACCCCATATACCCCACCGCCTGTGTCAGCATCACAGCCTCTAATTACATATTGTGCTAAAAAAGTGTTATTTTTTATCAATTTTCAATTTTGCTACCTTACAATTTCACTGAATGTCTCCTTAGTCTTGTATTGAGCTAGGGAACAAAGCTGTCTCAACAAAGCTTTTTATCTACCTTGCCCGTACCATTCCTTCCTTTAAATGCTATTATCATGTTCTCTTTTAAATGTCTGCTTTGTGAAATGAACAATCCCAATCATTTCAATCTATTTGTGCATGTGTTTTTCTGTACTCCTAATCGTTCTCGTTGCCTTCCTCTCAATACCCACAACCCCCGTTTTGTACTGTGTTCTGTTGGCAGATGGTGCAATCACTTCTGCAACCTGTTATGTTTTAATATAATGGGTATGTAGTAGTATTTTTTGATGTTTTTTCTGTGTCATTCTCAGGCAATCTAATGCTGGGTTTTGTTTCTGAATATAGTTGTGTACTGAAAAAAGGCTTTCACTTGAGCTGTCCCTACCGGTAAGCAGGTGTCCTTCCTGAATAAGAATCCCAAATAATTCCAGGTTTCCCTTCACACGTGTGTCATCTAGTGACATTGAGCTCTAGCCTGCCGCTGTGCTATTTGTTTACCTCGCTAGGCTATGTCCCTCTGATGTTCCTAGGGGTCTTTTCAGGACTTGACCAGCCCAAATAGCCATTACTGCGTGTGGCTCGTAGCCAAGTCTGTAATTTGAGGAACTCTTTAAACCAGAATAAGCTTTCACTAGTCCCCAGCTGCTCACTCCCTGCTTTATAGAGCCATACATGTTTGCGTGGTTACGCCATGAACTAGGCTGGGGAGCAGGCTGGGCTGGAAGCTAACACAGGGCCTGACCCATCTGATTGAGCGTGTTGCTGTGGAAGCAGCTGTGTCCACAAAAGGGCGGCAGTAGCACGGAGGTGGGAATGAACTGCAGAGAGTGGAGGAGACTGAGGACCCCTTCTTTCAGCGGCAGTGCTATCTTAAACTGTTAAGCACTCTTTGACTTACAGCCTATTTTAGGAATGACAAATCATGGTTTTGTTAGAACAAGCTTTGTGCAGGAGTATCTGTTACCAATGAACAGACTGATGATACCTGAGCTGAACACCCCGGCTGAAGCCCTCACCGCAGGGGTCTTTGCTGTGTGTGCCTCTCCGTGCCACTGAATTCTTCTTCCTGGAATCCTGTCAGAAGGGTGATTTCAAGAGCTGTCATCCGAACGTTGGTATTAAAAGCAGGACTGGGGCGCTGCATTAAAAATCAAATTGAACTGGTTTGGTATGTATCAAACGTCAGCTACATAGCAGAGGCTATTAGAAACTTCCAACAATAGGCATATGAAGAATCATTAGCCTTGAAAACCTAGAGGATGAGATCACAAGCACACAATCCAATAAATCACACAGGTCGGTTCTGGAAAAGCTGATGTGGTATAGCAGCGATTTGTTTATACTGTGACAGGTCAATTGGATCAGTGTCAGATCTTCTGTGGGATAAAAGATTTTGCTTTTAATGCATGCTCTTTCCTGAACAGCTTCTGTGCAGCCTTTATAACAAACACCTCTGGTCAACTTCAGGATTACAGATAGAAAATCTAAAATAGATGAAACTGCTAAAACAGAATTATTGCAGGATTATTTCAAGATGTAGTATGTGGCATTGAAAGATCTCCAGAGTAAAGTCGCATTACATGATTTCAGTTCAATTCTATCCCAATCGTTTTTAAATGTTGCTAGTATATTCTTCTAACCTCAGCTTTAATCACATTTTCTTTTGAGAGAAGATTCCCTAATCCATAGCTTTCTGAGGGAGACTTCAGAGCTAACGTGATCTTCTTACTACTTTTTCTAAAACCTTGACAAAAATTGTCTAATCACAGAAATAGTAATAAAGTTGGGAAGCATGATGCAGACAGAGAACCTTACACTTTTAATGAGTGTAACATTACTTCAACTGCTATGTACTGATTTGATACCAAAACCCACTACACTTATGAACACCTTCCCTGCAATAATGCCCAAAATATTTGTAGCATAAAAAGCAGATTTATTAATATAATAATGAAAATAAGAAAATGCAACTAAGGCAAAAAAGAGTTAATACCAGCCTACTGTCACACCAAGCAAAAAATAACTTGGCTACCTTTTTTTGGTGTTCTAACAGAGGCAGAAGCAATATTTTATGCTTTGTGCCATCTATCGTTTTGTCCCAGTTTACTCTGGACTTGTCTGCTAATAGATAGGCAAACACTTAATCTGAGTAAGTCCTTTCCTTCTTCCTGTGCTCACTTTCTACTGGTACATCTAAGATCACCATCCCTTTTGTTCTCCACATATTGCACATCAGAATTTCAAATGTAACCAATAGGCAGATCAAAAATATTTTTCCAGATTGCCTGTGTACTTCATTAAAAAAAAAAAAAAACAAACAACAACAAGTTTGGCATAATCTCAACTTTATTTTCCTTTTTAGGTCACTTTTTGGTAGGAAATGAAGCTTTGATAGTTAAGAGTTATCTTGTACTTAGGGATTTTTCTTTTTCTTTTAATGGTGGTTTCTGCTGCTGTAATCCGAAAGGGTGATAATTAATGTCTCCTACTGTTTATGCCCGCTGCCATCTACAACGATGAGCTATTATTATTCTGCCTGCTAATACTTGGAAAGGATATTGCTTGGACGACTAATCCAAAATACAGCAAGTAAAGACCATTGTCACAAATGCCTGGAATGGAGACATTGTTACAGATGTTAGAAATGAAAGATTTTCATTATACTGGAACACCCAGTCCATCTGGCAAAACTGTGCTTTACTGCACACTCTCTAATGTCTCATACAAGCGCTAGGATACCGTAAGTATGAAATACATTATATTCCTTGAAATATATCATGTTCACTTGAAAAACTGTTACGTAATTATGGCGCTAGGTAGACCTGATCTTGAAAAGTGGTCCAGTTCGGTGGGACTTTAGAGCAACGCACTGGTCTTCCTGCTCAGATCCAGTTACTGGCCTGGAACAAGTCTGAGGCAGTTATTGCATTAGACAGGCTTGCTGTAGAGAACTGGACTGCAAAACAGCCCAGAATAAAAAGCCAGGCTCACTTCTATACCAGTGGGCTGAATAAAGAGAGAAGAGAAAAGGCTGGTTTCTTTTTAAAAGAAAAAAATTCTTTTTCTTTTTCTTTCTCTTTCGTTTTTTTAGGATTTAGGATTTTGTGGGAAAGAAGTCCTCCATCTCTGTAAAAACTCTGTCAAGCTGCAATTCAACTCTGTCAAGCTGAGTCGCCATATGGTTTCTTTGTGGGGATGTGTTTGTCAAACGAACATAGTGTGTTCACTATTATTCTCTCGTGTTTTCTGGTAGAAATCCAGAAGACAAGGGCCACTAGAGAGATCCCAACATCTGTATTTCAGTCTAGTCTCCTAGCTACCTGGAGTGCTGCATACATCACCCTGCTGACACTCCTCCTTGTAGTTGACCACGAGTGACAAGGGATGCCCTGCGCTCTTGGTTTTTTTTTCAGTTCTGTGCTGTGGGTTTATGTCTCAGAAGCCGTGCTGCTCCACACAAATGATGTAGAAGCCACCTCTCCCAGCAGTTCTCCTGTTGCAGGTCATACAAGAGCCCCTCCACCTCTCACAAAATCTTCTCTTACCATTTCTCATTGCCTTCATCCCCTTGAGAAAACCCATCTGTACGTTACTGGCAACCTGTTGCAATCGATACCTAGTGCTAATTTAGCTCTGGCTGCTAGCAGAAAGTGTCACCAATGAGTCTTGCTGATTGTAAGCCATAAGTAAAAGACAACAATGCTTGAATATTTCAAATAGCATTTAATTCTTGACTACAAGTCCTTCCAGTCCGGTGGTCCATGGAGTCTTAAAACTTTTGACTTGCTTCCTGGAAATAAATGTGACTGAAAAAGAATTTAATTCCCTTATAACAGATAAGGGAGGAAAACCCAACATTTTCTTATGGAAACTCATGAATGACAGCAAATGAAAGTTAAATCTATTTGATTGTTCCGTCAACCTTCCAAGCCAACTCCTTAAGTAGATTGAAATGTTTCAGTGGGATGTTGAAATGTTGAGTGTATGTGGGAGGGTTCTACACTTTACAATGCTGGGGACCAGGAAACAGTGTTTTTCACTGCGTACGTGTGAAAAATACTGAAAGCAAGTGCTTCCTTGCAATTGGTAAGATATTGATTCAAAAAAATAGGATTTGAGAATATACTTCGCTGTAAGGATCACGTCCAATCCATGCATCTTGGATATTTGACTTGTACCTCAATTTTAGATGCCTGTTGAATCACCATTCCCAAAGTAAGTGCTGAGATTCTTTAAAAAATGAAGGGATGGAGGTCTTCAGAGACACCCATCTCTTTCTTTATATGGGTGCTTTGGTGAACCAGTCCTCTTACAGTAAGTGTTTAAGCGCTAAAATGTAGCACCTATAGTAGGTAAACTGTGTTTCACATTGCTGACTTTTTTTTCCCTCAGTGCAATTCCTTAAACTATGATTGTTGTAATCTGAAATAATAATATAGTATTCTGTTTATTGTATCTTTTATGTAGTTGTTCCTACTTGCAGACTGCATTTCTTTAATGGAGAAACTCAGGAGGTAATGCACTGCTCCTGCTGATCAAAGTCACAAAAGAGCTGTTTTCTCTCTTGGCTTATTCAATGCATGCAAATATCTCTTGCTCTTCCCTTACCCCTCTGTCTCACCATTGTTTCCTTGTTTAAGATATGTTTACTGCCACTATACATTTTTAATAAGATGTCCACGGCTGCTTTCCTAAGAAACTATTGATTCTGTCTCTCTGCCTGTCAGTCAGTCTGTTTCGGTTTGCTCTGGCCTTGGTATCTTTTGAAGCCATGGCTCAGGTTCATCTGAATTTGTCAGAGGCATTGACAGTTCAAATATTAAGTTTCATGAGTTTTAAGGAACTAGAAGTTTTGCTAGGTAGGCAACCGCATCAGCAGGCCACTGTTGAGGAGGCTCCAGCATGACTTTGATGTGTTTGGCTTTCCCGTTAGCCAGCTCACACTGGCCCACTGGTCAGGATTCACACAGCCTGGAACAAGCCCAAGCACGTGACATGAATCATATTCCCCCACAGTCACTCTTTTGCTAGGCTAAGCAGTCCAAAGCCTTTTAGTTTCCTCATGTAAAACAAGCTCTTCATTCCCTGGATTATCTGAATATCATTTGCAACTGTTGGAATTTCAACTCCTCTCTCGTGGGTGGGCAGAGCTACCCAGCAGAGTCCAGCTGAGGTCACATTAGGACTAGGTGGTATTAATTTCTGCTTGACTCCAACAGGACTATCTCGGCTGATTTAGGACTGATTCTCAAAAGCAGTAAGAGAGTGCTTACATTTGTGCAGCAAGGATGCTGGAAGAATCACTGAGGACAGGAGGCCCTTTTTTACCCACAACTAACTCTTTTTTCACCTATTGAGTTGCACCGGAGCAAACTACCTTCCGCTTCTGTACATCTCCTTAAAATGCCTCTGTGACATTTCTGCTTCTGTTCATCTCCTTAAAATGCCTTGAGCCATACGATGACTTCGAATCTCTGGCTAGCGACAACAGCTTCAGTATCTCTAGAACAATGAAGATGACTTGTCTTGGTCTAGGACAGTCAGGAGTTACTAACTTAAGCTTTTCCTTCCTTTTCTTTTATTTGCTTGTTGTTTTAAGCAGTAAGATCAATTTTATGAAATTGAAATTCCGTGAAATGCTAGAAAGCATTTCAAGGTTGTGTTCACAATTTATCTTTTAAGGGAGATTAGTAATTTCTTGACTTCTCCCTCATTTACTTTATAGGAATAAATTTCACAGTAGCAAATTTTGCTGCTTGGCCATCCAGTCCTCTCTACCCTGCAGGAATAATGGCATTTTTTGAAAAAACTGTTACAGATATTAATCTTACAATGTCTCTATGTCTGATAAGAAAAGGAGAGATGAGTACAGGCAAGCAGCTAAACTAACTTGAAGATGGAAACAAAAAGCGAAGCTCTTTTGCGTAGTGGCTGTAGAGATGGATGAGCATTTAATCTTGGACATTAGAATTTAGGAATTAAATGTATGCTTGAACTGCCATTTCTGGTTACTAAGTGGTTTTCCGGCCAAGCAAGTAGGTCTTCTGATAAGTGTCCTTCGAAGTTGTGTCATGAAAGAGAAACTGTCTTCTGGCCTGTCTGAAGTTTGGCTTTTTCAGATACACTGGTGGATTAGATAGATAGATTAGATCTTAGGAAGAAATTCTTCAGTACGAGGGTGGTAAGACTTTGGAATAAATTGCCCAGAGAAGTTGTGGATGCCCCCTCCCTGGAGGTGTTCAAGGCCAAGTTGGACAGAGCCTTGAGTAGCCTGATCTAGTTGAGAGGCGTCCCTGCCCATGACAGGGAGGTTGGATTAGATGATCTCTAAGGTCCCTTCCAGCCTATGCCATTCTATGATTCTATGATTTTTAGCTGAAATACTGAACATATGTTTGAGGTTTGCTCATCTTTACTATGGTTGATGAAGAGAAAACAGTGAAATGAAAACAGATTTTTTTTAACAAGGAAGGATTCATTTTCCTACCTAGCAAAAAAGTACTGAGTTATGCTGTTTCATATGAAAGCCAGTTCTCAGTAACGAAAGTGGTTTTCCTTTTATGTGATAAGATGGATGGACTCTAAAGTATCTATAAAAAAGAGGAGTAGGAAATATATTGTTATAAAGAGCTACACTGTGTGCTTTTTGTTATGTTTGTTTTGTAAAACCAACTTGCTGGTAGTAATCCACAAACAGGCTTAAAAATAAGCCTCAGAATTTTATTCTGAATATCTCATCAACAACAATAAGGGGAACATTGTGCATATTGACAGAGATGACTCTTTGTCAAGCATTCACTGTAGTTTCAGAGCTGTTGCATTTTTAAGCGTGTTTGCAAAACATCTTTGGACCTCTCAGACCCACTGCAGTCGTGATTATTTTTGTCTCTTATCTGAGGCCTCCCATGATTTCCATTCATTAATGTGAAAAAGGCAATCAACGACATACACTTAGATAACCAGAGCTATGAGGAGCATCTGTTTTCCAGACATCTCAGTGTTGTACGTGACCTATGGTCCTGATCTGGCTGAAATCTGATAGCGTTGTATAATTTTGCATGCCATCATTAGAACATTCCTCCAAAGGGCACCGGAACAGGCTCCGAGGCTGGGAGCTGCATCTTTAGGTGATCTTCCTACCCTTAAGGAAGCTCCATGCAGAATCACATCCAGCACACATGGAGCAGTGCCCTGAGGACGGGCACACAGGTTTTGGTGGGCAGACACGAGCTGGCCTGCACGATGAGCAGCGCAGAAGCAATGTTAGCGCGATGATCAGCATGTCTCATGGCAAGATTTAGTAGCTATGATTCAGTCAACCACAGCAATGGGTTGCACATCGGTTTGCAAAAAGCATGCAGACATGTCCCACCTTCTAGCTGCACCAGACCTACATGTGCATAGAAAACGGAGGCTATGTGTACATCAACCAGTAATGGGATGCATTAGGAGAGGATCAATAGATCTCCTGTTAGATGCCAAGCCTTCTACATCTTCAATAAATGTGGTCTGAAGTTTTGTCTCAGAGTTGGTCTACTCTGGTGCTCTAGGCCAAATGTCTCTGGCACACATGCAGTTAGAATCTGTCTGAAGTTTGGGCATTGTGGTTTGGACCCCCTCGTGGGGATGGAGCACATTTGGGGAGCACCTGGCATGGGGCTTGAGATATAGTTTCTCTGAAGGAAACCTAGTTTGTATGTACAGAACCCATTCCTTTTACGCAACGATGTGCAGTAAGTGTGAATAACTGGGGAATTTGATTCAAAACTGCTTTAAGGGTGCAAGTCAAAATGTCAATGTAGACACAGCCGAATTATTTTTCTAATTATATTTGGTCACTAGATTCACCATTTCCTTTAAATCAGTAAGATGTATACAATTCATGTAACTTAAACCCAGTGTCATTCCATATGCATTCTCTTGAAAGAGTACGTAAAAGTAGCTTGAAATTGAAGAATGGGCTATAATGAGGTGGAAAAATCCAAATGTTTTATTTCAATGGCTTCCTCTGGAAAAAATCATAAATTTTAACAATATGAATTTTACTTACGTTATGATGCTGCACAGATAATGGATTTAAAAGCCAGAGAAACAAGTTAAGCTATCAGAAGTTCTGAGATGGTGGCTACCACCACAATGTGATTGTTTACAGAAACTTCTGTTATATTTTTGTGAAGTTTTCCATGCAGCTTATACAGGAGGTTGAACAAAGAAAGTGATTTGAATGCAAAGCCTACCCAAATCCCTTGAATGCTTAAGTGCCTCTACCTTTGCAAACTTAGGAAAAATGCAGCAGAAGAACATTTAAAAATGTATGTTTTAATTGAAATTATAATTTCTAATCAGGATGAAAGGAATACAAATTATATCCACTGACATTCAAACAAGAAAAAATCAACTATAAATCAAGTTTAAAGCTAATCCTTTGATCTGTGATTCAAATCAAATCCAGGTCAATAATGACTGAAAGCTGTTATCATCAGGATGACCATTCCCTAAAACAGTCGAGGTGATATCAGGCCGATTTCCCTGAAGACCGATAAGCGTATCACAAAATTCTCCACTACTCTTCATCATTGCACCTTCTCTGCAAGTTAAGATCTCAGGACTCTCCCGGTCCATCACCTTTCATAGCTATGTAATTCTTACAAAAAATCTATTTATTTGCGTTCAGGTTGCACTAAAATTGAGTAATAGGGTAATATTTTAAAGCAGTTTACCAATATTTAGTACTATTCAGTGAAGTTCAGAGGTAGTAGTTGGAAACACTTCTCATAAGTCTCAATAGAAAAAAAAGCATCTGTAAGGGTAACTTAAATCTTACCTCCAATGTAAATCTTCCAATGAAGACATACAATAAAATGGAAAAGTCTATGTAACATTATAATAAAATAAATTCCAAATTTTTATCTCATATTTTATTAATCAGGAATAGTTTTATGATCTGATATGAGGCAAATCTAGATTTACATCATTACACAGGAGGATAAAGTCTAAGCATCTTTAACCCATGCTGTGTACAGATCTGGTGCCAGAATTATTATAGTGAAGTCACCACTCCAGATGACAGCAATCTAATGTGTTACCAGCAAATGAACATAAAAGGGAAAGATTTTTTTTTTTTAAAAAGAAGCATCATAAATAATCATCTGTAGCAATACTGAAAGTGCTTTGAAGCAACAGTTCATTCCTTACTCAGAAAAGCTGGAGGCTGCAAAGGTCTTCTAGATTACCATAGTAACTAAGAGAATAATTTAAATCTGCCTTTTAAAGAGTTGTAAATAATGCAAGTGTAGTATCAGTCACTGCTCATTGCCATTTTACATGCTTCAGAAGACAATTTGAAGAAGACTGTGGTATCACAGATCCTATTGTAAGGAATTCCAGCATAATAAAATTATGTGTCCAAATCTATCCCTTTCTCTATTGTTTCCTTCTGGGTCTCTCTGATGAGAAATAAGAAACTGTACATCAGGCTTCATTTACATGCCTATTTGGGAAGCTGAAATGGTTGCAGCCATCCACTTCTCTGTCCAAAAACATCATTATAGAGGATGGAGAATATTAATAAGACTGTCTCTATGCGTGTGGGTGCCGAGCGTTGAAGGATCTGGTGGAAGTTACAGTGCTGGTACACAGCTGCAAAACGCACGTAAGGGTCTGCAGTGTTGCCTGCAAGAGTGGAAACACACAGATATATGGGTGCTGCTTTCAATGCTATTAATGAGATTGTAAGATAAAATCTTTTGGATGGAGATTTAAATACAAAGATGAAATGGTACTGATGATCTTCTACAGATTATAAGTATATAGGTCTATAAGTAAAGAGACATAAAATTCTAATCTTGTGTGTTGGAATAAAAAATATAGCAGGCCAAGAAATTCCTGAAGAACCACATAGGTAGCCTTTTCTGTCATCTAGAAAGTAGACATTATAAATAATTCAGGAGGTATCCAAGGTAGATGTATGAATAGAAAATATAAGGCTGAGGATAATATGGAAACTTGGACTTCTGAGCCAGTTCCCAGATGCCATTTTAACTCCATACAGTGTGCAATGGTTTTATAAAATACAATAAAGCAGTGGTGTAGCAGTGGAAGAGCAAATGAGTGTGTGCTTTTAAGCATTAGGCCTTAGTCCCTTTCATGGGTAGGTGTGGAATTTCATAGGTTCCTCCTCTATGACTGGAATCAGATGGTTCTATATCTCCTGGGTCAACCTCCCATTGTCATGGTAGTCACGACAGGGATGAGAAAAGAGCCTTCTGAAAGCAAGCTGAAAATTATTAGCAAATTGAGTGAAGTGCTGCTTAGAATTTATTTTCTTCAGCAAACAACCTACACACATCTTTGTCTGATGTAATCTTAGTAGTGTGGCCCTCCTTGGATATAGAAAGGCAACAGATCCAGTTTGCATCCTCAGCATAGCCCAGTGTGTTTTGGGATCTGGACAAAACTGTTTTCTTTCCAGAGCCTTTGTCACCCACGTTCATCTTCCCTCTGGAGAAGCCGTATTTTCTCAAAACCACCATTTTCTCCATATTCTCTGGCTCTGGATTAGTATATTGCTTGTTAGCTTCATTGCAGGGCCTAG
Organism: Tauraco erythrolophus; assembly: GCF_009769465.1. Classification (NCBI taxonomy): domain Eukaryota; kingdom Metazoa; phylum Chordata; class Aves; order Musophagiformes; family Musophagidae; genus Tauraco; species Tauraco erythrolophus. The sequence goes on along the minus strand of NC_141465.1, from coordinate 77,123,397 downwards.
AAGTGAAGCCTTTCTGTTGCTTAGACTGCTCTTGAGCCTAGGCAGCCTGATGCACTGAGAACATAGACCTGTGGTGTGTGCGCCAAGGCTGTTTGGCCACCATCCAGGCAGCTTTTATGTCTTGTCCTAAGGGAAAATGTGCCATTGCTGCCTTTTCTCCCTGACATATGAGGCACCATCTCAGGAAACCTACATGTAAGACGCAGTTTGAAGACAGTAACGTTTACTGCTAACCTTTACTGTATTTATTACAGGTGCAATGGGAGCAGGTAGGAAAATCCTCTAGTATAGAGAGATACACTCAAAATCAAAAGAGAAAAAGGAAAAAAAAAAAGGATATCGTGACAGACAATCTTTTAATATATATTCAATTCAAAGAATTAAGTTCAGTGCAGATTATTAAGGCATGAGCCTTTGCCTCTTTAAATGTACAGGGGCTTTGTTTATATTGCCTTATTGGTATGAAGTGTACAAACCCTCTGATGGCTCAGGCAGGGAAAGAGTAAAAGAAATAAGGTGGTTTAGGTTTGACGTTAGTCTTGTGTTAAAACAGACAGGACCCATATAAGTGCATATAGCACTGAGTCTTAGAAGAAAACATAGCTAGTTCTAATCAATAACACAAATAAGAGGACTTACTTTAATGCAATTTCTGACTTGATAGCATTCTCTTAAATGAATATAATCCTTAGCCTATTAAACTTTAGTCTAACATTATATTGAACTCATAGCACTTAATGTTGCATTTTGAAGAGGCAAAGTGCTGTGGAGTATTGATCACGCAGCAAAAAGATGTTATTGAGTATTTACAAAGACAGCGGTAGTTTTACTTGAGGGTAGAAAGGACTATATGAGTCTCATAGAATCATAGAATAGTTTGAGTTGAAGGGTACCTTAAAAGATCATCTAGTTCCAACCCCCCTGCCACAGGCAGGGACACCTTCCACTACATCCGGTTGCTCAAAGCCTCATCAGACCTGGCCTCGAACACCTGCAGGGATGGGGGTCATCTACAACTTCTCTGGGCAACCTGTTCCAGTCTCCCAGCTCTTGTTTTTGGCAATGAGAAATTGAAGCCCATAACTGAGATGTCCAATCAGTTAATTATTCTGTGTAGTCCTCTGTTTTTCCAAATTTGTTAGAAAGATGGTAACAAAAATAGTTCTGCAACAACCCCCTCGATTTATATACAGTGCACTTTTTTTATTATCCAGTGATTTCATATCCATTTTGCCTGACTCCTTTTTTTCTATGGTGCCACTCTTACTTTGTATTATAGTTCCACTGAATTGAATTTGCTTTGCAGAGAATTCAAGTACCCCAGCAATGGTACATTTAAAGGTAGGTAATGGTAGGTAAAATGACAGAATAAGAAGGGCTAAATCCTGCTGACCTTCGTTATTACCTAGGAATTTATATGGTTGCGATTTTTAGCTGCAGCTGGTTTTCACAATCCACTTTAAAACTCATCAAAAAGCAACAGAAATATACATATATAATTTCAACCCTACCCAGCTCCCTTAAGATGTGTTGCTATAAAATAACCATACTTTTAAAGATGGGTGTTTTATCCATACGATTAGGTAAAATGAATTTATATTGTGTATCTATACACTATCTAACATCATAACTTATTCTGGTGTCACAAACCACAACTGGACTTTCACTGGTAAAGCACCATATTTCCATGATGCTTCCAGGTGAAACAGGTTTCACAACTTCATTTTTTAAAGGTGTTTTTTTTTTTTTCCCCCAAATAAAGCACTATTTAAGTTTTTAAAATAAAGACGACTCTAACTAGGGTAGGCAGAAGACTTCCACTGTTAAGTTCTTTTGAGTTATGTTGGTTTAAAAAAAAATAAAAGGGCACTCAATAAATCGTAGGAGAGAAAAGCCAAAGATAAAATAATGGGGATTATACCCAACATGTGTGCCTCTTCAGATTTGTAAAACACAGTATAGACAGCCATTTAGGTGTAAAACCATACGTTCAACATACTTAGGACACTATTTGTACCTTACATGCTGTAAATTTGGTCCAGACCAGCCAAATCACAATCAGAAATAGGGTGCTGCCAAATCAGAGCGTTATTCCATATGTAACATCAGTACAAGATGTACAATCAAGTACAAGATTTCCCCGTTCAGTGCCAGAGACCCTATTAGTTAACCTGCAGATGCATTGCTTCTTCACAGCGCAGCACTGGGTTTATCCACAAGAAAGCCTTTGTAGGCATCATACATTAGTGGTGAATCATATAGACGTGAGAGCATGTTATCATTTTCCCATCTGCAACTTCATTTTGTATTGCTCCCTCTATCGATTTGGAAATAAAAACCCTTCTGGTTTTGCTCTAGTCGGTCGCTCAGTTCCAGTTCCATGTTCTGCCAAGGTCACCCAAATTGATGGTCTCCTCTGCAGCTCCTTGCTAGCCTTTGCTCTCTGATCACACCGAGCGTGTGGCAATGCCCAACTCAGATAGCGCCGTCAGAACTCAGTACCAACAGCCTGGTTGTGAACCTGCTTCGTTGCACTTGGGACAATTATACGCTACATATTTTTTTGTTGTTGTTTAAATGGATTTTTTTAAAATTAAATGGATTAGCCGCCTCTGGCTTTCAATGCTCTTTTTTCATGTCCGCATTTACACAACTCACTTCATTATGTTACTTTTGCACCTTTGCACTTCCAGAAACTCTCAACTGGTTTTCCACCCCATAACTGAGGCTCAGGTAGGTAGGAGGGCACCTACGCTTGTCAATGCATTGCATGTAGAAGGAAATGAATTATTTAAACATTACCCATTTGCAGCAGAGCTGCATTAGTATAAAACTCTCATATAACTTCTGTGAAGTTGTGCCAGTAGCTTTAGGGATCTGTTAAGTATTCATTGAGCGTATCCCTATAAGAGTCATTTGCACATTTTAAAAATTTACCATAGTTTATAAGCCACTGGATATTTCAAGGCTTTGTTCTGTATTTCAAAGGATAAATTATAAAAAGTATTTGCATATATTTCTTAGGTAATTTCAAAATCAAAGTTCTTCAACAGCTATCATTCTTAGACATTTAGTAGGAGAAACACTGGAAGTGTGTATTAAATTGCAGAAGTCTCTATTTCAGAAAAAAAAAAAAAATCAAAACCAAACAACCAACCAAACGTGTTCTTAAATTCATTTGTATTCAGCAAACCATTTAAACATACCAAGGCTCCACTGGAACTTCAAGACATGCTTAAGTGGCCTGACAAACAGCAATGAACTTAAACAAATGCTTAGAGTTAAGTGCTTTGTTGAAACAGAATTTAGTGATGCAATTCCCACCCTGTAAATTATTAAATAGATGTAGGTGAAATTGTAAAGTATGAACTTTAGCAACCTTACTAATAAGTGTGAGGAAACTTCTCTGGTAGGGAACTAATAATAGCTAAAAATATGTATGCTATCTTTTCACAGAGTTATATAGTTTGGTTACATTTAGGAGCAAAATGATATTTTAAAAAGCAGGTGTAGAAACTGATACAAGATGGAGTTTCGTATATATATATATATATAAAAGTATTATTTTAAAAACACAACTTCCCTAGCAGATGAGCAGCTGCAGCATAAAATTCTGCCCTGATTTAGACAATGGCATGGCAGTAGCAATAACTGGTGCAACATCTGACCTCTTGATGCTATGATTTTAGGGGGATATGGCTTTGATGTAGGTCCTATTTTAATGCAGGTCTAATTGGATTATTGTGTGATCTTTACTAGCCTAGAAAAGCTATGAGGTAAAACGCGTGAAATATGTTCTTCTATATATGAGGTTTTAAAACATTTAGATCTTACCTTATGACAAATTGTATCATGCTAAGGCTTATGAACTACATATAAAAAATCGAGACGGAAAATACATACCATTGTTTAATTCAACCTAGGGAACATTTACCGGATGGCTTGCATGAAATAAAATATGTGACAGACTTCAAGGAGAAGGGTTGTTTTCTTTTTAAAGCTTCTTAATGCAGTATGCCCTGCTCCCAGAGGGAGTGACTCATTATCAGACCTTCTCTTGACAAAGAGTAGTTAATTGTCACTCTAAAAATTACTCTATTGTTTATGTATTTCTGATTAGAATCTGATTACACTCCATTTGCACAAACATGTAACGGTAGCACCAATATTCATCTATGAAACTCTAAAAGAGCTAATTACCCAAGGCTTAGACTAATTGTCAGCATAATGGACAGAGAACACGGCTTTGAAGTAAGAAGTGTTAACGGAAACTGCCAGTTGTTCGAAGATAGCCAGCTGGATATGTAGATAGCCATGATTTCATTAGCATGTAAAGCTTTTACTGGGCAGAAAGCCACCCTGCTTAAAAAATGAGGAAATGAGAAAACGGAGAATCAATTTGTAAAGACCCAGGTGGGAAAAAAAGAAACTAATGACAGGGATTAAAAGTAACAAGATGAAAAAAAAAATTACTTGCTGGAGTACTAGTGGGCAACTGGATTAAATGTAGTAAAAGGGCACTTTTAATAAGCATTAGGAAGAAATTAAAGGAAGAATCCTTCATCAAGTATACCTGGAGTATGGTAGATAAACAGTACAAGACATTTCTGTTTGGTATTTGGAGCTAAAGAACTATTGTATTCATGTGAGCAAGGGGCAAAAAGAATAAATATCACCCACAAGAGAGCAAGCAGGCCAGGATCTGCTCCAATTAAACTTTAGTCTTCACAGATTTAGACAAGTACCTGTCTTCAGCTGCTAATAAAGCATTTCCTTAGGTCATGGGTAATTCCTGAAGAGTATTGTCAAAGTTGCCTCAGTTTTGAAAAGCTTGAAAGGACCTATTGAATTATTAATGGTGTCATTCATAACCACAGCAAAGAAATGGCTAATTTGGGAACTTATTAACAAAAAATAGAGGTTAAAATATAATTAAGATCAGTCAACACGGCATCCCAGAAGGTAAATCTTGCTGGGAGTGTGTGTCTGTGCTTCTTTGCTTGCTTTGAAAAGTATGTAATTCTGAGTGCTGAAGATGACTGTGTTCACATAACAGCCATTGATTTCTTCAAAGCTTTTTAGTCAATACCACAATAACACTTTGATTTAAAAGAGCTTCCATCATACAAAATTAAGATTACATGGATTAAAAACTGACTCACTGGTTGATCTCCAGATGTCACTGTTAATGAAAAGACATAAACAAAGAAAATTATTGTGATGAGGAGTTTTTCACAGACATCGATTTTTTTTTGCCTAATACTTTTGTCAGTGCTCTAGACAGCACAAAATATTATGGTAAAGTTTGCAAATGATAGCAAATATTGGAGAGCGTGTACTACTTTTGCCAGTGGGGCTGAGTCATCTCATTGAGAGTCACGATCCAAGAAAAAAAGCAAATTAAAAGGGCCAAATATAATATATTTCACAAGGGATCTGACAAGACTAGCTGTATCTACAGGGTAGGAGACTCGAGGTCTTAAAAGTTTTACAATTTGAGGCTCAAGAAATGCAGTGCGTGTGGTTTACCAAAGACTGAAGAGAATTAAACTGACTGCTTGGTATAGCAACGAGCAAAGGAGAGATCTCCGTCAGGGCTGGTTTTGAACCTGGACGTCATAGGTACAACACTATTCAGTGGCTGGAAATTTGAAGTTGGCTAAAACCAAACTTTAAATGAGAGACGGCGTGCTAGCAGCAAATGTAACTGCTGGAATAGGTTATTGGGGAAGGTGGAGGACTCATGTTAGCACGTGGGTGAAAACCTAATCTGAATTCTTCTCCACCCATATAGTTTAGCCTAGTTTCAGGATGGGTGGTCATAGTGCTGCATGTTTCTTTCTGTTGAGGAACCTATAAGGTTACGTGCACACAAGTAAACTGCACAGGGCAATGGTACGGGCTCAGCATTGGCAATTTGCGTTGGCTCAGTATAGTTGGTATAGTTGGTATAGTTCACGCAAACAGACACCACCTTACCCTAAGCTCAGGGAACAACGGCACACACCAGGCAGCACAATGTGGTCAGCTTTACTGGACGTAGAAGAAAGTTTAGCCACGTGCACGCAACACATGCTGTGTTGCTTGGCCATAGGATCAGTGAAGAGTCATATGCAGCAGTATAGAGATGTCCCTCTGCAGTCCTACTTGAGGATATGAGCCCTGTGTTGCCCTGAGCATGTTCATTACATTTGTAGCTCTTCATTAAAACAGTGAAGGTACTAAATGTCCGGACTTCAGCTGGTTGGCTGTGACAGTAAGGAAAGGCTCCTCTCTGATTCACAGTAGCCCAATTTTGTGGGTAGAGGGTTAGCTCCCTCTGACACTCTGGAAATAAGTCTCTCCTAGAGCTGGAACATCGGTGGGAAAGCACTAGTTTTACGAGGTTGTATGGAGAACCTTCCTTCTTAATGCTTGTCTGCTGCAGCTTTTCCACACAAAGTGCCAAAGCATTCAACCAACTTATAAATGGGAAAGAACTTGCTTCCAAGTCAGGGGGATCCTACCTTCCTTTGGAGCACAGGGCATGGGTTTTCTGTTAGGATCATCTGGAGATATGGTACCACTGCAGAACTGAAGAGGAAGCCAGCCCTTACCAGGCCCTTGGTCAACCTTAGTTTCTTCTTTTCTTTGGGTATAGCACACAAAGCTCAGTCTGCTGTGGGATAAGACAGCTTCTGCTGTGACTGATGAAGATGAGTAACAAAGTCACTGGGCTGGCTCTCTGTGGCTGTGTCTTGAGAAAATTTAATAGCACATGGCCCACAGTGCCTGTAATCTCTTCATCCACTACGGCCTTAACTGCTGAAATAATGAAGGTCTGTGAAACTTCCTAAAAAATGTATTGTGGAGGTATTTGAAGTATTATTTCCAAAAAGCATCCTGAACAGATAGGGCAGAGGCCCCCGTCGTAACATGAACAGATTTAATGTTGCATACTTGAAAAAAGGTATTGTGCAGAAGCAGCAGCTTGCAGACTTGGTTCCCTTAGATGATGGCATTGCACAAACTTTGGGTGAATTGTTTATGGAAGCCCGAGGCTCCAGCATTAAATAATAAAACATTTGTTCAATTAACTTGCATAAATTCATAGGTTAAGTTTCATGTTTTCTCTTATTATGAAAAAAAAAAAAGAATGAGTTATAGCACTGGACGTGAATCCTAACGGCGTCTGTAGGTATATGTAAGCGCCCCACATATAAGAAAACTTCATGCTCAGTTAAATTTTTCTGTTCTTTAAGAAAATGAGACAGGGTTGAACTGACTTGACGGCCTTTGAAACAACAATTTAATCTGAACTTGTGTAGACAGGCATAATGTCAGTGAAAGCACGCCAACTTTCCCCAGCTGCGGCGTGCAAATATATAGGTACTAAAAAGATCTTTTGTAAAGCTTATTTTTACTGGTAGCCTTGAAAATTAAGGTGCAAAGGGAATCTGTATCTGACTTTGGAGTTTGCCATGATCTAAAACAGGTTGTTGGATTTTCTTGGTACATACTATAATTCAATTAAATAATTTTTTACGCCAGTATGGGCTCAAGTTATTTCACTCCATACATCCTTCCTTGTATGAAATTTACACATTGATTTGAGCCTCCAGAGAAAGGGGCTGTACAGCGTACGGATCGGGTATGCCAGATTTCTCCTGTCAAATAAAAATCGAACAAATCCCTGGAATCCCAAGGTTTGAAATTCACGTGTGGAGACACATGAGGGCACCACTGGGCGGGCGATGGCTGCTGGTGGAAAATGGATGTCTACGGGCACCTTCTGCACACTAGCTTGGATGTCGCTCCTGGACTCCAGGCAGGGCACATGGCTGGTGGCCTCGGGGCAAGCCCCTGAGGTGCAGGTGGTGCAGCAGGGGAGTGGAGACCATAAGAATGGATCTCATGCTCTGTTAAAAGATTTGACAGATCAGCTTTAAGTGTAATCAAATTTTCTGAGTATCACTTTATCATGAGTATCACTTTTCTTTATGAATGGCGCTATTCATTCACCTTGTTTTAATGGTAAGTTACCTTCAGTGTTTGTAGTATATTCTTAGTATAAAAAATAATAATATCAATAAGACAAAAACCCCTGCAAATATGAAAGAGTTAATGGTATTTAACTTTGTCTTGCTTTCTCATCAATTTTCAAGGCTGCACCTTTCAAAGTAAGAAAATATTGACCAAGGCTCATTAAACTGATTTAGAAATTATTTTTAAAGAAAAATGCAAAATTAATGATCCATGTTCTAATATCAATAAACCACTTCGGAATGTACATTGATAAACTATTGCTACGAAAAAACCACTCTCAATTGGTGGAGAGTATCCAAAATGAGGACAAGTGCCAGGTAGGCACTTAAGGCATGAAATTCATACAGGGAATATCTGGTGAAGAAAGGGTGCTCTTGGCACTGACCCCCTACTCAGTGAGTCAACCTGAAGTTGCCATTGCAACAAGAACGTATCTCATTAAGGTATTTATTGGTAAACATGCTACATGTATTACTCTGCTTTCTTTGTTACTGTTGAGGCTGGGGCGGTTCACAGTGTCCTATTGTGGACATTACATTCAAGCGTCTAGAGGAGAGCAACAAGAATGATGAAAGTTTGGGGAAACATGACAATCTGAATCAAAAAGAGAAGTCTGAAAGGAAAATATACCTCATGATAGCTTTAGACACGTATGTGAAAGATTGTCATAAATAGGATAACATTGGTTGTCCTCCATGATCACAAGAGGAAGACAAAATTTAACAGAGTTAATTTGCAAAAAGAGGGGCTTGTGCAAAAACAGTTAATGGATACAAGATGCCTGAAGAAAACAGGCACTTCACTTGAGGTTTTTAAAAGCAAAGTAAAAAAAAAACATGTTGTATTTGGCCTGAAATATATTTAATCCTGCTTCCCTATGAGTCGATGCCTAGTAGAAGGCCTCAGGAGATCCTGTGTTTTATATCAGCTATGTACTAAAGTCTTATTGATGGAACATCCTGTTGAGGCTTTTTGTATATTTAACAACATCTTTTTCAGTTCTACCTTCTCTCATTTAATGAAGATTATAAACCAATGCACTAGGAAAATTTTTTACAGTCTCACTTATTTAAAATTGTATGCATGGAGGGAAGGAATGGGTAGAGATGTTGCTGTTGCTGCTCCTGGTCGCCTGGGGACTACGGTCTTCAGCAGTGGGTTAAGCCAGAGCAGAAGCAGCCGATTTTTTTTCTTTTTTCCCCTTTTCCAAGCCATTCTTTCCTCCCATCAACTAGGGGAGGGCGCTTATTGTACCTGGTGGCATCTTTAGCTGGGCTTGGCTGGGCTTTGTATTCATTCTATTTATTCTATTCATTCTATTTCTCTTTCAAAGCAGAGCAATATTAACATACTTTTTCTCATTCGTTATAGTCAAACGCCTTTATCCACAGGGTCGCCTTGAACAGACTGGCTAGAACTGGTTTCCAATTAGCCTTAAAATATTAATTCATCACTCTGCTCATTACTTAAAAAGGAAAAAAAAAAAGATTTCCTTTTTGTGTCTTTTTCAGCCAAAGGAGGTGGCTAAGTCAGAAGGCTCACTTTCTTTCTCAAAACAAACACATTTTGCAGTAGCAGAAATCTGAAAGTTCAGTTACTGGTTCTGGCAAAAGACCTCAGGGACAGACTAAACGAATTTAGTTGAAATGGAAGCACAGATGCTTTCTGATCCCTGCCCACACTCCTCCTCCCCCCCACAACACTCTGATGCTGCAGCAGTTTAGATCCACTTAGGGTGGGGCAGCTGTGGCCTTATTCCTGGCCGTGCCTGACCATCCTCTTGTTGCCTGACCTTCTGGAGAGCCTGCTCAGGGGCCTGAACCACCTGGAAACAAATTGTGGTGTTTCTCAGATACGAGGGTTCAGCCCTTCCAGCCCACAGAGCAGGGGTTAGCTGAGATGGTGGAGGGCAAGGGAGCTGCTGGGGACGCCCGGCCGGAATCGACAGTGCCCCGGCAGCTCCATCGAATCTCACTTTTAGCTTCACCTGGCAGAGCACAAGTGCGATTTGACAGGTTGCAAGCAAACCGGGAAACCACTGCAGTTCCCCCATCTCTCTCTGGCTGGGGATATTCCATGCTTTTTTTTTTCGGGAAAGGTGCCAACTCTAGCTCCAGGGAGAGCGGCTGGCAGAATGGGGGCTGAGGGGCACCGCGGGCTGCTGCGGGGACGGGAAAGCGCTTTTTCACCTGTGAACATCACTTAAGGGGAACAGAAACTGTTCGGGTCAAAATCTGGGAAGAATGAGCTCTGGCAGCCAAACCATGCGCTTCTTTCCTCCAGAAAATTGCCTACAGTAATGGTGACGCTCCATGGCTCCGGCAATAAAAAGGACGCAGAACAACACGCCTCAAACCCAGTTTTTTAGCCCCTCCACAGCTTCCCCCCCCCCCCACCCCGTGGTTTTGCGGAGAAAACGCTCGGGTTAGTCCCCGGGGGGGGAAGGCGGGCTCTCGGTAAAACACGGCGGGGCCTGCCTGCATTCCCCGCGGCGCCCGAGCCCCGGCCCCGGGACGGCGCGGAGGGCGGTGCGGGCTGCGGCGGGCGGGCTGCGGCGGGCGGGCCGGGCCCGGCCCCGGGGCGGTGCGGCGCGTCGCTCGGCCCCGGCAGGGAGGGGCCGCACCGCCCCTACGCGAGCAGCCGCCGCCGCCGCCGCGGCGGGAGAGGTGACAAACCGCTGCGCGGAGCCGCCTCCGCCCGGGTGGGAGAAGCGGGTGTTCCCCCCCACCGCCCTCCGCGCCCCGCTCCGAGGTAAGGCAGCCGCCCGCGCCGCCACCAGCCTCCCCGCACCGGCGCCTGCCCCCGCTCCGCGGCTGCGGGGCCACGGCGGGGGGACAGCGGGTCCCGCGGCGCCTCCGTGTCCCCCTCGCCGCGGGGCCGGGCTGCGCGGGCCCGTTGCGGGTGCTCGGCGGCGGGAGTTTCGTTTCTCCGCCGCCCCGGGGAGGAGTCGCGGCGGCGGTGCCGGCGTCCCCGGGGGAGCCTGGTGGCGGCAGCGGCGGCCCGCGGCGCCTCCCTCCGCGGGGAGCGGCCGCTGGGGCGCGTCCGGCCGAGCCGCTGCCCGTCCCGCCGCACCTGGGCGGGCGGGCGGCGGCCGCCTCCGAGCCCGCCTCGGCCTCTGCTGCTGCTGCCGCCTCGCCGAGGGCGCGGGAAGGCGCCCCGAGCCCGGCACTTGTTCGGGTGCCCCCCTGCCCCCGCCGCTGGTTTCCCCTCCGCTGTGCCAGGGGAGCCGCCGCGGCGTGGGACGGGGCGGCGGGCGCTGGCGCTGCCTGCCCGTTGCATCTGGTTCCGCGGTGATTTACGGTTTTGTTAACTCAGCGCTTGGCAGGGCGGGCGGGCGTGCGGGGAGCAGCAGCGAGCGGGTCGTTAAGTTTTTGTTACTTCTGGAAGGGAAAGGAAAAGGGCTCCGTGGGGCCGTGGCCGCCCCAGCGGGCTTCCCTCAAATCGTCCGTGTGTCCGTCCCCTCCTCCCCATTTCCTCCCCCCTCCCCCCCCCCCCCCGCTTCAGCGCTGCGGCCGGGGGCTAGCTGTGGTCAGCAGCGAATGACACTGGGCAGGTTTTGGTTGCGGGGGGGAACTGCCATTCGTGAAGGTGAGTGTGACAGGAGGGAAAAACTGTCAATCAAAATGTTTTTTTCTACTAGTTTTGTGCAGAAACCCTGTATGTTTATTCCCTGTATGTACACATTTATCTATATTTATGTATACACGGAAAACAGAGATGTGTTTTTTGAGCTATGAGAACATTGCCTATAGGCTTCTGTTTCCAGATGTTTTGTTTTCCGTCTCTTGTAGGCGTATTTGCGTTTCGGCTGGGAGGGGAGCAGACAGCGGTAACGTTGCTGAATATGTATTTGAACAGTAGCATGGAACAACTTGTGTGCCTTTAATTCAGCTGCAGAGGATATCCATGTGGGATTAATATACTTAAGCGATCATGTCACACTGACGTATCTTGTTCAGACTTGCAGATTTTTAAAGCAGCGTGGACTTGTAGGTAGTAGCGGAAGTGTAATTAATTTTAAACATGTGACTTGGCCGAGCGCTTATGACTTTAGCATGGTATTCATACCTTGGTAAATATGCATCGATTTAGCCATCTGTCCTCCCTTTTCCCTTCGCGTGTGCACATACCACACTGCGCAAATGGAAAAGGTACCTGTAGTAGGCTCTAGGGCCAAATATATATTTAAACTCTTCTGGGAAATGCTCTAAAGTTGCTATCATGGGCTAGTGGAAAGCTTCTTTCGTACCGTTTTTGAGTACGTTTAGTTGGTTTGTTTTTGTTTTTGTTTTTTTTAATAGTTGCTTCAGCATCAGTGATGCCAATTTATAAGTTGTATTTGACATTAATGCTATTTGCATACATCCAGTACAGCTGATACTGGTGCTGGGAGGCATGTCTTTTTTCCCGCTGTGGACAAGGCCCTTTTGTGTAGCGTCAACTCTGTATGTTTTCAGAGGGTGTATGAACCCTGGGTAGAACCCTGCGGTTTCTCTCTCCTCTGATAAGGTGGTGGGAGGGTGCCAACTGGTGTTGCTCATTGGAGACCTTGGTAACAAAAATTCTGACGCAGGCTGGAACTCCGAGTTGGGACACGTCAGTCTTTGGTGCTTGCTATAGTTTCTGGCATATGCTACGGCTCGTCTACGTGCGAGGGAAATTTGGAATTGCAGCGGGCTCCAGCTGTGATTGGCACTAGTGGAAGGGTCTGTCTGTCCGCCCAAGGTGACTTGCAGGGCGCTGGCTGTACAGTAATGTTTTCCTATAGCCGAAGAGATGGGCTGTGCTGTTGTGGTGCCCCTGCTGTCACCACAGGAGTGGTACTTCTGTGTTGTGCAGGTAGGTGGGTGGATGACGTGACGTGTGTCACCTCAACGTACTTTCCCTGCAAAACTTACCTCTTTTATCGTTTATGGCCCTCTCTCTGAAGAAATGGCCTGTTTTTAGGCATGAGCAGACCTGCCAAAATCTCAGATCTCTGGCATTGGTACGTTTGGGATTGTGAGTCTGGAATCTTCATTTGAGCATCATTTTCTTAAATTTGGCTTTTGTAGAATAACAGTTGTCATAAGAAGATTAAAAATAAAGTCTACTTGCTGCTAACAGTGGGTGAAATTTTCATCTCTTCTACTACAGCTGCTCTGTGGTTTCTCTGCTGGTTACAGAGTCTCTAGAATTGCAGTGTGCAGTACTAAATAGACTACTTTTTCTACTAACCTAAGGATTCTTAAACTGTCATATACCTACCGTAGCAAAAGTATCCTGCTGCCAGTGGCATGTGACTGCCATTTTGGGAACCTTCTTAGTCGTGGTTTTTCTTGGGTTAAAAGCTCAGCTACAAGACACACTGGAAAAAGTTCTGTTAAAAATTTATGGCAAGTAGAAGAAAAAATGTCTTAAATTGGTATTCCTGTTGGTGCCTGATGGTGTTAGGTGTTTTTGCATCTTCTGGGTAGCTCTTGGAATCTCAGCAACACTGCATGATTGTTTTGCTCCTTAAGCTGCTGAGTAAAATTATACAGCCTAATTTATTTAGGTTTGGCATGTTTTCATTGAAACTCATGCTACGCTAGGTGAGTGAATAGTCTGCTAGTTTGTTACCTTTTTTTTTTTTTCTCCCCCTCACTTTTAATAGGCCCTCATAGGTCTTATTGTAGTTCTCCTGGAAGGTTTCAGAATTTGGTCCAACCTGCCAATAAAACAGAAATAAAGAACTATGAACCATGTTAAACCTGTTATCAAAGAAGGTATTTTTATACCGTCAGTTATCAGGGTAGAAATCTCGCTTCAGATGGCTCCAGCCAGTCCTACAATCACATTTACTGCTCTTCTATATTTTTTCTGGCAGTTTATTGTTAGCTGTCTGGGGCTGAAGTACTCGGACAGATGTGAACACCCTACCTTCATCTTTGCAGAGTTACAAAGTAACCTAATTGGCTTCCAAATTTCAATGTATCTTCCTTCATGTCACTCTATCATAATTCAGACTCCTTCTATCTGCTTATTACTCCTTTCCAGATGTCTTTTACCAATTGAATCTTTGCTGGATCACTGTTCCCCAGATGAATTATTATTCATTTTCACAGAGGCATCCAAGAAATCAAACGCCTGATGGAATTTTCTTTTTTTTTTTTTTCCATTACCTTTCTTCAGTATTCTCCCACGTTCATTTGCAACTTTACGTAAGTAGAGTTAGTTAGAAAGTGTTCATTAAAATGTCATTGAAGTGAATGTCAGGAAGAGCATTGATCAAAAATGCTTTTCAGTTTCAAGTCACTCATTTCTGGTGAATAAACCTTTAAAAACAAAAACAATCTCTTTCTTTTCTACTGCTGATATTTCCGTGTGCTTTTTGCTGTCTTGATCATTGTGGTTGGATTATTTGTGATAACTGGGTTTGATACCATCAGTTCGCTTACGGCTTTGGAGATACGCAATATTGAAACACTCAACTGAATTTGGAATAAAAATGTAGTCGGTATGGCTCAATCACAGGTATGAAGGAAGAGTAGACTTCTTTGAAGAGCTTAAAGTGTTGAGCAACTCAACAGTCTATCCTGGCTTGCAGCTACACACCGACATTTTTGGTTCATGTTGGGTGACTGATGACAACGATGATTATCAGGGAGAGTGGAGGCTCTGTGGAGCCCGAGATAGTCCTTTTGCTGCCCAGGGCAGCTGTAAGATTGTGGGTAGATGTTTGAGCACTGTGAGGATGCAGCCTGGAAGACGGGAGGACAATGGTACATGGTCGTATTACTGGGGAAAGACGTAGCACGTTCTGGAGTAATCAGATTTTCTAGGCTGGAAGGCTTCATGAGCTGCCTGCAGCATACTGGAGAGGCAGGTCACTCTTTGCCTAGATAGAGCTGAGACAGTAACGCTGTCATTGAGTAATGCTTCAGTATGAAAGTATAATGTCAGTGTAAAGTCCAGAAATACTTACTGACCTATGACCAGGTGGGATCGTGTACCTTAAAGCAACAAACCCAGGCTCTGTGTCTGTGGCTGCACACTCTTGACAGTGTTTTCCTCTGCTCGTCACTGAATTCCAGGTTTAGCTTTAAGTTCAGCTACTCCTTGTTTTGGTGGTGCTGTAGCTGTTTGTGCTGAAGGATAAATAGGTCTGTCGTGTCTCTGCATTGAGAGAATTTGAGACTGTTTCACTTTGTGGTTTGACACTGATGTTAGAAAGTAGTGTAGGAGGAATTGAGCTTTGTAGGTGTCTACAGGTGAAGGATCGAGTGATGGGGGAGCAGCTTCCCCCTGCTACTAGATCATACTGCTGCTTGTTTTCCCCATTGCTCCTGGTTTATCCAGGAAGGCCTCAGACTGTTCATTAGATATTTGGGGGCCCTCATGAGATGTCCCTGCCCCCCTGGTGAGAGACAAATAGTGCACGCCTGATGATATCAAAAAGGAGGTCTGGAAGGTTGAATTCACAGGTCTCAGAGGAAAAAAAAACAAACAACCTATTTTAAGGTACAGGAATGCCTAAATGTACGCAACCCGTTTTAAGGTACGGGGATGTCTAAACGTACTGGAGTTGTGTGAGCCAGCTGTCAGTGCATTCTTAACTGAGAGGACTTTCGAAGTGCACAAGGTTTTCATGAAGTAGAGCGTTCCCTTGTAGCGCTGTATGTCTGTATGGACGTTATAAGCTCTGAGCATTAATGACCTTAGCAAAGGCTTTGATGCATTGATTATTTCAGCCTTTATTTGCCATTCTCAAATCTGGGGTTTCTGTCCTATGTGTGTCTATGGTGAGATATGAAAACATCAAGGTGATTTTGGGGTGTGTTACTGGAGCAGTGGTTGTTAGGAGCTGACTGTATTTTTGATTATTGCTAGTGGTACCAGTTAGTGTTTCCTTGAGCCTTGAGGCTCTTGCCTTGCTGGCCATTTGTGAGCTGGATAAGATTTTGGAGTTTGTCAGTCTTTGCTCTACTGAGGGTTTCTCTAGTTCCTGTGAATCTGGACATTCTTTCACTTGCTTGAATGAGATGATGTTCTTTCCAAAACAGCAGTTATTGTTGTAGTATCCTTAATCTTCAACTTCTTTGTCAAGGATCAGGTTCAAAATACAACCAACTCCACAGGTTGGACCAGAACTGACCTGTGAAGGTGCCAAAGGAACTATGAGGACACTGGCTTTTCATACAAAACATGAAAAGATGAGTTTCAGAGACTTCTGCGTGTTTAGTCTTGTCAATGTATTTGTTGAAATTCCCCAAATTTATCATTCAAGGACACTTTTCTACTTTCCATTAAAAGATATTAGTGTTAGCCTTGCTAAAGCTGTTTGTTTATTGTAGTCTTTAAGTGAGTAAATGTTAGCTTTAACTTTTCAGATTAATGAAATCTAATAAAGATGCCTTACTAGAGACACCTTAGATTTCACATTGGCAGAACAGGTGAACAAAGTGCTTCCTGCCCTCTGCTTGTGCCTGAGTCTTTGACTCAGTGTAGTGAGGGGGAGTGGGGAAAGACGTGGGATTTAGATCTCATCTAGACAGCTTTGGGTGATGCAATGCATATCAGGTATTTCACTCTTGGGATTGTGTATTGCCTGTTGGCAGTTAGAGGAAGGTCTTATGTTACTCAATTCATTCACTTAATTTCATAATGCTTTATGCGCTTTGCTTCCTCTTTGTGGTGGAGTGTATTTCTCCTGCTACTTGCAGCTTTTAGAAGGTATCTGATTTCTCTGGTTCTTTTCCTAATTCTTTGAACAACCCATTCCAGTTTATACCACAGCGAATGAAGCGGGCAGTGCCATTTGGATTGCTAGGTGCCATGGGAGAGGCATGGACACCCTGTGATTCTTTCTGGAGGTGCAAACTGTTGAATCCTGGGATCGGTTAGACCTGGATGTGCATCCTGTGGGAGCAGTGGTGAGTGTGGACAGGAAGGATGAGGGTGTAATAGCCTTAATGGTAAGATTAGGGCACATTCTAGCAGAAGGAGGTGTTGTCAATGGCTTCAGTGAGTCATATTTTTGAACTAACCTGTCCTCGCTGTTGTGAATTAGAGGAAGGGGGAAGATAAATCAATACACTTTCTGAGCTATAAAGAGGCCTCTTGTCTAGTAGCGTTGCAGTAACAGGAGACCAGAGCTGGGTGGAGCTCAATACTTCTCCCTCATGAAGCAGCAGAGTGGTTTGGTCATCTGGATTGTGGCAATGGCCGTGGGGCTGACAGGAGGATTATTATGGCATTGTTCTCTCTTTCTAGAAAGCTTACCTCATTCTTCTTTACAAATTTCAAAGGTGATCAAAGCACTTTTTCTTACATGGTACCAGCAGTGCCAAACCTGCTAGAGCTGGTCCCTGCTTCTGCTGAGTCTCTGGTGAAGTCTTGCTGCTGGAAGCAAACTGGAAAGGAGGAAAATGTCAGTTTGTGTAGAACTGTGCAGAAGGCTTTTAGGACTGAGACGATGAGTTTTCTAAATGGAAGGAATGATTGAAACTGCTGTAGTTCCACTTTGCTTACTTCAGCAGAACTTTGTCAGTGGGTTCATAGTTATTTGTAACTTTCTGCATAATAGACCGAAAAAAGGAGCAGAATGAATGGGATATCCTTAAAGGTGGTGATGTGTTGTTTTTTTTTTTCTGTTTTTTTTTTTGTGCTGCCAATACATTTGAAGTTATTTTGTCTCAAAAAGAAATCTTTGAAGGCGGCCATAATTGGAAGCATCTGCATCAAATTTTGAATTTTTTTGACGAACCTATGAAGAACTCTTCTAGAAAGTGAGCACTGGTAACTTCGTTTCTTTTGTTGTTAGGTGGCTTAGTCGTAGATATCTTTGTGAAATGGAAGTGCATTCAATATGCAGAATATCCAAGAGGACCAAAATAGTAAGGTCTAAAATTCTGTGAACCTTTCTGTGCAGAATCCAGAGCTTTTAACCCATTCCTTCTGTCAGCAGTTCAAAGAAGAATCAAAAGAGGCCAATGCAAAACACCTGAATGATATTCCCTTGTTTATGCTGCCCACAGTAAAGGGAAGAGAGAAAGACGTTAAGTCTCTAGTTCATCCATTGGGAACTGAAAACACGGTCACTGCTTTTGTCAAGGCAGCACTTCTAGCTGGGATGAAGTCCTGTTGCTGTGTCTAGATCCAGGGAAGAGCTACTATTATGAAGAGGGGTCTAGGTTGAGGGAGCTGGTTGGATGAAAAGGAGGCTAAGGGTCAATCCAGTAGCTGTTTACAGGTGGACGCTATCCACTTACAGACTTTTTTCCTGCAAATAAACTCTCTGTTCCGCATTTGGACCTCTAGTGAATGAAATCCTATGTACATTTTGATTTTTGAGGCATTCTTTCTGTAATTTACTTCATTTTTGAGGTGGTGGGATTAAATCTTGACGTGTGCTGCTTGAACCATACTGTTGTCAGAGATCAGGCTTTTGGATGTCTTTTTATCCTCCACCTAGTGTTTCTGCTGGAGGACCTTGTTTCTTGCCATTCATCGCTCTTACTCATTTGCTTATTTTTCCTGAGTGAAAACAACTCCTGTTTCTTTCAGTGTATACAGCTACTTATTTTTTGGTTTCTGTTACATGGCATTGGGAAAAATGAAGGTTCACAATCGTGTATGTGGTATTATGTGGCAGAGTAATTAGGCAAAGATCCATACGCGATGTTTAAAAACATGATACAAACAAAAGTATTCCTGGCGCTCCACAGTAAGCAGAGAGCAAGCTGAAACAAACCAACCTTTTTTGGGGTGAAAATGGAAATTTTGTGCAAAACTCGTGACTATTCGAATGCATGTAACTCTGCTGTCTAAAGAAAAGCTTGCCTATGTGAACACAAACTCATAGATTTCACAAAACAGAGCTGCCTGCTAACCAAAAGACTAGTCGCTTGCCAGCAGTTCGCTTGGCATAGATTTCTCCTACCTGTCATCCATACTTCACAGAAGGAAATAAAACCCTCTACTTACATACTCCAGGCCTTCCCTCCTTGCCAAAGTAATGCTTTGTTAATTATACAGAGTCCTCTGCTCTTACATGTGCAGGTTATTAATTGTTGTAAAAGGGTGAGGGATTGAATCCTGCTCTTACTGATTTTAAAACCCAAAAATTATCCAATTGGTTCTCATTTTCTGGGAAGTCTCCTGGAGCCTTTTTTCTCTGCTTACAGTGGAAACTGCTTGCTGATTTTGCTGCATGCCCCTGAGCATCTACCCTACAGACTCAGGCTGCTCAGTGGCAGCTTGTAGGGAAATGGGAGCTGGCATCACCTGTTAAATAGCAATGGGATGTTTTACATCCGTGTTGCAGCAGTGTGCAGAAACAATAGGATAATTTTAATGAATTAGAGTGAGTTGAATTGGTTTTGTGCTAATTGAAGATGGGAAAATTCAAAACGTAGCTTAGTTTCAGTGGCACCTTTTTCCCTTTGGGTTTATAATGGAGTAATAAAGTAGAGCTTTTGGATTTAAAGGATAATTAGAAAGTCCTCATTACATCACTGGTCGGAAGATTTATTATTTGCAGCCATTGGTTGAATTATAGGCAGGCTCTGGGATACATTAGAGGCTGATAACTGAAGCTTCATAGGAGATTAAAAAAAATTTTGGTTTACCTGCAGAAAACTTAATTGGAATATTTCTCTCATGTAGTTATGTGAAGTATTATTTTTGGTAATTTAGGAACTTTTTAGAGGACATATCTTGCCCCTATGACTTCCCAGTAGGTTGGCTATTATGGGAAGCCAGCAAGTTCTTGGGATAAGGAGCAGAAGTTTACTATATGCATCCTCCACCTATGCTTTCTGAAACACAAGAGGGTTTTCCTATGCCCATGTGACTTTGTATCTGAGGTTAGTAGGTTCTCTGACAAGGTGATTTATCAAATCGTTTCCTCCTGTTGTGAGTTTGAATAGGAGCTACTCCAAATCTGAGACCAGAACAATAGCTAAGGAGGAAATTAGTCATGGAGGGATCTGAGGAGGAAGGAGCATGTTTTTATCAGCAATGGAAGAACTTCCCAATACACAGAGGTCTCGCTAAAGATAATTTAGGCATTAGTGAGTAGTGGCAGTTTACACCTTTGCCTTGTTTCCAGCTAGGTATTCAAGACTAAAGGGTACAATGCTTGCTTTCTTCTTAATTTGACGCATTTGGAAAGTATTCTTCATAACTACATGGATTCAAAAGATTTTTATGAAAGCTTAAGCATTTGGTGTTTATTTCAGCTGGAGTGAGAGGTTTGGGAGACTTCCATCAGATAATTCCCTGGTTGTGGTGGATACTGTTCAAAATAGGGGGACATGAAGTCAGTTATCAAAGAGAAGGCTTTGTCTTGAATTTATGATACATGTTGCTGGCTTAAGTAGTGCTTGTGCTTTCACCCTGTGTGATTACCTTGTGATTCATAAAACATTATTCTGAGTAGGGTTCAGCAGTTGAAGATAAAGCGTTTCTGTTTTGTATGTAACCCTTTTACATTCTGCTAGAAGAGTTGGGAAGATCTATTGTGATAGGTATTGACAAAATGATTTACATTTTTAGACAGGTACCAGTACCTAAATATATGGCATCTAAAATGACACTAGACCATTTTATGTCTGGGACATCTGACAGATATAAGCCAGGACATACCAGTAACCCAGTCTTTCCAGCAGTCACCACTGGAGGCCAACAGGAATTCCTTAGGGCATAGGTTTGGATGACTAAAATTGAAATGTTAATGATTTAATACTTCTGTGATTTGGTATTTCAGATCAGCAAACTGCAAACAGCTTTTTCTTTTCAGCTGTCACAAAGAAAAATAGAATCACTTTCCTGAATATACTTTTGCATAAGTCTGCATTCTAAGAGTAAGGCAATACAGGTGGTTTCCCAATTTATTTTACCTAACGTATTATTTTGCCAGTTTATATCACATGGCTTATGTAGACAGAGTCTGCAAGGTGTTGGTTGTTCTACCAACCTTCCCTCCCCTCAAAAACGCTCCCCTCCAAAACCAAAAAGAAAATCAGGAGGAGGATCTTGGTCCAACTCCTCTTAGGTTAATTTGGTGTCAATCAGTTGTTCAGAGGAAGAAAGCGTGAGTGAGTGCAAGCATTGATGTTCAGTCAGGGGAAAAAAACCCAACCCTGGAACATGTTCAGCATAGCTTAGAGAACAAGCTTATGTAGCTTATATAGCAACATAGCTGGAACATGCTTATGGCAAGCTGAGGATTTACACCAAAGCTGTAGCTGTACATTGTCAAAATACAGGTGCTCTTTTAGCTATATGCTAGTGTCATTAGTTATTTTATATGAATTTGAAAATAAAAAGTGCTACCCAGTGCATGTAACTTAAGTGTCTAAATATTTATGTTCCTAATAAAGCTTCTTCTATAGCAAGATTTCACCTCTTACATGTCTAATGAAGGACATGGCAGAAGGAGCCTAAGGGTGACCATCTCAGGTAACCAATAGAGAAACACAGATGCTTTTAGGATATGATGGAATCTCTTAGAATAGCTACTCTGGGATAGGATGAATCACAGCCCACAAATGCCTATTTCTCTTCAGTGACTATAAAGAGAGAGGGGGAGTGGAGTGACTCAGTGAGATGTGGTTGCTTATATTTGGTCAAATATATTTCAAGCTAAGTGCATAAGGCTACAATCCAGAGGCAGCTCGGCTCTCCATGGCGCCCGGGATATGTCTCTCAAAAGTTCAGCTACAAAGCCTGGTTGGAGTGTACTGCAGCGCTCCCCTGGCTGGTGCCTTCATTGCCCTTCCGAACTGGAACCACCCTGTGAAGGGACAGTGCACGTGTGTACTCAGTTTTCATCCTGATGGGGAATTGGTGTCATCCCAAAATAAAGTCAGGATGCAGACTGGATGCGTGCCTGAACCCATGTGTTTGGATCTCGCAATTTAGACATGGCTTAAATTCCTTGTGCAACCAGTGGAAGGAGAGAGAGGATTTGGAAGGCCTCCAGAAGCCACCTTAATTTTGGTAAGATTGAATCCTGACATGTAACTTGAATATATGTTCACTACTGTGGTGTATTTTCGTATTTCTCTCAGTGTATATGATGAAAATAGAATAGTCTGTTTTCATGTCTGTGCACAATCCATCTCCAGTTTTCCTAGATTAGGGACATGTTGGGATGTCTGGGTGCTAGGATGTTAAAACAATTGAAATCCTGGACTTAAAAATGTGCTTATCAGAAGAACTTCAAAATCAAAATTAGACCTAGTAGTGTCCTTTTAGAACAGCATACCTGCTTCCAGTTAGTAACTTGAATTTTGACATTACTCTTTATTTTTGTGACTTACAATGATTTCTACCATCACTTCAGCCCCAGTAGAGAGAGACTGAGAGTGAGGTATTTTGCAAAGGCTGGCATCAGTGGTATTATACATGAATAGGTTCTAAAATCTTGGCAGCTGCCTTGACTTTTCTTTGTCAAGGTCTGTCATTCAGACCATAGCTACCAAGGTTGAATTTTGCTGGTAGTAGCAGTTATGGGAAGTTACTAAGGGAAGAGTCTGTTACTGGCACAAGAAATAGTTCTAAAGTTCTTCTTGCTGTTTCTGAACTTACCAAAATGTCACTGTTGCCGTAGGTCATCTATGCAAGACTCAGAATCATCTTTCTGCTGTACTGAATGTCACATAAGTTGCTTAGTGTCTTCAATGTTAGTGTTATATATGTTCCACACGTCTTGCATAACTCTCTTTAAATTGAGAAGTTTTGTTGTTTCTGGGGTTAGACCTAATCACTATGATTCAAGAGTAAAGCAGGAAAAACAACTACAAGTTCTGCATGTTCCACCTCTCCTCCTCTTTATTACTTCCTAAATAGTCCACTTTTCTCCAAAAGTTACATCTACACCCTTCAGAAAATTGTGTGTAATAGTCATCTTTAGCAGCATTTTTCCCTCGATTCATTAATTATAGCAGCTTGTCAAGCAGAGCAGATGGCATTTTCCGAGTTGGGAATTTACCTTTATTTGTTATTCTTTGTTGTATTTGACATCTGAATTTCTCAACTTCCCTAAAATGATGTAATTTTGCAATTAAATATATAATAGGATTGTATAAATTGGCCTGAAAATCGAAATCCTGGCCTTTTCTTTGTAACTGATGTGAAAAACGAATGGGTACATGTGCAGCATTTCAATTTGAGATTAGTCACTTTGGAACCCCTCACTCCTCAATGTACAAAGCAGGTATTTTTAAAAATATCTTTTTTTTTTTTTTTTTTCAGTCCGTGAACTCCTGGCTTATTTGCTGCATGCTACTCAAGCACCATTTTTGACAAAGATCATTTTCTCTTGACCTTTTTGATGGGACCTGGCCAAAAGGTTCACAAATGTGACTTCATTGATTTTCAGCACGCCATATCAAGTTGAGAGGCTTCTGATCCTTTGGCAAGGGAGGAATTAAAACGTAATAACCCATATGAGGAGCTGGGTGGGCACATGGCTGCTAGTTTTGCGTTCATGATTTGAGAGTCCTAGGAATGATATTTTGGAGAATCTCAACCCTGCTTTGACTGCAGTCGAAGCTCTGCAGTGGTCGAAGACTGGCATGTGAGCTGTGAAGTGGTGGTACTGAAGTAGGTTGTTCATGCAGAGCTGAACCCTCCCCTTTTGAGAGGTTGTTATTGACTTGTCTGGGGTTTGTGGGTTGTTTGAGTTTTGGTTGTTTGGGGTGGTTTGGTGGGTTTTTTTGAGATAACTTGCAAGTTTCCTCCCTCTTTAGAAGCAAAGTAATGGACCACAAAAAGCTCTCAGCATGTGTTGCCCTATGAATGTGCATGTGGTCCATGGGGAGAGTGTCTGGTTCCTGTCAACTGTTCGTGGCTGTGCTGCTTACTTTTTCCGGCTTCTTGTCCAACTTGGACACCATCTTCTTTCTTATCGTAACCTTCTGCTTGATCAGCCCCAGGATTTCCAGGCTCTGGCTCTTGCATCTATTCCTCCCTTTCCTTCTCATTGCTCTCTCCCCCTCTTCTGCCCAGCTTTGGGTCATGTTTTGGTCCTCTCAACCTCCCTCACACCCCCTCTGCAGTGCGCTCTCAAGGGCCTGTCTTCCGCACATCTGTGGGGCACCAGCCGAAGGGTCATGAAAGCAACAGGCAAGGTTGTCTTCCTGCTGTCAGCTCCAATGTCTGGTCTCTGGCAGATGGGAGCAGCAGTTACAGGGGAAATCCTGCTAATCTCCTGTAACTTGAGCCCATTACATGCTCAGTCGCACTGTGAGGCTGGTGCCTTTCCAGCCGCATACGGACGGACGGCTGGAGGAGGTGGTGGATGCTCACTGCAGAACATTTTCTGAGGCTTGCTGTAGGGATCAGAGGGGAAGAAAAAAAAAATGGTGTCTATCAGCTGAATTCTAGCAGGTTTTAAATCTTTGTCAAATAAGAAAATATTTTCATAAGTACAGTGAAAAACATAGCCTTGATTTAACAAAAAACAACCAAAAAAATCAAGGGATCAGCACTCTGTGAAATTCCAAGACTGCCCCGACACGGGCAGAGGAGCCAGGGTTCCCTGGTGAGTGAGTTACAAGAGTGGCGGGGCAACATGTTTTTGTCTACGCTATCTCAGAAATGGGCAAACTGTGTTTTGGCAGAAGAGTAAATAAATCCTGCAGCAGATGTCCAGAATGGAAAATTTTTAACGTGGGCAGCTTGAGTTTGGCAAAGTCAAAAGAACGTGGAAAATACTGACGAGATGGACCAGGCCACCTTAATAACACATGAAGTTACCACCCCTGTCTCTGGGGTCTCCTGACCCACCAGAATCAACTATTTAGGTTTTGGAGGGTTTTGTTTTGATTTGTTTTTTTAAGTAGGGCAGAATAGAGCAGAGTGGGAGGGGGTGATTGAGCAAAGAGGGAGGGCTGGCTGGCAGGAGCCTCCTTGGCAGGAGCGTGTTTCTGCCATGCCAGGGCGGGGAGGGCTTTCACAAATTGGGTGGGAGATGGTGGAGCCCAAAGAAGAGTTTTTGCTTGCGGAATAGAGGAATAATGGATTTTTGGGAAGCTGCATTTATAATATGCAAAATAGTGTGTAGGAAACAATGGGGCCTTGGGACAGAGCTGCCAGTGAATGAGAGCTTTGTTTTCCTCTTGTCTATTCATATTTCTAAACTTTTAGTGGCATTTAAAATACATTTTATACATTTTTATGCAGTGGCTTGAATTGCATAAACCGCTGTCTGTAGTAGTATTGCACTGCAATCTTTATCCCTTTCTGGATAAAGATTGACTTTCAGTTTAAGCTCCTTTTTGTATTTTTCTTAATTGCGACTCTTGTTGAATAATCCTTGGCTGCTTTGTTCTTTTGTTTTAAAACTTTAGCAAAATTTGTGGGAAAACTGATTGACAGCAGCCTTGTGTACCCAGCGTATCGAGCTGCCCACAGTTTGACTTGAAAATGGCAACTGGTATCATAGTCCTTATGCCAGAACCTTGGGACAGACGAACATCAGTTGTAAGCGAATCAGAGGAGTGGCAGTTTGAATGCTGCTGATATGGTTGTCTGCCAAGGATGTTAAAACACCAGCGTATAGATTATGTTTTCATGGGGAAGCATCCCATGCCTGCAGTCCCAGCAAACGACTGGTCTCTCATATTCGGAAAGTCATTATGCCTGTACTGCTGTTAAATGCAAATGCTGCACAGTAAGATTATGCAGTATTAAAATGAGAGTATTACTGCCTGAATCGGAGTGTGTTTCAGCTGCGTGTTAAAATAAAGGATAGATTGTCTGGTTTATGGTGCACAGCTCACCTTTACAACCAAAACAGCATCGCTGCAGTTTGGGAAATGTTGTTTGTGCAAGCACTTACGATTAGCAAAAGCTTTGGAAATTCTTGTGCAAGAAATGGTGTAGCTGCCGTTGCAGTCGAGGGGAAGGGAGTTGTTTGCTGCGTATGTTATTTCATGGAGGTATCGCTTTACCTCACCAGTAAAACTCCTTCCCTGCGCGAGGGAAATTCCTGGTTCATCAGTATGGATGCATTGTTTTTACACATTAGAAGTGCTGTGTTGCCGTGTCAATCATTCCATTAGGATCAGTTTAAGAGCAGTAGGGCTGACGAAGCTGAGTGTGATTGGCTGCCATATGCTGGGAGGGCTCTGGGAGAAGGAAGGGCTGCAGTCTTTCAGCAACAGAGTTTAGGCTGTGTCTTTGCTTCATCATCTGAGGAAAAATCCCCAGATAAGGCACAAGGCTTTCCGAGAGCCAAAAAAAACCACAAACCCACTCCACAAAAACGGGCTGCTCATCATTTCGTGTGAAAACTACTTACCATGATACGATGGGAAAGATATGGCTGTTTGTTTATATCGGATGTTCCTTTTCACGTTGGGAATGTGCCGAATAGACTGGGCTAAACAAGGTAGGAGGATCGTTGTCTTTTATTGAATGTTTAAAGAGTTTGCTGCAGTATGCTGCATACTGTATGTGTTGCTCGGGGGAGTCGGGGAAACAACGTTTCTCCGGTGAATATATTTCGTTTGTGTGCAATAGGTGAATTTTATGGTAACTTGTTTTCAAAGGGAATTAATTTCCGATGTAAATAGCTCTCTTCAGAAACAGAACGTGAGTATATGCATATTAAAATAACGCAAGTAAAAAAAAGAAATAGGTCAGTGTGTTTCAGAAGTACTGTTACCCTAATTGGATTTTCAGCTGGGTTGTCGTCTGGTAGTGCTTCCTAGCTTTCAGAGAGAGAAGGAGCCAGCTGGAAATCTGTGAAGTTTATAGCAGATATGTTTGAAGATTTAGGTGAATTAGACTGACCAATCTAAATAATTCCCTATCGGAGGCTTTAACTAAAGCCAAGACTGCCCGTCTTAGACTTGTAGGAGCCGTACAATGAGATTACGATATTTTACCCCATTATAAAAGTATGAGCATTTTTGCCTGCACTGTGATTCCTTATGCTCTTGAAGGCAAGTCGGGAGAGTTTTTTGTATTGTAGTTTAGCTGAGCATTTTCCCTGCCCTTTCCAGGTCTTTGTCTCAGCAGCAAAACAGAACCTGTACACAAAACCAAGGAAAACAAGGTTAATAATATGTACTGCAATTATCTGATCTTTATACATTTTTAATGAGAGAACACACAGCTAGCAGAATAATTTAATGAGCAGGCTGGCTTTTAGAGCAATGATTTTACTGTGCTGAGGCACATCAACTTTCTTGCTGAGGAGGAACCTTAGCAAGGAACGGGGAAGATTTATGTTAACCCTATTGCTTCTCTCCAGAGGATTTATTTAGGCAGAAGTCTGTAAAATTCTGAAAGAATAGAGGCGTTATTAATTAGTATTATTTATTAGCTTGGAAGCAAACTTTGTCATATTGCAGGAGAGGTCTGAGGACATTCCCTCATCCTGTGACATGCTGAAGCCTCTTCAGCTTTCTTAGGCTGCCATATGTATTGATGGTGCTGGTAGCTTTCAGGATCCCGTGCAATTAGTGACCTGAATTAACATGCTGTCTTCAGTTGCGTTACAGCAGCATTGTGTATATGTGCAGTATATAATATGTGTTTGGGTTTTTAAATTTTAAATATTTTTTTTCAAGACTAATGGTGAAAGAGCAAGGAAATCTTATTGTTTCTCCTGTAATAGCCATGAGCATTGTATATAAATATTTGTATTCAAATAGGATGTGGGTAGAAAAAGTAAGTGTATGAGCTGAGGAGGACTAAAGATCAGTATCTGAAAGAAGAAATTAGGTAGAAGAACCTTTCACTGTCTAGAAAAGCTTTAGATGGCGTAATTTTGGGGAAAGTTAGGGTTCCCTTTCCCCCACCGCAGGACAAGTTAGGCTAGTTTTAAAAGTATTGCATTAAATAGACCCTTCTAGACCAACTGTTTCTCTCCTTTTCCAAGGTGAAGTACAGGGCATGGGCTTAAAACTCCTGATGTAACCTCTGAGCAACTCACAGCTGCCTCTGCTCAGTGGAGATTGATTCAAATTCCCTCTTCCCTAGCTAAATACTCGCTGAAGACCTGTGGCTAGGTTGTTGGCACATCTTCAGTTTATGAATGAGTTATTTTACATTTTAAATTTTAAAATGCTATGCTCTTCTAAGTAAAATCAGCCTTGTGTCTTCTGAGAATTTCAAACTACTAACAAGTGAAAGACATGTCAGGGTACAAAGCATTATTATAAAAATCCATGGGGTATGGATATGTATGTTTAAATATCGATCAGTGTCAGTGTTTAAATGTGGTGTTAAAAGTCAAAATAATCTTTTTTCAAGCTATAAAATGTGAACTAAATTTCTAATTTTTGAAAAAAAAAATCATTTTCATGCACAACTTAGAGAAAACTTTTCAGTCTCATGTTTTGAGACTCTCTTCCTTTCAGATGATTTAAGTGGCTGGTTTTTGTACCTTTGGGATTGGCAATTAGGCATAAAGAGGATAATGCTATACATTACAAAATGAAAATTTGCATTCATCACTCAAATAGTTTGTACCAAACTATTGACAGACAATAAAGTGACAAAAGGATTAAAAAAAAAAATCTTTTCCTGACCAAGGAATACTTTATATAGATAGGTAGGTGCACTTTTCTCTTGGAGGGTAGAAGAGGTAGTAAATACTCTGTATTTACATTTGCTATGTAAATAGTTGGTAAGAAAAGTATTTTGGACCAGATTCTGGTACCTCTTTTCATTTAGTGGTATCTTTTCGACTTAACTGCGCTGTGAATTTCATCAGAGCTATTGGCGCAGTAACGTCTTACTGTGTGCAGTCTGTCTGTTTTCAAGGAATAATTACTCTATTTAGAATTAGTTTCTTTGTTTTCCTAAGGTAAGGTTTACTAATGAGTTACTTGTCCTGAAGCATAGTGTTGTGACTACAGCGTGTTTATAAAGCCAAATCAAGTTGTCCATTTGTAAGTGTATATTTTATAGAAATATAATTAATCACATGCTACAATTACTTTTTTTTTTGTGAGAGACGAGGAGCTCTTAATGTTACATGGGATTTTAGGCACTCAGGTCTGGTAACTCTGCTGTGAATGAATATTGTTCTTTGCTCACAAGTATGTCAGGAATAATCTGTACAGTGTTTGTAAAAAGCTCTAAAATGTTAAACTTTTATAGTATTGAGAGATGAGAAGAAGACTTAGTGTTCGAATGAAATTCCTCATTAATGATTTCACATATGGTTTTAATTTCCTAAAACGTTAGTTAGACACATTGCTAGGATTTACATTTCACATAACAGCTATTAGTAATATCTTGTTTTCTAATGTTACTAGAAATTTCTGACTTGAGGATATTTGTTTTCTTTGTCTTTCAGGGAAGAAACATTTTATTTTTTTCAAAGCCCAAAGATTTTTTCTCCGTTGTTTTGTGAAGAAAAACACGACTGTTACAACATTGTAGCAAGAGAGAATAAAATCATTTACTTTAGAATTTGTTAGTATATGTTTTCTTTTTAAAACCATTTTCCAGCCTTTGACTGTGAAGCTAATTTGATATGTTTACTACACTGTGTTGCGGTTAACTAGTGTGAACCAGTGCTATGTAACTGGTCTGTAAACAGGATGAAATTACAGCCTGAGGAAAATAAAACTTATTTCAAAAGGGTGTCAGTGCTGAAAACTAGTTCAAATAATAGTGGTATTAACTGCTTGACTAATTAAACTAATCTTCTTATACATTATTAGCAAATGCAGTGACAGTTGTTGGTTATTGATATACAGAGTCCCAAGTCTCCTTTTAAAAACAAACTTTTTGGCTCTATTTGGGGTAGAGGGTGAGTGAGGAGAAAGAAACCATGCAGCCCCTTTCTAAAGTCAGCCAACTTCTTAATCTCTCCTTTTTTTTTTTTTTTTTATTATTCTTTTTAAATAAGGCCGTTAAAACACCGAGCTCTCCCTCTGACAATGCTGGCGATGTAAAGTTCTTAGTTCAGTATTTTGGGCATGCTAAAAAAGGAAAAATCTGGGGCTTTGAAAATTGAAGAGCATACCCAACAGGAGATTAAATGTAAAATCCTTATAACTAGCACAAAGAAATACTAATTATGTAGGGGAGTTTTTCTGCTTGTGATGATTATTAAAGCTATTGAGACCTGCCAGCGTGCAGCTCGCTGCTTCTGCAAAAGACCTGTAGGATTCCTGGAGCCTTAAGTCTGGCAAAGGACCTGGTGAGCTTGTGATACCTTAAACTTTGCGAGTTAGTAGAGCTCAGCTGTCATTCTGGTAAACACAAGGGATAAACATACATGTTCACACTCTTCTTCCTTCCCCACTTCTCATTTTTATGCCTAGATGAATGTAGACAAATGTGTACACACATGTAATATACACGCACTCATAAAAATATAGGTTTTCATTTTTGAGATTTTTGCAATACAAAAACAATAGCTAATAAAGACAGTGGGAGGGATTTAGTGGTACAGTTGCATAAAGAAATGGATGAAGAGATAGAAAAGATGTTTCATATCAGAGTCTATTAATTTTTTCTATTTTAGATCAATAATTTTTTTATCCATTTCTGAGTGGATGATAAACAGCGTTTCAGGAAGGTCTGGGCATCACACATTGCTGAACTCATAAATAGAGGCAAGGTCGGTCTGGAGGTTCATGTGCTGTAAAATCTTCTCTCCTGCAGAGAGTGCAGCACCTCTGACAATAGACAGACTTAGACAATACAAGTAAGGAAAAATACAGAAATGTTTTTCCTCTGCAGTTTTATGGAAGGAAGCTAGGACTCTATTAGAAATGCCTTTTTATTTTTTGCTTTTTGTGAATTCTGAAGGCAACTTTTCAGTATGTTTTTTGCGTGTGAGCACTTTTAAGAGAGAAACCTAGCAAAGAATTTTTAATTTTTTTTTTTTTTAACCCTCTAGCATTCTCTCTTATCAGGGCTGAATAATTTTTTTTCCCTGGGTTTCAGAGGAGTTTTTGGGTTGTGGTTTGTTGGGGGTTTTTTTGGGCTTTTTTTCCCCAAATGCTCTGTTATAGATGCTACAGGTATACCAAATGGCTCAGCCCCCCACTCCTCAATTTCCGGAATTTGTCATGACTTTTGCACATTGTAGGTATTATGGGCAGCATGCTCGACTTAGTCTAAAACTGACCTTGAATGGCAAAGCGACAAGGTTCCCGTTTATTTCCAAGCGCTCAGGAGGATGATTTTTCAGCGCCGGGTTTCAGCGCGTCGCGTTTACGCCTTAACGCTCTCCTTGGGCAGCTCTCGGTGGGAGCCTTCTCCTGACATGAAGGTGGGGGAAGCGGCTGCCTGGCAGGATATCAAAGCCTAGTTGTAGGCCGTTTTTATCTGGTTTTGGATACTCCTTCCCACTTTCCAGACAGGTCTGCGGTGCTGTTAGCAGTGAGACGCATATTTTTGTCAGCGGATGCCTCTGGTGGGACAGGCAGGCCCTTCGCTGACAGGAGCGTACCTCTGCGCCCGGCTAATGATTCGGGGCTTCAGCACTTTTATTTATTTAATAAATATTTAATTCAGGACTTCGCTCTTACTTATTTAAAAGGCTGCGATAACACGTACGGGGTTTCCCTACGGGCTGCGTTCACCCGTGGTGCAAAGTCCCCAGCGACGGCCTCCGACTGCCGTGAGGAGAGGGGCGCGGGCTTTTCCCGCCCTCGCCTCCCGGGGCCCGGGCCGGGGCGGCCCCGGCCGCCGAGGGGCTGTCGCGGAGGAGGCGGCCGCCGGCGCCGGGCATGGCAGTGCTGCAGTCCTCATTGCCATGCGGAACACGCGCCGGCAGCACGGCGCGCCGCTCGCCTGCAGCTACCGCGCTTGCGTCTGAAAACTTTCTGCTTCGTGGGTAGTGTGGGGTTTTTTTTGTTTTTTTTTTTTTTTTTTTTTTTTGGTACGATTCCCGTGTGAGTTTTAGTTCTGCTGTGCTCATGCTGGGACACGCTTAGGGGTTGCGTTGCTCTATCGCCATAGTTTTGAGGGGAGGGGGAAGCCAAAAATCCCTAAGATTTTGCTTTGCCACAGTGGAGGAGGCATGAAAGGCTTTGGAAGTGGCTGCACTGATATGTTTATAAAGCCAGTGCTTTTTTTTTTTTCCTTTTTGCCTTTTTTCTTTTTTTTTTTTTTTTTAAAGACCTCATTTAATGCTCAGACTTGGTGCAGAGAGGCCACTTTCAAAGGCTTTGGTATCCACAGTAGCAGTTCTTTGAAGTGGAAACGCCAGCGGGGGGACAAGCTAGCGGCTTAATCCTTGGTGTAAAAGGTCCTAAGTGGTAAGAAGCCACAACATCCATCTCAAGGGGAGATGCCGGAGAGCAATACCTGGAACTAAATCCATCTTCTGGACCTGGATGTCTACCTGTGGAGCTGGAAGTGGTTGGACACTTGAGGGATCCAGTCTCCCTCCTCTCTCTGTCTCTGGATTCCCACTCTCTTTCGGTCCCCTCTTCCCTCCCCATTCTCTTCAGGAGCAGGACACAACCACCGAAGGGCAAGGAAGAGAGGCCTGAGAACAAACACATGTTTCTGCAAGGCTTTTTTTTTGCCTTCCCAAGTTGGTAAATCATCCCTCTGGAGAGTGCAGAGCAGGTGGCACAGTTGCTCGTGTGGTCCACCGGTCCTTGTGGGCATGCATTTGTCTGGTTAGGTCAGTGGCTTCGTGGTAACCCCAGGAGATAAGACTGTGCCTTCACATTCTGAATTGTCCTTTGGAGGTGCCTGTCTCCCCTTTGGCATGAGAGCGATGAAGATTGTGCTTTTTGGTCACCTGTGACGCATTTAAGTGCCTTAAGATAGGTGGAACAAGTCCACCATCTCTGAAGTCTATTTGTTTGAAATAAGAGATGAAAGTGTTGAGTTTCTCGTGGGAGGGCTTGAGGATCAGCATGTCCCTATGGATTGGTAGCCAGACCTGGCTGCAGGACAAGGTTGCTTGTAAGGAGCTGCTGTCTTGAGGCGGAGAAGGCGAGAGGGTAAGCCAAGGACAGGAGTATGTGGCTCGATTGCGTGACTCTAGCTGTCAGTTGCCAGGGGTGAGAGGGTTTCTGAAGAGGACTTTCCTTCTCAACCACTGAATTTAGTGGCCATCGGTTATTCTGATGGCTATTTAAATAATCTGATTTTCAATTTGAAAAGTTGTCTTAGGCTTGTTCATATTTTTGACCTTCAGTAAATCACCTGCCATTTAACTTCACACTCTAGCTGTTTGCCATATGCAAAGATAACTGTCTATTGTGTGGTTTGCTGACTGGTAATTCACTGAGTGCCTTCTAGTCAAAATTTAGTGATCCTCATCATCGGTTTGTATGAATGGCATATTCATTCTGTTGTCAAAAGCCTCGCCATTGCCTCTTCCTATATGTAAGCCTTTCCATAGTGCTGATGGTGCTGTTGCTCTTCTCTCCCTGTTTTCTAGCCCTGTGGTTATCTCTTTGAGATGGGGGGGATCCCAACTTGATCTATCAATCTAGTTACATGCTCTGTGACTATATGTAGCAGTGTAATTATTTTCTGTTCTCCTTTGATATTGCCAAATGTTCTGCTTGCTTTATACCCCATCAACTATTGAGTATTTTGCTGAAGTTTTCATCAAATTGCCTGTAATGTCCATGAGATCTTTCCTCTGTAGTAGTGCCTTGTTTGAACCTAGTGGGGTGTGTGTACTATTTATTACTTTATTTTTTTCTCTAATCTATATTATTTTACCTGTCTTTATGTTAAATTCTTACATCGTCTATCATCCAGTGTACTCATAATCCTGAGATCCTTTTGTAACTCTTCACAGTTGGCTTCAGGTATGACTTGGCCAAAGTTTTACTTTAACTGCAAACTATCTATCATTGGTTATGGTTATGTTGCAAAGCAGAGGAGGACAACTCTGTTGGTAAACTTCATTGTGAAAATTACAGTAGATTATTAGAAGTAAAAGCATATTTAACCATGTGAGTCTATTGGGTTTGGGGCTTTTGAATAATTTGTTGACCCTGAACTTCTGCTTTGACTTCAGTCTTCATACCATCTGCAAATGCTTAGCACTCTTAGCTACCCTTTTAAATTAAATTTCTTTTAACATCTGTAAGATTCATCATTGTGAGAACTAGTTACCACAAAAATCATCAGGTTACAAAAATGAGATTATTCATTTGCTTTCATTTTGCGAACTTTGAGCTTTTAGGATTTGTATTTTCTAGTTCTTCTCTACAGTAGTTAGAATTGTACTTTTAATAAAAAATGACAGTTCCTTGTAAACATACTTGTAGGTGATAAGGCTTTATGAAACGCACTTGATGTTTTCAGGCTTCCAGTGAAATAGGTGAGCTGTAGCTGTGCTGCAGTAAGATTGTGTAGTGGGTCCTTAAACTTGAGGATTCTTGTCATAAGAACCAACATAGGGTTGTTTTTTTTCTTAAAGAGAAATAAAATTAAAACAGATTTAGTAATACTCTGCTTTAGTAAAGGTAACCACCTGTATCTCAACCCTCTTGGCTTTCAGACACCAAAATGTTAGCAAACTGCGCTTGGGGAAAAGGTAGATATGATGGTTTTCATCTTTGAAGTGCTCCACTGGAAGGTAAAAATGACTGTCCTGAAATAGGACTTTAGAAACAGTAGGTGAGTGTCTACTTTTCCGATTTAAAAACACCAAACTTCTTTATTTCTGTGCCTGTATTGACTTCAGTGCGGCAGTTATGAAATTTAAATTGCATTGTGCCTTGTGCATCAGCAGGATTTTCCTGACGGACCTTGCTCGTCTGGTGAATGTGTGGCAATAACAAAGCCAGAAAAAAAATAGGACCTTAAACTGTGGATTTCCGTCCAACATTACAGAACTATAATAATTCAATTTTAAAAAAAAAAGCAACCCAAACAATAACCCCCTTAATATATAAATTAAGTGAACTTTGTTCATAAGAAATCCTAAGAGCATAAAGCTAGAATATCACTGAATCTTTTTAGTCTCTCCCTTTTCTGTCTTCTCAGAGTATAATAATGCTGGTTTTGGTAGTGGACAGGCAGTTCTGTTCAGTTGCAGCAAAGTGGTTACTACTGTTTCAGATGATGGGCAGAGGGTTAAATGTAGAGAAATGCCTTTCAAGTAGGTTTTCAAGATTTTTAGAGTCTATGCATTGTAATAAAGTAGGTGTCTCTGTGAAAGCCAAATGCGGGTAATGTATACTTTGCAGCCATTAAAGGTGCAGAGGATTGCTGGAGGGCATAATTTTGACTGAGAGAGTTGGTTAATTTGTTTGGTTTTTTGTTGTTTTTTTTTCTGGTATGTTTTGATGTTGTGTCTCACCTGCTTTGTCCTGAAAATGATGTATGAAATGGAAAGAAGTCCTATCAAGCGTCAGGGACTAGTGTGTGTACATAGGCTGGAGGTTAAAAGATACAAAATCTCTTACAAGCTAACCAAATGTTGTATTAAAATGAGGCACATTCAACACAGAAATCTGTTGAGTTATTTTTGCTAAGTTGTTTTTTTGGAATAGAAATGTGTGTAAGCATAACAGCAGCAATCCACTTTTTCTGTTTATAAATTGACAATTTTTTATCTCTGAATATTATTGTTGATGTTATTTGACCAAATACAAAATGTTTGTATGCTATTTAATTGACTTTTCAACACAGCAAATTTGACATTATCTTTCAAAAATAGTGCTTTCTATCAAGGTGAGATTTATGCAGGGTTAAAGGAAGCTGTTGAATTGTGGTTATGCAAGGCAATATGAATCGTGCAGTGCAAAACAAAGACATGGCTTTAAATGCCCATTTTTGGACTAAGCTTGAAGTACAACAAATGAATTAAACCTTTGAAAAGGACAAAACTGTCGAGACTTATTTTAAGCACTCAATTTTTTTTGCTGCAATATGAACAGAAAAATCTCTCTTGCCAAAAGCCATTTGCTCGTACTGGGTGTCACAAGCGGATCCA
The DNA here is from genome assembly GCF_009769465.1 of Tauraco erythrolophus. Lineage (NCBI taxonomy): Eukaryota > Metazoa > Chordata > Aves > Musophagiformes > Musophagidae > Tauraco > Tauraco erythrolophus. The sequence continues at coordinate 77,087,504 of NC_141465.1, read as the reverse complement.
TGGCTTTGGAAGCGCTGGTGAGCACCAGGCTGTGCTGAGCAGTGCTGTGGCCCCCAGCAGGAGGGAGAAACCTCTGCAGTTACAGGTAAGCAGAGATAGTAGAAAAAGGTCTGGAAAAGTGCTCTGTCAAAACACTTCTGGGAAATGTATTCAGTGTTCGCTGCAAAAATATTGCAATTCTTTGTGTCAAAGCATGAAAGAACTCTTTTTTTCAACTTTCCTATTAAAACACAATTTACAATGTATTCCTGAATAACTATGTGCTTATTCAGGATAATATTTAAGTTGAAATGATTCAACCATATGAAAATTAAAGTGTCAAGGTGGAATTGTTTCAATATTGCTATAATACTTGTTCCCTGCAGTATTTTCACCTTTCAGTCTGAGGAGACATTGAGATGCTCAAATTCCCTTCGGGAAGTTTTCAACAAGATCTAGTGAGAGTAGGAAAGACTTTCTCCTATTGCTCTCTTCCTGTATTAAATGGCTGAGTTAAAATAGAGAGGGATTGTCATTTAAACACTAAGAAAATTTTTTATTTAAGGCAAGGACATGCCTGGATCGGGAACCTAGGAGTGTTGGACTAATGCTGCCTAACCAGTCAGTATTGCTGCCTGAATCCATTCCCTTTCCAACTTTTAAGCTGACAGAACTGAAGAGGAAGGCTCTGTACATTAAAGTTGCTTTCACAAGATACTGACAGGTTTGGTTTCTTCCCTTCCAGAAATCTGAAGGTAGTTTATGTCCCCTTGTACTGTTGCAGGCAACTGAACAATGCACATGGCAGAAAAATGAGTACGAACTCCTCTAATATCCTTTCTGTAGGGTAATAAACTTTCCAGTTCGTTTCTGCGTATCTTGTCTGTACATTTAAGTACTTTGTCTCCTGTTACTTATTAAAAAAAACCCCCAAAAATAACAAAAAACCCCAAAACCGAAACAAACAAAAAACCCCAACAAACCCACAACAAGGTTTATTTTCTAAAATGAAACTGGATTAAAAAGTAACTTTCTTCAAGCGGCCACGGGTGGTAAGCTTGTCGGATGGAGGGAGACGTTACACAAATTAAAACAACAGATCAATATGACCCATTTTTATTGGGTCAGTGCTTCTTAATTAGTGCTCAAGCAAAAAGGAAGGTCAGTAGCAGTACTGCACACCAAACCCAAAATTCATCATCCTAGAGATCAGAAAAAAAAAAGTATTTGCTCTGGTAGGCAGTATGTGCAGTTACAGTGTGCTCCTTCTAGTTGTAACTCCATTATTTGCTTCAGGGTTAAATGGAAGTTTTCAAGATTTCCAGGAAAACAGAAATTCACCAGAACTTGCAAGTACTCTGAGAAACGCTCTTTGTTTCTCTGCCACCAGTTGCAAAAACAATTTTAGAGGAAAAGTGTTCACTTTCTGAACTCATGATACCTATTTGATAACAGAATGTTTCTGATTTCTGAACAGAATATGGTTTACTAAATGCAATTTTATTTTATCCTAGGGAGAATAAATTTCCATTATGTATTGTCAAACACAGTACAGGTAGCCTCTGAAGTTCTAAATGTTGGATTGTTTTTTTGTAGACAAATAAATGGTGTGAATTTTGAAAAGTAAGTCTTTTACTGTCATCTTCACATTGAGCTTGATTAGATATTTTCGTTATTCACCTTGGAGGACCAAAGATAATAAGGCAGGAAGCAATCTCTGTTCAAAACACAAAAAGGTAACCTGCCTTCAGAAGAAACCAATAACCTGTTGAATACTATTACTTTTTTTTTTCTCCAAGGCTGTGCCAAAAAAAAAAAAAATAATGTGGCTGGCTTCTCCTTGAATGGGAAGGGTCTTTGAAAAGTGGCTTTTAGTGGAAGATTTCAGCTTCTGTTATATAAAACATTTGCTGTCCAAGTGAATGCATAAAAACATTATTTAAAAAAATAAAATTTGTCTTTGAAGATATATGGTAACAGTCTGCTATTCCACAGATGACTTTAAAGTTAGATTGCTGTTCTGTCTTTTTAACTGCTGTAAGTTATAAAGTATTCTTACATGGACGCTTGATCTGACTCTGCAGTATGTCCTGTGAGATACATAAGAAGTACAGCACTTGCATATGTTCTGCTTCATGAGGATTTCTTCAGTTTTGGAAGTAAATAAAACTGTTGTTGCATGTTATGTGCGTGCTACTAATGGAGAGAGAAGGGGAAATTGAATCCTTGCAATAAAATGGACTCTGATGAAGGTTTGCTTGGGCAACCCTTTGAGAAGTAAAGATGCTGTGAGGTTATTTCTTTTCCCTGTTGGAAGCATTTTCCCATTGTGATGAGTTGCTGCTTCCAAAATGTGTTTGAGATGGTTGTGAAATGCTCCGTGTCTGGCAGAATGCAATTGGAGTGCCTCGCATGAGCTCCTTTGGGCATGCTCTCAGGTGTTCCTCCTTCTCTGTTGGATTGCTAAGAAAGCATTGCTTCTGGGAATGCTCCTAGGTGATGCAGCTTGGGGTACAGATGAAGGGATCTTGGTGTTTCTTCCTCTCCTGGTAGGTTTTAAAAGCACTTTTCTCCAAGCTCCACTTTCACTGGAAGGAAAAGGCACGTTTTTCTCTTCTAGTTCAACCCATTCAGGGGTAATAAAAAGACAGTAACAACACAGGTTTGCTTAAGGGGTTTTGTAATCAGTCATCTTACTCCCTGGCTCCATTTGCTGTTTTCAGATTTTCGTGTATCCCCAACATCCTGAAGTATTCCCTTCCATATCCACGCTCCTCTCCTCCTGAGAGTCCAGGCTTTTGTCAACAATCGTGAAAACCAGTCAGGCTCCCTCTAGGTATCCTGCTTTCCACACACATGGTGATGAAAGACACTTCTGACAGAGCAGCGTTCAAAAATGGAGTGGGCAAGTCCATAGAAGAAAATCCAATGAGACCTATTAAATGCGAAGACATTGGGCACAAGTTGCTGGGAGAATATTAACAGAAATTATCACACTCTGTCTGCCCTGGTTTTGCATATTTCTATAGAATACATCTGGTACTGGCGGCAGTTGAAGACTGGATATTGGGCGAGATGGACTTTTTGGCTGACGTGCTAAAATCATCTTTGTGTACTTTGGTGTCCTGTTCTCGGGTAACACGCAAATGGAGAAAACAGCACAGAAATGCAGGTATTTTATCTCAGAACAGTGATGCTGCTTGGATTTGTGCAGGGAATATGTTCAGCAGAATGGGTTTAGCGCTTAAGAGGCGGTCGGAGTTAATAGCATTAGGTACTGCTCTTGCTGCCCTTGCCTCGGGAGCTTTGTTTGGATGTGCCACGCAACTTTGCAAAGCTGGGTAATTTGTAGGAGGGTATTATTAATAACAGTATTGGCAGTCTCAAACATATTTTTCAGCTTGCAAGTTCAACATATCCTAATTTAAATGGAGTCCTTGGTTTATTCTGGTCTATCCTTGTCTTTCAGTGCAAAGGGATGCTGTTCGTCTCATAAACAAATATCTCTGTAAGAGTTCTGCCTTCTGGGCTTAGTGTGAAACCGGAGTAGAGAAAACAGAAAATTGACAACAGCCTGAGCTCTTTTAAATTGTGCTCCTGTGTAACAGCATGTTATCGGTCCTTTGGCAGGTGAGAACAGTCGTTTGATCACGCGTTCCTTCCATGCCAGTCTATAAAAATTTCACAGTACATAAGCATACTTTTCTGTAAATATTTTTTTCAGTCCTAAAAAAAATAAATACAATGCGTGTCTGCAGCTGGGTGCGAGTAGGAGCTCCCCGTGCACTGGGGTACCCTTCCCTGGGGAATTTGGTTTGATTAATAGCTGTTACGTGGTGTGCTCTGCCAAAAGCAGAACATTTGGGTCCACAAGAGGCCAACTGATAACGTCATTGCTGCCGGGGATGATTAACTCTGCTCGCAGAGGCACAGAAACAGAAATTGCTTTTGCCCTCTTGTCAAGGTGGGAGCAGAATTTTGTCTGTGAAATTCATACACCTAGAGGATGAAATCAGGTTTTCTTTGGACTTAGAAACAAGAAGTGTTTAATTTACAGACTGTAAGAGAAAATACAGACTAAGGGAGGAGGAGAAGGTTAAGTGGAGTGGGATTGGGATGAATATCATTGTTAAAAAAAAAAATTTCTAGAAGAAGAATTGTTTTCTGCAATTGCATTTTAACTGAAGCATAATGAGCATTAGTTCTATCAGCATGACTTCAGAGCACTTTGATGTTAGAAAATACTCCTGTGGGTTCCAGTCATCTACAGACTTAAAGTTCAGCAGAAATATTTCATGGTCCATTAACAAAGTAGTACAGTGGATCGCTGAAAAGATCCCGGGCTGTGTCTGTTGTTTTGCAGTCAGTGGTACACATTTCCCCTCACCTGCTTCTCCGGGGACAAAGGACATTAGTGTTATTATATTGTACAGCTAGCTTCAAAGTGAACTGGCCAGGTTTAATAAGAAGCTTATTGCCATACTGTAAATAGCGCGGGACGTACTAAAAAGCCTGAACCTGGCACGTTAGTGATCTTGACAGAGAGAATATGACTCATTTAGCAAAACTGGTACTTGAAGGTCATGCTTAGCGTAAATAAAACAGACCGGTGTTTTCTAACCTGTCCCTGGACTCCCGTCAACTCAACTGAAATAGTTAGGATGGGCTCTGGGTAAAGTGTTCATCTCTGGTTGTACAACAGACAGAAAGAGACATTATCTGTTATCTCCAAGACAGGCAAATGAAATAAATAATGGTGCTTTTGTAAGTCAGGACACTTTTGACTTCAGCAGAGCTCAGGTTGAATTAACAGAGGAACTGGGTTTAGAATTTTAGTATTTTTGGCTCCCGGCCACTTGATCAAACTAGTGGGTTGCTTCTCTGGTATGGCAGTTCTGGTTTCTTCCTCGTTTGAGCAATACTGGTTTGCTTGCTACAGAATAGAAGCTGCTTAACATCTTAACAAAATGGAAAAAATCCTCAAAATTATTAAAGAAATATTGACAAGTTTCATCTGAAATTTGTGGAAGAAAATGCACTCATCGCTTTCTACCGTAATTGAATGTTTTTTCATCAAAACGTTATGGTGGCAGAAAGGCTTTCCATTCATGTTTGCCATCAAAGAATGGGTGATGTTTCATGGAAGTCTGTCTTGTTTCCTCTTGTTTCTTGAATATAGGGAATGTTATTTTTTGTGACTTCACAACAGTTCGGAAAAGAGCCAGAAGCCTGATTCTGGTTTTAATGCTCTAATTTTACTGAAATATGTGAAGACATTAAACTCCACTGCACAGTGTCCAGTCTTACTAGATATCTACTATCAGGTTATGTATCAAAAATCTTGAAGTTGGTTCAAGAGAAGAATACAAAGCTGGCATAGTACTCACTGATGAACGTACCTCTGTGCTGTTGCATCACTTTCTGCTCCTGTCTCCTAATCTGGTGGACTGATGGGAGTGAGAAAACCCTGTCTACCACACAAAAATCTCTTGCATGTTCTCTGTTTAAGAATGCAATTTATTCAAATATGATTAACAAGTGTGCCAGCTGTCATATCGTTTGTCTGTAAAAACACTTTTTTTTTTCCCATTCATGTTAGCATCTTTTGAAACAAGATCCTCTCTGTATTGGTTAGCGGGAGATTTTGCAGGGTAAGGCTGAAATCAGCGTGCGGTGCCTGAGAGTCAGCCTTGCTTTCCAGGGACAGGGAGCGCATCCCATGGGACACAGCGTCGTAATTACAGGCACTTCCAGCGAGGAGCCAGACCTGCCGCAGGCAGGGTGGGGGTGCAGGGGAGGGAGCGGGGCTGCAGCCCGTGCCATCGTGCCCCGTCATGCCTGCTCTGCGCTGTGCTCCACCAGGTGTTGGCCACAGGCAGGTGGGCACGTCTCGGTGGAGCTGGCCAGCACGCATGACGCAGGGTGCTTTATGCTGCTGTGTTGGCTTTATTCTGCACCTGGGGAGGCAGATCATAACGGATCTGGCTTTAGCTTGGGATTAAGCTGTAGCCTTGCTTTCCTCAGCAGGGTGTTTGGGGGAGGGCCAGAGAAAACAGTGCCGGGGAGTCAAGGAGGTAGCTGGAATTGAAAGCGGTGCTGGAGCGTGTTCGTGGGGTCGCGACGGTCGTTCAGTATGCAGCATCTCTTTGGTTTGGAGGCCTTGAATGCTATTTAAAGCACAAACAATGGGAGGAGAAAAAGACATTTAAAAGAACATAACAGTGAGGTTTGGTTGAAAGACTGAAGCAAAGTCTCACCATCTTTTGGACTAAAGCTGCCTGCCAATGTCTCCTAAACTTGTGCCTGTGGCCTGAGTGCTTTGGAGTCCACTGTGCAGCTGCAAATAAGAGTGGGATTTGAGTGCCTTTTTCTGGCCTTAAGGGCGAGGGTTCAGTAGCTGTCAGTCTTCAAGTATCTGTATTTTCATTGTGAATTTTCAAGATACTTAACTTGATCTGGTTAAAGAAGGATCCCTACGTGTTAGACTTCCACAGGGAATCTTTCCACTGTGTTTTTGCTATAGACATAGTGAACCACAAAGCAAGTTTCCTTTGCAAACATGGTGAGCCGCCGAAGGAGCAGTGGCCTTTCAAGGAGCACAATGCTTGTCGGTAGTCTGAAGAGGCATCTGTAGAGCAGGGCACGTTGATTAATCCTTATGTTTTTGGGACATGTGGGAATGGTTGGATTTTGTGTCACGTTGCCTGTCCCAGGTAGAATCACAGACTCGGAACTAGTAAGTCCAGACTGAAGGGAGTGGCTAAACAGAGGGTGTTATTTCTTAAAGATTAGTTTATCTCCTGGACAAGCAGCTAGGACTCACTGAAAGTCAAGAGAATCTGAGTTAAGGTGGTACACAGTTAGTGTTGCTGATTTGTGAACATGTATTGTGAAGCGTGAAGTCAGCGATGCTTATGACTAACCATGTCTAGGGGCAGAGAGCCTGTTTTCCACTGCTTACGACTTCCAGACAGTGTTTAAAATTTCAACCTGAAATTCCTTGTACCTGATGCCTGCTGCAGGCTCATCTTTTTGTTTCTTTGTCAAAAGATTCCTGAAGCAAATTTAAGACTATGGATTTGATTTTCTGAAAGCAAACACAAATTCATGTTGCTTCCATGTAAGCGCATAAAAGTTGTGGCAGCAACCTGCTCTGGGTCAAGGGCTTAAAATTGGGCAGTACCATTCCCCTGGGGTTAGAGGTGGGACTTTGATCCTCTTGAAAGTGTTCCCATATTTGGCTAAGCTAACAGTCTCAAGACATTCTCTTGGCATTGAGTCAGGTCAATTTTGGGGGCTGTAAGTAGATCCTGAAGGTGAATTTTTTCCCACCGAGTTCAGAAGTTTAACTGCATTTGAGCAGTAGATACCTGTCTTGACAGTCAACAGGTTTCTGCCCTGCTAATGACCTAAAGGAGGACCACTCTGCTTCCACAACTTAGTGGGTCTTTTGGATTTTCTTTTAAATTTCTTATTTTTAAAGCAGGCCATTGTAAATGATCAAATTTATAAAACTGTGCGTGTTTGTACATCTCTTCTGGCTTGCTGGGAAAGATGAGTTTGTATAGTTTAAACTGCAGTACCTCCGAGGTGCAACTGAGGGTTTTCTAACTTTTTGAGTTTCTGGTGTATACATACAAGAAATATATGGATCATGTTGATAATCTTTGATTTAGGAGCAACAAATTGAGCCTTAGTCTTGACATCTCTTACTGAAGATTTTAATGTGATGCTTAATTCTCTAAGGGTAAAGTGAAAAACTGTTTTAATGCCTTTTGAGTTAACTTAGTGGTTCCACTAGAGATCTGTGTTGAGACCATGTAGAGGACTCTGTTCCTTTACTAGAAGTCATTATCTGTAGAGTTGACTTTTTGGAGATGAAGTCTTTGCTCATCGCTACACATTATCTACTGAAGCATGAAAACAACATGTCCAGGAAGCCTCAGCTTCTCCTTTAGACAGATACTACATAATCCATTGCCACATAATCCGTCTGATAACTACTGCTCCTATTTTCCAGCTGAGAGATCCAGCTGGTTTGTAATAGGGCAGGGCTTTGTGCTCATTTTCAACTCCTAAACATGCTGGCTACCTAGTGTTCCTCAAAACGAGAACCGTTTCTGGGGGCTCCTAGTGCCAGTGTGCTTCACCTTGTTGAATAATTAAAAGGAGGTGGGTTTTTTTTTTTAGTGGGAATTCTCCCCCACCTCCCTTACTTGGGAAAGGAGAAATGATTTTGTGGTTTAGAACAGAAAGAAGATGTGGAGCCTAACACAGGCTCTTTCCTGCTCTCTCAGGAGAGCATCAGATTGGCAAAAGCCTCCTGCTCTTCCATTCCTTGCTAGCTTTCTGCAAAAGGGAAGTCATGCTTATCTGAAAAGGGGAGTCTAAAGCTAAATAGTTTTTACAAATGCACGTCCATTAATTTATTTCACTTAGCATATGAAAAACTGCTTTTGTAGATGTGTATTCTGGATCAATTCCATTGATCCAAGTGTGTGAGAGACTGAAAATAAACAGCAATAGTTGTAAAAAAAACAACCAAACAAAACTAGTTCTTTTATACTTATGTGAGTGTTTTCTTCAGCTTCTGTAAGAATGTTTTGCATCTCAGTTGTCAGTGTATAAGTTCTGGTAGTTTGTTTAGCTACGACGGGAAGTGTAGGCTCAAGCTGGAATCATTAATAACAAAATCAAAACAACTAAACAAAACCCCCAAGGAAATGGAAAAGCAAACCTTTTGCCTGGATAGGATACCCTGTTGGTGCTGAGGGCTCTAGGCTGGTGAAATCTCATTGGTTTTGGCAGGACAGCTAACTTGGCCTCATATGTTGGGATACGTAGAAGTTAAAGTGGTGGAAAGAAGAGCAGAGTTCACACTTGCTGGAGGCTCCAGTGCTCTCCATATGGGTGGGTTTTGCAGTATATAAGGTCAGAGTGGGCTGCGATGTTGGTAATGGCTGGTGGCTTTTTCACTACTATTATTTAATTCGTATATTTTCCTTCCTCTTCCACAACCAGGGATTTTACTTTTCTACCTTCTATTCACATTTTTTTTCCTTCTCTTGAGCTCTTGCCTCATATCTCAAACCCTACTTTCCTTGGTCCCTCCCATCATTTTTTTCCCCCATTTGTCTTTCCTCTCCCTTTTCCTTGTATTGCTTCCCTCGAATGTTCAGGCTTTCCCGGTGTCTTCCTTCACTTTCCTCTTGGAGGTGATGGGCAGAGGAGGTGCGGCAGCTGCCTAGGATGTGGCTGTGAACACACAGGCCATGTAAGTGGTATGGATGAAGCACTCCACATTCTTCAGTCGCCACCATGTTTGTGCCTGCCTTCTACTGGAAGCATGGCCTCCTTCAGAAAGGTCTTGACTTGCTCTTTCCTAAGCCCACGGCAGTAGAAACTGCTGAAGCACTTGAGGCCTCTTGAGAAATCAGGTAGTGGCATTGTTTTTGTCAAGACGTGGAATTTTGAGACGAATTTTTTATGCTTCCCTTTCTTTAGAACATCTTCATGTAGTAAGAAGATAGGAAATAGGATAACACTATATTTCCCTCCTCCTCTACCCCCCAAACACTTTTTGGTGTTAGTTCTTGCTGCAGTCTCATGAATCTCGTATGTGATGGTTGTCCATGGTTTTTTTTAAAACCATGGCTACTGCCCTTTATGTACTGCGTGCTGTTTGCCTTGCCGCCGTGTGTAATGTCTGGTTTTCTTCAGTCTGAACTCCTACTACTTGAGAAGCCACTTTGTCGTTTTTAGTAGCATGCAGCCCAGCAGAGTGTTACCACTTGTGACTTTCAGCAGTGTGCCGTATAACATTTACCCTTTTCCCAGAATTTCTGTACGTCTCCTACATCTATTACTGAAAACTGTTACTGACATTTCTGAATTGGAATGGATGGCTTTAAGGAGAATGTTTCCTCTTTTACATTTAGCCAGCTAAACCATCATCCCAACAAGCTATCAGCTCAACAAGCTCTTTTGGAGTGATTCTCTTTGTCTTTCCCCATCTCTTTCCTTTTCATCATTTATGAGTATTTTCTCACCTCTTTGTGTGTTTTCAGCTTCACTTGACTCTTCATTGATGTTGTGGGGCAACATTGATGAAATATTTAATTTGAGGAATGTTGAAATCATTTACTGTACTATACTACAATTATGTAGAATTATTTTAAAACGTATTAATTCTCTTGCAACTTGTTGTTCTTTATGACTGGATAAAGCTAGCCAAGTATCATCCAGACCCGTCTTGTTGCACGGTGGATTCGAAACTGAATTTTTTGGGTAATTAGCATTGCGTTACTTTTATTCATGAGAGCAGTAGCAAATTTTGGTGTAGGTATCGGTCACGTAGTAAAACTCTTTCTAGTAGCATTGCTAAGTAGTAGAAGAGCCTTTTGATGTGAAGACCTGGAAGTCAGAACTGGGATCTGTTCCTGAAACTGTGTGTGAGTAATCCTTACTCGCATTACTAACAATACTGACTTCAATTAAATCAGATTAATCCAAGCACAGAATGGTAATTATTCTGGCATGGGAAAGCTGACAGTGTTTTTAGAGCTATTTTTATTGATGCCTTTTAAAACCTCGCTTATTCCAGTCCTTCCCTCTTTCTTTATTCTCGCACAAAAATAGTCCATCAACTGTTTCTGGCTGGTATCTGCAAAGTGACAGTTGTGTTTCTTTGAAGCTGAAAAGAAGGAAATATCATGACCGTGGTTTCACTGTCTGCATATAAAATATAGTCATTTATTAAAAATTATTTATAATATCTAACCTTTTGGTGTTCAGATCTGTTTATCTATAAAATATCCTACGTATTTTATAGTCCCCAAATAGCTTAAGTTCCATATTTAAGTCTTAGATTTTGATGCTGAACCGTGTATTTGTAAAGGTACATGAAAGCAAAATAAATCAAAGGAAGATTTAGATAAAGACTTCTTCATATTAGAAATAACTCATTAGAGGATGATGACTTAGTAGTGAGCCCTTTCATGAAGTCTTTATGAAACAACCCTTAGCTTAACAGGGAAACTAACTCTGTTTCTGGATATGGAAGATTTTTTTTTTCCCCTGTAATTTTGAAATGACAATTATTTTTGTTTTGCTTTTTTTCCCTTGAGAAACAGGAAGAGACAAAAATTCTGAACAGAATACTACCGTCTTCATTTCTAAGGAAGAACAAATAACAACAGCTTATAATGTAGTAATGCTATCTAAAGGGCCAAATGATAAATTAATGGAAACGGGTTCTTGTATATTGTTTTGGAGACGAAGCACATTAGATTGAATTGTTTCACAGCCGGCATGCCTAATTATTGTGTCTGCCACATTCATCTATTTAAATCATTCCTAACTTTTGGATTGCTGCCTAGAATATTACTGCAATACGTGTTTCAACTGGTTATTCCCTTGTCATGCGTAACTTCAAGAAGAGGCTGATTTGCTTTGGTAAAAAGAAATGCAAGTAAGCATTGGCAGTATATTTAATAATATCTGATCAAAAGGGATGATAGGTTTTGTAGTGTTGATTTCATAGTGTTGATTTGAATGAGTTGCACGTGAACTGATACTGTATTTGTTTTGTCAGGTCAGTGACTTAAAAAGTGCCTTTGTCAAGTCACTTTTATGAGCGAGGACTGCTGCGCCCGTGTTCTCAAAATCCTGTCTTTGCCAGCCAGACATTGCCTTCACCTTGCACCTGGCAGAAGATACCTCAGCTATCTCGATTTGCCAATTAGTTGATGGGAAACTGAAAGCAGAAAAAGAACAGCAACAACTATTGTTATTCTTGGGACATGAACAAATGACTGCATTGCTTTTCTTGTGTAATCAAGGCCAGCAAGCAACTGTCAGAGAATTAACATTCTATCAAGGAGTGCCATTGCATTGAAGGACCTTGGCTTAAAACTGGTGCATCCGTGATACAATCAACAAGCCCACGTGTTTTACAGACAGAAATGCAACTGAGCATGGTTTTCCCCAGCCAAAAGTCTGCCAGCGGGACTTAATGATTGATGAGTGACTGCTTGCTGATAAAACTTTCTCTGTTTGTTCTGCTTTGTGTGCATTGGACATCGTTAACTGTCCCTCACTTTTTTTTTTAACTTTCTTTTCAATTGAAATTATTTTTTTTCTGTGTTTTTTTTCCCTTTTTCTCTCCCTTCCCTTCTTCATTACCTTTGGAAATTTCTTCAGCATAATTAACTTGACAGCAATTTACAAATTCAAAATCAGCTTTCCATCATGGCTTTGAATGTTGCTCCTGTAAGAGATACAAAGTGGCTAACATTAGAAGTGTGCAGGCAATTTCAGAGAGGAACTTGTTCGCGCTCTGATGAAGAATGCAAATTTGCACACCCCCCTAAAAGTTGCCAGGTTGAAAATGGAAGAGTGATTGCCTGCTTTGATTCCTTAAAGGTAAGAAAAAAAACCCTGCATGTGTAGTGCAAATGGTCATGTGTTGTACTGGAAGTAAAATGTGGAATTATGAGTTACAACTAAACTAGATTAATCAGAGTGATTTGTTCTTGGTAAGATGTATATTAATACAAATATTATTTGTCATAACTTGTATTTATTGAAGCTTTGAAAATATTTCTTTCAAAGGATTTTATTTTCCAGTGTCAATATGTTGTTTACAAAAATTGCATGACTGTGGGGTACAGGATTGCTTACAGCTGGTGCGACAATTGTGTTCTCCTCTCCATACGTTTTATGAATTATCATTGTTTCACAGCAAATGAAAATACATAGTGACATAGTACTGGGACATTACCAGAGTCCTAATGAAACAAATCATATGGAAAGGATGCAGATTCTTTCATTTAAATCCACAGAAGTAAGAAAAGTCTGCCCATTACTTCAGTTTTGACACAACGGGTTGTATACCTCTCATATTGAGGACTCTCAGATAAATTAATAGTATTGATAATTACATGTATGGATAGCAGATAGCATAAGTTTAGAACAGAGTGAAGAGATTCTGTCCTTTGGAAGATATTTAGCAGTTATTTTGTTAGGCTATCAACTTCTCCTGCCTTCTTAATGACATCAAGCATGCTTTAGAAAACTATTTTAAAAGTTCTGTGAAAATACTTCGTGTACTGCATAAAAGAAGATTAATGACCCCGTGGGATTTAGGGAGTACACAGTGTTTTCCGTGATGATACATTTGTGTTCTCATGTCGACAGAAGGAAAAAGCTTATTTCATATAAAAAATTAAAGGGCAAAATTGAGCATTTCATATTTTATTTTGAAAGTTTTAGTTGTGGCTTTGTCTTTTGGGCATGGGAGGATGTCTTGGCTTGCTTTTTAAATTCAGCTCTGTAGATCAAAATTTCAGTTACTCACCGAGAACTCTCATACTGTGAAAACATTGGCGTGAATAAGAAGAAAATTCAGTGTTATTTGAAAATCTTAATTTATTTTCCTTGTAATTTTTTTTGGTGCAATGCAAGACATTGTGCTAGGCATCTTTCTTCTCGGTTTTCTCGTTTCTTCTCTTCTTTGGAAGATTTAGAAGAACGTAACTCAGTGGAAATGTTTGTGAGGGGGTTACGTACTGTATATCCTGCAAGCCAGAACAGCACCTTGGGAGTCATGGCAGTATGTCATCGAGTGCTATTAATGACCTTAATCCATGGATTACTGCACGATAAACTGTAACAGCTTCTTTGTAGTTGTTCTTGTATATTGGTTGCCTGCCAATGGGATAATTTTTTTTTTTCCTTAAACCGGCAGGCTAGTGTCTGCGGCAAATTTGTAATAATCAGCTTTTACAAAAAATAAGCAAGTCAGTAGAAGTTTTTATTAAATACAGTTTTTAACTGTTGTAAAGACTTGGGGCTGGGAGGCTGGAGGTGGGCAGCAGGGCTCGGTCACCCCTGGGCTGGCAGGGTGGTGGGTTTGTAGTGCAAGAGGGGCAGCCCCTGCATCATCCTGGCCCAAGCGGCGATGCGCCTGTCCTTGCTGCCCGAGGATAGCATCGCTTTCCCTGGCAGCATAGGGCACTCGCAGCAGGGGTGCCGGTTATTCAAGCTGGAGACTTTTGTTCAGGGATGGTTATCGCCCGTAAATCAAAACTGGAGTCACAGCCTAAGCTAATAATACCGTGAAGAGAAATCCTGAGGGATCGTTGTGAATAACTTACTGGCAACCAGCATCATTGCTCAGTGTAGAGAAGTCCAAAACCCTGTAAAAAATGTAGTCAAAGCAAGCAAGCGTGTTTTGTCCTAGTGTGGGAGGGCATCTGCTCCAAGGGGCCAGCTCGCTCCAGCCCGGATCTGGTGGTTGAAGTGTTGCTACTCCATCTCGCTGCCCATCATCCCTCTCTTCCCAGCCGGCAGAAGGTAGCATTCTCCTCGGTCTCCTGTCTTGCATTTTCTTGTTGAGTCTGTTGGGTTAAATTGGCGGTAAAGATGGGATTATACCAAGAAACCAAGCTGTGGCCTGAAGCAGCAGAGGCAGGGGTACCAGTTTCTTCCCACCCACCCTGCTGCTGGTAGAGACACATTCCATAACCGGATGACAACATCTTCAATTGCCACAGCTCCTCATCGCCGAGCGTGAGTTGGAGCCATGCATTTTGAAGTGCTGCCTGACCCCTCGGTGCATAAAAACTTTTGGGGATCATTGCGAGTGTGTGGCTCTTGGCTGTGTCAGCTGGTATCCTTGCATCCATTACCTTCGTTATTTGGCGGGGTGTTTGTAAATCACTGTAGGTACGACAAGGATGTGCCAGGTTACCTCGGTTTGCATACACTGCCCATTGAAGGACTTGGGCTGTTAGTCACACAAATCTATTTGATTCATAGTGTTCGGAAGCACTGGTGTTAATCATACAGTTTCAGAATAACGCTTTGGCACTCAACAAGCAGGATAATGTTTCATGTATAAACAAACAGAACAGTCTAGAATTATAGATAAAATCAGAATTTAATTAAAAAAAAACAGGAGCTGTTTTCCTTGCTGAACACTGAACCACACTTTAATGCAGGCAATTATTTAGAGTTTATTTACATAATATCTAGAGCTTTGGAGACTTAGTGTTTCAACTGTCTTGGTTTGGTACCTGCTGTAAAAATAAATTATGGTGAATACTTCGAGTTTCTTTGAATAAATGTCTTCCAACCCAGAGAAGACACAGAATTTTTTTAGTCTCAGATTGAGGTGTGTGTTACGTTTAGGTGATGCCTGGTAGTTACAGCTGCTCCCTAAGAGATCAGTTAAACACAAGATACAGCACTCTGAGCCACGCTCTCCTTTATGCACTGATAGACCAGAAGAGCCCCTGTTTGAGGAAGGGACATGCTGCCTTCTTTCCAGGTTTCCAGGACAGACGAGGAAGCATGGTACCAGTATCTGCCAGCTGATTCAGACTACCAAAGTACTAGTGCGAAGCTACTGGAGAGAGTCCAGCAAAAGGCCACAAAGATGATGAAGGGTCTGGAGTGTCTTTCCTATGAGGAGAGGCTGAGAGAACTGAGGCTGTTCAGCCTGGAGAAGACAAGGCTCAAGGGGGATCTCAGCAATATATGTAAAATACCTGAAGGGACGCTGCAAAGAGCAGGGAGCCAGGCTCTTTCCAGTGGTGCCTGGTGACAGGACCAGAGGCAATGGGCACGAGGTGAAAGACAGGAGGTTCCCTCAGAACATCAGGAAACACTTTTTCACTGTGAGGGTGACTGAGTACTGGCACAGGTTGCCCAGGGAGATTGTGGAGTCTCCATCCTTGGAGATATTCAAAAGCTGTCTGGATGTGGTCCTTGGGCAGTCGACTCTACGTAGCCCTGCTTGAGCAAGGGGTTGGATCAGATGACCTCCAGAGATCCCTTCCGACTTCAACTATCCTGTGATTGTGTGACCAGAAGTATCTTCACGCTTACTTGCTCATAGCCTCAGGGTTGTTCTAAGCTAGCAAAAGCTGGCATTGGGACTGAAGGAAGTAATCCCAGCCAGGGACACCTGCCTCCATGCCATGCCACATCTTCCTTTGTGCTCCCACCGCTGTCTCCGATTGTGCGGTGCACCAGCTTGGGAAATTGATTGTGGTTAAACCTAAGTAGTTGTAGCTGCTTCTGACAGAGGGAGAGGGGTTGTGTGGGACCAGCACAGCACTGAGTTACTTCTGCCGGTTATAGTGCTGTGGCCGTAGGCCAGGCTTCTGCGGTAACATGATTGCATCAGAATCCAAATTTTCCTGTGTTGAAGAAATGTATTTGTAGGTCTGTTTGGTTGCCAGTAAAAGGTCAACGGAATTTAACAGATCCTGTTTGCTTTTAACTCTGAAGGAATTTTTGGCTCTGAATACCTGTCTTTGCAACAGTTCACTTTAAACCCAGCAAAAGTTGCAACAACAACCCAGTGGACTGATTACAGTTTTAAGGATTCAAAATGTTCACTGTTGAAGACTGTCTGGGCTCTGAATATCCTTCATCTGTGAGATGCTCCAGGCTAGACAGAAATAGCTGAAGATTTAATGAGCCTGGTTCAGATTCAGGCCAGAAACTTGCTGATTTCAAGCCAAGGTTCTGCCGCACAGGCTTCTGAGATGCGGCTCGACATTTGTTTCTCGCTCTTTGGTGAAGGACACAGCCTGGTCAGTCCTAAACAGGGCACTTTTGGGGGTTAGGAGAGTGTAGATGGGTCATTCCTGTGCAGGTGATGGATGCCGCAGTCGGGCAGATGTGTGACTGTTAACCAGTCATAGCATCACCTCCAGCAATGGGGCTCCCTCCAGCAGAAGCCCTCCGTGACTCGGCCAGCTGGTGTGGCCACGTGTGCATACCCAAAACTGCACTGGACAAGTGGCCTCACTGATCTTAATGCGAGGATAAAAGTTTCTCCAAGCTGATCTGGTTGGCTGTGTCTGAAGTGAATGAAGGGGTACTCCATGGTGAAGCCCAGAGCCCTGCCGGTGGGCAGGAAGGTGGAGGATGCTGAGAAAGCACTGCCAGAGCCAAAGCCTCATCTGCTGCCTCAGAGCGTCCCAAAGCCTTTTGGGGGCCCTTACAGGCTCCCCTTAGGATGCTGCAGTGTTTAAGCAGTGGGAAGGGTCTGTGAAGAGGCCTGTCTAACTGGAAAGTTTGAATTTTGGGAACTGCTTTGTTTATATTTTTATACTTCTTGGTGGGTTTAAGTAGCTTGATTTAAAAGTGAAGAATCTGGATGTATAACACTTAATAGATCCCATTTAGATCCCTGCAAGTTGGACACTGTAAGCAAACTTTTTCAAGGCTTTCTTGTTCTGCAAGTAGTAAAGGACAAAATACTTCAAAGGAGTACAAATATATAATATAATGTCTGGGGACAGGAACGCGCAACACTGCTGTATTTGAGCTGGAATTAAAAAAATGAACATTAAAATGAATTGTGACATCTAGGAGGGGGAGAGGGGGAAGAGCTTGGCAGATGAGAAAATATGATCATGTGCACTTTGCAGGGAGTTGACTCTCATGTTTTCAGGCAAGTCTGGGTTTTAAATTCGGGTGTTATTTCTCGACTTAGATTTACACCCTTTCTGCAGGTCAGCTACTAGGAGGATATGTTGTCTAAGCTAATAAAGATAACAGGAGGTATCTTGAAGATACTGTCATTGCAAGTTTTATGGTGGTAAGAAGAAAACGAAAGCTTCTTTAGGGCTACAGATGGCTTTTTCTGTAATTTTTTTTCTCTATTTACTAGTGTCTAAACACTTCGAACTGTTCTATTTATTGAGCCAGCAGACTAGAATGAACTGTTCATTTGCATTTTCATGAAAGCCTTTTAAGAATATGCCTATCTGGTCTCATTTGGCACCACAGAATAAAAGGTAGTTGAAAGCTGTACACAGAGACCTGTTTACCAAGTTCCAGGAAAAAAAAGAAATTTTAGGAACATCCACTTTGAAATATCTGGAACTGAAAAGAATCTGTTTCAGACAGCCTCAGCTCTATTTAGAAAAAGAGGGAGGGAAAAAAAAAGTCTTTGTAAAGTGAGCAGACTGTTTGTAAGAGAGTGAGCTCAGAGCTGGGATGCAGTACGTAGGCATTTGCTTTCCTGTGATTCTTTTGTGGGTCTCTAAATGTTTTACAAACATCAAGGACTCGGGTTCCTCTCACGCTTTGAAGTGGGCGATACCTGCTCTCGTTTGGCAGGTGAGGCAGTCTGGACAGACTGTAGATGAGCACCATATTGCTGAGGGGATTGGCTAGTTTTGTCTATACTAGAAAGCATTTAAATGGGTGTTTACAGTGTCCTAGCTGGTTGAATTTCTGCCCATCACCCAGTTATGTGGTGTGACACTGTTCAAAGACAAGGTGAGTTCAAGGGCTGTGCCTACAGCTAGTGGGGAAGAATGACTGAAACGGGCAAACTCATTTCTCCTGGGTGACAGAGTGACTTATTCCTTCTGGGCCCATGAATGTTGCCTGCTTTGCTGCATACTGACCCAGTTTCAGCAGGATAGGGAGGTAGAGGCTGACCCTATAGCTATATAGCCTATATATAGCCCTGGTTGTGGGCTCCTGGGACATGGAAGTTGGAGGCTGAAACCTTCCAGGTGCAGGGATGCAGAGTCCAGTTCTCACACTTTCTGCAGAGCAACACGTTTGGTGGTATCCTTTCTTTTTCACCTCTGTTTTTTGTTGTATAAAGTCCAATAAACTACAGGTAGTCTGAGAACACCACCTGGCAGAAGCTTTTGAGTTGCTGCAAAGTGTGGGTATGGAGAGAAAGTGTCAGTCAAGGCCAGTTTTAGATGACTGAGAATTAACTCTGTAGGCTTCCTCTGTATTCAGAATAGCAGTGGCCACTCTGGTCAGACCAACGCGCCATTTAGCCCAGTGACCCAGTAATGGCCAGTGGTAGATATTTAGGAGATGATGTGCAGACATGTAGTGGTTTCCAGGAGTGCTCTCCTAGCTCCTAGTGCCGTGCTGCTCAGGGACATGGAGAGCTGGGCACGACATGGTTGTACTTAATAGCTCTCAGTGACCATCTTTCCCCTGGATTTGTCCTGTTGCTTTTTGAACCATGTACGCTTTCAGCACCCACAGCATGCTGCAGTGAGGGCTTCCACAACTTTATTACCTACAGCATGGAAACTGACTTCTGTTATTCATTTTCGACCTCCTTGTCTCAGGGATACTCCCCTGTTCTTGTATTGGAAAGACAGAAGAGAATCTCCTCTTGAGTTGTCCGAAGGATGAACCTGGGTGGGTTTTTTCCACTGACTTTTTTCTGGAAGGGGTGTGTTTCTCCTCAGTGAGATCAAATGAAGTCTCATGAGAGAAGACTCGATATTAAATCTATTCTGTGAAAATACTATTCCCGTGACAGGTATGATTCCTGAAGGTTCTGCTTTTACAGGCTATGGGAATTTTTTGGCTCAGAATGAAGTGCAAGGCGTCAGATGCTTCATGAAATTATGCCATCCTATTTCCTGAGACTATATTTCGCCTTATACCCAACCCGTGCAACTGTCAGCTGCTGCTAAAAAGAGATGGTTACATCCAATCCCGTGTCCTGCCACAGCTAGCTCCCTTTTTTTATCTCTGTTCAAGTGATCATGCAGCCATTTGAGTTGATCCAAAGGAAAGGGAAGAACTGCATTAAATGCGAGATGAAAATATGAATTTATGCAGCAACATCTAGCATAAATTGAAATACAATGGGGTTTAAGAAAGGGGTATCTTTCTGAAGAACCCCACTTATTTCTGAGTTTAGAGACTCTTAGTACTGTGTTGTCAATCACCTGTTCTTGTTTGTTTTCTGCAAAAAACTCTATTTTCGAGTGTTCTCCTATAAATCTCCCAGCACTCATAAGTTCCTTTAACATTTCCTTTTTCCTGTTTGCCTCCCTCCCATCTATTCCCGTAGTTGTCTCCGTGCCAGCTCTTCTGGCTTAACTCAAGGTAGGATTAAAATCCAACTAGCTGAATTGCTGGATGGACATTCTTAAAAATCCATGAGCTTGCCTTAAATTGGTTAGGAGAGAGCCAAACAAACCTCAAATAAGCCTTTAAATCTGTGTTACACCATGTTTAGCTTTTTAAAAATACATTTGAAAAAAAAAAAAAGCTGTGGACATTTGCTCACTGCAGAGGGGGCCGTGCTGCTCGCTAGGATTTGTCTCTCTTTTTAGAGGGCCATTTCTCATCTGTTTTGGAGCTGAGTCCAGAGGCACGTCCCACCCCCTGTGCCTGCGGTGTTTAACCGTGCGGAACAGGAGCCCCTGGGACTGAGCCGAGGGCTGGCCACTGCAGCAGAGGGGCACCAGCCATCAGGTCAGCGCAGAAGAGCAAGTCCCAACCTGCTGCCTCTGTCCTCAGATGGGAACTATGAAAAGCAGGAAAGTTGAACCAGTTGAAGTTCATTATGTAGGCTGTTAGAAAAGCTGGGTGTCTCCTTCAGGCCCTGTTTTGTTTCCCTGTTTGTGTCTCAGCAGCAGCACTGAGAGCACCAAGCTGTCCTGGCTGTCTCCAGTATCTCATCACCACCTCTCCTGTCAGATTTTAAACCTGCGCACCTTCTTTTAACTTGATGTAAGTCACATTTGCAAAGGAGAACCCAGTTGCATGCCCAATCACTGAGCTACTCACACCTTCCTTCTCTCTGAAGGCTTGGGAAGCCTCTCTTCCCAGTTGCGTGGTTCAGTGGCAAAGCCTCTCAGCGGTCAGAGCAAATGCCTTTCACAAGCAAGACACCTGTTGCAGCAACTTGTGCCTCCTTTGGCCGGTGAGGACTGCCCGATGTGAGCGAGAGGGTGTTTACCAGCAGCTTTCACTGTCCGTTCTGGTGTGGTAGAACTTCCTGAGCAGGTCGCCTGGCCTGCGGAGGAGGATGAGCAGTAGGGGCAGAAATGGTCGAAAGAAAAATCTGTTAAAGAACAGTCACTAAAGGATGTAATACAAATATCATAGAATGGTTAGGGTTGGAAGGGACCTTAAGGATCATCTAGTTCCAACCCCCCTGCCATGGGCAGGGACACCTTCCACTATACCAGGTTGCTCAAAGCCTCATCTAGCCTGGCCTTGAACACTACCAGGGATGGGGCATCCACAGCTTCTCTGGGCAACCTGTTCCAGTGCCTCACCACTCTCAGAAGGAAGAATTTCTTCCTTCTATCTAATCAAAAACTACCCTCTTTCAGTTTAAAGCCATTTCCCCTTGTCCTCTTACTACACAACCTTGTGAAAAGTCCCTCTTCAGCTTTCTTGTAGGCCCTCTTGTACTGGAAGGCTGCTAGAAAGTCTCCCCAGAGCCTTCTCTTCTCCAGGCTAAACAGCCCCAACTCTCTCAGCCTGTCTTCAGAGGAGAGGTGCTCCAGCCTTCAGATCATCTTTGTGGCCCTCCTCTGGACCAGCAGCTGGACTCCAGCAGCTCTGTGTCTTCCTTCTGTTGGAGGCCCCAGAGCCAGGTGGGGTCTCACAAGAGCGGAGTAGAGGGGCAGAATCACCTCCCTTGACCTGCTGTTCATGCTTCTTTGGATGTAGCCCAGGATATGGTTGGCTTTCTGGGCTGCCAGCACACATTGCCAGCTTATGTTGAGCTTCTCATCAGCCAGCACTCCCAAGTCCTTCTTTTCTGGGCTGCTCTCAATCCATTCTCCACCCAGCCTGTATTTGTGCTTGGGATTGCCCCAGCCCATGTGCGGGACCTTGGCCCAGTTGAACTTCATGAGGTTTGCACAGGCCCACCTTTCAAAACTTTTCAAGGTCCCTCTGGATGGCATCCCTTCCCTCCAGCGTGTCAGCCACACCACACAGCTTGGTGTTGTCAGAAAACTTGCTGAGGGTGCACTTGATCCCACTGTCCATGTCCCCAGCAAAGATGTTAAACAGCACTGGCCCCAATACTGACCCCTGAGGAACACCACTCGTCACTGGTCTCCACTTGTTCCCTGAATCATGTTGTTCTGAGGGACTAAGAAAGTATTTAGTAGTTCATGGGCAGTGGTCTTGCTGGGTTGAGTTAACTCCTGGAGCTTGCTGCTTCCAGAAGCCCCAGCAGAGACTCGCAAAGAGCATTGCCAAGTAGTCTGCCATACTCCATCTCAGAGGCAGCTGCCACTTGGTTATCAGTCTGAAGTTTTACTACACGAAGAAGAGCAGGTAGGCAGACTAGTTAGAGCTGCTGGAAACCTTGTGTGAAAGGGCACAGTATTTGGCAGATGTTCTCCAGATTTTCATGGACTTTGGTGTGCTTCATCTACCCTTCAAGTCACTGCGTAGTTTTTGTTGCTGCACCAACCCATGCTCCCCTAAGCTTTATAATAACTGGTCTGTGGGTGTAGTGAAGGCAGAATTCAATCAGTCTCTGACTCATCTCATCGCTAGGATTTTGAACACAAGAGCAATTGCTTGCTGCCCACTCCTCCCCCATGCTCCCTATTAACTCAGGTCACTGTTCCCACAGGCTTGCTCTCTCCAGGTCTCCCCACCTACTCCTTTATTTTTCTGGCAGGTGGTTCCTCTTTCATTGCAGGCTCTTTTTTTTTCCCTTGGCCCTGTGTGTGTAGCTTTCTATCAACTCAGGCGTCAGCTGTTCTTCCCAAGCTGTTATACTTCGACTGCATCATCAATACAAACGACAGGGTTGTGTTCAGATACCTCGAGCTTCCTGGTGTAGAAGCCTAGTGGAGACGAGACTCAGGTTTGGCTTAGTCAAGGTCCTCCCCAGCACTGGAAGGATATTTGAAATCTAAAAAACCAAACACAGTAAGAATTGAGGAGTTTATTTGCAAGTCTGTTTGACAGCCATACCTCTCTCCCAGCTTGTATGTCCTCATACAAAGACTAGCACTTTGGTTTTGAGGACATGGATTGTGTTAGAAACCCATTGCAATAAAAGGAAAGCTGCTGTGGTTTTAGAGATGTTGGAACATACTGTTGGAAGCCTGCTATGAAGTACCTGTCACACAACTGAAATGTCATAGGAAGTCATAAGCACCTGTTTCCTTCCACATTGATGTGTTTCTGGTGGCTGTGGGCATGCTGTGCCACCCAGGATTAGATTCCTGCAAGGACTTGACTACAACAAAGAAGAAATTAGTAACGGGGAGAAGAAACTGTCTTCTCATCTGCTTTGTCCATGAGCTGTATGGCAGGGTCTTGGGGACAACACCCCAAAAGTCAGATAGTCCCAACACTTGGAAAGACAAATCATTGAGGAGTAAAAAAGAAAGAAGTAGAAAACTGTGGAAATGTATGGGAGACGTAGCAGCTCTGGTGCAACACTCTTGTGTGCACTTGATGGCTCAAGGGGCCAACGGAGCCATCCTGCTCTCTGCAATGTTGCAGGTTTGTGTGTTGCTCCACAGCACTGCACAGTGCCGTGCTCCTAGCTGAAAGACAACTTGGTGCCATCACCACAGTGCAGACATACCCTTTGCCTCCTCTAGAGTTTGTTTGGCTTAAATGAGAGGTCCTGGCAGCTGCGTGGATCGCTTGGGCTAGCAGCTCATCAGGTGCGCTGCTGCCACCTCACCTGCATGCACCGCAGGCCAGGCACCTTTTAAACTTTGTAAAAACCTAGTTTACTGTAGTTTGAAATTCAGTTTGGACCTTAAGCACTCTGCAGTGAAGCTATACCTCTGACTGAAGGGTTTCATGTACCTTCTTACATGTTGTCAGGAAAGGAGCTTACTCAGGGTCAGTCTGGTGACTCCTGTGAGGATAACAGTGACTGTAAGAAAAGCTCAGTTGTAATTGAGAAGCTAACAAAGCTACTGGGGACCTTCTCTGTTGGTTCACAGCGAGCCAAAAAATAAAATCCAGTGTGTCGGACGCTAGACTAAGCCCCTCTGGCTGTTGTCAAACAGTGCCCACGGTACCCACCCCCAGCCAATTAAAAAACTCAACAAAAGCCAACTAGATACAACACATGAAAGTCAAGATACATGTAAAGCTTTTTTTTTCCCCTAAGATCACTTTCTAGATTAGGCCATCACTTTAATAATAATATTTATTTGCTGTGGGTAGGACCTGAGTCTTTGGGCTTGATTCAGTTGCCCAAACAGAGGCATCTGATACTATTTGAGATGTCCTAGAGGGCTGTAGATGGCTTTCCAGTGATATGTCAGAGGAGCGTGTCTTGTATTCTGGCACTATACAGAGGTCCAGGATGTCCCAGGGTGCTCCAAATGGTCCTGCTGACTTTTCTATGGCAACAGAGTGAAGCCTTTCTCGGACGGCAACATTAGCTCTTGTACTAACTGCGCACTCTGACGTCAACTGCTTTGAGTAAAAAGGCAGACGATGCATTTACCACAGTGATGACCTGGCTGAGAGAAAAGCTGGGGTATAGGCCAAACTCAGAAGAAACTATCTTCTGTAGCAGAAGAATGGCCTTGTGGAGACCAAGAAAGGGATGAACATTTTCAGTGTGTACTTTATAGTTTACTATTAGTAATACTAACAGCCAGTATAAACTCATTAATTTGAAATAGGTGTGACCTGTGTAACTGGGCTTGTCTTTTGCTGTCTATGACAAGAAAGTAAGTCTTTCTAGGCACAGGGATGTTATGACAGTGAACTTGGTCTGTTTAAAAATAAAAAGATGGACAACCTTTTGCAAATTTATGTTGAGTAGCAATCATAACTGCCTCTTCATGAGTATTTTAAAGCTAGAAATTAACCAGAATATGGTCTATGCATTTGAAAAATCGTGAAAGTTAAAACAAAGAAACCCCCTTCCCCTGAAGTGTAGTTCTCCATTACCTCATTTGCAGATGTGAACATCTGTCAAGTGCCATCAGATATGCATGTAGTTAGTTTCTGATACAAAATGGGAAAAGCTCTTTAATTTTCAAAGACTGTTGTAATGATGTTTTTCCTGAGGTAGTGGTTTTACATAACGAATACTGTGAAAACGCAGGCTACTCCCTCAACTCATTTTGCCTCACCCATGTGCTTCATAGCACTGGTCATACAATATACATCAGTGTTATTAAAAACAAGGGTGCGGGGTTTGCATGTGCGGAGATTGAGGTGTGTGGATATAGCTATGGAGATACTATGAGCATCTGTAAATTACCATGTTGGTATGAAGGAGATTTTATGCTTCATGCTGAACATGTCGATGCTGTCGAAGTTTCTGCCTGGGACAGTCCTCAGTATAAATCAATACAAATATTAATTTGTTGCAAAACTCTCATTACTTCAGTGAGAACAGCCTTAGCTCATTAGTATACGTGAAACGGTTTGTGTTCAAAGTGGGGGAAAAGTCTACGGTTCTCTTTCTTTAATTGAACCTTCTGACTATAAATGTTTTTAGCCTGGATTCTTGAGGAAATGAGGCTTAGGCAGTCAGGCTGCCTCTCTTTCCCTCCTCCCTCGCTGACTTGTGAACCCACTGGCCGGTTTCAGCCAAGTTTGACAAAGAGAGCATAGTCTCAAGGATAATTAAGTTCCTACAAATTTTGTAAAAACAGGCAGCCAAATAGTAGGGTGGATGGAGAAAGAGGGAGAGACCTATAAGCCCTCCCAAATGAAAGAAGACATTCTCAGAGAGTGCAGGCAAGAGGAGATCCTTAAAATTCAGTTAACCACAAGGAAGCTGGGTTTTGGGATTTGCAATCAAACGTGTCCAGCCCCTGCCTTCATTTGTGCCGATGCTTGCAGCATTACCTGTTTAACAATACCGGTGGTCTTTGTGCTGAGCAAAGCTGTTACAGAGAACTGCTTGCAGTCATTCCCTCTTACCTTTAGCCTCCGCTTGCTTGTTAAGTGTAGTTTTTGTGATATTTTCCTTTTTCGACCTTTTCAAATAGCAGATTTATCTTACCGAGTCATTGGTACTTACCTTTACTTCTTTTTCTTCAGGGAGAAGGAAATTTCCATTAGGAATGCAGGTTTAGGTCTTATTTTAGATGAGTGTGCAAGGCAGCAAAAGGATCCTGGATTATAGGTGGGGAAGCTGACACCCCTCGTTGAAGCTGGCTGTTGTATAAAAAGCACCACAGAAGTTATAAAAGGTAGTAAAAGAGAGCAAGAAGAGGTTCGACTCTCTGGAGTATGTGGTTAGAGCTCATCTGGAAGGAGGGAGTTTGCAACTTCCATTTCTGCTGCTAGGTTTCTTGAGGGTTTTTTTTCTTTAGACAGCCACTTGATGAAAAAAATGGAAACTGTCCTGGAAGCAGAGGTGACTATGTTTTATGTAAGAACCATATGCCATTTTGTCCTGAACTCTTAACATCTCACTTTGTTTTCAGGACAGCAGCCCCCAAGGTTCTTCCTGTATCCCAGTGCAGGGCTAAGCTGGTCTTTGGAGTTACTCAGCGCTGGCCTAAGAGATGTTTGCTCTTTCTTTCTTCCCCCAAACGACATTTTTGCAGTGTAATTAAGTCCTCTACCATTCTATGCATAGATGATCTTTTAAACAAGTACTACTGTCAAAAAAACCCCAAACAGATTTAGTCAGCTTTCCCTAAAGCACCAACAATACTACAAGCAGGTTTTCCTTCATCAGATATTTCAGCATGCCAGCTGTTAGAATATATGTAATGTGTTTAATGAGCAAGGGAGTTTATTATTAGGTAATTGAATAAAGCTGTTCTTTCTAATGAGTTATTTGTCCTTTCAGTCCTGGATGTTGCAAGAAGATCCGCTGTGATCTGTGTCAATTATATCTTGGTGTGCTTTGATTTGCTATAAAGCAGCTGTGCATCTCAGCAATGCACATGAGAATCAGGGGTGTGAAAGTAGCCAGCAAGTTTTTTATGTGAAATCAGGGCTGTTATCTCCAACTAATTAAGTAGCAAGTGAAAGTCAATTAGTTCATAACATATCTGTATATATGGCCAAATTCTATTTAGTGGGTTTACTTATTGATATAGATGTGGAAATATCAAATGGAAAAATAGTGTAATAAGTTAATAAATGTGTAGCTTCTTTAGAGGCCATAAAGAAATAATGGCAATTTGGATTTTGATTCAGTTCAACACAAGTTAATTAACTCATATACTTAAAAAGTTTTGTTGATCTCAGCGTGCTTGTGATCTTAGACTGCTTTATTGCTTGAAAGCAGCATGCAAGTAGAGCAGCCCAAAGGAAGAGACAGTGACACTGGTGAGATAGCAGAGCCCAGTAGTAGACACTGGTGTCCTGCATCACTGTGGATGCCAGGAGGAGACCACAGAGAGGACAACACAGTTTGGAAAACAATGCGCTGTTTTTTTTCAGCAGCATGTGTAAGAATAAGGCAATTGTGTAGAAAGGGGAGAGCTGTGGGCAGAACTATGTGGTGCTGTTGAACGTAACGTGAAGCAACCTTCTCTCTAAACTCACTGTGTTGTGGTATGATGATAAAAACCAGCAGGTACAGACAGTATGGGAATGCTAGTGTTGTTATGAGGGTGTTCAGATGATATTGCATGTTCTCTGGCTTGACTGTTTGATTCAGACTGGCTTGGAGAACAGTGTTGCCATACGGAATAAACATTTGCCGTGCAACTGTAAACAAAGGAAAAGGAAAGAAGACCTGAAGGGAGGACTGAAACTTTCTGATGCAGCATCTGCAGGATTGTTATTAACATTGATTAGTTTGATGGTTTTTTGACATTTCTTATGTGTGTACTGTGTGCAGTTAAGACTCCAGTTTAAATAGATAACCATAATTTATTGATAAAGTAACTTTAACATGCTTTCTCTTCCCCAAAGGATGTGCAAGGGATGTGCTTAAATTTTATTTAAGTACAATTTCCTAAATATGGTATTTTTTTCTGTTTTCTTTATAAGGCTGAATTTGTCTGACAATGCAGCACGCAGCTGTGTAAAATTTACAATATCGGTAAATCTTTTCTTAGTTCTAGATCTGATATGGATATGACTTACACCAATCTTAAAATAGTGAGTGGTAAATCAGAAGATATCAATCTTTGTATGTATATTCAAGCACACATCTGCCTTTTTGAGCTGAAATAGTAAGTCTTCAGTCTACAAGTCATAGTAACCACTCATGTTGCAGTAGACCTCTATTGAATAACAAATAAAAAACCTTGGATATTGAAAGATGTCTGAATCGTGGCTTTTGACATCATGTGCTGTATTACTTGAAGCAAATTGTGTAACATCTCTGTCCCTTTGTTTTCCCCTTTGAGAAAGTGATGTAACTCTGTTGTTTGTTTGTTTGTTTTTACTTATCCTCTCTTTTTCTTTTAGGAGTAGGAGAAATATAATAAGCTGTTCAAGGTTACTAAGGAGAGACAATACTTTCTATTAGAGCTGCTAACATAGCTAGGAAAAAAACAGACAAACTTTTGTGCTCACAAGTCCTTCTTTGGGTCATATATATAGGCAATTATAGAGTGTCTTGGAAATACAGGGCACGCCTGTCAATACTCACTCATAAAAAAAAATAGCATTTTAAAATATCTGGAAGAGTCTTCATCTGTAACACAACTTATCATTCACTTAGGAGTCCATGAATGTATAGATCACATACATATATATAGAGAGAGACATGGAATATTTAGCATGTGCGGTGCACTAGAGTTGGTGGACCCAAAATGCATTGGACGTAGAGCCACTCCAGCAGTGCAATAGCAATTTGCCTGCAGGTTCCTGACACCCAGAAAACTGGTAGATTAGGGTGAAGCGGTAGAATTAAGAGGAATTAAGAGCACCACAGATTGCTTCTACACCTCAGAGAAGAGATTCATATCCAAAATTACAGAGGGACCTTTGTCTGCCTCTACCAACTTGGTGGTTGAAGTGTGAGTTGGAATCCAATGCTTAGGGGAAAACCAGGCCATTAATTTAGGGCCCCTGGATGTAGCACCTAAAGTTGGGTCTCTTGCTTTCGAGCTCTTGGCCCAGGTGTTTAAATTTGGGCTCCCCAAAGTGGAGGCAGGTTGCATGAGAACCCCCTTGAGCGTGGGACATCTTGCCACCTTGCAGCTGCACCCACAGCCCGGTGCTATGCTGAAGGCTCTGCAGAAAGTGGGTTACAAGAACTAATTTGCACTGGAAGAGACTAACGCTTGCTCCCGCAGGGAGTGAGACTTCATTTCCAACTTTTTTACAATTAAGGCATTGCAGAGATTCTCAAAACCTATCAAGCACACGATATTTTAGTGTACAGTAACATCTGAATGCACTCTTTCCTTGTCTTTTTTAATTTTTACCTGTAATGCTGCGCTTTGATATGAAATTGGAGGCTCAAAAATCCAATGAGGTTGATTATTTCTTTATTTTTTAACAGATATCATATATATGATCTATATGTGATATCTATTGTTTATAAATATATATATCTCCTTTGCCTTGCCTGCTGCTCAGCAAAGGTTTTGCCTTAAGCATCCCGCTGCAGTGTTTTACACTCTGCTTTGCTGTGGCAGGAGGGACCTGAGCCCACTCGAGTGCTTTGCTTATTACGGCTCTACTGAGCAAGGACTTCTGAATCCCCGATACCATTCCGGTACATTAGCAGATACCTATTTTATTAATGACAGGTTAGAAAGGTAGCTTTGAGGGAGTTGTGGAAGTAAGAAATTTCCATGCTGTTATTTATCATGGGCAGCCTCGTCACCTCTTTGCTAAAGTTATTTACTAGTCTCCATGCTCAACGTGCGTGAGGGTTTTTTTTTGATTTTTTCCGCTTCCATCAGAAGACTTTCCTATAGCTTCACTTCTCATGTACATTCTTTTAATTCCCAGTGTGGATTTATTCACTGCCAATTTACCTCCATTCAGCTGAATGCCACTGTTATTCTGCAGCTGAAGCAACTGCATTCCTCGTTCTCACCACCCCTTCTCCTGGGACGTTCACTGGAAACAGGCCTACCCCTCCTCAGCCTTTGTTTTACTCAGCCAAAAAAACCCACCATGCTCTATTTCTCTGCCTGTAAGGCAGGATTTCCTTTCCTTGAGTCACCTTGGCAGCCCTCACCCATGCCTGCTCCAGGCCGAATCCGTCTTATTTGGATGTTGGCGACCAGAAGCACACGCAGCATTGCAAGTAGAGATTCGCCACGAGAGAAGCCTTGCCACAGCAGCTTGCTGCCTTTCCTAGACGGTCCTTGTTCGATACATACTTGGGGCTGCGATTACCTTTTTCATGGTTTGTCACACCCATGTCTCCACCATCAGTCAGTGGTTGATCAGAGCATCCATGATGTTCTTCTCTGCCATGACCAGCTCCATCCTTAGGTTATGACCGAACATCTTCCTATCCGTGTCTGCACTGATGTGTGGGGTTCATGTCACTGGCTAGAAATACTTTGTTCTTTCATACTGGTTCTCATTCTCCAGATTTGAAGGTCATCATCTTCTGTCATACCCTGATTCTTCTCTCTTCCCATTGCCAAATGAGCTTGAGTCATCAGTACATTTCATTAGTTTATTTGGAGCTTCTGAAAAACACAGATCTGGTGGCCCGGAGATATGAAGATTAACAGTGTAATCAAAGTGGTTGTTTTCTGCATCCGTGACTTTACAGCCCCTCCAGCCTGTGTCCGCATGGATGACTTCTGCTGGGACTGATCCTGTGTCCAACTAAGCCAATTGTAAACCTCTAGTTGAATTCATGGGGCACTTCACTGTCCCCACATTTTCCGTACCTTTCTAAGTGCAGCCTGTTTTGCCTGTTTCCAGTATGGTGCCTTAATGGTTCTTCCCCTGCCTGGGGAATTAAGCAGAACAGGCTTTCCCTCTGTCTAAGGTACATCCTTTTTGAAGCTGTATTTATAAATCCATTAATTTAAATACTCTAGGATCTCTCAGCTGTGATATCACGACATGAATCCCTGCTTGTAGGCTTCCATGAGGACCTTTTTGCAAGAGAGAAGCCATTGACACTCATAGTCAAGGGTTCTTAAAAATTATCTGGCCAGTGAAGCGCATCAATATGAGCTTACACTGCTTATTTGAGTGGCAAGTGAGATTCTTTTCTTTTCTTGCTCATGTGGGCTTCTTTAAAAACAAAACAAAACAAAAACCAAACCAACCTGGAAGGAAATCTGCAAGATTTATCTTCTTCTCACTTCTCTTTTTATTTTGAAAGGAATGTCTCATGCTTTTGCAAAGGGTATGTGTGTTGGACTCTGTGTTTTCTTTTGCTTTTTTTCCTTTTTCTGTCAAAATTCCATCTCTGTTTTCCATCAAGGATATGTGAAAAATATTTTCAGTATATATCATTAAATGGTTTCCTTGTTCTTATACTACTCCCTAGGCATCTGCTGCTGACTGCTTTTGGAAACAGGATACTGGGCTGGATGGACCTTGGTCTAACACAGTACAGCTGGTTTTATTTTCTTAAACGCTGAATCATTTGTCAGAAAAAGTGGCTTTTATTTATTTACTTGTATGCAGCTGCAGTGGCTCTTAAGAAGTGGAGTCTGCGATGTGCTCTTGAGAATGTGGAGACAAATTCAGAGGTGTACAACACCTCATCTAAGTAATTACAGAAGTGTGCCTAATTGTAACCTTCCTCTGAGCACAGAGGCAGTAAACGTGTCTTGCAATGAAGTGTGCAACTTGCAGAAAGTCTAGATATTTGAGGAGGAAAAGAGCTGGAGACCTCAACAGCAGGGAATGAGGGGAGTTACCCCAGCTTGTGCTCTGGAGGGAAAAAGAGGTGCCAGAGGGGAACAAAATCTGCCCAATGCTTGGTAGCTGTCATTGCCACTGCTCAGGAAGGGGAATAGGGAAAAACTGGGGAGGGATTTCCAAATTCCATAATACCTTATGAAAATTGTACATGATAAATTTTTATTAAATAGTCCATTTAGCAAAACTTTAAGCATCTACAGCTACAACCCTTCACAACTTGCTTTTAAAAATTCTATGTTTTAACACTAATTTTGATCTTTAAATATTTTTCTTTTTAATATGTAGAATAATAAAAAGTTGGTGTTCCTTATCTTTTTTAAGAAGTAGACATGGAAGTGTGAGCTCTTTTGCCTTATAATGTTCATTTTTTTGTATTCCTAATTCTTATACCACTGA
Source organism: Tauraco erythrolophus (assembly GCF_009769465.1). Taxonomy (NCBI): domain Eukaryota; kingdom Metazoa; phylum Chordata; class Aves; order Musophagiformes; family Musophagidae; genus Tauraco; species Tauraco erythrolophus. The sequence goes on along the minus strand of NC_141465.1, from coordinate 77,055,593 downwards.
AGTTAATAGCGGGTTTGTGGTGTGCTGCAGTGAGCCCAGATGTGGCTGGGAATCATACAAATGCTGTTATTAATGGCATTGGACTAATGAGGATGGTCTTACAATGATAGCCTTGGAGTGAGGTCTTTTAAGGTTCCTGGGCATTCATTTTACCTGTTTACATGGCCATATGTAAAGGTCAAAGTTTTCTTGGGATTAGGATTTGTGTTCTCAGAATTTCCAACCAATTTCTACTTTTGGACATCAAAGTTAGACTTTTACTTTATTTCACTGTGCTTTTACCCATTTCGTCATCAGAACAGATTTTGTAATTAAGTGCACGATCATCTGATTTTATTATTTTCCCCAAAGTTAGTGTTTTTCACTTACTGTTTTTGAAATTTTATCATTTGATGCATTCACCTTCTACCTGTACATTCTTTTTTATATTTTTTAAAGGAGCTAGAAATTTTGAAAACTTTGACCCTTATTTTTATGTTATAAATTGTCAGAGCATTTGCAGATCCTGGGCTTTGTTGACTTGTTGCTCAGGAGTTAGTTAAAGTTGGCCGAATATCTGTCCTAAATACTTCCTGGCTGCAGTACTTGGAATAGCAGTTTTCACTTCTCCGGTAATGGTGAACTAGCCAACAGGCAATATATTTTTGTCTGACTCCACTGTCCTTGAAGCACTTTCATTTTAAGGAATGCCAACATTTATTTTAGGTTTAAACAAAGGAAAATTTAAGCTTCTGGAATATGAATTTATTTTTTTCTAACTGTAGGGCAGCTGAAGAGACATAGAAACGTTAGTGTAGCCCTTGATCTATTCATGAACATGAGCAAAAGAAAAGACCAATTGCAATTTGTTTTGTATATAAGTTACCTTTTCAAACAGAAGATGATATTTATCTGAAGAACATTAAATAGCTGCTTATGTATAACTAATTATTTGAACAAACAAGCTCAGGCTGGCCCACTCCATGTTTTGTGGGATCTGCCAGTGCTAAGATGAGGGGGGTTGAGTTGGATAGGGTTCTTTGCTGTCTTTTCTGCTGGGTCCTCAGAGATGAGCATTGGCTTATATACAGCACCAGCAATCCTGCACCTCCCAGTGCATCTGCTTAGAGCCATCCCGGATAATCCCTCTGTCGATGTGGGAAGAGGCAATGGGAACTGGGGGCATTGAATATTTCTGTGGAGTACGGTGTGATGTCCAACAGCTGAGGGACTTCACCGGCCTCCGTAGACAGCTCATTGCTTGGATCCATGAGCCACGATGCCTGCTTGGACCATGCACAGGCACAGAGAAGTGTCACAAAATGACTCATTCCCAGACTGGAAGATGCTCAATTACTTGTACTCCCCTTACAGAATTAGGGAGTTTGTGGGGTTTTTTAGAGTGTTGGAGAGCGGTGCTAACCATCACGTTTCCATCACAGCAGGGTTGTCATTGTCCTCTTAGCTGCAGTCAGAGAGATCTGAAAAATACTTCATTGGACGTCTAGGGTCGTGTGTGTGAGTTTGTTTTTAATAGCAAGCATGAAAGGTAGATTTAAAGCATTAGAATCATGTTTGAGAGGTTTTCATAGGTTGTCAGCTGTTTGTGTGTCTTCAAGAAGTCCAGGATAAATTGGCAGACAGCTGTTTGATGATACATAACTTGTTGTCTGGTACTCAAATAGCTTAACATTTTCAAACTGTCATCAAATGTATCTGAAATTGTTCAGCTTTGAGAGACGTTCAGTTCCTCATTAATCCTAATACTCCACGAGCAGTTAACAACTCTATGTAAGGCTTTGTATTTCCAAAAAGCCATATTTAATTGCCTAGTGATTGGCCTTTATGTTGGGGTTTTTGTTAATTGCTGAGAAAAGTTCTTTATATCAGACTGGCTGGTGTTTTTGCATTGTTTCCCTGTAGTCTCCAAACTGGTATTTCCACTTGTTAAACAGGGTTGGCTTTTGCAACCTCCTTTGTTGTGGGATTCTCCTTTCCTTCCCCCAGTACATTCCAGAAATTGTTTGCTTTCAGGCAACTCTATTTATAAGCTTGTTTCATTTCTGTTTGATGTTTGAAAAGGTTTTTCATAGCTCTTACCTTTTCTTTGGTTTTGCTATGATATGCTAATCAAATGTTTCTTAACTAGTTAAAACTGAACTCTGTATTTGTTAAATACAACTAGCCAAGGGAATCTTTCGGGCACACACCCCCGTTCTTTGTTGTTTCTCTATTTCATTGTTCTCAGGATTATAGCATGGGAAAACTAATAAAGCGTGGTCTGCAGTATGGTGGGTGGCTGTACATGTGATGAATCTTCTGTTGAGCCCTCAGTACCTTTAAAATTCACTATGTTTCTTCTTCTCAAAGCAGAGTTGACATTTAAAGCTAATTTGGCATTCTTTATTCACTGAAACTTTGAGACTGGGACTACCATTGCTGAGAACAACTCAGATAAATACTTGCTGATGAAACACTGAGCTTTCAGTGTGGGATAGTAAAGTAAAATAAATAAAAAGCCTGGTGACATCTATTGGAGGAGACAATTTTCTTTAAAAATGTTAGCAGTGCTGCTGTAGTCTTAATGTCAATTTAAAAGTCATTAAAAGAAGTTTTCCCCATTGGCAGTTTCCTCCTTTCTGCTGAACTTACTTGCCAAGGAAGATTGAGATTATTTGCTATATTCCATGTGATCTGCTGTAGGGAGGCAAGATACTTCTAATCAATCTGCTTATCAGGTATCTAACAATCTATGAAAACAAATGCAACTAAATAATTGTAAAGCTAATAATGATGAGCTTGGGCTGCATTCATGTTTAACCCATCTCCGATGCAATCTCTGCATCAGAGTCCGCATCTTTAGAAGGATAGAGGTACCCTTATAAAAATCTCACTTTTTGTATGTGGTTAGTCTGCCTATATATATAATCCACATATCCTGTAGTGTGTGGCTTACCTACCAGTGAGGGGAGTTGAACGCAGTCCTTCCACCGCCTGCATCTTTCACCTGTGTGCTTGCAATCTATTCGGCAGTGCCTAGGGTCAGAGCTTTGCCCTCGTATGAAGATGCTCCATCTGGCTTATAGGCCTTCCAGAGGATCCCTAATGAGTTTTAGGTTCCCATACTGTGTGTGCCGGTACCCTGATACTTACCCCTACAGAGCAGCTGATGTGCTCCCGAGACTGGCCTGAAGATGTGAAAACATCTTTGAAAGTAGATCTTTCTTTTTGCTTTCATTGTTTTTTTTATTTACTAATTAGTATAGCGTAGGGATTTAATAGCCTGAACAGTGATAATTTGTAGGCTGTCTTGTGAATGAGTGGTAGGAGGTAAATGATGGCTTGTATCTTTTGGGCATGATTTTACATTACATTTGACAAAGAAAACCTAACTCTAGTCTTTTTCTTGCTAACATGGCAAAACAGCTCTTAGTGCTACATACAGTAACCTTCATGCGGTCACTGTTGGTTGAGAGGGTCCTCTCTCTGCTGTGCTGGAAATCCATGATGAATATTGCTAGGTACTACAGGCTGGTTAAAATGTTTTAAAATGTTTTTAATACATTAGTGTTAAATTCGTAGAATTGTCTAAATTCCCTCTTGCCCTCTCTCCGTCCAGGCACTGAATCCCCAATGATTAAACAAGGGAGTTGGTTAAACCCTGTCTAGATGGCTGGTTAGTGATCTCATGTTTTGACTATTTCTCCTGATGAAATGATTCTCATCCATCACAATTTTTCTTCACTGAAAAGCAGCAGGATGGGAAAAAGCACTGATTTGGCCATTTAAATACTTCTTTTCCAGACTGTCTGCAATTACAAAGGCTTTTTGAAAAATCTGAATCAAGATTGTTTCAATTATGATTAACATTTTGTACCATACTACATTTTAACCTGAACATCCTTCAGATTGAGTCTGATGTGCTATGGCAATTGTAATCACTTTAAGATGTGTGTATCAGACAAATAAAAATAGAAAATAGAAACAAATACTTCATGGTTCCTGGCTGTGAAAGAGCCACTTTTGTGAAAAGCATGAGATCATTATGCATTTTTTTCTTCTGTAAAACTTTGTTTTGGTTTGTGGAATTTTAGTTTAATAAGTTCTTCAGCCTTCTGACATTTATGAAGATTCTGCCCCTCTACTCAGCTCTCATGAGACCCCACCTGGAATACAGTGTTCAGCTCTGGAGTCCCCAACACAAGAAGGACATGGAGCTACTGGAACAAGTCCAGAGGAGGGCCACGAAGATGATCAGAGGGCTGGAGCACCTCTGCTATGAAGACAGGCTGAGAGAGTTGGGGCTGTTCAGCCTGGAGAAGAGAAGGCTCCGGGGTGATCGTATAGCAGCTTTCCAGTACTTAAAGGGGGCCTACAGGAAAGCTGGAGAGGGACTTTTTACAAGGACGTGTAGTGATAGGACAAGGGGCAATGGCTTTAAACTGAAAGAGGGCAGATTTAGGTTAGATATAAGAAAGAAATTCTTTACATTTAGGATGGTGAGGTACTGGAACAGGTTGCCCAGAGAAGTTGTGGATGCCCCATCCCTGGAGGTGTTCAAGGCCAGGTTGGATGAGGCTTTGGGCAACCTGATGTAGTGGAGGATTTCCCTGCCCATGGCAGGGGGGTTGGAACTAGATGATCTTTGAGGTCCCTTCCAACCCTAACCATTCTATGATTCTATGATTCTGAAGTCCTGCAATGTAGCTGTGATGAGTGATTCTCCTGGGAATAATGAAGACATGGTTCAGTCTCACTGCCAGGCCAGATGGTGAGCCCAATACCTTTTCAAAGTCTGTGTACAGTTTTGAGGACTTGGTGGTTGTGGTCTTCTCCTCCTTCCTGCTCCAGAGAGGAGGGTTCTCAGCGCTTCTGTTCTCTCCACTCCTGCTCGGGAGCAGAGAGGGAGAAGGTCTGTCAACCGCAAATGTTGTAACCTTCACCTAGAGTTTCTCACTTGGTTGTTATTGCCACTTTGGCGTAAAAAGCACTGACGGAAGCCTTGGCTGTGCCCTTGGCTTCTGACTGCATCCTGCCTCTTCGTCCTTGGCACTCAAACAAAGGGAAGGATTTTACAAAAAGATGTTTGATGGGAATCTCCGTCTTGTGGCTGCTGCTCAGATAAGGAGCAGGCAGTGAAAACACTTCACCCACAAAGGAAAGTCATAAATTATGTGGTCCTTTGGTTCCTGTTTGGAGAACAGCATTTCAGATCCTGTGTTAGCTGCTCCTGAGAAACAGATCAGAATGATGCCAAACCTGTGAAGACTTCCAGGAGATAGACACTGAAAGCAGTCAGTTTGTCACTGTTTCAAGGGAGCCTAATTGTCTCCTGTATAAACATTAAGGGGAAGGAAGAACAAGTCACAAAGGTGTGTTTATACAAGTGGGGTTGCACATTTTATAGTAGATCTCGTAATAGACTGTCAGTACTTGGTCAACTTCTTTTACCTGCTAAGAGTCAGAGTGGAAGGGTATCATCTTCAAAATGCTGAAGAAAACAAATCAGAGAAAAAGTCCTTGTTCCAGTCAAATGGTGATGACTTTTTTTCTTTCTGCATAGATCATTAGGGCTTTGCTGTGATACTGGAAGGACTTAGTACACTAATGCATGATCCCTCTTGATGCAGTTTGAAATATAACAGAGTTTGCCTTGAAATGACGTTTATATGCTTACAGGCATTATATTCTCCAAAATCCTGTTCGGTAACTCTTTATTCTGTCTGTGGAGTGCATCAGCTGGGACATGTAATGACTACTTGCATTAAAGTATTTCTGGACAAATGGTCCAGCAGATTTTGTTTGGAACATGTTACTGAATGTGTTGTTTACTGTCATTGTGTTTAAACACTTTTATTTCTCTATAAGTGCTTGGAGTTCCTGTGATCATTAGCCTTTGGTCGGGTGTGTTGATGAGGCACACATGAGTGTTCTATTACCTACAGTGTGCCATCATCATCACCTGGATTTAATCTAGCCCACCACTTTCCAAATAATATCCTCCTCTTCTGCGGTTTGTAAGTCTCTCAAAATGCAATTATCTGGGCTGAAACATATGAGTGACTGTCTCGGAGTGTTTATTTAAAGTTTCAGTGAAACATTTCAACCGTTTTTGAGAAACAGCTGAGACGTAAATACCTTGTTTTTCCTTCTGAAGTATTTCTTAAAACTGGTTCTATAATAAACTTCATTTCTCGTTTACAGCTGAACCTCAAGATCTAGCAGCAGGAAGATTGCTCTGATATCAGTAATTTGCCTTATGCTATTTTTGTGAAATTTCATCCAAATTTGGTCATTTTGGAAGTGTGAAAACTCGCTGTCTCTGCATGCCTAGCAGAGGCCGTGTGCGGGCTGGTGTGTGGATCAGACAGGCTCCATGCGCACCGAGCTGGCTTTGTACCGGGGACCAAGCACAGCACTCTCTACATTTGCTCTGTCTGGTGCTGGGAGCGGGGAAGAGGCAATGCTGAAAGCGAGGAGAGGCAGAGGAAGAGGAGAGCTGGGACAGGGTGGGAGTTTGCCCAGGTGAACTGAGTAGGAGCCAAGAGCTGAGGGAAACGTGTCGGAGATGTGCTGTGCAGGTAACATCATTGTCTGCTCTCTTCCAGCCTTGTATTTTTCTCTGCCTCAGTGGGTGCGTGTCACAGACAGCTTTCTGGAGAGGGGGTGGCATGCGCAGGGGGTCAGGTGTCCAACCAGTGGGTGCTGGTGCAGCAAGTGAGGCGGGCAGTGACAGAGTTGGCAGGAGGTGGCCTCCTGATCAGGCGTTTACTGCTCCTCTGGAGACCAGCGAGCAAGTCCCCAAAACTGGCATCTTCACCGCTAGCCCTTAGATGGTTAGACTCCCAAAATGCAAGAGCAGTAGGAGTCTGGTGGAACATCCGCATGTGCCACACAGACGCAACAGCAAAGTGGAAGGAGGGCAGAGATCTGCAGCCAAAACCTGCAGGCGCTTCTCAGCTCTTTAACCATATTTGGTCTCAGTTTATTCTGTGTAGAGTGGGAGTAATGCTGTCTAGTCTCACAAGAAGACCAAGAAATCCATTAATAATTTTAATGGAGCCATTCCTAACATGATCCTATAGAGCCAGCCCTATGGACATTCAGGCCAGGAGACAGATGAACGTGTGTTAGAATACTACTACCCACTGACTGTCAGGGTTAAAAGAAATACCATTCGACCGCCTGTTTGCTGTCTGGGAAAGAAGACCGTGTAAAATAGTAGATGAAGTCATGTAATTGAGGTTGGTATCATTGCATCTACTCACGACACTGAAGAAGACAAGTACCATGGACATTGGAATATACTGACAATGCCGTTGCGGTATAATAAATGGTAGAGAGTCCGGGATGTGCGTTCCCCTGAAAGTCATGGATATATGCCTTGGAAAACCTAGAGGCAGTATTTTAATTTGAGATTAACCTAGAATTTTATTTAGTTGGCGCTGAATCTATCTTAAGGAAGAGAATAGTTATCTGCTCCTTCAACACAGTATTGAGAAGGTATAAGCACTCTCAAGACCACAATCACATATTCTAGTACTTAGATGGATATAGCATTCAAGGAAGGTAATAAGACATCCTAATGCATCTTATCTTTTCTCGTAACCGTGATTTAGCTGCCTAATTCCGTAAATTACCATTTGAGATAAATGTAACTGCATTATACTTCTTGCAATTTTTGCGAGATATTCTGGAAGCTTCCTAATACAGAGTGGAGTGGGACAGATAGCCCTTAAGCAAAAAAAAAAAAAAAAAGAAAAGGTTTTTTTTTTGGTTACTGGGACGCCAGGGCTTCATTCTTTCCTCTTTCTTGAATTTCTGCTCTTTCTTGAATTTCTGCTCTTTCTTGAATTTCTGGACCTCTTGCCACACTCCTCCCTCTTTCTTTTTTTTTTTTTTTGGCTAATCTAGTTTGTTGATTCTCTGGATATTTCTCACCAATAACTCTCCTGTCCTGCTGCTTCGGGTCAGGGGTCTCACTGCCCCTCCTGCTAGTAGTGCTAGTTTCCCCGTTCCCTGGAGAGAGAAATCCAAGGTGTGTCAGACTGCAAGAAAAGATAGAAACTGAAACTGATTTTAAGAAACCAATTCCCGGAAGAGGAGGAGCACGAACTGGATATGGAAAAGGCGAGGAAAGATGCCTGCAGACCTTTTGCTTTTCAAGTCGGGCACACTTGATTGCTCTTTGTTGGTGGTCCTATAGTGATGTGATGTCTTTTCATCTCCATAATTTTTTTGCTGCTTCTCATCTGGTTATAGGTAGTGCGGGGAATTTTACGTGTGATTCTTCTTCGGAAATGCAAGTGTATTTTCATTTTTAAAAGTTTTTTATTTAATTCGGGCTTTTAAAAAATGCAGTTCCAAATGGAATTTCTAAAACACCGAGAAGTTTCCATGTGTTTTCAGCAACTTTCCAGTGAGTTGAGAGCTGGTGTCAGACTCCAGCCCTTGCTGGCTCATCAGGGGAGTGAAGCCAATGATTTATTAATAACGCAACTGCGGTTCCAGCGCTGCTGCTGAGGGTGGGTAAACACTCCTCCTCCGCAGAGGGACAAGGCAGTGTACTTTTCACCTCTGCAATTACGTAAGGTGTCCTCGGCAATTTGTGTATTTAACTCAGCCCTTGCTTTTTCCTTTTGTTTGTAAAGCAATTGGCCAAGAAAGCGTGAAATCCCCAACAGGGAAGAGGTCCAGCAAGTCGCAGCTGGACTGGGAGCCCCAGCATGTTGTTCGGCGCTCATGCGGGTGCGGAGTGGCCCGGCCAGAGTGAAGGTGTGCCCGCAAAGAGTGGCAGAAGGACTCGCCGACGGCAGATCGGGTCACCCCCATAGCAGTTCATGGCTTCTGGGCATCCAGCTCGAGAGAAGGGGGCTGCGACATACCGGTGGCCAAGGTAGTTCCTTGCTCCCGGTATGTCAGGTCCACTCATCTCCGTAGCATACCAGTGGGGTCTGTTGGTGCGTAAAGGATTTGCTACATCGTGCTGATGAGCTTCTCCAAATGGCGGGACTCTTACAAATGGGCCTTTTCCAAATCTCTTTTGATTCACTGCAACTCTTGAATGAAGCGTCTTCTCAAGGCTCCCTTGGGCAGGTGACTTGCTGTAGGAGAGTAACGTGGTCAGTTCTACAGTGCTCTCCTCCCATTTCCTTCTGATCTATCTGGTCAGCCAGGCTCCTCACTGCCAAGGCATGTCTCCTGCCTCTTTTTGATGCCATATCACTGATTTTTTGGCTTTTTCAGAGGCACATTAAGATTCCTGCTGTGTCATTGAGGGAAGCGTTGTCTGCATACCAGCCCATTGCCTGGTCCTTGCTGGGCTGCTCACCGTTTGGGCTCACCGGCGTGCCAGCAGCAAAGACCTGTCCTCACTACTCACTCTTTCTGCTCTAACCTGGTCATGGTGGAGGCCGTGTGGTACGGACATTGGAGGGTGTCATCCGTGTGCTGAGACATGGTGGCTTTCCTTCGCAGACCATTGAGAGAGAAATAACGTGTCTCAGGGCTTGACTGTCAGTTCTGCAGTTATCTTTGCCTGCCTTTTCACTGCAAAGTGATGTTTCCAAACCAAGGGAGTTTAATCTCAGTCCTGTTCATATGAGCAAGCTTGCATTAAAGTCAGTGTACGTCTGCTTGAAGGCTTTTATGGGAGTTGTAAAGGAGGTGAGGAAAGAGGTACGTTGGGAAGAGACGCCATGCCATGCCCATCTTCTTGCTTCGTGTTCTGCTACATCGCTCTTGCTTTTTTCTCCTGCCAGCAGATCTGCAGTCAGACAACTTACCTTCCTTTACTGGTATTACTTCTGGAATGGCAATTTTTGTCTGCTCTTGAGATATTGAGAAAAGTTGAAGAAAATTGCCTCTTTCCAAGCTCCTATCTTCTTTTACAGTTCAGTCTAGTTAAACTTAATGGTGGAGTATGTTGTTTACCAGCAAAAAATCAGTGTCACCTCGAGTTACCCACCTGCAATTTACACAGCTCTCTTCTGTCTTCCACGACAACACTTGATCCTTGTGATGAGCGGGTGCGTTAAAGCTGGCCAGCCATCAGTTAACTGTGTGTAATGCTGTATTGTGAGACTCCATAAAGGTTTAGACATTTTTTTCTATAGTGCAGGAATCTGCAAGTACGTTGACTTCTCTAAACGGGCAGAGCTGGAGGGCTTAAATCACTGCTCTTCTACTGCAACCCATCTTGAGTCTTATGGCAGGCTGCATCTGGTCCTTCCACGGCAGGAGCTGTATATTTGTTAGAGTCCTGCTCAAGGCGGCTTCTCATCCTGTGAAGAGTCTCACCACCAATGTACTAGAAATCAGACATTTGAGGAATTTTAACTAAATGAGGTCACGCTTCCCTCTGTTTTCTTTATGTTCATTCCATAGGGGTCTTCCCCTATGCTACGCATTGGCTGCCTCTTGTTCCATGAAAGTTGCCTGTATGCATTAGGGTGAAGATTTATTTCAAGAGTTGTCCACAGTTGCTTGTGATGTACTGATAGATGCTGGTAGCCAAACACGAAGCTAAGATAAAAATAACTAGCTTAGATTTTGAGTGCCAGTGAGGGGGGAAAAATGGTAAAAGAAAAAGAAAAGGAGCTACGTAATTGGGGAAGAAACAATCTATATTTCCCTATTATTCTTAAATTATTTTCAAGGCAGTAAACAGAAATAAAAAATAGGTATTAGTTTAAACTGTTATTTCTTTGTCTGAATTTTCTTTGTCTTATTTGTTAGAGTAATCTCGAGGATGTTTGTCAAACGGCTTACAATTTCATAAGTGTCTTTTTTTTTTGCATCTGCAATATCTGCTTGAGTTCTTTCTCTTCTGAGCAATTTAATATTGAGTACACTTCCCTTGATATTGCAAGGCAAATTATTAAACCATTCTCTATAGCCATCCTTCTCAACATTTGTTTGAAAGAGCATCTTGAGATACTTGGAGCTTTTTGTGCGTTGCAAATGTGCTCTTCAGTAGAACATTTTGTCTTTTTCTATTTAAATAAATATCTCCTATTAAGTCTTTAGTGTTAAGACTCTTAAATCATTTAGATATTCCATCTTTTTGTAAGACTTCCATTTTTCTTCAATATTTTTCTATTTTTTTCTGCTAGTTACAAGCAGTTCTTGTTCTCTAACTTTACAAATAAAGTGATCATTTTTATTTTCACAGAATCACAGAATGTTAGGGATTTTACCAGCTTTTAGTTTCTTACAAATAATTGAAATCATCAGAAGAGCACCTAATGGGTTTTCTTAGCTTGTTGAAAACTGAATCAAGCTGAAGTCACCTGAGAATATTTTACCTTCTTCTCCTGTTTTACTTTGAAGTAAGAAAGTGAATTTGCCTTCTACTTTTTCTTGAAACGGAAGTGTATAGGTGCGTATGAATATGTATGCGCACTCACTAACTTCGGTGGGCGGACTTGCAAGGTGGCTTTAGAAATACAGAATTAATTTCTCAGCGAAGTTTGTAAGTTGTTTTTGTTGGTGGTTTTTTGGGGGTTTTGTGTGTTTTGTTTTGTTTTGTTTTCCCCAGGAAAGCAGATCCAACAGCTGAAATATTTCAAGTGTAATATAAGAGATGCTTGTGGTTTTTTGAAATACATTTTTCCTTTAAGTTGTTGTGCTGGAAGGTGTATGGCAACAAGTGAAATTCAAGACATTTGAACTCTCCGTCAAAAGCTTAATATTTCTGTTACTAGTACAGTTTGATCCTTTTGAAATGATATTTCTTTTTCTAAAATAGCTGAAATATGTCTCATTTTCAAGATAGGGGATCGTATTCTGATCTCCATTTCTTTTTATATAATTAGATACATTTCTACTTAGGCTAAAGAAATCATATTTTCATAAGCATGAATATTTGCAAGTCAACATGCTCTAGATGTGAAATTATGCAAAATTCAAAAAACATTTGAAGCTTTTTTGTATACCTTAAGGAAGAAATAAAATGCTAAGTTACATTTTTAAAAATCTGTGACTAGTCATTCTTAAGGCTTAACTAAATCCCTTAAGTCCTTGCACATATGCTTAACTCTACAGGCATGTGTAGTCCTACAGATTGTGTGAGATGGTACATATTCACAGCAAGCGCAAAGGGAGTACTTTACTGGAGCTGTAGTATCTGCTTTTTTACTTTCTGAGAGAAGTTAGGAAGCAGATAGACTTGCATAGGAAAATTGAATTCCTGCATTTTGATGCTAGGTGGAAAATACTTTTTAACTCGGTCCAAACTGAAGTCTAGTGGTTTTCCTTGAGTGTTGAAAGTGCTGTTGTTGATTGAGCTGTACTGTGAGTGATGTACTAAAATATATAGGGAAATGCATAAATGCAAGTCCTGTAGAACAAGAGGAATCATCCTTCTCTGCGTATTAATACACAGTCAGTGTTTTCTTTAGATTTTTTTTTTTTCCTTTCGGTGTTTCTGCATTTCAAAAATAGCATTAGAAGTGGATGTTTTGGGGTGGTAGAGTTAGAGTGGCTGTCTCTGGATAGGAACAGAAGCTTAAGTATCTCAAAATACCCTGCCCGCCTATTGACTGGGTCTATTTTTAGCCCCAGGGAGCTGGGGATTATTGGAATTGAGAGGTTCCCGATTTATGCAATGGTGAAATTGTTAAATTAGTTGGATGAGGCCGCACACGTTCTCAAACAGAATTTGCTGAGGGCCTGCCGAGGAGGAATCCCAAAAGACAAGAAACAGTTTCTGCTCTTGTCAGAAACTCTTCTAGGGGAGTATTTACAGCTTAGGTACCTCCGCCGCTGCTGACGCTGCTGTCCCTGTGGCTATTCTTGCGGTGTGCTGCCACCACCCCAGACAGTGGCCTGTGCTAGTTCTTGCTCTGCCGAGGTTTGAACAGCATGTAAAATCTTCAGGTATCTCATATCGATATCAAGCAGGCGATATCTAGCCAACCAGCATGCCCAGAGTTGCAAGTGCATTAGTTTATTAAAATGTGATCTGATCTTTGCAAGCGTGTGCAAGTTTGCTGAAGCTACATGATACAGAAGATTGTGAAATTTTTTTTGTCAATAGGAGAGGTGGCTGTAGCATCAGGTGATTATTACTTTTTAAAACCAAATATTATTTTTGGTGTGTCTTTTCTAACTCCAGAAAACGTTTGGATCTCAGAGTGTCTAGCGGGAAACCAGAAAATCTTTTTGCCTTTGTAGAAACAGTTGCTCAGATGCCTTCTAAAACCATTCATGTCATGGAAGTCATATACTTCCCCCCCCCCTCCATAAGACTGCATATTTAATCCTGCGAGAACATACAATTTCATCTGCATTTGTTAGTTTTAGCTTGTTTTCTTAAGGAAAGAGGTTTTGCATAATTGCACTATCCGTATTTTTGCCAGCATTGTCCTCACACCCTAATAACTTTTGAACACCCTGGCCAATTTCAAGCAGAATTGCTAGAAGCAGACCTCTCAAAAAGTTCTTGCTGGTTATGCAAAATTCAGTGTCTGTGTAGAAGAGAGAGATCCAAATTACTACCCCGTTAAGGAAGAGGCTAGAGCATGCACTGAGCCGCTCCCCAGCGTGGCCTGCCAGCCGCGTGCACATTTTGGCTGGCCCTTCAGGACATGCACAGCTTGAGCAAGTTATATTTATCATGTGAGTTGTTTCCTGGTCTATAGTTAGGAGAGGTGGGAGGGTGTTCTGGGGGAGAAAGAAGGAGGGAGGTGGGGTACAGGAAGAAGCAGGGAGTTTAGAGAGAATGGAGGGGGGGCGGAGCTGGAAGCACCCTGCGGAGCAAGGTTAGGAGGAGCAAGGGACAGACGTCTGCAAGGAATCAGGCCTCCTTGTGTCTGCTTCTCATCGGATAACCTGTCTTTTAAAGGTGATGGGATGTCCCATGTCGGATGTTAGGCTATGCTGCAAGAGTGCGAGAGGCATGCTCTGTTATCTTCCACTAATAGTATCAATAAATTACCTCATTTAACTTTGGATTTGTATGCTCAGCTTCAAGCTGAACTTTCCTCATTTCAATGATTTAAGGAAAAGACAAATAATTTGATTGGTTTGATGATGGGTAACTCTGCTGCTTTGATGGCATGGCAGGTAACCATGGCTGCTGCCTTCCCAAAGTATGGAAAAAGTGTAGAGGGAGTCTTAATATATGGTTTAAAAAACCTACCATGTATCTCTCAGGGTTCAAACCTGAGACAGGCACACTAACAGAAGACAACATGACAACATTCCATGGTGATGCTCCTCCTGTAAGAGCAACCTTCAAGGGCAAGGAGGTTGTCCAAAGGTGAAGCCCAGCTCCTCACAGCTGTGCATGATGAGAGGACACAAGGCAACTGGCGTAAGCTGAAACTAGACAGGTTCAGACTGCACGTAAGGAAAATCATCTTCATCATGAAGACAGCCAAGCAGTAGATCAGATTGTTCAAAGAGGTTGTGCAGGCTCCACCCTTGGAGGTTTCCAAAGACCTGGCAGGAGCAAATTGGGCTGACCCCAGGGCTGACCCTGCTCTGAGCAGGTTGTACTGGAGACCTCTTGAGATCCCTTGCAACCTGAATTAGCCTCTCCTTTTGCCAAAAAAGCCTCACCGCATTGTGCTGCAGAAAAGTGTCTTACAGCAGTTTTGGATTGACTGTATAGATTGAGGCTGTTACATTTACTAGTGGGACTTTTATGATAAGAATGATAATCTATGATTCTATGATCCATTCTAATGCTAAGAATACATATTGACCTCTATCTTAAAAGCAGAATTCAGTACCTGAGTGAAATAGTTGCGGATACATTAGTTGATTCTCATTTTAAGAGATAAAAGCAATGTTTTGTTTTGTTTTTTTTAAATTCAAACATCTTATTTTTATAAAAGATAAAAGTAATTTTAGTAAGTAAAAACTGACTCATTATTATGCATAAGCAATTCCCAGCCTGGGACTGGATAAATTTTTATTATTGTTGTTACTATTAAAGCAATAGTAAAATAATGAAGAAGGCTGTGGATTTATAAAATATTCAAGACAGAGATGTGGCCATACAACTTATAGACAGAAAATAGGTTCTTACTATTTTACTATGCAAAGTTATGGGGTGTTACTTCTGCACTTGCCTCGTTGTACTTCTTTTAAAATTATAATTCTTAGCACATACCTAGATTTTTCATATACTCCAGTCTGTGGGCTGTCTTGTGCCATCGATTTTGGGCAAACCATCTCTTGTTCTTAATAGAGAAATCTGTTGATTTTCAAAAGAAGTCAGTGGTGCTACATGACTCATTAAGGGATGTGGTTTTGATATTAAGGCAGTCAGGTAGCAGCTCCCAAGACCATTGCCCCTTCAGAAGCAGACCCTCTCCTTGCTGTGCATGGGTGATGGGCACTGGAGTCCTTTGAGTTCCTAGCTCCTTGGTGCATCCTTTCTCTCTCCCAGTTCTTTACTGGAATGAAGCCTGTGGCAAACCCCCAATGTGAGCCACAGCATGTCCCCAGTCTGGATAATTAGCAGTAAAAAAGTAGTTTGTCTGCTAAAACTTTCCATTACCCACTGAAATGTGACCCTAAAGTGAAAGGTCAGAGGTAGGTACCATCCTTGCAGGATGAGGGGAGTAACAGAGTGCTGGGCGTTTGATGTGATGTCTGTTGGTCATTACTATCCACTGCAGGTAAGGAGGCAGCTCTTTGAAAGTGATTTTTTGGGGCGAACTTGCATGGGGAGTCCACAGAATGTCTGATGTGCTCGTTGATAACCTTCCCTTCATGGGTGACAGGAGTTTCTAGGGACCGAGTTTCAAACTAATCTGTCCGTGCCCTCAGTTTTAGGACTCTGACTCATATGTGGGAGCAGGTTAAAAGTTGTACAAAGCAATTATTTTCCCCGCTGCCAGCCTCATCCTGTTGACAGTGTTTGTGCCGCCGTGCCCTGGCAGAGACTGAATGTCTGTGGAGCAGCTCCTGAACTGCTGTGGTTTTAGGAGCTGTGATGAATGGAGCCTCACTCCAGAGGCTTGATATTGATGCATCCTAAAGTTAAAGCACTCAGTTTTGTCTCTGTATTGTTAGGAGGTGGCCTGCTAGCGTGGTAGTTTTTTGCAAGAAACCAAAGTGGGCTCTTATTCTAGATGTTGACCCAACCAACATGTTGAATACTGCTGCATGTTGTGTACAGATACTCATTTTGCTGTTTGGTTGGTATGTGCTGTCGTCTCAGTTGGACTTCATACTCGATTCTTTAATAAACAAAAAAATCCAGGATCTCATTTGGCTGAGATGACACCACAAGTTTGATGTTTTGTTCTTGCACTGATCTGTAGTTGGGAATCTGCCCAATTCCTTTCTGGAACTACTCTCATGAGGAGTTCCCAGGGACATGGAGCATTTGTTAAAAAAGGAATGAAAAGTTGCTTATAGGTGTTTTCCCCTAATCACAGTAGGTCCAAAAAGTGAAAGCCTCAGAATTTATTTAATTTTGGTAGCTAGGGCTGGATTAATGTGCACTATTTTCAGTGCTCATTCCACTGCGGTTTATTTTGGGTCATTTCATTTCAACAAGGCTTGATCTGTTTACAGCGCTTTCTATAGTAGCGTGACGGGGCCACACAGCTCTTTTATAGTACGTTCATTGCTAACCAGGAGCTCAGAAAACTAGTAAATGAGGCACAGACATGAACAAGTTTAGAGAGGACAGTACATTTTTGTATGGTTGGATTATTTTGGAAAGTTTTCTGAAATAACCAATCTTTTGTGCACTGTGAGTTGCTTTGCAGAGCTTGAAGTGCTGGTATATGGTAGCCGTGTGCTTTCAGAGGCAGGAGCAGGGGGCTGGCTGAAGGCAATCTTCAGGTTTAAGGTACTTCAAAAGTCACTGGGGTTGAGAGTTACTCTCAATCCTTATTTGAGGAGCACTTTTGTTTCCAGAGGCAGATATTTCCATCAGGTAGAGTCATTTGATTTGACTTTTCTGGTTTAATTTTCAGATTTGCTGTATGAACCATTCATATACAAAATAGATGAAGGTTAAATAGGTCTCAGTTAAAAATGTCTCATCAGCCAACACGAAAGTGTATGTATGCTCATTGCCTGCATTGGGCATGCTCCAAGTTAACGTTATGAAGGCTTTACTCCCTCCAAATGGAAGAGCCAGCCTTCTTCTGTGTCCATCAAATCGTGACTATTTCTGTTTCTGTTCATGCCAGCTGACAAAGTAACACTCCTTTTGTGTCCTTCGTTAAACCAGACAGAATTAGTAACTCGCGCAACAGAAGTCAGAAAGAAGGCACAACGTCCTGAAAATGGCTGCACCTATACTGGCAGGTTAAAACGGCACCAAGAGGTGTTCCTGAGTGCCGAGACCAGTCTTTTTCTTAAATGTTTGGCTTTCCTGAACTGTTCCGGCCTCTGCCATTGAGCGTACTCCCAAACAGCAGCCAGGCACAGTTTGGGTAAGGGCTGATCTCAACTGTTTAGTAGTGTGGAAATAGCTGTTTGCGTTCCTGTCGGCCTCAGTACTGGAGAACCTTCCTGGACATGTTTAACTTACTCCTGTGTAGGTAGTTATTACATCCTTACAGCAGATCAGAGGCAGAATCAGCAGCGTTTCAGTGTCTGAGTAAAAAGTGTAACACTAACGGTGTTGTTCTGGGACATTCGAAGTGTCTTGAAGGTTTTGTAGCAGTTTGTGTGTGTGCATATGAATACACAGTCAGCGTACGTGTGTATTGTGTGATGCCCTTGCATAGGGATCTTAATCTTTTCTTTGGCATAGGAGGATATTCCTGCTTGGCTACGAATTGCAAAGCCCTTATACCAGTGAGTGGAAAGTTTAAAAAGCACTTTTAAAAAATGTCTCAATTTGGAAACCTATCTTCTACAAGTTGAGTGTGTCAAATGCAGTTTGACTAATGCTCTAGGTCCTCTGGTCACAGCTCTTAAAACTCTGTGACTGTTTGTGAGCCGTGTCATCGAGGAGCTTCTGATCTCAGCTGGTCTTGCCCTGCAGCCGCTCAACCTACTGATGCACCCTACGATCTTCCTTTCTTGGGGAAAACATATCAGCACGACTTGTGCTGCTCTACCTATGTTTTGGTCAGCATGCACTGCTTGTAGAGATGTGCTCCATGTCCATCTGCTCCAACACAAGCCACCTCAGAGGTGACTACCCACCCATATTTTTATTGCCTCTTATTGTCTCATATCTGTCTAAAAATTCCAGCTTTCAGGTTGATCAGGAGCTCTCCTTTTGCTGCGTACCTTCAGATTTAGCTCCATGCACTGCTTCTGAATTTAGCCTGTGAAAGGACCAGCTTGGCTTCTGTTCTTTTATACATAAATGGAAGTAGTTCAAAGTTGTGCTGATGAAGCCAGAAGGCAGTGAACTGGAATAAGGGCGGACACAAGCAGAAAGTGGCTACTTTAGACCCTTACTGCCATGAACACACAATTATTTTTTAATATAGTGTGCTTAAAAGCTACATTTCTCTTAAAGAAGGTTTAAATTTGTTATTCATAATGTAACATCATTTATAAAAACATTTCTGTTATGGTAACACCAGATACTCTAGCCAAGATACCATGAGAGGCATTTCAGGCAGTCTGGATAATATGCAGAGTATTAATTGTGTAGCAGTGATCTGTACTTAACAAGGAAAATGCTGTTTCAGTCTTTCTCTTTTTTTTGGTGGCTAATAGCCTTAGTGATCAGTCAGAGGTAGTGGGCTGAGGCAGAGCTCAAGGCCATCAGCTCCTCCCAGCCTACTGCATAGTTCCCAGGAAACACCCTGTATTTCATTAGTTCTTGCTTAGTTTATGGTGTAATATTTTGCTCGAAGGCATTAAACTATCATCAAAAGCAGTGGACCAATTAGTGTGACTTCTTTTTCCAGGGTCGTTGTACAAGGGAGAACTGCAAGTACCTTCATCCACCAACACATTTAAAAACTCAACTGGAGATCAATGGCAGGAACAACTTAATCCAACAAAAAACTGCAGCAGCAATGCTTGCCCAGCAAATGCAGTTCATGTTTCCAGGGACACCACTACAGCCAGTGGTAAGTATATTTCTCTGATGGTGTTATTGGTAAGTAACGTTGAAGTAGAAGAATATACTGATCTGCAAAAGTTCTCTAAACTACTGTCAATAAAAATAATCCCCTGCTGACCTAAGGAACTGTCGAGGTGCTAGAGGTATGTTCGTTTGTGTTTGCATTTGAAGATATAATGGAATGTTGCTGTAGATTTGAGATATTTTTTTAATCTTATAATAATTTGCTATTTTTTTCTCTCTCCTCCCCCCCGCGCCCCCCCGTTCAATCAATTCATATCAGGTTTAGTCTAAATTTACAAGGGTTTTACCTATAATCCTTCTGGAGGTGAAAATTTTAATAATAATAATAATTTATTATTATTTTAATTTATTATTATTATAATTTATTATTATTTTAAATTATTATTATTATTATTATTATTATTATTATTATTATTATTATTATTATTATTATTATTATTATTATTATTTGCTAGTAAGATATTTGAGTAGGAACGCAACGTTTCTTAGTAGTCGATGGTTTTGAATGGCTTTAAATAGTATTAAATCCCAGTACCAGGAACAAAGGATAATGTTGTTCTGGATAGCATATTCTTACTTTCTTGAAATCTGAAAAGTCCCAGAAGTAGACAGAGAACCATTGGTGCATGCCTTTTATCTTAAAGTAATGTGTATGGTGCCTGGGATACTTCAAATCCAGAAAGTGACATAAAACTAGAGTCTTACGGGCATGAGCAGCGTCTTTGGATATATATGAAAATGATCAATTGCTCTGGGCTGCCTTTGCGGTTGAGCTCCTCATTGTACCAGACTTCCAAAGCATGGTTAAGCAAGTAATCTGAATTAAATTTTTCACGCATGGCTGCTAATGATGTTTTCTCAATCCAAATGCCTAGCGTAAGGCACTGGAGTGGGATTTCTTTCTCTAACTTGAGGCATCTGGAGTGTTGGCATCAACTTCGGCGTTGGTCTTCCAAGGTCCGTTTATAGTTTAGCAAAAGAAATAGGCACTTCTAATTACTATTCACTTGGCTCGTTTCAGACGCCTGCATTCGGATTAGATGATTTGGTTTCTTAAGTGCCTTTGTCTTTCCACGGGCTGTCACAGGAGCCAAGTGTAAGCATCTCAGAGGAAGACATCTGTATTTGGTCACAGGAAGCTCACCTCAGATGCCTTTTTCAAATGTGTTTTTACACTTGAAATGTCTGCTGTAAGGTGGTAAGCATGAACAAAAATTGGGTGTCAGGAGTCCCTGAATTTCCAGTACATGTTCATCAAAACGTATCTTAGGATATTGGCATAATGTATTTTGATATTTACTGGTTTTTTACTGCTTGAATTTTCATCAGAAGTTTTGATGAAATAATAGATTCCACCTCTTAGTATTACGAGAAAAATTGAAGTGGCAAAATTATACTTTTTTCTACTCACCCATTTCATCATTTGAACTTTACAATTTCATTGACGTAATGTCTGCTGTACTGATTGCTGTGATAAAAGTGCCGGGTTTTATTTCTCTGTCTCACATAAATTGCCAGATTAAGATGACTCAGCCTTGACCAAATGGATGAAAAGTGAAAGAAAATTCCATAGAAGTCATTTGACATGTGGATTTATTCTTAAAATTGTATCTGATACAAAGCTGTTACTTACATTTTACATAACACATATTGTCCTCAACATAGTTGAACCATTGTTTTCATTTAAATGTTCTTTGTTATGCTCTAAAGAATTTAGCTCACACTTGACGTTTAAACTGGCCTGTTTGATAATGTGCAGTTTTGGTCTCTGATAAAAACAGAGAGTTATTCACTTTTAACTCTCTAGGGCAGGAAGATGCCATATCTGTACAGTTTGCTATCCTGGCTAATCTGCTGCTCAAAGCATCCTCTTGGTACTAACTCACGTTCATTTATAATTTAGTAATTGGTTCCAAAGACACAAAAAAAACGAAAACAAAACAGAAATAAACCTTCTAGCTCCTATACTTTCTCTTGCATATTTTCTACATACTGTGCATGGCTGCCTTCTCTTCTCCAACAGAGGCCATGCAGGCTACCTTGATGAGAAAGACACTCCTCCTTCGTTAAAAGCATTTTTAAGTCTTTCCTTAGTGTTCTGCTGTTGTGTGGTTCATTTCTAGCTGCCAGCTTATTTGGGAGCTTAATTTCTGACAAAGCTAATATGAGATTTGTCCTGTTTTTCTGCATGTTTTTTCCTCATTTATAATTATAGCTTCACTTTCTGGGGTAAACGTCAACTCTGCAGAACTATAGCACTTTGCAGGTCTGACTGTGGTCTGACCATGGTGATGTTCTGCCTCCACCCTCCGTGGAGATGGTGGTAACAAACTCACCTTTCTGCCTTGGTGGGGCTGCGTTTTAGCATCACACAAATGCTCGCTCTTCTGGTCATGACTTCACTGACTCGCTGTAGGAAGGCATGAAACAGATTTTTAGACTGATATCATTCCTTCCAATCAAATTTTTTCATAAGATGAACTCTAGCTAAGCCTGAATAATCCCTTTCTAAATATTGTGTCCAGCTGAGATTATAATATTTATTCTACTTTCCACTGGTGACAGCTGAGCACACAGACATTCGCAAAGGTGAGGTTTTTCAATGTGTGAGCCGTAGTAACATATAATTGCAGGAGGTGGCAAAATATACAGCATGCAAACAGATGGAAGTTACATGCCAAAGAGCTCATTACATATACTCTTATTAGAAATATGGCTTTAATATAGTTAATAACGCTTCACCTATAAAATCTGGTACTTGGAAAAATAGCCAGTTTCCCAAGGAAAACAGGTATTGAGAAAAAGCAGCAAAGTCTATGTTATTTCTACTTTTAGATATGTAAATAAGCCTGCAGTGTAAGCTGGACCTCCATAGAGATTCAAGTTAGATGTACGGCTTCCTTTGCACCAGCAGCGTCTTTTCCGATAGAGCTACAAAGGCGGCTCTTCGTATGCTGCTGGAACGTGTTATGTGATTAAAAGAAGAGAGCATGCCGTGTGTTTTGCCAGCTGTTTGAAATTTTTTCATTAAGAAAATGAATGAGAGCCAGAAAGAACATGCAAAAGACAACTAGTAAGCTCTTGATTAAGGGGTTGTTTATTTTCGTCTTGATCTGTGTTTTCCTTTTGCAGCCCACATTTCCAGTGGGTCCCACAATAGGAACGAACACGGCTATTAGCTTTGCTCCTTACCTAACGCCAGTAACACCGGGAGTTGGCTTAGTCCCGACTGAGATCCTGCCCACGCCGCCTGTCATTGTTCCTGGAAGTCCACCCGTTTCAGTCCCCGGTTCAACTGCTACCCAGAAACTCCTCAGGACTGATAAACTGGAGGTACTGTAGACACCGCCATGACTAGGCATACAACCCTCTGTTAGGCTGTGTGAAAGATCCTGGAGGGAAAAACTCTGTTGTTTTAGAAATGATGCTTAAATTTAGTTGCTACAAATAAAGACATAACCAGGCAGGATTTCTACACTTGCAGGCAGTGATAATTAAACACTTATTTTTAAGGTAGTGCGTTTGCTCAATTTAATACACAGACATCAACAGGAGTTTTCATCTCTCTTATTCTCCTCCAAAGTACCTCGAGTATACATGCTTGTAAAGGTATGCCTTGATGAAATATCTAACAAGCATGTTTTTATTGCAGTATTATTTCTCTCCTGGTTTTTCTCTCCTGGTTTTTATGCGTTGGTATTAGAGGAATTTTATAGCCTTATGTATTCATATTAGGGGAATAGTACAGCCCTTCAGCCTTGAGCTACAAATGGAGATGTCAAATGTTGTCAACCCTGTAGCAGGCTGAAGGGACAAGCCCCCAGCTATATGCAGTCTCCCTGGTGTTGATGGATCTCCACATCTCTGGGCTCAGTGTAATCTATGATCTAAGTGTACGAGAAGGCCGCATGGCTCTTGCAGAAAGGAATGTCCTTTCCCAAAAGCCTAAGCACTAGTGTGTAGAGCATGTTTCTTCTTAGGAAAATCAGCATGTTCATTCTGCCTGTTTTTGAAAATTCCTTTTAAGGAGGCTCTCCGTTTTGTTTGTAGAGTCCATAAAAAATACAGTGCATCTGATGCATGTGTTCCCCGGGTCCAGCAAGAGGAACTCCTTTCCTACCAGTGGAGCTGCAAGAATATAAAGCATAGTCAGAAAGGGACTGAATGTTTTGTGATACCCAGCTAGTTTCGCAGGGACAGTTACTTCAGTAAGTGTCCTTCCCAGGTGTTTTCTGGACAGGAAAAAGGAAAGGCATTTGGGAATGCTTCTGTTGTGTGTCAAGTTCATTTAGCCGCCGTACCGCAGAGCTACCTGAGGAGCCAAGCACGTAAGGATAAAATTGATGCATCTCCCTCTCCCAGAAGAAGATGATTTATTAAATCGAAAAACTTGAACTAGCCGGGGAAGGGGTCAGGTCTGTCTTTTGGGGGTGCGGGGCTCTCCCTGCCCTTTCGCGTTGCGCCGAGCTCTTCCCCTGCAACGCCTGTTGTTTTGCACGTAGGTGTGCAGGGAGTTCCAGCGGGGAAACTGTGCGCGTGGAGAGACTGATTGCCGCTTTGCGCATCCGGCAGACAGCACAATGATTGACACAAACGACAACACCGTAACCGTGTGTATGGATTACATAAAAGGTCGTTGCATGAGGGAGAAATGCAAGTATTTTCACCCTCCTGCACATTTGCAGGCCAAAATCAAAGCGGCGCAACACCAAGCCAACCAGGCTGCGGTGGCAGCCCAGGCAGCTGCGGCAGCTGCGACTGTGATGGTAAGTGCTGGCATATATGGCTGCCTTTTTTTTGACAGAAGCTCTTTGATGCCTATTTTGCTTCAACTTAATGCTGTTTGCTTATACTTTCTTTTCTCCTTTGCCTCTTTTTTTTGTCTTTGTTTTTTTGGTGAAAGATAAGAGTTTATAAAATTATTACTACTGCTTGATGGGAGGAAGCACTTTTTTTCGTTATGCCCTTATTTTAATGCTGTATTTCTATCCAAGACAGTGAAGCAAATGACACTCTATACCACTTCTGTTCTTTGCCTTGATTATATGTTAAATTTACCCCAAGTATTTCTGAGCAAAAATAAAACTGATAAACTTCAATGTCCCCTGGAAAACAGGGACACACACGCTGTTTTAGCTCTTTGATGACAGATATACGTGTGGAAATTTGGAAGAAAAGGAAGAAAAGCAAAGAGAGAGCTTTTGCCTCAGAGATCAGTAGTAGAAAAGAAACCTGTATTAGGGTTCAACTTGCCCCCCACCTTAGATGTCAATTAGATAACTGAGCCTAGCCTAGCCACCTTGGTCTCACTTTATAGGTAGTGGAAAAAAAACAGCACATTTATCTGATCTGCCACTAGTGCCTTTCCAAGGATGAGAAAGCACTACCCTCTGTAGATACATGTCTATCCTCACTGACTGAAAGGCATTGACTATATCTTTTTCAGCTTTGGTTAGGTGAATCTCATGCCTAGAGACTTCTCTTGCCTCTCCCACTGTCATAGGCAAGTTACTTGAATCTCTCTATGATACAATTTTTCTATTAGAAGAACAGAGTGTAAAAGGAGTAAACTAAAATGGGAATCATTAAGAAAAAGCATAGTTACTGTAGTCAGAAGAAAACATATTGGGGGCTTTCTATTTTCAGGTATTTTAAGCTCTTACTGAAAACTCTTCGGAGAAGTCAGCCCATCCATTTACCAGTATTAGATATCTCTTACGGTTGATACCAGGAAAGCTGATAAATTTAAATAGAGTGGTATTGATAAAGTTAAATAAATCAACCATGCAGGATCTGACTTGGGAGACAAAGTTATTGGCAGCAAATCAAAGAATCATTGTCCTCATTTCTGGCAGTGGACGAATAATTAAGCAGATGTGGTTTGTGGACTTGTGGGCAGTGCATACAATAGTTACAGACAATGCAGTTATTCTCTGGGTAAAAAGCCTACCAGAAACACAATACAGTACAGTATATAACTACCCCAAGCTATTGTATTTAGCAAATTAGCAAAGACCGGACTTTTTGAGGGACAAAGAGTATAAGTTATGCAAGAAAGTGAACCTCCAAACAAAAGAACATTTCTTAAGTTTTAATATTCTTTCTCTTAAAGTATCCCCAGTCTCTGTTTCAAACTGGGTGATTTTTAGTTAAACTTTCCTGTGCTTGCAGAAATTGAATACCATGTGGAAATTAAAGCAAAGGAGATTGTTTTTTTATTCTAATTAGCTTCTATTGTGCAATATTTATTGTCCATTTAGAGAACGTAATATTTCTAGGCAATATATTAAAGAAGAAAGGAGAGAGATGAGGGGATTCATTTTTTTGCACTTCAGTAATGGTTTGATATATATCCAGTGATTTTAAATAAGCCATAATTGGAACTGCATTAGCCTCAAAGCAAGATAAAGCATCTTTGGAAACACAGAACTGAAATGTTAGCATACTAATGTCATGGGAGAAGAAGGCAGAGACCCTGTAATTCGGGGTAACCTTTTGCAGAAAAATATGTACATAGTATTTTTTTAATAGCATATTTAGCCTACCAAACAGAAAAGGTGCTTCACAATCCACCTATTTTTTGTTTAATATGGATTTGAAACAATCAGAGTGAATGAAAAATCACCAGAATAGCAATGACAACAAAAAAAACGGTAGAAAAGACACATGCCTGCAAGCTCACCCAAGAAAAGACAAGAATTTGGATCTAGAGAGTGAAAGTAAGGCAGAAATACAAGTGCTTACCTGTAGGGTTCACTTGCAGCTTTCTCCCAGGTTGGAATTGTGTCCATGAGGTTTTTCTTCCTGGGGGAGGTGGCTGTATTGCTCTGGACCAGAGGGTGCTTGTATAAGTGAGCATTGTGGATGGGGTTAGAGTGCTGTCGGCAAAGCTTGTGACACCACCGAAAGTCAATGAATTCTGCAGTCTGGGGCCTTGCAGAAGATGCCCTGTCTATATTTCTGTACACTGAAGTTTAGGAATTTTTACTCATGTATCTTAGATGACCCCATCATTTGAAGTAAAAAGAAAGGAGAATGACACTGTGAAAGAGGCTACAGACTATGTACAGCTTAAATGTGAAGTGCATTATAAGGCAGTGTCATCTATCACGGTACTCAGGGAGCTCTGAATATTCATGTGGTGTATCAGAGAGTGTAAAAAGTCACTGAAGAATGTACAGCCTAAATGAAAATGTGAATTCATAGTTGGTGTTGGAAGGGACCTCTAGAGATCATCTAGTCCATCCACCATGCTCAAGCAGAGTGAGCTAGAGTGGATTGCCCAGGACATGCCTAGATGGCTTTTGAAAGTTTCCAAGCATGGAGACTCCACAACTTTTCTTGACAACCTGCTCTGTGATTAATACTGCTTACAGTAAAAAGAAAGAAACCAAAAATTTACATTTAAATGGAATTTATTCTATGTATAGAATCATAGAATGGTTTGGGTTGGAAGGGACCTCAAAGATCATCTAGTTCCAACCCCCCTGCCATGGGCAGGGACACCCTGCACTATACCAGGTTGCCCAAAGCCTCATCCAACCTGGCCTTGAACACTTCCAGGGATGGGGCATCTACAACTTCTCTGGGCAACCTGTTCCAGTGCCTCACTACCCTCTGAGTGAAAAATTTCTTCCTTATATCTAATCTAAATCTGCCCTCTTTCAACTTAAAGCCATTGCCCCTTGTCCTATCACTACATGCCCTTGTAAAAAGTCCCTCTCCAGCTTTCCTGTAGGCCCCCTTTAGGTACTGGAAGGCTGCAATAAGATCACCCCAGAGCCTTCTCTTCTCCAGGCTGAACAGCCTCAACTCTCTCAGCCTGTCTTCATAGCAGAGGTGTTCCAGCCCTCTGATATCTTTGTGGCCCTAAAATGTAAATTTGTTCTCGTTTCATCTTGCCCTGTCATAGGGCACTGCTGAGAAGAGTCTAGCTCCATCTTTACTCCTTTGTCAGGTATTTATATACAGTGATGAGATGCCCCTGCATCTTCTCTTTTCTAGGCTGAACAGTCTCAGTTCTCTCAGCCTTTCCTTTTATGAGAAGTGCTCCAGTCCCTTAATCACTTCGAGGCTCTTTATTGTAGGACTGTTTTCTAGTATGTCCGTGTCTGTCTTGTACTGGGACACGCAGACCTGGATATAGCACTCCATATGTGGCCTCACCAGTGCTGAGTAGAGGGGAGCGATCACCTCCCTCGACCTGCTGGTGATCTCTTCCTAATGCAGCTGAGGGAGCTGTTGACTGCCTTTGCTTTGAAGGTGCATTGCTGGCTCATGTTCAACTTGATCTCCACCAGGACCTCAAGGGCCTTTCCTGCCAAGCTGCTTTCCAGCTGGACGGCCCCCAGTGTGTACTGGTGCTTGGGGTTGTTCCTCCCCAGGTGCAGGGCTTGGTATTTCCCTTTGTTGAACTTAGTGAGGTTCTTCTGTGCCCACTTCTCCAGCTTTTCTAGGTCCCTCTGAGTGGCAGCACATCTGGCTTGTGTATGAGCCGCTCCTCTCAGTTCTACACCACTAGTGACTGGCCTCCAGCTGGACTTTGTGTTGCTGATCACAACCCTTTGAGCCTGGCAGTTGAGCCAGCTGCCAGTCCACCTTACTGTTTCCCATTAAGCCCATACTAAATAAGTTTGTCTGTGAGGATGAAATGGGAGACAGTGTTGAAAACTTTTCTGAAGTCAAGAGGAACAACATCCATTGCTCTCTCCTCACCCACCAAGCCATTCTCATCATAGAAGGCTATAAGGTTCATTAAGCACAATCTCCCCTTAGTAAACCTATGCTGACTACTCCCCATCACTTTCTTGGCTTTCATATGTTTGGAGATGGTTTTCAGGAGGGTTCACTCGATCACTTTCCCAGGCACTGGGGTGAGGCTGACCAACTTGTCATTCCTCAGACCTTCCTTCCTGCTCTTTTTGAAGAGTGTCTTTTACTTTCTTGCAGCCTTCAGGAACTTCCCCTGATCACAGTGACCTTTCAAGGATAATTAAGAGTGGCCTTGCAATGACATTGGCCAGCCTCCCTCGGCACCTGTTGGTGCATCCTGTCAGGTCCTATGGGTTTGTGTACATCCAGTTTGTTTAAATGTTCCTTAGCCGGATCCCACTCTTCCGAGGGTAAGTCTTCACTTCAGACTTTCCCACTGGTCTCCCACTGGCCTGAAGGCCAGTCTTACCAGTAAAAACTGAGGTGGAGAAGACATTCAGTACCTCAGCCTTTTTCATGTCCTGTGTCACCAGGTTGCCTGCCCCATTCAGCATCGGGCCCACATTTTCCCTGGTCTTCCTTTTGTTGCTGTAAAAGTCCTTCTTGCTGCCTTTCACATCCCTTGTCAGATTCAACTCCAGGTGGGCTTTGTCTCTCCTAACCCATCCCTGCATGCTCAGACTGTGTCTCTGTTCCTCCTGGGCCATCCGTCCCAGCTTCCACCTCTTGTCTGCTTCCCTTTTTGCATTTGAGTTTAGTCAGGAGCTCCTTGTACATCTGTGCACACCTCCACTACGTAGATCTTGCTTGTATTCCAGGAGACATTATAGTGTACCAATGTGACATATGGCAGACCAATACCATGCCTCAGTATGTTTGATCATTTTTATTATTATCTTTATTTCCTTTCCATAGCCTTTTCCTCTCCAGTCTGTAGCTATTGATTTTCTGGTTGTTAGTTGTGTAGGAGATCAAATGTTGAGCAGAATATTACCTGATGAAACAGAAAGAGTCAAAGGAGGTTTTACTATCGGGACAAAATGAAATAAAAGATTAAAGTGGGAGAGAAAAATGGACAGTTGTTCTGAAAGCCTGAAAAGAGGGGGAGGCGACGTGGAAACAAGGTTGATGAGTAGGTGTAGAAACAGACCAAGTTAAAGCCTTCCGGTTGGGAAAACTGTGAGACTGAACTTGCTGTGAAAGATGAGAGGAAAGCCAGCAAAAAGCTTCAAAATAGGGAGGTAAGGTTAAGAAGAGCATGGAGAAGAAGGAGTGGGGAAAGGCAATCATAAGCACAGAGTTAATAAGTTAACAAGTGAGATCAGATAAGATCTGCATTTAGATAATAAAGGTAATTAACTTAAATGCTTTACTCTTAATGATGTTGATTTGAATTTGTGGGCTTCATTATCGCATAATGCTGAATTCAGTTGTAATGCTTCACCTCCGTGTAGACTTCCATCTGTGGTGGACACAGAGTGGGTCCAAGGCTGTGTCCTGTGCAGACAGAGCGATGTCCTCTGTGAGGGTGCCCGTTGTGAGTACCACACGTTGGCGCTGCACAGCACCTTGCTTAGACACAGGAAGGCTCTCCACATCCTCACTTTGCACTAGGTGCTTGTTGTTATTTCTGAGTCTTGGACCCCAGATGGACGAGCAGATCCTGTAGATCAGGGTATGAAATCCAGAAATGTGCTGAAGGAGAGATGGGGAAGGCGTTGAGAGGCCTCACTCAACGTAGGTGCAACAGAGCCAGGAACAAGGAATAGGCAAAGTGAGGGCTATCCTGCAAAATACACTGTTAGCACTAGCTAATCTTGTGACTGTAAGCTATTTGTAAGCATTTGGTTTCTTATCCTCTTTTTTTCACTTTTGCTCCATATTTCTGCATACTGATGTCAAGATAGACATAATCTGCATATTCTAAAAAGAGCTAAATTCAGCGTGTGTTTAAAAAAAAATAATATTCTGATTTCTAAGTAAATCATCCTTTCCTTTCTAAAGGTTTGTAAGAATTATTTATGCTATAAAATTCGAAAGTAATATTTTATGAGAAGATTTTTTTACAGAATGCCAACGTATCAGCCTTAAGTTTGGTCTTATTATGGAAGTATACATAAATGTATATGCCTACGTACTATGCCTAAATATTTTCTTTTTAAAAAATGAATAATGCTGGACTAGTATCATAACTCATATGTTAATGTTCACTTATGAACTGAAAGCATTATTTTTATTTTCTGCTCCTGAAGCTAGTACTGAGGGTTGTAGCAAAAGTTAGAAAACATGTTTTAAATTCTGAAAGGCTTTTTTCCCTCCCAATGTAATGTGGTAAGTTACAAGGAAAAAAAGAAAATGCATAAATGACCCATCTGTAGGGAAAAAAAAAAAGGAATTAATGATAAGTTAGTGTAACTAGACATACTGTTTATTCTGCTATGCATTGGAAAAGGAGAACCTCTCTCATTTTGAAGCCCAAACTTTTTGAATGACGTACTTGTCTTAATGGAAAGACCCTCACCTTGCAAGCACCGATGTTAGGAGCATTCGTAATGCATTACAACTTTCACTAGTGCTTCGTATTTGACCATGTAGCCTTCCAAATTGATTTTTCCGCTTTAAAACGTGACTTGGCTAACTTATCAGGAATTCCTATAGGCATATCCGTAAAACTTTCTGCATCTCTGTGAAGTGTTTATACGATGCTTAATAGTGTCTGCAAGCTGCTGTTTTACTCAACTTTCCTGAATTTCAAACATCTATATTTTACTCTCTTATATGCTTTTAACTAAGGTATAGTAGATGCATTTTTGCTTCGGTACTAATTCGAAATGTAATATTCATTTCTTTAGAAGACATTTTTGTTGTTGTGCATGCCTAGTGTTTTGTATGTTGTATATTGCATTCAGAATATTTTTTTCCTTCTCACCTATCCACAAATGCAATGCCGTTCCCATGATGCACCTCTGCTTGCTGTTTACCTGTATGTTAATTCGCTTGAATCCCATTGGCCCACTGCCATCATGTGCTCGCTGCCTGTTATTAAAAGACTCAGTCGACTGCCAAAGCAATGAAGCGACCTCTCGAAGCAACTGTAGACCTGGTACTTTGACCTTTCACCTTTTGCTTTGCATGTAGCTTTTTTTTTTTTTTCAATTTTTTTTTTTTTTTTTTTTTTTTCAGAGAAGCAACTAATGAAATTTGTATCGCTTTACTTTCGAACATCAACCGGAAATTATTTCACATACTCGTTAATTTACCGGAAACTCCTATTTATCCATCTCATTCTCATACGTAATAAACGCAGACGATTTAGTTCAGTTCCTAACATGGTTTCATTTTTTTAAATATCCTCTCATGAAAAGTCGAATTGAGATAAAACTGCTTCTGTAATTGAAAACGCTTAACGTAATCCATTAATCTGTATAATAATAGGAAACGATATTTAAATTAAAAAAAAAGAAAATACTTGGCAATGAAACACAAGTGGTTTTTTCTCCCTGTAATATTAGAAAACCTACTTAAAGGCAATGCCATTTTCGTTGCTTTAAAGGCCTTTCTTTTCAGTAGTTGTGCTGCTACAGTTTTAGGTTAATAGTACCATGCTTTTGCTATCAATAACAAAATTTCACTCATTTTACATTGCTGTGCTTTGAGTTAATATGCATGGCGAGGCATCTTTAGCCGCTTTAAAAAATAATAAGTTTTTGTATTTATGTATATATTACAGACAACGTCTTAGAAATGACACTGTTTTAACTAACTTTCTTATTTACAGGCCTTTCCTCCTGGTGTTCTTCACCCCTTACCAAAGAGACAAGCACTTGAAAAAAGCAATGGTGCCAGTGCCGTTTTCAATCCCAGTGTCTTGCACTATCAACAGGCTCTTGCCAATGCTCAGTTGCAGCAACATGCAGCATTTATCCCAACAGGTATGTTGTATCCCCATTGAACCAATTTTGTGTTCCTTAGGTGGCCTCTGTGTCAGGCAGTTGCACGTAGCAGAAGGTTTCATTACGCTCCCTGCCCTACTTGAGGTGAAGTCCGCACAGATATTTACACGTTATTTTAATTCCTCCTGCAAAGTGCGAGAATTGAAGCAGAAATTTCAACGTGCTGTTAGCCTGCTTTTCACGTTCACAGCCTCGTTCATCATTGTCCAGAGTTTGCCCCGTTTTTCCCCTACCTAAAATCGGCTGTATTTTGACTTTTATCTGCCAGCGCTCTCCTAGCAGACGAGAGGGCACAGTTCCACTAACAAAAATGCTGGGAAAAGCGTGATGCTTCAGAGATGCCAGGAGAAGCATGCTGTAGCCAAGGCGCATCCTCCTGCTCCCCCGTGTGCTGTTTCGCAGCCGTGGGGATTACTCCAGCCGCACACGAGCGGAGCGAGAAGGGGGAGTGCCAGCCGTAACCTTCCAGCCGATACCCACGTGGAAGCACTGGCAAAACACGCTGCTCCCTGCAGCTGCACTAGAGAAAGAGATTTGAGGCATCAGATGTGTTTTCGTGGTTTTCATTTTGGAACGCCACCAGTACTTTTTCTAGCGTTAGCGGCCGATAGCTGGGGTTAGAATTCTTCATAGGGGTGATCTGAAGACGAGTGAACGTAATTTGCATTTCAGTGCCAGGAACTCTGTAAAAATCAGAGCGTTGAGAGGTGGCTTGAACTGCACCGTGGCTGGTGGCAGGGCTTCTTTTTGACACTGCGAGAGAAAGAATGTGTTAGGTGCTCGCATAAACAATGACAACATAACCCTCTAAATTATGTCAGTCACCCCCACTCCAAACTTCCCAAAGGTGAATATCCTGCCTAATGAATTGTGTGATTTCATTTGTAATTAACAAATCCCATATTTTAGTATCAGAACGTTATCAAGTGTGAACTTCCAGAATCGTTTAAAACTATGTGTTTGCAAATGCTCTTGACATTTCAGCGATGTTATTTTAGTTTATAGAAATAATGTCGGTTAAACAAGGAATGAAACGCACGCAACACATGATGATTTCCCAATCTATCAGCATTCCCATATGTTTTTAAAGACAAAAACAAACACAGATGGTTTTGACTTCATGGAATTTTGCTATAAGGCCTGAGTAACAACCTTGGAGCCTGCCTCTGTATTTGTAATAGTAAGTTATAGCATGCCATATTTTTAGCACATTGGTGCACCAGAGTATCTATGGCAGAAAACATACTGACATTTAGGGGAGTGTTTAGAAAAAAAAAAAAAAAAAAAATTGTGAGACTGCCTATTTGGACCATGAATGGAAGGCTGCCCTGTGCTTACAAACGTACAGACATTTCCACAAATTTATTTTACATCGTAACCCTGAGAATTTGCAGTATGATATGTGTTACTCCTTCTCTTAAGCACTCCCTTTCAGGGCTTATCGCTATCATGTGCCATTCCCAAGGATTTTCGATTAACTATGGAAAATACAGTAGTTTAAACGTATTTAGTGAAATAGTATTTGGGTATTTTCCAGACTTTTGGAGTGCTCATGCTTCCTTGAGTAGCTCGTTCTTTGTGCTTTTTATTGTCCATCCCTCTTTCCAACTAATGGTTGTAATTATAGTTTTGTCTTACAATTTTCTGATGGTAGGAAGGGTGGATCTTGGAACCAAACCTTAAGAGCCAGGTTGTTGGCAAGCTCCAAAACAAGTGCATGAAAAAAAATAAAAAGAAGAATCAGAGGGTTAACGTAGCAGATGGAGCTCAGGCCCAGAGTGGGAAACTTTTCTCACAGTGCTGAACCTCCTGCTCTTTGCAAACATCATCAGCACCTAGAAAGGATGTTAGAGAGGAGTGGGGTATGAGAGGAGGTTAGGAAAGTGGAAACCCCTCTGTATAAGTGGGTGTCATGAGCTTTTTGTTAAAAATGCTACGTCTTTCATTCCCGCATTTCCTGGGAAGGCTGGATTTGGTGGGCGTAAGGACTGTCATGCCACCCAGGTCTAAGGAGCAATGCATGACGTTATCTGTTGGATTTTAAATGATTATGTGATATTTTCTGAATTGGTGTAATTTTCAAATGTGTTCCTTGTGCGTGTGTGTATTAAGTTAAATTTTAAGACAAGTTTTGCTGCTGGAATATATATAAAACTTAATTGTTTTATATAACTTCTCTGCTTTCTTAACCACTTGCTCCCCTAATAAATAGTGTGGGGCTTGACTTAGCATGGCTTACCTCCAAAGTTCTGCACTTTGTTTGTTTTACATCAGTTTGATTGCCTTGTCACCTTCTCCTTATTGTTTGGTGAATGATCTTAAGAACAACGGATCTTTTCTCTCTTCCCATTGCTGTTTGTTAGTGTTTCTATAGCCTCTAGAGGAGGAACTTTGTGTATTCTCTGGGGACTGTTCTTGAGTAAGGTCATTCATGGTTACACTGCTACTGCGATGGTCCGATAAGGGGCTGCGGTAGTAATTAAGCAGGAGCACAGGAAGCATATTTGCTTTTGTATCAAATGTGCACCTACCTGGGACTAGTCTCCTCACCTGCTCGCCCTCACTAGCTTGCTGTGTGCACTGTACTGAAAATAGACCGTTCTTTTTTTTTCATGTAGTCTTCCCAGAAAGATTAAAGGTGGACTGGGCACAAAAACTAAATTGCATGGCAGGCCAGCAGTCCTTCCGCAGCATCTTTGAGGTGCGCTGGGAGCCTTTTGCTGGAACGTTACACGCTTTGAGGTGTTTGGCTTGGGAAATCGTCGCAGTAGTGTTTTCTTTGGTCAGAAGCACCTCTCTGCCTCTGGTGTTGTGTTAAGAATGAGTACATTAACATCAAAGGCAAATTTGGCAAAGTCCCTGAAGGAGAGTGTCGGCTAATTCCATTTTAATGCTCTACTGCTCCTCAGAAAGTTGGCAAATGTTGATCTGCGCGACGTTGAGCAGTCCGAATTATGCAGTGAGTTCTAAAATTCCCAAATAATGTGATATTTAACCAAATATGTTTCTATAGACAAATACCTGTTGCTGCAAAAGTACTAAGAGAAAGGATAAAAGCACTAAATAAAAAAGTTTATGAAGTGTCTTGTGTATACACAGGAACGTGCCAAAAGTCACACAGCATACTCAGGAGTTTAGTAAGAACATAATCACCTTTTTTGTGTTAAAGCAAAACTATGAATGACCTTACAGTTTCATTTAACTAACTTACTTCTCTGTGGTTATGCTTGAATCTCACTTTGAATGTTAACTCTAAACAGCTAACCTGTTTCTTCCCTTTATCCACTTTTTTCACCTATCATTGCATGACACGCAGGGTCAGTTTTGTGCATGACACCCGCTACCAGTATTGGTAGGTTCCAAATTTCTTTATTGATCTCTTTTTATACTGTATATGATGTATATTCACTTATTTCAAAAATCCTAGGCAAGATTTAGACACTGACTAGAATTAAAGGTTCGCTTGTCCTTCTGGTTGACTTTGCAGAGTGTTTAGATTTGTAGATGAAAGCTGCGGTTTAGATGTGATATCACCTGCTATAACAACTACACTGCAAAAGCATAATACCATGAATTCCAGTCTGCTTTTCCGTTTTCAAAGTTTTATTTCTCTTTATATTTTATATTGTCTAGTACTATAAAATCATAAAATACTGGAAAAAGCCAGCAAATTTCATCAGTGTTTTAAAGTTTCATAGTGGTGTGCCTATTTCTCCTTTTTGCTGTGTGTTAGAAAGTTTTATCAGCGTTTCCCAGAAATGCCTACTTTGATCCACAGAGGTTCTGTTGAAACCCATAACCTGAATCTCGCTCCTCCTTTAAATATATTTGCAGCTTGGAATTAACATTTTGGGCATGCAAACTGGAGTCCAGTGCAACAGCCTCTAAGATGGAAAAATAATCTTTCTTCTCTTCTATAGCCCTATCCCAGTGTTGGTTTTTTTTGTGAGGCTACTCAGATAAGCAGTTAAAATATCAAGCCTTTAAAACATCAATTTAATAATTTTCCCATAAAGATGATGATTAAAATTAATTCTTAAAATGTGCAAAAGCAGTGACTTTCACAAAATCAACCTTGCTTTTTTAGATCAAACAAAATAGTATTTGAATCAGGAAAATTATTATCATCCTTCTCCTGATTTTTGCCTCAAAGCAGATGGTAATTTAACTCTGATAAAGTCTAACAGTTTTGCAGTGCTAGTGGAAGAAAAAAAAGCATAAATTGGATTGTAAAGGAAGACAGGGATTATCTGGCTTACTTCAAAATGAAGATCCATGAAAATAATTCATTTTTAAATTGTGTTTAAAAATTAAGACAAATGTTTGTCAGTTTCCTTCCCAGTACAAAGCACTGTATTTTTTTTTCAGTAGAATTTTATTTTGGAGTGCTTTATGTCGATACTGGGGGAAAACAAATTGCCCAGGTAACAATTCTCAGGTAACAGGCTATTTTGGTAGAGACCTCGTTTGCACGAGTAATTCTCCTCTTAGAGATAACGGCTGCATTTTCAATGGTCCTTGCTCTTTTTTCTGGGAATCGCCGATTGTGTTGACAACCTTCCTTTAATTGTACTTGTAATAAGCTATTTTCCCTTTTTTTTTATTTCTCCGCCACGCTTTCTCGCTTTGCACTGTGATTGCATGCCATCTGCCGGTTTAACCCATGACGATGGCTTGCCGCTCTTGATATTCACCATGCCAAAAATACCACTTCTC
Organism: Tauraco erythrolophus; assembly: GCF_009769465.1. Lineage (NCBI taxonomy): Eukaryota > Metazoa > Chordata > Aves > Musophagiformes > Musophagidae > Tauraco > Tauraco erythrolophus. Next base: position 77,019,203 of record NC_141465.1, on the reverse strand, counting down.
TTACCATAATGCTGCACCCTCCTGTTCATTGCTTCCATGGTTCCCCTCCTGAAAGTACCCATGATGCACAACGCTACGGCCGCCACTGTCTCTGCAGCAACAACTCCTGCAACAAGTGTTCCCTTCGCCGCAACAGCCACAGCAAATCAGGTTTGCTCCTTTTAAAGCTTTCTTTCACAAGATCCCAAACTCTAAATGAGTGCTGAGATTTTTATTTTAATTTATTTTTTTTTTTTTTCTGTGTTTACCCCATCAAATTTTACTTTTATTTTTAAGTCGTTTATAGCAAGTGTTTGTGGGACAGGTTGCACTTATTTAGAGTTAACATTTGTTGCAAATAATGATGTAGCTGTGTTTTGTGTTGCGATGTTTGTACCTAATTACTGTGTGATTAACCCAGCTGGAGTTAGAATCACCGTAGTACTGGACTACTTACAAAAGTCTCTTATTAACTCCTAAGTTCAAAAGGAAGATCATCACAGGTTTCAAACATTCAGGTGTGTTAATAGCCTTCTCCATGCAATGTGTGGACGTGACTAATTCATAAGGTGTCTAAAATCACAAGCGGGACAAGGCAGCTGAAAAAAAAAGAGAGAAACAAAATTGAATGTTTTCAATAAATGCTAGTGATCAAAACAGCGCTCGAGTTATTTATGACTGTGCCTGCTTTATGTTCGAAAGCGTGTTTTTAACTTGGGAATTCTAGTTCCCTGAGGAAGGACGTTGTTACAAAGAACCCCTAGGGTTATTGGCAGAGGCAGGATAGGAAAAATGGTACTTTCTCCTTTTCTTCTGCAGTTTGTTATGTTAATGGCAATTTTCATTTTGGTAGGGTTTCCCCCTCCTCCTGTAGGACCTGATTGCCAGGGAAGATGTACCTAGCGCAGATCAGAGCATGTAGCTTTGACTCCTCCGTTGGGCTGTGAAGATTCCCACCCAATGTGCCCAGCATCTACCCACAGAGGGGTTTGCACAGCACTTGGGTCGCTTTGGCTTTGCTGTTGCTTTGGGACCGTGCTCGGGCGCTTCCACCTGAGAGCTCTTTTCCCCCAGGCTCTTGAGAGATCAAACTGAGGAAGAAGCAAACAGATTTACTCACCAAGAGAAAGCAAAGGGCTATGTCCCCCTCACCTTTCCTTCTGTTTCCCTTGGCCAGACCAACAAGCTGCTGCAGACTGAGTAGAAGTGCTCGCCCGTTGATTCATTCCCCTCCAGCTGCCAAGGAATTACAAAGAAATCAGTGAAAATGTTTTGCTTAATAATGTTATACCGGCAGATTTATTTTTTTTTTTTTACAATCAGTCCCAAAACTATTTAAGTATCCCATGGAAAAGTAGAAGTTGCCGCAAGAGTTTATTTATAATAACTTAGAAAAAATATACTACCTCTGAAATACAACTCTACTTTCTTAAAGAAACACAAACCAGTCTGTTTTCTCTTTTTTTAAAAAAAAAAAAAAATCATTTGCCAGTGTTGTGGTGTTAGTGCTTCTAGCATTTTCATCAAAAGAAGGTTGTCGTTCTGTGTGTTCTTTTTTGAGAGCTAACTTGTTTTAATGAAAAAATGCTTAGGACAAGGAGGAAAGTGCAGCAGGCAAACGTCCTTCCCAGAACAGTGACTGCAGCAGAAAATTATTAGGTGGTATCCAGTGTAGTTTTGTGATCCCAAAATGGTGACAGAGAGACTTGAAGATGCCAAGGGACTATGAGAAAACGGGATGGTTTGGGAAGGGAGTCGACTGGGGACCTTTCCCAGCACGGGAATGCCACCGGGGCAGCTCTGAGTGAAAGAGGGTCTGACTGTAGCTGCAGTAGAATAAATACATGTACACCTATACGAGGACCAGTAAGCAGTCTCTGTTTTTAAGAAACAAGAGTACTTTTACGTGAGTAACTATTGCCACTGGCTAGACATAGGTGTGCCTTAATGCACTTTCTCATCTAGCAGGATGGCAGGCAGAGCCTCTCCTTTCCCAGTGCAGATTTTGTTGGCGTTGGAGGAGTAGAGTATTTTAAATTCAACAGGAGTTGTAAAAAGTGTCTTGTCTGTATTTAGTTGCATATACTTGTGTGTGTGTGTATACATATAACTCCATGCTGAAATGAAGGGACGATTTAACACGGGGATGAGCTTCCACTTGTTTAACTTCAGCTGTCTGGAAATTCGGCATCCAGTTCATCTGCTTTCTTAGAAGTCTGTGTTAGGGCAAGGTGAATTACCCTGGAGGGTCCTGCCTCTTTCTCTTGCCTGTGGCAGGAGCGTAGGTGCGTGACTGAAGCTTCACACCACTGCATGTGGAGGAGATGAGTTCCACCCCAGCAGCTTCTCTTGTTGGCTTCTGTAGCGCGTGCCATTGGCTGTCTGTTTTCTTCTTGCTCCTGTCTTTGTTTTAGTCATTGCAAATCTTTAAAAGCTACTGTAAAAAATGGTGCATTTGCAAGTAGGGAAAGTAGTAGTAGTAGTAGTAATTTCTTCTTTATAAGAGGTGAATCTCCAAGTTTACTCTTCATTTACAACGTCCTAAGAGTTGGGGACAAAGCTACAACAGTGGGAAAGGCCCCGTAGTAACTCTGTTGTCCTAACTCGCAGTATTTCTCTAGCCCAAGAAACAACAGAAGGAGCAGGTGATTAACTTGAGTTAAGACTTTGTTTGTGATCATAACATCCTTTGTTTGTGTCCTCTTGTATGGATTTAAACTCTCCTGTGTAATTCAGAAAAGGACTTTTTTATTCCCATCTATATAGAATTTCCTTCCCTGGCCTGTGCCACACTGCTTTACATATCTGTGGGATACAGTTTCCTCTTTCCGGTGTCTCTACTGCACTTCTTAAATCAACCTACAGCTTTCAGCCCGTCCCATCATTTCAGCTCTCACTGCTTCTCTTCTCACTGCCAAGCATGAAAAGAAAGTTGTAGCAGGGCTTAATTGTTTAGCTCAATATCGTTTGGCTTGGTGTTCTGGCCTGGGGAAAGATTGCTGGACTTCCTTGGGTTGAGTGTGATGATCCCAGTGTCCTTGAAGCACCAGTGGAAGGAAAAGTCAACATCTCAAAAGTTACAGTCTCAGCTGACAGCTAAAAAAACCTAACAACTCTGTTGGGTCCAGTAAATTATTTAGTATGTACTGTCAGCTTGTATTTTGAAATAAGATGAACTGTCTCTCATGTCTTTGGTATGTCCTTTCTTTCTGAAAATAACACAGGTCAAAATGTGCCTGCATTGACACATGGACAGTTGGTCATGCTTGGCCAGCAACTCTACACATTGTGGGTTCAATGTATGGCATGAGGCACGTGAGAAGATTGTGTAGGGTTAAAGGCTATACCATAGTACATCCGTGCAAGGTGACACCAGTTAAGAATATATGAAAAATTGGAAGTCTCTTGCTTTTCCTGATTTATGGAAGTTAGGTTTTAAAACCAGAATAGTTTTCTAGTGGTGTACTTCAGAGTGCGTTTCAGTGCAATGAAAACAGGATGGAGCAAAAGTGCTTTAGCAAACCCTGTTTTACAAATCCTGGTTAAAAACTAACTCAGTTGATACGAGAGCTGGTGGTGTTGCTGTTCACTGAGTGTGGACATCTTGTCAGGGAGTGTCCCTGCTTACTCTACCCAGGCTATGATGGGAGGAGAGGGAGGGGGCACTTCAGCTTGGGATTTCCAGTGAAAGGCAGGTGAAATGCCAGAGATAAGTGAAAAGTTTGGGAGCATGACCTGTGAGAGGTCCTTCCCCTTTTCCTCCCACACCTTTACAGCTGCTCCAACCATTCCCACCAGAGTGGGGCCGGAAGTCATAGCTGCTTGACCTTGCTTCAGGGTTAGATCCTTAGTGAACTTACATTCAGTTGCTGTTTGGAAATGCTGACAACGTTTTCCTGGGGGATGGAACCAGCAAAGTTTCAAAAAAGTGTGAAATGACGGTGAGAAGCAGCATTAGGATATGTATACAGAGGGTTTGGTCCTAGCTCCCTCTAGTGCATGCGTGTGGGCAGAGGTGTGTAAAACATCTTATTTAAAATATTAAGGCAGTAATCGTGCGTTAAGTATATACTTAAGAGATCTTTAACAAAGCTTTTAATTACTACTCCTGTAGCTAATGCACTAGCAGTACTCGAGCAAGCAAGGAAAGTGTTACCTACCCAGCTTCACATACAGGTAGCCAGAAGATTTCACAGTGGATGATCTATTCTGACATGATTTGAGAGAGATGCTATTCTGAATGCTGGGACTGAATTTCAATTTTAAATGATGTCAACACCTGCTTTGGGGGGCTTTAAATTGCTAAGTAGAAAGGTTTACTATTGCATTGTTTACATATATGCTTTGGTGAGTCCTACAAGGATTAAAAGGTTAGGACTCAGCCCAAAATTAAGACATCTAAGTGTTGGTGTCTGAGTATGGGTGTCTACATGCAAGGTAGAAGTTTAAGTGCCCTTTGTAGACAGTGAAGGTCATCAGTCAGATGAAGACTGGAGAATAGTCTGGCTCACCCTTGGAAAGTCACGGAGGGCTTGATTCAGTTGCCTAAACATGTGTCTACTGACGTTTAAGATTGTGCTAAGATAACCTTGGGTGTCTTAGGTTATCCAAGACATTTTGACAAGCAAATGCAATAATAAATAATAAAATACATAATAAAATGCCACTTTGCTTTATTTGTCTTTAAATATTTCACATAGTACAATTCAGACAATATATTATCTTAAAATTGTGGTTATATGCAGTATTTGTTCTCTCATTGGTTTTGATCTTTTTTTTTCTCTCTTTTTTTAACGTGGGAGGTAAAGGGAGGCAAAATTGCTATAACCTACCTGCTTAATTTCTACGGAAGGAACACAAGTTATTATAAAAATGACATAATCAGTCATTTTAAGTTCAAATGTTTTGTAGCCAACTACGTTTTCAAAGAATTTTTAATGTGTTTTTCCCATACGCATTTTAGAATCCTAATCTTAAAACAAACAAAACTGAAAAGTCTTTCCAGGACCACTTTAATGTCTTACCAAATATTAAAGGAGAAGAGTAGCTCAAACTGACAGCAATTTTAATTGTTTTGGGAAACTTTCCATTTTGGCAGTGTTAGGTTTACAGTTGGACTCAATGATTTTTAAGGTCTTTCCCAACTTAAATGATCCTATGATACTAGGATTGTAATACAAGGCCTACAGACAAATCTGCACACTTCTGAACCAGCAGCTGGATGATAGACAGGAGACCTTAGCCAAAACGGTACTAAAAGCCTGGTGAGCAAATGACCTGAGCCTGCGATGGGTGATCATGTGAAGTGGTCTCCAGGCTCCGTGGGCTTAGTGACTGACTAGGTTGTATCACCTCATTGACTATCACAGGAGGTTAGACACCACCAGCATTTCTGTGTCCTCAAGCTCAGTGGTTGCTTCCTTAGTTCTTGGTTATTACAGGGCAATTACCAAATTCCAGATTATTTTAAAGAAAATAGGCTCACTCACATCACTTCAGTATGGAACCGTACATGGCTTTATTTTCTGTAGCAATGAAAATGGGCCAGAGCCTGGCAGTATAAAAATAGCATTGCAGAGAATGCTGCTTAAGGATGTTGTTTAGTGACAACCTTATTCTACTGCTTGTATGGCCTTTAACCAAGAAGAAAAAATTAAAAGGCAGATCCAGTAGGAAAATGAAATACTCATAGGCTGTGTCTGAAAAGAAATATAGGATCAACAGGCTGCCTCATGCTAAGGCTTATGATTATCTAGCACAGCTGTTTTAAATTATGCATCAGCGTTCGCACTAAATTAGGTGGCAATTATGCAGATATTAATTATGAAATCATTCAGTACCCTTCAGTTTTGTCAAGATCTGTAAAAATACAATGAAGTGAAAGTAAAAATAGTTGTGTTATCCTGAGTGCCACAAACAAAAAGGACAATTAAAATATTTGCCCCAGAATTCAAAAAGTGGTTAACCTAGCATAAAATACAAACATACTGGTTGTTTATCGGGGATTTGAGACACGGTGCGTGGCAGCTCCCTCAGGAGGGAGGGAAGCCGGGACGTGCAGCAGCAGAGCACCTCTCCTTGCCAAGGTGCCCACCAAGGCAGCCACCGCTCCCAGAGGAGGCAGAATCCCCTTAGACCAAAATGTCATGTGGCACCTACTCGAGCTCTTTTCTGCGTAAAGCAGAAGTGCCAGTTGCTCCCTCTTGTAGGTATTCCCTGGTGTCTCCAGAAAGGGCTTCCTCTCCAGACTGCCCGTCTAACCCCGGGAAGCCTTTGGCAGGGCAGAGGGCTGTCATCGGCGCTCCTGACAAGGCTTTTTGTGTCTCACGTTCCCTTTTCTCTGTATGAAAACCTGCTGAACTTGTGAATGGGGAGAGTAGCAATATACTGAGAAAACAAATTGGGAAAACTGGAAGGTAGTGGGAAATGGCCGTTTTTGTTGGTTGAAAGCAAGCTTTTGAGAAGGAAGATGGGAAGGGGAAACACGTGTTATTTACATCTTTAGTGCCAGTATACAACAACATTACAAATAAGAACCTACACAAAATTATTGTTACTGATTTGAAAAGCTTTAATTGCAGTTCCTAAGGGAATGGGAGAATAGGTAGGAAAGCACTTCTGCTGTGAAGAATAAATATCTAAAAATTTTTTTGTCTTTTTTTGACTGGAAGTTTTTGTCTGAAGGTTCCAGAAGTCCCAAGTTAAAAACTCCCATAGAGAAATTTGTTCTAACACCAGAAATGACTATTTGAATCTGACATGAAAAAGTAAAAAAAAGCGGAGGGAGGAGCAGGTTCCTTTCTCAGATACATTACCGGAGGGAATGCTTACAGAGAACAAGCCCTGGGCAGGATGGCACTGGGCATCTAGCAAGCCCATGTATGGTGTCGTGCTGCGCCATGTGGAGGTACTGGCAAGCCTTGGCATTTGGGATGCAGGACAGGACATCTCTCCTTGTGCCTGCAGCAGGCTGGAAAAATGAACCTAAACAATCTTTGATCATGAAGAGTCATTTCTCTAGGGAAGGTGGTTGAAGAGCAATAACTTGTCAGGTAGGAAAGGCAAACTTAAACAGCTTGCTGCCTCTTTCGTGCTAGACACCCAAGAATCACAAGCATCAATTCAATCAAGTTACCTTGTCTGAAGACACTGAGTCACAGTAAGTAGCTGTAACTTTCAGAACTAATGGTTTGCAGACTTAAGAAGTGAGAGTTTTCAATCTTAAAGCCCACAACAAATCTCAAGCAGTGTCAAGGAAAAGATGCTTTGAATTGCCTTGAAACGACTGACATTACAAAATATGTGGCAGAACTTTGTTTTCTTAAACTGTAAGGCAGCAAAGAAGCAAACGCAAATATTACTCTGGAAAATTTAAAGGAACTCTGTTTTAAGTCTCATGCAAACTTTAACCAAGCCTTTGTTTTACTTTTCGTAACATTTTTTGGTCTCTTAAGATAGAGCGTTGTTCTGTGTAGATGATGAAGACTTCTGGCAGGCTTACATATGCTTAGATCACATGCTCATATACAAGAAGCCAGTGGGAAGAAATGGAAAAATCTCTGTTTTGGCGTGTTTTTTTAGAAATTTCCTCCCTCACACACCCCGCTCCTGTAGAGAAGGGCTGAAACCTGACGTCCTCCGATAGGCTGCTAGATGGCAGCATCGCATAACATCAGCAGTAAGCAAAGGCAAACACTTATTTTTTTTACATAATAAAAAAATCAAGACCTGTTTCCCTTTCCTGTTATAGGAATCATTGCAATTAAAATAATGTATTTATGTTTGATATGATAACTTCCTTTTGTGCTCTTGCTTTCAATTATTCAACAAATGATACTTAGCCAGGTTGAGTAAAAGTCTTTTGGGGCCTGTATTTATTATTTAAACAAAGGAAATTTTGTCTGAGGTCAACTCATTTTGTAGACGTTTGGGGAAGAATGAGTTTGTTTCATTGTGCTTAGTGTGTACACACAGCTCATGTGAGCCTGATTTTTTCCATCATAAAATTTTTAACAACACGGTGCAGTGCAGAGCTCCAGATGTACTTCTTTAGGATTCTGCTCTTTGAAATAATTGCATCTGGACATCTCTAGCTGCTCCAACTGCTTCCCCTTGAAATAAACAAATGTCATGTTTTTATCTCAGTGTATGATTTATTGCCCACCAGAAATGCCATTCTTTGGTTTCGAATATGCAGGAGGCTGCCTACATAACCACAGTGGAAACACCTATTTATTTATTTATTTGTTTGTTGTACCTGCCGTGACTTTCAGCTTGGGGCAGAGATTAGTTAGCTTTGACTGACTTTGGTTTTGGTGCAGTATTATCTGCAGTGGCACACGATAATATGTATGTCTGTTTATGCAAGAGTATTCAGAGAAGAAGAAAATTAAGTAAATGGTAAGCAGTCAAAAGTCAGGAATGTTAAGGTTCCCTCTGACAAATTATAAGTATAGTGAGTTTATAAAACTGACACAAAAGCATTATAGACATGACGTCTGATGAGGAACCTTGATGAACATAAATTGGGTACCCTTCTATGTTTCAGTTAAGTTCTGGATGTTGCAGTGGACTGTCTTTTTCTTGGAAAGGAGTCTGAACTGGAGCACTGGGCTTTGGGAGGGGAGGAGGTTTCAGTGCTGTGGTTACTGCCGAGGACCCTGGAGAAGCGCTAGCCCTGCTCTGCGTGCAGTGGCAGTGTTCGCCTAAAGGGATGTCACATGGGTAGTGACAGTCTTATTTTGCATGATTTGGGCATGTGTGATGTGTAAGAGGAAAATACAAAGCAGGTTTTGTTTAAAAAAAAAAAAAAGCCAGGTGAGGACACCTAAGAAAATGGAGGTTTGGAGAAGTAGCAGCCCTACAAGAAGATTACGAGCACTTTCACAGGTAATGCGTAACTTGTGCTTGGCCTTTCCCTCTTTTGTGCTCTTCCGTTCTCTGTGTAAGCCTGTTCTGGCAGTTTCTAAAATTCAAAAAGAGAAGGAAAATGACCTGAAAGTAGGAAGTGAAAAACACAGATGATTGCAGTAGCTCAGACCTGCTGAAAGGTAAAATCGAGTGACTATTCGAAACAGTCACTGTATGGGTGCTCCTAAAATACTACAGCAGTAGTTTTTTTCGTTTCTATGTAGCCTGTCTGCTGCCTGTGTGATTAGCTAAAATAGATTTTGGTGGAATATATTAGAGTATGTTATGATCGATTTTTAGTACTGCATTATTTATTACTTTAAAGAAGAATAAATAAAGCCAGATTGCTTTCATTTTTAAAACAACTAGTCCTGTTTCTTTGGAGTGAGTAAATACCTATCAAGCTGAACTTAAATATTATACATTATTACTTGAGTAAATACCTATTGAAGCTCATAAGCATGCTAAGGAGTTGGCAACACAAGTGGCTTTGGACTCTTTCAGGACCTCATGAATACTAAATGAGAAGAATGATGCTGTTGAACCCTTGAGCCGTTTGGGATCCCATAATTACCTTGATCTTTTCTTTAGTTTGTCATGAAGAGCTGGATTCAGACAAGGTCTTTGTCAGCTTTATGACACCCTGATGGCCAGCAGCTTGTGCCTGATGGAAGGAAAATGTGCCAGCAGATGTGTCCACTTCAGCATGGACATCTGGCCCTCAGCTATTTGCAGAGGCATGTTATCAATATATGGGACAGGCAGAACTGGGGATGCTCAGATTTAGGGAAGAAAAGTGAGGTCAGAGCAGGGCACCAGAATTACAATGTCAGGGGATGGGCTGTAAGAAAGCCAAGCAAAGAGGACCTCCGCTCCTCAGGAAAACCTGATGCCGCCTGTATTACTATAAGGGCAGGCGACTGAGGAGATCGTCTGTGGCTTGGACATCTCACCCTACATATATATAAATCAGAGGTCACCTGACTGATGAGCAAAGTAGACAAATGTATTGAGGATGGATTGGATTAATGGAGAAGCAGTAAGATAAAAATCCTCCTTCACCCCTGAATTGAGCAGAGATCCACAGTTAGTGAGAAAACAAAGCAGATAGACATTAAATCACAATATGCTGGAAAGGAGAACAAAGTTTTTGGCCATCAAGAGAGGAGGAGTACCACAGGAAAGACGCCAGCAATGCAAGGTGGAGTTCCGCATGTTTATGAAAAGTGATAAAGTGTTCGGCAGCGATAGCAGGGCTAACAAATTGCTTTTGGTAGGTCTCTCCAACCCTATTAGTAGTTCCTTTAGGTTTTGGTTGTGGACACATTTATTCATGATTTTTTGTTTTCAGTGTTTGCAGATGACCCTGTAGAAAGATGCTAGCTTGACACTAGTTTTACAGGGGTACGAACTGGTGATGAGGACTTTTGAAAGTGGAAGGGGACAAATGAGTGAGGCAGGCCCGAGGTTAGGTGGGTGCACGAATGTGCAAGTGTGTTCAGTAGAGACGAGGAAGGGAGGCTCTTGTGGCAGGGACAAGGCCTGCGACATAGTGCAGATGGTAGGTCAGGAAGGGACTTCCAGTAGGGGATTACAGCTAGTGGCAGGACCGGGAAAGGGTGCAGGACAACAGCTAAGGTGGGAGAGATGAGACGTGTGTACCCCAGCACCTTTCCACCCCGAGTGCTGGGAGCAGGCAGGCTGCTTTTAATGCAAGCGAGAGTTGGAGCCCGCTCAGCTGTCAGCCAGTTGAGGACAGGGATAAATCCCATCCCTTGGAGGAGTGTCAGTGGGAGTCCTGGGGCAGGGGATTGGAAAGCTCGGGTTGGTACTCTGTGAAGGTGCTGCTGAAGAAAAGGAGGTGGAAAAGTCCATCTGTAAGGCTATGTAAAAATTAAGTAAGACCAAGCATAACTGATATGGTAGTGATTACTCTCAGTAAATGTCTGATTATTTACTCATTCTTTCCCACTTTTGATTAAAAACAAAAGACGACTGATTTCTTTGGAAGAAAAAGAAAAAGGCGCATGCCACAAAAGAGCGTTCTAAGAGAAAATGAAAAATAAAGAGATGGAGGCATTTCCCAGAGGCATGGGGAAATATAAATAGTCTTGGGTTTCATGTCAAAGGGAAGAAATACTTGGTGTTAGTTTTATTTTTAGAAAGCTGGAGAAGTTATGAGACAGCCTGATATGAGCTGGCTGTCTGAAAATATCTGTCGTTTTTAATGTATACCCTAGATATATCTGACCAGTCTGCTACTCGTGTGAAAAATATGAAAATAGAAAATGTCACTGTGGAAGGATTCGTCTGCCCTGATGCAGGAGTCTAAAAGTTAAATACCTCAGTGTGAACTATTTGCTGGAGATTCTTACATTTGGTGGAGGGGGGGGGGAAGCATTATGAGTTGATAATCTGTCTCCTGCTGAAATACGTTGCCTGAGGTAGGCTAGGAAGATGTAAAATAGGGTGACCAGCTGAGGCGTACATGTCTGAAATCATCTGAGATGAATCTTGTCTACAAGAAACTCCTATTGCTACATTGCTTTTAAAATGAAAGGCTGAGTGGTCTAAAATGTTTACTATGTATGAGTTCATTTTTGGAGAGGTAAGTGCTTTGCAATGTGGAGGTCCAATACAATCTGAATTCCCCCTTAAAATGTGTTAACGCTTCTAGAGCAAAGTGTAGTCTGGAGAAATAATTTCAAAACTTCTGAAAGAGAAACATGTCCAACGTAGATGCAAAGTCATGTTTTTCCAGCTGATCCACTGTGACAGGTCTTTAGTTGAACAAGAGTTCATGTACACTGAATTCATGCAGAATGGTGAATTTGCTGTATTCATCATTGTATAATAAATCTGGAACTGGAAACAGAATTTAACACAGAGAAGAACAAATAAAGAAGCTTTGTGAGTTGTAGCTTCAAAACAGAAAATCTCAAGCCAAATGGTGTTTTTGAAATTCCTCTTACCCAGTCGTGATTCTAGGAAATTTGTTTAATTCTGTGAACTGTATTAAGTAAAGCAGTGCACATAGTGACCTGGGTGTCAGAAAAGAGTTCACAAAAGGTGGAATTTCCACTTTAATTTAAAAGAGATTCTCAATTTTACTTTTTAAGTCTCGAGACAATAACCAACCACGGCCACCTTTGCTGGCTGGGTCTGAGGAAATCGCAAGCTGAGGTCAATTTGTCATGGATTGGTAGTTCAGTGAGAAGCCGAAACTTTTGGCAGTAACATTGCTCTTGGTTGTTGTTCCCATGGACAATGCTGCAGAACTGTATTGCCCTTAGGAGCAACCTGGCTGAATTTAGGGATGTTCTGTGTTGCACAGGGGGCTTAATGACCACTGGGGTCATTCAGAGGTCCTGAAGGTAAAGGTCTAAAAGAGCCATGCTCTGATAGAAAAGAGAAAGCCTCGGCATTTGGGAGCTGAAAATGTCACCTCTAAAGAGCTGGAAAATTTGGAAGAGCAAATGGTTCTTGGCAGTTAGAAAGTAGTTTGCAGAAATTTAGGTTCGCTCTATGTATTACAAGTTTCAGTGAGGTCTAGTAGCTAACATTGGCAGTTTTAGTGGTTTTAGTCTAAAGGGTAGCCAGCTTTCTGGCACTTCAGACAGGTGCCAAACAAGAAGGCAGTGGAGAGAGTACCCTATGTCTGTGGTTGCCTACAAAAAATGCTCTTTGCTGTTATTAAATCTTCTGTGCGTTATTACCCCAGGCTGTAAGTGCCAGGCTATTCTGCATATGCTAGAAATAGTGTTTTTATTAGATCTGTTACTGCAGCAGCAGAAGGTTTGTTTTCTGGCACATCTGTATCAACGCCTGTGGGTATTATCCATACAGAGCATGAGAAAATGCTTTCCCATGTGTGACCTGTAGACCTTTGTACATACGTATATGCACACGCACTCATTGTGTAGTCTTATTTTTCAGGGTTTTATGCTTATATATCCTATGGTAAAAGTGTCAATACATTATATCAAGTTGCTATGAAGTACAATGATATAATAGTATCATTATATATGATGAGTCATATATATGTACATTTGAAATGTAATTTTTCAAACAGTAGCAAACATGAAGGTTGTTGGACCTATTTCCAAGTAACGAGGGAGTGGAGACTCTGTAGTAGGTGTTTGCAGGGATGTTCCTCGGTCGGTATGTTCTGTACAGCTTCTCCTTGTTCAGCATGCAAGCGATGGAGCAATTAGCAGCGATGCAGACTTAGATAGCCTCCATCTTCCATCACAGTTTATTACTTCGTCTGTAGATTAAACAGGAGAGTTTCACAGTGTGTTTTCCATGTAAAGTAGGTTAGCATTTTATGTTTCTCTGTCAGACACAGTGAAAAAAACAGTTGCAGAAGCTGCTACATGTGTATGTAGCTACGGCACAGTTGTGATATCTTTTGAGAAATGGGGTGTGAACACATAATTAAAGACTACGGGATATGTTTTACACTTTGTGGCTAAGGTTAAAAAAAAAAACAAACCACAAATGTAGCTCTCAGTTCTGCTTCTCTGCACTGGAGAAGCTTGTTCTGAAGGAGAGACTTGAGGGTTTTTTTTCCTAGGAGGACTCCTACGTGTACTAGAAATAGCCAGGGTGCAACATGTCCTAGTTACATCCCCTGCACGAGCGGCAGCACAGCAAGGACGATGGGGTGGGAGCCACCCGGCTCCATAGCCACTGGCAGCGGGAGAAGGTTGGTGGGGAGAGCTCCAGCTGCTCCTTCTGCACCCGCAGCCGCATAAACAGGACATGCTTGCGCACAAAAGGAAAGTGTTGACATTGTCTTCGCTGTTTCCTGAGTTTCAAGAGGAGGGGAGAAACAGCAGAAATAGGGACGGGGTAGTGGAAGTTCTTACCTGGGCTCTGCCGCTCGCTGGAGCGGGGCAGAGAAGGAGTCCTGGCTCTTTCACGCTGCCCAGGACCCCTCTGTCTCGCCTGGCACCTGTAGCAGGATGAGTTACGCTTGGGTTCATGAAAGTACCAGGGATAGTCCTACTCTTTTCCCCAGAAACAGCCTGAGATTAGGCTCTCTGCCTTCTCTGTCACACGTTTTGGGGGAATTGGGAGCACCAGTCTTGTGAGCCAGTTTGACCTTTTAGGCCATCTCAGCATAAGGAGCAGTGATCTGTCTCCCTGTAGAGGGAGAAAAAAGCTACAGGAGAAGGCAAGCTTATCTCCTCAAAAGTTGGCAAACGATGTAGGCAGCTGCAGTGTCTGAAATTCTGTTTTTTTCACACTGAGTAGATTTCAGGTTGTGTCCCATTAAATCAGACCTTAGGATCCCTTAAATACACTTGTGTGATTATGGCTAACCCAGTACAGCTAAAGCTGCTTGATTAATTACATTGACACGTTGGGTTGTAACACGCTAAAAATATCAGTGGTGATAATCTTGGTCGCTTCTTATTTTCAGCAGGGCTCCGTTCTTTGTACGTGCTGTCAGATCACCCTGCCGTAGATGGACCGGGGTTATCGCAGGCAGGGCTTTATTATTCCAGCAAAGGTATTTCTTTGTTATTTCAATAGGAAACAGAAGATGGGCGATAAGCTAACAAACTCACAATGGGTGGAAGTTCATTAAAAATATATGTCCTTGTCATACGTATGATGTATTTAGATGTTAAGCCCTTTGGAGCAGCAGGTGTTTGCACAGTCTCGTCGCGGCGAGGCCTCGCGTGACACCAGCGGTGATGGTAATCAAAGCTGACTTTTTGGCACGCTGGCAAGTTAGGCGAGGTCAGGGAGCTGGTGGTTGTGTCCAGAGAGCAGAGGCGGTTCTGGTGGTGAGGTGCGTTAAATGTGACCGGGCAGGGGACTAGAACAAGCACCTTCCATGCAGAGGTGAGTGTGTTTCTTTTTTGGCAATCTGTATGTCAGAGGTAGTATGTTGCTGAAGTTATTTTCAAAACACCTTTTTTCTTTCTTTTTTTTTTTTTTTTCCCTTTGAAAATAAATATTGCATTAAGCAGCGGTCTAGCTTCGTAATACACAAGTAGGTCAAAGTGCTGTCACGACTGTCTTGCATACCACCTACAAATACAGCTTCAAAATGTGTCGAGTGCCAAATTAAACAGGAAGAGCGGGCGCTGCACTCCGAGTCCTCGACTCGTGCCGAAGTCTGGAGCACAGATTAGCAATGGCATGATAAAACATCCCACCCCCAGCTTTTGACATTGCTTTCACTGACAGCCATTTCAGGCAGGTGATGGAAATCTGGGAATCAGAACTCTGATCCCCAGAGCAGGTCCAGTTCATTGCTGGGCACCTCGTGCATTTAACCCTCGCAGTACTGGAAGCGCGAGAGTTTGTGCCTGTAAAAGGGTTGCTTCACCCTCAGTTTGAGACGTTGTGGAGGTAAAGCACCAGGGTTAGTGATGAGCTAGGCAGGCAGAGGTACTGTTACCTGGTCCCCCTGGATCTCCTGACATAAGGAAACAGGAAAAACCTCTCCAGTTTGCTGACCTGCAGATAATTTTTTTTTTTTAGGAAATAAGCAGCTGCTAATAAGTGCATTGGAAAGACACTTTAGCTTGTTGAAAACACTCAGCCTGGTACGGTTTTTTGCTTGTTAGTGGCAAGGGGCCCTGCCTCCACCATTTCCCCTGGTCGTTCCTGACTTTGTGGGAGCAGAGTGGGAGCTGGAGAATCGCTTGTGAGCCTCCTCGGGAGGCTGGGGCTGCTTCCCCCCTCTGCCGGCAGCCGGAGCGCTGAGGGTCCCCACCTGACCCACGGCCATGGCCCCTCTTTTGTGGCTCCAGGATTTTGACACGTGAAACGCCCCCTCTGCCTGTCCTCACGCACGGGAGGAGGACGACCAGGTTTGCGAGAGGCAAATGCTTCCCGGGCAGCGTGAGGGTATGGGATGCTGTCCCGTAGGAGCTACGCCGGGGCTTAGCTAGTCCCGCGCTGGCCGTCTGGGCCGACTGCTCTCCCCGCGTCGCCTAAAAGCGCGATCATGCTTTCCTTTCTCTTGACAGATAATCCTGAAATAGCCGGCAGGAGCGGAACGGAGTGTCACGAAGCCTCTCTGCGGACGGCCAAGCACGGCTACTGTACATACTACCCCGTCTCCTCCTCTCTAGAGTTGCCACAAACTGCATGCTAAGTCAAGAATTTGTTCTTACGGACAAATCACAAACTCGAAAAAGCTAGTGCTGCTATGTCATATATGAATATTAAATATGGTATGCTTACTATACTCCAACCTAAAATAGTTAACTACCTGATACCAGCTGTGATGTTTCAAGACATAAAGGGTAACATTTAGTTTTAAAGATTTTCTAAGCATAGTTTAATTCTTGCAAATCTTGTCTTTTCTCCATAACTATACCTAACGGAAATGGTCCAGTGAAGTTAGTCTCGTGAGATTCAATGTTTATGAATCTTTCGAGCTCAGCAATAATTAAAATGTATTGGCTAAAAAAACTTATCCCAATTGCAGGTTTAATTTTCACCCGAACTGATTGGGGTTTTTCTTCTCGGTTAAAAAAATACAAAAAAACCTCTTGGGTTTGCTCCCCTAGCGAGTTGATTCCAAGACGGAGGAAGTGAAACGCAGCCCAGTGTCCTGCACATCACCCTGCCAATCTGAATCTTTTTAGCCAGAAGTCCAAAGTAAAGCACAAATTCTTTAGATGCACATGGTTGGTGTTTGACTTGTGTGGAGAAGTTGCATTTGAATCATAGCAGAATAGCAGAAGAAAATTAAAAAATTTTGCACAGTATGAACTTCATACCCCTTTCAATCCCCAAAAGAACAAAGTCTTGAGAATATTATTTTACAAGTATATTTATAATGTTTTTAAAAGAGACTTTGCAGAAGTGCCTAAATTTTGTCACATCAGACTTGATGAAAGTGAGCCTGATGCCAACGGTCAAATCTCACCAGAAGCGAGTAATCTTTCAAACTCATAGTCAGGTTACCAAAAAGATCCAAGCTGTTAAGAAGTAACTTCTAGAAGTGTAAAATCAAACAAAAGAAAAGACCAGACTAATGAAAGAAAAGGTGAAAAAGAAGGCTGTAGATGAAGAGACTTGTATGATACTCTTAATTTAATTAAAATTCAGTTGAGTCACTGAAACTTCACAGGTGACTTTAATCTAGGCTATTAACTGAACACTAAGAATGTAGAATGAGTTTCAGTTTAATAAATCATTACTGTATTTGCATTTTTTTTAATTGGATTATACGATTGTAACCAGATTAGAGTGGAGAAAAAAATAGTTCTTTTAATTGTTTTTCTTTAAAAACATATTTTATGTCACAAAAGTATGAAGATATCTTTAATACAATTATATACATATTATATATACATACATACATATATATGGATGAAGCAGATTTTAATGTTGTTTACTTTTTTAAATACTTTGTTGATTTACAAGGTAATTATATATGTATAATTAAAATTTCATTTGTTTGATTTGAAATTTCTTTCAAGCACTATTGTACCAAATATTTCATATTTCACATTTTATATGTTGCACATGTATCACATAAATGACATAGTTTTTAAATTATTGTTTAAAAAAACAAGACAGCTGTTATAAGTGGATATTATGTATAATTGTTTGCAGCATAAGTTTTCTATGTGGACATTATTAGTGATTGCAGTATTTTAACTTAACCTCTTCAGATTGATTGTAAACTATTTTAAACTTTGGCAGCACTGCCTGTTCTGAACGACTGAAGGCACTAACCATATGATTATTTGTCTAGGAAATGATTTTCCAGGCTAAATCTTGTTTGTCCGATGTCTAATTACTATCTATTTATATATAAAGCTGGAGATTTGATCATCCGAAAGAAAAAAATTATCACAATTCGATTGTAAAATTAACATAGTGCTTGTAATGTTGCGTTAGTTTTAATTTGTGGAAAAATAATGTATCTTAACTTGTTACTTTAGCAGTTAAGGTATCACCATTATATACTATTAAAACACTAATATTTGTAGACTTTCTCAGTCATTATAACTAGGTAGTTGACACTGCAACTTGCCTATATCTGTCAAAGTTGTTTTTATTTTTTTATAATAGTTAATTTAGGCATTTGGGTAGCTTATTGTATAATACTAAATGGTAAATTATCCATGTTGTTTAAATATTTTATGTAGATAACTCTTCAAGACATTGTTTTGTGTGAACTTTTTATGTTTCGAAATAACTGTTATTCTATGTTTTTTACAATTAATCCAATACTACTATTTTTTGCCCATGGATGATGAAGCTTCAGATACATCAGGTCTTTCATCCAGATAAACTGACAGACAAAAAGAGAAAATGTATTTTTAATAAGAGATCCACTTTCCGACTTTATGACTTTGTAATATTCCTGAAAACTGTACAAGTACAAACCTATGCTAACAGTAAGGAGGCAATTACAGAGATGTGCAAATACGTGTACAACAGATTCTGCATTTTATTTATTTATAAAGTAATTTTATAGACTATTTCAAAATTTGGGAAGATCTAAAACTATTTTTCTGTATAAATATTATTTGCCAAAACTTTGTTTATATTTTAAAAAAAAAGTCTAATGAAAGTGATTAAATTTTAAATGCTTTGTTTAATTAAAAAAAAAAAAAAAAACAACAAATAAAACCCCCTAAAAGAACCATGAGATGGGCCAACACAGAGACAGTGAATACTGTAGCTGGGACATGGTTTTCAAGTTACTTGAGATGTCTCAGTGTTTATTTTCTTCAAAGGATACAGCGCTTCACCAAAATACCTTTTTGTTTGCCTCTCTCATCCAGCATAATTGACGACACGTACAATGAATATTTCGGTAACAGTTAAAAGAAACCCCTCCATTCACTCTTTTTCAGCATATATAACTACTAGTGGTCTGTTAAATAGCCATTCTATTTCTGTTGTGACGTTAAAATTCATTCACCCAATGTACAACCACTGAAATAAAAAGAAGCATTTTAAAATGAGAGTGGAGTCGGGGCGATCCTTTCTTGCGGCGCAGCTCTGGGAAGAGGGGCCCGGGGTAAGAAGAATAGTCCAAAGAAAGTGGAGTCGTCTTTAACAAGTATATTGTTTTATTTTATTTTATTATATTTTGGTTTATTCTGGGTTTTTTTCCCCCTAATTGCTTGTTCAAGTAACAAATCCTTCAGCGCAATCCCCTGGTTCAGGGCAGAGGCAGATGTGCTATGAGGAAGGACGTACCCTTCTGCCACTGACTTCTTCACACCATCTTCTCTGATCTATTTTTTTCTTTTTAAATGCTTTAAAGAAAGGACGTAAAATTCCTGCAGAATCAAGGAGAGTTTCTGTCATAAAGTTGTATACATTGCATCAGCCCAGGATTGGTTTGAAAGGAACCCAAGGTCACAAGTGATGTGGAAAACCACCAGGTCGACCAGTCGATTTGGATACATCACAAACATCCTGAGCCAGAAGCCTGCTGAGAACGAGTGTGTGGGATGGAAAGGAGGTAAGGGGATGACTTGCAGGGACGGAGAAGGACTGGAGCAGGAGAGGGCTTTAAGGGCGTTGTAGAGCAGAAGCAACAAATGGTTCAAACTCAACTCCCAATGATTGAGGAAGAGAAATCCTGTCTGTTCACACTTTCTTACATTAAACCCCAGCCGGGACAGTTCTCACATGGCAAGAAGGGTCAGGACATGTCAATTTTCTTGCCTAAAGCTGCTTTGTTTCTTGTACACTTGGGCACTTTTTTGGCAAGGGAGAAGCACCCATGGGGGCTGTGAGTATCAGGAGCTTTGTATACCTGTGTGTGAAGAGCGTACCTCCGTCAGACAATGTCAGTGTTTCCAAAACGAAGCAAGGTAACTTCTAGAGAAGCTTTAGAAATCTTTGGTGTTCCTCCTGCCACATACATCCTCACGGACAGACGGTGGCCACAGCTTTGGTGCCGGAGGCTGCTCCCTGGCAGGGAGCGGTCCCTCGCTCCAGGACAGACGCTGCAGCAGCACCGTGTTGCTCAACGTCAGCCTTTTCTAGAGCTGACCAGCCAGGTCCACACTCACAGCCTTGGCTATGTATCTCCTCTGGCCTCACATGGTGTAGCCATGACCGTAAAGCATAATTATTGTCGGTGTGTTTTGCTTCAGTTTCAGTTCAAAAGTCTGAAGCGAGCTGAGGGCTGGGTTTTTTTGAAGCCCACTGGATCTGATAGGGAAACAAAAGAGGATGTGACATTTGAGGGATCAGCGCCCGCTGGGACAGCTTTGCATGTCTGTGTCCAGCAAATGAAGCCAAAACTGGTTCAGCCTTGTCCACGCTGCATTTTGGGAGTGTCTGTTGAGCAAGTTACCGAAACAGCAGCTGGGTTTTGTTTCAGGAAGAGTTGTTTCACTCCAGAAGAGAGCCTAAGAACAACCCGACATTTCTCTTCTGTGGATGATGACGTTAAAAAGGACTTGTGGGCAAGGCTGCTTGACAGTGTGGGCATGGAATCTTCTGCTAGTGGCATTTATTGCACGAATTTGTGGGACCCAAAAAAAATGCCATGCCTGGAATTGCTGAAAACCTTCCTTGGCATCCGATCATATGCATACCATGCTCTTTACGCCTGCAATCGTTTCTCTAGCCAAGCCTTTTGTGGAGTGACCTGCCTCTTTAATGTCATACAGTTGACAGTTCTGGAGGCTTTTTGCATGGGTCAAGATGATTTTTATTGCTGGAGTGGGTGTGTGTGCGAGGGCAATACCGTCTCAGCTGTTGCGTTAAACCAGTTGCTGGTGTGTAATGTATTGGAGAAAACAGTGATAGGTTATAGAATATATGGTTAGATTATCTGTGAGTTAATAAATTACTAAAATGTCTTCTAAATTCTCATTCTTCTAATTCTGCAATTATAGAAACCATAGAAATTCTAGGAAATAAATTACATGTTTCATTACATGAAAATGGCTTCTGCTGTAGCAGGGGAAAAAGAAAACAACACTGGGAAATGTGAAAGGAAGACACTGGTGTGAGCTGCTTACGCACTGTTGTGTTGCAGTTGCATTATTTCCACCAAAGCTTCTTACAGAGCCAGGGAAATACACTTGGCTTTATGATTTAGGGAAGTCGCTACAGGAAAGACGCCCTGCTCCTCTCATCTTCAAAGAGCTGGATTTGGATACTACTTTAAGGAAAACAAATTCTGGTGAGTGTCCTCCTTAATCTAATTGTCACAAAACAAGTCAGGGTGTAGCCTGCATGGTGGGTGGTTCCTCGGAGTGTCACCAGACCAAATAGATGCTGGGTTGTGATGGCGACGAGGATGACCACAATGGTGTAAGGTTCACCTTGTAGGAACAGCTCCCAGGGCTGGTCTGCGCAGGTGTGTGCCTACGCTACACCTGAGCTGTGTTCACATTCACCGTGAACGTCCCTCCTTTTCACGGAGGGGAGGAAATGCTTTCCTTTCCTAGTTTTATGGTTGCAGTCAGCACTGCAACTAAACGCCAGCGGAGCACATTCAGAAATGCCGAAGTTGGTAGCTGACAGCACAGCTCAGGACTGTGAGCGAACAAGTTTTTCACACTTGGAAAGCTGTTAGGGTGGGATCCATCTCTCTCTCCATAGCTGTCAAGTATCGTTTCAGACACTGCAGGGTACCCACTTGGCCTAAAGCTGCCACTATGGAGGAGCACAGGTGAGGATGGATATCTTATCTCAAATCTGCCAGGCCCATGCAGGTGTCTCAAATGCTCTACAACGCCTCAGATCTGAGTTCAGTCAATGAATCCCACCTGTTTTCACAAGGGACTGACAATCCTATGGTTTTGATGGATTTTAAAACACTGGCATGCACAAGAAATCACAAAATCATGAGATTGGCTTAAACGGTCTGGTAGTAAAAAACCCTGTTCTTCTCTGTAGGTATTTGGAGTACGTTCAGCTTGCATATTTAAACTTTTCTCTCCTAGAAATGATGCCTAGAAATGTTTTTTGTGTCACCTAATGTGCCCATGTGCTTAGGGAGGTAAAGTTAAAAGAGCAGTTCATAATATTCTTGAGAAAGTAATGAAAATTGACAACATGAATTTTACAGATTTGATGAGTTCAAGATGTGCTTCTCTCTCACCATGTTACAGTGAGGAACGAAGAAATATGGTAACCCTTTGGCATGTACTATATTTCTTCAGGCTTAATCTTCACATGGGCTTTATTCAATTATTATTATGCAAATGAAGGTGTGATGTTATCAGTATAACTTAATCTGAATGCAATTGCAATGGGATGGACTGTCCCTGTGCGCAAATAAATCATTCTATTTCAATGTTTCATGTGAAACGATTGCACCCTACTCTGTCCAATGTAGTTACGTTGCTCTAATTTCTCTGTCTGTCAGGAAAGCTGTGGCAGGCTGTCCTTGGACAGGCATTAGGTAGAGCCTACACATTGATTTCCAGGTTTAAGATAAATGGTGACAGGCAGGAATCCTGTTTCGTGTCCTTTCTCAACCTGAATATGCTCAAAAGAAAAGATACATAAGCAAGGGCAAGTCAGAGAGGACTCACATGGAAAAAAAGTGGTCAGCCTTGAGCAGGTATCAGTAGGCTAACTACAGAGCGCAACAGAAAGCATTTTCCCTTTCTATTCACTATAGTGGTAGCAATCACTATAAAGTGATTACTTTATACCCATTCTAAAGGAAATAAATGAGGTTGAACTCTTCTGATAGAGAACCAGTGCCCTCCTCCATGAGTGTGAACTTTCCAAGACCAATCGCTGAACAAGTCCATGGGCTGATGGCACTGCCCATTCCTCAGCTGTCGTCTCGCAGTCCATAGCAAGTGCTTATGGGCGGCAGTAGAAGCACACCAGCCACTCCTCCTGTGGCCTGGGGACTTTTCATTTTATTTCCATTTAATTGAATGACGGGAGAAGCTGAACTTCTTCAAGTCCAAGTTTATTCAGAGTTGGAGGTGTATACAGGGATTTTTAGTTGGTGTTTTTCTCCCCAACTTATTTGTTAGATTAATTACACGTCCTTAGTAGCTTTTGAGGGCCAGGCTACTTGTATTTCAAGTTTGCTTCAGTCATCTCTAAATGCACTTTTCAGATGTGCTCATTTGTCATCTAGATCAGTTTCTCTTACTCTTCACAGAACTTACTCTGCAGCAAGATATTTCAAATATTCTGTTTTATGAAGCACAATCTAAAAAAACACCATACAGATCCTCCTAGAAGCTGTGCTAAGGCACATGGGGGACAAGAAGGTGAATAGAGACAGCCAGCATGGCTTCAGTAAGGGCAAGTCTTGCCTGACCAATCTCGTGGCTTTCTGTGATGGAGTGACTACATCAGCGGACAAGGGAAGAGCTACGGATGTCATCTATCTGGACATGACCCTCTGCAACATCCTTGTCTCTGAATTGGAGAGATATGGATTCGATGGATAGACTGTTCCGTGGATAAGGAGTTGGCTGGATGGTTGCATCCAGAAGGTAGTGATTAATGGCTCAATGTCCAGATGGAGATCAGTGATGAGTGATGTCCCTCAGGGGTCTGTACTGGGACCAGTACTGTTTAACATCTTCATCAGTGACACAGACAGACAGTGGGATGGAGTGCACGTCAGCAAATTTGCAGATGACACCAAGCTGAGTGGTGCGGTTGACACACTGAGGAGAGGGATGCTATCGAGAGGGACCTGGACAAGATCAAGAAGTGGGCTCATGTGGACCTCATGAGGTTCAACAAGGCCAAGGGCAAGGTCCTGCACATGGTTCGGGGCTATCACCGATATCAGTAGAGCCTGGAGATGAAGGGATTGAGAGCAGCTCTGTGGAGGAGGACTTCAGAGTACTAGTGGATGAAAAACTGGACATGAGCTAGCAATGTGTGCTCACAGCCTGGAAAGTCAACTGTATCCTGGGCTGCATCCAAAGAAGTGTGGCCAGCAGGTCCAGGGAGGTGATTCTGCCCCTCTGCTCTGTTCTGGTAAGACCCCACTTGGAGTACTGCATTCAGCTCTGGAGTCTCCAACACAAGAAGGACATGGAGCTGTTGAAGCAGATCAGAGGGCTGAAGCACCTCTCCTATGAAGACAAGCTGAGAGAGTTGGGGCTGTTCAGCCTGGAGAAGAGAAGGCTCTGGGGAGACCTTCTAGCAGCCTTTCAATACTTTAAAGGGGCTTATAAGAAAGATGAGGACAAACTTTTTAGCGGGCCTGTTGCTATAGAACAAGGTGGTAATGGTTTTAAACTAAAAGAGGGTAGATTTAGACTAGATACAGGAAAGAATTTTTTTATGATGAGAGTGGTGAAACACTGGAACAGGTTGCCCAGAGAGGTGGTAGATGCCTCATCCCTGAAAATGTTCAAGGTCAGGTTGGATGGGGCTCTGAGCAACCTAATCTAGTTGAAGATGTCCCTGTTCACTGCAGAGGGGTTGGACTAGATGACCTTTGAAGGTCCCTTCCAACCCAAACTATTCTGTAATTCTATAATTCTAGCCAGAGAGCTTATAACCAAATGAAAACGAATTACATGAAACTGTCAGCCAACTCTGCATTTTCTTACTTGCAGCTGCTGTATTTGCCAGATGTAGCACAGTATCTATATGAATTACCTAAGCAGTGACAATAGTTTTTTTCTCAGCATCCTCTTCTGTGTGCAGGCAGAACAGAAATATGCTTTTACTACACAAAATTCAGCCCTTTTGCATTCAGCCACATGCTTCCTGTATAGGCAAATGAAGAGACTGACCAAGGCTTTGCCAGAGGGCAACAACATTCAACTTCTAGGCAGGATTGCCTCATCTGGAGCCTTCCCAGCCCAGCTGCCTGCGGAGATGCCTAGGGTGACCACCGCCTCCATCAAAGTGGGGCACCCTAGGCAAGGTGCTGTGCATCCCCATTCCTGCCCCCAGAGCGTCAGATCCTTCTTGCTCTGCCCTTCACCTGAGCTTCTCTTCCGAGCATATGTGCACCACGGGAACCCCATGCTGCCTGTCAGCTGCCTGTCAGCTTCTGCACCTTTATTTTTGTCTGAGGGTGGCTGATTTTTCAAAGCATCTTCTTCCTCTTTTCTTCCTTCCATTCTAGAAATGACGTAGGCTCTTCTACTGTGGTGTGGTTGAGGAGCACGTTTTTGCCCTTGCATCATTGCAGCACTTTAGCAGGTCATTTAGGCCCATTAGTTGCAATGAGTTTACTTCTCTTGCCAGCACATATTGAGCATGTTGCCGAAAGGCAAGGAGATGATTTGTAAAAAAGTGACCTGTTCTGCAGTAATCAAATACCTCTCTCCACCACTACATATGCATAGTAATATGAATCCTTTACTGCTTAGAGAAACTTCAGGGGGAAGCTAAGTTTCTTGCAAGCTTACAAAAGCCTGTGTGAGTCGACTCACAGTTCCAGTAGGACTGACCAGATAGTCTTCATTGTCATAACTAAAGCAAGAAACCATAAACGGTCCAAGCATTTAAAGCATCGTCTAATTACAGATTTGCTTTCTGTGGAAGGTAGAGTGGTCTAAACCTTCCTGGAGAGGACCCACCTTTCATGCGGGCAGTGTCTCGCCTGCTTTGTCCACCATCTTAAGGTCAGGGAAAAGATGGAGAGGGCAGGCTGCAAGCCAGGCTGACTGCAAACAAACCCCACTTCAGCAGCGGAAGCAGCTCTCTGCTTATGATTATTTGACCAGAGAAATTTTCCCGTCTTTTGCAGTCAATGCTGTCCACAGGAAAGGTTTTGATGAGAGCTTGCAGGTATGGTGGAAACCCAATGGAAAGCAGAAGGTGTAGAGCAGTGAGAGGACATCACACGGCGAGGACCCAGTAGAGATTCCTTTTTGAGTGGAAACCAAGTGTGGCATAATTATTCTCTTATTTGCCTCTCACCTCCATCTACATCAGATGTTCACTCTAAAAGACATTTTGCCACTTTTTGGTGGAAAGGACTTTTTTTCAGACCTGGCATTTGGTAGTTTTACGTCTTTTCTTGTTTGCTTCCTCTCCCTTTGCTTTAATTTTAGCCATAATGCAGATGATCCTCTGTGACACGAGACCAGCCTTCAGACTTTGGTGAATGCAGCAGGTACCTTCCTCTTCAGGAGTAATTATCAGAGGAACTGCTTTCAAGTCCAAGTTTCCTGTGCAATATAATTATTCCTATTTAAGTAAAGGACTCTGGCAGTGCTACTCAGCAGCACCTCTCTATTCAAAATGAGGGTTGTTTCCTCTTGACACAGCTTTCTTTCTGCTCTTCTCAGAAAATGACTCAGAATCAAACATTAGTCCTTCAAAGTGCCTAGAATCAATGATCATTTTACATTCAATTGAATCCTTACTTATTTTAAAGTATCACAATGAAACTGCTCTATTTTACTTCCCTTTATTGTTACTATTATTACCTCACAAATACTGCAGAGAGAAACAGCTGCCTGTCCTTTATTTTTTACCTTCTTTCTAAGACATAGCTACATGTGGCTTCACACTCCAGGAGTCCATACACTTGAGCCAATTTGCAATAAAACTGATAAAGAAAATAGCCCTGGTAAGATGTGGTATTTGTAGAACTTGGACTTTTGTTTGTTCAGTGATGGTGACATGTCCCAACATGAATTTTTATCTAGAAATGTGTGCTGCAGTGCCATGGTGTCAGGAACTCCCGTTAACGGGGCCGATGCCCATTGGACCAGTTGGAGTTTGTAGTGGGGCTCCTCAGCAGTGAGACTTGCAGCAGCCGGGCTTTGGTGGGATTAGAACCTTACTTACTACTGGAGCTGAATGTGCAGCTGAAAGGAGTAAACTTGGGCTGGACTACTTGAGCAGGGTATTAGGATAAGCTAGTGTGTGGATTCATGGAGACTGCCCATGTGCTCGTGCTCTGCAGGAGCTGTGGGGTAGCTGCTCTGTAGCCAAAAGTGCCCTGGCTGTCGGAAATGGAAGCAAGCATCTCATCTTTTTAAGCGTCATGGATTTTTTCAGGATCCCAAGGTGTCAGTCTGTGGCAATCAGCACATGGATAACCAGGTTGGCTGTGAGCAAGCCGTAGAAGGTCTCCTCAGGTGCCTGAGTAAAACAGAGCAGCTTTCTCCACCAATCAGATTACTAGATTTACTAGAGGAACGTCCTGGCAGAGCTGGAGGCAACAAGCTGGCCAAGAGGAGAGGCCTCAGAGTCACAGCCCGGGAACTGTGTCTTCATCCTAAGCAGTCTGGCACATCCCTGTGGCAGAATCCTAATGGTCTTACTAGCTATCCTGTTCTTGCAAATGGAAAATAATATCAATGTGCAAAATAATATCAATGTTCAAAATAAAACTGGAAGTCTCCTAACTTTTGGGTGTCAGCAGTAGCAGGACCCCTCTAAGAAGCTGGTAAGTATGATGAAGGAAAGTCTGTGGCCTCTGCAGTAAGTCCTGTAGCTTCTCCTCATTGGGATTTCTTTTGTCAAATCTCTGGTGGATGCCAGCACTGGCTGCCCTGGAGCCATCACGTTCTGCCACATTTCTTTCTTGCAAACCAGAGGGGAACCTGAGCACATGCGAAGACAGAAATGTAGAAATGTCTATTTCTACACATTTGGCAAATGCCCTTGCAGGTGACCCAGGGGGCTGGGTGGGTTTTACAGGGCCCCTTCGGCCAGCTGGGTTGAGGGAGTCTCCTCACCTGCAGCCCCTTAAGGAGCCAGAGGCTATTTTTAAATCAGCAAAATTAAGAAGGTTGGAGGCCTGGGAGGTTGATCAGCTGCCACAGGGCACCTACAGACCTTGGAGGCAGCTGAGGTGTGATGATGCTTGCCTGCAACGCGCCTGCCCGTTTCTATCCCATACTTCCCTTGGTTATTGATGGCATCTGCTTTGCTGGCAGCCAAGGTGCTGCTGAACCTCCTGCTCCTTCAGCAGAGAGACCTGGCTGAATTTGTGTGGAATTGGGCTGGAATGATGAAGCTATTGCAATTTCCTTACTGCATCGCCTTGGTTCCTGCATCAACCACTCCGTACTGCAGCTGGGGAGGCTGCCTCATTTAGGGCCCTGATCTGCCCCAGCCTCTTCCCGGGGTATTTCCTCATATTTCCCAAATTCCCTGCCTTAGGCCCTCAACCCTGTAACTGACTTAATGCCAGTGACACAGGTTCTCCTCTTCAGCTGCTGGTCCAGCTCCAACCAAGCCCCCCAGCAGATGTGCTTCAGCCCTTCCAGCCATCCCGCACACCTTCCCCGCACGCGGCACAGGGCGCAGCAAGCTGCATCCTGCTGGCACCAGGAAAAGCTCAAGGCCCTTTTAGAGTGTTTTGTGCTGGTTTAGGGGAGAGCTGTGCATTTGTTTTGGTGAAAAGTAAACCGCTGGAGGTTTAGGATGAGAGCCACCTGCAGCTGCACCCACTGGTACAGCAGACACGCTGCACCTGCCGCAGCATGGAATGGCTTCGTGCTCTGCTGCTGCTGCTGTTTTCCTCTGGATAAAGCTTGGATCGGCACATTTTGCCAATCCTCAGCTGCCAAAGTTTGGGTTCATCACTGCATCTTTTATCTCAGAGGAAAAGTAACATAATTTAAAAAGCCCATTCCTCAGACATTTACATTCCTAGCAATTTAGCTTGCCCGCTCTTGTCCTTGTGTGTCCATCTGCCCTCCCTCTGTGGAGGGGCACAATTGCTTTGGCAGAGCTGGTGGGGACCTACTGTTTAATTTGGTTCGCTCTCACACGAATGAAGCATCTGTGCGGGTACAAGGGGAGTGCTGCAGCACTGTGGGAGCAGCACTTCACCCCATCAGTTTTAGCCTCTGAAGGACATGAACGTTGTTGTTGTTCCTCTTTTCTCCACCGACTTCCACGTCCCTCCAGCGGCAAGTGAGTGGCTTGGAGGAACAAAGTTTTCTTCTGCTGCCAGAGGTTCCCCAGGAGAAGGGTTTGCCCCTCACTTAGTACTGGAAAGCTCGGCCACTGCCTCTTTTGGCTACTGGAAAAAGTGCATTTTTAGCATAGCAGCAAGGAGGCAGCTTCTCTCTTCATCAGTTTCCTCATCTGCAGGACGAAAACAGCAACACCCTGGTGGGGGTTTTGCTGGGGAGGAGCGCAGAATTGCCGAAGGCTCCCTGCTCTCCTCAGCTGCTTCACGTGATGCTGCTTAAATCAAGGAGCCACATGAAGTGTGGAGTTAGAACTGGACCAAAAGCATTATTTATTTTGACCCTGGCAGGTTGAAAGCTCTGGTATTTATACAAGAGGTCCCATAAATCTCAGAGGTCATCTCCTCGGGTCACATAAACCAACGCAGCTTTAACATATTGGAGTTGATGCAAATCTATAGCAGCTGAGACTGGCTGAAGGTTTTCAAGGCCATGGAAAATACTGTAGCTAAGCCTGTTCTTTCTTGCTCTTTAACTTCCTTTACATATTGTTAAATTAATGTTTCTTCCTCTAATCAAATGGCTCTATGTAACAACATATCAGCATCAGAGACCATCCACTTCTTAGGCACTACTTAAAATATGAAAATAAAGAAAATAAAAAAATAGAAGGAGAGCTGTAAATAATCTGTTTAACCCAAACATGCTGCTTTGTCTTTTCTTTGTAAACAGATTTTTGTGTGTATTTGTTAACTACATTATCATCATTTTCATCTGGACAGCTATCTAATTCAGAACATGAGAAAATATTATTTCCTGCTCAAACAGGCAAGAATTAACCACTCTCTAAAAAATTCTTGAACATGATCGGGTTTCAAGAAAACTCAGTGAGTTTTGAGCCTGTTTATACACACAGAGAGAAACACAACGAGACAATACACTTCTAGGTATACACACGCACTTAGATACTATATGCAAATTGAACTATCACTTTTAAAATACATCGCAGAAAATTTTTTTCCAGCACACTTTCAATAATTTTGAAAGTTTGCTTGTAAGAGTATTTTATGAAAAGCTCATCCTCAACTAGACGTGTGGTGGCTGATTTGTATGGTTAGGAGAACATTTCAGGGCCACAGTGACCAGTAACTTCTGTTACTTGTATCTGCCTCTGCGTAAAGAAAAGAAGCAAAGGTTATCTGATAGAATGTTTTCTCTAAAACAGGTGTGGGGCACGCTGGTCACAAGTGTAACTGCACTAACACACACATGCACCCATCTCACTTTCAAATGAGATGGAGCTCAGTACCCACTGAGCCCCAGGGGAGCAGGAGGACACACATTTATGTCCTCCCTGGGGAGACAGGCACACACACAGTCCCCATACGTACAATTAGCCCTAATATGAACTGCAGCCATACCTACACCGCAGTGGAGACATATCCATGTAGTGCTGTTCTGGATATATCACCATCTGACACGTAGCACGTTTGTTCATGGCTGATTTGGAGCTACTGCTGACTTGGTTTCTCTTCCTCCCATGTTAAACTGCAGCTACTTCTTCTTGTAAAGAATTATTTTGGAGACTTAAATGGTTATTTTCTGGTTTTTGTTTCAAACAACTTTTAAATTACTTCAGGGACGCAAATTCCCTGCTGCATCCCATTAGAGACTGTAGCCAAAAATATATATACAGGATAATGTTTTTTGAACATCTGAATGACTTAGGAGCTCTCAAACCACCTTTACAGGTGATTTGGGCACTGAAGGCCAAGAGCCACGAGGTGGTACCATAGGATGCCACCTCGTGGTTCTTGGCCCCTTCACACCAGGGCTGCGTGGAAAGAACGAGCCCTTACATTGTGCTCTCCCAGCTCAAATTTGCATCAATTTACGCCAACTCTCATCCAGCAAGCAGATCTCATTTGCTGCATGCTACACACATGACGATGTCTCTCTGGACCAGCACTTTCCATGATTCCTCCCTGAATACTTATGTGCTCTCCAGATTATCTGCTGCCTGCCTATTATCTGATGCCTGCCCAGCTGAAACTACTGAAAATGGCCCATCAAAATGTTTTTAACTTAAAGGAATGACTGACATAGAGCAACAGATCAGCTGAGCAGCCTCCAGCAGATACTACCTGCAGACTTGCCCCTGCCTTCAGGTGTCCTTGCATCTCACTGGAGTGAGGAGCATTGATGGGCACCTGGACCAGTGGGAAGCCTCACTGAAGAGCACCAGGACCTCTGCAAACTTGCTTATTCCCAGGCCCCAAAAAAGCAGATATGGGGTGAGTGCAGGGGTCTGGGTACCATAGTCCCAGGTCTTCAGACTCTGGGTGGGTCTCCCACTGGGTTTCCATAGGTCTCTGTGGCCTCTGGGTATTTACACTGTAGTCTTGTATCTTTATCCAAAGACAGCAGTAAACACAATTCTGGACGTTTTCAGGATCTTCTTTCCTTTGCGTGGATGAAAAATCAAGAATATGGATTTGCAAGCAATCAGTAGAGCTTTGATGTAAGAGTATATTTGATGACAAAGTTATGCAAATTTAGGAAGCAAAAGTAAATATAAGAAAGCTATATGGCAACATGTATTATTAATCAGGCTTTTTTATTAAACAATTAGATTTCACTAACAGCTGCCTAGATGAGAAGTGGCTGTTGAGGTGAATTATGTCCCACTGCATGAAAAAGCTGAGACATCACAATTTTTACCTAAATGATAATTTTTTTCAGTGGGGGCATGATTGATGGTGCAGCCATATCTAAACAGACAGCAAGTTTTTGCAGACATGAGCTTCCCAGGAGAAAAACCAAACAAACCACTACCTAGAGAATTAGATGGAGCAGTGCAAATTATACTACTAATTACTATTTCAAGTTTAGTGAGTGTTTATATGCTATCTATGCTAGCTGGCTCAGGTCTCTGTACTCTGCATCGCTGTCACTTTTGTGGTCACAGAGCAGATATCTCTAAGTTGTATCCAATAACACATTGCTGCTGAACATGCTAAAATCTAGTTTCTTATGTAATAACAGTAAAGATAATAAATACTTACTGGATTAGGGAGCAATCCAGCAACCAGTCACTTATTGGTGTATTACATCTGTTGGAATAGATGATGCTTATTAGATCTGTGGATGATACAAAGCTGAGAAGGGCCTGCAAGTACATTGGAGGACAAAATTAGAATTCAAAATTGTCTTGACAAATTGGGAAAAAAAGTACAAAAACTATGATGTAATTCAGTGAAGACAAGCGAACGGTACTGCATTTAGATAAGAATAATCAGCTTCACAAAATCAGGATGAGATGCAACTTGTTGAGCAAAAGTTCTTCATGAAGGAGCTGGCTGGGAGAGGCTAATTACAGATCACAAGCTTAACACAAATTAACTCCACCATAGTTTTGCAGGTGGATCAGGATGTGATGCAGCCAAAGAATTTGCAAATGTTGAACTTCTAATCAAAGTGATGGTGGGGTCTTTGTACCAAGAGGTAGAAAATACCAATCACATAAATGAAATCACAATTAAAAACCAGAATAGCACTGATTTCCTTCCTACGACTCCTCAAACTGCAGCAATAGCCCCTCCAGCAGTAACTGAAAAAGGCAGAGCAATGGTGCGTGGGAGCCCAAAGGCTCTGTGCTAACTGGATGAGAGACCACTGGGGCATGATATGGTGAGTAGGAATTTGGTCATCTAGTGTCCCTGTCAGAACCTAACATACCATGAAAGCATGGCCGTGGGGAAAAGGAGTTGTGAGGAAACTACATTAAAAAGAGAAGGAAGCCAAGAAGAAGCCACATGAGGAAGAGAAGTTTGCAGCAAGCGTAGAACCAAGAATTATGACACCATGAAAAAAAAAACCAGCCATGAGAATTCCCCTGCTGCATCAAACTCTTTCCTTAAGTAAATACAAAATTTTATGGATTTTTTCCCCATTGCTGAGTAACTGGAAAAGAGATGCAAGTGTGAGAAAAACATTGACTTGGAAGATGCCAGGAGAATTAGAAAGAAGACAGAAACTAGCAGATACTGACTGCCTTGAGAAGACTGTCATGGAGCAGCTCTGGCAGATTCATCAGTCATCTAATATGCCCACTACGTTCATTCCAAACCCATGAGGAAATCTTGTTGGAATCTGCCCTAGAAAAGCTATCCTGATAAAGTTCAGCTCTGTGCAGTGAGACCAGATCTATATGAAAGGTCCTGAAAAATTCTGGAAAATCTAATTTTATGAGTTTGTTTGTTGCATTCTGAGTTGCTCCCAAATTATTTTGCAAGAATCTACCTGGAATTGTATCAGCCTTCACTGAAGTCCCAAGAGGAAATGCAAAGAGAGGCTGGAGCTAATTCTTTGCATTATTTTCCTCAAGCAAATAAGCTGTGGTTCTTCTTTAAAGTAGCATATGCATATCTTGCGCTTGTGGGATAGGTGTCCCACTGTGACACAGCTCCGAAAGTTTGCTCGAAAGCAGTAGTCACAGGGTTGCATTCAGGTACAGCACTGAAGACCCAAAGAAGAGTATGAGAGCTTCATACCCCTTCACAAACTAAGCTCCTTTTTGGTTTTCGCTTGCGTGAATCTTTTCTCCAGGATCAGAATGATTACTGAGCTAGTTTGACTCCATCCATAGTCGCTGTTGCCAAAACTTCTGATTTTATCACAAATTTAGGATATTGGGTCTTCTTAAAGCACCAGCTACTGCTGTAAAACATGTGACTCCTGGCTTCTGTTAAAAAACCTCAAACATTCATTGTATCAGGAAGCAGCAAAAAGAAGCAACAATATCTAATGACCAAAAGGCAAATACCATAGTCAGTGTTGGGAGGCAAACCCTCATTGTTTTCGGGCCTTTGACGTTTATCTTTGAAGGCCAGCAATTAGCAACTCCTATGTCGATAAAGATCATATATAAAACTCACGATTCTGAAGCATTTAGTCAAAACTTCCTGCTCCACTAATTAGAGGTTGGGCTCAACAAGCTCCCAGAAGTGGGAATCACAGAAGATATTCAGGTAGAAAGAGACAAGTCACTCTACAGGTGAGACCTGCCTCCCCACACCCATGTCCCCAAACTACCTCCTGTCTACACCTGCACGTTCACTGAGGGAGGGAGCGTGGGCCCACACGTCCATCTATTTGTGTATGGAGATAGGGTCCGCATTTGCTGAGCCTTTTTCAGGGGACCTCATGTCCTCCAGGCAGTGACCAGGCCCCTTAAAATCTACATCTCTGTGTTCCACCCCTAAACCTGCCTCTCTTCAGGGACCTTTCAGAGGTTTTAGGCGGTTTGCTTCGGATACTCCGCAGAGCAACCAGCTTCACTGCCTACAACAGATGGTGTAAATCCAAACATGCAGAATAAATGCATCTACTCGGACACACACCAAAATGACCAACTCAGTTTTAGGACACGTACTGAATCGAACTGATCTAAGTCATGAAAGGATCGCAAATGAGATGAAGATTAAATGCTGCTCCTTTTAAGAAAATGCATATATAAGAAATAAATGAGAAAAGTGTATTGCAATTCTTACTTCAACTTACAGTGTAACTCACAGCAATTAAGGCAACCTACGATTAAATTCAGTGCTGAATATTTTGCTCAAAATAACCATGTAAAAATAAAATATTATTGTAACTGTAGTATTAAATTTTTATTGACACCTGCAAAATCTAATGCTTGTGAAATACACGACCCTGATGCTTATACGGCTATTAAAAAGGAGGAGTTAAATTTATTTCAAGTCTGACTCAGAAAAAAAATGTCTACGTGACTTGTGACAGATATTGCAAGACTTTTGTACCTTAACAAAAACAGACTATCATTATCTTCACTTTCTCTTAATTCTTGTGATTGAATTGATTTAGTTTTGAACATCACAAGGAGAAAGAACGAGTCAAATGGAATAATAAATTAGCTGGTTTTAGTATATTTTACTGTGGGTTTTTTTATATCCTGAAACTAACTTCCCCTGTTTTGAACCCACAACTGAACGACAGCTATTTATCTCAACTTTATTGGCAGATGAGTATTTCTTACAAAACTTAGATTATGCAGTGGAAGCTTTTCATTAAAATTAATAACACCACCAAGGTTTCTTGTTTGCTTTCATGGGAAGCAAAGAAAACCTTGTTGTGAAATGCCATAATGCATTAGCAGAAGTCCACCAAAACTCCACGAAAAACAGTAAAAATCAGGTCACATGCTAAAATGTAATATTTTCACTTAGATTTCTTGATGCTTTGGGGAATGGTTCCATCAAATTTTCACTCTTAATAAAAAGAGGGGCCAGGAGCAATTATTCTTTTTAAATTTAACCACCATCTTCAATTAAACACACCGACCTTATTACGTGAGAGGGATGGCTATCTGACTACATAAAGTAGTTAAAAAACATCAGCCCTGCCTCTCAACGAGTGATCCCCTTCCTTTGAACAGTTAATCTGCAATGTCAGGAAAGAATATTAATGAGATGCTAACAACAAAAAGCTGTCCCGATTTGCAGAGCTACCGAACTGGCCATCCTCTGAAATAAAACCATGGGACTGGAGCCTTAATGCTGCTTTCTGGTTAGAAAATTAAATTATGACTGAGGAAAGGCTTTGGTACACCTAAAATCCTATTGTCTCCATCTCTTTCAGACTGTAAAAAAATAAATAAAAAAAAAAACCCTGAGGCCTGGAGCACACAATTGAAAGTGGCAGGTATGGCAACTTAATGAGCATCTATTGGTGGAGTCACAATAATTGTGTTCACACTTCTTGTCCTCAGTAGTTTTAAGGTAAAAACGCATTAATTGAGTTTCATTCTGTTGGAATGTAATCTAGTTTGTTTTCCTTCACAACACAAAACAGTCTCTTGGGAAGCAACAGGTGGAGGTTTAAACTGTCTCAAGCTGAGGACGGCTTTAACTCTTTTCCTCTTTCATGGCTGAGTCCCTGGCAGCTAGTAATTATAAACCAATTTGCATTTCTAGTCTGGATTCACCTTCTATAAATGTCGTGGGCTGAACTGGCCCAGTGCAGGGGCAGGCAGCACCAGCACAGGTGTGAGAGGGAAAAAGGCGGTGTGGGTCTGGGCAGAGGCAACGCAGCAAGCAGGCTCTGCTGACACCCCTACAGAGTCACAGAAAGTGCAAGAGGCCAGTTCAGATTTTGGCTCCCTGACTCTAAATACACTTAAATGTAGGCTAAAAGCAATTTAAACAGAGGAGAAAAGAGCAGCACATGCAATATATCTGATCAGCTGGTTTAAGATCTCCCCACTCATCATGCTTGACTGCTGGGAACCCAAGTGCTAAAGTCTCAGTTTTGCCAAGAATTTCCTAGCGCTTACCTCAGCTTTGTGAATAGTCTTCCCAAAATCAGGAACCAGAACTAAAGCATGGCAGTGCTGATCACCATCACACTTACTACACTTGGTGGATCCGTTGAGCATCAGCCCTCATGCACTCCAGCTTACCAGCTTAGGGTGCTAAGCCCAGGCAACTCCCTATGCTTAGAGAAGTGTTAACCCCCATCAGTGCAAACACTGACAGCTGCAATTCATCACTGCAAATTTTGACTCTGATCTTGCAATGAGGTCTATGGAGAGCTGCTATTCCATCCTTGCAGAGAGCTCCCCTGACTTCAGTAAAGCTTAACATGGACACAAAAGTCATCTCACTCAGAGCTCACGCTAGGCTTCACCACTTCAAAACAAAAGCACACCTACTATACCTTCAAAACCAAGCATTCAGATTTCCTTAAGAACAAAACAAAAAAAGCCCAACAAACCCAAACTAGCCTGCAAGCAGTGAAGTTAAT
Source organism: Tauraco erythrolophus (assembly GCF_009769465.1). Taxonomy (NCBI): domain Eukaryota; kingdom Metazoa; phylum Chordata; class Aves; order Musophagiformes; family Musophagidae; genus Tauraco; species Tauraco erythrolophus. The sequence continues at coordinate 76,982,700 of NC_141465.1, read as the reverse complement.
GAAACCTAGCTTCCATAACATGCTCTTCCAGTGCAGTAAATTAAATCCTACTCCACGCCCTCCACCAGGCTGCAGACAGAGCTTGCTGTCACCAGTCGGGCTCTTGGGCAACGAGAGCTGCCACCTGACCACTGCCAAACAGGATGGAGAAGGTCCAACCTCCATTCCGTTTCCAAGTGCACTCAGGTGGTGTCGTGGGTTGACCCTGGCTGGACAGTAGATGGCCACCAAAGTCACTCTGTCACTCCTCTGCTCAGCTGGATAGGGGAGAGAAAACATAACAAAAAGCTCGTGCGTGGAGATAAGAACAGGGAGAGATCACTCACTAATTATTGTCACGGGCGAAACAGACTTGACTTGGGGAAATTAGCTTAATTTATTAGCAATCAATTAGAGTAGGATAACGAGAAAGAAAACCAAATCTTAAAATACCTTCCCCCCACCTCTCTCTTCTTCCCAGGCTTAATTTTACTCCTGATTTCTCTACCTCCTCCCTCTGAGCTGCACAAAGGGTACAGGGAATGGGGGTTGTGGTCAGTTCATCACACGATGTTTCTGCTGCTTCTTCCTCCTCAGGGAGTGGACTCTTCACGCTCTTTCCTGGCTCCAGCATGTGGTCCCTTCTCAGGGGAGACAGTCCTCCATGAACTGGTCCATTGCAGGTCCTTTCCACGTGTCCTTTTCCACGGGGTACAGACTGCTTCAGTGTAGGTCCCCACAGGGTCACAAGCCCTGTCAGCAAACCTGCTCCAGCGTGGGCTCCTCTCTCCATGGGTCCTGCCAGAAGCCTGCTCCAGCACAGGTTTCCCCTGGAGTCACAGCCTCCTTCAGGCATCCCTCTGCTGCAGAGTGGGTTGCTCTATGGGCTGCAGGGGGACAGCCTGCCTCACCATGGTCTTCACTACAGGCGGCAGAAGAATCTCTGCTTCAGCGCTTGGAGCAACTCCTCTCCCTCCTTTTCACTGACCTTGGTGTCTGCAGAGTTGTTGCTCTCATATTCTCAATCCTCTCTCTGGCTGCAGTTTTCCTGCTGTGCAGCAACTTTTCCCCCTTCTTAAATATGTTATCCCAGAAGCACTACCACCATTGCTGATGGGCTCAGCCTCAACCAGTGGCAGGTCCATCTTGGAGCCAGCTGACATTGGCTCTATCAGACATGGGGGAAGCTTCTAGCAGTTTCTCACAGAAGCCACCTCTGTAGCCCCCCTGCTACAAAAACCTTGCCATGCAAAGCTAATACAGGTGGCTCCTGCTCTCCTCTAGAAAGATGCTGTTTTCATGAAGAAAATATCAAACATCTACAATTTTGCAGTCAGTAAAAAAAGGGACAATACTACTGCTGAGATGAAAGGGAAATTAACAGTGTGATCACTTGAAAATACTAAGGATAGGGTAAGAAAAGTCAGCCACCTTTCACTCCAGTTAGTTGCATCCTGAATTTGATAACAACTTTATGGACAGTTCTAATAAGACAATTAATTTAGCAAGAAATAGTAAAGACTAAACATAATCTCAGTCCTTAACACTGGATACACTTCCTAAAATACTGTAATTACACATGGTTAGGAGCAAACCATGTGATGACAGAACTTCCTTGACAGCCTGTATGTAAAAATATGACAGTAAGCAAGCAAGCAAGGACAAGAAATCACTATTGTTTTACTAACACACACTTAAAAGAGCTCTTGACCGTGGAAAACAAATATACACTAGAACAGTCTACCGAGTAAACAGACTCTATTTCACACATGCTCTTGTGCTTCGGTGTCAGGAGAACATCACCAGCTCGCAGAGGGAGCGGGCTATGGATTTTCCCATTTTTCATACTGCTCCAGTTTACATCTTGCCACTGATACTGTTACTACCGAAGAATTAGCAAACCGTGGCTTTCAGACGAAAATAGACATTAGAGGCCTTGTTCCTCTTTCATACACATACCCTGATGTGTAGTCAGAGGCTACAATAGCTAGCAAAATCTTATGAAACAGTATGTTGGTTTCTGCGTAAGATAAAAATTCAATGTTTATTGAGAAATTCCAGCCTATCATAAGAGAGTGTGGTTAGCCGCAAGCTGCTGAAGTTTGAAATAAGATAGTCTGACATAAGACATAAAAAGACTTGAGTAGTGAGCAATAAAACTGAAGTTTCTAAATCCTAGGAAGCTGGCAAAAACCCAGCTATACAGCACAGAGGGACTAGATGGCTCCTGAGTCTCCTGTGAGAAGCTGCAAAGGAAGTCGTGCTGGGAAAGCATGCTGTGGGCTGAGGTATTTGCCTGGCAAGCCTTGCCCAGTTCAATCTTTTGAAGGAGGAAGTTTCTCTTTCCCCAATATTTACTTCTTCCTCCCCCCCTCCTTTTTGGTAGAGAATAGCAAAAGTATAAGCAACGTGCATAAAAGAAAGACTGGCAGCACATAAACAGCCCCATGTTCTCCACCTCACTACAGAGAACTCCACAGAACTGACACTGTATTTGTTTTCAGGGCTGAGCCTCCAGCACTTACTCGCTGAATTTTCAACGCTGTCGTTCTCCCCAGATGAATCAAAATCAACCAAGGGTGAAGAAGGCTAGAAAAATACTACAATAGTAAGGTGTTCAGTTTCACAAGTGAAGTGGCTGAGATCCTTGGTAACAGTCACCCATACTAGATATCCAGCATCTCCTTCAGTTGACTACCCTGCCTTTTCTTTTCCATCCTCCATGCTATATGTACTGTCCCTCTATATTTCAGTTTTGTACATGTTTCTGTAGTCCCTGCACACATTACCCCACTATCATTATTAAGTGAAAAAATGCTTTGCTGCCCATCGAACTCGCAATCTATGAGACTGAACACCTGGTGCAAATTCTTCCAGTGGGAGTATTCCTGTTACTTCTTTATGAACCGTTGCCTTCTCACTCTAATCATCATCCTCATCACGACTCAGCAGTTGATAGCTTCTTTCTGAAAAGTACTGAACATCAGGAGACTGGTTCCAGTCTCAGAATGAGGAAGAAGGGAGGCCCAAACCTTCTCCCTTCAACACAGATCATTTGAACCTATTTTTTATGATTGTACATTGTCTTCCCGTCCTGAAGTGCAATATATTTTAAAGCCTGTTAGACACATTCATCTCCCACTGTTCCTAATGGAAGGTTGTCGTGGTTTTTTTGGACTGAGGGTCGAGACAAGAACCGAAAGGGAGCATCCACCAACCATGGTCTCGGGCAAAACATGACTCAGGCTTTCTTCATAAAAACAAAACAATTTATTAACAGTTACTAAACAAAAGACAAAAGGGAACGAAACCGGTTACTTGAGAGGAGAAAGAGAAAACAAGGCCCGATCTTAAAACAACACCTCCCCACCCCCTATTTTCCTTTCCTTCCTGGCTCTGTCTTCCCCCCAGCAGCGCAGGGAGACAGGGAATGGAGGAGTACAGGTCAGTTCATCCATGTTGTTCACTGCCGCTCCTTTCTTAAAGGAGGAGGAGTCTTTACACCATTTTTCCCTTGCTTCGGTGGATCCCCTACTCACAAAGTCCCCAAACTTTTCCAAAGTAAGTCCTGCCCGCAGGATTGCAATCCTCCCCATGGATCGCACCAGTTTGGGCTTTACCAGTCTCGGCCTCTTAGGGAGCTGCTGCCACTCGCGTCGGCGTGGGTCGTCCCACGGTCTCCAGATGCCTCCACGACCTCGTCGTGCATTCCATGCCCCATTATCAACAGTACCTGGTCACGCATCCCCTGCTCCACGACCTCTCCTGGGCTCAGGCATCTCCTTCCCGACGTGGGTTTCTCCACAGGCCACGAGTGGGTCGCTGCTCCGCCGAGTACACCCTGGCTGCAGGGGGGCCGCCTGCCATCTCACACCGATTTGCAAGGGAAGCCTCAGCTCCAGTACACCTCTTCCTGCTCCATCTTTGCTGACCCGGTCGTTGTGGTTGTCTTCTCTTAGATATTAATCCTCTCTAGGGGAAGCTCGGCCCGGTGGGCACCCCGGGAGTGGGGCGCTTACCGAGTCCCCCATGTGGCTCCCCGGCGCCATCTTGAGCACATGGCGCCGGCCCGGGCCCGGGCAGCCGCCCGGCCGGGAGCCGGCAGCGAGGGCAGCGCCCTCCTGCTCTCTCCTCGCTCCTGAGCAAAAAGCCCTTTCCCGCCCCTTTGTCCCAACTTAAATAGGGCAATTCGCAGAGGCGCCAATTTGGCTCAGCCTCCCCTGGGGGGGATGGGACTCAGATCTGGTGGCACAGGGAGCAAATCCCCTCCCCTGCCACCAGAACACCCCCCCCCACATCAAACCATCACAAAGGTGAAACCCTCAGTCCTCTGAGGTAGCTCTTAGTTTTCTACCTAGATATACTCAGTTTAGATCCATGCTCTTCTACCAACATTGTTCATCAGCATAACTGCCTACTTGCTTGAGCTTGACTCTGCCCTGGCTTATTGGTTACTCATAACCCTCCTCTGCATTTGTTTTTCCTAGGTTAATCAGACAAATATTCCTAGTGTACTCTTTTAGATAAGCTTTGTTCTTTTCCAGTAACCCTCCTGGGTGTATTTCTGTACAAGATCCTTCTCCTGGACATGATTTATCAGAACCGGACACAGTAATGTCTCACTAGTCACCCAGAAGCTTGACTGTGTGTGCACCATAGTCACATTTGTTTTTTCATAACTGCATTAAATTGGCAGCTTCCTGTCATCGTTGACTAATAATGCCAGGTATTTTCCCATTACTCTGCTGGAGGGTTCTCAGATTTATACTACGAATACTTATTAATCCATACATGCAGTATCCTGCATTTTGTGCTATTACATGTTCTTGCAGGCTCATTTCTATTATTTGAAGGTATCAAGTCAACAACAGAAACGAGATTATTCATTGAAATTATTACTCATTTCCGATTAGACTGACCAGGCTCTGGAACATTTACAAATGGATTCTGACAGGCTTGTAAAAAATTCCATGTATTTCTTTGGTATTCAGTGCGCTTGCAGCCCAGAAAGCCAACCACGTCCTAGGCTGCATCCAAAGAAGTGTGGCCAGCAGGTCCAGGGAGGTGATTCTGCCCCTCTGCTCTGCTTTTGTGAGACCCCACCTGGAGTACGGCATTCAGCTCTGGAGTCTCCAGCACAAGAAGGACATGGAGCTGCTGGAGTGGGTCCAGAAGAGGGCCACGAAGATCATCAGAGGGCTGGAGCACCTCTCCTCTGAAGACAGGCTGAGAGAGTTGGGGTTGTTCAGCCTGGAGAAGAGGTTTCAGGGAGACCTTCTAGCAGCCTTCCAGTACCTAAAGGGGGCCTACAAGAAGGCTGGAGAGGGATTTTTTACAAGGGCGTTGTAGTGATAGGACAAGGGGCAGTGGCTTTAAACTGAAAGAGGGGAGATTTCGATTAGATCTAAGGAAGAAATTTTTCACTGTGAGGGTGGTGAGGCACTGGAACAGGTTGCCCAGAGGAGCTGTGGATGCCCCATCCCTGGAGGTGGTTCAAGTCCAAGTTGGATGAGGCTTTGAGCAACTTGGTGTAGTGAAAGGTGTCCCTGCCTGTGGCAAGGGAGTTGGAACTAGATGATCTTTAAGATCCCTTCCAACCCATTCTATGATTCTATAATGTATTTACGTCACACAGATGTGTGGGGTTTTGGTTTTGCTTGTATGGTTTTTGACTACATGGGCATTGCGAGAAGCCAGAGAATAATCTTCTTTTTTCTAGACAGAACAAAGCTATGGGCATCCTACTAAGACAAATATGTCTTGAAGCTTTGCAGTTCAAAAAAACCCCAACACATAGAGGAAAAGCCAAACTATAACTGTAAAAGACCCAGGGAAAACACTAGAAAGCTTGAAGCACTGCATGGGGCAAGCATTCAATCAAAAAACTCAGAGGAAAATGGGCTCCAAAAAGCCAGAAACACATCTGCCACTCAAAAATTCAAAGTTAGGTTCGGAAACATGAAAAGAGGTCACCAAGGAAGCAGAACTGGACTTGTCTGGAACGCAGGCTGACACTTTAGGCCTTAAGATGAAGATGTGACAATGCAGAGGGAAGAACAGCACAATAAGAAATGCAACCCCAGAAGTGAGTTATTTTTCTGACAGCTTTCAGAAAGTATCTGAACAGCAGACTAAAGGCTCTGGCTCAGCCTTAAGCTTCTAATGGAAATAAAGTATTTTCTCCCTACATGGAATCATTCCAATCAGGGATGTCTGAGAAAAACAATGAAGGGTTAAGGACTCTGTCTCATAGTAAAAAGGCAAACATACATATGTGAGCACCGTTCCCGAGTGATACTGGTTCCCACGAGAAACTGTTTATGTCTTCTCATCAATCATCTTCATTTTCGTTATTGTTTATATGGAACATTTTCCTCAAACTGTACCGCCATCTTTCCTGGTCCTCAGTCTCTATCAGAATAAGGAAGCAGGCACTCATTAGCAACAAACACATAACAGCATCCTCTGCAAGCGCACGCCGGCATGACAACCACACGGCATTCCAAGGGAACTCTCACAGGACCGGTACGTTAGATTTTATGAAACCCATTTATTTTTATATACACGAACAGGATTAACAGGGTGGCCTCCGGCTCTCCACACAGGCTGCAAGGGCCTGGCCACGGACACCTTCTGCCTCCGGAGAGCTGCCAGGTTTAAAACAGTAAAAACTTACCACGCCAGAGTCCCCTCCCCCAGCACACCGGGAAGCGGAATCGGGAAGCCTGAACGGGGATTTCCCCTCGGGCAGCTCGGAAAGGCCTCTCCCCCCTCCCGCCCACCTACCGGGACGGGAGGCAGCGCAGAGCCCACCGCCGCCTCGCCCAACCGCCCTGCATCCCCTCGGCGCGACGCCAGCTGCCCCTTGGGCTACAGGCCGCTCCCGCCCCACGACGGCTGACCCAGCACCGGGCCCCGGCCCCGCCGCCGCGGGCTCCCGACGGGCAGTTCCGGCCGCAGGGCCGGCAAGCGCCCGCCCAAGCGCGCTCGCCTCCAGCCCACGCTCCCATTGGCTCATCCCGCCCGGCGCGTGACCGCTGCGCCGCCGCTGGTTGGCCCTCCGGGAAGCGCGTGTGGCGGAGCCGGCCCGAAGAGCGGGTCGGGGGCGGAAGCGGGCCCCTGTCTCCACGGCGACAGCGCCGGGCGAGGGACCGGAGGAGACAGACGGAGGAGACAGACGGACGGACGACGGCGGCCGCCACCACCGCCACCCGCCGAGTCGCTGCTGCTGCTGCCGCCGGAGTCACGCGCGGCCGCCGCACCTGCCGGTTGGCCGGCGCCCTCCGGCGGAGGAAGGCGGGTGGCGAGGGGAGGCGCCACGTGACGAGGCGCCGCCCGCCCTCCTCCCCGCTCTTTCTTCCTCCTCGGCGCCCCCCCGCCCGCCTGCGCGCCGGCCGGTTGGCTGTTGCCGTGGCGACAGGGGAAGGAGGGGGCGGGGCCGGCGCCCCACCTCAGCCGCGCCGCAGCCCGTGAGCGCGGCCCCGCCGTCGGCAGCGCCGCCCAGGAGCCGCCGCGGCCGGGAGCATCCGCCGGGCGGGCGCTAGCGGAGCGGAGCGGGGGAGGCGGCGGCGGGCAGGGCGGGGCGGCGCGGCGCGGCCCATGGCGGGGGGGTGAGGAGGGGCCGTCGGCAGGTGCGGGTCGGGCGGGCGGTCCGCGCTGGCGGCGGCGGGAGGATGCGCGAGTACAAGGTGGTGGTGCTGGGCTCGGGCGGGGTGGGGAAGTCGGCGCTCACGGTGCAGTTCGTGACCGGCACCTTCATCGAGAAGTACGACCCCACCATCGAGGACTTCTACCGCAAGGAGATCGAGGTGGACGCCTCCCCCTCCGTCCTGGAGATCCTGGACACGGCGGGCACCGAGCAGTTCGCCTCCATGCGGGACCTCTACATCAAGAACGGGCAGGGCTTCATCCTCGTCTACAGCCTGGTCAACCAGCAGAGCTTCCAGGACATCCGACCCATGCGCGACCAGATCATCCGCGTCAAGAGGTGACTTGCCCGGCGGCCGCTCCTCCGACGGCCGCGCCCGACGCCCACCTGCGGCCCGGCCCGGCCCGCCGGGGCCTGCGGGCCGCCCGTTCCCCCCTCCGTCCCTTCCTCCCCCGCGCCGGGCCGCCCCGCAGTGCCCGGATCTCCGGTCCGGCGGCTGCCCACGCCCTGCCCGCTGCCCGCTCAGGTGCCTGCCCCGCCGCTTCCTTCCCTCACCCGCCTCCCTCTTTTCCCGGGGGCGCCCCTGGGCGGCAGGACCCCCCTCCTCCGCCCCCGCCGGTGCCTCGCCCGCAGCCCCGGGCTCCCTGTGGGCGGGTACCGGCCGCAGGGGTGGCGGAGCGGGGGCAGGGGGCTCCAGCGGTTTCCGCTGCTTGCCCTACCACCCCCCCCCCCTCCACCCCTTTTGCGTTTACAACGCGGTAAGTTTGGGGTGCCCCTGCGTGAAACATGGCAGACAGGGTGGGCACAGGCGGGCAGGCGGCAGTCTGTGCCGCGGCTGTGACCGGGGGGCGGAAAAGCGGGTCCCCGAATGTTGGACCGGGTCAGCCCTCCAGTGTACTTTCTTAGTGGATGTGCCGGAGCAGATCTGAGAGGGAAGCAGCCGGGTGTTTTTGTGCAGCACGCGTGTCGTCAAAGGCGGAGAGAGATCTGCCTTTTCGGGTACCTGCACAGGTATTTCCGTGAACTTCCCACTCCTCTTAAAAGTGCAGAACACAAACCTCTCTCCTGGTAAAGAGGTGATGGCTGTGAGCGTTAGGCCTTCTGCATGCCCGTGTTTCTCTTAAATTTCCCACGGTCGCGTTGCCAGCCGCTCTGTTAGGAGTGAATCCACAGTGGCGAAACACCAGTGTGCACTGCCAGTTTGTTTTTATAACCACGGCGTTGTTTAGATATGCGTCAATCAGATAGGTGTCGGCAGCTGAAACGCAGCCAGTCACACTAGAATAAGGGTAGATGCACCATCTGAAGTCGTAGCAACCGTTTGAACCATAGCGTGGATGAGAAAACGCCGCTGGCCACATCGTCGCAGACAGAGATCTGTTATTGCCCGTGGAGAGAGGTGGTAATTATGTCGCAGAACTGGTTATAGCTTTGGCTTGGACATCTGAAAGGGAAACCCTTGCAAATAACTTAGTTGGACCGTGGCTGTTGGATTTGCGTCGTAATGTAGAGCGGAGTGCAAAAGGTGGCAATGGCTAATCGTGTAGTTGGGTATGGTCTGTTCACAGAAACTACTGTTCCAGACCGAGGCCTGGGGAAGGTGTATTTTGAAATTGGGGAGGAGGGTGAGTAGGGGAAAAGGGAGAGAGGGAGGAGACAGAGCGCTGGTTATTTTTGGAGACTTGCAACTTTCTCAAAGTAGGTGTTTCTTAATATGTGTCCTAACTTTTTCACTGGGGATTTCTAAAGACTGATGTAATTAAGTTATTTTGAATCTATTACGGAAAATGCATTTCCCATATCCTTGCAGTCCTTATCGTTCACATGTACCTTATAGAAGAACAGCTTTTCTTTAAGTAGTTAGACTTTATTCATTAATAAATACTTTTGGTTTTCCTGCATTTAATCCATGATATAAATTCATCTAGTCTCTGAATGCCTAGCTGTGGCTTTTGCAGCTTGCATTGCGCGTTGCAGTGGAGTGCCTGCATGCAGACCCCAGCTGACAAGCTGTAGACAGGTGAAGCAGAATGGGAAGCAACTTGTACTTCCATAGTTGCGTTGACTCAGCACTGCTCAGAGTGGGTCTAAATGCTGCTCTTATTTTTCTCCTGACATCTTTTGTACTGCAAGATTTCAACTTTTGGCTTTTGGCTAGGTACTTTGCAAAAGACACGTGAGCAATTTTTAATCTCAAATTTCACTTATGCAAAGTAATCTAAAAGCAACTGAAATCCTGAAAATTTTAGCAAGTCCTGAAAATTTTGATTGAGTTGTAGTTGAAAGGGATATGCTGTTGACTTGCAATATTAAAAAGATGTAGTTTCAGGAAGTGAACCGGATCTTTCCTTGTCAACTTACCTCATCTTATATTTGTGGGTTTTGTTGTTATGTTTTTGAACTTAAGTTTGCAGTCAGAATAAGACCTAATGTGCTCTTGACTTAAGCTTGCATCTTTTTTACCGGTTAAACTGGAAGAATGCATATTTACAGATATAATATGTATCTGTACAAGGACTTCTAAATTATAATTTAGAGTTGCACAAATGCATTTAATCCATGTTGAGGCAAATAATCATAGTCTTGTTTACTTAGAGATTTTGGATGAGATGTGCCTGAAAATGACAACTATATGCTTATATTGATACGAAACCACAATCTAAAAATCTCTCAACTTTCACTGTACCTGAAAACTGATTGACCAGGTCTCTAACTGGCAGATATTTCTGCATTTCCCATGTTGTCCTTGCTATTTTTTTTAATTTGGATGAAAGAATCCCTGTGTTATTATATAATTAGAGAGTAATTTTAATTACTCTCCCAAGAAGTAGAAAAGCCAGGTGAAATTCCCCCTTCAGCTTGAGATGCACGCCTGAGTCTTCTGCTTCCCTGGTCTAACCACTGCATACCAGGCCAAACTAAACCAAGGGAATCCTTCACTCCACCTGGTGAAGTTGAGTTACTTTATAGGAATGAATGACGTGTTCGTGAATGAAAGAGAGGTAACAAGTGGACCTTTACTTAACTCCAAAGCTGGTGATTAGAAGAGGTTGAGATCACTCTTGCCAGTGTAGCTTCTGTTCTCATTTGACTATTTAATATTAAAAAATGCATAAATAGACTTAGAAACAAGACTGAAATCCAGGTCTCCCAGTTTGCAGAGAAGTCACCTAGTGGCAATACTATAAAGTCAAGCTTCCTCTTGTACTGTGTAGTATGGGAGCCTTGCATCCCTTTCAGACATGGTGCACAGCTTTAACAAGAGTAGAGGATGCCCCTGTAGCTTTTTAAACAGATAAAGTTCTTTCCAAGGAAATGGTTTAAATGTAAACCATTTTCTTCTTTTTGAAGTAAACAAAATGTTTTTGTCTGGATTTTTCATAAGAACGAGTCAAGGTGCTTTACCTTCAGTAAGGGAACCGTCTCAGTTTTAAGTGGATGGGTGCACTCCCAGCAGTTCTGCCTAGACGTATGTGAGGAAAAGGAAAAGATTTCAGAACTGCTCAGTGTACTCTGGGCCAGAGTTGCCCACTGTGCATCATGATGCCAGCATTGGATGAAGGATCTTGGTGGTACAAAATCACAGCTACTGTTCTTCCTCTGGATGCTGCGTTTTACAGTAGTTCCTACCCAAGGAGTGGCTTGGCTGTAGCTCGTGTCGTGCAAAGCAACTGCTTCTGCCATCGGCTCTTCTTGCAGTGCCTTCAAGTAGCCCTACTTGTCTGGACTGTGTGCGTTAGGATTGGCACTTGGCGGGCAGGAAACTGATAAAAGGGCATGTGCCCTACATGAGTGAAGCTATGGATGCCTTGTTTTCCTGGATAAGGAGTGTAGTCAGAAGGTAGGAGGACAGAGGTGTTGTGTCCTAGTGTAGGGCAGTGGACTGTGCAGAATAAAGCCAAAGGTATAGGGTTCATCTCTGGGTTTAGAAACTTGAGAGTGCTTCCATGCTTGTTTGAAGCTGCTATCACTGATGATGATAGCTAAGTAAACAGTTTGGGAGCTCCTATTCACTGTGCGATTGACTGCTTGTCTGAAATGCATTCTTCGAACCCCGTGATCTTAGTGTTTCAGACATCTAGTACCAGTTTCTGGATCCTACTTGTGCCAGATGTGTCCAGTAAGCCTTATTTCTTCTCATGCTTGCAAATGCTGAGGTTTTATACTATTAGGAAGATGGAGTGTACATAAGCATAATAATGTGGTAGCATTGAAGGATGCTCCTTACTTTCTGTGTGCAAGAAGGATAAAGACATTCAAGTGCTGGTTTACTGCCTCCTGGTGAGATACTGCACAAAATACGTTGTCTGAGCATTTGTAGATGCTGTAACTCTGGGACCTTCTTTCCCTCCAAAATAGATTTGCAAGCTTGGCGGCAAAGAACTATCTGTTGTTTATGCTGCAGACAGAACCCACTCTAGTTTCAGAATGAACGATTTTCTGGAGAAATCTTTTATTTGTGAGAGCAAGGCTGAACTGGATGAGTGGGTCCATGCCAGCAAAGGTCTGCAGTGATGTAAGAACAGAAGCTGTCAAATGAAACAGATTGGAAGTGGTACACCCCAGGTAGATATCAAGGTTTAGAAATTAGTGAGTATGCAGATTAAGAAATTTAATTTTTTTTGGTGGAAAAATGAGTTAGGTAACTTCTAACACTGTCACGCTTGCCTTTCGTGTGATTAGAAAGCTCTCTGAAGATAATCTGCTGATATTGACAATATACTGAATTTTAATTTTGGTTATGACTTTGCCAGTATTTTTCTCCCATGAAGGTATGTTTAAACCTCATTGGGTATGTATGCTAGGTGCTTATCTAGTCTTCAGTAATACCATTTCTCAATCTGTCCTACAGGCTTGAATGTATACTATTTTTTAGTAGAACCCCATGAAATAAAAAAGTATTATTATTATTTTTATTCAAGCAGAAAATTAAAACACAGAAATAAAAAAGAACTCACAAAGTTAATTCAGAGTTCTTCACTTGAAATAGTTTCTCTAGATGTCTGACCAGTGTTTAGAAGACAGGACTGTTGTGTTAATGTTTTGGAGAATCTGTCAGATTCTACTTAAAGTAGTGTTTTGGGGAAATGCTTTGTTTCAGGTAGTGGGAAAAAAATACAAAGCTTTTCATTGTTGCTTTTCCTCTAGGAAGCAAAGACCAGAAAATTTATTAATTTGGATTGTCTGAAAATGCAGACAAAACGATAATTGCTATGAAATATCAGAGAAATGTCTCTGAGTTGACAATTTTCTTTGTGGTAGTGTTTATCATGAGGATGAAAGTCTGCTCCCAGTGTAGTGATTCTGTGTGATAATTTAAAACATACAAGAGAGGTAATTATTGAAATTTATTAATTGTGAAATCAGCATCTTGAGTCAATGTTAATTGATGTATTTAGTGACTTAATAGTGATTAAGTCTGAAAAACTATACTCAAAATTACAAGTTGCTCAAACATCTAGTTTGAAAATGTTGCTTTCCAAGAACTGTGAAAACTAAGTATGGTTTTTATTCAAAGATCATTTAGCACATTGGGGGTCCAGATTCTCAGTAAAACAAGATAATATGATCATACAAATGACTTTCAGTAAATCTAGAAATTTGAGGAGATGAAATAGTTCAGTTAGTTCTTTAGCTCTTCACCCTAATAAGTAAGTACTCTTTAAGTAAGGTTGCATTTACCGGTTTTCTGAAATTCTATGTATTTCTCATCTTTTTTTATTTTAAGAAAATACTTTTCCAATTTTGAGAACTATTTAGAAAATTCATCATAAACACGGGTACAACACATTCAACCCCAAACATGGCTCCAGCCTTCCAGGAAGAAATACCTTAGTGTTCAGAAGTGAAACTTGAAAAATACTGTTCATTCTAAAGTACTGTATGCAAAAGGTTGAGAAATGTCTAGGGACTTTCCTAGGTGCTAGATGTGTAGAGATGTTGGAAATAAGAACCGACTGAAATCTTTTTTTAAGCAAGAAAGCGTTTTTTGTTGTTGTTGTTGCAATAATCTCAATATAGTGGATTGTTTAGAGTAGTCATTTAAGTGAAAAAGGCAGGGCAGGTATTAAGCACAGCCCCCATCCCCCACAGAATGCCTGGCCAAGCTGCCAACTGCTCTTGTGCATCCAACAGATGAAATTTAGCACTTTATTGCAAGTACAGATTAATGGATTTTAAATCCCATCAAACACTTGTATGTATTTCTAAGAAAACATATGTATTTCTAAGAAAATGTGGGAACGTGAATGGAATTCTGACATGGTGCAGACATCAGCCACAGTGTTAAAATATTTAAGTACAACAGAAGAGTTATTCTGTCCTCTTTTTTTTTTTTTTTTTTTAAAGGATTATATATGAGTAGCTGTTTCTCAGGTGAGAACTTTATTGATTTACAAGAAGAAAATGTGAATATCTTAAGGATCTGTAGAGATATAAAGAAGTGGTAAACCCAAGTAGTCAGTCACATCGAATTGACCCTCTATATAATAACATCAGAGCCTTCAGCTGTATGGCCATCTCCTGTCTCTTACTGGGGAACTGATATGTAGGCCGTCCCCTAGAAAGTGTCTATGATAGAAAGACTACAGGTTTGCAGTATACAGGACATTACTGTAAAATTTCTTTAGTTTTTAACTCAAATTTTTAGTTTTTCGGTGTGCTCTCGTACTTTTAAAATAGCTTTACAACACTTCTTTCTGGTTCTATAGAGTTTAGATTTTTTTTTTTTTAGTGAATCTACCTTTGTTTTAATTTTAAATTAATGAACTAATTCTGTCAGACAAAATTATAGGTTTCTTGATTTAACTGAGGAATTCATAAATAGACAATCCTCTAAAAAATGTGTCTGACAGTGTGCAATTTTACGTTATAGAAGATTATTTTAAAGTTGTTTGGCTTAGTCTTAAACTTGGATATTTCAAGGTGCTCATGCATCTTCAGAACATAGTCCTGTAATGTTTTCCTGTAGAAGCTTTTGAATTGAATTCCGTACTTGCAGAGTTCTCTTGACTTTTCTATCACTCTTACTTTCTTGATAATCTGAAATATTCATGCTACTTTAAGTCACTTCCTGTGGAAACCATGAAAATTTGAGACAATGCTTGTAACCAGAGTCTTCTAATGTTTTTTGGGTTGGTTTTTTTTTTTTTTGGCTGTTCCCTCCCCCTGGCTAATTGTATAGGTATTCCTTTCCAAGCTTTGTTTATTTTTCGTTGTAAGGTAAAGTGACATGATAGTTTCTGTATGTGGGCACTGAAAATAAATCTTTTTATCCCCTCCTGCTTTTTAGGTGTTCTGGACTTTTATTGAAAAAGCCAGGTAGGCAAGCTCCTTTTGTATGCATGTTTAGTTTAGATTGTGCTAGTTTAGAGTATAGCATATCTTTTTTTTTTTATGATGCCCGTATCAGTTGGCATCATATTCTCTTTTCAGGTCTTAATTGCTGCTGTAGCTCATGTTGTTGTAGAGCTGTGCGAATAAACATGAATAGCTACGATTGTCAAATAGTAGAATAGTATGTGGCAAGACTTCTTAAATTTGTTTTCAGTTGTGCAGTGTTGCTTGATCGTGTCTGTGTTGTAAAAATGCTATTTAATGTGTTAAAGACCAAATATAACTGACTTTAATGGCTTTCATAGTTTAGTACAATAATATAGCATTAATGCTTGGAGTTGAATGTTTTCTATCTTGCTATTCATTAAGCTGCTTTCACACAGATTTTTGCAATGAATATTTGGAAGATTTCATAAAAAAAAAAAATCATTGCTCATTAGAATTTCTGTTTTGCCTAGAGGACAATAATTCTTTAAATACTATATTTTATAGCCAACACAGTTGGCAGTAACTTGCATCTTTTATTTCAAAATAACCATGATTCTCTACACTTCAGTTGGATAGTATGTGGATAGAAACAAATTTTGTTGTTTGGCCATACGTAAAACATTCTGGATAACAGTATGTTTAGTTAAAACTATTATGTTAGCACTCATACTTTTTGGACTGAAATTTCAAAAATAGACATTCTTTGGTGTTTGAAAGTTTTTAGATGAATAAAATTTGAAATATCTGAGTGGATGACTTTCCGAAAAATCATTAAATCCATTCCTTTTCTAATCTTCCCTGTAATAATTCAGGTTTTTATTTTTTGCACCACAGAACAAACCTGGGATTACTGGTTGTTTCTTTCCCGAAATATTGCAAGTGTTGCTCAAACATTTTTTTTTTTTTTCCCCTGTCTTTTTTTTCTCCTTCTAAATTGTGTAGGTGGTATGTGATGATAACGTTTTGAGAGAGAACAGGGAAGCAATTGGGACTGTGGTGCTAAATTATCGTGGCACGCAGTGACTTGTACAAAGATTTACGTGATTGTTAAGGTAACAAGAACTATAGCTATCTGCTCCTTCATATTCTCTTCTTCATTAGCTTCCTGCTGGTCTGTTTTTTGTGTTGGTTTTTTTGTATTTTGTTGTGGTGGTTTTTTTTTTTTCTTTTCCAGAGGTTTCCAATACAGGACTAGTATTTAGTTTTTGCTGCACTAAGGCAAACAGTATAGTCTAGGTACAGTTTACAGTGATGAGTGCAACTCTTGTCAATGGGTTGCATTTTAGCAGCTGTGTTGTCTTAAATCCTAGTCTAGACAAGAGAATTAAAGGTGTGATATGAGCACGTTATCCTTTCTCAACGTTAATGTCACAGGGCTAGCTCAGTTAGTTGGTGCTGTACTCTTTAAAAATGTGATGGTGACAATATTTTAATTCTTGTCTTGATTAGGCCTAGAGTAGGTGAAAGATCAGGAAAAAAGGAGTAAGTGTTTTCAGAACTGATTAGCTTGTTTTTGAACATTGCTTGTGTCATGCAGATAGAGCTTTAACGTCTTTGAAAATATTGTTAGTATCTTCTGCAAAAAGTCAGGGTAATGAGGCAGACAAAGCATTTGAAAATATTAGAATGTAGTAGTTTAGGGTAGTGGTCTGGGGTAAAATAAAATATAGCTCTTACTTTATAGAATAGTTTAGTGTCTTCCTGTTACTGTTATGATTAACAAGTAGCCACCTTAACTAAAAGATTAACAGTGTTTGAGATTCCCATGTGAGTATCAACTCAGCTACAATTTAATTTGAACTGGAAACGAATTGGATAAGGGTGCTGAACTTGAAGTTCTCTGAAAGTTGTGAAGAAGAGCTTTGGTCCTGGGTTTCTGATTAATTACAAGAAAAGATGCTCTCAAGAAACAGCCACATAGATCGCCTCTGGGCTATACGTGCTCTTGCTGTGACCAGCAAGTTTTGGTAGGAGAATGTTTGTACAATTTGCCCTCTTACTCCTAATATATTTTACAATGTAGAGGATAAGCCAGAATTGATCAACCTACTTTATCTGATTAGATCTGGTTGCAGTTTCCCATATTGCTCTAGTATCTTTTTAACTGCTGTACAAAATCTTACTTGAAATGTTTTATAAATGCGCAAATAACTGGAACGCTTTTTTTCTTTTGAAAAGGCCATGAACTTTGTAAGACCTATCTAGAAATGCATAAATTCTTTCCTCAAGAACTGCTTTTGTTTTGAAATTTCCTTACCATGTTTTCAATTTAATTTTTAAATTTTAGAAGCTTGTCGTTTTCGTCAGAACAAAGCAATGAATAGGAAATGTTTGGGGTTTATACCATTTTCTCCAGAAGTTATAAGTGAAGAGGGGGAAAAAGATCTGTTTTTTTCCACCCACCTCTGTATTTAATTGCACTTGGCCATATACAAAATCCTGGACAGGTGTATTTTTTGAACTACATGACAGCAGTCCTTATTTGTATACTGCTATGTGTACACCGTTTTTAAGAAGGTATATTTTCAGTCTGTGGATTACTTTCTACTGCCAAAAGGACTTGATGTTGTAAAGGGTTCTCCAAGTAGTAATCTTCTATCTCCTGGTTAAAAATTTGCCCCTCTTCTGCTGTAATAATTCTGTTGAAAACTAGTCAAACGGTGTTTTTTTTTGTGAGTTTGATATTTTTTAAAGCTGCTTAGGTTATTTTTTTAACTTTAGGAATTCAATTTCTTTTTTAAAATAATTTGGAGGACAGAAGATCATCCCCTTGAACTATTTCTTCTGGAGCATTTTATGAGATGCCTTTCATACCCACTCCACCTCCTCCCCCAGAAAAGTCTAACTAGTCTGAGTATTTCTCATTCTCCAATCAAATCCAGGCTCTCCATCTCGCTGCTTAAAGAAGGCATCTGCTCTGCTAGTCTTGGGAGCAGTTAGATTCTTGGTAGCTGACATGCAGGTTACTCCCTACAATGCCTGGAAGAGAGAAGCATGAGTCACCTTCTGCTGGGTTAATGCTGTGGTCCAGAATCAAAATCCAAGCAGTAATTGGGAATTAATTTTTCCATTGCTTTTGTCCATTTGGGTGTGGTGTTAAGGTTTTTTGGGGGGAGTGGGGGGGTCAATGTAGTACCACTTAGACCTGTTTAATCTGCTTGGGTTCTTTAACAGGTAACCTCCTCGGTATACAGTGGGGGTTTTGGGGGTAGGAGGGGTTGATTTAGTTTTTGTACTAATTGTGCAGGATGCTGTCTGAAGCAGAATGGATGCAGGCAATCCTAGCATTTATCTTCTGAACATGCAACGCACTGGAGGAGATGCCTTTTTTTCCTTTTTCTTTTTTTTTTTCTTTTCTTTTCCAGTGTCAGCCTTCTACTTTCTTGCATTTCATAAGAAACGGGTCCTGCAAAATAGCTTCATGTTTCTTTTCTGTGTCAGTTCTTCAGGAATCTGCCTTGCACTGAGGTGTGTAGTCCTGTTGCAGCAAACCACTTAAACTATCTCCTTATGTCTGTAGACTCTCTCCTCTTAAGAGGCAGTCCTTTTCACTGATCAGAAGAAAAGGAGAGAAATGGAAGCCTCTATGTCATCATGGAGCAACAACTGACCTTTTCTGAAATATTGTGGTCACCTAGACTAGGGGAGGCTTCTGGTTGCCATTCGCTGTGTGAGACGTTGATTTTGCATTTTTGCAGTGACTTCGTCATTCAGTGAATAAGCGGTCTTGAGAAACCCCTGGGTTTCAGTCCGTGGTATCCATCTTCAGCTTGCACACTTGATCTTTTTCTGTTGTTGTTCCCTCGGGATTGGTGAATTTGCCTTCAGTTACTTGTATTTGCCTTCATAGTGGTGCATCTTCAACAGGAAGATTGAAGAGTATTTTCTTAACCTCACTTGTAGCTTAGTGGTTAGAGCCATCTTCTGGGAAAAGCAGATGTGAAGCTCCCATGACGGAAGGAAGAGTATGGTGCAGATCTTTCACCTCCTTGATCAGTGTCATGATCACTGTACTGCTACATTAAATGCAAGAAACAGCATTGCCCCTACTGGCTTTTATTCCTATGGCTTGGTGTGGAAGTGATGTCTGTTGTGGCTTTTGTTTAGTATCTTACTGTTGATGTGTTACTAGATTGACAGAGGAATGTGTAGTGAATTAGGCCTCTCAAGGGACTTGGCTTCTTGCATGCCTCGTCTCTGAAGCCCAAGGGAGCTTAGGTGTGTGACCCTGTTGTGGTTCCAGTATGTGGCTCAGCTGGGCTTGCAAAAACCTTAGATGGATGTGGCCTGTCAAGAAATTAAGTGGGTAGGCAGAAATTTTATGGAGCAGTCTCTTGGACCCTAAATTCTTCTGGAGACCCAGTATATTTAACTACCTCTGTTTTGCATTCGGGCCTAGAAATACTTGCCATTAGAATGTTTTCCTGTCTTTACCTCCTACTTTTTCATGTCGTTTTCATTCCTTATGTTTTGACCAGTAAATTTCTGAATGCCTTTGCATAGATCTTGTTAGTATAGAATATTGAGTAGACCACAGACTTGATCATATCATCCAGAGCATGGGCTTGATAATTCTTGCACTTCAGAAATCTTCGTTCTCTAAAAAAGGAGTTCTATGCACAGGTTATATTGTATTATATAGCTGATTATAACATTATATTTGGAGTAGAATTTGCTTAGGTGGCTGTCCTCATACAAATAGTTGTCTGAGGAATGATAAGACTCTTTCCTAGGAAGAAACTGGAGAAGCGGATGATATTGAGAGAGCCTGCCAAGACTCCATAGAGTTTTAATGTTAAATATCAAACTGAAGAAACTTGATCAGTTAGTCTCCGCAGCCCTCTTTTCTGTGTTTTCCCCTAGTTTGGATTTGCAGCCTCACTTAACATTAAAAGCTGTGTATGCTCAGCAGGCTATCCTCATATCATCTGCTTCTCCAGTAGTTGTTACAGGTTGGCCGTGTGAGAATAGATAGCCTTCTGCTCCTTGATCCTCAGTGTTCCATAAAATTTAGGCATCACAGCAGGTTCTGGAATTTCACTTAATCCAAATATTCCCGAATTTTATTCAAGTTGTGGAGAAGCTAGGCTGCCTGTTGGTGTGGTGAATGAGTGACTGTGTTTTGATGGGATCAGGTTTGAAGACCCCTCTGCTACTTTGTAGATAACATTAGGGATCAGATGATAATTTTGCCTGGACTGTGTGAATGGATATCTAATGATCTTGCCTCTAGTCTGGCACTATATGCATTATAGTCATTCCATCTGGCATTGTGTTGCTTATCGAAGTTTCACTGTCTTGTTTTGTAGCTGCTGCAAATTCCTTATGAGTCTGTTTACCATCTAGCAGTTTTCAGTCAAACCTCTTGTAACTCTCTTATTTCTAGTGCTCTCTAACCAGATTTCATAGCAACCAAAGTCAGATGCTTGCCACCCATTACGTGAGTCTGTCAGCAACTGTTGGCAAGGAATGCTGTTCCTATTACCATTCCGAGTACCAATTTTTACTTAAAGGTCTGGTGTTACTGTAGCAATAGCCCTGCCGCCACCTGGCCCTGTGCCTCAGCTTCTGCACTGACCGTGTAGTGGGAGGATTGCTGGATTTGCTCTGCATCTGTACGAGGGTGGTTTTCGGGAACTGTAGTGAGCAAATGCAGACCTTTGACAGCCTCCTGATGGACTGGAGCTACTGTTCTTCATGACTTTTTGATTCACTCTCTTGCTTATGATTGTAATTGTCCAGAGTTCAACTACTGGGCAGCTGTACTGGCTTACAGACCGAACACAAAATGTGGATATTTAACTAAAACCGAGGAGGCTCTTTCTCAAGGGAAGGAAATAACTGGCACTTGCAGACCATATGAACTCTCAGTCATACTACTAAACTAAATTAGACATGATCAAAATACCATTATATGTCTAAAAATGATATCGCAAGAAGCTCAAGATAAGCATCACAGTAGTCTGATCTGATGACAGAAAGGTGGTTTCTGCTGACTGCTTCCTCTTACTACTTTCGTAACTCTTTGATTAAACAAATCCATGTAATTCAATTTTTACCTACCGAAGTTTGCAATATAGCAGTGTTCTCAAAAGGAAAATAAAATATATGGAAAGCTGGGGTCAGTTTAGTTGAACTTAAAAGGTCCAGATTGCTCTGGAATGTAAGGAAGAAGGAAGGAGAGTGACATGCATACCATGTATTGCAGGGCTTACTGGTGTATCCCTGGGCCTGATATGGACATATTAAGAAAAAAACTGTGGTCACAAAGTTTTCACCTCTGGGAAGAATTGCTACTTTGTAGACTCAACTTAGAATAGAAAATAGGATTTTGGAAAAAGTTTACCCTGTATTCTTTCTGTGGATTCTCAAGAACTTGGTAATTCAGTATGATTTGCTGTTTATTGCAGGTTATTGCTTTTTTTATCTTGTTCAAACTCTAGTAAACTGTATTTGTTTAAAATATACAAAAACCATATTTTTTTTTTTAAATTGAGATGGGCATATTCAAGAAAGAAAACAGATCACCTAAAGATGTGAAATCACTGAACTTAGCGTATGTTGAATTCTCCTCCAGATGTTTTTTATTTGGAAACACTGACTGCCATCACGGTGGCTTCATCTGCCAGAGAGGGACAATGGGAAGCTCAATCTTGGATGAAAGCTGAGAAGGCACACCTTGAACGTCCCTTGTTACTCTAAAGTTAAGCAATTGTATTGCCTTCCTAGCTGGGATAATTGGACTTGTAATTGAAGTCTACATTCTTCTCCCAGAGATGATCAAACGCCTTCCTTTGAAAGACACTCTGTCTGTCAGCAAGAACTGTGGTTAGATTAAAAGGACTGGGAACAGTCTGGGCTTCACGCCCCCGCACACACCTTCGTATTAATTGAAATGGCCTTTCTGCATAGGGCAACTTAATGTGGAAAAAATTAGTGGACTATTTTCAGGAAATTCTGGTTACCAATTAGTGATTGAGCAAAGAAGGTGTAATGGACACTGAGGTGTGTGGTACCTTTAAATATAGGCTCGCTCTTAAAAGAAATCCAACTTTCTCAAGTATTTTCTTACTGTTATTGCTGTTGCATTTGAGGGTTAAGTATACAAATTATCATCCTCTCTGTACCCAGAATGTGACAAACAGACATTTAAATATTGGGGTGATATTTTTTTTTCTCAGAATAAAACAAAGTACATTATAATTTCGCCTCTTTCACAAACTGCTACCTGCCTAAATGCTGCCACTTTAAGCTTACTCAGAGAAACAGCTATGTGTATATACAAGTGTATGCATATATTTGTGTGAGGGGTTTTTCAGTCTTCCAGCCTGTGGGGTCAGGAGCCAGGACAAAAAATAAAACGTGGATTTTACCAGGTTCTGCAGGTATCTTCTATTTAAAATTGATTTTGTCTGCGTACGAAAATTTTGTCATTAAGTTACTTTCTGAACAGGTTTGGTTAAACTAATGAAAAGCCACATTGTTTGTTTCCTACTTAATTTAAGCAAAGTTAAAATTGTTGTCCTTGTGGGAATTTGCAACTTTTATTTAGGTTGGACTGGCTTGTTTGTTTTTTTTTTTTCCTCTCTGAAAAGAACATGTCAGTAAGAGACAAAGCCTCTTCTTGTGAGAGTTTTCATTCTTTTTCTCTCTCCCTCTCTCACACACACGCACGTTGCTTTTTCTATCAGCTAGCAAAGCCCATCCTTGCCATCAGTTCAGCTGAGTAACCGTCTCTCTGGGTGACACAGGCCATCAGCCAGCGTACAGCCACCAGCAAAATGCCAGCGCGGAGGTGCTTTGGTGCCCTAAGGATACTGTCAGCCAGGAGCCTTGGGCTCTGACCCTGGTGCACCTGCTCCGCTGCCGACACAGGTTCAGCACTGGCCAAAGCAGCCAGATGCCTTGGAGCCCCAGACATGCAGCAGTGTGGGCAGCTGCGTGGTGATGGAGTCCTGGGGATGACCTTGCTGGTGCAGGCATGGCCTCAAGGTGATCAAGTGCCACAGAGTGTCTTCATAGGCAATAAAATGGCTGTCAGACAGGTTAGTAAAACTCTTCTGGGGAAAAAGGAGGGTTTTTTTTAAACTAGAGTAGACCCAAGGAAATGAACATTTATACAGTAGTTAAAATAGAAATAGCTCAACATCTGAGACGATGAGTATATCTGAGCATCTTGTTCTAGCTGGCTTCATTTTAATAGTTACTCAAATACTAGATTTGAAATATACATACACACACATGTAAGGAAGAATAAAATGTTTAGATTTTACTGGTTTATGAACTAGGTACCCTATATCTGATGTCATTTTATGAACAAGCTCTTACTAGGAAAGTCCTGGATACGAGAATGGGTAAGCTTTAGTTTCAAGCCTTCCAGCATATTCAGGATGCTGTTTGTTTGTTTGTTTTTTCTGTAATTAATGCCTGTTTTATTGTATGAAGAATGAGAAATGTTCCTAAGAAAATTAATTCTGAAGTTTATGCTCAACATAGGAGAGAGGTTATCAATCAGTTGTACTTAGTACTTGCCACATAGAGGTAGTATGCTAGGAGGCTGTATTTTGTCCTTGAAGATGAACCAAAACTTATCTTAAAAAAACAGGTAACAAAACAAACAAAGAAAAAAATCCCACATGACTTTGGAAGCTCTTACTTTTGTGTATTCATGTTTATATATGGAAACAGTTTCGCTTAACTAGCTGATGTGCTCTTTTTGAATCAAATTTCTAGCGTTACAAAGTTGAGTTTTTAAAGATGGAGGTCACTTTTGAAAACTATAGAGAAGAAAACCTTCTTTGTGCTTTGTTAATTCAAACATTCCAACTACTTAAACCAGGCTTATGGTAATTAGATAAATTATTCTGTAAGATGAAGGCCACCAACTTTCTGAAGTCATGGCGGGATGTTTTTCTTTCCCAAGTTAGAAGTCAAATCTACTAAAGAAACTAGTCAAGGCTTTTGGATTCCTGTCTGTTTTTTTCCTGCGTTGGTGACAAATTTTATTTTGGAAAAAGAGGGCTTGACTATAGTCAAAAGGATATGAATTCGTAATACTGCTTCTGAAGTAAAAGAGCAAATTATAAACTTGCACTAGTTTCTCCTAAATTAGTCCACCATACCAGTGTGGCCACTGGCTTAGAGTTTCTGTAAAACAGTCTATCTTTTGAAAAATACCCAGAGTTGTAACCTAATTGCACTGTTGTGAGGAAAATCTGTCTCAACAGAGCATTTTGTGCAAAGTTTTCTTATAAGCATTGTAGGATATTTTTATTAGCTCGAAGGACATTAAGCTGCGTTCTTCTTTGGTTACTAGGGCAACAAAGAAGGCTCTGCTTCATACTAGACGCACAAACTCTCTTCAGGCTATGCAATATCATATATACTCTGGTATCTCTCTGCCTTAGCTTCTACATGGGAATTGATGAAAACGCAGAAGTTTATGCCAGGTTGTTTGCCTCCTAATCCTATTATTTTTATTTTACTTTTTCTTAAGTTTAAGTGACCTGCAGCTAGGCTTAAAAGGTCAAATTCTTTAAAAAATAAATAAATAAAAGCAACTATGGAAATGCAGTTCATATCCATACGTAATGCTCCATTCTTCAGACCAGGTAATGGCAGTCAGGTTGTCAGAAGTGAATTTTGCAATCCAGGCTTGCATATGTTCTCTGGGTAGTGTTGACAATCAGCAGCTCTGACTTCTTGGAGTAAGAAGGCTCTTAACCTCAACATGGAGGAGAAGCTGTTGCTTTTTGTGTGGTTCTGACTGGACAGCATGATGTGGTCATTCCTGAACTCTAATCCTTTGGAAACAGGTGATGCTGCTAAGAAGGTTTTGAATTAATTGTTAGGCCTATTCTTGAAGACTGTAAAAGTGTAATTTTAATGAGCTAGAGGAAATCCTATTAGAATAGTTTAAATAAGTTATGCAGTGGGATTTTTATCAGTGATTATAAATTGGTTAAAGGAATATAAGAGTGTGTTCGCTTTGAAGAGTGAAATACTACCTTACAGGACTGTAGTCTCCTAGCCCTTTTAAAATGCATGTGTATTTGACTGTTTTTGCTAGCCAAAGTTTTTATTTCGTGTATCCACTAAAAAGTTTCACTTTCTGTAGTTTAAATAAACAAGGATAAAGAGATTGAAGGTATCATTAATTTATGCTTGAGCTTCAGTTAATTCTGTAAAACCTGGTTAGTTCACTTTGCTTTCATAATGCTAGGATACATGTCTATCTTGAGTCCTGTAAGTATGATTATCAGTTCCTCTACATAAACCAATAGCTATAAATATTTGTATAGCTTTAGCATTTGTTTCTCAGCCCATTTTTCTATGGAAACAAGCCTTATGCAACTCTGTGGTCTGCTTGTCTCATCTTCCTCCATTACCTACCCGTAAGTTTTGAATTCTGTGGCAAAGTTAAACTAAATTAAATGCTGGGAGAAGTTCCCAAAGAGGTTGTGGAAGGTCTGTCCTTGGAGGTTTTCAGGATTGAACTGTACATGGCCCTGAGTGAACTGGTTGAGATCTTCTGGCTGACCTTGCTTTGAGCAGAGGGTTGGAGTAGAGACCTACTGAGGTCCCTTCCCACTCCAGTGATTCTGTGACAAATTAGAAATCTAAATAGTGATTAAGTTCTAGCTGAATCATTGGTGGGAAAGAGACCCTGTCAGTGCTCTAGTTGTGGAAAAAAACTGTGGCATGTGCTCAACCCTAATTATGGACTGAGAATGGTGAGGGGAAGAGTTGTAGGCAGGAGAAACTAGAGCTTTAGATGTCAGCATTGACCAAATCTATAAGAAACTATACCTACCATTGTCCTCATAAATTACTTATTAGATTCTTTGCTTTATAGAAGGAGTGGATGCTGTTTCAGCTTTTCAAGATGGAATATTAACAACATCTTTGGCTCAGAGATTTTTCTTTCACCCAGCTACAGGCATAACTTTGATATATCTGAATTGGTACAAATCTGTTTGGTCACTTTCCTTCTCTTCCCCCACCTTTGCCAGTGCTTCCCTGTGCAGCAGGTTTACAGTATATTTTAAGATATTACAGTGATTCATCTAAAGGTTTGCATGTCAAGAGATATGCTTTCAGAGAGAAATTTCTTGTGACAAAGCATGTGTTGATAGATAAATGGTAATGCATGTTAGGGTCACTGTTAAGTTCATTGAACACAGCAATATAATAAATTGAAAATATGAAACAATTAGAATCCGTAGATTTGCTCTACGATGTGCGAGAGGCTTATGTTGCATTTAATAGGTATCTGCGTTTTTCATTGCCCTTGCAAAGGGACTTGTTCAATCCCACGTCTTCAGAATAGGCAGGGGTTTTGACCTTGTAGAAGTTTTGTACAGAGAAACAAGGAGGAGGAGAAGTACCTCACTGTCAGCAAATGTTCTAAGATATTGTGAGCCCTTGCAGTTTCTGCTCAAGGTGGTGGAGTTGAAGTGAGGAAACAACCTTGGCTTTGTCCCCCTTGCTGGTGTTCTTGCTCCTGCTCTGAGGCACACCTAATCCAATAGCTTTATTCTTTCTGCTGGCAAGCTTGATGTTGGTGCGGAATCTGCCCTAATGTATCTGTTCTCAGTGCTTGTAAAGAAAACCTGAGGATTTGGGGTGTTACATAGCCTACTGCTGAGAATAGCTGGAATGTGGGATGTTTTTCTCTTGAAGAGCGAGCAAAACTACTAATGCATCCTTCAAGATGTTCAGGTTGCCTCCATCACTAAGGATGGAAGGCCTCAGAAGTATTTACGTGCCGTAGGCATTCAGAGGTTAAATCTGATGACCGTTGTTTTCTTCAGATGGAGAACAGAGGTACAGAGTTCGAGGGACTTGATAGAAATTGTGCAGGAAGCCTGTAGCATCCCTTAAATCACACGTGCAGCACTCCTATCGCTTGATGTTTAATGTATTTTCTGCAATGTATCAGAAGATAAAGTTTAATTATAAGTGGTTATGTCTGAAAAAAATGGTCATTTTAAAGAAATATCTTTTTTAATACTTTAAAAGATGAATTAAAGATAGATAATAGTCTCTTTAATTTTATTATCTTCCATATGTTGTATGTTTGGTAGGTACTGAAAACCTTGATGTATCCAGTTATGCTCATTATGTTGAAATAAACATTAATATAGTAGCATGGCATATGGCTTAAGAAATATTTAAGGTCAGAAAACTAACATGGTCATTAAGAATAATTTTCAGTTATGGACCCAAAGTTTAAATACTTAAATATGAAGCCTAATTTTCAATATGTTGAACCATTCCTACAGCTAGTAGCAGCAGTTTTCGAAAAATTAGATGCTCAGCTTTAGTGTCTCGAAATTTTGAGCAAGAATTTTGTACTTAAGCAACCATACTGTGCCTCGTAATCTCTTCATAGTTTTCTGGACAGCTAGACATCTTTCAATGCAAACTGATTATATAGAGACCAACTAAATGAAATCAATGCACCTGTGAGAATCTTAGACTTGCAGGACATTCTGTTTTTCCTGTTGCTTTTAGAAACAAGAGAATTAGTCACAGTGGAAGAAGTCAGGTAAAACACTTGCCTTGTATTTTACATAGAATTGAAATTTGTGGTTATTGCTGCTTAAACTGTGCCAAGGAATAGAAAATTCTTTTTTGAAAATTCCAGTGTTTCTAAGTTGCTAAATATGGCCAGGATTTCAACAAGATGATGATGGTGCTCTGTGGTATAAGATGAGAATTTTGATTGGCACAGAGAGGGAACTCAAAGATTAAAATATTGTTTTGATACACTCACAGCAAACCCACTGCTAAGTGGGTAGATGTTATGTATCACTTAGAGTCTTTTCAGTCTTGATAATAGACTTCAATGTTAGATATGAATTGTAATGATACGTACTAGAGAGGGGTGTCCTGTTTAAGGTGAAAGCTAACCTCTTGTTTGCAAAGACTTTTCGATCTGAAATGGCAGTGGATGAGAAATGCTTTTACTCCTGCCATAGGCTCCTTGTTGTCATCCCCAGCCCTCAAAGTGCTGTGTGCCTCTCGCTTCTTATGCCAGATCCTTACTGCGAGGGGAACTGATGATGTTAAACCTTTATGGAGTTCTGCAAATGTGCTGAGAAAAGGTCTACCTAAGATCTTGACGGTCAGGGCTTTTCCTTTAGGACTTCCCCACAGTGAATAGGGCATGTTGGCAGGCCATTGAATTTTCAGGTATCCTTGCTGGTTTGCCATTCAAGCAGGTGACAGACCTGAAGATAGGCTTTATCTGCAGTGACTTGCTGAACATGTGAAAGGAGTTTATAATTTCTCTAGTTGCCCCATGAGATCTTAGATGCAGAAAATCCTCTATAGATGAGAATTTCTCTCTGAAGTGATTGGAAATAACCTGGAAAGTTCTTTAGTGTCTGTCACACAGAAATGATACGTGTCATCCTTCTGCCTCTGTTGCAGCAAAGGAATGTGGGTCTACTAGATAGCCTTTGAGTATGTGTATCAGATAGTACCATGCGCTGTTCTTGTCTCTTGGAAGTTCTCAGCTGTAAGGTGCCTAGAAATAACGTGTTCAAATGCTTTGGTTGAAAAGTACTTATAGTAGCAGTTGGGAAGCAAATATATATAGTGCTTTGTTACATTCCAAGCTTTTGCTTGGAACAGAACTATTTCCTCTAATTACTTATAAGCACAGTACCAAGGGTGAGCCTGCCAAATAATTTCAGCAGAACCAGTGTTGGTTCTGACTTTTTCTAGGCCTTGAAACTGAACTGGAAAGTGTAAGCTGTCTATAAAAAACACAGAACCGGATTGGCTTTAAAGTATTTTCTTTAAGGTGGGGTGATTGTTTCTGGAAAGTTTCGTGTACAGGAACAGGATAGCTTCTGAAGCCTCTTCAAAAACGATATGGTATGGTGGTTATTTATTATTCTAATGTTATTCTTCAGGTTGCTTTACAGTTATTGTTTAATTTGCTGTCCGACGAGTAAGTACAATTATCCTGACTTTGTGTACCTCAGTCTAGCCATCTGAAGAGTTTGTTTCCCAAAGGCTACATAAGGAGCTCATGTCAAAGCCTAGAATAAAATGTTAGATCCCTAGTCCTGCAATTAGGCTATTCATTGTTCTCTATAGCAAAATAATTCGTGACTCAGCCACCTAATTGCAGTGGGACTACCAATAAGCTCTTTAACATCTACTCATTTTTAAGAATTTTGAGACTCTTTTTTTAGTTGAGAGTTGTTGCTTAAGTAATTAAATCCTTACACAATATAGCTTACAAAACTGAATATTAAATGCAATTAATTGGTAAACCAGAATGACTTGTTTGCATCAAAATAGTGGGGGTTTTACAGCTGTTCTGTATGGATTTACCTGAGAAACTAATAATTTCCACTAGAGAGCAAAGGTGCCCAAACTTCGCAGAAACCTACTTATTTTTAGATTTGCATATCTATGTCCCGAGACATTCTATACATGCATAGGCATGTCTGCATTGGTGTAAATTTGCAGGACTCCATGGAAAAAGATATAGCTCTGCAGACTGAGGTCCTGCTGTTGATTTAACTCAATATGTTGAAATTTTTAAAGCTACCAAAATACAAGGAATCAGAGTTTGGAAAAAGTGGAATGTCCTCTCTGCCTAAATTTCTTAAGACAAGATAGTAATTGCTGTAGAAGTATATATGTATTTTTCCTGCTGCTTTGGTTCAAGAATTGGAAGCTTTCAACAAAGGGTTAAGATTGTTAGTTTTCCTCTTGACAATTCTGTGGTCTTGCTTCCTCTCCTGGTGTTTGAGAGGCTCAGAATCAGACTAGGGAACACTGTGTGTCTTTTCTTATCCTCTGAAGCTGATATGAGTTTTAAATATTGAGGATTCTGCATTAAACATCCAAGGAATTGTGTGAAAGGAATAAGAAAAGGTCTTGATAGTTACATTTGGAGTGCGTTCTTTCTCTAGATGAGGAAACTTCAAGTTATAACAGATTTTACTGCAGGCAATCCAAGTTTGTAAGTGACGTTACAAATAACGTTTAGTAATATTTATGTATGGATTTGTAAACAATCTAGTAGATTTAACTGAGTTTTTTGATACTTTATTTTATATTGCCGAGAATTCTTTTAGTGTGTATTTTGACACCATTTTTACCACAATTTTTAAGTCTAAAATAACTATTTTTACTGACCTTCTGATCTTGTTTGCATCATCGTCCCCAATATCTTTATCTGTTAAATTACTTTTCTTTTTGAAATACTATAAAAAATGCCAGAAATATGTTT
Source organism: Tauraco erythrolophus (assembly GCF_009769465.1). NCBI lineage: Eukaryota > Metazoa > Chordata > Aves > Musophagiformes > Musophagidae > Tauraco > Tauraco erythrolophus. The sequence continues at coordinate 76,952,491 of NC_141465.1, read as the reverse complement.
GGGTTTTTTTAAAAAAAAAGAAAGAGGTGAAGGCACCCTGCATGATATAATAAAGGTGATTTAGTACTTCAGACTCCTTTTGATGATTAGCAATGGTTGTCATGGATAGATACCTTTACATTTCAGTGATCCCAGTATTTAACATGTAAAGCTAGAAATCGTATGTCTTTCCATAAACTTCAACAGGATTTCAGCTAGTTATAAGAAATATTCTTTAAGAATACATGTGTGTTCCTTTTGATTTGTTTTTATTATACAGAAAGTTTCTGTGTTTTGGTTGAACATATTTGGCTCTGATATGAAGCTCAGGCAAAAATCCTAGAAAAGATTCAACAGTTCCAGAATGTGAAATTAAAAAGCAAGAACTCATTTGATCTTTTTAGTGTCTTCTCCTGTACTGGTCCAGCTCGCTTCTCTCTCCCACTCGCAGTTTAGGGGTACTGGGCAATCTCTAGCACTGTTTAAGGGAATCAAATCAGTTTATTAGCCTTGATGTGCATATTTTTTTTTGTTCTTACTTTTTTATTCTTCATTTTTATTATATTTTCACTACATGTCATCTTCGTTTTTATCTTTCTCCAATGACAGCTGTAATAAGAAATCTGAAAAGTACCTTGTAAAAGAGATTCAGATGTGATGTCAGGTACTGCCTATGTTTTTCTCTCTCCAAATAAGATTGGAGATAGAAAAAATAGGAGGTAAAAGTCTCTGAAGATCATGTACATACTATTCATCTTGAAGCTTTCTAAATGTTTTAAGCTATTTTTCAAAATATACATATTAATCTAAACAGAAATGTGGATGACGTATGTGCCATGTGAGGTAAGATAAAATGTAGAAACTGTTTATCAATTTGTGGCATGTAAGGCTGTGTGGTCAGTGGTGCATAGCTGGGCCACATAAAACATTTAAAGTCTGTGTATTTATTGATTCCACGTGACTGTGGTGTCCATCCTCAGGAAAACTGAGGGATTTACTGTGGCCTGTGGGTCCCAGAAGCTCATTAAAGATGAATAACAGGGTGGTTTTTAGTATTGAATAATTATCTGGGACTGGGAAATACATGCCGATTGTCTCTTATGGAACAACAATTGTATCTTGCCAGTAGTGATATCCTAGATATGATGATATTTGACTCTGCACTAGTGCCTTTCATGGGGCTATAAATGACTCCAGTTGTGTTATCTCTTCAGGAGTTGCCACTGCTCAGTATCTGTCGAATTGGAGCCTAAGATAGATCATTTAAATGGCTAGAAGTACCTTGTTCTTTAAACGTGTTCTGCAAACACGTGTAATTGGTCTTGCGAAAATTTGTTCCTGAAGAGGTCTTGAAAAGTCAAGCCTTCCCGTGCTGCATTTGAGTATATTTCTAACAGGCTCTGCTGTGATGTTTGCCCTAGAATATATACTGTGCTGCACTGATACAGAGAAAACTGGCAGCAGTTCTCATTTTCAGGTGGCCCTCATGCTTTTCATTAGAAATGATCGGTGCCGCTCAAAGCTTTTCAGCGGTGCAGGGGAAAATTGAATTTCCCAGCTCCAGGAACGAGGAGCAAAACTGTCACTGCTCCAGTGCAAAGGGGACAGGCAGGGGGAGATGGGCCGCACTGAAAGGCAAGACCTCTGCCCAGCTCCCACCGTGCCCTCGCACCCATCCTGCAATGGCAGCACCAGTCTGGCTTTTCAGGGCTCTGGTATAGGTGGGTGGGGTTTTAGCCTCTTTTGCTCTGCTGAAAGTATTGGTGAATAGGTTAGATCGTACTTGAAGCTTCTGGAAGGGTTTGTGAATTCCTGGGCTTGATTTTTGTGGTTGTATGGAAGGGCTCTGCATTGCTGCTTTGGGTGCTGCAAGGTGGCTCTTTTTTTTTCCTTTGTAAAGAAGCTATTTTTCTGTTGGGTTGCTGAAATTCAACAGGGTGCAAAGCCTGTGGGGAAGGGATACTCATCTTCCCTTCAGATTTGATTAGAATAATATCATTCCACCACATCTGAGAAGTCACCCTTCCCCGTTGAGGGTCTGTGCTGCTGCTCCCCGCCTCAGTGGCTGGTGTGCCAACATCTGGCCAGTCCAAAGCTCTGCAAATAGTCCCTGAAGCTTCTGGCGGCAGGCAGAAGTCACCTCTGGCAGGATCAGCAGCCCTGGTTTAAGGAGAGCGTTGAACCAGAGATCTCCATGCTCATCAGAAATACATTTGCCCAGGATGCTAAGTGAGGCAGAAAATTCTGGCGGTGTTGGGAGGTAAAGGGTGGAGAGCCAGCTTGAACTTCAGAGCTTGTAGAACCTGGTTTAGTTGAGAGCTAGGGCTTCTGTGGTGCGTTACCAGAACCTGAAAGCTGGGAAGTTCAGTGCAGAGACCCTTAAGGACTCTAAATGAAGACAAGCAGGGCCTGGAACCACTACATGGAACCATATAGTTTCTGTAAAGGCCTATTAGTTCACACACAATTATTCCATCATCATGTTTGGAGAATACAATGCACAGACATCTCATCTGGCTCTCCCGTGCTCAGCTTGGATATGGCAGGACTGAGTGAACTGGAGCTCAGCAGCCCATACTGGAGCCAGTCTTCTGCTCAGTATCCATGGACTGTTTTCCCATTATATGCTATATTCCAACCTGCATTCTTCTAGATAATGGATGCTTACTTTTCTATATAGAAAGACAATTTGTGTGATTATATATATAGTGTGTGTATATATATTATAGTTTTAATATATATTATTATAGGCAGGCATAAGTATATATATTTATATATACTATAGTTATATATTTTATATATATAAGGTCACACAGAGTATGCATATATAAAAAGTATTTTCTCTGTAAAATTGACTACTCAAAATTTAGGTAATACAAGAATGTATTTTGCAAGAGAAACTTTATTTTTGCCCTGTGAGGAAGTATTTGATAAGATGATATAATGGGAGTTTTGCAGAAACACTTTCTTACACAATTTAATGTTGTAAAGTGGTTATTGGATGAATCTGGATTATAAGGTGAATAAGGCTATTGACTGTAGGATTCCCATCTCATTTTAAGTAGTGAAGGCAGGTAGCAAATAGGGTAAATGCAAGAGGCAAAAGCAGGAAAAAGCACTACAGAAAAGTGCTTCTATCTGTTCCACCTAATAGTTCCTAGATGGTCTTGTGTGGATATATTAAATTAGACTTTTCACATCTATCTTGTCTGCTAATCAGTTGTTCTTTTTGTTCCGCAGCACGAAACTTCACTATTTCCACTGCTCCGTTTCCCAGGTGCTGAGTACTCATAGTAAACAGATACTCAGATATTTAGTCGCCCAGCTTTTCCGGGGTTCCTAGACCTTTCTAAGCACTCGAATATTTCAGTGGAACTGGCTATAAATCTGCAATAAGTGTGGAGTGTTTTTTTCCTCATGTTTCTCAACAAATTGTAGTGGTCTTGCAGAACGAGAAGAGATGATCATGTGTTTTAATTCTGGCTCATCTACTTCTTCACTGAATGCTTCTCAAGTGGCTACTTTGAACTTCTCAGTTTTTCCCACTGGTAGAATTGAGGAGATGCAGAATACCTGGAGGAGCTGGTGAGGGGCAGGGGGAAGTTTGGGGGCTCTCAGATAGCAAGAAATGCAATGAAGGTGTACCTGATTCCACTTGCATTGAAAGGTTTTAAGTGCTGTACAGAAAATACAATAGGCCACATGCATCTGAACAATAAAGATAAAAAGAAATATTGAATTGCTGTCTTATCTGTTGAATGCCATCCATCTTATGTAATTAAAGACTATGCTATCATGTGTTTAAACGCGGGAGGACAGATTTCAATATGCTTGTGTGTATTTTGGTACTTAATTAATGGCAGCTTAGCTTTTGCAAGCGTTCCAAAGGTATCATTGTGCTAAGTACTGTATATCCACAGAGTAAGAAATGGATTGTGTCTCTTCAGATGGTAAATGAGGATAGGATAAATGGTGAAAGTGAGGGGAATTCTCTAGTTATTGACCACAGCTCTAGACTGTGAATTAAATTACATTCCCATAGTTAGCCAAGAGACAAAGTTTAGAATTTCAGCTGCATCTTGTGACATAGTTGGACGAATTTTTGATACTGTTGTGGTGGTGTAAGAGCTGCTGAGGTGGTTTGAGAAGTTACTGCCCTTTTATTCTTTCTGACTTGGTGGGACCCCACTGTCCCTGCAGTAGAGCCGACAGGAACACAGAGGTTCCCTGTTCCAGTGCAGAGTCTTGACATCTGGGTTTCATCGTGGCTGGTAGGTTAGACCAAGCTGCTGGATGTTTCCCTCAACCAGTTGAGGCACATGCACCAAGTCTGCTCTGCTGCCCTGCCTGGGAGGCAGGGAGAGCAGGTGGGAGGGATGAAGGAGTAATAGGTGGCTTAAGGACCGTCACATCTTCATCTGTGCCAAGTGTCAACTATGACTCTTGTCTGTCTGCAGTTCAGTCCTACTCAAGTGATTTGACCCAAAGCAGTACTACTAAGCTAATGTGAAGTAGGAAATCAGGTTTAAATTAAGAGGGAACCGTCTTGTTTCTCTTGGATCTTCGTTTAGTTTAAGTGCTAGAAGCCGTAATCAGTTTTGCTCTCAGTCCTTGTTGCTTGCGTGAGAATACATACCCTTGTAAGAGTATCTTGGAAATAAGCCCAGTGTTTTCTTCTCTGCTATGGCAAATATGTAAATTTAAAACTTGACTGAACACTTATTTGGTTCCATGTCTGAAGAAGATATGTGAGGATGGAAAAAAAGAAAAAGGCAGGCATTTTAATTTAAAAAAAAAAAAAGGCAAGGATCTTCTCACAAGGACGTGCAAAGTAATAAATTCCTTCATAGCGTATATGATCTATTGTGCTGTCCAAGTTGATTATGAAGCAGAACTGTGATAGTATTGCCTGAAACTTATTTTTCTTTTTTTTTCTTTTCATCCTGTTTAACTGGCGTAATGATGTGAATGCTGCAAGGGAGAGTTATATATTCTGTATTGGCTATTACATGTTTTATATAACAGTACTTTTGTGTGTCTACAGTACTTGAAGTGGGCTATGTTTCCTGAAATTTCAAATTAATTTGCTGCCCCTTTGGTTTTTTCCCTTTTATTGGTAATCTCAGAGTTCCATATATATTAACCAAAGATAAATGTACCTTTGAAAGGGAGAGTGCTGCATCCTTATCACAAGCAGGAAATAAAACATGATACCTCTTCAGAGAGGAGGAGGACATAATGTTGGAGGGTTGGATGTCCATCCTGTTCTTACACTCTGAGAGTGCCAACACAGAAAATATTATTCTATTCCTAGTTTTTGTAGTGTGGAAGTGTTCCTGGACATTTCCTGTTGGGAAAGAAAATCCAAAGGAAGAAGCATTCCCTAGAACTCTAAGAAAACTCTTGAGGGAAAGAGATGTGCAGCGAATCGCTAGAATGTGAAACATGCAAAGCATTTCTTTCAACATAAAATTTTAAGATGGTCCAAATGTCACTTTCCTGTTGTACCTGTACTATTTGCAAATAGACGTTTACATTTAGAATATTGCTGTTTTTAAAATATAATTATTGCTGTTGGTTTTGTTTTTGTTTTTTTAAACTGTAGGTATGAGAAGGTACCAGTAATTCTGGTTGGTAACAAAGTGGACCTGGAAAGTGAGAGAGAAGTATCATCGAGTGAAGGCAGAGCCTTAGCTGAAGAATGGGGCTGCCCCTTTATGGAGACCTCTGCTAAAAGTAAAACAATGGTGGATGAGCTCTTTGCGGAAATTGTTAGACAAATGAACTATGCGGCACAGCCAGACAAAGATGATCCATGCTGTTCTGCATGTAATATACAATAGCATTAAAAAATGACCTAACCTGGACTTAATTTGCAGAAATTTTGTAAGGTGGTAAAACTGTCTACTTCACTTCCTGGTTTGTGGGTCACTTGAAATACATCTGTAGTGAAGTAGCAACATTAACTCAGAGCTGAGCATTGAAAGTCAATCACTGACTCTGAATATAATTGGGTTAAATGACCACATCTCACCCGTTTTTCCCTTTGAGCACCTGCAATTTTATGGCATAGCCAGTTGATCTACAGGGTCGTTCCAGTCGAGCGTACGTGTGTTGTCATGTCAGACAGCAACAACAGCAACTATTTCCGAAGAAGCTGGAAAACTTTTGGAAGCGGGAAACGGAAGCAGTGGAGATAATATCTCTGAAGACCGTTCACAACTAGCACAAGCATGAAAGAAGAGCAAAGTCTTTCAGTGTCTAATTACCGTGCTTCAGGATGTGCGCTGTCACTTGTGGCCAAGTTCGTTCAGTCAAATATGTTGATTTCACCAGAACTTCTGACAGTGTTAGAGGAAGAGGCTACCAGAGACCTACATAGTTTGAATTTTTTTCAAAATCGATGCTATTATTTCTACACGTTATCCCACATCTTGAAATAGAAAACATTGCATCAGTGTGTGAAATGAGGGGCAAGATCTGAGAACGAATGACGGGTGAAGAAACAGTCTGGCATTGGAATGTTTTAAATCTTTCATTTTGCTGCTCAAAAATGGAGGATCGCTTCAGGTTTTGGTCTGCAAAAAGCCAAACAAACCCTCTGTTTACAAAGCAGGAAGCATCTTTATTTATCACTTTACTGAACCAGGAGGAAGCAACTGTGATGAAAAAAATTGCTGAGCCTTACTAACAAGGAACACTTTAATAGATTAACTAGTACCATCTTGTAAGGAAAATTAAGCCATGTTGCATCCATATGTTCCCTTCTGCAGAAACCTCGTGGGACAGTATGAACATCCTGCATTTTTAAGTTTGTTAAAGACAACAGTTTTTCTTGCCTTTAAGGGCTACGTTCTCTGGTGTGATCCCTAACTAACCTTTGAAAAATCAAGTTTGCTATTTGATAGCTTTAATGTTGAAAACTTAAATTGAGTAACCATGTGAAATCATTTGGTTCAGAGGTGAAATAGTTACAGTTGTAATTCCTTAGGTGAGTGTGGAAATGGCTCTTTAATTGCCTGACACACTGTTCAAAGGTTGCCCCAATTATTGGAGTGTTAAATGGTGGGAGCAAATATTTTGTTTTGAAAGGATGCTCGAGCTCTGACTTGCTAGTTTCATAGCAGTGAAGTATTTATCATTTGCATGACTAATGGCACAGAAATACCTATTCCGAAGTCTTACAATCAAAGTATAGAAGAGTTTTCAATCACAATGTTTAGATTTTAAATGCTGGGGAGATTGTCTTGAGTTGGATCTTTTATAGGTAAAATTGGCCATAAAAATACAGAGTCACTGAGCCTGTGGTCTAAATAACACCGTGCGTTTATTAGTTTTTCAATCTTGTGCAGTAACAGTGTAGTTCCTTGTGTTTAAATGAGTGAAAACAGGGGTGCTGGGGTGTGTGTGTGTGTTGAGCGTGTACGTGTGTGTGTATATGGCCCTTAGAAATGCTGTAATTGGAGTTAGGTTCGAGAGTTTTGCCTCCATCCGCAGAACTTCCTAAAAACGCTCTCATCTGCTACAAAGGAAACTTGAGTACGAAACGCCTTGCTGATTTTCATGCATAAATATCCTTAACGTTTTGAATTATAGTTCAGTGGATGATAACTAAAGGAAGTCATATTAATGGAAGAGAACTGGCCATCTCTGCCCTTAACCTTTCAAGACCTTTCCACAGCCAATGCATCAACGGGCATTAGATGTCGCAAAACATTAAGCCTTACTAGAACGTCAATGTAGCCCATTTCTCATCTACCTTGCCGAGCTGTCGTTACTGTACTTTGTTCTCTTAGGGAGATAGGCACACCGTTTGTTTCTGGCATCTGAATGCCCGTTTTGGGTGCTCTGAATCGCCCGCCTAGAGGCACCTACCTCTTTCCATTGACCATATAGCAAACTTAGGCTTTTAACTTTGGTCCTCCAAGTCACGCAACTTGTATGCCTAAACTAGATGGTATGAATGTTCTCTTCCCCACCGCCCGCCCAGTGTGTCAGCCACCATGCTTAAGCACGACGCGAGACGTTGAATTAATGATATTTCAGTTTTCAAAATATCTAGATTGGGAAACGGTTTATTGAACAGTAAAACCTATCTGTAAAACAGCTTGTCAGTGTGAGATACACTGCGTAAGTGCTCAAAAAAACCCATCCGAAAACAAGCCCAAATTTGAAGCTAAGTTGGAAGAGCATGTTATTTACAGAGATGTTAAAATCTTACCTCACAGATTGTTCATCAACCAACAAAAAGGCATGAAGTACAATATGAGCAGCCTAACATGAAGTTCGTAATATAAAACAGATGGGCTTTTAATACAGGAAAAATTGCACAGTAAAATTTTAAAGAGGAAATATTAACAAAAATATCTCCCAGTCCCGTTTCTTCGTTACGCTCTTACATTTTCAAAAACATAGGCCATGTGTAAGCTACCACACAACGTGGCGGAGGGGAAAGCGTAAGTGTTGTTTTTCATTGTATAGTTCTGAGGAAGTAGTTATGCACTATTTGTATTTCCACTAATGTGAAAATAGTGGAGCTTGAATCAATGACAGTTGCACTTGACAGAGATTTTTCAAATTATAGGGGTAGCAGAAAGGGAGGTAAGTGAGCCGCGTGGCTGCCGGCTGCCGCGTGGCCACCCTGCAGGAGTCACTGGTCTTGGGTTACTGTTTCATTTGTACCCTGATAGGTTTACCAGTTATAGTATTTGAAAGTTTCTTATAACATGCCTTAAAATATTATGATTTGTTCCAAAGACCCACTTTTCCTTTGGCTGTTATTGTAGATCTTTGTATTTTTCTACAAAGACAGCATTTCTCCAGTTTTGTTGTTTTGGTTTGTTTTGGGTTTTTTTGTTTGTTTTTTTTTTTTTTTAAATGTTGCAACTTTTATTCTTTTAAGCTATGATAGTGAGAGCAACTGTTTCCTCTTTCCCTTAAAAATACACACAAAAACTGGTCAAAGCAAACAAACAAGAATCGGATCAAGAGTATTAAATATAATTGCATCGGGTTTTGTTTTTGTTTTTTCCTGTCGTGTCCGTCCCCCTGCCCACCCCTTCAGAACATCAAGAAAATTTTGGTGATGTTTTCTGTTCTGGTTCTAGCCTCTCCCTAACCCCAGTGCTACAGTTGCCATTACTTTTGTGGGAAAACTACTGGTATTTGCTTTCCTGTATAGAATGTTGCCTAAAGATGTCAGCCATTTGGTTGGGGGGGGGTTTGTGCATGTTTGTTTTTTATTTTATTATATTTTATTTTTTTTTACCAGTGTGCCACCAAAGCACTGGTTAGGCTTTAATTGTGAAACTCCGCAACAAAAGCAAATGTTTGACAACTGCAGGAGGCTTTTATCTGCATTGTTGTGCATCTGTTAATTCTTGATCAGGGTTTGAAGACTGAAGTGGGTTGTGGAATCAGGCTTAACACTGTTGATTTGGAGTTTCCTAGGGGTGAATTAATGTATTTCACAGTTAATTGTTGAGCTCTAATACAACTGGCAACTTAAAATGGGGCAACAGTTTGTTTTGTAACAATGTCAGTTGTTTAAACCTTGATGTTTCAAATAAAACAAGAATTGTACATAGAACTCAATGCAAACTCAGCAGTTGTATTTGGAGTTAAATTATTTTAACAAATAAATTTATTTAATGAAACTTCCCTTGCATTTCCTGTATTGTCCATTTTGATTTAATCAAAAAGTTCATCTAAAGCTGACTAGGGCTACCCGGTAATTTCAAACACCACTCTCAACTATTTGCAGTTCAGCTAAGTATTTCTTGCCAAAAGGGTCTTCTGGTACAAATTAAATAGCAATAAGTAAAAAGCAAATATACTCTCATTTTTATGGATGGATGCATGCTGTGATTTAAGTTATAAGCTTGATAAGGAACCACAGGAAAAGGTTTTTTTGTTTACGTCTTCTCTTAGAGGGATGTACACTGACAACAATGAGTAAGCCTCGGTATTTGATAAGAGATAGCTCTCGCGATGGCAAGAGAATAGTGCTTGCTGTAAAATGTAATAAAATTGTGTACAAACTTGGTCAATATATGATATAATTAATATGCAGTACTACTTTTACAACATTAAGATTGTAAAGGGTTAAAAAAAGGATTGTTTGTTATATCAGCTCTTCAATTGATGAGTGTTTTGCAGGCTTTCGGTGGGATACAAAAGGAGTTAGTGTTAGAAAGAACTTCAAACACAATTAGCCTTGCAGAGATTTATAAATGAATAGTTGAGCTAATGCTAACAGGATTATTCTAGCTAATTGGTACTGATCAGCAGTTACATTTTAGTCATGCCAGTATCACTAAAATACCCTGTTTTCAGTAATGATGGGTGCGTGGTGGTCTCTTGTTTTCATGTCATGCATGCCATAAGGAACAAGAGGCCTGAGGCTGGCACATCTTAAAAGCTGCTAATTGTATAGATAACACAGAAGGCTGACGCATACGGCTAATTCTGGTTTTTATTTGCCCATTCATTCTGTAAACCAGTTCCAGGGGAACTTTTGCTGATGAGTCCTTGCAGTCCTGTTAATTTAGTAATATCTTTTTGTTTCATCCGAGAAGATATACCTATACAGGGACAAGAAGAATTCATTGGGCTGTTCTGAACAGTTCAAAAAAATGCCAGTGTGCGACATGTGCTCTTTTCAAATACTGAACAACTAGAAAACTTCAAATATTGTACTCTTAACAAATGCCTTCCCTGGGCCCATTTCTTTTGTAGTTACTGAAGGAAACTTGACTCTCTGAGAAAGCTTTGAAAAAATATTTTGATTGGTAATAAATGTCTTGTTGTCTATCCTCCGCAGGTGTCAGTCTTACTGGATCACCAGTCTTTGGTCACTATTTCTGTTGCTTGACCAGATAGTCACTGGACTACATCTTCTATCCTAAGTTACCTTCAGAAACATTCTCCCTCTTGCTGTTTACCTGCTGCCTTATGCTTTCTTCTCCATCAACACAGTGTTCTCTTTTTCTGAGAGAAGGAATAATTATTCTGAGATTGCTGACAGCTGTTTTTATTGCTGTCTGGCTCACGTGAGTGTACTTGGCATGTAGTCATGTCTTCGTTTTGCAGGCACCAACTTGATCATTCTCTTTTAGCAAACATAAATTTCCAGTTTCCTCTGGCTCTGTTTGGATGCACTAGCACCCTAGTCAGTCGTCTTACTGTGCATAATTCCTATTTTGCCATAAAACCTGCAGAAAGATCTTCTCTATTTATCTGTGCTAGTTGCAGTCACTGAATTTGCAGACATTTTGAGCCACAGGCTTCTCATCTTTTGTCATGGGGAGGTCAGTTAATGCCTGTGTGAATACATCTGGATTTTGAGTCCGGTTGTTACGTATTTGGGCTTTGGTTGTCTGACGGTCGACACATGTTTTTCTTACTTTTTACTTCCAATGTGAGAAAGTATCAAGTTAATGTAACTTTTTTTTTTAATACCTCAACTCCTATAATTACACCTGTCATGTGGTCTTTTGATGTTTTCAAATGGGGCTTTTACTTAGTGCTTTTATGGTCACTTTTTATCTCAGTGGTTGGGCTACCTAGCTGCATTCAGAGTTGTACCTGTGCAAGCTTTGCTAGACTTTGCGCCTGTTTGCCTAGCAAAGCCAGCCCAGCTTGGAAGCAGGAACTGGCGTTGCTCTTAGCTCTGTCTCTGAGGCACAGAGCAGGCAGAGCCTGCACCGGCGTTCAGACAGTGGGCTGCATTTACAGGCTGGATTGCGAGTGGGTGGAAGGAAAAGCCACATTGCTGTGAACCAGGCACCATGCAATACTGGAATCGTGAACAGCAAATCTTCATCCCTGTCTGCTGGAACTGGTTTTCTGTGTACTTGCAAGCTCACACATTTTGGTTTGACTTGAATATGAAGTAGTTTGGGGAGCACTGAGAATTTATCTCAATTCTTCACAGTGCAGTGACCACTTACATAGGCAACTGAGTGACATGCCTGCCTGCTCTTCTTAGGAGTGTTTGCAAGGTCAGACAGCCACATAGGAATCTCACTGAAGAACGGGAAAGCGAAGTGGTTAACTGGCAGGAGTGAAAGGAAATGGGGATGCATCTAGGTAAAGAGATGAAAATGCAAAACTTAAAAGATTGGTCGAGAAAAATATGTAGGTAGTCTAAGAGGGTGTCATGTTGAAGGAAGGAAATACAGCATTTATCACAGACCGAGGTTAAGAGTATTCCTACACAAAAACACTTATTAGCTACAGTTGGTAGGTAAGTCAGAGAACTAGATCTTAAGAGTAGCCTTCTACAGGACATTTTTTTTAGTTGAAAGAAGTAAAAAGCTGCTTCTTGAAATGTTGAAGGGAAAGATTCTGAAAACTTGGATTTTTTTTCTTCTTTTAGAATCCTTGTGCAGGTTAATAACCAAAAGATGTCATCCCCGAACATCATCCCCAAATACTTGAGACATAGCACCTTAGCTTTCCAGTTCTACAACACAGTTTAGAAAAACAGAACATGCTTTCATCCTACAGCTGAGACTATACTCTAGACTACAGCTCTTTTGGTTATTCCATAGGCTTCTTTTTCGTATTCACTCTCTGTTCTTGCAGATGGAATAGATAATCAAACTGAATAAAGGTTGCCTGGTACTTTTCAGTATGAGATGAGGTGATCAGTTTTTTTTATTGCTTTCCAAACTATCTAGTAGAGCTCCAGTTTTCTGAGTTAGCTATCTGTCTCAGATTTGGGGACAGTTAGTTGTTCTCTTTTTTTAATGGTTCACCTATTTCTAAGGATGAAGCAAAGGAAGATGCATCTTTTTGCACGTGCTAAGTTCTTGAAAACATTCTGTTAAGACCTGGCACCTTTCTGGTTTGAATCACTGGGAAATTGCCCTAAAAAAACCCCACTAGCTCAAGTCTAAACGGCCAAGTTATAAGCCTCTGAAAAAATGGTTTATCTGGTCTGCATCCAAACTCTTCAGCTGCCACTGGGTGTGCTTTCGGCCCTTTGTCGTTCATATATAGTAACTGTTGGGTGTAAGGCACAGTCCTTGCATGTGTACAGAGAGAGATATATGTACATGCTGGGTAGGAGCTGAGAAACAGTGGGAAAGAGTAGGATGAGACTGTTCAGCAGGGAAGTTTTCCAACTGTAGATCTTAATGTATCTTGCATAAGAAATAGAAATCAGCTTTGCTGACAGTTCAGGTCCTCTAGAAGCAGATTCAGAGACGGACTTCATTACCACCAATGAGGGAGGGCTGGTTTGAATGCATGAACATCATAACCTGCCTGACGGTTCATGACCAACACAGTGACACAAGAAAGCTTTCTAAAAATGTTAGCATAATTTTACTTTGAAATCTTTCTATCTTTAATCAAGCCAATAATAATTTAACCTTTACAGTATTTGCTGTGTGAGATTTTAATTACAGGAACACAAGTAATTGATTAACCCAGAGAAGATGAGATTCTGCAAAGCAAAACAGGTGACATGTAAGTGTCGTATTGATAGGAAGTAAATGAATGAGGGCTCTCAATGCAATATGCATTGACACACTTCTCAAACTCACCATGAAGCCTCGAGAGTTGTATCTGGTGCTGCCGCAACAGAGTAGGATTCTTCCAGACCTGTTTATTTCTCTAACTGCTTTTTAGCTAAAGTTTACATTTTTCCTGTCTGACTCTATTTTAAGTTTGTTTTGGGGAAGATAACCCTTAAAGTGAGTCAGATGCAATATCGATTTCATACTTAGCTTTGTGTTTTAAGATGGAGAGAGATAACAAAAAACACGGCTAGTTCTGCCTTATTTTTTCAGGGAAAGATACAGCTCTGAAGATTCAAGGCTTTCCAGAAGTCTTCATAAGAGTTGGCACCTCTTAATTAGGTGAACTCAAGCACCCTTTCTTGATGAAGGTGGTATTTGTGATTATTTCTGGGAAAGTGCTTGTTCCAACAGTCAGACACCGTGAAGTGTGGGTGTACATTTACTGTGTGTTGTCTATTGGTTTCCCTTTTCCACAGGGGAATGCTATGTGTGACATGCAGAGATTAGGGGTTATCTGAGTAAACTATCACGCATTTGAAGTGAGAGTTAACCTATCAGGTGGACATCCTTAATCCAGGAAGAGAACATCCACCTGGAGACAAGTTGTATGAGATGACAATGGAGAGGGGAGACTCATCTCTGCTTCAGATCTAAAGGAAAAGGCTCATTTTCTGGGTCACTTTTCATGGTTATAAGAAATCTGAGGAGTAATAAACATTGTTTTCTCCCCACCAAGAGAAGGTAGCCCCAGTTTCAGAGTTATTTGGTTTGCTCAGAAACATACATTCGTAAGAACTTCACATTTGTCGGTAGGGATGAAGGGTAGTGATGGGAGGATTTACTACTCATCAAGGTACGTGGCTCTTCACCCTAGGCAAGTCACCTCTGCCATTGGGTGAGCATCCTGTTCTCATGTTCAGCTTTCTTCTACGACATAAACAACTTGGAGGACAAGAGAGATTCTTCTCCCTTTTTTTCTTTCCTTTTTTTTTTTCTTTTTTTATCTTGTCCTGGCTTTGCACTTAGCAGCTGCCCTATGTTCTTGAATCAATAGTTCATGGCAGAAGCTGCTTATCCCCTGCTCTCAGGAGGCCTTCTGACTCAGAAATGTACAGAGTACTAAAACAATAAACCTGGTTTAGTTGTTTATATATGGCAAAGTTTTCTAAGAAATTACGAAGAGCACATTTTTTTAAAAGTTTGTAATACTGCCTTCTCATTGAAATTTTTCACTTGTTCCAGATTTTGGCATGCTTGCCTAAGATTTAAAAAACAAACAAACAAAAAAACCCCAAACAGTAAAAACTAAGGAGAAGGAAAATAATCCAAGTCCAGTTCCGGTTTCCTCATCTGGATAACTCCAGTTAAAAAAAGTTTCAGCTATTCTTTCTTACCTATATGTGTCCAGAAACCTATAAATGCAAATAAAAAGGAGGGAAGACTTGGAGGGAGAGGGAAAGGTTCTGACTGCTCACTGAGTCTGGTTGCTAATCTCAAAATAATCCATAAAGTTCTCTGAACGAGTATAGTATCTGGAAGCAGGTGATCACTCTGGACTTGATGGTGGTAATAATAATAAAAGTTCAAGGAAAAAAGAAAGTGCACTATTCTTTACCCGTACAAGTTCCCCTGTAAGGAAGCGTGTGAGTGAACAGTGCCTGCCACATCGTACGCATGCTGGGTGACGAGCAACATGCTCCAGCAATGATGCTGTGAGCACCGAGGAAGCTGGATTAGCATTGCAGCAGCTGCTACATTCACCTTCTTTAACAAAGCTTCCCTGCAGACCACAGCTGTGACTTAGTATGTTTAGAAACATGCAGCTACTTTACCTGATCCATGTCATCACTCCTGAACCTGTGTTTTCCTTAAAAAACAACCCTCAGGTGCTGTCCGTCGTGGAGGAAGGCTGGAGGGCCGTCTTCCTCTTCAAGGTGTTGGTCAGGAGCTGCACAACTAGAGCATGCTGAATACTCTCTCTGCCTTAAGAAGCCACCATGGAGGTTGCTTCCAGATAAGCTGGGCTAGTTGGGCTGCTGTGATTTCAGAGGTCATTGCTCTGTGAGAGAAGTATGGCCTGTGCTAGCTCCTGACCTGCTGGGTGTCAGTATGGTCCCAAAATATCTCTTCTGGATTTTTTCTGGATTGAAAGTCTTAACCAGTGCTGTTTTCTGTCGCCATCATCCAATACGTGCAGTGATTGACTGACCCAGAGATCATCTAGTAGCTCTTTTTGGTCTGTGTAAGAAATAATCTTTGAGATTAGCCCTCTTAGACTAATTGAGCAGAGATTAGTCTAATCCCCTTAGAGCAGACCTCCAATTGCCCTGGCTTTGCCCTGACAGACTCTGTAAAAACTCTGGCCGTTGCCTGATTGATGAAGCAGACGTGTACTGACCGAGGTAAACGCGCTGCCAAAGCTGTATTGGCGGGGTAATTCAGCATCCTTGCTGTCAGATTTGTTAGGATGCTTGGGTGCATCCTAACATCCTGAGTTGCACCAAGAGCAAAGCAGCTTGATGCCCCAGAATGCGATGTCCTGCTTGTGTTGACTTCTAGTGTTATGAAATGCCTGCAGCACTGTACCACGGGCACGTTTCTAGCTGGCTTTCTCCAGGACATGCCTCCTGCATGCCACCCTGACAGCAGCCTTAACACCACCTATATGCTGCTACCTTGCAGTCAAGCTGCAGGCCACCCACCTGGCAGGGTGGCTCAGGCCCTGGCCCTTGGCATGCCTGCCCTGCCTCCAAGCCAGAGCCGTAGTGTCCCAGTGCTGGAAATGGTATGTCACAGTCCCAGGGGATATTCTCTGAAGGGATCAAGGGTCAAGGACCTCTCTGGATGCATCAAGGGAGTTGCAAAAGTCAGTTCTCTACCCAAAGTTTATTCAGGGCATGAGAAGAGGACTTGGTCACCTGCGAGTTGCTGAAGGCATGGGAGGTGATAGGAAACGTTGCATCAGGGTAGCGTGTAGGATGTTTTCCCTCTATCTGAATGTCTCTCTACCAGGACATCTCAGGTGCTTCAAAGAACAGGCTATTTCTTACCCACCCATCTCTCAATAGACACAACTTACTGCTGTCACTGGGAAAACACTGAAGATCAGCGATTCTAATACTGAGTGAAGCAACAAGCTGAGAGCGCAGGATGGGAGTTTTCCTGTCATTAACTGAACGGTCATGGAGACCAGAAGGTTTCTGAAGCTTCTACAGAAAAGCCGAATTAAAATCTAGTGCAACTTGGCAAGGCTTCTCATCTAGTGATTAGAGTACAACAGCGTTTAAAATGTTCTGCCAGGACCAGTCAGATGCTGATGGTAAAAGCAGGCTTTTGAAGGCCTATCTTAAAAGTCTGTAAAAAATAAAATACCTTGATAATATCTGTTGAACGTTTCTAAGAAGGTAGTAGTTGATCCTCAGTTAAAACATAGTTTCCAGCTAAGACTGTTTTTTTCTGACTTCTCTCTTTTGCACAACTATTGTAGAAAGACTTTGGAAAAGGTGAGCGCTTGCTTTTCTGTCAGCTGAGTGCCTCAAAGGTGAGTTAAACTCAGGACCCCAAGGGCAAAGAACCTCAAATGACTTGTCCTTCCCAGCTTCCTTCTGTTGTGGTAGGAAGACACCTTTGCACATGTTCGAGTCTGGGAATAAGAACTCCTTTCCTCTGCTGATACTTAGCAGATCCTTTACTGGCAATTTATCCGAACGTGCACGTAACCTTTATCAGCAGCCTTTTATTTTAATGGGCCAACAATCTCTTGTGGTGAAATTTGTTTAAAAAAAACATTATTTTTTTGACTCTTTGTTGAGTTTATAGTCTATGTCATGGTCTCAGGCAATGATCTTTAAACTCTTGAGCAAAATGAACGCATTACATTCTCATTTCATGCTTACGGAAAGGAAGTTGTAGAGATAGTTATTCGCCCCAAGGAGTGCTCTGTGGCACAGCAGATCCCCAAGCTCATGTCTGAGCAAAGATTCCTCCTGTAGTAACAATAAACAACAATAAAAATAAAACTCTGAAGCTAAAGGATCTTGTAAACCCGTTGGTTTCAGAACTACCCTGCTTCTAAGTGCATCAACATACACAGAGTGTAAGGCAGTAGGGGAGGAAAGGAGGTTTGCGTTATTTTTGTTTGTTACAAAAACTTGGAGCTTCAATCTTTCCTCTTTCCCTTGTTTGAAAAAACTCAATGAAGTAGGCGATGGCTCTGTAAGTCTTGTACTTACAAAAATAGCCTGGGTAAACATAAACTGCTTCAGGCCTTTTAGTGCTGTATGTGGCAAAAGAGACAGAAAGCCTTTCAAGCACTCAAATGGGGAATCTCCTGGAAAAGGACAGCCTGAATAGAGCCGGCCTTTGTGATGCCAGGGAAACAGGAGGTCAGGCTGAGTAAATTGGCTAGAATTATTTTTAAAGGGCTGTGATAAACTGGGAAGGATACGTTTATGTGTAACTGCACATTTCTGCACAACTGTAATGGGCAGAGGGAATATAAGATGTTTTTTTCCTTTTTTTTGGTCTTCTTGTTCTGGCTTGTTGGATGGGAAAGGAGAAAGTGAGGAGGGAACTCGTCTCTTGCATGCTTCTTGGTTCTAGACGCTGAATGCTTTCCCTGATCACTAAGTGATGAGGGAGAAGACAAAAAGGAAGCAATGCTTTATGAACCTGATCTCGGAGACTACGTACATAAAAGCAAGCTTGGAGGTCTGTTCGGCGGCGCGGTGATGAATAGCAAGTCCCTTCAGGGACTCTCCAGTCCTCACCCAGGGAGGAAGATCTTCCTACAGCCAATTATTTAAGCAACAAGCATGGTGCACTCCGGCTTGTAAGTGCACAGGAACGAACTGAGGAAAGAGTGATGTCACAGACAGACTTTGGTTGTCATGCAAACCCCAGGAGACGTGGAAAAAAGTTTGTAATAATAGTATTGATAGATAAATTTGCAGCTGGAGAAGGAGCAATAAGAAAATGGCTACAGGAGAGAAGTCACTGTGTGAACTTCCCCATGGAAACCACAGCAATCCAACGAAATCCACCAAAAACACTCTTCAATGCTCTCTCTTTCCTAAAGAGGAAAGCAAAAGTGATAGCTGAAATAAACACCGGTTCTCACCACCAGAATTGCTCGCGTCTGAGAGATGCTGTGAAGGGTCCTCGTGAGGTGATTCAAGCAGGCAGTTTCTTACTGGTACATAGGGAAACGCTTTCTTAAAGCTGCTAAAAACATTTTCAGGCTGAGGCCAGCTGACATCTAGTAAAATCAGTTTGCCTGAAATGGCCTCCAAGGAGAAGGGGAGAAATAATAAAAAAAGAAATTTGAAATTCAATCTTGTTTCAGACCCGCAGACCTTTAAGCTGGGCAAAGAGGAGGAAGGCAGACACAAAAACGTCTTCCCAGATGAGGCCACCAAAGCATTGAGATGTTGTCAAGCCAGGCCTGATGCGACGTGGCTGACCCTCCCAAGGAAGGGTTTGGCCTCGGCCTGACGTGGGAAAGATAAAGAGGGAGAGGGGAGGACACACCGGAGGGTCCGCACGGTCCTAGCCGGCAGGCACGGGTGAGCACCGTGGCCCCTGCCAGCGGCAGCCCGGCTGTGGCGCGGAGCCCCAGGAGCAGAACCTTCCCAGGACTGCCCTTTTCATGGGGCCATGGCCATGGGGGCCCTTCTCTCTGCTGGTGGGGACAGGCTGGTGGTCAGCCCTCTGCTCCTCCATCCACACCGGCGCTCATCCCTTTCATGGGACGCATGCTAACGTGCCGCCCTGTGATGAAAGCCAAATGCAGTTTTGTCTGCGACTTGTTGAACAAAGGTTGTGGTCAGGGAGGCTCTGGTACCCGCAGCCCAAGTAAGCGACCCGGTCTCTTAGCAAAGCGTGCCGGTGTGTCCTTGCTTTCTTCTTCAGTGAAGAGAGACCTTTGATTTTCAGGCAAGAGTGTGGGTACAGGGTCCTCTGAGGCCATGTGAAAAACCTGCTCTGATCAACTATCACATGGGCAATAATTATTAGAAACTGGAAGCAGCAAAGCACAGTCTCCGCATTTGACCTCCTTCAAACGGTGTCCACAGGGCCATCCCTAAGTGGATGACAGGAGCTGGGCTTTGTGTTTCATTGCGTTCCTTTTCTCTTCATATTTTCAAGCTAAAAGCAGCTTTCACCAAAGCCCTCACAGACTCTGTCGCTCTCTCCCATTTAGACAAGTGATAAGTTTTAGTGACAACATCCCCTCTCCTTTCCGCACCCAAAGGCTTTTGAATGAGTCGTTCCAGCCCGAGAGATACTCGTTTAACATTTTCCATGAGCTTTGCCGATGCTAATTGAGATTCACAGCACCAAGGCAGTGTTGATGGGATGCAAGGTCGCAGGGTGTATCTCTTCCCTGATTGAGCACAGCTTTTAGAAGCAGCTTCCTTCTGCCGGCGCTTGACATGAATTTGAAATTCACTTCCAGAGCCTGTTCTGCAGGCATTTTAAATCCACTGTTTTGTGAAGCCTCCTGCTGAGTGTCTTTCTAGGTAGCCAATGTGCTGCACGCCTTTGCAGGCTGCCCTTCTCTCTGCCTCTTCCGTTGCCGCAGGATGGGAAGTGTCGAGCATCTCCCACCTGGAGCTACTCTGGACATTCATGAACACAGAGCAAGTGATCGCCAAGTCTTCAAGGCTGGCTGGCTGACTGCTTGGCCAGCTGGAAGCACAGAAAATAGTGCTGCTAGTGCTGTATGGGGAATGCACTCAAGTGCTTCAACGAAATGTCATCCTACTTACACCGTAGAAAGCTGCTAAGGAGTTCATCTTCCCACCGCTCCCTGCTCTGCTTGGTGCTGGGTGCCATGCCTTGCTAGGGCCCTCTTCGACGCTAACAACTCTAGGACTCGGTCAGCAAAAACCACCCGGCAGAAGAGCTCACTGGCGCTGTCAAACCTGTCATTCCTACTCACTTAGTAAAGGTACTCAAGGCACCGAAATGGCAAGAGCATGTAAAAGATGTTTGTGATTATCAACTGAAACAGGCAGGAGACAAAGGAGGTGGAAAAAATGATTCATTTTAATGCAGCGAGAGGTGAGGAATCGGGTATACTCTCCTTCCAAACTGGCAACGGTGATTAATAGAGCTTTAATGACCTGGAACAGCAGTGTGGGGGCAGAACTGACTGGTAGAAAAAATATACAGCTAGCTCCATGAATACGAGGGAAGACTAGGGGGCTCTGGTGCTAACTGGGAAAACTAGATGCATAGCACCATGGTGGGTGGAAATCCTTTTCGAGATGCACGTGGAACAGGATGATTTGAAAGTTTTCATCATATATGGACTGTATTTCCTGGACTAATTCAAGTCACTTTGATCCCGGCATCATTGCATTTTATCATATTCAATAACCTAGCCTCAAAAAAGACAGCAAATCCGAAAATTGACAAACTATTGAGCTTCTTTATAAATTTATGGTGCCCCTACTTGAAATATTGTAGAGAGTTATTAGCATGCCATTTCACAGCATACATCAGAAACAGCAAAGCGAGCCAGAGATGAGAACAGGAAGGATTAGCGATACGCAAAACTTCTGCAGTCAGCAGTGAAAAAATAAGAATTGTTTGACTTAGAGATGAGACTAATACAATGAGACTAAGAGGTGAAGATGTGACAGTCGGTGAGTCGTACAGGGAATGTAGATCCAGCAAAGTCCGTGTACCTCCTCATAGCAACATCAAAAGGGAAAACATCTGAAGACGGTGTAAATACAAGGCACTGGAGTTTATTGCATGTGATAATCACAGTCAAGAAATTGATAGCACTGAAATGGATACAACACTTAAATGAATAGTGATGGGAAAGAATAAAACCACAGCAACACTCATAACACTCCAGATCTGCCCAAATCAATGTCTTGAAATTTCAATAGCTGCTACTGGAAACAGGGGAGAGGACAAAGTGTGCTACATGCTCTGCCTTGGGTGGGATGGTCCAGTGGAGTTAATCAAATTTACCTTATATGTTGATGCCAGGAGTAGCACCTGACCCTTTCTGGTGACCTCCTCACCCAGTGACAGCGACAGCACAGGTATAGTACAAATGTGATGAACAGAACCTGAAGGAGACCTGAAGTCCTTCCAGCAGCACTAAACATGCTGGATCTGGATCCTTTAAGGAAAACCAACTTGTTTTCAGAGGCAGTAAGGCTGAGACCTCAGCTCATTCTGGAAACACAGTGGCTGCTTTGCATTTAATCCTACTATTATTAATGATCAAAATATTCTGCCAGCTGGTGGGTATCTGGCAACCTGCGCGTCTGAGTCAGATCTCCATGCAGCGCCCGCTCCGAGCTGGCTCCAGTGCCAAAGCCATCTCCTTGTTGGAAACCTCCACAGAGGAGCCAGCCAGAGGACAGACTGCAGGTCTGATGACTAAAGGAGAAGTTTCTCATGAGCAAGTTGGTGCAGTGCTGGCTGCGTGTGCCATGCCTGTCCTCGCACAGCCCTCGCAGGTGGACAGCGCTGCTGGTGATGCTCGGGTGGGTGCCCACCAGCAGCAGCAGCCGCCGACCCAGAAGGCAGAGGCTTCGCAGGCACCCCTGGCACAAATGTCCCACCACTGCGGAGGTCTTGCTTAGCAATGCATTGAGAACGGCCCAAGATGCTCGTGCCCTGGCAGCTGCATCACTGCCTGCACGTCCTGCCTCCAGCACCTCCCTCCCACCACTGTGTTTCCCTAGGCTTCAGAGTCAGAGGAGAATGGGACTGCAAAGCATATATACACCAGTGCAAAGATAGGCACAGAAAACCAACAGCAAACCCTTAAATTACAGAGATGTTCATTGACCATGGGTCTGGTTCGCTCAATAAAGGCATATTTTTCACTATAAGAAACTGCCACATAACATTAGCTGTGTAAGGGGGAAAGGGAGAGGGAATGGGATGCAACAGCGTCATGAAAATCAGATAGGATTTTCTGGGGTGCACATCCCTCATCTTGTATCAGTAAAGCTGATGGGAAATTGATAACCATCTCCTGTGTGTAACAACAAGTCTTAGGGGAAGAAAAGTAAAATAATATATTCTTCATATTCATCGAAAAATATTTGGGTATTTGCAGACATGAAACTGGAAAGCTCCCTGCCAGCCCATCCTGTAAGCTGATATCTGACAAGAGCAGCAAAATGCATCTAAGTTTTAAATGCAGCTTCTTGGTAAAGAGACGCTGTGCCTGGCTGGAACTTATTCTAATGTATGCCATGTGCAAAAGGCAATGTTGACCTTGCGTGCCACGTGAAAGAGGCTCATTTGAGCTTCGCTTTACGATGCTGTGCTTACAGGCGAATAAAGATAATTTCTCTGGATTGTTACTATTTGCTTTACCAGCTGTCCCTCAAAGCGCTGGAGCAGATAATCTGAATGGTTTGGTAGCAGTTCTGTTGCAAAATCCTTGCTACCCAGTTGGCTGTGATCAACAGCGAGCAAACATCAGCCTTGCTGGATGGAGGGTGCGTCCTGGTTTCAGCTGGGACAGAGTTTGCTCTTCTTTTTAGCAGACAGAAGAGCTCTGTGTTTTTGTATTAGTCTGAGACTTGCTCTGAGAAGAACACTGACAGCGCACTGATGTTTATATCTGGCACTGAGGTCTCAGGGACTTTTCAGCTGCCGTGTTCTTGTCAGTGTGCAGGAGCACAACAGGATAGGGAGGAGCATAGCCAGGACAGAGGGTCCATGACTCTCCTTATGATCTGTACTTAGAATTAGGATTGAGGGCCAAATAGGCCAATGAAGTATTCCATATCATGCAACATCAGGCCCAGCATAAAGGTGAGGGTTGACCAGAAAAACAGGCTTTTCCTCTTCTGAAGCTCTCACTCTTGGGCTCTTGGAGTGCTATCTCTCTCTCTTGCTCTATTTTTGGGCCTCTCGCTCATCCAAGATTGCGGTGTTGGGACTTTAATGTTTTGGGATCATTAGTCCAGGATGGAACAGGCCTTGGTCAAAGGGTGGTGAGCAATTACACTGTGCATCACTTGCTTGTATATACTGTTATCATTGTACATGTATATATTCATGTATTAGTAGTAATAAATTGTTCTTATCTCAACCCATGGGTCTCTTTCCCTTTTCCCTTTAATTCTCTTCCCTATCCACTGGGGGTGGGAGACGGTGAGTGAGCGGCTGTGTGGAGTTTTGTTGCCAGCCGGCCTAAACCACAACAAGGCGGACTGACCATCATCTCAAAAGTCATCCATGGCTGTGCAAGGGTGAAGGGCTTTATGGTGGGAGTAGGGAGTGGTGTAAGGAGCACGTGTCTCTGGGGGGAAGGGTTTGGCAGCACTTGGCCTGATCCCAGCGGTCCCACCACCATCAAATGGTGGACAAATACAGGCAGGCGCAGTTCTCTTTGCAGGATGGGGAATTCCTGGTTATCAGTAATTTAAGCACCACCACCCTCAGTGATGCTGCAGGAGGACACTGGCTAGGATGGCAGCCAACTCCAACTGGCTGCTTGGGCCAAAAACACCCCGGACATGTGCTTCAGCCCTAACGGCAAATCAGAGGCTGATGCTGCCTCGGTTTTCACTGTGGGGCTGCGTGAGTCCTTCGGTGTGTTTTACTGGCAGAGGATGAGCAGGTGGTCAAGGAAGGCACCCTGACCCAACTTCAGCACGTTGCCGAAATAACCCACGGATTTATGGCCCGTGAGCTGTGCTTCCCCTTGCAGCATACAGGGGCATCTGCTGAGGCACAGGGAGAGGGCTGGTGGTACCCAGCACCCTATGGCCTCGTACCAGCCAGAATCAAGAGGAGGTGATGTGGCGGTGCCTTTGTGAAGCAGCAGCTTTGCTGATGGCATTTTTTTTAACTCGTGTTCCCACTGCGTTCCACTCAATGCTGGACGAGATGATGCATTAAAAATAGCACCATGTACAGAAACAAGCAGAGCAGCAGGGTTAGCCACACACGTTGCTTTCGCTCCTGCGAGGACGGGATTGTCGTATTCAATGTACTGGCAGAAAAGCTGGGTTTAGCACAAACACCCTGACCTCCTTCCTCTGGACCCATTCTGTCTCCTTCCATTCCCATCCCCAAAATACTTTAAAAAGATGCTTAAAAAGTCATTTTACAAGAAGAGGAAATTAATTCTGAATGAAAAAAGCACATCGTTGCTTCTACTATTCAAGTACAACTTAACTACTGTTCTAGCAACTTGTGTAGTTAAAGCAAAACTTAATTATTTCCTTCTACCTCTAACTCCAGCTTCATGTCTTAGAGTTAAAATAGACCAAATGAGCTGCTTTTCAGGAGAGAACTTTGTACCACTGGAAAAATGTGCCTGGCAGTCTCCCCAAAATCCTCATCATTTTTATTACAACATTCATGTTTGTTTTCACTTTTCCTTTTGTTAAATGTTTTAGGCAATTCAAATGAAGCCCTCACCATCAAACCAGCCTTTCAGCAGTAATGACATAAATTACATTGTTCTCCTGGGCTCGTAGCACCCAGCTATTAAATCCAACCATGGGAGCTTGGCACATCTTTTCATATGTGAGGCAGCTGCTTCCTTTCTCCCCTGCCTCTGCCTCCAACCCCATTTTTTCACCTTGCATGAGTGCAATGTGTGCTCTGAGGGCTGTATAGCACCCAAACCCCTTTGCCTAAGGTGCTTCCACAGAGCCACGGGTTTCTTGAAATCTTGATGCCCACGTGCAGCACAGACCAGCTCTGGGTCCCAGCCTGTTGCACCCCTCCAGGATCACAAGCTCAGTTGTCCAGAGTGGTTTGATAGCACAAAGCTGGCCGAAGCACTGTGACTTACACAACCGCCTCCATCACTGGGGAGCAAATCCTGGCTCCTGCTGTTGGGACACCTTGTCTCGGTGTAGTGTGGCTCTGGGACCAGCCGTGCCGATGTTTAGACCACACTGCCAAATGTCTGTGCTTGGTTAACAATCCCAAATATATATTTGTTTTCCCCAGGATCTGCTGAAAGTATTTTGACTCACATTTTTTCGGTGTGGTTTTCTGCCCAGATTGGGCTACCCCAGGAAAGCCATCGGCTTGCAGAAGACATAGCTGTGCATATCCCACTTCAAAGGGCACTTATTTTCATCCTTAAATTGCCCTGCCATCAATGGCAATTTTCACACTGTGCGTAGTTACTCAATGCCAATACTCTAATGCAGGCTAAAAGATTGTTCATTTGCAACCAGTGCTGTTTAACGTACACAGGAAAATGGTGATGTGCCAGTCACGTACTTCCCCTCGTGATGGATGTCTCCCATGGGGACACATGACACGTGGCCCTGGTCGGCACCCAGTGCAGCAGCATGAGCTGGCTAGTGCAGAGATCTCTCCTGACCGTCTTTGTCCCCACGTGGCTTCTGGGCAACCTGCTGAATGCATGAACGTGCCCAAGGACACCAGTCTGCTCCTTGCTACCATCCTTCCCTGATGCTGCTGCTGCATCGCTGCCGGGTGGTCTGGAAATGGATGATTTGCACCCATCATGGGAAGCCCCATGCTCCCAGCCAGCATCACCTGGAGGGCATCATCTGCAGGTTCAGTGACAGAAATAAGGAGTCCCATGACCGGTTTAGGCTTCTTTTCACTGAAAAAAATGAAACCCAAACCCCAAGCCTATTTTTCTTCAGTAAGCTCTGGCACAAGCAGAGAGTCTTCTCTCTTGACGAACTATTTTCTGTGCAACAGCAATCGAAATAAAAAGAACAGAACTTAAATGGGATTTGTTAGTAGACAAACAAGGTTAAACAGGTTAAGTTGTGGAAATAAAAGTCTCTGTGTTCATATCTTGGAGCAAATAGATGCCTAAATGACCGTATCAGGGATAAATGTTCCTGTGAGACATATTTGCTGGTGCTGCAGTGCAGAAAGACAGACACTGCAATCCTTTGCCTCAACAAGAAAAACCTACCTGTGCGCAGAAGGGAGGGAAATGTTTTTCCTCCTGAGGTTCAGAAAGCTGGTTTTGAAACAGAGATCGGAGGTGGCAGCAACAGCAAGGAAAATGCATCCTCCTTGTGGCTTGGCTGGACAAAAGGAGAGGCAGCACGAAGCCATTCTGGCAAACAGAGGGAGAGACAATACCATACATTTACACAGACGCTGTTCCCACCCCGACACATGCTCTTTCCCCAGAGACTGAATGGCACGAGTAATTGAAAGGAAATAGTGAATATTTCCCTGTCACTGTGTCTGCCACTCGCTTGTGGGGCACAAGAGATGCTGTCACTGGTCTCCCTCCAGCTCTAGCACAAGAGGCATGGGATGGGAAATGGGCTGGGTAGTGGTAGCTGCTGCAGCCTGAGGAAGGATGGGGAAAGTGTATGTGCGGGGTAACCATCGGCTTTGGCTGGGTTTGTGATTGACCTTGCAGAAAAGCCTTCACCTGTTTACAAAGTGCCTTGGTTTACTGGCATAGTCATTTAGAAAACTTTTAGAGATGCTGAAGGTTTCATTCATCATCAAAGGTGGGACTCAGCTCCAGTTGGTAGAGTCCTAAACTTATTCCTCTCACCTTCCAGTGGACACCTAAATCTGGTCATCTGAATCATTCTTCAGGCTCTATTAACCACTGTGGGGTGTAGATACCTGGTTCATCTTTAGTTGCCTATATTTAGATGTACATATTTAGATGACCACTTTTGAGGGGGAATCCCACCCCAGATGTTCATTATGGACCCTTAACGGGCAACCACACAGGCAGCCTCATAAAGGATTGTGTGAGTGCACCCACTCTGTTTCGGTGTGACATCCCCAGGGATTTTAGTGTAATGAAGGGATGCCACAGCAACATGACGAGTGTTCACATGCCTTGTGATGAGGTCCTGCTGTCATGGTGACAACCAAGGCTGTGGCTGATTAAACAGCTCAGCCTATGTCTGCAAAAGCCTTTTGGCCTGAAGGCTTATTTTCTCATCATTACACTGACTGAGTTTGCTCCTACCCACCTTGGGTCACTTCTTTCCCTCCAGGGTTATTTCTGGCCAACCCAAGAGGTGCAACTGTCCATGCAATCTCAACAAGAGTCAGCGGCACTGCTACCTCAACTCTTCCAGCCACAGACAGGGGCCAGGGCAGACGAGTTAAGATGCTGTCCTCTACATCTACACCTGCCTCAATAACTTTAAACCAGAAAAGCCATGGGCTTCTACAGTGGTGAATAATACACAGCAGTTTGCTCACAGGGTGAAGTAAGCAATCTTTGAGTTCAGCAACTAACTGCTGAAGAAGTAAACTCCAATAAAAGCTAAATGAAGGTGAATGAAAGCAGTTAATCTACTTTTCTGCTTGATTAGCTTGCACCAAATACTCAGCACATTCTTCTAAGTTATTGGTAATAACACTGAAAAGGAATAGTTGCACCTCCTTAGGGATCCAGGACAAAGAAAACTCATGGGAATGACAGCAGGACATGAACTGAACATCACCATATTCTTGCTGCAATAGCAGACATTTCCAGGAGCAGGACTCCTCTTGGCAAAGGGACTTCACCTGAATACTTAAGCTAGCAGTCTGGTGGGATAAATGCTGGCAAGCCTGGAAACTTTGAGTTTTCAAAAAAAAATCAGAGGAGGTTATGTGAGACTTAGGGAAGCTGTGTGCTTGATTTTACTACAGAGACAGAGAAAAAGAATTTAAAAGCAGAGATATCAATGGACAAAGGAATGAGAAAAGGAAAGACAGAGGGAAAATCCTGCTGTTGAAAAAAAGCTTTTGTGTAGCCAGAAACACAGAGGGTAAACGACTGGGACTGCTACAGGTAGGAGTGCGGACAAGATCAGGAAGACACAACCACAGTATTTGCATACTCATTAGGGAGCTAGTCAGTGAGTGAACAGAGGGAAGAACGTGTGGATATTGAACGGACAATGGTGGAGCAACACCAGTGACCATAACAGGTAGATAGAAGTTAACAGAGAGATGGATGGGTGGGTAGATAGATAGATAGATAGATAGATAGATAGATAGATAGATAGATAGATAGAAATGACAAGTGACCAATCTGTGAGCTGTTAAGGAAACAGAGAAACCAAAATAAAAAGAGGAGTGTGATATTATCTGCTGGAGTTGTTGGAGCTGTTGGAGCAGGTCCAGAGGGCTACAAAGAAGATCTGAGGGTTGGAACACCTCTCCTCTGAAGACAGGCTGAGAGAGTTGGGGTTGTTCAGCCTGGAGAAGAGAAGGCTCTGGGGAGACCTTCTAGCAGCCTTCCAGTACCTAAAGGAGGCCTACAAGGAAACTGGAGAGGGACTTTTGACAAGGGCATGTAGTGATAGGACAAGAGGCAATGGCTTTAAACTGAAAGAGCGTAGACTTCGATTAGATCTAAGGAAGAAATTCTTCCCTCTGAGGGTGGTGAAGCACTGGAACAGGTTGCCCACAGAAGCTGTGGATGCCCCGTCCCTTGAGGTGTTCAAGGCCAGGTTGGATGAGGCTTTTAGCAACCTGGTCTAGTGGAAGGTGTGCCTGCTCATGGCAGGGTGGTAGGAATTAGATGATCTTTAAGTTCCCTCCAACTCAAACCATTCTATGATTCTATGATCTGCTAATTTTGCAAGAGATGATTAATGAACTAGGGATTGTGAAAGGGGCTCAGTGTGCTCTGCCGCACGCTCCTAGCACTGCATTTAGAAGAGGGAGAAAGCTTTGCAGTTTCATCAGAAATAGATGTTCTTGGGAATCACATCATTGCAAAGACTTAAACTTCACAGTTACTAACTGGAAAATAATCCTACTAATACTCAGCAGCCCTAGGTATTCTTAGATGCAGCAGCTCACTTGTCATTGAGCCAATCAAAGGTGACGTTATCTTAAACTATTTCGTTAGATATACAGCTGGTTATAGAAAAGCTCATTGTAGAAGATGATCTTGGACCAAGTGGACATGAGAGGATTTGGTTTAAGTTAATGGAAAGATAACAAAAGTGAACTATAACAAGATGGCTTATTTTAAAATATAATACTTTCAGATATTTAGGAAACAAATCAATGAAGTGAACTGGATTGGGAGCTCGCCTACTCAAATGTGGAAAAGAGGACTTTGACTTTCTGCTGTCATGGCTGTTGTATTCTGCCATGTCTCTTGCTCCTGCCATGTGCCACCTCTCCCATCATATTGACCCAGAGGTTTGTACAGTTGCATCACGGCCCTGGACCAGGAAGACAGCACAGTGAAGAAGAGTGCTTGGAAGAAAGCGAGAGGCTGGTGAGGTCAGTTCAGCAGTGGCAGGCAGGAGAGGTTGAGGCATGGCAGGTGGTGTCTGGGGAAGGCATCACTGCCATCCTTCTGTGCTCCATCCTGACCCGCTCACCAAAGGCCATCGGGATATGGTACCCGAGGTGGGGAGGGAAAGGGGCCTGGAAAGCCTCCAGGCTTAACAAGGCATACAACCGTCTCAAAGGGTGTTGTGAGTTGAGACCAAGAAAGAAAAAAGGAAAGGGAAAAGAAAGAAACCACACATTTGAGATCAAACTGTCTATGGCTAATGTGAGATATTACCCCAATCAGGTCTGGTTAGACCTTGCAAAGAAACAAAAAGAAATAACAGAGCCCTCTGTAGCTGCTGCATCCTCCTAGAAGTGTTTAACAATGTGAAAATGCAGCATACAACTGGTGCAAGAAGTGGTCTGCTCTTGCAGCAAGAGAGTGATCAGATAAAAACTAAGGTTATCGTATTGTTTAGCCCGTGTTGAAACCAGCAGCTTACCTTTCAGTTAAGGGACTTGAAAGAAGATGTTAATCAGCAAATTTTTTCAAATATGAACAAAATGTTTTGCAGGAGCTTGAGTGCTTGGGACCAGAGGTATTGCAGTTGGCTGCTGGTGGAGTGGGGTGGTTACAGAGGCAGTAGCCCCCAGGCTCTGTGGGAAGCCCTGCCTGGGCTTGGCAGTTCCAGCACCATCCATCTGCGCCTGAGCCAGGCAGCGGGGAACCCATCAGAGCCTTTTGTTCTGGACTTCGCACATTCCTGCAGGCAAGCAAACGAAACTGCATCAGAGCCACTCAATTCCTCCTGTTGATTTACCCTCCTAAATGAAATTATCTGTGAGATCCTGACATTCAGCTTCCTACTCAGGTTAAAAGGAGTAACAATTTATTTAGGTCTCAAAAAATAAGAGACTAGCTTGCCTCTGCAATTCAATAGGAATAATTATCTAGACTGCAGGGTCAGAGCCAGGATGACTAATGGAAACGTTCCGAGAAATGGAAATTACCCTGCTACAGATTGAAGCAAAACTCAGAGTTTAATATATTCCAGCTAGAAAGACCAGATAATCTCTATCCCCAGTGCTGAGGGAACTGGCCCATGAAATTGCCAGTCTGATAGTACGGATTTCTGATCTATCAAATCAGAGATCGCTACCATGACACGGGAACCCAGCAAGTGTAGAAATGAGAGGGAGGGAGTGATCCAAGCTGCTTACATACTCGTTAATCTAACGTCATCGGTTTACAACCCTGTAAAACAAATTTTGAGTGAACGAATAATTCAAAACATGGCAGAAAGTGAGGCTAAAGTGTAGCATAGGCCAACCAAAGGTCATCCAGCTGGCAGTTTTACTGACTCAGTGTCCATAGACCTGAGGGATAACTACAGGTTACTTGTTATAAACATGGGAGCAAACCTGTTGCCTGTCCCTGGACTCCTAAGCCTTGGTGGCAAGGCAGGAGTGGGGTGGTGGCACACACCTGGCTCCAGGGAGGCAGCCTGGCATTGCCGGAGACTGGCAACTGAAGGGCATGAGAGAGGCCACTTCGACCACCTTTACAGTGGTCCATGTATGTCACCTTGTGCAAATGAGCAGCTCCCTTACTCCAGTAAATCTGGGCTTGGAGAAAGCAGAATCCAAAAAAAGGAAGCAATTTGGCCAGAAAGCCCATGGGTATTTTGAGCTAGTGGGTGAACACAAGGGCACTACTTCAGACTTTGTAATAACACCCATCTCAGAGGTAACTTCATTTTTTGAAGAGCAAAGGTACTTGAAATCTGGACCTGCATTTGTAGCAAACAGGCAACTGTACAGTCTCAAGCTCACAGAGGAAGGGCTGAGCCCTGCTCTACGGTCAGGGACCTGTACTTTTTGTTGCTCAGCAATTCAACTTTGAACGGCTTTCTTGATATAACCTGTCTTGGTGTTTGCCAGCATGAAAAATCTGTAGATTTTATGTTCAAGCCTAGAATAAATTTTAGCAACTCTTTCCTTCTTTCCACTCTAAAGAGTGATTTTTCTTTTTTCTTTTTCAGAGACCACTGACAGACAACATTTAAGGACACTTACTGTTTTAACATGGAAATTTGGTTTAACTCTACTGCTGTAGCTTTATAAATGCTTCCCTTGGTTGTTCTCCTGTGCAATGGCACTGCAAGGCCACACAGACATCAGCACAGGAGGTGGCAGGTAAGAGTGACAGGAGAAGGGGAGGAGGTGAAATACTGTCAACCTACAGCTTCCCTGTAAGATGCCCACTGCCTGGACCCCACAGCTCCCACATCCCACCAGCGCGGCACAGAGTTCCAGGAGGCATTTTTTGGTTTTTTTGGTCGTTGCCAAAGACAGTTTCAGTCTTAACGGAAGATTTTTCCAGGTCATATTATAAGTCTACATGAGTAAGCCTTGACAGCAAATGGTATTTGCAGCCTGGTGTAGATGTACAGAAACTATCAGTACATCATAGCGTGTTTGTGGGGCTGATCCTCTTGACTGTCCCACATCTCATTGAACGTTACTGCCAAAGTGCTTTGGCTCTTGTCCAACAAAGAGTAGGCCAACATGAACTGTGCAATCTTCTGTAGCTATGTTAGTCAATTATTTCTGAGCTCTGTGGCTCTGTCCATGGATGGCAGTACTGTTGCCAACAGGTGTGTAAGGGTTTAGTCCTGCATTAATTCTACTAATACAGACAAGTTAGAGAAAGATCAAGGCAAAAGTAGAAAAAACTAGAAAATATTGCTGTGGCCAGCATTTACTTCCCTTGAAGCTGCAAGAGCAGCCGTGGCTTGAGGTGGGACTTGGCTGAGAGGCTGCGGTCACTTCTTCCTTACTGATGCTCCCGTGGCTGCCCACTCTTCCCGGAGCTGCTGGAGCAAGCAGCGCTGGCTGTCACGGGGATGACTGGGGTGGTCCCATGGAAGTAAGCTCTTAGGGAGACCTCTGGGAACTGAAACCAAGTGAGGGTCATTTAAGTTGGGTATTTTCTGTCTAAAAACATTTTGATAAATCCAGAACATCCTATTAGAACAGTAT
The DNA here is from genome assembly GCF_009769465.1 of Tauraco erythrolophus. NCBI lineage: Eukaryota > Metazoa > Chordata > Aves > Musophagiformes > Musophagidae > Tauraco > Tauraco erythrolophus. The sequence continues at coordinate 76,919,735 of NC_141465.1, read as the reverse complement.
ACTGATTTTTATTTTAGTTTTTTTAAAAACAGGAAGGAAAAAAAAACCTAAAAATTTTGAGCAGCTTGAGATGTTACTTCCTAAGACATTTTCTTTTAATATGGGGATGTGTAGAGAAACAGACATTTTCTGATATGTATTATTTTCTAAATAAATGTTGCAAAATCTTTGTCTGATGGAAAAGATCTCGGCTCTAGATTAAAATAATTTTTTTGCTGACCCTGAAGAGATTCTTTTTCCACCAGGAATGTGGTCTATGGGGAAACTTTAAGCTTGCTTCAATCTGGAATGAAAGCAACGCCAAAAATCTCGGAATCTGTCACAAGTTGGAAATTTGGACTCCCACCAGAAGAGTCTGGAGACTTCTGTCCCCTGTGAGTAGGCTGGGTAAAGGCAGGCTGCTCTGCCCCACAGCACATTCTAGCACCATACGAGATGGAAAAAGCTGAAAACCAGCCCCCAGTACCGGTTTGGAGAGAGCTATGTCCACCATCACCTCCTGATAATGAGACCCAGGGACATCATATTTCCTCAGGATAAGTAAGCACTAACAAGCCATAGTTAAGAGCCCTCCCTAACCTACCAGATGCTCTTGCTGAGATTTCTGAATTGGTTGAGGTCTCCTGTGTTGCCTCCCTACCACACCAACAGCAACCACAACCCTGGGCTTTGCTGGGAGTCCTGTCCCCTTCTGCCACCTCTAAGGCACCAAGGAAGAAGAATGGACAGAGCCGAGGTCTCCCAGGAGCTTGTCAGTCCTGCAGAAAGAACATTTTCTGGTGGAGAAGAGTGAGTGTGGCTGAGGCAGGTGCCCTGGGTGCCAGGTCTCCTGTGCAAGGTCATTAGAGTATCCCCCATTATTTATTTTGTACTTGTACTTTTACACAGGGAAAGCAGCAATTTTCTTAATTTGGCAGCTATTTGAGTGCCCCAAAACATCTAATCCATAGTCAGTACTTACAGTACCAGCAGATAGCAATATGTACTTTCGCACGTGAGTTATAATCCTTTTGAATGTGGTGCTATAAAACTCGAACTTCATATATATTCATTTTAGTTTCATATATATTTGTTTTATGTAAATACTGATATACGCACTTTTTATATGCATGTATATATACACACACACACATAAATATGAATATGCTTACTTATATTTACCTATAGATAGGTACAATGCATGGTACCTGTAGTTTTAAGCACAGTCACACCCTTAGCACGGGCTGTATCACAAGTGTTCAGCGTGAGTCATAGACATCTAAGCACATGAATACACTTGCACTTTGCCTGACCTCATTAGATACCTATTCTGGACGTGATTTTACAAAGGATGGTGCTAAGCTAAAGAAAGCATCTCCCTTACAGTGTCAGACAGAAATACAGGCCTTTGAATGAGACCGGAGGAAGAAGAACAGCACAAGCAATCAGATAAAACTCAGTGAGTATTTCAGGCCACTGGCAAACAGCCCAAAATTTGGTGTTTCACACAGGTACAGTGTCTGCCCAGCAGCATCTGACTGCCCTGGGGTGATGTTCAGCCCCTCCAAGCAGTGTCCTCAGCACCCAACCAGCCTCACGCTCACCAAGGGGGCAACGTCGTCCTGCGAACACACAGTCCTGATGGAAAACCCCTACAGAAAACCCTTCACCTTTCCCTCCCCCAGCTGCCACCCATCCCTTGGGCAATGATTTGGCACCAGTGCCATGCAGTGAGCCGACTCGCAGGTGCGGTGCGGTGATTCCCGGGGCCAGGTGCCGAAAGGCACAGCTGTGCAGATGTTTAATGTGCCCAGGAGCAAGCCGGGCTCTCAGCCTTGACAGTGGTGTGAAAACACTCGCCTGTTGTCTGGAAGTGCTTCTCCCATTGTGAAGGGGTCAGCAGCACACGCTGCCCATTCGAATGGGGACCAGCACGGAGTCTTTGGGCATTTCTCTTCCACTCCTGGATGACGTCCAAGGAGCAGGAAAACAGTTTAGTGACTAAGCGAGTGGCTCATGGGAGGAGGAGGTCATTAAAAACCTGTCATTTTTAAGCCCTTATGAGGCCGAGGAGAGACTCTCACACACATTTACTATTTCTTTGACCTTAAAGTAATATGTTTGTATTGTACTTATCGCTGGGAGCACCGAGCATAAGACTTCTTTTTACGCACTGCCACATTTCCTGAAGAAGCAACCGGGATGGGTTTTTTGGGATAAACTCGGATAAAAATATTTCTTGACTTTTAACCTCTTGTTCTCTATATATCTGCTGAACAGCTTGGAGGGCTCTTTTGACCACAAACGTGCTGTGTTTTGAGGCATCCTTACTGTTTTAGGCCCCATGGTCAGATGACAGAAAAAAATGCCAAGCAGTTTGGAGTGAGGCAGCATGGGACTATTTAGCTTGCCTGGTCCTGTTTCAGACCAGAAGCAATTTGCTTCACCCTCCACAGGGATTATATTAGTGGGGTGTACGTCTATACCCCTAAATTATCAAAAGTTTTTTGATAGTGTCATCTTTTTCCTATTCTGAAGCCTGCAAACACACACACTCTCATTTAGCTGAATGCAGAGAAATCCCTTTGGCTTCACTGAAACTAATGACTGTGCCAGATAGTTGACAGTAGAGACAGGCAGCGCATCAGAGAGGGCTTAGCCTCTCTTTGTGGGGAAAGGTAGAAAAAAACAATGTAAATAAAACCCAAACAATAATAACGCTGATAATCAACAGAAGGATTTTCGTTCTCAGAAACTCAGGTTTGGGGCCCTGTAAAGAGAAATTATTTCACCTATTGAAAACAAATCTGGAAAACAGTTGATTTCTAAGATGATGAACTAGGAATAAATAATTTCAGGATGGAAGGGGCTTCTGTAATGGATAGGAGACAGATACTCCAAAAAAATATATGGATATGATGAGCAAAGGGAGGAGCAGAATAAAAGACAGGGAAGAAGCTCTGGGAAAACCATTAAATACTGCAATGGGAATTTTAAAGCTTTTGTTAAACTGCAGGCTAACCTCATGAAGCAAAAGGGAAAAAATGTGAGCTCTAAAGGAAAACAGAAACTCAAGTGGAGTGGCAGAGGAACATTTCTGTAAGCCCAGCACAGACAGCTTTACTGAGTGTGGGCAGAAAATGGATCTGCATTTTTTTGTTGTCTTTCCCAAAAGCAATTTCAAGATTAACCAGCCATGCCAGAAGTTTCCCTGCAGTTGGGCTGGTGCCCACGCTCTGCAGGAGCCAGGGCCACGGGGAGGAGGCAGCCGCAGACCCACAGCCCCTTTGCCACCTCCTGGGACCTGCAGACAGACCCCCGTCTTCTCACTCTTCCCCCATCCCAAAGGAAGAAGAGACTGTGTGAAAGAGCATGTCCTTCCAAGGGGTGGTGACATCGGTATGGGTCTGGCACAAGAAACACAGTAAGGCTCCCCAGGCACCTACACTCACTCCATCTTCTCCATTCTCGCTCAGTTCGTGGCTCCCTCCACCGTGAGCCCAGCAGCACAACTCATGTGGAAAGCATCTGCTGTTCCTTTGAACCTGCGATGGTAAGACATAAGAAGGAGGAGACTGGACAGTGTAACCATGGAAAAGCGATGTTCAAAAAGCCCATCAGTAGCAGTGACGAGGTTGGTTTCTTTGTGGTGGTTGGTGTCAGTGATGAGGACAGGAGGTGGTATGAACCTTGTCTGTTCATCAAAGGGGTGAAAGAAACAGTGAGTGTGTCTCTGGAGAGCCTTTCCAGACCTGCAGGTTCCCTGGTTACAACAGGTGATGCCTCCCCAGCCGTGGTGTGACAAGTGACACTGTCCGAGACATTGATCCATCCATCTACAAAGCACAGCCTTGTTCTCTCAGAGTTGGGTGGGAGTGGAAACAACAGACACCCAAAGGTTGCAGAAATGAGATGGCTGTCTAAATGCCTTAGTTCTTACCCAAATACAAGCTCCAAGCCTGAGAGTCATGTTTTGAGAAGAACAGTAGGAGAGTGAGGGCCTGGATTGTGTGGACACAAGGTTCAAATTTGGGATGAGATCTCAAGCCAGCTCTACTCTGGCAATGCTTCAGTCTTCTCACAAGCCAGGGTGTTTTTTTTTTATTGAAATGCTGGGATTAGCAACAGGTAAACCAAGGAACTCAGCTGGTGAGCCCAGCGGGTCGGCTAGCTGCTGTGCTAGCCTCTCACACCGGTGGGGAGCCCCAGGTCGCCTCTCGAATTAAAAGAGCTACCAACTACAGAAAACTCCCAAACTCCATCTGTTTTTGTTGAAGGAGGACTGGGCACCCATCGCAAGCATTCTGAAAGCATATGTCTCTGCTGCGGGCTGTGAAACACCCACTGAGCTTCCCAGCCTCAACACACGCGCATCATAGGACAGAGCTTTCCTTGCCCCGAACCTGCCGGGCTTTAGCCATGGGACCATCAGCATTAACCTGCTGGCTGTCACCACAGGAGCTGAGAAGCAGGTTCACAAGTGGGCACTCACAAAGCCACTAGCCTTTCTGCTATTAAAGTAGCTACAAAAGAGGATGGCAACATCAGCAGGATGCTGATGACAGAAGCCTAGCGGAGACACACAAGACCAGGGAGCTTTGTTGTGCAGACAGGAGCCAGGCAGACCCAGTTGAACTTGGGGGCAGGAGTCCCTCCTCTCCCTCCTTTATTTATCAACTGCTTTTACAAAACTGGGCAAGGATCCCTGCAAGGATCAGCCTCACCAGCTGTCTAAAACAGGAGCATGATGACCAGCAAATGTAGGGACTCAGCAAAGACAGTTTGGGTGAGAGCCCGGTCATCTTCCACAAACTCACGGAGAGAAGTTGTTTCTTTGCTTCAATCTTGTTTCTCTAATTGATGTTTAGGAATTTCCATGTTTCCATTTTGCCCTGTGCTCACCGGGGCTGGTCGGCAGCTGTTTGAGTAGCAAACAGCAGAGCAGGCGTGCTCTCCCCTGCACCCGTACGCAGGCGTGCTAGGGTTTGCGTGGCTGAAGCATTTCTTCCCAGGGCTCTGCGGGGAGGTTACCAACTCATTAGGTCTGAGAGGCACAAGAGCAGGGCAGGACAAACCCAGGGCAGGACAAACCCGGCCAGACTTGTCCTCTTCCTGTTGCAGAGTGCCCATAGTAAGACTGTAAGGAAAAGAAAGATTTTTGTAACCAAAAGTGAAAGAAAAAACCTCCTTGAACCTACCAACATTATTTTTTCATGAGCTGAGCGTTCCTGTAGCCTGCCGCACCTCTAAATTAACACTTACAAATCATACGGAGATGCTCGTAGGTGACTCATTCCTCTTTCAGTTTCCATTAATTTAATTTTATTGTTAAATAGGTGGCATACCACTTTATTTTTGAGCAAAATATACATCTACAAAGGAACGAATTTTTCCCCAGGAGGGACAAAGTGCCTTGTACAGGGCTGGGGCTGCCGTGGGACCTCCCCCATCCGTTGCCACCCTGCCAACATGGCACATCGCTGGGCAGATGTGGGGCCAGGACTGGCCTCCACCTCCGGGAAGGAGCACCCCATGCCTCAGCTTTCTCAGCCATCGGTCTCTTTGGGGAGGGAGGTTTTTCTCCCATGCTTGGATTCATACCAAAAAAAAGAAAAGATTTCTCCCAACAGAGCCTGGGAGCTACAGAGGCTTTGAGGACAGGCAGTTCTGCCTGAGTGAGGACAGGAGGTCTGTCTTATGGCACTTGATTTTAATGCCATTTAAAAAATGTTTGCAACGTTTTAGGTGTTTGGCTGTCTTTCATTATCTGGAATATAAAAGGGCGCAAGTAGGGAAGGGGAGGTGGGGACCATCCGTCCAGGGCCTTGTACAACTGATGCCCGAGCAGCAGCAGCATGGGGTAACATGAATTGGTGCACAGGGAGGTGCTTTGTTCTCATGGTGTTTTGTTTTTTGAGTTGTTGGGGTTTTTTTTCCTTTTTTTTTATGGCTAATACGTTTGTTGCTGAAGGTTTATTTTTAGCTAAAAGAGAAATCGTTGTTACGCCATGGCAACCAGAACTGCGAGGTAAGTTAGAGCAAGCTGGTTTGACTAAAATATATCTGAAAGCATCCAAATTGATTAAATACCCTAAAAATAAAGATGATAGCTGTTAGCATAACACAATGCCAATGTTTGTGATTTAGAAACACAAACCGTTTCCGTTATGGCATAATTTTTTTTCCTCCTAGTTACCGACTGCGAAGGGAGGCCTGGAAAAGCATTGCCTGATAGTCATAAATGACTAATACCGCCAAAGGATTTGCAAAACGGGTGGGATGTTCTGCTGGAGATGCAAGGAAATTAGACTTTCTCTTTTGAGACGCAATTAAACCCTCCCCTCGCCCCGCGCATGAGTAACCAGCCGCGGCGCCGAGCCGAGCGGCCGGCGGGCAGCAGGGGAAGCGGTGGGGAGGAGTTCTTCCCTTCTTTGCAGGGGGCTTGTTCTACGTGTGCTGAGCTGTCCCAGCTGTGGCAATGCTGATGTCTGTTCAGATATCGATGGTCATCCTTCTTGTGGACCGGGCAGCACAGCGTCTGCGGATCTGGATGACCAGCATGTATGGTGGTTTTTCGCTGGCGTTGAAGAGCAGAAGAACTGCATGGGGTCTGACCAGAGCGTCATCCAGCCCCATCTCTGGTAGTCACCTCAGGATGCTGAGAAGACAGGAGCAGGCAGCAGGCCCCAGATGACCTCCCAGTGACCAGTGGAATTCAGGCACTTCCAGACTGGGGATGTGTCGTTACATTTGTACGCCAGCGTGTGAAGACGCCATCCCTTTGGGGTGAGGCAGACAGAGGGCCTTGAGGACCCAGCCAGAAACGGTGTCAATAAATCTGAGAAGAAACCTAGCAGTGCAGGTGCTGGACTGTGAAACCAAACTGAGGCAAAAGGGGCAGAGCTGGAGCCAGGACGAGAGGCCCCAAGCCCAGGGCTGGATCCTCTACCCAAGGAAGGTGGCTCCCAGGGAGGTGCAGACACCAGTACAACCTCGCAACCTCGTCAGCCCTCCTCTCTGCTTTTGTACCTCTCCTGGAGGCTCTTCTCCACCACTAGTGAGAGAGAAGTGGCCTTCTCTGTGAGCAGCCCCTTTGATTACCAGGTCACCTCTAGGGTCCAACCCATCTTATGAAGGGGGTCAAGAGTGATGGAGCTCGTAGACACTGCAGATGGGCAGCTTGCACTTCTCTTGCCATGCACAGAACTTGGCTTGGTGAGGGTCAAAGCTCCTCTGCCCTGGTTGAGAGCTCCGGGTTGTTCTGAGGCAGCCAGACTTAGCAAACGCCAAACTGACATTGTCAGGTGTAAGAGATGAGGGGTTTTGTTATGAGACCACTTCCAATTTAGGCAATGGTAGACCCATCCACACTAAAGAAGCAAGTCACTCAGGTGAGAAGGGACCTCAGGAGGCCTCTAGTCCAACCTCCTGCTCAGAGCAAGGTCAGCACTGACTTCGGATCAGGTTGCTTTGCCCTTTGGGCGTTGGAAGCCTCCTTAGATGGAGACTGCACAACTTGGCGGGGAAACCTGTCACATTATTTAATTATCCTTTCAGTATGTATTTTTCCATTACACCCAGTCAGCCTCAGCTTCAGGCTCTTGCACCCAAAAATGATTCTCCAATGTCAAATGCATTTAAACTCTTCCTCTTTATACCCTCTTCTAATCCATTAATTGAGCTCTGTGAGTCCTCCTTTCTCGCTGGCCCTAATCCTAGAGCTGAAAGCATTCAGCCAAAATTACAATAAAGGCCTTGGAATTAAACCTTTCCCAGAAATTCATAATTTGGTACTGCATAATTTTTGCCAGTCTTTAATTTACTACTTGTTGAAAGCAGAAATACTTGGGGAATATTGCCATGATCTGGAAAACAATTTAGCCCATACTTTTTTGTCCTACTTGCAGCAGACTGTCAAGTACAAAATTTTGATAAATGATGTCAATATTTGTGAATAACTTATCATTTTCAAAGAGCATCTGACATGCTCTAGTAAGTTTTAAATGACATGCACAACACAATCCTTATATTTTAAGCTATGAAATCTTAACTTATCCTTAGCCCTAGTTAACACAGAATCAGTAAGATCTGTGGGTTTTTTAATTAAAAATATATCCTCAAAATGAGAAATTAATCTTTTTAAAATGACGCCCCATAATTAGTCTCCTCTTGACCTGTTCTTTAAGGATGGTTTTGCACCTTTTTACTCATATTGGTTCGATTGACCCTCTGTTCTGATATCTATTTAGAGCTGTTGCTTTGCTTTGACACTGTGGGAATATACTCTTAATGAATACATTAATAATTATGCATGCACTTAGAAAATCAAGCCTGAGCACAAAGGTGAACACCAAGACTGAGCCAACAAAGTTTTCACATGAATGTTTCAGTGGGCTGGAATCATTTACTGTCTGCAATGGCTACAGGGATGTGAAACATTTTATAAGAAGAGATTGTCTTTGGTCTAAACTGGCTGCAAAGAAAGGCCTTGATCTTGCAAGTGGCTTTGAGCAGATTCCTCAGCCAGTGTGTAGTCGGTCATGGCAGCACAAAATAAGGGCCCAGCCATGGCTGCGTGCCTCAACATTTTCCTAATCTGAGGACTGCAAATTTAGATGTGAATCTTCACCTATGTGTCAGGGGAGCCATTCTCTTCGTCATTCCAGACGGATATCTTTGCCTCCTCAGCCCCTCTGGACACTCTGGTGTCCACGTATTGCTCAACATTACAGCCGATGAGATATTAGCAGCCACTGCAAGGGACCATGGTGGTCCTCCCTGGCCCCAGGATCCTCTTCTAGCCCTGGCCCAGGCTCAGCCTCGTCCCTGCCACAGTCCCCAGCCAGCACAAGGGGAGTTTTCTGCCACTTTATCTCTCTGAAGGGGTGCAAAGGCATCAGCAGGAGATGGAGGAGTAGAGAGGGAATGGTTTTCAGGGGCTGGTAGTTGTTAGCTGATATTGGATGCCATGTGACCCTGCACTCCAGTTGCACCCAGCATAGGAACCATAGCATGCACTGGACCCAGGCTGGAAGTCCAGGCTCTGAGGGCATGGGTGTGCTCTCAAAATATAAATATGGACCCAGTTAAACACGGCTTGAGCTTAGTCTGAGCCCTTATCTTGAGAGTTTTGCTGCCTAAGGTCTCAAAGACATGTTTTTCCCAGGGCTGTGAACAAATGGGATGCTTCTGTGAGGCAGCATAACTAGAGGGGAGCATCTGTGGGGTCTCCTTCCTGCAGAGCTGCTGGTGGGTGGGCCCAGGTCAGCACCTGCACCAGGACAGGCATCAAAATCCAGGGCCTTCAGCATCCCCATCCTACCAAATGTGTGATGCCCATCTTGCATCTCCTCCCTCTACATGTCCCCTCCTTGGCTTGAGATGATGCTCCAGCAGGGCCATGGAGGCAAAACCCCCTCCCTCACTCAGGGCTTGTGGAGGTGGCTGTCTTTGCTCTCCATTTGTAAAGCTCTAGTCACCACCCGGACTCTCAGATGCTGTGATAATGAAAATAAGATGAAATAGCGCTCAGTTCATTTGGTGAACTTCTATATGGTGAAACTAAAATTGATTTTTAATTTTTAATAGGTTGACTCACCACTCGTGGGCATTACAGACAGTAGTTAAAAACTACTTTGCACTGGAGTCAGAAAGTCAGAACTAATTAAAGAATATGTCCACAAAAGCACTGCTAATAGACTGAAGGGAAGACCTTAATTAGAAATTTGGGAGGTAGTAACCCTCCTGTTAATAACGCTTAAATGACATTTGGGAGTCATACAAAATAAGTAAACAGCTCCTCTCTGCATAACCACAGTCAAAGACAAAAGACCAGAGGAAAAATCTAAATAAGGTCTGGTTGCTGCCACTCCAGAGCTGAAACAACCTCCTCCTTAGAGCAGTCCTCAGTCTTGTTCTCCACTTAGTAACAAACAGCACTGCAGCACTTAAAAAAAAGCTGTAGAGTAAGGCAGCAAGGTGACTCCAAGGACTGTAAGGCATGAGCAATAGTATGCAGAAGCTGGAACACCTTAGCCTACACAATATGACTTAACTCTGCTCTTAAAGCAAAGCTTCAGGCGCATCTTTGGTTATCCGGCACACACAGCCAGCGAGGGCTCCAGAGAAACGTAACTGAAGCAAGCGAAATGTTTCAGGCATGTCAATGGTGATGCAGTGATTTGGTAATCACTCATGCTGGAATAGTAACCAGGCTAGCAAAATACAACGTTTTATGAGATTTCATTTCTATTCAGAAGAAAAAAAAAAAAGCAACTGATTATATTGTGCCCATCAACACAAGCCTGAAACTCTTGTAATTATATATTAGCAAGCTTGGACAATACTGTAAGTATAAAGGCGTGCTCTCTTAACCTGCCATGACTGACCTCCAGTGTAACCTCCTCTGACAGATTGTCCCAAACTCTGTTTCTCTCCCCCCCTCCAGCCAGTGCCTGGGGCCGCAGTGCTGGGGCTGGCACAACTGGGGAGCCACAAGGACCCAGGGCGCAGCCGAGACCAGCTGCTACAGCGCCCACACCAGCTCCATTGGCACTCACACCTCCATCAGCATCCACACCAACTCTCTTTGGCACCCACACCTCCATTGGCACCCACACCATCTCCCTTTGGCACCCATACCACCTCCATCAGCACCTGTAGCTGGCGGGGGAGCATGGGTGCTGAATGCACTGCAGGAGTCATATTTCAAGGAGTGCTGTGACAGAGTTGAGATATTGAAAATAACCATTAACATGTTCAGGTATGATACCTCTTATACAAAAGAAGCATTGTGAATTCCTCCATACCTTTTGTGTTGTGGCTGCCACTACAGAAATCTACCTAAATTATCATATTGTTTATGGAAAAAAACCACCATGCAGATATAAAGTGTGATAAAATAGCACAAAATAAATGCTTTCACTAATTTTTAGCACATTACCAGAGGACCTAGGGCCATTCCTTTTCTCTTCTAATCCATGGAACAAAAGTAGTGTGAAGTTTGAGGTGTTTCATGGTTTCTGGAGGTTGTGGGCTACATAAGCATAAAATATCAAAATGTTGGTTTATATGGTTGCTGATGCCTGGCAGTTTCACAGCACCCTTCCCTAGGCACTCCTTGCAACTAGGCATAAATATACTGCACCAGATATATTTAAAACCGGAAAATTTTATCGAGGTCACAGTCCTTGCATCTTTCCAATTTTCATTAGCAAGCCAATTTTATTTTCATTTTGTGAAACTTTTAACTAGTCATTTAAAAAATACCAAATATGGGTAATTACATGGCAGAGCACACTAACAACAGGCTTATCATATGTTTCAACCAGGAGCATCCTTCAGAGCTCTCCATATTCAGAAATCTTTTCTTCTGCCTCCACGAAGCAGTCACCACTGTGGGGGGAAGACACGAACCCAGCTACAGCCTGAAAGCTGCATCTGGACCATTCAGGGGATCAGAAAAAAAAAGAAAAAAAAAAGAAAAAAAAAAAGAAGATAGTGATCTCCAGCCAAAACATGAGCACTTTAATTGGCACGTGGTCAGGGAATGAAGGTGTCATGCCAACTTGCAAAGTGTCCTGTAAGGTGGCTGCAGCCATTGTGAGTTGTGGAGATGGGGCATCTTCGGCAGTCAGAGCTCTGCTTTTAGATGTGCTGGAGCCATGGAGCCCAGAGACAGTCCACAGTCTCGGAGGTTTTTACCTTGATGCAAATGGAGAGTGGGTTGTCTTCTTGAGATACCCCTAGAGATACCCTAGCTGTCGCTGTCTGAGTACAGCACTGGCTTCTGTCTCTTTGACTCCCAGTTTTAATTCATGAAGTCTTGTCTTGGGGGCTGACAGAGAAGACCAGCTTGTGTTCACATCGCTTCTTCTGTCACGATACCCTTTGTTACACATTTGGGGATCCTTATCTTTAATAAAAGAAAAAAGAAAACTCTCAGAACTATTACTGCCATTGAACAGTGACTAAAAACCCGCAAGCCGTGACATTAAAATAACTTTGTATCAGCTTCCACCTTCTTTCGCTACATCTTTGGAACAACGGGAAACCTCATAACAGAGCGGTATCCACTGCATCCCTGTCCTTGCATACCGAACCGTAGAAATCTCGCCTAAATCACAGGCAGGAAAGATCATTTTAATCTGCTGTCTGAATCAACTATTTTTGATGTGCTTTGGTGTAAAATATAAGATTGTTAATTTCTGTTAAAACAGCTCTTTTGTGCCCAAATACCCCACAGCATAAATACAATAGACATGGACGGGGAAGCTGGCATCTCACCACCAAGAAAAGCTGAGGATAATCTGTGCGTGTGTCTTTGCTTCCCTTCACAAAGGCCTTCAAGAGAAGAAGTGAAAGCAGTGCAGCAGGCTGGTATTAACCAGCCTCAGCCATTCAGAGACTTAGCTGAATTATCAACTTAGTCTGAGAAAGAAAAGAATTCAAAACCAGACCATCAATGGTAATTAACAGCTGCACTTTGTGGGCTTTCAGTCTAATGAATATACAAATGAAAAATCAATGGGGGAGGCTTCCAAAAATGAACATGGCAACAATCTTGATCTTAGAGTTGGCACAAAGACAGCTCCTCCCAAACCAGCTCTTAGGCGGTGTTCTTACTGTATGTTTCTGTTGTTTCATTGCAGAGCCTTGCCTCTGAGGAACTCATTAGTCCTTTTATTGATAAAATAAATACAAGTTTAATTTTCAAATTAAAAAAGCATTAAAATAATTACCTCTCCAAATCCCTAGTTCAAAAATGATAAGAGATCAAATCTGTCAAAGGCTGAAAATGATTCCCCATCTTCTGAGGGTCATTTGAAAAATTTGCTCAGAATGAAGCAGCCACACTGAATAAAACTTTAAATAAAGAGGATTAAGCTCTACAAACCACCAAACTCGGCAGAAGCTACAATTCAATGTTATAAATTGCCAACTTTTTAGTCAGAGAAATACAATATACATTTGTCTTTGTTACAAAGAGGTTCTGCAGTTCTGAGATGAATACTCTATAGGACTGACAATGGCTGATCATGTCCAAAGGCTGGGGGAAGGCACAAAGCGCATCTCCCGGGGTCTTTTACAGGCTCTGTTACCTCTGTATGGCACAGTCAGGCAGACTTCTGCTTCATACCTGGTATTGCTTCTGAATTACATCTTCACCTGGAACAAGATTTTGGCAATGAAAAATTTGATTTCAGCCAAACTAAATTATCTGTGAATTCTGGGAAGCACTCGCTTGAGAGAAAACTTGAGAAAATTTGTGTAACTGCCAGTCAGAAAACCACGCAGGATGGAGAGGCACTCCTGGCAGTCAGGACACGCTTCTGAGATATGAGGTGACTTAAATCGCCTTCTTTTCTTTATTTTTTACCCCAGGTCAGAACCTCAATCTATCCACATCCTCCTACCGCTTCCGCCATACTGCTGAATACAACAGTCCATCACTCCATACTAGGGTTGCAAGATCAACCAATTGCTCCAGTGAAAAAATTGTATTTAAAAAAACTTTGAGGGTTGAATACAATATTTAACTTGATTTGAGATGTCCTTTATATTTGCCCAGAATTCAGAAATATTTTGATTTGGGGTGGATCCAAAATGAAATTTGCATTTGGTGTAGTCACAATGTTGTAAAAGCAGTGATTCCCACAGCGTCTCCCTTCCTGACAGCAATTGAATCTGATTTCACATGGCATATTTTGTGCTGCTGCCTCCATTGATTAAATTTTTCTGCAACCAAGAAGTTGCATCCATATGCAAGTAAGAAGAAAACTTGGCCTGATCTTTTCAGGTACTCTGGGTCAAGTGATAATTTGGCTGCCAATAGCTCAGAGGCAAATACATCTGCCATTATCCACTCAGCAGCAGTTCATCTGTATCAGCTTTCCAGCCGTAGACAATATTCTCTAATTAGGAGGCCTTGGGACAGAGAGAAATTGTTGGATGAAGACTGAGAGAGGCATTTTAAAAAATATTTGCTGTTTATGCCCAGTATGTGATTCCTGATTTCATCACACTCAAAAGTGAGTGAAGAACAGAAGGAGCAAAGCTCTCCCACCTCCTGCACTGAGGCAGAACAGCTTTGTTTGGACAATCACAGCTTCTTCCTTATAATTTTAAACCTGTCTCAAGCTTCTGCTCCTAATTTTGTGTGATGTTATCACCGCAGAAACATCCTTTGAGGTTGGTTAAGCACTGCAGCAAGCGAAGGACTTCTTATGCATTTGCTTGTGTTTAGTTTCTTCTGGTGCTCGCTCAGTTTCTGAAACCATGGCTTGAGCAGGACCGAGGCACGCTGAGCAAGCTGAGCTCGCCACGTCCCCAGCTGATGGCCACGGGAGCCTGGGAACCGGATACAATGCCCAGATGACTTTGGTAAGACCATAGGAGCTGTTTTTCTGCTGCTCTGGCTGTCAGGGGAGCTAATCAGCACTGCCAAGTTTTGTCTTTTAGGGCTGGACCAGTTTTTCCAGAGATTATTCAAAACTGGAAAATCTAGGCGTGTTGGAAAGCAAAGGCAAAGGAAAGCAAAGTTTCAACAGTGCCTATTTCATTTCAGCTTTACTGCTCTGAGCTCTTTGCACCTTTGAAGAGGCAAGCCTGCAGAAAGAGATGTGGCCTCGCTGTGTGGGAAGCAGATTGTCAGATGCTTGCGTTACTCTTGGCCCTCACCTGGAGCAGGTAGCTCAGACCAGCTGAGTGAGAATAAATGAAAGATGGTCTGAAGCACATGAAAGCTGGTGAGCCTACATCAATGCCTTGCTAGCAGGGAGAGCTTCTTGACTCTCAGTTCTGTGAAGTGGAGCAGTTAAGTATAGCTTATCCAGATAAAAGGACTTTCCTCAGAGAACGTGAATTAGCAAGCAAGTTATAACTGGTGCCTGGGCTTCTAGCATGCGATTAGCTGGGTTTCTCCTCCTTTTAGATTTTTAAAGCCATGAAAGCCACCACCCTGATGAGATCCACATGTCAGCCTCAGCTAGAAATTGTTGTGCCCCCACAGCACCCACCTGTGCCCCAACAGTCAAGCCTCTTTTCAAGCGAAATGTAGAAACAAAACCCACAGAAATGCAACCCTTTTCTGTGGGAAAGATGGGCGGAGAGCTATTACCAAAATATAAAAGTTCTGCATTATTATAAATCCTTGCTCTTGGAGACACAAATAAAAGAGTTTCATGATTGCTTGCTCTGAGAAGTAGAGTTGCAGCAGTTAAAGATTGTTAGGCTCTGGAAGTTTCAAAGCAGTTGAAGAATGAGATCACCGTTCTTCAGACAGCCATGTTTGGGCATGATGTGGTAGGAAGGTGCAGCTTGCACTAGTCTTTGCTCAGCCCCCATCGAGCCCACTGACCTGTCAGTGGCGGTACACGCACCAGGGCCAGAGCAACCTGGCTGCTTACTGTTGGCAACGCTTCGTCTGCTAAAGGAAAGGCATTTTTCTCTGTAACTTACTGCGTGTAACGTATAGTGAAAAGTCTTATGGAAAGAAGCTGCAGCTAAGATAATTTTAGACCTAATATTTCACCAACAGTTGTGAAGCACACTTACAAACTAAGCTTGATCCTTGCTTCTACCACAAAGATGCACAGAGTGGCTCAAGAGTAGCAAAGGTCTATTGTAGGAGCCTCTGTCCATGTCCCATACATCACAGTCAAGAACATATAGTCTAAAAAAATAAAGGGAAAAAATCCTGGGAGAAAAGAAAAACACCGGTTAGAGAGACCTCTCACAGGGACATCACAGGGCAGTTTGACCACTTGCGGGTGTCTGCTCACCTGAGCAAGCTGAGGGCGTTGCCCTCTCCAGCAGCTTAGAAGGAGCCAATATGTCTAACTGAATAGAAGACATCTAAGGCTAGAGGTTAGGTGAATGCGCAAAGAGATTAGCGTGGCAAAGCCCATGGCGAAGATTGGAGCTGAGCCCAGACATTCCCAGACTGCGTGTAGTGCCTAAATTGTGTAACCAATACGGATGAACGAGGTGCTAGATTAGTTTTATTTGAAATAATATTTGAGCATCATAAAGCAGAATGGTGCACAGGTTATTGCAGCAGCATGAGTACATAATGACTTTAAATTGATCTATGCAACTGTTTAGAAATCTTGCTTAAAAGGATTCGCTCCCTGGCAGATTGTTTTTTGGCAAAATATAGCTGCGGCATGAGTGTTTATGATCGCTTTCTACATCTCCAAAAATAAGGTCATAAATGAACGTCTCGTCCGAATTCTGTGCAGCTGAATGAGGGACTGGGAAGGTGGTGCTGGACACTAGGGTGGGCAGTGCCGAGTGGCCAGGTCAGCCCCAGCCAAGGTGAGCAGCAGGGAAATCTACAGCCATCTGCCACACAGTTGGTTGACCCGCCTGGGATTAATCTGTTCTCGAGAGGATGTACACAGGAAAGGTGTCAGTGTCCTCCAGCCTACCACCACTAATTAACTGGCATCTTTGCTGATATTAATTGATACCACTGCTGTTGCAGGAAGGTAGCCAGAAACTGAGCAGGGATGTCTGTCTCCTCTTCCTGAAAACGAGCTTCTTGCAACATGGGCTGAGGTGTGCTAGCACAAAGGTGAGAAGAAGCCATGCTCAGTCTCTGCCCAGATGGCACCTGCTGTACAGCAGCGTGGAGGATGCCAGTCTCATGGGGATGCCAGTCCCATGGAGGATGCTTAGCGTCACCTTGCCCTCTGGCCACCAAAGCAAGATAATCATGCAGCAATGCCTGAGCAGATGCACGACAGATGCACAGAAGAGTCAGAAAGTTGGTAGCTCATGCTGATTTTATTAGAACCCATCATGGGTAAGCCAACTAGTCTCTGTTGTATTTCAAAGCCATGTAAATTAAGAGGTTTGATCTGTCTCACTTTATACCCACGGCTAGGCATTGCTGCTGTAGCTGCCTGTGCCTCCAAGTATCCCATTTTGTAGGAATCGGAGGTTGGCTTTGGGAGGTATTGACTCTGGCACAACTTGTTCAATTGGACAAAGACTTCTGAGTAAAAAGAATAATTGTCTTTAACACAATCAGCTGTTAAAGTGATGAGGATACTAAGTAAGCCTGAGACAGGAAACAGGACTTGCTCCTCTTGGGAAACTGCGTGATGGCTGACACTACACTTCCCTGAATGATCAAGTGATTTTCCACTTAAGGAGATATTAAAGAATGGACCAATGTTGTCCTGCAGATGTGGCTGTACCAGCTGTGGTTACCTCCTCTGCATGTGCTTCCTCCTCTGCCCTGGCTTAGATGAGCTGGTTTGGTGTAACTGGTTGGTACAAGGCAACTGCAGAGCTCTCCTGAAGTCCCTGAAGATGTGCTTTTGCCATCCCTTTTGCTTGGCAGAAGCATGAGGTGGTAACTTCCCTTGGAGAAGTCATGGCATTAGCTGGAGGCAGCATGGTTTTCCGTCAGCTTCTCTATTTGCGAAATGAATGTTTGGCTGCCAGCTGGTTACATGGAGCGGCCAAAACGAGAGAGGAACACAAGAAGCAGAGCTGGATGGAGCGAATCTCCTCCATCTCACCGCCCTCCTGGTGCCTCTTTCCCTGCAGCCATTCTTTCTCTGTAGCCTCCTCCTGTTCCCTGGCTCTGAAAGCCCGCGGAAGTCCAGCCTACATTCACCGCATGCCGTGCAAAAATGAGTCAGTCATTAAGGCTTTTAAAGATGACGCAAGCACAACTGACACACGTGTGTCTAGTGTGTGGGATGGGCGAGCAGCAGAAAAACGTTGTGAGTGATGTGCCAAATTTGTTTTTACTTGCAGCAAAGAGCAATTTTGTCTGTTATAGGTGAGCAATAGGCAATTTATTTATTTATTTAGGTAGGTAGGTAGGTAGGTAGCTGCAATTGCACAGTAATTTGTTCCACAAGTGAAACAGACTCTGCTCTTACAGGAAAGAGCAAGAATATTTTTATTTTTTAGAAAGACCAAGAAAACTGAGGCATGTTCAGCTACTTTATTTCATGTACTTGATTTTGCTGTCTCTCCCAGAAAGTGGGAGAAAATTTGATAGAAAAACTTCCTTCATTGCTTCCTTCGTATTTGGAGGGGATTAGTTTTCCTCTTATGTAATTATTCCAGTGTGCCCAGGTTAGTAGCTGTCAGTCTTACAATTATAAAATTAAGACAGATGATCTCAAGTGGTGATTTGGGAGAGAAGGGGAAGGCCAGCTCCACTTTTACCCATCTAGGTCTAGATGTGGAAATTTGCACACCACATGGTTTGCCTATGTTTTGTTGACTTGTTTTCAAGACGTTTACAGCCTCTCTGTATCCTCCATTCTCAGGGAAAATCTGTGGGGTTTTTTGTATATAAACAATTCATGGATTATTATGTTTCAAGGTAGGAATAATTCTCATCAACAACAGCTAGGCTATCTTAGTCCAGAGAGTCGCCTTCTTCCTCTCAGTTTGGAGTCACTCAGTTAAGTGGAGGACCCTCAGGCTGTGTTTGCGGACCTACCTGCTGCTTCCATCTATTAGTGTTATCTCCTGCACAAACAAAAAAAATATTGCTTGTTTTAGCAGAAGCAGCCTCTGTCATGGTATTTACAGACTGAAAAGCCTGTGAGAACCAGGTTTTTTCGTGCCAAGCATCTCTCCCTGACTGTGCTTGTGGCTAACCCAGTGACACATTGCAGGACATCATCTGACAACACTAAAACCCATCATGTAGCCATTTTCTCCCAGTGCTGAGAAAAGTCTTGTGCTGGAAGAGCTCGGTGGTACCTAGAGCAACCCCTCTGCCTTGGCCTGAGCCCTCCCTAGACACTTCTTCCCTTGCCCCTCCACCTGCCCCTCTCCCACCTCCCATTTTCATAGAGGGAGGTGGCGTCCTGAGCTGTTCACACCGTATCTCAAACCCAAGGGAGGCTTTGGGAAATATATAGCATATAGTACCCCATATATAGTTCTCTGCCACCCAGGAAAGGATGGTTTCTAGAGTGCATCCCAGTCACTTCTGGAGAGTGGAGAGTGTCACTGGCATGGCTCAGGGTGTACCAATGGTTGAGCAGACTGAAAGCAAAACCTCTCTGCAGAAAACATTTGGCTGCTCTTCTCCCCAAAATCCCATCTACCAGTGCACAAACTGGACTCTGGGAATATCCTCAGCATATTTACCAGGAGCAGACTACAGCTGTTTGCATTATATCTAACAGACAGGGTTTTTTTTGTCATGCTATCCTTGTCTTGTACTAGAGGAAAGCACAGAAAGAGTTAAAATATTTTAAAAGATTCCACAGCCTTTTTTCTCTCTTTTTTAAAAACACCAATTTAGACTTATCACACCAAGCTGAGAACATTTCATGGGACCTCTGACTTAAAACATTGGCAACACATCACCACAGAGGTCTGCCTTTCCTTTTCAAAAAAAAAAAAAGGTGGAAATATTAAGCTGGAACAGGCTGAGAGGGCCAGCCAGCTGTCTGCTATTTGAATCCCATGAAAACTCAAACACAGCTGCAGATTCAACTTTGTTCTGGTCAAATACAGCAGTCCTGGAATGTGCTCCTTTCCACTGGGGCATGAATAGTGTCAAAATTAATGCTATTCTCTTAGCAGTATGGATTAAAAGCTGTTTGACAGTTCCCTAAAGGCGTGCGTAAATGGGGAATTATTCAGGAGTGGATTGGTTTCTAAGGAGGTCCCGCAAAGATCAATTCCTGACTCTTTTTCTACAGAACATTTTAATCAGACATTTGAGGAGAGAGAAAAAGAAGAAAAAAAAAGAAATCATGACTGAGAAACTTCAAGGTGGGAAAACAATCATTTACTAGCATGGACACGAGAACCCCTTGAGCACAGCCAAATATGAAATTGTTAACCTGCAACTGCAGAACACAGGTTGCATTTACAGAACTTGATCTTGCAGGTATGCTGAGACCCTGAAAAAGATTTGAGCATCATAAAATATGCCCGCTGCTGTTCAGTAGCCCCCGCTGCACCAGCGGGTCTGAACGAGCTGTGATCGGGGGCTGTAGAACCAGATAGGCTCGAGGAGGAGGAGCAGGAGAAGGAGGAGAAGGAAGGTGCGTCCATCACCCCTGCATCACGCGTGACTGGCACCAAAGTGGACAATCCATTACCTGCACTCTGGTTAGGAAGAACATAAGGAGAGTACAGAAAAAAGCCGAAAAACAAAGAACGCAGTTGGAAAAACATGCTAAATAATGAAATAATCCAGGAGCTCCATCAATTTTACTTAAGCAGAAGGAAGAAATATGATCACGGTCTATAACTACTGATTTATGGAACAGGAGTTTAAAGGCCTTTTATTCTGCAAAGTAAAGAGTAACAGGAGGCAGTGGCCTGGTGTTGAGAATAGAAAAAACTTCAGAAGATAAACAGGGCACAAACCATTAAGTATGTGGTTTCTCCGAGCCTGCTTAGCTTGTTGGTTTCCACAGTACTGGAAATTTTAAAATCAATTTATTTTTTTCTAGAACAGATGCTCTTACTCCAATTAATTTGAAGAAAACTTATGGTCTGCCATATGCAGACAGTCAGTGAGCTGGTCACTAGCAGTTCCTCCTGTACTTTTAATTTATGAGAATAAAACCCAAATTACTACACATGCTTGATATGTGTTTGATGCAACACAGAACTCTGTCACCTATACGTGAGTGCTGATATAATCATGCTCCTGACGCAGCAAGGGCTGGCTCGCTTGTTTAGTTAAACTGAGATGATACCTAAATTCTGCTTACAGCCTATTTTGGGCACCAGTGTCGCAACAGCAGCATCCTTTGCAAGGAGACACGAGCCTCTTGTCCTCCCACTCCAGCTGTCTGGGAGCTAGAGCACGGCAGGCTGGTTGAGGCTGCTTGTGCTTGCTTGTCAGGGACCAGAGGACACCCTGTGCTTCATGTGATCCTACCAGGATTTGCAAATAATAAAGGTCCACTTTGCAGAGAACAGGCTCGACGTTCTCCCAAATGCGAGGATTAATTCTAGCAACAGGCACGCGGCGTTCAGCAAAGAAAACAAAAGGTCTAGGAAAAGCTCCTGAGCTAGTTCAGTGCAAAAACCAAGTAAAGATATAGGAAAGGATGAGGCAGGAGGATTTTTGTGGTTAAATCAGTTGATAATGCTGACATCCCGGAAGCACAGCATTGCTTTTTTTTTTGTGTGCTCCCTTTCTTTTTTTGAGTCCTGTGTCCTTGGACAGAAGGAAATGCCACCCCGGAGTGAGAGTATAGGAAGCACACAATGGATTTTATTCATACTGAGAATCTCAAACCACTCTAGCACTAACAAACTCAAAAAAAAAAAAGAAATGAGGAAGCTGGTAGATGTGTGAAACACATTGTGAATGACACACTACTAACAAAACTAATTCCCTCTCTGAACAATGGTGGATCTCACAAAAGTGTCTCTCCTTTGAATAGGAGAGCCTGAATGAACTAAAAAAATTGTGCTTCTCATATAACCTTTTTGTGTGAATGAATCACAGTTCTGGCACAGAAAGTTAAAAAAAGGTCTTTTAAAAAAATTTACAGCGAGATAACCATAAAATTTCCGTGTAAAGCATACAATGAGTTCTTTTATTAATCTTTATCTTGCAAATCGACCAATATTATTCCGTCCTGTTTTGATCTCATTTTATTTCCTGTGTAAAGCCAAAAAGCTGCAATTCGAGGTCTGCTTTAATGTATGCCCCAAGTGTGATGATACTTGCATAACGGTAGTTTTCAGGGAGGCTCTTGTTTTCAACAAACTGCACTGCTTGCTTACACGGTATGAAAATCTGGATTGGATTTATGGCCCATAAAGAATTCCGTTCATTAGGCACCCAGCCCTGCAGATACCTCAGCAAATCTTCAGTTTCATTAACAGCCCCGTTCAAGCAAACACAACAACCGAAGGGTACACTGTTCGGCGTAAGCACGTGCCAAACCAGGCTCTCGGGTGAGATTATCCATCCAAAGCTGCGAGAGACAGCGGATGGAGGATGGAGCGAGGGGAATGTCCACGCCAGCTCCCTGTCACAGCTCTCAACTACTAACCTAGGCCCTGTTTGAGAAATGTTAATTTCTCGATGCAGACAATGATCTGCTCCATGATTTGATCCTTCAGCAAGCCAGAGCCTGCGAATGGTCCAGCAATGCTCAAACTGATCTCTAATGTCATATTTGACTTGCACAGCCTGCAAAACTGGGTATATTCATCATGGACAAGAGGGATTGTTGCCAAACATTAATATTCTTCACTAATGATCTTTTGATGGTAAATGGAGTGATAACTAATGGACAGTGATAATCTATTACTGATGATTGATACTGAGGAATTCTTAAGCATTTCACATTGATTAAATTATAGTATTTTCAGAAATAACTAATATTTCAGTTATTAATACATCCAACTGAGAAAAGTCACTCAATCATCATGACACTCTTATCACTGGTTCAAAATAAAGACTTCACTGAGATCTAGAGGGAAATTATTTATCTACATAGGGAAAATTACCAATGAACTTAGAGCACGGTTCATTGCTTCTGCTAACTGAGGAGTTCTAGGCAGATAATGTATTCCACAATTGACGTATTAGGAAAACCATGCTTAGGCATTGTACAGCATTAGAGCATTTTGGTTCAGAAATGTCTGTAGAGGAAATGCTTAATTTTCTGAAGTTAATCATAGAATCATAGAATGGTTAGGGCTGGAAGGGACCTTCAAAGGTCATCTAGTCCAACCCCCCTGCAAGGAACAGGGATATCTCCAACTAGATCAGGTTGCTCAGGGCCTCGTCCAACCTGGCCTTGAACATCTCCAGGGATGGAGCATCCACCACCTCTCTGGGCAACCTGTTCCAGTGTTCCACAACTCTCATGGTAAAAAATTTTTTCCTAATATCCAATCTGAATCTACCTCCCTCTATTTTAAAACCATTACCCCTTGTCCTATCACAACCGGCCCTCCTGAATAGCCTCTCCCCATCTTTCCTGTAGGCCCCCTTGAGGTACTGGAAGACCGCTATAAGGTCACCCCGGAGCCTCCTCTTCTCCAGGCTGAACAGCCCCAACTCTTTCAGCCTGTCCTCATAGGAAAGGTGCTCCAGCCCTCTTATCATCTTCGTGGCCCTCCTCTGGACCCTCTCCAACTGGTCCATGTCCTTCTTATGTTGGGGGCTCCAGAACTGGACGCAGTACTCCAGGTGAGGTCTCACGAGGGCAGAGTAGAGGGGAAGAATCACCTCTCTCGACCTGCTGGCCACGCTCCTCTTGATGCAGCCCAGGACGCGGTTGGCCTTCTGGGCCACAAGAGCACATTGCCGGCTCATATTGAGCTTCTCGTCCACCAGTACTCCCAAGTCCTTCTCCTCAGGGCTGCTCTCGATCCATTCACCGCCCAGTCTGTATTTGTGCCTGGGATTGCCACGACCCAGATGTAGGACCTTGCATTTGGCCTGGTTAAACTTCATGAGGTTGGTACGGGCCCACCTCTCCAGCCTGTCGAGGTCCCTCTGGATGGCATCCCTCCCTTCCAGCGTGTCGACAGCACCACACAGCTTGGTGTCATCGGCGAACTTGCTGAGGGTGCACTCCATGCCACTGTCCATGTCACCGACAAAGATGTTGAAGAGGGCCGGGCCCAACACGGACCCCTGAGGGACGCCACTCGTGACCGGTCTCCACTTGGACATCGAGCCGTTGACCACTACTCTCTGAGTGCGGCCATTGAGCCAATTCCTTATCCACCGAGTGGTCCATCCATCAAACCCATGCCTCTCTAGTTTAGAGAGAAGAATGTCATGTGGGACAGTGTCAAAAGCTTTGCACAAGTCCAGGTAGATGATATCCATTGGTCGACCCTTGTCCACCGATGCTGTCACCCCATCATAAAAGGCCACCAAGTTGGTCAGGCACGATCTGCCTTTGGTGAAGCCATGTTGGCTGTCACCCACCACCTCCTTGCTCTCCATGTGCCTTAGCATGGTTCCCAGGAGAATCTGCTCCATGACCTTGCCAGGCACAGAGGTGAGGCTGACCGGTCTGTAGTTGCCCGGGTCCTCCTTGTTCCCCTTTTTAAAAATGGGGGTTATGTTCCCTCTCTTCCAGTCATCGGGGACCTCGCCAGACCGCCACGACTTCTCAAATACAATGGCCAGTGGCTTGGCAACTTCATCCGCCAGTTCCTTCAGGACCCGCGGATGGATCTCATCAGGTCCCATGGACTTGTGCACCTTCAAGTTCCTCAGATGTTCCCGAACCTGCTCTTCAAGTACAGTGGGCGGTGGTTCATCCTCACAGTCCCTGCTAGTTCTTTCCACAGCTTGGGTGGTAAGACAAGAGGCTTTATCAGTGAAAACTGAGGCGAAAAAGTCATTGAGTACCTCAGCCTTCTCTATGTCCCGGGTAACCAGAGCACCAGTATCCTTCCGGAGGGGGCCTACGTTCTCCTTGGACTTCCTTTTGTCCCCTACATACCTATAGAAGCTTTTCTTATTGCTTTTTATATCCCTTGCCAAATTTAATTCCTTCAGGGCTTTAGCCTTCCTCACTTGATCCCTGGTCATTCGTACAGCTTCTCTGTATTCCTCCCAGGCTATCTGTCTCCGCTTCCACCCTCTATAGGCTAACCTCTTCATTTTCAGTTGGTCCAGGAGCTCCTTGCTCATCCACACGGGGTTCCTGGTCTTTTTGCGCAACTTGTTCTTCATCGGGATGCACCTCTGCTGAGCTTGGAGAAGGTGCTCCTTGAATGTGGACCAACTTTCCTGGGCCCCTCGTCCCTCCAGGGCCGCCTCCCACGGCACTTTGCCCATCAGGTCCTTGAAGAGGCCGAAGTCCGCCTTCCTGAAGTCTAGCGTACAGAGCTTGCTGTATAGTTTCCTTGCTGCCCCATGGATCTTGAACTCCACCGTGTCGTGGTCACTGCAGCCAAGGCTATCCTTAAGTGTCACATCGCCTACCAGTCCCTCTTTGTTGGTGAGCACAAGGTCGAGCATGGCACTCCTCCTTGTCGGCTCCTCTATCACCTGCAGGAGGAAGTTGTCATCCACGCATTCCAGGAACCTCCTGGACTGCCTGTGCCCTGCCGTATTGTCTCTCCAACAGATGTCAGGGTGGTTGAAGTCCCCCATGAGGACCAGGGCTTGTGACTGCGAGGCTGCTTCTATCTGGCTATAAAGCGCCTCGTCTGCTCTGTCCTCCTGGCCAGGTGGCCTGTAACAGACCCCTACTGTAACATCGCCTATCCGTCCCCGTCCTCTAATCTTGACCCATAAGCTCTCTGTCAGCTCCTCCTCCAACCCCAGGCGAAGCTCCACGCACTCCAGCCGGTTGCTGACGTAGAGAGCGACACCCCCTCCTCGACTCCCCTTCCTGTCCTTTCTAAAAAGCTTATACCCCTCCATGTTGACACTCCAGTCATAGGAGTCGTCCCACCACGTCTCCGTGATGCAAATAAGGTCGTAGCCCTGCTCATGTGCACGCATCTCCAGCTCATCCTGTTTATTTCCCATGCTGCGTGCGTTGGTGTACATACACTTCAGCTGGGCCTCCGACAAAGCCGACTCGCTGGCTGGAGCGACAGGGGTTCTCTTGGACGGCAGTGTAAGATCGTTCGAACATACCTGCGATCCTTCCTCAGCTTCTGAACCCTCGGTGCTGGCACTGGTGCCATGCTGACAGCGGTATAAGTCTGACTTCTTGGCTGGAGTGGCTGGAATTCCCTTCTTCTGTTCTACAGGTACTTCCAGCATATCTTTACCATTCTTGATATTCCCCCCTTCCCCCTTCAAATCTAGTTTAAAGCCCTGCCAATGAGCCCTGCTAGCTTTTGAGCTAAGACCCGGGTTCCCCTCTGAGAAAGGCAGGTCCCATCCGGTGCCATCAGACCTGGTTCAGCGAAAGCCTCCCCATGATCAAAGAAACCAAATTTCCGTCGGTGGCACCAGCCTCTGAGCCATCTGTTAATCAAATCTAATTTTCTATTCCTTTCTATGTTCTTTCCTGCCACTAAAGGGACTGAAGAAAACACTACCTGGGCTCCTGACCCTTCGACCAGTCGCCCCAATGCCCTGAAGTCCCTTTTGATGTCCTTTGGACTTCTCTCTGTTAGCTCATCAGTTCCAACCTGCATGACCAGTAATGGATAATAATCAGAGGGCCGTACCAGAGCAGGGAGTTTCCTAGTGACGTCCCTGACACGGGCCCCAGGGAGGCAGCAGACTTCGCTGTGGGCTGGGTCCGGTCGACATATTGGCCCCTCTGTTCCCTTCAGAAGGGAATCACCTATGACAATTACCCTCCTTTTTCTTTTAACAGGGGCAGTCAGAAATTGTGGAGCAGACTGACTCCCCTTAGGCAACCCTCTGCGTGGGCCCTCGTCTATGCTTTCTTCTTTTGATGAGGTTTTAATACCAATGGCAGTCCGATCCAGCTTTGGAGACACCTCCAAGCAGGGACAGCCATCACCCTCCCTGTCATCCAGTTCCCCTCGCAGAGCACTGTACCTGTTACATAAGGTCACCTGGGGGGGCGAGGGAATTGCCAGGCAATTGTGCTTGCCTCGCTGAGCAGGGACCGTGTGCCATTGTTCCTCGTCCCCTAATTCCTCACATTCCCTGATCCTCTTTACCCTCTCCACTTCTTTCTGCTCTGCCACAACCAGATTATGGCAGCTGTCAATTTCCTTCTCGCTTTCCCTAATTATTCTTAACCTATTCACCTCCTCCCTGAGTTCCAGCACTCAGGAACTGGCGAAACTCTCACTGAAATACCTGCAAATGAGGTACCACCTTTCCGAAACTGTTCTGCATTTTGGAATTGGAAACTCGTCATTTGCTTCTAATCCTCTCTCGGTGCGGGGACACCAACAGTAGCACCACAGGGTCACTTATCTCTTTTTCCATGAACAAGACAACTTGTCTTTGTCCCACCAGCAGCTTGCAACAATCATCAGCAGCTCCTCAAGTGTGGTATGTCAAGGCCCATTTCCCTTCCCTGCACTGAAGATGAAGTGTGGTGGCTGTGCTTTGCAGAAGCCACAGATGCTAACACTCCGGGAAGAAGGATACCCTGTCACCTTGCTAGCTCTAACTTGCCTCTCTACCAAGCACTGGTTATATGCCATAAGCTATTTGAAATCTGCCTGTATGCCATCTTTGGCCATCTTTTCTTAGCCTCTTGGTTTATGATATACTTTTATCGTGCCCATTCCTCATTAAGCAAAACACATATTATCATAACAAGCAACTCTCCCAGCTACCATTATTCCATAGATTTCATAGATTTCTAGGTTGGAAAAGACCTTAGAGATCATCGAGTCCAACCGTCCCTAATCCCCATTAAACCATATCGCTAAGTAGATCATCCACTCTATTCTTAAACACATCCAGGGATGGGGACTCAACCACCTCCCTGGGCAGCCTATTCCAGTGGCTGACAACCCTTTCAGAGAAGAAATACTTCCTAACATCCAACCTGAATCTGCCCTGACTAAGTTTATACCCATTTCCTCTTGTTCTATCACCCAACACTAATGTAAAGAGCCCTTCCCCCACTTCCCCACCATCCCTTCTCAAGTATTTGTAGGCTGTAATCAGGTCTCCCCTGCTCCCCAGCTATTAGGTTTTCTTCAGCCTCTTCATTACTCAGTCACACAGATTTGCCTTATAACTACGTTTATTACTCCTAATTTGATACACACAGACATGCAGTATATGAAGATGACTCAGTCATCATTATCCTCAAAATGACTGTCTTTAAATATATGGAGTCTTTCAGCATCCATATACAGTCCTCACTCTGCAATGCACTTCTTGCAATAATTTTTGCATGCTTGTCTTTCTATTTCATGAGTATAAATTTCTTGTATTAAATATGAACAAAGCTAATAATCCTGAAAATGTTCAAAATCAAAAAGCATCATAGATTTAGAGCAGAGGAAATGTTAAATAACATTTTTTTAAAGTGTATTAATCTCCATCTACATAGCCTCTGAACTTCAGCACTTTCCTTTATTTTCATTAAGGCAAAATTGGCTCCTGACCATAAAACCAACAATAAGTTGCATATATAATGTATCTGAAGATTCCTGGCATTTAAATGAGCTGGGCCACCTTAGCTCTTTCTCATGATTTTTGCTGGTCTGCTTCTATGCCCATGCCCATCTTATTTTACATTACTGCAGCAACATCCAGAGGAAAGGAGGAGATGGGACTGAATCCAGAGGTGTCTGCCGTGCCCCACGCTCTGCACAAACAGTGAGTCCAGGGGTGGCTGCCCAAAATTTTTCAGGCCAAAAGGGTGAGAGAAGCAGAGTGGAGGAGCAGAGGCCTGGAGGAGCGGCAGCAGCTCCTCTGATGTGCTGAGCAGCTCAGTGGCATGGTCAGGTTCAGACGCCCAGTTCCCTGGTACTCCGATGAAACATGAACCAGGTTTGATTTTACAAAGATTCATCCTACGAGGCCCCTAGTCCAGCCCACAGTGGAAATGATAATACCTTTGGCTGAGGCTGCTGGGGGTTTTGCTTCATTATGGTCTTGTCATTTTTGCTCTTCTTTTTCTGCTTCTAGTAAGAACCAGCCTTCTCCCCTTGCCTTTCTCCTTGCTTGCTGTTCGCTTCTTTCCCTCTCCTTTAACACTGCAAGAACAAATGATGAGAAGCCATCTTTATTTAAATTGCAAGAAGGACTTCTGAGCAATTTTTTGTACATGGAAGTCAGTTCATGTTTTCATCTCCCTATGAATTGCACCGCGTTCCTGGATGGTATTCTTTTTTCATGTGATTCATTGGCACCCCTCATGAGGACATGAGCTGCTGGTCTGACCACGTCTCCGAGCTATGCATCCCCTTGCAATGATTTTCTGCTATCAGGTCTGATGTCACCCTGTGCTTGTTGAGGACTCAGCAGTCCCTTTAGTCTTTGGTTGTAACAGCTCTGACTTGAGTGAGCCACACCTGGAAAGAGATGGTCTGGAGTCTTGGACTGGTGTAACAGCATTCAAGCAGGTGCTTAGCAAAGGTCCTATTGAGTGAGATTGCTCTCATGTTCTGCCTCAGTTGGATGGAGAGCAGAGGGCCGCACATCTCCTGGGCTCATGCCTTCCCACCAACCTACCTTACTTAGGGCAGAACTGCTAAGAGAAGCCTCTCAGTTTTTCAAAACCTTTTCACTGTGACTCTGTCTGAGTCCACCTTTCAGAGGTCTGCAGCCTGGTTTTAGGAATCACAAAATTAATGTTTTAAAATTCATGTTAATGATGTCTTTCATTATGCTTTCAGTTATAATCCTTCATACCTTCCCCTCCCACACCATCTTCTTTACTCACTGACACATATTGGGTTGGCTCATACAGTTGGAACTTTCAGAAGAGTGAACTTCTTAAGTTTGTGTTGCACATTATCCTTGCTTCATGGCATTGCAAAGTGTCCTGGTCACAGATATTTAGATTTAAAATGACTCAATTAATATTAAGTAAATGACACGACTGGACTGTTCTTGTTTTTATTCCTACTAATTTAAGTTCAAAGTCTCTTCCAACATAGTAGGGATATGCCTTTGCCAAATAAGAGGTTTCCACTTGGTAACTGGCACTTCAAAGAGGAAGGAGGAAAATGGCAGCAAACATCATCCTTCAGGCAGCTTTAGAAGCTTTCACAATGATTTCCATGTGTTTGTATACCGGAAAAGGATTGTTTTAAACTCAAACTTAGCAGTTTGAAGATGTAAATTAAGTATATTGCCTTAAGGTGAATGGAGAAGAGGTGTTTCACAGGTACGTTCCTCAGCCCATAGTCCAATAGCGCAGCCCAAGAAATGGGAGTGACATTTGCTCAGAGAAGGCTGTTCTCAGTTCTACATGCCCCTTTTGATATGTCCAGCTTAGCAGGGATGGTGTGCTGGCCAGTTGGCAAGGGCACTTAAAATGTTGGTACCCCACAAACCACTTTTCCTAAATGAAATGCCTCTTTAGGTATGTACTTTACCACTACTGCTGAAATCTAATCTCCTTCCATGATGCATCTAAATGGGCACCCAGAGCACAATCAGTTCTGCGCATAATCTTTCTCTATGAATTTGTGTACTTAAAGGAAAATGTTGATCTAAAAATAATAATCCATACTACCTCAAGAAACAAGCAGTCTTTAAACTTAGGTTTGCCTGAACAGGCAGCAGTCAGAAACAAAACTCTCTCCCCTTCCCTTTTGTCCTTGCATGGCCTCTTCCAGCTTCTCCACTCTTTTTGGTTGGGCATTTCCAGATGCTTTTCTAAATCACGTGTTATTTCATTTGACATTTTAGATCTTGGGCTGCGTCATCAACAGCATAGAGAGGAATTCAACCACCTAGCTTCCAGGCTAGGATGCTACCTGAAATAACTGCTGTACACTGAATAAAGGGCATCTCAAATTTTTTTGTGTATATGAACTGTGTATAATCCAATCCCAAATAAGAACGTAGAACACATCGTTTATCAACTCACAACCAGCAATATGGTTCAACTTCTCAGCTAAATTTGTATTTTGGCCCCATAGTTCATGCATGACTTCTAGAGGCTTTCAAGACATTCTTGCATATTCCTGGGGATGTGCAGGAGGGTTTGAAGATTTATGGTTTCTCAATGGCATTTTCATGTATAATTACTGCTAAAAATAAATTCCAATAAGGTGTTGGCATTTCTACCGCAATATAAACTTGGACTAGTTTTTCTTCCATGTGGAATGATTTGTTTTCATTTCCCTTTGGAAACCTTGATTTACAGTTAAACTGAGGATCGCCGCAAAAGTTGGTTAGTAAGAAGCAAGTCTCATGCTTTCAGGTAGATGGTTTTTGCCCTTTTTCCTTTAGCTCCGTGACAGCCACTATTCTGTTTATAAAACAACTTGGGTACAGACTGCTTTAATGTTCTGACAATTCAGTGTAGATCTCAAGCAGCAAGACG
Source organism: Tauraco erythrolophus (assembly GCF_009769465.1). Taxonomy (NCBI): domain Eukaryota; kingdom Metazoa; phylum Chordata; class Aves; order Musophagiformes; family Musophagidae; genus Tauraco; species Tauraco erythrolophus. The sequence goes on along the minus strand of NC_141465.1, from coordinate 76,888,854 downwards.
AATGTCATTTGTGGTTTTGATTTTAATATTTGTTTGGGGTATATCGATTAGAGGATCTATGGTTAAAGTCTGTAGGGATTTCCTGTGGTTTGACTTGGGAATGTCCCCTTAGATTTCCTGAAAAATCTGTAATATTTATTTAGTGGCTTGCTGTTATTTATCTTGCAAAAAATTTACTACAAAGTGGCCTAAGGGGAAAAAGAGTTATCATACTATTTGACTTCGAGTTTGTAGTGTTATAGTCTAGGAATGGTATATTTTCTATAATTTTCTTGAGAGTCTATCAAACTCAACATGAATATTTTTCTGACATAAAATCTTAGAACTGAGCTTTCAAAGAATCCATCAGCCTAATGCCATTCTTCAACATATAATGAGTATTACAAACAACATCGACATCAGAAAAATTGCTGCACTTACTTCAGCATGCTAATAGTTTGGATTTTGCTAATTGCCAGAATTAGACCTTTGTTAGTGTTATGCACCTACAGGTGCGAAGGATTCACAAAGAAGAGGGCATTGTCAGGCCAGTGAATCGAACTGAGTCACACAGAAGAACAATCTTTCAGTGTCACTGCCAAATTCAGCTGCTCACTCCATGAAGCTGCAATCCATGACATAGTTCATTTTTCAGCTGTTAAGCACATTCACATAATGTAGCTCATTCACTGTGTGTTGCCTACTTCACGTATGAATGTGCATTCACTTGAAAAGCCCATGAATACCCTTAGGTTTACAACACAGATATTGTAGTATGGTGCATTCAGCTTATCTGTGTAGCTCTAGGACTTGCATGGCAGTATGAATTAATCAGAAGTAGAACGGTTTCCAACTTGAAAAGATACCAAAATACTATTAAGAAGATTTAGTCAGTTTTAGTTATATAAAAAAAAAAAAAAAAAAGAATCAGAATTCTTGTACGGGATCTGGGTTGTTGCAAATTTCCTCCAAATTGAAGCTGAAGAAGAACCTCCTTTTTCCTCATCTAAAAAATACACAGAAAATAAAGCCTCAAAAAAAATGTGTAGACAAATATACTAGTATTACTATATTAGAGACGTTCTTGAAGCAGTGATAGTCTGAGGATATAAGAAAGACGAGGCTGGCAGGTAGATGAATACTCAATACCCTAATATAAAGTATGACATCTACCTACAAAAGGTTACCTTGATATTGTTTTCTGTTTCTCTTCATCACTGACTGTAACGCATATTTATCTCTAGAGTAAAAAGGTGCATGTCATTTGAAAGGGAATCTTGCCATTTTCTGGGTGAAATGCAAGAATGCTGTAATCCTGTCCCTGCTTTGTAACTAGATAGGCTTACTATATTTCCTCAGATCTCTCCTCATGCTGCAATAATCTTTAATCAACATATTATGTGCTGTGAGGGCAGAGTTAGCACTTGGCTGTCTTCACAGTTGGTAGAGGGAAGAAGCCCTTTGCATTTTCCGTCACTGAATCCTCCACATTTAGTGCAGAGGTCCAGAATGGATCGGTTTCAGGTACAGAGAAATCACTCTGGTCTGGCCTCTGGCCAGCTCAAGAGCTGCTCAGAAGCCAAAAAATGCAGAAACTCTTTATGACACTATAGGCCTTACTACTTTCTCCATATCCTACTATTTCTTCTGTCATCACAAAACGCTTCCCTACCTGCTCTTCTGCCTCCAGCCCCAACAGAGAACGGCCGATACAAATGCACATCAACACCCATGCGAGGAAGCTGAAAGAGGCAATACTTTTCTTGGGAAGGGAGTAGGATGCGCTGTCACAGCTTATTACAAGAGTTCGGGTAAAGCAGATCCTTGCTCTTTGGACCAGAACATGTATTTGTCAAAACCTGACAGCTTTTAGTCAGCAGTATATCATCTTACTTCTACAAATCTCAGTTTTTCCGATGTGGCCAAAAAGAGGATAAAATCCAGGAAAAAACAAATTGCAAAGAAAAAAAATGAAATTAATTGCAAATTGTCTAAGACAAGGAAACACAATTAAGCTTTACTAGCTGCATTTCAGGACCTTTCTTTATTTCATCATTGCCTGATGCTGTATGGGTGGGAGATGTAAGTACATATGAAGCAGTGACTCTAAGCATCCCGGTGGTAAAACGTATAGTGTTGTGGAAGGTTGCTTCTCAGTAAGAGAAGTGAGTACGTAAGCATATTGCAGCACGACTGAGTGGAAGCATCACAAACCACCCATATTTCCTGCGACATCCTGAGAAATCCTGAGGGAACAGACCAGCTACAAGAATAATCACTTGTTGGCTTCCAAAAAAAAAACCCAAAGCCACAATTGTGGAGAAGAAAGGTATAACGTTTATTTTACTTGTTAGTAGAAAAATATTCTGTGAGTTCTAATACTGGGATGCTTATTCCCTGTGTACTCCTTCCTCCTGCTGTTTTTCCTTTGAATTGTTCAACATCTGTCATAATTCAGGGCTATTTACTGATGGGCTGGTAGTTGGAGGCCACATGAGACACTTTGGGCATCTCAAATGTCACTAGAGACCTGTGTCAAGGCAATTCAGTTGAGCCCTAAGCATTATCATTATGAGGAGCTGAAGAGACCTCTGGACTTCATTGGATGAATTATTAGATCTCCATTGCTTACAATGGGGTGCAGGCATCTACACTTTACCGCTTAAATTGAGGTGTTCGAAGATACCCACATCCAGCCTGGCGCTGACTTTGCCAGCTGGAATCAGGACATCAGGGCTTTGCAGATCAGCTTCTCTCGCAGTGTGAGGAGAGATGGGAGCTTCTGAACTGAAGTATTAAACTTGGGGAAAACCATGTGATTTATCAGAGAAGAGATGAGGAATCTGTCTCCGCTTCCACCCTCTATAGGCTAACCTCTTCATTTTCAGTTGGTCCAGGAGCTCCTTGCTCATCCACACGGGCTTCCTGGTCTTTTTGCCCGACTTGTTCTTCATCGGGATGCACCTCTGCTGAGCTTGGAGAAGGTGCTCCTTGAATGTGGACCAACTTTCCTGGGCCCCTTGTCCCTCCAGGGCCACCTCCCATGGCACTTTGCCCATCAGGTGCTTCAAGAGGCCGAAGTCCGCCTTCTTGAAGTCTAGGGTACAGAGCTTGCTGAATGTAATACCACATTCTTCTCAGCCTAAAGAAAGGAAGGCTGGGGCAGGGGTAATATACTGTCTGTGCAGGAGCAAAGAATTGAGACAGAGATAATAGAAAAATAATATTGCTGCAATAATGAGTGGGGCTCGTTAAATGGCAGAGAAAAATACCTATGATAGGTGAAGATCAGGCGTGATGATTTTGGAGTTCCCTTTGTCCTATGCACTGCAGATTGTATTTACTTTGGTCTACTATGCCAGCAGGTTGCATACATTCTGTGCAGTTGTGCTGCTTCTTCTAGCCATAAGCAATCAAAACAGTTCTTTCACACTAAAAAATTTAAAAAAAGACAACACCAAACCAAGTAAGAACAACATTAGTGCCTGTAGTTCACTAAAATGTCAATGATGGTTCTGAGGAATATATGGACAAATGGATGTGACTGCTCTCTGCCAAGGAGCCAGGGAACGAGTGACTCTTATGTAGATGGGATGATGTCTGTCAAAGAAATCTCATAAGAGCCATCATGAGATACCAGCCAAGAGATCCTGAGCAGAAGTCAAGGAATCTTGAGCTGTGGTATCACTGGTGACCCTACACAGCAATAAACAGACTTGTATCCTCACAGAGCTTTGGAGAATCAATTTCAGAGGCTAGTGTCACAGAAGAGCTTAGGAGTAGTTGCTGCTGGCTGATGAAAGACCAGAAAAGGCACAGCAAGGCAGGACAAGGCAGGCAAATCCTGCTCTCTAACGTCCTCTGGTCCTTGACAGATGAATCTTTATATGTGGTGTCTACAATCAGCTATGTTTGAGGCTGGGAATATATGTATGTATTTCTTATTTGAAAGCATCAGAAGAAACACTCTTATAGAGTAGTACATCTTAGTACATCTGTTGGATAACCATGCACATCACTGGCACGAATAATATTATTCGTCTTAATATGTAAATAACTAGCTATAGGAAGAACTATTTGAATGAATCAGACAAAAGTGGGGGCTGTCGAGGTTTTTTGCAATCACCCTGAAAAGGCAGCTGCCTGTCAGCCCTCCTCCTTCTTCATGCCAGCATTTCCCTGCATACCCTCTTGAACATGTTAGTGTATTGCTTTTTTCCTCCATCCTGCACATTTGAAACAGATCCATAAAATTACCCAGAGTTTTTAGCTCCCGGAGCTAAAATGAGTCCAGAGATCTCAAAACTTGCTTGGGATCTCACTGGCACTGAAAGCTGCCATGGGAGGAAACCAAAACACTGTAACTTATGGGATTGCAGTTTGTTCTACATCCAAGGCTATTCTTAACTATTGCCTCTCTTTGGGTCACATCCCAGGTGTGTTTGCTTCTTTCTTTCACATTTACGTGCTATACACAGAATCAGTGCACAGAGAACAATCCTTGTGGCCTCTTCTCTACAAAACAAGACCGTGCTGCTTCCTCCTATAGCGAGCAGGAAAGGTGTGAGCTGCAGTGCAAAGGCAGACAGCAAGAAATGATGAAGGGGTGTTCATCTTTGGAGGGTTTACCTATCACTAACCAGTCAAAGAAATGGAGAATTAAAAGGCAAATCAAGCAAGTGACCTGGGACCAAAAGCAGCATAAAATGTTCATGTTTTAGGAAATATAGAAAAACATTAAAAAGGGGGCGTGGGGGGAGGGGAGGAAAAAAACAAAAGAAGTCAAAATCATAACAGAAAGAATAATTTCTAGATTTTTGACAGATTTCATTTGTCATTGCTTCCCAACACTGGCCTGATTCTGTACTTTTAGGATTGTTGGGAAAACTCTTGCTGACTTCACAAAACCCAGAGCTTGTCCGGTGCTGAGTACAGCTGAACACTCAGACTCTGATCGCTCATCCTGTTCCGATACATCACAGCTCTTCGGCGTATGATCTTGCATTTCCCTGGGCTTACAGGCCAGCCTTTGGTGTGCCGAAAAAGGCTAATCTGGTAAGTAAACAAAATACTGAGTCTCTGAGTATAAACTATGAGAATCAATCAGCTGGGGAAAAGCTAAGCTGAGTGGGAGGAGAGGGCAGGAAAAAGCATCTGGAGTGTATTTTAAACTCTGAATACTTTAATGTATATAATCATGGCATGTAATCCGCATGGGACAAATCTTGCAGTGATCTTTCAGGGAAAGTTCCCACTTGCATCACATGCTCTGTGCCTGTAAGGTCACGGAGGCTGTTGCCTTCCCAGGGTTCCCAAGTTTTATATATGTATACTATAAATACATATATATATGTAGGAGGATAATTCCCAGGGGGGAGCATCTAGAAGTGGTGGGAAAGCTTATGCATTTCGATGACCTTGAGAGCGATGGCAGTGGAGAGGGTTAACTCTCAGCAGGGCTACCCAAGCATCAGATGGGAAGCTAAATCCCAGAAATACAGGAAAACGGACACTCCTCAAAACTAGCTGATAAGCAGGGATGGCAGAGGCCTCGTTCACACAGCAGGATTCAGGCTGTTGCATGTAGTAATGTACAGGAAAGAAACTTTCTGCTAGAATTAAAAACATAAAGAAAGAGATAATATGTTGCTTTTCTAGATAATGAACATCAACACCTTCACCAAACTTGACTCAAATCCCACTTTCTCCTCCACCAGTACTGTACGATGAGGGCTCTGGAGCAGCACGTGAATTCCTTTTTCTTTCCTTCTGGTGATGTCCAAATTTTTGCTCTATATTCCGGGTTTAAAAGCTCCCCACACACATACAGGCACAGTGGTATGAAGTTTGTGTAAATTCCTTAGCTGTTGATTAGAATTGGAGACATACTTTTAAATGATATATGACTGTATAGCTCTGGGTTTGCAACTTTTCTGTTTTCAAACCCAGTGCGTTGTGAGCAGGTACCAAATTGTGGAAGATGGATGTAAGTGGAAAGTCTCTAGGAAAGCTTGATTGATGTCTCTTGAGGCTTTTCATACTCAAAAAGCAAACAGCTGAGTGCGTCCTGTTGTCATACCACTGAGTCATTCAGGATGAATTTGCACCCTAAAGTAAATTACAAAGCATTAAGACAAGAAAGCAATTTTGGGGTACAAATTGTTCTCCCCACGTTTTAGAACCGCTTGATGCATTCTGTATACGCTGACTGTATAAACATACAAACGCTTGCACAAATATATATATATACACATGTAGATATATGTATATGTATACACTGTAGGGTTATGAACAGCACAGTGGCAGAGATGGGGTTACAAGACATTATGTTAACCCTTACAGCTGACTGCGAAGCCCCTCAGGCAATCGAGGCCGTGTATACTCATACTGCTGTATAAGTGAATGCCCAGCACATGGCTTTGAGGCCGGTGGGTAAGAAGTCATTTAAATAACTTGCTTGTTTGAGAGTTTTCTTCAGTCTTGCTGGGGAGCTCCAGGGAGAAGCCCTTAGGAAAAGAGCAAAATGGAAAAGCAAGCCAGTGGGGAGAAAAGCTCCCCACTGTTTCAAACATTTCTGTGGAAGGGTAGGGATGTTGAAACTCAGGAAAATTGGGACAAAATGTGCGCTGGCTGCCAGACTGAGCCTTCGAAGGGGATGACCACCAGCTGTGCTGCAGAGCAGCAGTCACCAGAGACACTTTCAGCCTAAGGCTGGGGTCTGCCATGCCCTGTGTGGGATACCTCGTGGGAAGGGCCCCAGGGGCAGGGAAATGCCTTCTCCACTTGATTACCCTGTGAGCCAGCATTCAAGACAGTTCCTGCGGCCAGCCACAGTCATATCTTTTGGGTCACAATCCAGCCCCCTGTTCTCTCCCACCCACAGATTCAATTTCATATGAGGGTTCTTAAAGGAAGCATCTGCGGATTTGTTTTGGGCTTGTGCCAACTTGCTACAGCTTCAGATGCTAGGACTATCATTATCTTTCTTGCAGACCTCCCCTGGCAAAAGGGGTGTGTTGTCTCAGTAGGGTCTGCAGGATGCAGTTCACTGTCATCACGCCCGTATCAGTATAAATTACTGTCATATCCTCAGGACGACGTGACAAATCTTTTACACTGGCTGAGTCACTATGAGGCTCTCCAAGGATTCCAGCTTCATTTTCAGTCTTGAATATACAATACATATTGTAACAGTGCTGTTAAAAAAAAATATGTATAAGAAGCCTGCATGTTTGTTTAGTTAATGACCAGTGAGAATTCTACCTTTGGGGGTGTGTAACATTCTAATGTCATTGTATTTCTGCATTTAGTGAGGTGGTTGTTGCTCCGAAGACAATTAAACTCAAACCGAGGCGCGTGTTCAGTTAAGTCTGGTAGTCAGCCAGCTGGGCAGATAATCTCCTGATGTTCCACACTTTCAGTGTAAATCCTATAGTAAGAAGGGTCTGGCTAGAAAGCCCAGCACTATCTCAAAATACTTGCGCAACCTCAGCTACTTCAATCAGTCTTGCCACATTAAAGCATACTTCTTTTGTCCAGGCTAACTTACCTCTCTGTGCGATTCACAATTCTTTTCCATTCCAAAGACTTATTCAAAGTTGGGAAATCAGGTCTTGCAGCAAAGCAATGGAAATTTTGAATGTGAATTTTACAGGTGGGAAAATAAAGGCCATCTGTGTCAAAAATCAAGATTGCTGCAGTCCCATTATCAGATCACAGGCTATAATTTATTCTCTGCTTTTAAAAATGCAAACAAATTCGTACAGGCACATAAAAAAGGAGAGGAGTCAATTTAGACTGAACAGGGATCAAGAGACGTATTTCAGAAGGCAGCCTGTTTGGTAAATAGTGTGAGATTGCTACTGTCGCAATAGCAAGAGAAGAGAGGCGGAAAAACCAGCTTGCCAAAGTTTGAGAAGAGTAACCAAAGCAAATTCCCTACTGAAAAGCACATGATACAATAGTGCATTGGACTAAGACATGCACTGCTTAAGCTTGGGCACAAGCCCATGTGTTGATGTATGTGTATATGTATAGGTACAGGTGGTGTCTTCTCCATTCATAAAACATGAGCCATCTGCTATATGTCTTGGAAGATAAGAGCAGATTCTCCTCCCTCAACATCGTATAGCTGATGGAAATGAATTGGGAGATTTTTTGAATAACAAATAGTGTTGATTATGAGCTTGCTGGTTTTACTGTGTGTTTACCACAGCAAAGACAAGCTCTGAGGATACCTATATGATTTTGCTCGCTTTGCTTCTGCACTCCCTCCGTTGTGTGTAATTGTACTACAGTATAAAGCAGCCTCCTGTGGCATACAACAAATGTATAAAGATGACATTTACTAGCAGTCCCCACTCGGACAATGAGATAAGGGAAGAATTGAACTCTGTTTGCAAAAAGAAAGGCACTATTAATAGAAACAGGGTGTGTATCAGAATATGTTTACTAAATTGCTGATACCCTGCAGGTCTTTGGAGAATGGCAAGCCCCTGCAGGGGCCAAGCACGTAGCATTCCCAAACCCATACACAGTCCATTCCCTGGAGGTGTGCTACCTCCAAAACCAGGCTACAAATGAAAGTCAGGTCTCTGTACCTATGAAGTCCAAATCTCCTATCAACCTGCCTCTTCCAGCCTAGAACAGAGTTTAAAGAAAGTATTTAGCCCTTCAATCCCTTCTCCAGGTGAGTTTGGGGCTTCACTATGCTCCTCATACATGCTTCATGAAGACTGTCCAACTTCCTTTTCCTAGCCCAGTGACAGACATTCATCCGTGCCGCTCTTTGGCAGTGATCGTACAGCCAGTAAAACACTCATACACTTGTCCTCTTTACAAGCCCTCTTTTTTCACCATCCCTTCCTGTTTAATGTTCCCAGCTGCCAGACATTCCTGGTTTTTGGCTGCTCAGCTGGTCTCCAGGATTGTTGCCCATATTGCTGTTCCTCGTAACGCTGTGGCATCATATCCTGAAGGAAGACTGGTGTAAGACAGCTTCCCATTTGAGTAATCTTTTTGTTCAAGCAGGAAGGATGATTGCTTTCCATCATCCCTACAGGCTCTCCTCTGATGACAAACTTGGAGTTTTATAGTATTTGTTATAATGATGAATCTTCAAGCAGAGACCATCAAGTAGTGTAAATCAATATGGCTTTGCTGGCTTCAGAAGAGCCATGCTGATTTACTTCAGCCAATGATGTATCCTTGTCTGTCTGCCATAACAGAACACTTCTCTCAGAAGCAAATTAAATCTAGTAGGATTTCAGATGATCGGGTAACTCCTTGGATTGCATCTTTTATTTCCCTTCCTATTATTTTTGTCATTATCCTTGCATTCCCTATAAGGTTTTCTGCCTGACTTAGTGCAGTTATGATTCAGGCTTGGTGAAAACTGCTTTAACTTTGACACATAACACATACCATATCTGTGACTTCTGCACTTCTATTAGTCAGTCAGAAAAATTAGCTTTGGAGCCGGTGGTTTCCCACTGACTATCTCTGAGGAGTCTGGAGATAAGACTTCCTCTCTAGTTCCACCCACTGGGAAATCATTAGCGCGGCTCCCTTACAGACAGGAACTCCCTATAACATGCTGTTCCCAGGCACTCTTTCTCCTCCTGGATTGCTTTGGCATCATGGAAATGTGATTTTTTTTTTTTTTCCATTGGTATTTCATTCTCAGGCAAGCTCCTAGTTTGCTGTGGCATGCTAGAATAACACATCTTAGCCCTAGTCTCTGGAGACTATCCTGAGCATAATTGGATCTGTATCGAGCCTGTGATTCTTTAAGGCTTTCTCAATATTTTACACCATACAGTGCCATCGCTTCTCCCATCTGGTGACACGGCTCCGCAAAATACCAAAGAGCTGAGAAACCTATTTGTCCTTAAGCTCCTATCTGTTTCCTTGTTGAACGTTGGCAATAAAAGTCCAGTCAAGTGCCAGAGCTGGTCCATTTTTAGTTTTCAATTCAATTACTCACATAAGAAAAAGGATTTGTACTTGGCAGTCGCTGCCCAAAGATCCTGGTTAAAATAATCACCCACAGGAGTCATTCAGGTAAGCGAAGGGCAGGAGTTTTGGCTGTCTAAAACCTTCCCTTGTTTCCTCTCCTCCTCTCTGACTGTTCTTTCTTCCTCCAGTCGTCCCCTGGCTCCTTCTGTTAAACCCGTTCCCACCCTCCCCATTCCCAAGCAGCGATTTCAGTAGCACCTCTCCAGGAAAGCCGTCCTCACCCTCTCTGACCTCCTCCCCGCAGGGGCCAGCTCAGTCTGAATAATTCATGTTAGGTTAAGTATTCAATAAGAGGCTGGACTGAAAAACTCCTCAAGCCTTCGTAAGAGCCTGAGCTGTGTTTGCAGCCAGGGTGCAGGCAGTGACCCACTCTCCCAACCCGAGGGAGCAGCAAGAGTGAAGATTTCAGGGGGGATCAGGCATTTGGTCTGTGCAGATCTGCTTAAAAATTGAGCCTGTCCAAATTTCTGTGTTTAAATATGTTACTCACACGTACCTACAGCTGTAAACAGATTAATAATTAATTGGCATTAGACAGGCAGTGATGATCCTCAGAAAGCTTTGCGGAGATGTTTGTCCTAAAAAAAAAAAAACAACAAACCTTTTTCGTCATCCCCGAAGGGTCCTCCAGTCTGCAGAAGCAGTAGAGAAGAGCTTGTCTTTAAGAACAGATAAGGTCAAGAAAGACCATAAGGCATAGGAGGAGCAGGATCAGAAGACTGATTCCCAAAGGCAGCCTATACATCTCCTGTGACTTACGACATACGTAACTGTCAGTTCACCCCATATCCGCAATTTAAGGGTTCTTCCTGCATAGTTCAAGCTTGCTGCAGTGCAGTATCCTGGTCTCTTCTCTGCAGCAGGATGAGAATCCCTGTGTCATCTGGATAAACCCCACTTCTGTGGGAGTCCTGTGGGAACCCCACAGTACCACCTGGGAATCTATGGGAAAATTTTTTTTGGTAACACCAAAACAGAAGGAAAAAAAAAAAAAGATCATGAACAGGAAGGACAAAGGGACTTTTACAGGGAATAAACTGTATGGAGGCTTCTTGTCTCTTCCTTGTGCTACCAGATGTGAGGCTCGCTCATCTACTATTCTTCTAAACAAGACTTCCCTATGTGGCATGCAGCTGTAGAAGTACAGACAATTGTCGCAGCTGGAAGGCTTCAGGTGGCTCCAAGTAGACCAATGCTCTAATGCGAAGGCTTCAGGCTTACTCTAAGGAAGGCCCACACTCCTCCAAGACTCAGGAGGAAATGCCTCACCCTTAGAAGTAAACACCCTGCCTTAAATAGTCAGGAGTCACATGGTTTGCTAGATGGGTCAAGGCTATTGGTCACTTGACCATCCATCTCCCAGAGTGATTGGCTGAATGCTACAGCACCTGTTTCAAGGTAACTTTCCCAGTGTAACGAGCCACAGGTGTTTTAGTTAACCTGCATAGGGAAAGAACCTTCACAGGATGCTGCAGCAGCCAAAAGATTTCTCCACAATTCCCCCTTTTTGTTTTAAGATTAATTTGAATCAAGCAGGGAGATTTTTCAGCAATACCATGGGAGATACATCTAGCAAACCAGTTGTACATTCAGTTATTAATTCTGACTCCGACGGAGACTTGAAATTTAGTCTCTGCTCGTGGAAGGAACAGGTTGATGGCCGATGTCATTATTTCCATTAGGAGGGTCATTTGATGGATGATCTCCGTCCTGGCCATCGTTCGGATGTTGCCTGTTCTGTTTCCGATGTTGCAGGTCAGGGCGGACGCATCTTGCGGGCAGCCATCGTACCCCAGTATCTGTGGAAACGCAAGCATACCCACGACCCCAAGCAATAAGCTCATACGGGCCTTCCCACGTCTTAGTGAGTAGGTCCCGTATCCAGACTTTCGCTCGGGGCAGGTGCGTCTCGCCTGAAGACTGCAACGAAAGAAAGTGATTCAAAATAATGGGATTATTTGAATTTGATGGCACCGTAAGATGGTTAATTGTGTATAACGCTTTTTCTAGGTGACTCTGTGGGGTTTCTCCATGCATTCCCCCTTTTTGTTTTTCTAAAACACACTTCAAGGTGCCATGAGCGCGTTCAACAATGGCTTGGCCAGTAGGAGAATGCGGAATACCCAAAGTATGATTTACACCCCATAGTTGTAAAAACTGCCGCGTCTTCTGTGAGACGTAGGCCGGGCCATTATCAGTTTTTATAGAAGAAGGCACACCCAAGACCGCAAAAGCGAGTTTCCAATGGGCAATGGCATCGCGACTTTTCTCCCCAGTATGAGCAGTTGCCCACATAGCTGAGGAGAAAGTGTCAATAGACACGTGCACATACTTAAACCTGCCAAATTCAGGAACATGCGTTACATCCGTCTGCCAAAGCTGCAGGGCCTTTAGGCCTCTGGGGTTTACCCCCGATGGCAGAGGTGCCGCAAGTCCGTGGCAGTCAGCACAAGCGCTGACAATGTCCCGAGCCTCAGTGGGCGTTAAGTGGAACTGCTTCTGCAGGGTATGTGCACTTTGATGGAAGAAATTATGCGATGCCTTGGCTTGTGCGATCTTATCGGGCTGAGGTGCTACCCATGCGGGGTTAGCTAGCATGTCAGCCCTGGCGTTGCCTTCCGTTATAAAGCCTGGCAAATTAGTATGACTATGGATATGCAGGATGTAATATGGGTGAACTCGATCTTGAATTGCACACCATAAGGTTTTTAACAGAGAAAACAGAGCCGCATTATTCACTTCTTTCAGAAGTGAACAATCTAAGCGTTGTGTTATATCAGCCACATAAGCAGAATCGGTGACCAAATTCAAAGGTACCTGCGAGAACCGTTGAAAGGCCATGGCAACAGCCCTCAGTTCAACCAACTGGGCTGAGCCTGACTCATGGCCTTCCAGCACCTGCCACTCAGATTCCTCCTTCCAGGTAACAATAGCTTTCCCAGTTTTCCCAGACCCATCAGTGAAGACAGTGGGTCCTTGTACTGGCACTCGGCTATTTTTTGGCCGCAAGGTAAAGCTTGTCGATCTTGCCAATTGCAGCAATTTATGGCTAGGCAGATGATATGCAATTTGTCCTGAGAAATTTTCCAGCGCACTTTGGAGAGGAGCACTGTTAGTAAGGCTCCACTCAAAGTATTCCTGCTGTACTGGCAGAACAATTATTGCAGGATCTGCTGCCACCAATTGTAGACAGCGCTGACGGCATTTGATTATCAGACAAGCAATTAATTCAAATAATGTAGATGCTGTCTTTTTTGGTTGGTGCGGCAAAAAGACCCATTCCAGAATATGCAAGGGGTCAGACCACTGTTTGTTCCATTGGCCAATGATACCTGTAGGATGAGAATCTGGAGTGGTAATAAAAGCGGTAATATCAATGGAGGGATCTATTCGGTAAACCTGACGAGCAGAAATGGCCTGTTGAACCTCCTCTAGTGCCCGTCGCGCTTCAGGAGTCAATTTTCGAGGTGAATTCAACTCAGGGTCCCCCTTTAAAATATTGAAGAGCGGCGCAAGTTGCGCCGTGGTTAGCCCTAGATAGGGACGTAACCAATTGATGACGCCCAACAGTTTCTGAGCGTCATTCAAGGTCTCAATAGAACTCGAGAATTGCACCTCTTGGTGTTGTATAGTTTGGTCCAAAATTTTGACTCCTAAATATCTCCAAGGAGGATGCTGTTGAACTTTCTCCGGAGCCACTTGCAATCCATAAGAATGCAGAGCAGTGAGTAGCCGAGGCTGTATCTTCAGCAGCTCGTCCTGGGTGGATGCTGCTACCAGGATATCATCCATGTAATGGTAGCAGTATGCTTCAGGGAACTGCTTACGGATTCCGGACAAAGCTTGAGCAACGTACAGCAACAGATAGTCGGGCTGTTCTTCATGCCCTGAGGTAGGACCTTCCATTGATATCTCTTTGCAGGTTCAGCGTTGTTAACCGCAGGTACAGTAAAGGCAAATTTTGGTTTGTCATTAGGATGTAAGGGGATCGTGAAAAAACAGTCCTTCAAGTCAATGATCAAGATTTCCCACCCTGCTGGAATCATGGTGGGTGAGGGCATACCAGGCTGCAATGCCCCCATGCTTTCCATTACTGCATTGATTTTTCGGAGATCTTGTAGCAATCTCCATTTTCCTGATTTCTTCTTAATTACGAAGACAGGCGTATTCCAGGGACTGGTAGAAGGTTCAAGGTGTCCCTGTTGTAATTGTTCCTTAACTAGTTGATGAAGGGCGACTAATTTTTCTTTTGGTAGGGGCCACTGGGGTTGCCAGATGGGTTTGTTTGCTAACCATCGCAAAGGCAACGTAGGATATTGTGCGCCCTTCAGTACAGTGGCCCCCATCAAAAATTTGTCCCGATACGTACTCCCCAGGCTGCCAAGACATCTCGCCCCCAGAGGTTGAGTGGAGCTGTAGTGACATAGGGCCGAATTGTAGCTGTTTGACCCTCTGCGTTCTTTACCACCACAGGTCGTTCGCTTCGATAACTCTGTGTGGTTCCTCCCAGTCCTGCAATGGCTGACCCTGCGGGGGCTAAAGGCCATGTAGGAGGCCATGCGGAGAAGGAGACGATTGTCACATCAGCCCCTGTGTCAATCAAACCTCGGAGCTGAATCCTGGACGGCTGGGCATCTGGCAATATTAAGGTGCAAGTCATCTGTGGCTTTTGGCTGGAGATATCCGCAGTCCAGTAAACTTGCGGAAGTCCTGTGGAACCAAAACCACCACCTTCACGACTTTGTCGTTTTGCCTTAGGGACGCTTGATTTGAAGGGTACAAGTTGAGCGATCCGAGTCTTTTCCGGTATTGTGACAGGGGGGGTGGGCGTGGAAATCATCGCACAGATTTGTCCTGTGAAGTCGGCGTCAATAACTCCTGGGTGAACAAAGATCCCTTGAATGGTGGTACTAGATCTTCCCACCAATAATGCACTTAGCCCATGTCCTAGAGGCCCAAATGCATCCAAGGGAACCTTATAGACCCAACAGGATTCTAAGACGACTGTTGTTGCGGTGCATACATCCACCCCGGCTGATCCCTGGGTGCTGGCTGAAAGCTGGCTGAGTAAGCCTGGGTTGGTATCATGCCCTGGGGAAACATTTCTGTCTGAGCGCACATCCCCATTGCGCTCCTGGGGAAGTTTCCCGAACGAGTCAGGGGTCGGCCATTGGCATGGTATAACGATTCACAATATCTCGCAGAATGGCCTGGCTTATCGCATCTTATGCAGCGAGCAGGTCTCCTGTTATCCTTGTTTCTTCTTTGTCTCGTCTGTCTTTGTCTATTGTCCCTCTTAGGTTGTCTTTTCAGTTCCAGGTCAGCATTTTTGGGTTGAATAGGCCGTAGAATTGTGGCCAGAGCAGACTTATAGCTTTCAGATTCTAGCTTAGAGCATGCTTCGATCATTTCTGTTAGTGTAGGCTCCCCTGGCATGGAATTTATGATTTTTCTACATTATTCATTGCCATTGTCTTTTGCCAGCTGCTTACATAGTAGTTGTCTCAGGTTTTCATCTTCGACCTGTTTTTCGAGGGCTGCAGCAACTTTCTCTACGAAAGATAAAAAGTGTTCTTTCTGCCCCTGATAAATCTTCACATACCGCGTTTTTGGGGCAGCCATATCTATGCCCTTTAATAGAGCTCCCACGCCGATCTTTTGGGCTTGCTCAAGAACTTGGGGGTGCCACGTAGCTTGAAAATCGGGGTCAGCGAAAGCATTGGCTCCCAGTAGAGCATCTGCTGGAGCTCCGTATCTGGGGTCAGTTGGGGGTAATTGCATGTTTCCGGCTGCAGCTCTCTCAGCCATTCTTCTCCAGTTGGCCTCGAAGACTGTATATTGTACTGGTTGAAATAATACCTGACCTAGATGTTTAATGTCGAATGGGGAGAGTAGGTCAGTATTTAATATCCTGATGATCTGCATGACCTGAGGAGAGTCTAAACCGTATTGTGCTACCTTGGTTTGCAGGTCTTGGACTACCTTCCAGGCGATGGTTTCGTGTTTGTCAATTTGACCTGAGTTAGGAAGCGCCTTTTGTACTGGGAAGGCTTGGATAACATCCTCTGTTCGTTCATTACTTCCCTGAACAATCTGCTCAGACCCCTTTTCAGGCAACCCAACTTTTTCTATTAGATCCCAGTCGCCAGCCTCCAGAGCCCGCCTCTTGACTTCTTCCCAGAACCGTTTTGAATTTTTTGGGCGCACAGTCACCTTGCATTCGGGAAGCGTCCAGGGACGGTTGTGGGCTGGCCATGTTTGTTGTTGTCTGACTGTCGCCACGGCTTCCTGCAGTGATGAAACATTATCAGGCAGGGGTGTGTCCAATGGCTTCTGACAGGATGCAGACGCTGGGCCAACGGGTCGTGTAAAGGCGGAGGCTGTGGCCGGTTGTGGAACAGTCCATGGAGATGCAGTCTGGGTTGCGGAAACTTGTGTCGGCACCACTGTCTGTGAAGGTGCCACTGCTGTTGTCAGTGGCATACTTGGCGCTACTTCCGGGGTCGTTGCTGGGCCGGTTGGCACGGCCAGCCCAGGTTGTCCCGGTACAGATTCGGCAGCAATAACCTGCCGCAACATTTCCATCAATGCCGTTAGTTGTTGCGACATTCCTTGCAAACCTGCCATAACCTGCTGTATTATGAAATGCGTTGTTCGGGGTTGCTCCATTTGTGCCCGTGGCAGATAGCCGGGCGCTATGGGTGATGCCGCAGGACATGAGGTTGCAGTAAACCAGGGTGCCATGCCTGGGAACTGTCCTTGTGGTGCCTGGTCTGGTTGAGGGGCCAATGGCGGAGCAGTAGGAAGAACACATTCTGCTGTAATGGCTGAAGTAGCCGGTTGAGATGCAGAAGAAGGGGAGGCTGTTGGGGCGAAGGGTGGGGGACGCTCCGATGCTTTGTCTTGTCCGGAGGAGCATTCCCGCAAAAAATCACAAGGAGGACACTTGGGTTGGACATAATCTCGCAGGGAGGGGTAAAGCTTCTGTGCAGTCCCCACAACTTTCTCCATATCTGAGGACAGCGGGGGCACAACTGGTGCACTACCCGTGGTCAGTCCCCTTTCAGATAATTCATCGTCCCCTTCAGAAACTTCACTTGTGGATTCATCAGAATCTGGCAATACTTTTTCCTTCCTTTCTACCGTCCATGTCTGCATTACATCATATACAGTTCCCCAAATACGTAGCAGACCAGTCAGGTTCTTTCGTCCAAATACTGTTTCATAGATTAGCTTATCCCCTAGCTGCTTCCACGCTTCAGAGCTAAAGGGGGTGTTGAGGTCGGTCAGGCATTCATGCTCTGCCGCCCAATCTAACAGCTCACAGAGAGCTTCATCACTTATTTTAGCCCCTGCGACTGTCATTGCAGGTTTGAGAATGGAAAACATCATGCTTTCTTTTGTGGAGCTTTGTCCCATCATTCTAATTTGCAGTTCGTCCCTTGGAGCCCCGTGTACGGAAGCACGTACCTTCAGATCTTAGTTGCGGCTGGATCACGTCGGGGTCACCAGTTGTCGCAGCTGGAAGGCTTCAGGTGGCTCCAAGTAGACCAATGCTCTAATGCGAAGGCTTCAGGCTTACTCTAAGGAAGGCCCACACTCCTCCAAGACTCAGGAGGAAATGCCTCACCCTTAGGAGTGAACGCCCTGCCTTAAATAGTCAGGAGTCACATGGTTTGCTAGATGGGTCAAGGCTATTGGTCACTTGACCATCCATCTCCCAGAGTGATTGGCTGAATGCTACAGCACCTGTTTCAAGGTAACTTTCCCAGTGTAACGAGCCACAGGTGTTTTAGTTAACCTGCATAGGGAAAGAACCTTCACAGGGTGCTGCAGCAGCCAAAAGATTTCTCCACAGACAATGAATTTACATGAGGAGAGCTCCTAGCAGCTTCCACGCTTCTCTGGCAGATTTGCACAAACTGGATATGACATTACCAGCAGCCAGCCACATCTTGCTCCAATAAACACTGTTATTTATTGTTAAACTAAAGGAGACTAGCTCAGCAAGGGCTAGGGGACTGCACACTGCTGGCTAGTGTGTGGAGTAAGTCAAACACGCAGGTTTTAACCAGATGCAGGCTGTGACAGTGGTGAGTTTAAGGCAGAAAAAGAAACAAGGAAGAGTTCTACCTTCAGCGGATTTTGAGAAATCCTTCCCAAAGGCGCGATTACTCTCACCACCCACCTTACACTTGAACAACCTCTACAGTTAGGTTAAGCTCTACAGGCCTTGTCCATGTTGTTCCCCATTTCCTCATTGAGAAAATGAGTGGCCACCGTGTTAACGCTGTTTCTGTTTCCCAGTGGCACCTTTCAAATTTGTTCCTAGCTTCTGCTTCATGTTCATGACTAGATTAGATTAGAAAAGGCCCAGTGTCAGTCAGGAGGTACAGGACTCTTTCATGAAGAAGTAGAGTGATATTCCACTTGGCTCAGCCATCACTTTGGGAAAGACCCTCCTGAAACCTTTCCTGTGATATCAAATGGCTGTAAGGCTTCCCTGTCATTGGGGTTCATTTTCCAATGTCCCCATTCAAGTTCTCTGTTCCCCAAGGACCTCTGCAGAGAGACTACATGGTTTCTGGACAGAAACACAGGATGTCTATAGTTCTCCAGAGGATGATGAGGACAAGACTCTGGCTATGCTCAAACCAAGGCTTGAGGAACAGAAAAGCTCTGGAGGGCAGGAAGAGTATCCCAAGGAGCCACATCCCAAATGAAACAAGCAGAAGAGTCACGAGGTTTATATATATACGATTCAAAAGGTGTTTCTTGAGGAGCAGTGAGATAGTCCTGAGTTGGAAGGGCTCAGGGCTTTGAGGTAAGGCTCAGCAAGGAGGGTTCTTGAAGGACAGGAAGAGTGTCCTTAGAAGTTGACTCCAGGCTCACTTTTAGGCATACACAGCCCCATGGACAAAGTCATCACGTCCCACTGTACGCACTCACTGTGCCTTATCGAAGTCTGTGGTCTCATGCCAGCTTTACTGAAAGGGAGGCAAGGGCTGGAGAATCAGAGACCACATGGATTTTGGGGCCCTTGTCCAGAAAGAAAGGAGGCCAGCCTGCACATGTTCCTGGGGTGCTGGAGACTAGAAGAGGGCTGCTGGGAAACAGCCACCAACATCAAATGAAGGGAACAGGCATTCTGCTTTCCAGTGAGAAATCTGGCTACAACTGAGCCAAGTGCTGGTCTGGGTTTGGGAAAAGCCACTGACCATAGTGGGGCACAGTGACGGCAAGCGGTCAGCAAGGCAGTCCTGGATTGGAGACACTGGGCTGCTGAGAGAGCGGTAGGAGTGTCATGTCATGGGATACCAGCGAGCTGAGGGCAATCCAAGGGACCACCTTGAGGTTAGGAAGCAGAAGCTGTGGAGAGTGGCTCATATATCCTTGGAAAGCTGACCCCAGGGGAAGCTTAGCTGCACTAGTAGAAGTTTATTCATGGAGAAAATGAGACAAGATCTTCCCATGGGTCAGTCATCCATGCCTAAGGCTGGGATAGGGGCTCAGGCAATGGAGACAGCTGGGAGAGGCTTCTCTGGAGGCTGCTAAGGCAAAACAGTCCCCGTGCCCTTCACAATTGGTGCCTGATGTGAATTTCCTGGCACAGCTATATGTTTTTCAAAAGATTCTTCTTTTTAAAAGGGAAAGCTTTGACAATATGTAGTAGCACTATTATTCCCAGTCCTTACCTTCCCATATAAAAATCATAATCCCTTCCACACTCTCCCCCTTGGCTCAAACAAGCCATGTGGCAAGATATATTTAACTATGCCTCTATGAAATCTCAAGACTATTGTCCAAAAATTTAGCTCACATCTGCTTTTCAGTGCAGTAGGTATTGATGTGCCTGACAGGCAGTGGCCTCATCACACAAGCAAGCTCACTATAAATAATATTTTCAACAGTGGTAGGAGAGAGCATTTGGAAGGGGTAGATGATAGCAAACCGGGAAGCTGTGACACGTGGCTCTAAAGCTTGTTCTGAATTTCAGTTTTCCACGCACATTTGGAGAGCAGACTTCAATTCTGAGGCAGAAAAGCAAGTTAAGAAAGTAAACTGGCAAAGGATTGAGTGGCTTACATGAACCACAGGGCTCCCTGGATCATTTTTTCAGCTGTGACTCCACTCTCCTTTCCCACTCATGCCCCCACAGAGCCACGTTTACAGCAAATTCACTCTTATCCCATAGAAGCCTTCCTTTCTGACATACTTTTCTGCCTGTCAGCAACATTGCCTAATTATCTCCTCTTTTCCAAGAGCAAGTCCCAGTAACTTAGCATATATCTGCAGGGAATTTTTCCTAATTTGAGGGATATCTACCCACAAAGTTCACAAAGACGCTTTTCTTGAAAATGCTTGAGGTTGAAGATTGAGACTTGCACCACAGGCCAATAGGAGACGATAGTGTATGAGACAGTTGTCAAGTGAGGATAGACCCTGAAGGGCCTTAAAAAAAGAGTCTTTCTTCATTATGCAACACAGTGAAAACAGAAAGCCAATGAAGAAAAGCAGAGACTGCCAACATCAAAGCATCAAACTAGGAAATCAGACTCCCTCCTTGGACATACTCAAAAGCCTTCTGGACATGATCCTGGGCAATTGAGTATAGGTGGCCCTACTTGAGCAGAGAATTTGAATCAGATGACCTCCAGAGGTTCATTCCCTCTTCAACCATTCTGAGATTCTGTGAAATTATCTTTGCAACACCATTTTAGATGAATACTTGCAGAACAAGACATTCGTATTTGTCAAAACCAGAGAGGTGGTGATTCACGAATCAAGAAATGCACTGATTCCAACAAACGTGTGGCCAAATGTTTTAAGTAAGTAGATAAATAGAATTACTAGATTGCCGGCATCTTAACTCAGAGAGATCTGGAATGTGGTTGAAATCAGAACTGATGCCCAGGATAAGAACCTGACCTGCAAGCAACTTAGTTGCATTTTCCACAACATGTAAGGATGTCTTTCTGGCCTTCTTGACCTTGATCAAATAGCTAGGCATTATGGAAATGACAGAAAGAAACAGATTGCGATGTTAGTTTGGAGAGTGAAATTAAGCCTGCAGTGGGGAGGAGGTTCTGAGGTAGTTCTAGGTTTTTGTACAGGAGATAGCTCAGCTGGCCATAAATACCCATCTCTACAGCAAACTATTTGTATCTATTCTTAAAGTAATGCATTTTTGTACATTTCTCTGCTACAGTTTTTTCCAGAACTGAGTTTTCTAGTTTCCATATGAGGATGTCAAGTGTAACGGCTCCATAAAAGTCAAGAGATGACAGGTACCGATTCTCTCCTATCAGCCAACCCTGTCAGAAAAAATTAGATTGGTTCCGCATGAGTTATTCTTGACAATTTTGCCTTAGTTTTACCTTCGAGATGCCCGACAACAGCTTTAGTTTTTCTTCCAGTAGTTTTTACGAATTGAGGTTAAGCTGACTGTTCTATCTTTTTCTGTTCAAAAATAAGTACAAAATCTGCGCATTCCTGATTTTCTAGGGCTTCGTATGTTTTCCAGAAGCTCTTGACTATACCACAAACAGCTCCTGAATGGCTAGTGTTCTCTAAATACACTATGGTGAATTTTATGAGATACCAGGAACTTGGAACCATCTATCTTATTCACACATTCTCTGTCCCTTTGTTGTTATTGGTCGTATCTTCAAAAAGGGCAAAAGAAGGACCCAGGGAGATACAGGACCTCATCTCAATGGGCCTCACCTCAATTCCTGGTAAGATGATGGAACAAGTAATCCTGGAAGTCATTTCCAGGTGCATGAAGGACAAGAAGGAGATTAGGAGTAGTCAGCATGAATTCACAAGGGCAAGTCATGCTTGACCAGCTTGACAGCCTTCTATGATGATATTACTGACTTGATAGACAAGGAGAGAACAGTGAATATTGTCCGCTTTGACTTCAGTAAGGCTTCTGACACTGTCTCTAATAACATCCTCACAGATAAGCTGTTGAGTATGGGCTGGATGAACAGTGAAGTGGGTTGAAAACTGGCTTAACAGGCTTGAGGGTTGTGATCAGTGGTACCAAGTCTAGTTAGAGGTCTTTAACTAGCAGTGTACCCAGGGATCAATAGAATCATAGAATGATTTGGATTGGAAGGGACCTTAAAGATCACCTAGTTCCAACCCCCCTGCCATGGGCAGGGACACCTTCCACTAGATCAGGTTGCCCAAAGCCTCATTCAATCTGGCCTTGAACACCAGGGATGAGGCATCCATAACTTCTCTGAGCAACCTTTTCCAGTGCCTCACCACCCTCACAGTGAAAAATTTCTTCCTTCTATCCAATCTAAATCTCCCCTCTTTCAGTTTAAAGCCATTGTGCCTTGTTCTATCACTACACGCCCTTGTAAAAAATCCCTCTCCAGTTTTCTTGTATGTCTCCTTTAGGTACTGGAAGACTGCTAGAAGATCTCCCTGGAGCCTTCTCTTCTCCAGGGCCACAAAAATGATCTGAGGGCTGGAGCACCTCTCCTATGCAGACAGGCTGAGAGAGCTGGAGTTGTTCAGCCTGGAACATTTTCATTAATGAGCTGGATGACATGGCAGAGAACACCCTCAGCAAGTTTGTTGAGGATACAAAACTGGGAGGAATGGTTGATACACTGGCCTATTCAGAAGGACCTCAACAGGTTGACAGGAACCTCATCAAGTTCAACTGTCGGGGAAGTCTTCTGGCTGCTGTATGGATTGAATAGAAAGCACCTGTGTTTCATTAAAACAGGTGCTGTGAGTCACGTTGGTCAGCCGGAAACCACGTGACCCATGGGTGGTTAAAGGTGGGACACTCTCTCCTGGGAGTGGGGCATTTCCCTCTAGGATGTTGGAGGGGTAGGAGCCCTTGGAGAGTGGTTGGAAGACCTCTTGCAGGAAAACCTTCTGAGTGAGATAAAGACCTTCTGAGGTACGAGGTGATTGTAACGACCCTTGGTTGTGATACAGTGCGACAAGAATACCTACAGTTTGTGATAGTCAACCAGGAGAAGTGAGAGACCCTGTAGCTGGAAAAGAACAACCTCAGACACCAGTACATGCTAGAAGCCAGCTGGCTGGAAAGCAGTTTTGCAGAAAAGTAACTGGGGGTCTTGGTGGACACTACGTTGAACATGAACCAGCAATGTGCCCTCATGGCAAAGAATACAAATGGTATCAAGAGTGTTACCAGCAGATCCAGGGAGATGGTCCTTCCTTTCTACTCAGAACTGGTGAAGCCATATCTGAAGTATTGTGTCCAGTCCTGAGCTCCCCAGTACAAGAAAAAGGTGGACATACTGGAGACAATTCAGTGAAGGGCCACTAAGATCATTAGGGGACTGGAGAATCTCTCCTATGAGAAGAGGCTGAGAGATTTCAGACTGTTCAGTCTGGAGAAGAAAAAGTACCAAAGGATCTCATTCATGTATATAAACACCTGAAGGAAGGCTGCAAAAAGGAAAGGCTCTTCTCAATGGTCCCTAGTGGCAGGACCAGAGGCAATGGGCACAAACTGAAACACAGGAGGCGCCATCTGAACTTCGGGAAACACTTTTTCACAATGAGGGTGACCAAGCACTGGCACAGGTCACCCAGGGAGGCTGTGGAGCCTCCATCCTCCATACTCAAGAGCCATCTGAGCATGGTCCTTGGGCAACCAGCTCTAGGTGGCCTTGCTTGAGCAGGGGGTTTGGACCAGATGACCTCCAAAGGTCCCTTCCAACCTCAGTCATCCTGTGATTATTGTAATATGTTTTCATATTAATTTGCAGCAAAGAGCTCAAGATTTAGCAACAAGCACATTGGGCTTGGACTCCTGACAAACAGCATACTTCAGAGGACATCAAGTTGGGTCACAAGATGGTCAAAGGGAGGACAGCCAGCCATTATCACCATCCATATCCTCCCAAGAATGCTTATAGTCCTTGATCTCAAGAGAACAGAGCACCCTGTACCCCTGGTGGAGCTCATCAGGCAGGTGGCTTTTGTGGGGTAAACAGCTTCTCCTCCACTACTGATGGTGCTGTAAACCTTAGTAACAGTTATTTTTATTGTCCTTGGATACCTCTACTGATAAAATCTGATGAACTTTATTTCTCAGCTTAACCTAGAGCTGAGAAGATGCACTCAGTGCCTTTACTCACTCACCCAACATCTGGTCTTTCACTTCTTTTCCACAGATTCCGTGAGCTCAAGAAGAAGGAAAATGAGTTATGGCAGTTATGGTGCCACCAGCTTTAGAAACCTTTTTGCTGTCCGTCTTGTAGTTTCTTCACAAAGTAATTCCTGCGAAGAGTCTGATAAACCATTTATTGCTCCTCTCCCAGGAGATCCTCTTAAAAGGCTCCGACAGTGTTAAGTGGAGTCTCAGATTCTGTTTTTATAGTGGTTGACTTATGACTTAAAAACATATGTATTATTTGGGAAAGAATCCAAAATTATCAACATACAAGCCTATATAGCACATTTTAAAAGCTCTTTTAATTGTACAGATGTTAAGCATTACATTTTACTTTGAAAGATTGGGGTGTTTTCTGGGACTTGTTTCAAGCGCGCATCAGGACAAGAGTGCTGCATAAATCTGAGGCCAGGCATACAAATGACCATAAGCTAATTCAATTCTGAAAACTCTAGAAATTTAATGTTTAAACACAGAAAGGCAGGAAGACAGTAATGGTTCAGTCTCATCCAGTTGAAAGCACTGGGATGGTTAGTGTCTTTTAGCTTCGGGAACACTCGACAGATAGAACTGATGGATCCAGCTTCAGGCTGTTGAGATGCACAGACTCATGGTCTCAATCACTCTCATTTGCAGCTGCACACATTATCAAAGTGGTAATGTCCAGCTGGATGAGAAAATGGACTGTGACATAAATATAGGCAGAAGAGTTTAACACAGATATCTCATCTAAAACGGTGCCTGCTTGGCAATATGGCCGTCTTGGAAGGAACACAAGGAGAGGATCCGCTGACTGGAAGCAGTGCTCAAATCCACAGCACTAGCCTGTCTCTTTCATTTGCTTTATTTCAACAGCCAGAAGCATAGCCAGGAGCTTTAACAGCCAGGAGCTCACCAAGTCTTTGCTGAGGCGTGTCTTTAAAGGTGATTCTCCAAAAATATGAGGGTGAAAAACATTAAGTGGAGCTGGAGGTTCTTGTAAAATTGCAATCAGCTTCTACTCCTCTAGAAACATTCAAAACTTGCAAGTGACCTGCTCAGATTTTTACTGCAAGAGCTTTTCTCTCTTACTTCTCCTTTCCTGCCTAAATATCCTCAGGCTATTGAATGACCGAAACCCACTAAGAAAGACAGATGGCCTTTTGATAATTTCTAATGGAATATGTAATCTGGGATTCCCTCTCATGCTGAACTCTGTGACCCAGAATGAATATGTGCAAATTTCAGAATTCTAGTTCAATAATTAAATGAAAATATAATAAAGCAATCGAGCCGTTCTACTGCAAGCTTACACAGAGAGCTACTAGGATTGGAGTTAAATTGAAGATTTTACATGGGCAATGACTTTAGTATAGAATCATGTATAGAATATATGAAAAATATATCCTAGTTTTTAAGATAAAGCTACATGTAAGGTAGTCTCCTTTCCAAAATACTTAACTAATTGCATGGACTAGCAGGGTCATTGGGATATTCAAATGCATTATGGTCTATTCTTTCAAATGCAATTAGGAGCATTCAATTTAAGAACCAGTCTAAATGGGCTCATTTTACTCATTTATTTCAATCTAGCTAAGAGTAAATCAGTGAATAAATCAACATTTCACCATTATCTGATTGTTATGGGATTAACAGGAAGCTGATATTACCAAGCAGTTCTGTATAGATTGGCGCTCTGCTGTAATAAACCCTGTTCTGATTAAGCTGCTACAGTGCTTTTGCACCCTTTTATATTTCTGCATGTTCTTATGTGCTTCTAAAAAGTGACAGTGACTGAAGAGGATATTGTATATGGCCCAGATAAATCCCATAAAGCTCCCTTCTGTTCCACACAACGTACTTGTTGGCTTCTTCAAGCTCCTCCTTACAGTCTTTCTACTATGCATGACAAATTGGGCTTGCTGGTTGCATTTGCAAGTCTTGCAAGTCTTTCAGTCCTCAAAATATGACTAGGAGGAATTAACCACAATAAAAGCTCAAAGCCCCAAACACTGACTTCCTGAGCTAGAAAAATGAATGCCTGTCTGCTAAGAGTAAAAATGCTTTTCCCTTTAGGTAGATCAGCTCATGGAAGGAGACATGAAACAATTACCCAGCGTGTTCCACATGTGTAAGCATCTGACAGCAGGCTGTAGGAAGGCTCCAACCTGTCACATGCAATACTGGAAGGATTCAAGTACAGTAACTGGAAATTTTATGGAAGTCTTAATATCTCCTTAATAATTTCAAAGCGTTCAACGCTTCAGCAAAGACACCTCTCGCACAGTAGCAAACTGAGGTAACAAGAACTAGAGTAGCAGAGAACATTATTTGAGTTTCTGTACTGTGTTTTGCCCCAGCTTCATCCCAAAAGTTACTGCCTCCACATAAGGTGTTTCCTTCAAAACAATATCAGGTTATGTAAAAAGGCAAAGGGAAATCTTTAGTGAAACTACAAGATGAGCTGCTCAAAATTATTTCAGTCCAAAGCTGATGGACAACTAGAAGTCATGAAAAGATTACTAACCATTAACAACTGTCTCAAGCTTCAGGAAGAGATGACCATATTTACTCCTTAAACGGACAAGAATTCAGCTGAAACTTTGCAATAATATTGTTCTATATTTGTGATATTAGCAGGGCAAAGAACAAATGGACTTAGTTTTCCTGGATGAAGCAGATATCAGTCCAGTGCAGTAAATGTAAAACCTTCCAACACAATTTCTGAAACACCAGTAAATAAAGGTCCCTTAGAATGTGCATCTCAGAACATAAACTTCTGCTGCCTAATGTCCCTGGAAACTGTGTGAGTGAGGTCAAACAAACCCTGCAAAACAGATTGAATTCACAAACACAAAAACAGGACTATCCAGTTGCCAATAGCAGCGTTTCACAAAATAGCCATCCCATTTTCAACCTGTCTTCACCCTTAAGGAATATCTTCAAAACCCTATCAAAATAGAGCCCCAGAAACTACTGTCCATAACTCAATTGAGTATTAAAAGTCATAGATTCAAGGACAACACTGGTTTTACAACACTTCAATTTCTGGTTAATCCTTCCACAGAAGCTCTCTG
The DNA here is from genome assembly GCF_009769465.1 of Tauraco erythrolophus. NCBI lineage: Eukaryota > Metazoa > Chordata > Aves > Musophagiformes > Musophagidae > Tauraco > Tauraco erythrolophus. The sequence goes on along the minus strand of NC_141465.1, from coordinate 76,861,626 downwards.
ACAGGATTATTTCTGTATTTTACACTGAACAGTTGTTGGATGCAGATGGGCATCACACCACAAGTGCTGATCTGAACAGAAAGAGCAACCACCTAAATTGCATACTCTGCAGACCTGGATTCTGGGGCGAGCAACTGGGCTGGGACCAGGGCCTCTGTGGACTTTGACAAGGAAAGCTTAATTACATACCTCTTTCAGGCTCCGGTATGAGATAGGTATCAAGTAGCTTAGCACTTTCTAGTGGTGGGCAGATATGGACACAGCCAGAGGCACAGCTTAAGAGGCCTTGGGAACTGCAGAAGTAAAAAACTAAAGTGTTCGTGGGGTTTAGGCACCTTCAAGTCTTAAAGACGTCCAGCTCCAACGGTGAAGGCCAAATCAAACTTGCATCCAAGGCACAGAGACAGTTACTGGATCTTGTCCAAAACTGTCTAGTCTTGCAGCTATGCTATGTGGAAGCTGATCATAAGAGTACAATAAAAGTGCTCCTGACAAATAATGTGGACAGACTCTAGCCAAAGATGTTATCCACACGGGTGTGGTCCGAGCCTCAGACAATTTCTGAAAATCCACCAGCTCTATCTTCTTCTGCAAGGCAACTGATTGATGTCTTTCTTTGCCTCCTGCATTACACTGTATTGTGTCACTTCAGAATGCAAGGACACTGAATTGTCAGTTCTTTATCTAGGTTTCTATGTTGTACAATAGGGAGAAAACAGAGAGAGCTGTTTCAGCAACATAACAAAGCATTCTGAAAGTGGATACTTTTAGAATAGAAACTATTTTGAGGAAAGGTTTCTATATTTTAGTTTGGAAAGTACTTAGCACATTTGTGTTGAAAGTGGAAAGAGATAAATACCACAGTAACATAAACCAGAATACACATCTTCCCAACATGATATACTAAAATAGAATATAAAATACTGAAATAATAGAAATAAGAATATGCTGATAGTTAAGTACTTCTTTTTCAGATGGAGTGGAATACCAGTTCTCCCGAATCATAGGCTAATTATTGCCTTTCTGAAACTATATAAAGAAGCAGAACGTAACAGTCTGGAAGCAGCTAATGTCTTTAAAGCTTACTACAGGAAGACGAATACTAATTCAGAGGTCAAACATTTGGGACTTATATTAATAAAAATTTAGGTAAAATAAATGATGCAGTGACTGAAATATACTGGCAAGATTTGTTGGAGCCAAACTGACCAAGAACACTGCCTTGGCTGCTATGTTCTGCATAATTAACCGTCTTATTAACTAGACAATTGATTCACTACTGTATTGATTGATTGCTGCGTTCGTTCCCTCTCTCTGCTTGTTGTTTTGCTGCCAGATTTATCAGTTTAATTGCACAACTTTCTCCCTAAGTGATTCATTCCCTAATCAACTTCCTCACTCACTGATGAGCCTGTTTCTCACCCAGTTCACTGCTCAGCTGAATCCGAGCCTTCACCTGCCTGATCTTCTTGGCATGTATGATAAGTTGCCGTGCCCCTTGGGCTTCAGACTATGGGTTCAGTTTGATGCTTAGAACGTTAGGAGATTTGATATTTATTCTACGCGTGCTCGATGAAAAACCACATTGTAAATCGGCAGTGACCTGCTTTTTGTGTTCTGATAGTGAACTGGAGCTACAAAAAGTCACAGTACAGGGGCTGAGAAAAGTCAGTGATTCTCTGTTTATACGAGTGCCTCTTTTAGACAACACACTTGTCTACATGACAACTGACTGTCCAAGGTAAATCTGCTTTTCAAATCTTGATTACAGAAGACAAGCAAATCTGCTTATTGCAAGTCCAGAGGAGGACCCTTTGACCGCCTGACTAGCCTGGATACTGGCCAGCTAAAAAGGGCACTAAAAGCCACTTCAAAATTCTCTCAGATTGCTTAGGGCCTTGTCCCTTCATGTACTGAGTACTTCCAATGAGGGAGGATCCACCACTGCTCCAGGCAGCCTGTTTCCATGCTTGACCATCTTTTTTGGAAAAAAAAAGAAGATAAGGAAATGCGTTTCCTTATCATCTTTCACTGTGTACCTCTCAGAGGAGCTGGGCTCCATCTTCTCCACAGTTCCTCTCCCAGTAGCAGAGGGCAGCAGTTAGACCCCCTCACCCTTCTCCTATTCACCATGTGCTCCAGCAATATGACAATATGATAGCAAAACAAAAAATTGCCAGATGCTGAGAGCAATGGAAGGGGAGAAGTGGCTGATCTACCCCATCCTGGGGCTAAACTAATAAAAAAACAGGAGAAACTGACAGATATCACACACAGGGAAAGGGTTGTATTGGGAAGTCCTCTTGGATGAGGGCCATCGGAAGACAGTGGGAATAGAGAAGATTCCCATCGTTACCAGGGTCACTGACTAAGGCCAGAATTAGTAAATGCCTATCTAAAATCACCAATACTAGGGCCAGTGGGAAAGGAGTAAACAGGAGTTGGTTGTTTATTGTGGAGGGAGAAAAAGAGGAAAAAAAAGGTAAACTAAATGGTATGATTGAGGAGCTCATGGGTGCCCTTCAAAGGAGCCTTGCCCAGGCTGACACTGCACAGAGGGTGACAACAACCCTGTTTTTCTGTCCATACCTCATCTTCAACTTGCCTCTGTGTTTAGGGAGACCTGGAAGGTTTCTCTGAATGTCAAAAACGGGAAGCCCTAGAGGGGATGGAGGATGAACTAAACCTCTCCAACATACTCCTCTCCAGGTGCAGAACTTCTTTCTTTCCCCTTTATTATTTGTTATCACCAACTTTATACCCTTTGAGCTGCCCCTACTCCACTCCACCACATCCTCAGTCCTTCGATTCTACTTGATTTTCTACCTATCACCTAATTTTTCTCCTCGTCTTTCTATGAAAATTAAATGGCAGTACAAGCTATAACATGTAACCCTTTCTCATACTCTTGCCTACTACAGTTAATACTCCACTCCCTGCTTCCAAAAGGATAGCTTAAACCACTAGATCTTTGTTATCTTCCTGTCTTAAGAAAGGGAGTTTTAAGCAGTCACATTACATGTCCATCAGTTTACCCTAACACTCCTTGAACCCATTTGGCTTTTCAATCAAATGTGAAGGAGCCAAGGACGACTGAGTTCCTGCAGGTTCTGAGGATGCCCACAGCCAGGTGAAAGAGGGATCCAAATTAGTGGTCCCACTGGCAGAAAAGCAGTCTAAATTCACAGATTATATATGGTCTGGCAGCAGCTGGAAGCCCAAGCTGCAAGCACACTGCTCCCAGCTGGTGACAGTGCTTGTTGGTTCTTGCCGATCAGGAGCACCATAGGAGATATGAAGGAGAGCCAGAGTAATTGGAGAGGAATAGCTTAAACAGGAAGGGAAACAAGTCTGTAGGAAATTTTGCTGCTCAGGGAATGACTTGCCTTTTAAATCCATGAAATGCTGCCAAAAGAAAAATATTACATTAAATAGTTCCACTGGTAAAGCTACTCTGAGGGTTTTACAAATACTAGGTTGGAACTATTTACTTCAAATCAGATTTGTGCTTAAAATTGAATTTATGCTGTTTCAAATTCATAATAGAGTATTTTTTTAATTTAATTAAAAATTAAATCTAAAATAATTCAAAACAACACTATTACTGAACAGGTGCTTTGTCTTAATATGAGAAAATAGCTACAGGCAAAAGCACAGTTGAGTAATACACCCTTATCTTTACCTGGAGAATATTCTCTCTGAGTTCAGTGATACTACATTTGGTATTAAAGTTAAACATGTGCAGCACCAGAGATTAACATTTACTTTTTATTTTAAAACAACTCTTAGTGGCAAAAGCTCAACAAGGATGCAGTTTCATTGTGAAGTGACAGGAAACAAAACCTGCTTAGACTTAGAATTCACTAAATTGATGTAGACCATTTTATTTCCAAATGGCAGCCATTGGAAATAAAGATCCAAACCAAGCTGGTTTCCTATGTTCACATCTAAGCATCCTAAGGAAGGAGTCCCAAAGGCATCTCAATGACTTGAATGCCCAAGCCCCACGGACAGGACACAGTCATGGCTACTAGAGCAGCCCCTGCATCATTGGGCTTAACTTCTCAGCCCTCTTGGGAGAAGGAGATGGAGCACACTTACAGCTAGCCCTCTTTGCAAGCACTTGCCTTCCAGTTTTTTGCCCAAATGCATGGTTTTCTTGTGGTAAGGATGTTGGTGAAACCCTGGCATGGACCCAGGCTCTCTCTTTCTACAGCATGTGCGAATATTTGAAACTGGAGGTTTCTGAGAGCAAAGTAATTTCTCTGTGAAATGTAAAATTTCAGGAGGTGTTAGGAAACAAACGGAAAAGGCAGCCACAGGTCTGTCACATTTGATGATACAGTGTGAACATTTATAAACATTTCAACTTACAAATGGCTTCATCAGTAAATCAAATTTAATTCTTTTAAATATCTTTTTTTTCCCTACTTTCACTCTACTCACACCTTAACCTTTCAGGTTCTTCTGAGCTCTCTGCCACCACCTCCCTGCCTACCCCCGGCAAAACTCCTCACACCATCTCCCCAGAACTCTCTCTGAATGTGCTGCTTCATCTTTAGCTCCCACTACCAACTTCAGCTTTGGGACTTCAGTAAATTAAAGCTTTTGGAATTAAAATACAGAAGACCACATGTCTGCAACAGCATCTATGTAGTGTCTACGACTAAGCAGAGCCATATGCTTGCCGATCACCACCACTTCCGTTGGCCAGGTATACATGGAATTGGCCTCTGGGTATATGCTGTGTCCAAAAACATTAGCATAATCACAATTTTCACAAATCACAAGACTCCAGAAGTTCAGTGTTGAAATCTAACAGCAAACATCATGAAAGCCATGATAAAAGCTGGAGAAAGGACAGGACTGATCTTGTCTTCTGCACAGTAATGGCTACACCTTAGTTTTCCTTTTAATAGGCTTCACTGTTATATGAGGAACATTTTCAAATCCTAGAAAAGGACTTGAGATCCAGCCAACTCTACACAATTTCTTCCTGGGAGGGATTTGCCCAAAATCCCCCCATGTAAGAGAAGCACGGTCCAGACTAACTCTGAACAGATCTCGCATGGGAGGATCTCCTCAGCCCAGCAGGTCCCAGCCCTCCTGCAACCATGACCCCTGGCTAGGGGAGTACATGGAAAATATAATGCAGCTCTCAGGTTTTGTTTGTTGGTAGCAAAAGGAGTGAGTAGCAAATCATTTAAAAGATCTTTCTCTCTCGCTTATCTATGCTTTTTGTGAAAACAGATCAGTCACTGGAAAAGATGTTTACAAACAAGCCTTAGCACATTGCAGTCCATGCAACTTTTGTGGAAAAACTGAGTAAATACATATGTAACTAATCTTTCATCTTCCATGGGACCGGCTGATTACCGGAACAAGTGGGAGGGGGGGAAAAAAACCACATCATTTTTGGGCCAAGCAATTATATTCAGTATATTTTGTTTTCCAAACAGAAAAAGTATTGTTTCTCTAAAATTAAGGACAGATTGTATGTTGCGTGAGGTCTAAACAGGACTGCGTGTTCGATTATTTGCGGTTAGGGAAAAAGAGTAATGGGTCTTATCTGACTAAGGTGCCCCAGACATTTCTTCTTGTATTTTTTTAATCTCTGGCTCTTCACAAAGCGCGCTTGTGTTCAAAAAGAGATGTTTTCATAAGCAAGCTTTTGTGTACAGCAGCGCTTCAGCTGTATTTCAGAAATTAAGAGTCATCCATCTAAGATCCACTTTAATGACTAATTTCCCTACCATAGAGTTTAAAGTACAAAGAACTGCCACCGACTGGCAGAGCCAAGCTTTCAGTTGCCATGCAACACCCTGTCGCAGGTTTCCCTTCATCTTCTAGTGCTTTTACTCCAGCTCTGTTCTTCATGGATGAAAGTTATGCAATGCTTTCTAGATACTTAACAGCAGATGTATTAAATTTCTAATCTGATATAAACAAGACTGCAATTTTCTACTGAAAAAGTCACATCAATGAATTTAATAATGTTTTAAATTACAGTCTTTGATAGCAGAGTATCTAGTTTTCAAATTTACATTATGCTGATTTTCCCAGCATATGAATCAGCGACAACTCCCTTTTGTCTATGTCTTCTCTTAAGTGCCTGTGCGATTTTGCCAATATTTTGTAGGGGGAAAGATCTCATCTGAAACTTTTCAAAACCATCTGTTGACACACTAGTTGGTGGCAAACGCAGAGCACTTGCTCATTGGGAGGCAGAGACGGACACTGTGACTCCTGTGACGGTAGGCAGCTGCTAGTCACCTCGTCCCCTTCGTGCTGACCAAACTGGAGGTATAAGCTGGAACCTTTTCACCTGAGTTGCCGTAATAACCAGGAGCAAAGGGTCTTGTTATCAACTTGAATCACATTTGACGCAAAGAAGTAGACATAAATGACCTGGTATTTTTCAAAGAGAGTCCAAGTCAGAGAATTGTCTGTGCTGTTGCCTTTTAGTTCAGAGAATATCATCCTATTTTGGAAATGAGTAATTTAGTATTATTAGTGAACTGTAACCAAAGTTTAGAGCAATCTAGACATACTAATACACCTACACATTCATGCAGGGCTCCAGAGTAACTCCGAACTGGCACAGGCAGCCGTTTGTAAGCATAACAGACACCAGCCATCCAGAAAACAGTGCTGTCACATACATAAAGATGATTTCCCTTTCTTTGTCCTACATGGATGAATGCACAGGTTCTCTTGTGGTGTTTCTGAGATCTATTTTGAAAACGTAAGAGCCCAATTCTATAAATTAACAGAACAGTTTAAATTTCACGTAGGGTGAAACTGGTGTTAAATTTTGTCTTTTTGCCGTGACGATGAATATACATAATTTTTTTTCTGCTATTTGGGTAATAGAATTACATACTAGTGGTTTTTACAATAAGATGCATTTTTGAAAATAGATTATTTACAGTATCTAAATTATGTTCAGAAGTAGTTTAGAAAAATGCTGCCCATCTCCTTATTTTCTTCAGCTGTTGACCTGAGATTTAGCATGTGATGCATCTGTATGGGTTCAATGACTCTCTTTCAATACAAATGTTAGGCTTTATAAGGCATAAAGCTTAATAGGTGAAAGCCTTTTTTAAAGGCAATAGCACTTTAATAATTTGGCATTTTATAAAGTGACTTTTGCTTTTTCCGACTGAAAGCTTCATCCTGCTGCAGAGCAAAGTGCAGATGAGTCAAGAAAACACAATAATTTTCATTGCATTCAGAGTCTTTGAGTGAAAGCTAATGTGTTCCCCGGTCCTGAGAAACATCATGTAAATCCTCTCTTGTGCAGGCTTTCATATGAGCCATTCTGTTTTTTTACGAGCAGTTTCTCCTCTTCCTCCCTGCTGTTCCCTGGCCAAGGCTGGATCTGCCCCAAAGTTGTTGCTGGAAGCTCCTAGTGCTCATCAGTCCCACACATTTCCCCTCTTTGCCCTTTGGCTCCTGTGGAGAAGAAATGCATGGGGGTCGGAAAGGAACCCTGCTCATCTCTGGCATCCCTGTATACCTAGCCCTGACTTCAGACCTGGCCTCCATTGACATTAAAAGCCAAGCAGACTTCAAAGCAATCCAAATCAAGCTGGTCTTCTTAGCATTCTGTGTCCTTTATTTTTCCTCACAGCTGTTCCTATTTTTGTGGGTCATTTTTGCCGTAGCAAGGCTTCTCAAAAAATAGCGGCCTTTATCCGGCACGTCGGAAAGGTTTTCCCTTTGTTGCTGTGTCATTGTTGCTCTGCTGATCGATCGCGAACTCCATGCCTTATATATCTTTTACGCAAGTTGGGGAAGTGCAATCAGTGTTCAGCTGATAAAGTCGGTAAGTCTGAATGTCAAATTTTCAGAAATCCTGACTCCGGTTTGGGCTGATAAAACATAGCAGTTAAGTGCATTTGACCAGAAAGGCTGAGTATAACTCACAGGAGAGAGTATAATACATAGGCTTTTGTTAAGGAGCATTTAATTTGACAATGACCACCTATCAGCAGATATTTTCTCCTGCTCTGAGTAAAACCTTTACCCATACTTTTTGCTTTATGTTGTTTCCCAAGCTTAGGATTCACTTGCACAGCAAGCAGCCTGCCAGGTGGCTCTTCAGCCCCTCCATCCCTGCGAGGGCCGTGCTGGGGGTGCTAACTCAGCACCTCACGAAACAGAGCTTTTCACCGCTGCCATGGTCACTGTTTGCTCAGCCCGCGGCCTCCCAGACTCGGGAAATGGCGGGACGCCTCTTCACAACCAGGTCTGCATCCCTCCTGCACAGAACGGACTGAGGAAGATGCTCCCGCCGCAGCGTTCCCCCATGTCACAGGTCTGGTGGAGATCCCCCTCACCAACAGGGAGGTGATACGCGCATTACGCTCGTGTCCCATTGCAGGTGGGGGATGTGCAGCAAAGTACAGCCCCAGGACAAACGGAGACTGTATGAACCCCTGGAAGAGAAATCTGGAGCCCATCTTACAGCGAGCAACCTATCACTTTCAGCCTCCAGCTGGGCTGCAGTAGATCAAATCCAATAACTCTTGATGCTGTTTTTCCCTGGTTGCACCTATGCTGGCAAAAGAGATGTAGAGGACATGGGCTTGGCACCGACTTTCCATCCTCTGTGCTGCTTCCTAACTCACTTGCCAGCCTCTTCTTCAGCCCATGCAAGTCAGCAGTCTCCCAGATGATGCCCAGGATGATGCTCAAGAGAGAGCACAGGCGGCAGAATCTATCCATCAGTAGCAGACACACGCAGTTTGCTGTACTTTTTTTTACTTCAGGGCCAGCATATGGGCCCTGCTCTGCCTTGTCCCATGGTGTGAGCAGAGCCCGAGAATGTAGCACCAGCTCTGCACAGAGCTGCTGGGTCCAGGAGCATGTAGCTGCCTGTGTTCGCTGTTTCCAGGATGCTCATCTTGACTTGAGAGCTGGCTGCATTCCAGCGAGGCACAGCATCTTTCCTTTCCGTATAACAATGCGATGAACTGCCGGGCTTTACTGTGTAAAAGGTGCTACTGCATGGAAGTATGTCAGTGTCTGTCTGTGTGTGTGTGTGTCCATCAAAAATAGCAGCAAAATAAAGCAAACCACAGAAAGTCGACATGCCAAAAATACGTGCAGTGACCTGGCAGTTGTACTGTGCCTTCCATTTGTTTGTGACGCAGAAGCTGTGCTGCAGCACGCTGCGTGAGGGAGGTCTGGGCATCGGTATGTATGTGCATGGAAACGTCCACCTGTGCACATGCCCATAGGTTATAGAGGATTTTGGAGGGCACTGTTGCACATAGTCCTGCAACTTCTTCCTCTGTCATACAAATACTGCACTATTTTAAAATCCTATATTTTAGCCCTCTTTATGCCACTTCTTTCTAAAGGAACCTTAGCAAGAAATAAAACTTCTTGATCTCTGCTTAATCTCTGACTGAAACTGGGAAACGAGCATTACTGTTTATACTGAAAATCCCAGAAAGTGTGTCATTTAAAATAATCATGTCAATTTAAACAATAATAGTAAGAAATTAGATAACAAATGTCTCTTCCAATGGTGAAACAAACATTTAACGTTGGTTAATCTCCTATCGATCAGGTGAGAATTGATTCTGAATGGACAAGCAAGTCCATATTTGTAGCAAATGAGAAACACATTACATGAAGTGAATAAAATGTGTAGTGTGAGACAGTCTAGTGAACATGTAAAAGGACAAACCAAGAAAGATATGAGGGTATAACGAAGAAAAACACACAATCATTGACAGTACAGAGACAGATGCAAAATACATCTTTTTGTAAATGAAGATCATAGAATCATAGAATGGTTTGAGTTGGAAAGGACTTTAAAGATCATCTAGTTCCAACCCTTCTGCCATGGGCAGGAACACCTTTCACTATACCAGGTTGCTCAAAGCCTCCTTCAACTCGCCCTTGAACACTTCCAGGGATGCGTAAGTTAGGAAATTATTTCCTTAGTTTGCAGTTAGCAGAGCAGACTCATAGGTAAAAATAATTGTGGATAACTTGTTGGAACACTAGCAAAAGTATCGCCAAACCCTACTAGTTTGAACAGTATATTTGCTTGAAGTCTAGTTCAAAGCACCAGTTTTCAAATTTGTTCCAATTAATAGCAAAAGACAAGAAGAAATCAATATTGAAGTGGCTAGAATTCCAATTTTATTTTTGTAGATACAGACTAGCAAGACTTAATTTTCTGCCTTGGACACCAAGTTAACACTTTGGTTAAGCTATGGTAATGGTGGTATTCCTTTTACTTGGAATTTTTAAATTTTTGCAGGTAATACCTTTATATGAAGTAGCTTTTAACAGGGACACTGTAACTGAGACACCATAAATATTTTAATGTGTTTTATACAGGCAGTAATAGGGAGGGAGTAAATTTTGACACTTTTCTAGAATGGCTAATAACACTAGAATCTCAGGTCAAAACAGAGTTTCTTTTTTTTTAAAGAAAAGCACTTCTCTTTTTTTGGTGACTGCTCTCACTTGTTTATTTTCAGCTATAAATATCAAGTTCCAAAATACCCTACATGTCAGTCAAACTATTGTTCCATTGAGTTGCATAAATAAATATAGCAATGTATTAATAAAATTACATATAAATATATAACTTTATATGAGGGCAGTTTATTTAGAATGACAGCAGTAATCTGACCCATATCAGAGACAGAAAACAAACTGGGCATGGGACTGCAGTACAGGGGTTTAGTTTACATGTACAGAGACATGACTTTTTTTGCAGAGGTGCTAATGCCCACCATCCCAGCGAAATTAGACTTCACTGGCTAAAACAATGCCAGGAGTTTCCTGACAAACCACTGAAATCTCATAAATCCCCAAACATATGATTTTTTCTCTAGCATGTATTTTCTTCTACAGATAAGACATTAAGCTCTGGATGGAGTATGGTCTTCTAAGATGAGGCAAAACTTACAAAACTTGCAGTACAGAAAGTCTTGACAACAGATAACTTCTGCTTTGCTAAATTCAGTACCTGGAGGTCCTGATTGCCAGAGACACCAATAGCAGAGGTTTGCCTATCAAATTGAGCTTATTTCTGTGTGCCCAAGCAAGAAACAAATGTGCCATGGTGAATAGACGTTCTCTGTTTATGAATCATAGAATCATAGAATGGTTAGGGCTGGAAGGGACCTTCAAAGGTCATCTAGTCCAACCCCCCTGCAAGGAACAGGGATATCTCCAACTAGATCAGGTTGCTCAGGGCCTTGTCCAACCTGGCCTTGAACGTCTCCAGGGATGGAGCATCCACCACCTCTCTGGGCAACCTGTTCCAGTGTTCTACCACTCTCATAGTAAAAAATTTTTTCCTAATATCCAACCTGAACCTACCTCCCTCTATTTTAAAACCATTACCCCTTGTCCTATCATAACTGGCCCTCCTGAACAGCCTCTCCCCATCTTTCCTGTAGGCCCCCTTGAGGTACTGGAAGACCGCTATAAGGTCACCCCGGAGCCTCCTCTTCTCCAGGCTGAACAGCCCCAACTCTTTCAGCCTGTCCTCATAGGAAAGGTGCTCCAGCCCTCTTATCATCTTCGTGGCCCTCCTCTGGACCCTCTCCAACTGGTCCATGTCCTTCTTATGTTGGGGGCTCCAGAACTGGACGCAGTACTCCAAGTGAGGTCTCACAAGGGCAGAGTAGAGGGGGAGAATCACCTCCCTCGACCTGCTGGCCACACTCCTCTTGATGCAGCCCAGGACGCGGTTGGCCTTCTGGGCCGCAAGAGCACATTGCCGGCTCATATTGAGCTTCTCGTCCACCAATGAATATTATTTTGAAGTAGGAAATCACAAAAGAAGGCTCTGGAAGACCTTCTAGCAGCCTTCCAGTACTTAAAGAGGATCTACAAGAAAGCCAGAGAGGGACTTTTTACAAGGGCATGTAGTGATAGGACAAGGGGTAATGGCTGTAAAGTGAGAGAGAGTAAATTAGGATTAGATCTAAGGAAGACATTTTTTACAATGAAGGTGGTGAAACACTGGAACAGGTTTCCCAGCAAAGCTGTGGATGCTCCTTCCCTGGAAGTGTTCAAGGCCAGGCTGGATGAGCCTTTGAGCAACCTGGTGTAGTGGAAGGTGTCCCTGCCCACAGCAGGGATGTTGGAACTGGATGATCTTTAAGGTCCCTTCTAACTCAAACCATTCTATGATTCTATGAAAACCTACTTATTATGATTGATCTATTATTTAAAATGTATCAAAAGAAAAGCTTTGGCTATACCATAGTTTAGACTGAAAAAGTTCTTTCCAAAAATAGGATCAGATCCTTCACTGCGCTTAATCACAGTGACAGCCAGGCTGTCCTGTTTTGGGTCATAGATACTGTGGTGGAGTTTTTTTGACTCCTCTAGTGTCAAAAAAGGAAAAATTAAACTCACAAGTTTTGAAACGCTCCATCACATTTTCTCTACCTTGGCCTCCCACTGTCCATTGTTGCATTTGGATGTCCCAGAATTTCTGAGCATTTAATTTGTTCTTGTTTAAATAACGTTTCACAAGGATGAGGTAGATATTGGCTGCATAAGAACTGCTGGTTGGATAATTCTGTGTGTTTATGTCACATCTGCACTAGTGTTTGTCACTCCCTGAAGAGGGAAGGTGAAAAATAGGAGAAGGGAGATGGAGTTGCTGGAGTAGTGAGGCCACCTGGCCCATCTGAGGATATGAGGGGCATGAACTTTAAAGTGTGGGTGCTGTTATTCTGCTTGGTAGACAGTCCCACTCTTAGGACAATTGCAGGTCACCCATAAATGGAATATGTTTCAAGCCCTCTCTCTCCTCCAAGGCCCGGCATATTTAATAATACAGATCCCTCTTGCTATCCCTCTTGCTAAAGGGCTCACGTTGGACAAGACTTTGAGAACTGCCAGCCTAAACATGAGGCCAAAAAGCCCCCTCTCTGCCATGTTGTTTTTTCAGAGGCGTTTTTTCCTATCTGACCTAAGGTGAAATCTTTTTCACCTTACTTACAGCCTAAAAATAGCAGGGTGAGGCACTTCAAAGAGGACGTTCTGATTAGTACTCAGGGGTATGGTCTGGTGATAAGCAGCCTCAAGGTTTTTTCGCAGCACGGTCCAGACTGATCTTTGCTCCCCAAATATGTGTGAAGAATAATAAATTTCCAACAGCTGCAGGTCTTGTTCTCCATGGCTTTACTAGCATGCAAAGAAGGAACCGAGCCATGGCTGCAGCCTCTGCACGGCCTCTGAGGTCTGGCACCCTGAGCAGCTCCTGCATGGCCTTTGCTGGCTTTGAGATGATGGAATAGGAGGGAATCGCAAGCTTTTTGGGCTGCAGCTGTGCTCCAAACATAAATTGCAGCATTTGATCCCCAAAAGCATGAGGAAGCTGCCCAGGCTAGAAATGATGCTCGAGTGGTTCACCTTGAAAGTCACTCACCCACCTGCCTGCCCAGCAGTGCCTTTTATCTAGTGCTCCAGAAGTTTTTGCTGATGGCAAATGGGTCAAACTGTCCTCAAATACAAGCATGTTGCTTCAGAAAAAAAAACGTGCAGAAAAAGGAAGACACGAATAAAGAAAGAGATGAGTGCAGACCCTTCTGAAATCCTGGTCCTCCTTGTCCATGCTGCATCTCTGCTCGTCCAGGTGATTTCAGGAATATGTCAGGTTTCCCAGACATTAATTCCCATGGTTTCAGCATGTCTGCCCAGCCAAGCCGTTTGATGACAGTGCAAAAACTGTCCCCATTGCCCAATGTCTCCTCTCTGGGAACAACTACCCTTGGGCTCTCAGCTTCTGTCACCGACTGATTGCATTGGGAAAGTCATAGGCATTCGCTAACAAAATATTGGCAACAGCTCAGGGGGGTATGGGCTGGGGCGACTGTTTGATTTATTAGCACCAATAGCCAGGGTGGGCTCTGTCCACAGTTAAATTTAACTACCTCATTTTTTCTTACTGTCTCTCCCAGAGCAATGATGCTTCCCTGTGGGAATTTTTCTTCTTCCTCACACTTCATAATTTGTAGTTTCTAAGTAAAACTCTTGACAAAATTAAGCAATATTTGGAAGAATCAACCAGGACTCTTGGTTCTTTCTCCTCCTATACCTAATCTGTTACCACTCCTCAAGTTACCTAAGTGAAAATCAGCTTTGGTACCTCTGTACTCTAACCATACTGGCCACATACCCTGACCAACTAGTTCAGGAGCACCTGATGCAAGCAAGAAGTTCAAGACTGGATTGATTTCTGTGAATGGTGACTCTCAGAACAAGCTGCTTCTCTTTCCCAATGCAATGAAGTCTAACAGTATTTTGCTCCTAATGGCTGATCAGCCCTCTCAGATTAGGCGCTGCGATTCGTATGTTGAGTGCTTTGCTTGTTCCTATTTGGTCTTATTTATAACAAATTTAAGAGGCTGCATCACATTATTTCTAAATTCCAAAAAAAACCCCAACCCTGCAGTACTAATTAGAGGATAGTTATCCCAGCTGGTAACCTTTTATCTTTGCTGGATACTTCCATTTACCAGCAAGGCAAAAAAATAGATTACTGCCGTCACTACCATTACAGCAATCAAATGTTGCGGGCTGCCAAACACAATTTTTTCCCCCGATAAAACTTATTTCTTTTAATGAGAATAAATCTTTCCAAAGCACATTTTCTTTCTGATGTGAATAAGTGGTTTGAAACAGAAGCACACACTTGCCTGTGTGACGTCTTTTTAACATCAGATTTCTGGGCTCCAAGGAAACCAAGCGTGCACACAATATACAGAAGTACAGAGGACAAGGTGGGGGTGTCTTATTGCACTACAGCACCGCTCTCTTATCTATTCTGGGCTGTTGGGTACCATTTTGAGATACCTACTGGTGGCAATATCTTCACACTGGTCTAACGTTAGGAAAATCATCCTACAGCTTTCTGAGGTGCCTCAAGGGAGAGAAGCTTAGGACAGGCATCTCCTCCCATTCGCCACAGGCCATTGTAGGAGGAGGTTCAGAGCAGGAAAGCACTGTGGACCTATTCAGGAAGGCTGATGAGCACTGCAGCAGTCAGCACCTCCGTGTTCAACAGAGAGCTTCTGGTCCGCTGTGATTCACACAAAAATGTACCGCTGCTTAAATCCACAGGAGAAAAATAAATAAAATAAATCTTTTTTTCAAAAATGCTCCCCAAGCAGGTCTGTTGCCACATCATAGTTCCGGGACCACCTGGCAGAGGGAATCCCAGGGCCCAGGGCCAGGGGGGCAGGCTCACAGCGCTGGCCGTCGGGGGGGTCCCCTCCTCCCCAGGACCCAGTGGAAGAACCCTCTCTCCAGAGTCGCATCAGTTGCACTCCATAAGTGCACTGTGAGTACATGTTATTTGAGCAAGAACAATACGCCGGTTGTGTCTGGATACGGAATAGCACAGTATTCACATCTGAGAAAGCTTTACCGTTGTTGTTTTGCTGTATTTTCTGATCGGGGTGAAGAACAAACCTGAACTCTTTGAGGATGCTTTTGGAGCCAAAGTTGTTTTCCCTCCGGTTGCGCCCATATGAAAACGGAAGATTTTTAACCAAGCAACAAGCACGAGCAGGTCAGCCGCTCCAAACTCCTCCTGCCAGGAGGCAGCTGCCCAGGCTGGAACAAAAGCCTCCTTGCAACTAACACTCCGAGTGATAGAGAAGAACAGAACGAGAATGTAAAATAGGAGGTTTAAAATGAGGAGCCACACTCGAGCTTGGCCCTACAGTACCCCTGCTAAAGGACAGAAATTCGTTAATGTGCAGTGCAGGTATCTACCCAGAGGTTACCTTTAACCGTGAGCTTAAAGGGAAAAGCTGTAGTGGAAATGGAGAGGGGGAAAGCAACACATCTAGAATGTGCAGAGTCAGTTATAAGTATACCAGGGTACAGACAGCCAAAAAAGGCCCGGTTAGCTCTGTCCAAAAGAATGAAGGAAAATAAAAAGGGCATTTACAAATATTAGGAGAAAAGAGACTTTTAATAAATCAAAAGGGATAGACTGCATGGGGATTCTGAAATGCAAAATATTAATTTCTACATTGGGTTTGCTTTCATCAAAAAAATAGATAGATTTAATGCCTTAGCATAAATGATTTACGATGAGTAAATGAATATACAAATCATACACATTCATTCGTTCATTCAAAATAATAAATAAGAAAAATAATGAAGAAAAGAACAGTCTGAACATAGTTATCTGGTCTGATTTCCCATTTAACACAGTCTGTTTATTCTTGTTAGAAATAGAGCAGATCATTAGCTTGTGGACTGAAGTGTCCAACTCCTAGATGTCTCAGTGCACATCTGGAATAAGCCCTTTCCCTTTCCTGGGACCCAGTAGCTGGAAACAGAATAGGCAAAGCTTTGTCTACATTTTTGCAAGAAACACAGTCCGGAGAGTGCTTGCTTTGTGAATCACATTATTTTCTGAATCCAAATCACTGTTTGCACAACCCCCATAATTCAGCACTGGTTGGCTGAAAAGCTGGATGGGGTCCTCTTGTCCCAAAAACCTTCCAGGAGCTCCGTGGGACTCTTCTCCATGCTCAAAGGGAGAGTAGCAGGAGCTGGGCCAGAGAACATCTCCTCTCTGCCACACACTCCTCTGGGAAGTAAATCTTTCCTTATCAGAAGCCCAGGTAAGAATGAGCATACATAGCTCAGCTATTCCTGTTAGGCTTTTCCAAACCTGGCGTACATTGCTGAATGTTGAGTGTGCTCTGCTCTTTTCCCTTTTTTTTTTTTTTTTTTATTATTATTTTTTTTTTTATTCATGACTTGTCTATAATATTTAGAGTTCTGGGTAAAGAGGTATTTTCTTTGACAGGAAACAAATTTATCAGATACTATCTGGCATTTGATCAGTCAGCTCATAATGCACAGTTGTAGCTGAGGCCTCTTCTTCCAACCCTTCCATGGCAGGTCCCATTTTAATAAGTGCAGAGAAGTCTCTGCAAAGACTTTTGGTCTGATCCTCTCTTGAGTGCAATATGCTCCTTCAGAACAACTCTAATATGGTGGGGAAGTCAGGTTCTCAATTTAGATTGAACATCTGTATGAAATTCAGAAATAGCTACTACTTCTTTAGTGGCAGAGGAGCAGCAGATATGGAAGGGCCGTCCCACTTGGGCTCCATGCTGGACCCTAGGAACCACTCCACACCCTGATAATGGCAAACCTACCCCAAAACTTATTTGTACTGTAATGGAGACAAAATCAAATAATAATTCTGTAAATATCAAGGAAGGGAAAAAGCCAATATTTCAGAAAAAAAACCCCACCCTGTATAATCCCAAAGAACAACAAATCTCCCTGAGGGCTCCAGTCCTTTGACACCAATCGATACCAGAATGAACACGACACTCAAACACTGCTGGTACATTTTGCTGTGTTCGGCACCCGCAGTTCTGACTATCTTTCTCCTTGATTTGGAGAACTTGCACACTAACAGAGTTTAGAAAGACTATTACTCTGAAAAGAGGCGTGTGCAGATTTATTTTCATAACACAGTGAGGTACAAAGGAGGAACAGTAATTTATTTAACATGGACAGTAATGCCTGTCTGAGGCTTACTTTTGTGAACTGCTTATTGTAGGCAAAATGTTAATTAATTGGGTATTTCAAGGGAATAGGCGGGCCTCCAGGAAGCCCTCGGATTTGTCTGACACTGGAAGCCAACATTTGTCATCAGCAACAATCACAAATACAATTGTATAGTGGAGTTTCTTGTGTGCATTAAGTGGATTGTGTTTAATCCTCCGATGACATGCAAAATGACATTAGTCACTATAACTTACATAATGAATCACAAACATAGCATTATAGAGTCAGCTTCCATGAGCATAGGCTCCAGCAATAAAGAACAACATGCCAGCCTAAATAAAGGGACATTGGCTGCTGCGATGGGGAAGAGAGAAGAGTTTCACCCTCTTTCTTACTGTCCCACCTGTAGAAGAGTTTTATCAAGGCAACTGGCATCCCCCAAGAGCTTCCACCTTTAAAACACACAAAAGATGTTGTTTAAAAGCAGATTGCACCTGTGACCTGTCACATGTGTCCTCTGCACCTTAGAAGGCCTGTGCTGGTGGCAGATGGTACAAGGGGACAAGAGGTACAGTGCATTGCCTCACAAACCAACACATACAACCTTCCGTTGGCATTGGTGCAGGATTCAAGATGTTGGTTTGGGGAAGGAGCTCAAAAGGACTTTTTCATGTCACTCAGTGGCCAAGCTGTGCCAGCAAAGCCTTCATTTCACATGCACCAGCCCCTCTGGAGCCCCGTAGGGACACAGTTATAACCGACTTCCTCATATCTCCTCAAAAGTTTGAGCTTTTAAGAGCTTCAGGCTCTCTTCTTAAAGAGTTCCCTCCTCACTATCCCCCACTGACTTTACTCCTGTCTATGGGAAAATGAGACGCCACTTAAAGAAGACAAACTTCAAACAAATTAGCACATCCACTACCTGTCTGACTACCAGCAGCACAACAGCCTCTGTCTCACAGGTACATATGAACATAGACAACTCCCACGTCCTTGCCCAGTGCTCATTACCTTCCCAACTCACCAGAACAGCTCAGAAATAATTTGGGGATTCAATAAACTCATTAAGTACTTCCATTTACAATTTAGGATGCTATAATCTGGTCTTGCTGATTTGCATAAATTAAATCTTTCTGACTCATATCATACCTATTTCTTTCAACCTAGGTCTTTACTTAGGAGATTTACATTGCTTCCTAATAGCACATACTCAAACTTTCTTATTCAAAACAGGTTTTTTTAAAGTGTTAAAACAATTTTGAAGATATGATTAATGGTTAATTTTTCTCATTAATTGGTCAATCTCTCATTGTTTTCTGTTTCTAAGACATGTTTTTAAAGCAGGATAAAAAAAATCTTTTCATTGCCTTTAGTTAAAGCTATTGCTGCTGTTGCACTTGCACTGTTGTGTACCTTTAGTAGCTCTGTGCAAAGCACTTTCCATCAAAGATGATCTCTACTCTGAAAGGCTCAAACCTAAGGGCAAACAAAGAAATAAACTGGAGTTTAAATGAAGGAGACAAAAATACAGTCAACACACAAAGCAATTTGTTCCTCTGTAGCCAGAAGGCTGTTTCTGGAAAGGTGTCCGTTCCAAAATTTCTTCGTATTCAACAAAGCTCTCAAGCACAGAATGTAGCTTAGTGCAGGGTGAGACTTCTATTGAATAAGAATAAACTTGGGCTCATGAGTGTCGTATTTGCTGTGTTGAGGGCTGGTACAATTCAGATTGAACTCAGTGGGAGAACTCCTTAAATGAAGCGTGCAGGATACAGCACCCAGGGACTTCAGATAAAGAATTTCCATGTCATGAAACTGGAGATTTGAGGTTTTCGTCAGAGACAGGCCAACCTTGATTGCTCTTTTTAAAAGAAATGGACCAAATAAGTTTCTCATGATGATGGATAAAAGCTAAAAAATTGGTATCTAAGTTAAGTGGGAACATGTCTGCACCGGGCGTACATGCCATGATCTGACAGTGCAGACATTGCCCATAACACTTGAAAATCAAAAAGTAAGATGTGTTATTTCAAAGATCCTGGGATTTTTAAGTTGCTGTCAAGATTTGAAAGGCTTGAGTCAAGAAGACAGCTTACCTGTGATGGGTTGTGCAGGAGGATGAAGTGGGTATAGGCATGACAGATGCAACTTGGAAGACCAAGCAGTGTATTGCTGTTCTCTTGTCCAACCTGGGGACAGCCATCACTGGGCCACAGTAAAACGGGCCTTCTGCTGTCACTTTCTCAGGCATGTTCCACGCTATAAATGCCCAGAAGTCTATATGACAGAACACAAAGAAATTCTCCCAGGTAAAGCAGTCTGTAGGCCACAGGGGCTTTTCCCTTCGCTTGTTCAGCTCTAGGGAGAGGGTGTGCTCCAAACCTGCCCTGAGTGGTGAACCCGTTCTTCTTTGTGCTACACCCTTTGAGATAGCTCAGGGGTCTGTCACATGTCCCCACAACCTTTTCAGCTCTGGGCTGAATGAGACTGTTTCATGTTTTCTGAAATCCTGACCATGCCCGTTCCTCTCCTCTGCACTCCCTACTCTGAGTCCTTGAGAGACTATGATCCTTCTAGATACAGGGTTCCGGATATCCCATACATCCTGTTAGGGGGGCACCTCTGAGGCCTTTCCAGTCCTGAGGAGAGGATTATTTCACATATCTTGCAGGCTATGCTCCTGTTTGGATATTTTGGTAGGATGTTCACCCTTTAGCAGCAGTACATCGTAGCCTAACATCCAGCTTGTTATGTCTAGTAGACCCAAATATTTTCCTGTAGGACTGTTAACCTCTGTTTACCAGCTCACTTGAACCTTCACCACTGAAGTCCTGATGATAGGTAATACATGGAGCACAATGTCTCATTTGATTTCATTTCATCATTCTGTTAAAATATAACCTCGTATAATATCTGAGGCTTCAAGAAACAATTTAATGTTTTCTTGCATGATCTTTCTTTTTACATTTGTCTCCATTCTTCTGAATTTGAACTCAGAAGTATAAATTTGGTCTACGAAAAGTCATTCCTGTCATAATGAACAAAGGTAATCCCCATGAAGGAAACAGAAAACAGGTATTGGGTTTATCATTTACTTTTCAGTTCGAGTTCATTTTCAAATGCCAAAGTAACAGCAAATAAGAGTGAGCTTGCTGATACATGGACCCAGAGAGCAAAACCAGGTTTTGCTACCAGAATAACAGGATGTGTCTTGTCCTCTCTCATCGTTTTTCATTCTAGGTTTCACCACTTGCATTCAGGGTGAAACCAAGTTATTAAATGGAGCCGTACTTACATAAGAAGCACGTGGCAGAGCATTTAGCAGTTCCTGCAAGGACATTAAAACCGGTGAGTCTCTGTATGAGTAAAGCAATGTGATGGGAAGC
This sequence comes from Tauraco erythrolophus, assembly GCF_009769465.1. Lineage (NCBI taxonomy): Eukaryota > Metazoa > Chordata > Aves > Musophagiformes > Musophagidae > Tauraco > Tauraco erythrolophus. Next base: position 76,840,699 of record NC_141465.1, on the reverse strand, counting down.
CCGAATACAAAGACAAAGCTGAGCTTCCAGATGCCTCCTCCCGTGTGTGTTGATAATGTGTTTATTTTTTGAAATGGAGGTTACCGGCAGTGTCAGACACACACAAAGACTGAGGGCAGATCAGTTCCAGTGGAAAAGATTAGCACAGTTTTTCTGAGGTTGGTGTGTTCAATCAAAAATAAAATGAATAAGCAACATGAATTTGAAGTGTGTCATGAATATATCTTTTGTACTCTCTAGCCCTTAAGCAAATAATGAAAAGCAACTCTAGTTATGAGTCATGATATTTCTTTAACAATGAGAATTTATTCTTGATGCCTGCAATGACATTATTTAGTTAGATACTGTGCAGCCTCTATCTACGTCTTTTTTGTAAAGATAAAGTTACAGAAAAGCACCAAAGGGTATTTAAATCCCTTTGAGATCCATCCATAAGCCCACATAAGGTACACTGCATTAGATATTCTAATAAAATGAATTTTCAGGTGCAGTATCTAGTCATCAGTGCAGTGTTGCTTCCTATCCAGATTCTTAGCTAAGATGAGTGAAGCTCAGTAAAGCTGAGAGGCTTGGTCTTGATTACATAGCATCTCAAATCCATGGCTCAACTGTTTTGAATTTTTTCTCCAGCACCAGTCACAATATCATGAAGCTGCTTTGAGACAAAACATGGAAACTTTTGGAGGCTCTGCACAATGTGACTGAAGAAGGATGAAACAGTAGGACACATGCACATCTGACCCTTCTTTGACAACCCTTGGCAGATCTGGGTGAGCTGGTTCACATCACGAGAACAGAAGGACTCCAAATGGGTTTTCTTTGTGTGGAAGTAGTGGTGGAAGAGCAGAAATGTGCTTGAAAAGAATATGGAAAAGTTTGGTTGCTAGTGAAGGACACTTTAATATTCGTGACATCTCTCAGGTTAATTCATGGTGGATGCTACTCTGCCCAGCAATGGGTAGCTGGTTAAGTAGCCAAGCAGTTCGCATTTATCACAGACAACTAACCAAATCATTCATGTGTCTCCCATGCACGTCCCCAGCCCTTTTGGTTACCCTAACACTTTAACACATACCTCACTCATCAATCTACTGCCTGCAGTGCTGGTGAAGCCTGGACAGCAGTAGCAGAGGCTTCTACGGAAAAAAACTGTCTGCCTCAAAACTGTCTGAGATGCAAAAGTGCATTTTAGCTTAGCTCTAGCATTCGGTTTTCCCCCACAGAAGAAAGCCAAGGCTAGAATAGAATAGAATAGAATAGAATAGAATAGAATAGAATAGAATAGAATAGAATATTTTAGTTGGAAAGGACCTACAACAATGACCTAGTCCAACTGCCTGACCAATTCAGGGCTGACCAAAAGTCAAAGCATGCTGTTAAAGGCACGGTCCAAATGTTTATTATGGTTATGTTTGTCTATCAGAGCATCTGTGAGTTCCCAAGTAATAGGGACTTCAGGACACCAGGACTTGCTATGACAACGTATCTATTGAGAGTGAGTTCACATAGCACTGAAGCTTTTAGGATCTTATGATGACCTTGTTGCTGCCAAGTCATATATGGCTCCATGTACCCTACTATCCAATAATCTCCTCAGAAATACCCTTGGGATCACATTTTCCTGCAGTTTTACTAATTTTTCCCCAACAGGAAAAAAAAAAAATTGCATGGTGATGTTTTTGATCAAGCTAGGATAAAGCAGACAAGATCTATAGGCCCAAAGGCCTGAAGCCCTTGCACTGCAGTAATGCACAGCCAGTCCTTGTGTGCTCTGCCAGGGCAGGATAATGTTTCTCTTCTTGGCTTGTAGGTATGGGAGTGTCACCTGTAGGGATGGTGACTACCTGCAAGATAGGCTGGCTCTGAGCAGAGGTACACAGTCACTTAAGTCAGAAGAGTGCCCTGTGTGTAAAAACAGATAGATCCAGTTGCCTACACAGTACAGGAAAACCTATATAGTGTCCTGGAAAGCCAGTCTCTTCTGCAGCCTCTTGAGGGCAGGCTGGGATGGGAGGATCACCAGCATCCATCATTTTCATCCCACCTGTGCCATTGCCAGGAGTGACCATGGCAAGTCAGGCTGTCTGTTGCAGCTCATCTCATTCCCTCTGTTTTCCAGAAATAATAAAGCTACAGACTGATTTCAGTCCCTTAATTCAGGGGATGTAAAATTCGTGTATTTCTATCCAGCTCAGAAGCTCTGAGCTGACAGTGTCACAGGTTTAGAATCAGTGAGCCACTTGCACCAAGTTGGCACTTTACATCGAAAGAAGATGCACATTAATGTATGGTATTTAAAAGAAGTCTTCTCAATATCTTTTATAACTTCTGCAGGCGGTAGGTCCTTTTTTGAACAGGAAGCAAAATGACTGTAAAAGGCCCTACCCACATGTGGTTTGGGCCACCTTTATTTCAGCTTTTATCACTCAGAAGAACGTGCTGGGCCGTGTCTATTTTGTGATCTGCAACTACTCCTGTCAACTGCTCTTCTCACTTAACTGTAGTGTAATCAGTTGTCACCTACTTATGTGTTTATGGCATATACATTATACCATTCTGGAGATAAGAAATGATTACTGACACACACCTTCATTAATTCACTGACAGAGGAGTAATAGCGAATACAACTGTCAAGGTAAAATGACAGAATATATCAGCATTAGGGTGATCAAACAATGGAGGCAAATACCGCCTATAAACATAAACCTGTTACAACAGCAGTACCTTATGACTTTTGGCAGCCACAAAGTCATCAATAAGATCCTAAAAGCTCCGGCGACATGTGAACTCACTCTCAATAGATATGTTGTCAGAGCAATTTAATTTGCTTTGTGGTGGTGTCACTCTTTGTTGGAGAAGGACCTTTCTCACCCTCAGAGTTCATTAATGGCAGTGTCAAAAACAGTCTTATTGCCATGACAACAATGAAGAAAGTTGAATGGAGACTACTGGCTAGCAGAAAGCAGATATTTCACGTGGATGTACTTGGCAGGCATGTTCATACCAAGCAAAATACTGCTGTTTCCGAAACGTATTAAGGTGAGCTCAAATTAAACGTGCATAAGCAGCTTCTGAATCTTTGGAACACTTTGGTCTCTCTATGCTTACATTTTTAACAGACACTGATTTTTTTTAATCATTTTTGTACCGGAAAATTAGGAAAAACTATTCAATGATTTGAACCTGCTCAGTTTCATCACTTACAGATGAAAGTACCTTTTGGACTGTTTTCATCCATCTCATGTTTTCTTTCACAGCGATGATGACCTTGTTTATATTGTTGGGTAGTGGTTACAGCTGCTCTTTTACTTTGCAGTTTAGTCACACCATCAACATTTGATAGAGTATTAATGGTAAACACAACTCTGGGTTAATGATTTTTACGGTCTAATTATTTTTCCTGTGGCAACAAGATTCCCTTCTATCATTTTGTAATTTTCTCTCTGTGAGACTCATTGACTGAAAAAGTGGGTAAGACCAGATGTTTGGTGTCTCAGGTTGAGGCAGCGAAAGCCAGATATGTACTGTATTATCCAAATTAGAAGTCAACTGATTCCAATTAACTGCGTTTGCCTTTGTCTAAACCATCGATTTCCCCTTATTCTTGTGTTCCCAAGCTTACTTCTCCAGATCATCTGCTGGTTTATATATTGCTATCATACTCCCACTTCTCCTTGTTTCAAAGGCAAATGATCTCGATCTTTTAAAACATGACTTTTGCTGAATATTTTTACACTCTCCCAATCATTCCTGTCACCCTGTCCCGAAGCTGACATAGATCTGCACTGTTGCTTTAGAGTGTGAGCACCCAGTCCTGCACATGGTCTTGCCCACAGAGTCGCACTGTCAACTACGTAAAAGCGTTGCCTTCTTTTTCCATACTTTTACTACCTATGAAATTGTTTCATTCTTTGGACTGTGGCTATACACAGCTGTCCACCACTGTATCCAAGTCCCCTTCCTAACCCAACACAGGCAGAATGGTGTAAGGTCAATGAGTAAATCATATTTTCCTCTCTAATATTTGCATTTATTGACACTGAGCTCCACCTGTCATTTTGTTCATCCTTGTTCAGTTCTCTGGAGCTTCAGTTGACCTTTGCCGCTCATGACAGACTCCAAGAATATTATTCAGGAGATCAGTACTTGAGTACTCTACTCTTGATCTTTTCCTTTGTTGAAAATGGATTCATCTGATTCTTTTTTTCCTATTTCTTGACTTTTGCTCCCAGAAAATACATCGCTTCTCTGAACAGAAATGAGTGATCACAGAATCATGTTTTTATACCTCCTTCTAAGGAACCTTTGGAAAATTAAAATACATTATTTTTCCTTTTTTTTACACTACTTCACATTTTTACATTGCATTACTGACAGATTCAAAAAATTCTAATAGATTAGTGAGACACAATTTCCCATTGCAGAAACTGGTGGATTGCCTTTTTCCCTTAATACCTCCTTTTTAATATCTTTTTCTTAATGCTTCCTCTTCTAGAGGTATGAGACATGATTACACAAGCTATTATTACAATTTTCAACAGCGGAAGCCTGAGAGTATTAGGAAAAGAAGAGGCAATTCTAGGCCAGCCTTTGACATCTCATCGAGATATTATTCTGATGCTATTTGCTGGGTTCATCTACTGACTGCAGGTTGATTAATCAAATTCTTAAGATATCAAACTGCAATGCAACCCAATTCTGCTAATTTATCTAATTTTTCATCTACTCAATTTTAATCCCTTACATGGGTACACAGGTACAACATATTTTCAACATCAAATGTAAAATGAGAAGCAAGAAGATAAATAAGAAACTGAAATGGCACAATTGAAAGTGAGGTCATAAGAAGGCTCCCAGAACCCGAAGGCCAGACCGAGCACTGCAGATATATTTACATCCATTGTCTTCCTCCTCAGGTGTAAATTCTTCACTCATATTTCATCCCTTTTTGCTTTTGTTTACCAAAGAAAAGGGAAACAGGTGTGTAAGACAGCAGCTCATCTTGTCAGAGATGGACATCCCATTCACCCCACCTTTGCTGTGCACATGTCCTGCAGCACACCTTGGGTCTCGGTCTCTCAGACTGGAGACCCACTGAGGTCTGCCACAGGGATCTGAACTTTAGTGCTTGTCTTCACATCTACCACAAGCAGCTCTTCACCCATGTGAGCCCCAGGAGGGACCAGCCTCCTCCTGCTGACCTGTCGGAGATATGTGGTCCTTGCTGACCACAGCCATTCGTTCCCTGTCAATAGCCGGCCTTTCAAAGTCAGGAACATGATTTTCACTAAATATTAATTGGCCTGGCTAGTGAGGTTCTGAAAACTCTTCAGCCACATTTACTTACTAAAGGGAGGATGCCAAGTGAGCTGCGTGTCAAGTACTGCGGTTCAAGCGGCCGAGAAACCAAGGGCTTGCTCAGTGCGTCTGCAGAGCAGAACAGGTGGGGAGGCTGTGGCCAAGGGATGTTTCTACCTGATACACCTGTATGGAATAAAAAATGAATTACTGCTGTATTTGTCTTTCTTTAGCAGAAAAGAGCAACAGTTAAAAATCGTCTTTTTAGCTTGATGAAATTTCTTTGCCACAGTTAAAGCTACTTGCTTTAGGTTACAGCTGATAAGAAATAATAAAGAACCTGCCTCGTGCTCTGAAATTATCATGCTCAAGCCACAAAACTACCGTGTTTCTTACTTCATTGCAGCCAGATATTGTAACTATACCTTCTTCAGGGAAAAACATTCTGGGTTTTTTGCTTATCTATATATGAATGTCTGAGATCAAAAAAAATAAAAGACCAGCCACCTAGCAATTAACGGTAAGCTGGCAGTGAAAGGTTCCTCATGAAATATCGTAATGAAAAAACTTAACAGCAGTCCCCTGTATAAGGAATGTGTCCCTTAACACCAAGCTTTCACCACCAAAATGCCTTGCACCTGCATTCTGTTGCCCTAAGCATCACTACTTCACTACTTGATTAAATTTGCACCTGAGTGGATGCAGGCACATCCTACAGCTCTCGCACTGTGCAGCCTCTGTAAGTCCGTAATGGGGAGCAGGCTGCCCTGAGCACGGCAGCGTTTGATCTAAATTGAAACAGGTCCAGAAGGCCACAGCCAGGTTAGTCCGAGCAGTTAAGAGGTCTCTGTGAAGATGTGTGGGGTCAAAGCCAAGCCATTTCAGCTTGCCATTAGCAAAGGAGCCCGGTGTCCCGTGTGCAGGTCTCCCTGCCCACTGCTCCCGTCACATACACACTTTCCTGCGCTGAAACCACTGGTTAGACTGGGCTCTATCAGGGGATACATCCTCTGAGTGTGGTCCTCTGCCTTCAGCCGCTTCCCCTCAGCACTGAACCATAATGGGGGGTTTCTAGGTCTCTGAAGATGATAATTCTGATTACCATTTTAAGAGAAGGCAATGAGAAGAGACCCGGTGCAAGCCTTCTGTATATTCACTTTTCTATGCAACAGCACATTTTCCTCCATGTCCTCAGTTTGTGTGTACTGAAACAGGTAGCAAAAGATTAAAAGATAGCAAAAAGCATGAAAGGTGATGTATGGATATGTGAATGGAGAGATTTAAAAGGTTCTCTGAAGTGAAATAGGATCACAAGACACTAACAGAGTCATTTTGTTAAAAAAAAAATAAATCAAAGTTACAATGCAAAATACGGTGACTGAAATGTCACTTGTTCCACATCTTCTGTGCATAACAGGAGATTTGAAGTTCTATCTGCAACGGAGGATGTGTGGACTCCTGCTTCAGTGAGGCAAGCAACTATTAAGCATTTCTATCTGTCTCACTGGGTTTTAGAAATGCAAGTCATCTGGCTTGAGAAATCCTGCCAGTCATCCTCATATTGCAATGATACTCACTGTAATCATTTGAATGTGGCTCAGATCTACAACAGGTCATGGATATGAATCTTTTATTCCTCCTTAAATATAACTCTCATTCTAATGATGGATCACAGATGGGCCTGAGCATCAACCACAGTGAAGGAGCAGGAAGGTGTATCTCTCCCTTCCACCTGGACAAGGGCACCTACAGGCTCTACACCTTCTTATGATCTGATCCAGCAAACGCACACCAGCTAGGGGTGGTGTACATGTGTAGGCACCTATATGTGAGCTAGGTGTCTACAGGACTGTTATAGTCAGGCAATACAGTCAGTGGAGCCTGGAGAGCTACCAAGCCAAGGAACTATTGGTGGGATTAGGGTGATCTGAGTAGCTCATTGGCTTCCCTTGTATTGACTAAGGGCTTGACTGAGTTGTCTAAACATAGGCATCCAGTGTCATTTGAGGTATCCTAAATGGCCTCCAAATGCTGTCCTCTGGTAAGACACAGATCCTGTGCCGTATCTGTCAGCCCAAATCAGACGTCTCAGATACCAAAGGGTGTCTGAAATGCCACCAGAAGCCTGCATGCAAGCAGCTGAATCCAGCCCTAGATCTTGATTGACTATAATGGGAAGTTACATTCCTAGTTCACATGTAGACATATATACAATAGGCAACTATATGGAGATGTCTGGATCTCTCTCCTAATGAAAAACACCTAAATTTTTATTTTAATTGTGCAACTGTAATTGTATAACTTTTTTTTTTTCTGAAAAATAACCAGCTTCTTAGATAAAGGTAATGTAGTAGATGTATTTTGTTTAGATTTAATGCATGTCAGATGGAGATTGTAGGAGTGAACACAGGAATTGCAAGGGCTCTAAAAGGAGACTGAACGGCTATTTTTTGACAGGGTAAATTTGCATGATTTTTACACTGTTTTTAATTAGATCCTTGGTTCAAGATTTCTACTAGCTGCTTGCAGTGGGCAGAAAGGTGTTTTTTTCTCTTGTTAATGTATAATTTGACTTCTTAGGTTTTTTTCCTCCTCCTTTGAATGCAGGAGACATGGTCTAGCTTCGGAAATAGGACGACAGGCAGAGTACATTGACAGTACTGAAAACCTCTAGCAAGCTGGTTTATGTGTCTTGATGGCTGGCTCAGGCTTGGACAGATCACCAGATCCAGGGGTAGGAAGGAATTTCCTCCCAAGTCAAAGTGACACCACCACTGGGGAAGAAGGTCGTTGCATTTCTCTGTAACGTTGACATAGCCCAGTTCCCAGCACCTTCTGGGCCTTTATCCCTTACAAATCAGCTCCCATTGTAGCAGTCCAAGTCATCGGCTATAGACCTAGATCTTTCCTTGCACTTTTCTGTGACCTTTCACTGGATTTCTAGAACTTCAGCTGTTGTACTAAAGGTAAGGTTCATGGCTTGTGGTATCTCTTCCGTGGGGAACAGGGATTCTGCAGATCTTAATGGGTTAAACATTGACCAGATGAGGGCTTTTGATGTCAGACCACTGGACTGATGATTTAGGCAGTCCTAGTAGTCTGTGCCTGAGATGTCCTACAAAACAGCACAGTCATAATCCTCTGGTTGTGGAAGACAGGAATGAGGGTTACACCATGATAAGCACAGAGCAGAAATTGCACAGTTAGCTTAAGGCAGATTTTTCCAAAACTATTTAGTAAAATTCTTTCTAACCTGTAGAAACTTCTTAGGGTGAACAGTCAGAGATTCTCAACATTGAATTAAGAAAAAATAGCCTTGTCTTGGACCAAATTTTCTTCCTGCAAGGGTTCCATTGCAGTGTTACATTTATGTTCATTCACGTCACTGGGAAACAACACTGGTGATTGCTGGCTCGTTCTTCATGATCCCTTGCTGGAGTCATGAGGCTCTGCATCCCATACTCTCTGCTTCCCATGTGAGGCCACCGATTTACACAAGTCTAAGAACAGCAAGAAACAAACATGGAGCACACTTGCTCACTAGGTGTAGGGTTCACCTCCTTTTGCAGTCGTCCAAATTCAGTTGTCTACCTAGGGTTTGGGTGCCTGGTCAACAGCAATCTTGCCACCACAGTCAATGGAGGGTGAAGAGAGTTTGAGTTGACAGGCATCCATGCTCACGTAAGGTGAGCAGCTCCCCTGCCTTGATTCACCAAGCCTGCGTCACTCGTGATGAGAGCTCAGTGCATGCCCTCATGGGTGAGGGCAACAAAACTAGTGAAGGGTTTAGAGAACTTGTCCTATGAGGAGTGGCTGAGGGAGCTGGGACTGTTTAGTCTGGAGAAGAGGAGGCTCAGGGGGACCTTATCGCTCTCTACAATTACCTGAAAGGAAGTTGTAGGGAGATAGGGGTTGGTCTCTTCTCCCACGTTATGAATGACAGGACGAGAGGGAATGGCCTCAAGTTGCGCCAGGGGAAATTTAGGTTCGATATCAGGAAGAATTTCTTTACAGAGAGGGTTGTGAAGTATTGGAACAGGCTGCCCAGGGAGGTGGTGGAGTCCCCATCCCTGGAGGTGTTTAAAAACCATGTAGATTTGGTGTTGAGCAACATGGTTTAGGGACCCTGACAGTGCAGGGTGAATGGTTGGACTCAATGATCTTGAAGGTCTCTTCCAACCAGATCATTCTATGATTCTATGATTCTATAAGTCACGCACCGGTGCAGAGCACCCAGACACAGACCCAGAGGCTGAGCAGATATAACCCATGCCTTCCAGGAGCAGTGGCTGGACTTCATGTGGGATCCTTTATGACACCCTTAATGACACTAGATACCTGTGTCAAGGTAGCTGAACAGCACCTCAGACTCACATGTTCGTACACCACACTTTCACACTGTGGTATGTTATAATCTATTGGCCTAAATCCCACCCTACCTGCCTGTATCATGTCCAGCTTTCCCCAAAACCATTTCCTTACAATGCATCCTGAACACAACCATTCCCAGCCTGTTCTTTAACTAAATGGTGTGTTTCAATGCCCCACCAGCTGCAGAGCAGAGAAGATATAAAAAGAAGAAACAAGGTAGTTAATAGGTGCTCTTTCCTCCCTGTTTTCCTGGATATGGAGCACCAGGATATTTTTGTCTCCTTCGTCAGCAAGGATCCATATGGATGCACCAGTTGCTTCAAAAATAATTGTCAGTTTTCACCAGCATTGGGATGGGCCCTATTTCTGGCCTCAGACACGGAGCAAATGGAAGGTGCCATCTAGTGTCCCTGAGCAGCATCCGAAATCAAAAGGAGAAATCACTCAAACAGTGCATTCAACACCTACTTTCTCATTGACTGACACAAAACTGGTCTTCAAAATGCACCAACATTTCATTTCAGGGAAGTTTAAGCAAGCCAGGACTTACATCTGGCTCTCCCTTTGTCCCTCTGCACTGTCTTCATCCAAGGTCTGAGCCTGGACTTGGTTCAAGACAGGGGTGTTCAGGAGTTGGATCCATTGGTTCCTTTGAATTAAACAATTTAAAGGCATTCTAAGCAATAATGATTCATTTTTCAACAAGTTGGGGCTTGAAATAGAATTTTGCATATTACTAATAAATTTTTTTCCCAAGGAGCCTAGTCCCGTTTAAAGTGGAAAGCAATTTAGTCATTTGCTATCCCACAAAGGGAAAAGAGACAGTTCCAAAACTAATAAATTAGACAGTAAAGTTGGATCTATAACAGGACTTACAAGCCTAAATCCAGATTAACTGCTTCTGTGGATGCCTTTGACAAAAAATCAGAGCTCTGAAAATCCGCTCAGCACCTGGCCATACCTTGTAGGTGTATTTGCAGTGCTATGTCTGCTGATGCAAAGGCCAGGACAAGTGATATAGAGGGGCTGTGTCTACGCTCCTTGGTCCTCACCTCCCAAAAAGCTGATGGGCTACATCCATCCAGTGTGAGTCTTTGCCCTGGGTCTCATCACAGGGTCAAAGCCATGCCTCTATCATGGTACAAATAAGAATGGTTTGGGCCTGCATTGTTTTTGTCTCAAGAGTATCTCAGATCAGAGGAGGACAGGGTGATACTCTCCAGACTGGTGTTTCCATAGCATGAAATCAGGGAGGGGTGCTGCGCACCCTGGGGCATGGTGGAGGGGCACGTGGGAGCGCTGAGTGGTGGCAGCCAAAGCTCAGGGATGGTGCTGGAGGATGGTGTCCCCAGCAGAGGTGGCCAGGCCTGGCATGGGCAGGTCCATGCTGCCTTTTGGCAGTATGAATGGAGGTTGGCCCGAATCAAACCTTCTTGAGCCTTATTTCGGAGAGGACTAGTTTCCTGGAAGTGAGCTGATAAGTTGATATTTGAGAGAGTAAAAACTTCTATCTTTATCAACAGGTGTCTCTGCTAATCCAGCTATAAAGGACCAACCTGAAGCACCTGAAGGTTTACTCACACATGCAAAATGGATGATACAAAGAAAAATCTGGCAGCTGTTGCCAGCTTTGTCTCTGGTTCCACAGTAAGGGACTTCTTCACTTTTTTTGAGCCAGAACAGTAGAAAACAGTTTATCACATCTGAGAGTCTTTGAAAGAAGAGCCATACATATTACCTGCCCCTAATTTGCAGGTATCTTGCTACCTCCTAGCTGAGATGAGGCCTCAGAGGATGGGTATCCCATCTGAACATCTAGGAACTCATATTGCTTCTCACCCTTGCAGAGCTTAAGTAAAACAACAACTGCAATAAAACAGAAGAAAATGAAAGAAGCCTGCAACAAATAAATTTCTATCTTTCCTCCCTGCAGGATTAACTCCCTTATAAAACCTCTGTCTGATCTATGCTGTTTGTTGCATAGGCTGTATTCTTAAAGCTAAGAAATCAAGGATTATTCTGTGAGAGCAAATGCCATAAATTATACTGCAATTTTTTTTTTCAGAATCGTTCATCTTTTTACTTAAGAGCAAATCTGAACTATTGGGCAAGCTTATGTGGTAGTTACAGCTCTTTTTTCCAAAAGCAAATTATATATAAAGTATTTTACAACACATTTTACTCTGCAAATCTTTTCCTTGATTACTGGGATGTCTGTGTGTATAAATAGAAGCTGCTTGTTTCGCATGCCTGATTCATTCTGCAATGCCACCATCCAGTGTTCGTGATGCTTCACTGTCATTGCAATGATTATAAAACCCTAAATACTGAACTGGAACATCAGAAGAAGGTAAAAGCTGATAAAACAAAGCTTCGGAAAAGAAGGTACCAAGAAGTGCATTAAAAGGAGAGGTGAGTTTGCACACCACTGTGAGTCAGGTTCACTTGCCTTATTCACAAGCTGAATGCCATAGCAGGACTCCTGTGGGCTTAAAGCATTCAGTCACCTTCCTTTGGGAAGCAAAGATCATGCATATGTAAGATTACCAGAAGGGTCTTTCTATATTTTTGAGCTAAGTTCCCCTGGAATCAGAAGAAAACATGCACCATACCTTCCTAAACTGATCATATTCCTATTTGAAGCCAGTTAGATTTGCATTTCGTATGAAAAACTGGATGGTTTGAAGCTTTCTTCCAATTCCAGAATATATAGCCAATATTGACAGGCTTTTTTGTCAATATTATTCCTTACTGTACATGATTCTTCTTCTTTCCTATGCATTCACAGAGATAAAACATGGAGTGTTAGAATAATAAAGCTGGAAGAATTTCAAGAAGACATGTAAGTAATTTCCCAGCCCAAGATGGGATCACCAGTATATATCTATCTTATCCCGGAAAAATACTTGTCTTATCAGCAACTTAAGGCCTTCTGTAATGGTGAATACAAAGAATATTTAGGCAATCTATTCCAGATTCTGTTTGGAGATTTTTTTCTTAATATCTAATCTGCATCTATTTTTCTGAAAAATTAGGTCTGTTTCTTCTTGTCCCATCCACTACAGGTATGGAAACCTACAAGGAAAACTTGCTTTTACAAGCAGCCTTTGAAGATTATTAGCATGCTTCCCTCTTTTTTTGTAGAGTAAATCATACAAATCGTTTCAGTCTTTTCTCCTAAATAGCACTTCTGAGGCATCTAGCCATTCTGGGTTGTTTCCAGTTGGCCCACGTCACTATGAGCTGTGTTGTCCAAGAACAGATACAGTACTGCAACCAAAACCTTACCATGCTGAGAAGTTTGAAATATTCAAATCCTTTTCATACATGTACTAATATGATGTCTGAATTTTTGAATCGTGATTATGTTGGGATCCACTTTAGCTCCTGTATCATTTTCTAAAGAGCTGCTATATGGCAATTATTCCCTAGCTCACTTGGAGAGCTACTGCAAATTGAACTGCATCCTATCTTCCACCTGATTCCTGAGAAAACAAAACATATGCATTTAGGCAGCTGCTTTATCTGTTTACCTGATACTTTTCCTTATTTCCTTCCATTTTCTTGTAACTCATTTGCCTCTCTATCTGATTTAGTTTAAAAGCTGCAAAGGTATTGAGTTCTTTCAAGTTGTGTGAAAATCAATGACCAGACAGAGGGTCAGGCTGCAGTGTGAACTCACTGGGCATTTATTTTGCCTGATCTGCTTGCCAGCTGGCCTCTCCGCCTGGGCTAGCCCCGTTACTCACCACCCCTTGCCTGGCTCAGAGCTGGGAAACACAAGGAAGAACCAGCCCCAGTGTGAAGCAAAGCTGGGAAATAATATGGGGTGAGATGAAATGGCACCTTACAGGGAGAACAGGAGGGGACAAGAGGAGCCCACGCTCACCCAACGTGCAAGGCAGATACAGACACAGGAAATAACCCCACAGCTCCACGGATTGCCTGGGTTTCAATTTGTTTCTCCAATCACCAGCACGGCAATTTGTCTCAGGTTTCGGTCACTGGCAAATTTAAGAAGCATACCCTACTTGCTCATCCGAGTCATTAGTAAAAGGACAGAGAGAAAATGCATCGAGGACAGATGCTGCTGAACCCTCAGCGCTGCCCCTTCCCTGCTGGCACTGTAACCAGGATAACATCCTCTAAACACAATTTTTCAAACCAGTTATGCTTCTATTCTCAGGTCGTTTAAGCAGTCTAAACAAGCAAAGCTTTCTTCTCTGTTTCCTCTTATGAAACAGAAGATAATGGTCTCAATAGCAGTTTCTGCTCATCTTTACTGAGCATAAGTCATTCAAAACTATCCTGAACGCAGGTAGCCAGAATTGCGCATGGGAATGCGGAGGATGTGCCACAGGAATATCACCAGTGGCACACACTACTTCATCGCTATTCGAAATACATGGCTTGACAGGCTCCAAGATCACATTTTCCTCTCCAGTGTCTCCCTATTTTCCCATCACCCTCCTACACAACCTGCAATCCACTAATACAGAAAGTTTTTTGCCAGTTCTGCCATTTCCAGTTGATGCATTCACAGCTTACAGGGACTTGTAATATGACTTTCTATTTTGTAAATGCCCTATACTGTTCCACTGTATCTGGTTTCCCCTGCTGCTTGGGAAGCAATTGGGGAAGTCATGTTTGGAAACTCACACAACATTGGCTATTCTAGCTCTCCTCTGTATCCAGTACGCCTTTATATCAACAGCAAATTTTGCTTGAATACTACAGATATTTAAAATACTGATAAACTCTCTTCCATCTGCTTTTTCATTTTAAACACAGTCTTTTACTGTACTGTGTCCAACTTTTAAAATTCATTTCATCAGTGTTACTGTAACAATTCTCCATGTTGCACCATGGCTTTTGCTTATTGACCCTGCGGCAGCTGACACCTTCACATCACATTTCACAACCTCCTCTCACTAGAGTGTCAGAAACTTTTGGTCATATCACTAATAAATAAAATAATAATAACAGTACTATACAAACTACTAATAGAGCTATATTCACTGATACAGTCACATAGAAATAATAGACATCATCAGAACCACACTCACTGCTGTTTTGATTCCTCTGGATTTTTCTCAGAAAATCACCTCAGTCGAGTGGCCTTTATTCAATATGTGTCTGATGGAGTAAACTCACAAGAGTTTCTCATTCTTGGATCATGATCTCATTTGCAGCCTGCTCTGTATTTACCTGTCACTAAGCTCAGCAAACCTCACCCATTAGCAAGTCTGGAGTTGGGTCAGTCAATGCTAGTCCAGGCACCTCTGCAACACAATGCACACCCATCCTAAATGATTCAATGGAAAAACAAAATACGTTTTCTTCGGAAGGAAATGGTTCGTTTTCTTCCTTCTGGCCACGCTGAATTTGACTGATGTGAAGGCAGAGACAACACATGGTTTCTTTCCCATCCTCAAGATCCAATAGTCACCTAAGCACCCAGCAAGCCTTGTGCCCAAGGAGAATAACTACACAGTGTCAGCTGAAAATGTTTATGTTCTTACATCATTTATTATTATGGGATCCTCTATTTCCATTTCAATACTGACCAAAGCTAGAAATTACAGAAACACTATGACTATTAGGGAGAACTGCATATAGCTGAAAAAGTTTGATATAAGTGTCTCTCAACTAGCATCCAAAATGAACCACTGCAGGTTTTGAGTTTTATTTGTAAGGAGTTGAGTAGGACCTAACTGTATTCCCCATCTTAATTTGCCTCTGGGAAGTCTAGCTTTCTTCATCAACCTTCATTAAAAACAAACAAACAAAAAGTTTTGGTTTATTTCTGAACCCTAGATTCAAATGTTTTACCAAAAAGGAAATTCATTTATCCACCCTAAAATCCTTCTGCATTCAGAGCAGACAACTCCCAGGGCCTGTGACAGTGACTCTGTGTCATTCCCTTTCGCATGAAAATATCATGAGAACATGATTTTTTTCAAGACCTCAGTATCATTTCTGACTAAAATGGTAATTTTAAAAATCTCTCACAATTGACCCCACATGGGGAACTGGCAAAACAAACCATTTCATTTAATTATCAAGATTTGAAAATATTTTTTGTGCTAATAAATGCTGATAGACCTCCCAAGCTGTTTTCAAATCAAGAGATATCTCCAGTGTATTCACAGAACATATTTCACACCTGCTTTTCATCATTTAATATTCCTTCTGCTCCACATGACAAAGAGCACATAACAGAATCGACTTAATGCATTCACTTACATGCTGTTTTAAAAATAACAGTTCTTAAAGCAGATACATGAAACTGGAAAGGAAGCAGAAACATGAAACGTGCTGCTGATGGTTTCCATTTCAGGGTAAACTTTGGTACCTCTTCATTTTTACAGATAAATTCTTTCCGTTTTGTTGAAACAGAAGTTTCAGATAAAAGGAAAATAACATTTGGTTCCTCTTCCCAGGACTCCAGGAGAAGGTTTGGAGGTTTCCACACCACATGTGCCCTTATGCCCAAAGCCTAGGGTGTTCTGCTACCACAGTGCAGAGGGACAATGATGTTCAACAGAGCTCAAACCCAAGACAAAAAGAAGAACAGCTGAAGATGACCTCCAGTGAACCTAATGAAAGCAAATTCCAATATGGAAAATACTTTATGGCTCTGAAACATGATAATCCATGGTGTGGAAGATTTTTCACGTAAAACTTGCATGCTACGTCAGATAGTCTTAGGAAAGGATGTAGAGAAAGGATTTGGCCCCGAAGGTTCTGCTACATGAAGCGAATATCTAGAGGAGTACTGGTAGCTTCTGAAATCTCACTTTTCTGTAGTGGACTGGCTTTTCTTTTCATCTTACTGAGAATTTCACTCAATATACAAGTGGGGACAATCCTACTGACACAACATAGTCAATCTTTTGAAGCAAGTTTTTCTGGTTTTCTTTTATGCCTCATTTCTTATTTTTCCTTTTCTTTGGCTAGGTGAAGAAAATTGGATGTTTGGACTCAAAAATTCACATGCTTTTTCTTTTTCTCCTTATGAAATAGACTGTAATCCATTAAATGTAATATCATCACTCACTGTAGATATGCATGATGTCAAGAAGAATAAAACTTCATAGGAGGAACACTCTGGGAAGCAAAGGCATTTTAAGAGTCGAATAGCTGGCTTTCATATTTTCAACAATCTAAAAGGCAAGAACATCACTACACATCTGCATGATGAGAAGTATTTGTAAACAGAATATATAGGGCTTAAAGCTCTCTAAAACTTCTTGAGGAATTATAAATCCCCCTTCTGTTTACTGAACAGCTTGCCTATTCTAGAAAGTCAATGCGTTCAAGCCAAACCTTGGATGTTCTCCTCAATTGCACTGACTCCACATCCATCCGCATATCCAAATGAGGATTTAGAATTATCTTTTTTGAGAGCCTATGTCTGAATTAAACTTAATCTTCAAATGTTTTGAATAATACAAAGGATCATCTGAGAAAATAAAATATATTAATTTCAGGAAACCTAAGAATTACTATCCATTCATCTAACAGTATGTTTCCCTCTCACCTCACTAACCAAACACTTCAAAGTAAAACTTCAGTGTAATGTTTTGGAAAAGGGATGGAATATAATTTTAAAAGGTGAGCATCTTATCTTCAAGGATGTTGATTGTTTCAATGGTTCTATCTGTACCATAATGCCTTGATGAAGTACACGTTGGGAACATAAGCTGGGTAAAATAAATTACAATCCATACCTGTGTACTCTGTGGCAAAATCACTGTGAGCTGCACATCAAAGCACCTGGACTCTTGGAAGCGGGATGGAGTAGATGTGAGATTCTTCTGAGTTCAATGAAAAGGAGAGGCTTTTACTGAATACATCAATCAATAATGTCACTACAGCCCTCTTAATTTCATTTAATTTATCCTTGGTATTAGTTTCAACTAATGAGAAGGCATCTTTAAAATTTCCATCACTGCTGCAGAATCCTGGATATAAAACTAAACCATAGCACGTGGAAATTGGTTAAGTTGCACTTCTGATGCTTTAAAAACATATGAAGGAAGCATTTGCCTCATAATCACACCAACTCTGCATATCTGTAGTCACAACCACCAACTTAAGAGCAGATCAGCCTCACTAGCATGGAACAGTTACACCACTAGAAAAAGCTTCCCACAAAAGAAGAAAAATAAATCCCATCAGTTAAAGAAACCTTTCTATCACTGCAACTATCCCCTGTTATGGTTTATGCTAGTATTATCATCCATAATTAGATTTATGGAAAAAAAATCAGATGTTAATACAAGTTGTATAGTTTGCTCTGGAAAGAAGAGAGAAAGCATTGTTGTGTGTATCAGTGGAGCTCATAGGTCCAAACCGCTGAGGGAGAAAGGCTTTTTTAATAAACTTTGGTGAAAACAGATGGAAGAACGTATTTACTAGCATCGGGAGTTAGGTGACTCTTGGTCACCAAAGTAGATGAGGCCGATGCCAGTCAGGAGTGCCTGCAACTATTCAAGAGTCAGCACTACTGAAGGTGTTCAATTAACCCGAAATTGTTGGAAGAAGAATACACTTGCACATAGCTCCTGAGATGCTTCGCTTTTTAAGAGGGTACAAGAAGCAGCTAGAGAAGGCTTTTGTGGATTTTATCCTTACCGGAGGCAGAAAGTGATTGAGAAAGCACAACTACTTGTGTAAAGACAACGCTCACATTCGCTAAGAAGGGAAGAGGCAGAAGAGGATAATAAAACAGGGATTTCAGGAAGACAGACTTCAAGAAGCACAGAGAATTCACAGGTAAAATGTCACAGGTCTCAAATATAAAGAGAAAAAGGGCTCTTGAAAACCTTGTCAGGGTACAGATGCCAGTTTGCAAGCGACAGTTTTCCCAATGCAGAGGGAGGACAGGAGATGCAATGATGAATCAGTTGAGCTATCTTATGGTCTTTCCAATGATATCAAATGCAGGAAATAAGCACACAGTCACAGAAACTAGGTCAGTTTGATTGGGGTGTATATAAAATAATGGTGTAAGCAATTAGGGGGAAAATCAGAAAGGCCTGGGGGAAAGGAAAAAAAAAAAAGAGGAGATGCAAGCAAATGAGGGATTTAAAAGGTAACAAGAAATCAATCTGTAGGGATATCAAGCAGCAAGAAGACAACCAAGAAAACTGTCGATTTGTTGCTCTATTGGAAGGACAATCTATTGGCAGATGACACCAGGAAAGACCACATGCCTTTCTGTATTTGTCTTCACACAAAACCAGAAATCAATTAGCTAATGAACCAAAAAGAGTGACAAATGACTGAATAGAGAAAAGACAGGTTAGAAAGCATTTAAATAAGAAAAGTGTTTTTTCAAATCAGCCAGGCCTCGTGAATACTATCCTAGTGGAATAAACAAACTGATTATTAGCAATCTTTGAGCACTCTTGGAGGACAGATGTGTTTCTGTAAAACTTGAAAGGGATACTGTGGCACTTAGCTTTAAAAGGAGACAAAACCAAGGATACATATAGAAGGACAGCCTTCCGTTCCCCCAAACAACTGTAACAAACAACCCAAAATCTTAAGCATCTATAAAACAAGGCGATGAGTAATAGCCAATGCGGATTTGACAAGGACAAATACTAATCTAAAATAGTTTCCTTCTGTGGATAGAGGAGAAATAGCAGATGTCACGCAGCTGGACTTCGAAAAGTGAATTCTCATAAGTAAACTACAGATGAAATTACTGCAGGAGAAGAGCAAAAGTAATTGGAAAACTATTCAGAAAGAAACTAGCATGGACCCACAGCGAAACTGAATGAAAACATGTTTCTGCAGGGCTGTCTTAGACATAGCACTACACATTACTGGTTGATGGATCATAAGCAGAACAGAAGCCAATGATGTCATGCTGTTGCCAAAATTTATGTATCCTACTGGGTCGTAACAACAGGAGTATAACCCATAAAAATATTAAATGACCTATCTGGCCTAGTTCTGAGAAAGTCCAGAGGACAGGAATCAGAATGACCAGAGATCTAGAAAACATGGCTGTGAGGAAAGACGGAATGAACAGAGGTTGCCCAGTCTGGAGAGAAGACAGCCTTCACTCAGGAAAATTCCGAACTGGGGACAGGGCTGCCTACGGGGAATACAGGAATGAATGGGTTTAAACTGCGACAAAGAAGACTCAGATTGGATATTAGAAAAAAAAGGTCTAACACCGAGGATACAGAAACATGGGATAAGCTGTAGCAGGAATGTGGAAGATCCAACTTTTGAGATATTAAAGACTGGGTTGTATTACTACTTTTCAAGGAATGTTGTTGATAGAGGAGGTACTGCTTTTTGGCACAGGAATAGATTCTATATGACTTCTTGGAGCCTCTCCCAACCATAAAATTTTATGATTCTGTGGATGAGGTAGCAAATCAAACAAGCTAATTAACATGTCTTTATACATCTTAATTCTAGTCTCAGAGTTGTATTAGTCTATTTCTAGAAAAACAGCTCCAGTAGATCTGCTTCGCAACCACAGCGCTAGGAATGATCTTTAATGAAAGCTGACTCTGCAGCACTAGTCTATGCCAACTCTATAGGCAAATGGCAAGATTATAGACTCCTATGTTGAGGCATCAATGCAGAGCTAAACCCCATTCATAATGTCTTCAGGGCTGTGAAAGCCCCAGTGGCTGAATTTAGTCCCATGACATTTGGTAACCCCTGTCCCAGACCTGTTGCCTGAGCTGGACTTGACTACCAAGCAAGGACTCAAGCAGCTACTAACAGCTCCAGCCAGCTTGGAGTCCTGCTAAGTGCTGCTGGTGGGACACACTCTATATGGACTATTTTGAAGCCAAACAAATTGCTACTCACTTTTTTTAATGTACATGACCTGTATTTTACAGTCTCGTCTTATTATTAAATGCATACATTAAAAGCAAAATGCAAAGCTAAGTCATAAAACCCTGGCCTAAACTTGTCTTAATTTTCTTTTGTACAAAAACTGCCTAGTTACAGATACAGAATCATGTTTTTGTTTTTCATTTTTACCGACTCAAGTAGGTTTACTTTAATTTCGAAATTGTTTGTATGTAATTTTTAAGCATCTCAGAGCTGACCTCAGCCACAAGCAAAGCTGCAGTAAACCCACTGTCTCCATGCAGTCATTTCTAGGAAGGGCAACACAAATTCCTGTAGTCCTAAAAAAAAAAAAAAAAGATCATATCGTGCATGTTTTATTTGCCACTAGGTGGGAGTGGAACATAATATTCTAGTTAATCTTTGTGTAGTATCAACAGACAAAGTGAAAGACAAAGTATATTTTCTCAGCGGGTCACTGAAGAAGAATCATTCTGTCAATAGAGAATTACTTCAGCAATTCATAGGTGTCTACAGCTACAAGCTATGGGAGCAACGTTGAATTTTTATTTAAGCCTTCCATAAAGTACTGATAATTCATAAGAAAACACTTTGATTCCTACTCAGAATGCAGCATTTTTTCATTTGTTTTTCAGTCAG
Organism: Tauraco erythrolophus; assembly: GCF_009769465.1. Lineage (NCBI taxonomy): Eukaryota > Metazoa > Chordata > Aves > Musophagiformes > Musophagidae > Tauraco > Tauraco erythrolophus. The sequence continues at coordinate 76,819,537 of NC_141465.1, read as the reverse complement.
CATCAAGAACTGGAAGACTTACTTCTTTTTCTGAAACTTACATACCTAGCTGATGCATTTTCAAGGAGGTGCCTTGACTAATATAATGTTGCTCAGCCCTATCACCTGTTGTTAATGCTGCATCTTTTGTCAGTATTGGGAACACTGCATGTCTACACTCTCTACAATTACCTGAAAGGAAGTTGTAGGGAGATGGGGGTCGGTCTCTTCTCCCACGTTATGAATGACAAGACGAGAGGGAAAGGCCTCAAGTTGCACCAGGGGAAATTTAGGTTAGATATCAGGAAGAATTTCTTTACAGAGAGGGTTGTGAAGTATTGGAACAGGCTGCCCAGGGAGGTGGTGGAGTCCCCATCCCTGGAGGTGTTTAAAAACCGTGTAGATTTGGTGTTGAGCAACATGGTTAGGGACCCTGACAGTGCAGGGTGAATGGTTGGACTCGATGATCTTGAAGGTCTCTTCCAACCAAAACGATTCTATCATTCCGTGATTCTATGATTCTACACAAATATTGTTCAGACACTTTTCACAACAATTTGTGTACACATAGAAATCATGCACTTCTTTCTATCACGCAAGGTTCACTTTTTTTTTTCATGACCAGTGATGTTTAGGATCACTTTTGAAAGCCTCCATGTTGTTATTTTTTACAATAAAACATCCTGTCCAACAATCCTTCTACATGTATCTGTACCTGACTCAAAACAGGTATCCTTTATTTTAAGTGGAATATCTTAGTCTCTCGTTAGTAGTTGTCAGTAGTTACTATATTAAACTACAGATAGATCATCAAAGAAAGAACGCAACTGAGTTGCAGTCCTTTCTTCCTTCTTTAGAACACATAACATTAAGCAAAGTAATAATTTTAAAGGTATTTTTAATATTTCTTGGAAAAACTAAGGCAATATAAGGAGTATATAAGGAATATACTGGAGGTTTCTAATATCATGAATGGTGTAAGGGAGGTGAAGACGGAAAGACTTTGCATCGCCTCTCTTGGTGCAAGAGTTTCCAGTGAAGTTAGTAAGGAGTTGATTTAAACAAGCCAAGAGGAAGCAACTTTTCATACAACATGCAGTTAAACCACAGAACACAGTGCTAAGGATTGCAATGAAGCCAAAATAAAATTAATTTTAAAAAAATGATTAATAGAATCATAGAATCATAGAATCATAGAATCATTGAATCATAGAATCATAGAATGGTTCGGGTTGGAAGGGACCTCAAAGATCATCTAGTTCCAACCTTCCCTGCCATGGGCAGGGACAGCCTCCACTACACCAGTTTGCTCAAAGCCTCATTCAACCTGGTCTTGAACGCTTCCAGGCATGAGGCATCCACAACTTCTCTGGGCAACCTGTTCCAGTGCCTCACCACCCTCAGAGGGAAGAATTTATTTCTTATATCTAATCTAAATCTACCCTCTTTCAGTTTAAATCCATTGTCTCTTGTCCTATCACTACATGCTCAAAACAAATTCTGGAAGGATAAATCTGTCAAGTTTTTGAGTCTCCCATTTTTTATAAAATGTTCATCAGTATTAAAAGCAATGATTAAGATGAAAAAGAAAAGTAGCATCTACACGTGGAACTAGTACAAGATGAAGGTGTGTATTTGCTCCATTTCTTATACTTTTCCCCCTTGGCTTTAAGAGCATCATAGTTCTTGCTTGAGCTTTGAAAGTCCATCCGTGCTTTGGGAGGAGTTCTCCAGTGGCATGAAGGAGACATAATGCCACTTTAGAAAAATGCTTTTCCTCAGTGTTTTGCTCTGAGGCTGACCAAGTTCGGTGGCTGCCAGGCAGGACAGACTTGTATCTCACTATACATTAGCCTTCAGAGAGAGCTGCAGGCTTGCAAAAGCATATCTGGTGTCACGCCTATTTGTGGACTCTTTTTGCCACTCTTCAGGGTACAGCCAGCTCTCTCTGGGTCACCTCACCCAGCCAGCTCGTCCGGCAAGGTACACACAGCTGAGTTGGGTATCCAGCAAGCAGCCATTTCTTGATGAACACACACAGAAGATAGCTGGGGTTTCACGAGTTACCAGGCATTAGCACGCTCCCCACCCTGATGAGACCTCGAAGGACCTTTGCTGGCCCCGCAGGCGTCAGGCAGGTGAGGAAGGGTCAGTCCCGCTGCTCCATGCTGCCAACCTACCACCTCCTCGCTACCGTTTTCCTTTAGGATTTTACATCTTTCCGTGTTGTTTTTTTTTCCTCCTGAATTGCTCTCTACAGCCCTACCTCCGTCCGTAGTTTTTCCTTCCTTACGTCACATGATTTTTCTCACAGCTCGGGGATTTCGGTGGGAGCCTCAGCCAAGGCTGCATGGCTGGGCTGTATCCCCTGGACAGCCAAGTCCCCGGGGAAGGGGCTCAACGCAAGGTAGAACAAGGCAGTGGATACACCACGTGCCATCTCCAGGCGGTCCTAACATAAATTTAGCCGCCCTGGGCCACTAGTGGGTACTTCTGTGGTCAAAAATAGTAGGGATGACGCACACCCTGCTGCTCCTCACCTCCTTGACTGCACACCCGTGACAGCTGACCTGTGACAAAGGAATATAAAGCTGCTCCGCCAGCTCCGAGTCAAAAGGGGGAGTCTCTTTTGTAATACAGAAATTTCTTTTTGTGATACAGAAATTTCTCTTTATGATAAGGAAATTCTCCTGTGACCATTTCCTCATGTTTTTGCTTCCCTCGGGCTGTACTGCTGCACAAAATTTGGTGCCACAGAATTGCCCGCAGTGCAAAATTAGTTTTTTGATTCAGTAAAAAAACCCAGTATTTTTTGACCAGGAATCACTAGCAGGATGTCATCGAAACAGTTTGAGCCCTTAAAATCAAGATTTTATTTCCATTAGAAAATTGTTTACACTGAGTTCAGAACAGAGTCTGAAGTGAAGCTGCTAAAATGCCTTCTCTGAGCTCTGAGGACATCCAGTTCCCTGCATAACACGTTGACTATTAAAAACTCGGGGAAAATAATGCAGCACATTTCAATGAAATCAGAAGAAGAAAAGTTTAAAAGCATGCTCTCGAGTGACGCATTAGGTACACCTGTGAGCCCATGCCTCAGCAGTCAACCCAAGTGACCTGAGATCCTCCACCCATAGGCACACTGCATATGGCCTCGAGCCACGCAAGTGGTCTGGGACCCTCCATACCATTTCCCCCCATCCCCTCAAGCAACGCAGGACTCCCTGATCTCTTTTCTTTCCCCCTTCCTCCCACCCCCTTTTTCCAAGGAAGGCTCCGGCATCCCCTCCCCTGCTTTACATTTTAGCCTAATTTTGTGCTTTCTGCTTGCAGCTGTGAGCTAACAGGAAAAGGGACACTTCCATAATTAGCAATTTTTAAGAGCGGGAGCGGCCGCTTCTAGGACATTGTGACTCCTGTGCAGCAGAGTTCAAAATTATAATCAAGGTGATTGACAGAGACACGGTGTGCTTGGGGACTGTGAAGAACAGTTAGTAGGACGGAGAATGCAGTGTATGCTGGCACCATCCCAGAGGAAGCTTCTTCACCGAGGATGTGTTTCATTAGGGGAGGTAGCATTACGGTGGTATCAAAAAGACCAGTCTTCTTGGTGTGGAACAGGCATACAGGCCTTCATGAAGGAAAGGCTTTTACAAGAAAGGCTTTAAATGCTCATGTTAGTTTATAAAACCTTTTTTTTCCTAGTCCAGGTCTGTTTCAAGCCAGCTAAGGCTAATTCTCCCCTGACCCATGTTCATACAGGTTTACCCACACACACATCAGCCACCCAGTCTAACTTGGAAGTTGGTCTTGCTTTGAGCAAGCTGTTGGACTAGATGGTCTTCAGAGAGCCCTTCCCAGCTGGATTACTTTGTGATTCGGTATTTTCAATAGTTAGGAAGTGCTATCAGAGCCGGCCAATAACATTCATTTTGCACTGGCGGTGCCTTCGTCTAAACGAGGAAGGTAACCCGGAGTGGTCACAAAGCACATTTTAGGCGTTTTCACCAGCCCGCAGGCTTTGACATCCCAGATCACTCCCCAACAGTTATCCCGGCTGGGTCTGTCTCATCAGGGCAAAGGGCAGGATCAGGGGCTGTCATCTCCGGAGGGATGACAGCTGCCTCTCGTTTGACCTATCTTCCTTTTTTAACAGCTGAGAGTAACCTGAACTGCATTTCATCTCACAGATACGTACTCCCAGCTGCTTCAAACGACAGCAGGCAAAGAAGAGAAGAATGTTAATGTGCAGCTAAAATACTCTATTTACGGGTATGATTTTTATGCAGTAAGACATCATTTATTTTTAAGACTATTTCCATTTTTTTAACTTTACTGAGTTTGGTTAGCAATTCCATTTTTGCACTCAGAGGAAACACCTCCGGTGATTCAACTATTGTTAGAGCAACAATTCAAAGGATTTTCAGTATCATAACGCCAGCCAACAAAACACTGATACACATTAGTTTGGAAATTATGAGATGAGATGCACGATAATTCTCACAAAGAACAAGTAGGAATTCCAATTAAAAGGAAAATTGCATAATATATCCAATCAAATGATCCAAATGACAGGGAAATAGAGCCATATATTTTACCTGAGATAGTGGCTGCTACAGCTAAAGTGATAGAATCTTTTCTCTTGACATTTTGAGATAGCTCTGGAGAGAAAAGCTTCAAAGCCTTATTATTTAAAAGTATTCAGAACAGAGGTGCTTATGGTGACCAGCTGCTTTGAGAATTTCAGTTATGACAATAAGCAGAGATATAAGAGTATAAGGAACATTTTATATTTTTAACCATGAATAAGTGTATACAAGAACCAAACTAGAATAAGCAGAGCAAATGGATTTACATGAAGTTTCTGGACATACACATTTCATTTTTATGTTACAAAAGAGGTTTCAACAATAAAACACAATAAAAGAAATCTTTCCTTGGCCTTGAGTAAAATAATATAAAGCTCAGGGGAAATGGTTAATCTAAAAGCCTGTTAGAAGGACCTGCTAATTTCAACATATGTTCATACTACCTTTCAAGCACTGTTGAGGGTAACTCTTTTTATTTAATTTCAGAGTGGAAGCAAAGTGCAACTAATCCTGCAACAGACTGCACCTCTCTCGTCTCCTGTGACTTCAGTGGAACTCCTGCCCTACAGGGTCAAAACCAGCAAGGAGCATGACACACTAACTGAACATCAGTATAACTTCAGGGAAAATACTTAATGTTGAGGTGGATTGACCTTGGCTGGGCACCAGATGCCCACCAAAGTTACTCTATCACTCCCCTCCTCATCTGGGCAGGGGAGAGAAAATATAACGAAAGGCTCGTGGGTCGAGACAGGGACAGGGAGAGATCACTCACCAATTACTGTCATGGGCAAAACAGAGTCAACTTGGGGGAATTAGTTTAATTTATTACCTATTAAATCAGAGCAGAATAATAAGAAATAAACCCAAATCTTAAAACACCTTCCCCCCACCCCTCCGTTCTTCCTGGGCTCAACTTTACTCCCAAATTCTCTACCTCCTCCCCACCAGCAGCACAGGGGGATAGGGAATGGGGGTTGCGGTCAGACTGTCACATGTCATTTCTGCTGCTCCTTCCTCCTCAAGGGGAGGACTCCTCATACTCTTCTCCTGCTCCAGCATGGGGTCTCTTCCCATGGGAAACAGTCCTCCACGAACTTCTCCAATGTGAGTCCTCCCCATGGGCTACATTTCTTCACAAACTGCTCCAGCGTGAATCCGTTACATGTGTCCTTTCCACAGGATGCAGTCCTTCAGGAAGAGACTGCTCCAGAGTGGGTCCCCACAGGGTCACAAGTCCTGCCAGCAAACCTGCTCCAGTGTGGGCTCCTCTCTCCACGGGTCCACAGGTCCTGCCAGGAGCCTTCTGCAGCGTGAACTTCCCACAGGGTCACAGCCTCCTTCAGGCATCCACCTGCTCCAGCGTGGGGTCCTCCATGGGCTGCAGGTGAATCTCTGCTCCACTGTTAACCTCCATGGGCTGCAGGGACATCCTCCCTCACCATGGTCTTCACCACGGGCTGCAGGGGAATCCCTGCTCCAGTGCCTGGAGCACCTCCTCCCCCTCCTTCTTCACTGACCTTGGTGTCTGCAGAGTCGTTGCTCTCACATATTCTCAGTCCTCTCCTCCAGCTGCTGCTGTGCAGTGCTTTTTCTCCTCTTCCTAACAGAGGCACTACCATTGTTGCTGATGGGCTCAGCCTCGGCCAGCAGCGGGTCCACCTTGGAGCCAGCTGGCATTGCCTCCATCAGACATCAGGGAAGCTTCTAGCAGCCTCTCACAGAAACCACCCCTGTAGCCCCACTGCTACCAAAACCTTGCCACACAAACCCAATACAAATGCTTGTGAAGGTAAAGCTTCCTGATAGTTCTACCAGGAATTCTTTAGAAAGCGTAATTCAGTATCACAGTTTCTGACAAACTTTACCGATGTTACACTTACGCAACATGGCAAAGTGACAATAAAGAAAAAATATTTTATTTAGAATTTGATATTTGAGAATAATTATAAAATTAGAAGGAATATGAGGGGATATAGTGTATTTCATAGACACAGTAATACTTCTTCTTGCTACTTTTCTGCCAAAAAAAGTCATATAACAAGGTATTTTTCAAAGTTGCCAACGAGAAGGCAGTCTTGAGTTAGTACTGCTCTTCTAAAAATAAAAGAGAAAATCTCACATATCAGAGCCCTGAAAGAATGGACGCACACACCTGCAGGGTGACAGACAGAGCTAGGTGAAGGCAAAAGAAAGAAGAGGAAAATCTCTCTCTCAGATCAGCTCGTACAGTAATAACACATTGGCAGAACAAGACAGTTGGCATGGCTGATGTATGTAAAAGATACATACCTTTCTCTCAGAAATAAATGCATGTCTGGCCCATTCATTCTTCTGCAGAATCTGCCTGCACAGAGTAAAAGGCAAAGGTGAGCACACCCCACCATGAACAAGCCTTAGCTACTGGCAGAGAGCTCTTTATTCTGGTTAGTTGTTGTTGATACAGCAGCAGGTTGGTACCTCATGTGATGTCCTCGGGGTTGCAACTTCTTTCTCACAGGATTTAAGAAAGCTTTTAGAGATAGCAGTGTTTTTTCCACAACTGAAAAGGGTCCTACGATCCCTGAAAACTGAGAAAGCATCTTTTCCCCCTTTTCATGGCTTAAACATCAGGGAGAGAAGTATCTTTATGACTCGAAGCCCTTCGTTTCATGCAGATATATAGAAAGGGTAAGGATGGAGTTTATTCATTAATGACCTCTCTTCCTCTTGTTCTTTGCCCAGCCATGCACTAGACACCAAATTCATTTGCTTCCATGATCATAGAATCATAGAATGGTTAGGATTGGAAGGGACCTTAAAGATCATCTAGTTCCAACCCCCCTGCCATGGGCAGGGAAACCCTCCACTACACCAGGTTACCCAAAGCCTCATCCAACCTGGCCTTGAATACCTCCAGGGATGGGGCAGCCACAACTTCTCTGGGCAACCTGTTCCACTGCCTCACCACTCTCAGAGTGAAAAATTTCTTCCTTATATCTAACCTAAATCTGCCCTCTTTCAGTTTAAATCCATTGCCCCTTGTCCTATCACTACACGCCCTTGTAAAAAGTTCCTCTCCAGCTTTCCTGTAGGCCCCCTTTAGGTACTGGAAAGCTGCTACAAGATCACCCCAGAGCCTTCTCTTCTCCAGGCTGAACAGTCCCAACTCTCTCAGCCTGTCTTCATAGCAGAGGTGCTCCAGCCCTCGGATCATCTTCGTGGCCCTCCTCTGGACTCGTTCCAGTAGCTCCATGTCCTTCTTGTGTTGGGGACTCCAGAGCTGAACACAGTATTCCAGGTGGGGTCTCACGAGAGCAGAGTAGAGGGGCAGAATCACTTCCCTCGACCTGCTGGCCACGCTCCTTTTGATACAGCCCAGGATACGATTGGCTTTCTGGGCTGCCAGCGCACATTGCCGGCTCATGTTGAGCTTCTCATCCACCAGCACTCCCAAGTCCTTTTCCTCAGGGCTGCTCTCAATTCATTCTCCGCCCAGACTGTACTTGTGCATGGGATTGCCCCGACCCACAGGCAGGACCTTGCACTTGGTCTTGTTGAACGTCATGAGGTTCTCACAAGCCCATCTCTCCAGTCTGTCAAGGTCCCTCTGGATGGCATCCCTTCCCTCCAGCGTGTCCACAACACCACACAACTTGGTGTCATCGGCAAACTTGCTGAGGGTGCACTCAATCCTGCTATCCATGTCTCCAACAAAGATGTTAAATAGTTAAATGATGTGCTTCTTCCAGGAGACCTGCTTCACAGGAAGAAGAACGGAGAGAAGACTTTTGCAAAAGGTCTTTAGCATGCAACTACAATTAGTGCATCTCAGTCCATAGAGAATACAGAAGAGCCTGTTCAGCAGGACGTCTTTCCCTCTTCTGGGAAGAGACACCGAAAACTATTGTCATGCAGCCAGAGTTCTTAGCATTTAAGCTGGTTATTTCAATAGAGCTAACTTTACCAGACTGCTTCTCAATCTGATGTCCAGACAGGATCCTCTGTGGCATTTCATACAGAGACAAGCACCAGCAATGGATGTGAAGTCTGCACATTGATTTCTGCAGCACTGCACCCCTCTGTGGGAATTCTATAATTTCCAGCACAGAGACAAGCATATGTGACTTCAGTTGGCAACTCCTCCAACTGCTCAGCCGGAGTAAGGACCTTGCCAAATCCCTCACACTTCAAGTTTCCCAGTCCACCAGCTCTTCCAGACATGGAGCTGTCGGTAGCGCCAGCAAGCAGGGAGGAAAGCAGCCCTCCTTCTCTCTCCCCTATGCAATGTGACAGAAGACCTAGACCCATCCCACCTAAATGGCGTGCCTATGCTGGAAATCCCATCATCCTGGGCTTTATCGACAGAAAGAGGAAGAGGGGAACTCCCTGGGATAATCCCAGATGCAGATGAACTGAATTGCCCTTGGGTGGCAGCTACTGCTCTTCTTTGAATAAGTAGGGAGCCTGCAGTAACTAAATGCTAAACAGATGCCTCATGGAGATACCTGCCATGGTAAGTACAGAAAGGCAGTAAAAAGGAAGGAAAACAAGACAGGGGCTGCAGGCAGCAGGTATGTGAAGGTGCTTGATTGCATCCAGAGGAGAACAACAAAGCTGGTGAAAGGGCTGGAAGGAACATCCTATGAGGAGCGGCTGAGGACTTTGAGCTTGTCTAATTTGGAGAGAAGGAGGCTGAGAGGCAACCTCATTGCTCTCTGCAGCTTCCTGAGGAGGGGAATCGGAGAGGGAGGTGCTGAGCTCTTCTCTCTGGGATCCAGGGACAGGATGTGTGCAAATGGCTCTAAGCTGGGCCAGGGGAGGTGTCACGTCCCACCTGCAGGGAGGGGGAAGAGATTAAGATTCGCAAATCCCCTCGGTGTGGATTAAGGTGAAACGACAGTGTCCGACCTGCCAACAAGGGTATTCAGTGTAGAAAAAGCCCCAGAGGACTCACACGTGCCCTTATTTATCAGCCCCAGCCCTGGACTTCTAGAACCTTCTCTTGCCCCAGTTCCAGGAGTGGTTGAGACAGCCATCAGTCAAGAGAAGTGACATTACACTCCTCCCTGTGACTTAACAGTCTTTCGGGGTGTTGTCCAGACATGTTCGGCCTTATGATACAGTCATTTTGGTCTTGTCCCTTACAGGACGTTTAGACTGGATATTAGGAAGCGTTTATTCACTGAGAGGGTGGTCAAACACTGGAAGAGGCTTCCTAAGAGAGGTGGTCGATGCCCCAAGCCTGTCAGTGTTTAGGAGGCATATGGACAATGCCCTTAACAACGTTTTAACTTTTGGTCAGCCCTCAATTAGTCAAGCAGTTGGATTGGGTGATTGTTGTAGGTCCCTTCTGATTGAAACAGTCCTATTCTATTCTATTCTATTCTATTCTATTCTATTCTATTCTATTCTATTCTATTCTATTCTATTCCTACCATTACAGCTGCCTACATTTGTTTTTATTTCAATTTTTCAGATAGCATTTTGATAGTTAAGGCAACTAATTTCCTTTCTGTAAAGAACCAGCAATCTCCAGTTCATTGAAATGAAAGAAGTCTGTGTTAGTGTAAACGTATGGGTTTAATGACACTGTTTATTTAACCACTAGTTGTTCTCCACTTAATTGTGAAGAAATAAGAAGTGGTAGCCATACTCAAAAGATTTCTTCAAGCATAAAGAAGCAGTAAGCAATCCACACAAGCCAGTAAAATCATGCCCAATAAACTGATGCTGCCAAACAGAGAGATTTATCTATTAAGTTTGGTGAATAAAACTGATACTTCATTTGGCAAATAAATCAACCATCAGTCACAGCAATACATAAAGAGAATCTGGCAGGGGATATCTGTGCAGAGTAACAGTCTTCACTCCTGGAGTTTTAAACACTTGGCACATCGTCAGTTATCCACCACCACCACCTAAGAGACCCACACACATATTTCATGTTGTTTGGTTAATCTCAAAGCAGCACATACACTGGTAATTGCTCGGTGCAATTTTCGCATGTGGCATTGAAAGGTGCACAGACTACAGTGTTTTGCTGGAAGACTTTCCAGTTTTGCAAAATCATTGTTTGGGATCCATCCCATAGGGAAAAAAAATATCTAATGCTGGCTTCAGAGAGGTTTTCTTGGAAAATATGGCTAATCTCAAAAGCAATCCTTGAGGTAAAGGCTCTTTTTTAGCAGGGAATCATTATGAAAAAAAAAAATTAACTACATTTGTTCATAATTTGAAGCCCAATTAAGCAACTCCATAATCAGTCTCACTTTTGTAGGAAAACCCTTTTTCTGATTCTTCTGCAAACCTATTTGTGCTATTTCTCTCTTCCGGGAGTGCTCAGGTGTTCCCCAGTTAGGTGAAGTGGACATTGCCTGAGTGTCCTGCACACCCACTGAGCCCAGCACCCCTGGGCAATCTTCAGCTGCTCCATTCACAACACTTCCACTCTGACACACGACTTACCCTGGCCACAACATGCGAGTGGTCCGATCCAGCTGTGGCTCAGTTTGTCCTGAACAAGGCCTCCTCACTGAAGGCCCCTTTTTGCAGAGCCTTGATGTTGTGTTCTTCTCATTTTAGTGGGAAAGTTGTTCCTCCCCATCATGAAGGCCCTCAGGCAATAGCACCTGCAGCTGTAGCTGTGCAAAGTATAGCGTCCCCCACAGATAACATGGTAACACGGACCCTCTGCAGGCATAAGCACTTCCAGGATGATGCAGAATTTCTCTGCACGAGCTCCCAAAGCCTGCTGCCAACCCTGAAAGAGGCCAGTTGTCATCAGACCAGCCATGAACTACAAACAAACAGCAGACTGCTGACAATCACAGGCCCTTTGAGGAAGGTGGTGACATTGCTGCAGGGAAGAACGAGCCGGCTGTACGGGCTCTGAGTGGCTTTGGCATGGAAATAAATCTCACACAGCGTAAGAGGTCTAGAAGAGATAAGCCAAGCCATAGTGTGGAAGCTGCTCCTGCTGCATGTGGGCAAGAGGCAACACTGCTGGCCCTCAGAGCCTGATCATCTGAATCCAGATGTGTGGTGGTCTCAGAAGCTGTGCACATTTCTTAAAATGGGCTAATACTCAAGGAGAATCACAGGTAAACATTCTCTCAGCTAAAACATCAAGGTGTGTTTGGCTTAGTCAGAGCAACCACATCTTGTCTGCTGTGTCTTCAAAGCTGCTTGCTGCTATCACAGAAATTAGTCTGTGTTTTACCTGGGAAATTGAACTATCATCCGCCACAAAAATCTTGCAGTCCTTGATTTAGCAGGAGAACAATTTCCTCCTTGCTGGATCCTCACACTTTTCTAGACCTAACCATTTTAAAAGTTCTTGAAACATACACTTCACAAGCAGATGCCTTCAACGGACAACTCGCTCGCACTGCGGCATGTAAATGACTTCTGACGCATGTGGGAGCGCTGCTCAGTATAACCAAGGCAGAGCTGCTGGTTGCCTGGAGAATGTCACACACGAAGCAGCACGCTGTTGCGGCAGCATGCTGGTTTCTTGCCTAACGTTACAGAGGATAAGTAGAGATCTATTTGAATTCATGATCTATTTGGGGAAAGAGTTTTCTTCTGGGAATAACCTCAGGATACCCTCCAGGTGATATTTTCTGTAACTGATAAGCAATCAACTCATTATGTTAAAAATTTTCCCATTAAGAACAACAATTGCCATATTGAGCCCAGCTTAAAACCCTTCTAACCTGGTACCCTCTTTGTAATGGGAAGCAAACCTGGACATACCATGGGAAATCAGAAGGTTGGAAGGAACTCTCAAACTTCTATTTTTAATGGCTAGTGTGCTGGTTTGGCTGGAATAGAGTTAATTTTCTTTATAGTATGGGGCTATTTTTTGGATTTGTGCTGAAAACAGTGTTGGTAACACAGCTGTGTGTTTGTTATTGCTGAGCAGTGCTTACACAGAGTCAAAGCCTTTTCTGCTCCTCACACCACCGCACCAGTGAAGAGGCTGGGGGTGCACAAGAAGCTGGGAGGGGACACAGCTAGGACAGCTGACCTCAACTGACCAAAGGGATATATCGTACCATATGACATCATGCTCAGCATATAAAGCTGGGGAAGAAGGAAGGGAGGGACATTCGGAGTGAAGGCATTTTGTCTTCTCAAGTGACTGTTAGGTGTGATGGAGCCGTGCTTTCCTGGAGATGGCTGAACACCTACCTGCCCACAGGAAATAGTAAACGAATTCCTTGTTTTGCTTTGCTGTGCACATGGCTTTTGCTTACCCATTAAACTGTCTTTATCGCAACTCACTAGTTTTCTCACTTTTACCCTTTTGATTCTCTCCTCCATCCCATCGGGGTAGAGTGAGCAAGTGGATGTGTGGGTCTGAGTTGCCAGCTGAGGTTAAACCACGACAGCTGGAGAAACGCCATCTGCCCTAATGACTCTAGTTTAGTACCTCAGATTCTTTGTCATCACCCCTTGATAGATATTCCAGATGGGCACGAGAGAGATGCTTGGTATTATAGGATGATGTGCCTGGTGTAAGGAGACATGCTTTACCACATAGGAGCAAAGCATGTAGGGGAGAAGGCAGGAGTGAGGACCTTTGGACTCACAGGAGGAACGCTAACACCCTAAGTTTTCACCTGCCAGTTCCATCACTGAATTTTCCCAGGGGTACTTCATTATTATTTTTCCTTCTGGATCTTTGTTGTTATTTTCCAAAACAGAATTATATCCTCCCAAGGAAAGCACATTTATTTATGACTATGGCACCAAGGAGGCCAAACATAGCAAGAGCCATGAAAACGGTTCTCTTTCTGTCCCTTTTATGAAACAACCTACTTTCCAAGCTAGGCATGGGTTGCCTAGGAAGACTTCTACAATTATAACACACCCAGGACCTGAAACTTGGACCGTAGCAGACAAAAACAATGACTGAAACATGCCTAGCATCCAAATAACAAACACAGAAAACACAGAGGTAAAACATCACACATCTACTTTTTCCATAGATTTTCTCTTTATATTGCATTATATGCCTAAGGGGAAAATCTGAGGCAGAGTTTTTTGCTGGTCCAGTGTGTCATTGATTTCCTTTGAGAAATATTAAGGACAACAGAATGTGTCTGTCCCTACATTTTTTGAAGTATTTGTATCAGCAAGTTAAAAAAAAAGTAATCTGAGGAAAAGGACAAACAATGAAAAGACTTGCAGGACACCTCTGAAAATTTATCATGTTTTCCTGCAGAAAATTTTTATTCCATCTTCCTACATTAATCTTAAGACAAATCATGTTCATTGCAATTTTTTTTCCAATCATTTTATTAACCATTGCCATGTTTGGATTTTAGGAACAATAGAAATGCTGGGAAAAAAAAATAACTGGACATTATTTACCAAAACTATCATAATTTAAATACCCTCTCCCACACACAAAAAAATCTTCAGATAAATGTGGTCTTCCCTGAAAGATCTTTATTTACCATAATGAGATTCTGTCAAAATCAAGCAAATATTGTTCTGTTAAGGTTAACCAAAGGTATGGTGTATCTAAACCTGTTGTTTAGATGGCTGTTACTGCTCGACAGTATTTATTACCTGCAATATAGCTTAGTTGAAAGAGATAAACCATCCATCAATAGGACATGCCCCTTCGGCAGTTGTTTTATCAATGTTCCCAGCATCATTCTTTTTCATTAACTGTTTCATCAAACATCTGTCTGCCTTCATCTTCTTCTTACAAAAAAACCTCCACAGCAAACTACCATTGACACATCACCCCTTGCAATGGATGATATTGTGCAAGTTTTTTTACAGTTTGCATTATCCTTTTCAATCTCCCCCACAGAAAGAAAGGCAAGCAAAAAGTAGTATGTTTTACTGAACTGTGTGAAAAAAAGTCCAACGTGTTTTCAAGCACCCAGCCCTTCAGCATATTGGTTAAAAAAAAAAAAAAAGTCTTTGTACAATTTACACTTATTTACATATTATATTAAAATATGTAAATGTTAGAACCATACAACAAGAGAATCTACTAAAAAAACATATTCCTGTTGCTGTAGAAACTGAGCTAACTGAGCTTGATTTTTTCTGCTACACTAGTAAGAAGCAACTGACACTCAAACAAATGTCTTGGACCTTGACATCTCAGGCTAATTAAGGTGTAAGGCACAACAAAGAGATATTTGAAAAACTTTTCTTGAACAAATACAACAAAAAATGTTTTCAAGTAGAGCTGGAGGAGGAGAAGTTGTATAAATCACAAAGGACAGAAACAACCCTAAGCATAGAGAGAAGAGATACTGTACTTTTCTTCCCCAATAGCATGTGTGATACAACAATATATTGTTCAAATTCTGATATTATCTTTTCAGTCACTCAGACTGAAGTGACAAATATTGTGCCCTGTATTTGGCATAAAAAAGAATCACAGACTCCAAATGAATAAATTCAATGAGAGCACAAAGAATACAGATACCTGAACTACAGAGAGCTTATGTGAAATTTATTTGATGACTGAGCGCTACAGAAATGTAATGTTAGGAAGCTAAAGAGACAAGAATAAAAACAAGCACTTTCTAGACTTCTAAGATAAGTTTGGTATTCAGGGCAATTAAAACTAAATTAAATCTGAACTAGATTAAACTGAAACTCTTTGGAGCTCAACGTGTCTTGCAGACTGTTCTTGGTCTCCACTCCTATTTTAAAAAAAAATAAATCAAATTTTCTTTTAATTAAACAATTTGAACCTTCATTCTTCTTCGGGAACAACTTTCAGTTTCTAAGGGATAATGAAAACAAGTGAGTGGAACCAATGCCACTTCATAGTCTATGCCTAACTGACTCCAGGAACCACAGGCAAGAATAGAATTTAATGGTTGGAAGATGTTAGAATTATATGAGACAACACAACTACGTATCTTATAAATTAACAGGTCATTAAAGCACGATACAAACTCAGCTGGTACTCCACTACTTTTTTTATTGAACTCTACCAAAAACTTGTACCAAAATTTTCCAAGTTTGTATAGACCACTTTTATTTTGATTTCATGCAGAACAGTTAGGCATTTCCAGGAATGGAACTAAAGGACAATATTTTGGTTTGCCAACATTAACAAACTCAAGTATTTCTTTGAGACATGCCTGCTTGGAAGGCCTTGAAATCTGCGCTGGGGATTTTTTTAATGCAATTATATAACATATACTGTGTCTGGAAAAAGCTGTTTTAACTTTGCATACTTTCACAATATTGCTCAAGCTTCAAAAAAAGTCCCAATTCATACATGCTGAATAGAGACTCGTTACAACTTTTTCAGGAAAATGTCTCAAAAATGTTGATTCGAGTGACAATCCTACAGGGCACTGTTGAGCTGGATTTTTACTCTGCAAGAGCACATCCGAGCTGGCTTTGCCCAGGTTAACAGCTGGATCCAATCTGTAGTACCTGAAGAGTATAGAGAGACAGATTCAAATACTGGCTTACTGGAAAGCCAGGCCAGAGGAAGACCATATATTTAAGATGTTCTGTATTAATTTCATATGATAGATTTTTTACTTTTTTTTAAATAATAGTCTAGAATAATATTGAAGTTTACGAAGTTAAGTGCTCAGGATTTGGAAAATACTAAAATGAAAATGTCCTGTGCAAACACATTTCCAAACTTTTATCAACATTACAGCACAGTTACTTACATACGTGACCTCATATGATCAAGGAAGTTCAAGGGAAATTTTCCAAAAATATAGCCAAAAGATATTTTTCCTTTAATTTAGCCCGTATGTAAAGATATGTAATACTTCATATAACTCTCAACAGTATAATTTGTGTTTGTTATATCTATAATGGTAATTGCTGATTACCTCTTCCAGCTTTTCCTTTTAAATGCATCCTCTCAGTCCCCTAATTCTAGGTTAGAGTCTTTCTTGTGATAAGCACATCGAATTTTCATCAAAGGGAACAGAGATGCCACAAACACAACTTGTAATCTGCACTTGTGTTTGCTACTTTCCTCTTATCACCCAAGGTGATGCTTCCACAGCAAAGATCATCACTCCAGGAAGCCATGTTTCCGTTAGAGCAACCCAAAAGTACATTGGTGGTTTCCTCACTCTATCTCTTGATCAAATCATACTTCATTTTCTGCCTGTCTTGGGTCCATATGTCCTTCCACCTGCCTACCAAAGATTTCGACTAATTGACTGAAAACCAGGTGGGTTTTCTTCCATATGGATGATTTAATAGTTTCTTTACAGTGAGTCACATTTTCATGTTTTTCTTAATCTCTTATTAATACTGGCCCTTTTAAATTTGCAATTAATATTTTCTTTAATCTGAAAATCTGAAAATGTTCCTTCAGAGGTGTGTTGAAACAGATTAACAGTAGCTAAACTTTTACAAAGGTGTGACAAATGCAATACACGATATGCAAAAAAATAGCAAGTGATTTATGAGATAAACCACAGAATACATGAAATTTGACATTCAACACGTTTCGGGCATGTAAACCTTAGTAATTTGCAAAGGCGCTGTGTTACAATTATGCAATTACAGACTACGCTTCCTTCCAATAGACTTCCCAATTATAAGCCAACTAATATGTCAAACCAATTAATGCTCTGTCTAATGCACAAAGAATTGCAAACTTGATTCTTGCTGAAAGGTCTATTTTTCTATCAATATAGCAAATGGATTGAATTTTGACTATTCAGCAATCTCTCTTCTCCCACACAAAGAGAAGCTGGAAGGAGAAATCAAGGTGTGCAACGGTAAGGCAGGATCAGTTCAGGGGGGAGTAGGAACTACACCTGAATGTTGAATTCTGGCAAGCCAACTTTGATATAGTAGTAGTGCATTTCCACAGTGGTTTTCATGATTTACATTATTCCTGAATAATACCTAATGAAATGTCAAACCTGAAGTACAGCTGACAGCAAGGCAGCTGTTAAGTTACTGTCTGGATACCGCTGGCAGCTTTCATCTTTTTCAGTAGGGAAAGCAAAATTTTTGGCAGGAGCTCAGCAGGTATTCCACAGCATCTTGTTCATTGCCTCAGAAAAAATATCGCTTTACTTTCATTCTGTATACTTACAAATATGCTATACAATAAAAAGGATAGTGAGTAACTAATAGAAAAGTATGAAAAGGATTGTGCATCTGCCTATTCCCACGCAGCCTGGCGAGATGCTTTGAGCAGAGAGCCTTGCCAAAGAAATAAATATGTAATCAGACCCACCAACATTCACTCATTCAAAACTACATTCTTTCATACTGAATTCATTTTAAGGTTGTCAAGTTTTGCCCTCTAGGGATAAAGGACATTTACCGTGGATATTATGAGACATTGACAAAAATCTCACTGCTACTCATTTCCTGGGACTCTGAATTTGTGATTGAGGAAATGGTGTTTCATCTAATAGCCCACACAATAGCAATGTACTCATTTTGGAATAACTCTGTTCATGTTCATATCTTGCTTTCGAAAGCAATGTTCCCTTTTCATGCTAAGAAAAGCATCATCCATAGACCTGCACCTGAAGCACTAGAAGGTCATTCAAATATTTTACTGTAGTCTAGGCTAACACAGGGAGGGTCAGAAAGTTTCTTTACACTGCTCAAAGCCTCTGTGACAAGGCTCTGTTCAGACCAACTTGTCAGGCAGATGCTTTTGACAAACTGTCCTAATAAAAGCAACAATACCACTGAAACCATCTATATATCTTCAATAATAATTGAATTCTACAATATTGAGTTCAATTCTAAGAAAGAATTCTACGAATGACCAATTTTTTGTTTGTTTTCTGGTACAAGCTAATCCCTTGTGTCTTTATCTTAGTCTCTTAGAGAGTAGTTACATCTTTTCTTACCACCTCTTAACTGTTATCAACTAAAACTGATTTATATTTCCATACTTCATCCAGTTTTTTCAATACGAACTCCATGGTTTTGCATTCTTCCCAACCTCTGTGTTGTCAATACATCAACTCGTGCAGTTCTACAAATACTTAGTTCATAAGTGTTGGAAAGGTGTCTCCTAAGTAAACAACATCACATGGTCTTCTCTTGAACTCAAAGGCTTACGTTCCTGATCAATATAAACTACTGTTTTTCCACTGGGATTTGCATGTGCAGGTCAGTAAAGTTTGGCAGGTTGTAGCACTTGGTACTGCTCAGGCTGTGCAGTAAATTATCCACCTTGTCTTACGATACAACAGCCACGGCCTCAGTGTAGTATTACTGTAATACACAAAAAAAACCCTTGGCTCCTGCTTCTTCCACTCGATCACTCTTCAGTAAAATGAACAGTCGGAAGAGCCCTGTTCGAGTAGTCACTCACTCCACGGGTTTAGCCCAGCCCAGTATACTTCATTTTCATTCTGAGCTGTCTGGTGGTCTCTGTATGGTTAGCGTGAACCTCTTTTATCAAGTATACCTGGTCTGTCAGAAAATACTCCCAGACATATATAGAAGTGTCTACGAGATCTGCTCTCTGGGCGGAGCAAAATTCCCTCAGTCGGTTGTCTTCTAATTGATATTTGACTTCCAGTGAATAAATCTGGCAGGCAGGAAGTCTGGGATGCCTCTTCCCAGCTCTACATAATGTTCAAAGCTTCTTCACAGACACAGCAGCTTTTCAAAGCTGTAGTGTGTAGGGTCTGCCGTATAACCTACATGTGAAGCTTCCCTGTCTTATCATTAAGCTCATTAACAATTCCAATGACTTCAGAAAGCTCCCGCCCAACAATTTTGGATCTCATTAGTGGCTGATGGCAATTCTCCAGACTCCCAGCATACTCATCACCCTAGTACTCCTCTGTGCTCGAGACTAGGCACGGTTGTACCACCTCCCTCAAGCCCAGCCGCGCCTTGCCAATACAGAACACCAGCAGGAAGGCGCAGGCCAGGGCTTCTTGGAGGTCAAATTGAAAGAGCAGCATCTCTGTCAGCACCCTTTTTAGTTCCAGGCATCCCACTCCCCATGCTTTGGGCATAGGAACTGACCGCTGTGCCCTTCCTGAGCTCTGAGTAAAAGAAAGAGATGAACAAAGGATTTATGAAAACTGTATCTACGACTGATGCTCATTACCGACAGGCTTTTCATTCTTTGCCTCACCCCACATTTTGTCCAGAACAACTCTCAGACACTGCGTCCTCTTAGCAGATAGCTTGGTCTGCCAAGATAGCTTTGGCCAGCCCCCGCTAGAGCATAGCTTGCTACTGACGTCAGCTTACTCCATTTTGTTGACTTTTGCTGGAAATCTGCCTTCATGCACTTCTAAAAATCTCCTCTAGCCCCTCAGGCTATCATGGCTGCATTTTTGCTAGATGTAGAGGATATGGCATCCATATGGACCATCAACAGGCACTTTAACCGTATGGTAGATCTCCTCATACAGTAGAGCTGATATCTTAAAGACTCTGGACACAGCTGGCCTGTTGCTATGCTTAGCAACCAGGTTTGGATTTATTTTGCTCTATTTTCTTTTCTTTATCTTTCTTTTCTCTATCTTTCTTTTCTCTAGTCTCCCTTCATCTCATTCTTTGCTTCTGAAGGTTGTAATTTATACATGTCAAACCCTTCACCTGTAAGTCAGCATCAGAAAGTATTTTACAAGAGTCTGAGGCACCTTTCCTCATTTTGTTTGTTATCCCACATCTCCTATTACTATGGCAGAAACCTCACAGCATTCCTCAGGTATATTAAAATGGTTTCCTAACTCTCCCTTTCTCTATAATACATTTGTTAGCAGAGTTGTGAAGTTTAATGGATACTTCAATAAAGCTTCTGCTTTTTGAAGACTTGAATTTGCAATTTCTCAGTCTGAGTTTTAAAATGTCAATAAAGTTTCTTTATATGAACTACAGTTCAATACACTACTTGGGTGTAGACTGTTAGAAAAGGTCAGGGTGGTCCTTTTGATTTCTGCTATTTAATGAACATCTTCCTTTCTTTCAAAACATGTGGAATAGTTTTCAGTACTTTGTACTGTCTTTTTTTTTTTTTTTTTTTTAAATTGAGACAGACTGCAGCAGTTGGGGAATATCCAGCAGCATCAACATCACTGCTGACAGCTTTGTGGCTGTATGTATCTGAGCTCTCCTCAGGTACTTGTTCGAACCATCTTTGGTGCTGATACCTGCTTCTTCAGCATAATTTCTGGCTGCTTCCCACACTTCGGCTTCAAACTTGTCCCAGGTGAGAATGAGCACCTGATGTAGCAGAGTCTCTGATCACATTGCTTTAGCAACTTTCTGAATTCCTTGGGACTCTTTCCAATATCTCAACTACTTTTTACCTAAGTGAAGTCTTTAATCTGCTTTCACCAAACCCTGGGGATTTGAAGCGGAACAGCATTGATCTGCTGGGTTTACCAACAGGTGGTTCTCAACCTAGTGCAGATCCGCCCTTCTACGCTTTGAATACCAGGGCAAAATATATTCAAATGCATTTCTAGAGCATTATACTACCTGATTTTAATGATCATTATACACACAGGAATGGAAACACACACAAAGAGAGACTCTGTCGCTAGGCTTGCTCTAACAAATTGCATCAGGTTGTTCCTGTCTTCCCCTTCCAAGGGAGCTCTAACTGACTCTGACTTTCAACACTGGTACTCCAGAGATGATTTGGCAACTGTTTTCCAGGTCTTAGGCAAAATACTGATTTCATTTGCCTAGCTGTTTCTCAAAGACAACTAGGCAGTTTTTATGCAACAACCCACTCCCCGCATCTACAGACAGAAAAACCAGCAGAGTCAGAAAAAAAATCTTCCATTCTCTCCCCAACCCCTGTCAGATTCCGCATTCTTTAGCTAACAATCCTACTACAGATTTATGGTGGAATCACCACTAAGACAATTTAAGATGAAAGCAAATACATTTATTCGTTTACACATGGAAAGCAGACAGCAATGTTACTAAAGTTCATACAAACCACAGTGCTAGAAAGGCAGGAAAACTGTGCTTATTTCAAGATCACATCCAAAAGGCCCTCCAGAACCTGTGAAAAGCTGTAAACACCTAATCCACATAGTTGGGGTCTGAGGACATTTACGGAAGAGCACTTCACATTAGAAAGCGTGTTTGCTGTTGTAATTCATCTTCACTTTCAGTCCTTCTGGTCTCTCGTTCTCTCTTAAAATCATCCTTTAGCTCTGCCTGCAATTCTTTCTGATTTCAGCCAAGAAGGCATTTCCATCTTTTTCCTACCGGCTCGCTGGCTGCACCCGCTTGCTTCTAAGGCACTTGCATGCCCTGGGCACAGCCCAGCTTGCAATGCCAAGCCAGGACAGTACCAGATTCGGCCAGCCACTGCCTCAAGGCTGAATCCTAAATGGCTTGTTAGTGCACCCCAAGGCAGAAAGCCCTCCACCAGCAAGCCAGGCAATGTTCCAAGCCTCTCACCATGCATGTTGTGAGCCTTGCCCTGAGAAGCTGTGGATGCCCCATCCCTGGAGGTGTTCAAGGCCAGGCTGGATGAGGCTTTGAGCAACCTGAACTCGGGGGGAAAAAGGTGTCCCTGCCCGTGGCAGGGCGGTTGGAACAGGATGATCCTTAAGGTCCCTTCCAACCCAAACCATTCTATGATTCTATATTCCACGTGATCATAAGGAATACTCATTACCTTTTATTCAATCACGTACTTGAGATTGTGAATGCAGCATAATATGGACTGTTTTTTGAGAACTGACATAGCTTTGACCAAATCATCTGAACATGGAAACGCATGTAGGGGCACAAGGAGGATACTGGACTCGTGTGAAGCAGAGTTAGATGAGGACGCGCCTAAGCGCACACACAGCAGGCTAAGGCACTGGATACTACACCTCTATGCCTTACACCCGTATGCGCACCTGCCGTGCGAACGCATCGGTGACAACCCTCAACGTGCGCCTATTCCACAGGCGTGCCGCGTGCTGAACGGTTTCTCCACGGTCACTGGAGAAACCCGCGCACCTCAGCAAACCGCCGCTCGGCAGCCGGAAGCGAGTGGAGCCGCTGCCTTCGGTGCCTTTACTCGCCCCGCGAGGTCACGCACGGCTCCCCTCAGCGGGGCTCCGGCGGCCGGGGCGCACGGACGGCTCCCTCCTCCGGGGAAGGAGCGGGCAGGAGGCGGAGCGGCAGCACGACGTCACCGAGCAGGAGCAGAGGCGGCGGCGCCCCGTCACGAGATGCCTTGCAATCTCCCGCGCTTTCCCTCCCTTCCCCCACCGCCCTGCCCCGGCTCGGCGCCCCGCCGCGGCCCCGCCTTCCCCGCACCGCCCGACCGCGCCTCTGACCAATCCCGCCGAGACGGCCGGAGCCGCCTGCCAATGAGAGTGCCCTTCGGGGCGTCTCCGCGCCGCTGCCTCCCGCCTCCCGTCTCCGGCCCGGCCCGCCCACCTCCCACCTCCGACCAATGAGGCGAGAGGCGACAAACCCCGGCTCAGGGATGGTCCTTCAGTCTCTCTCCACTCCCCGCCTCGCCCGAGTCGCCAGGACGTCAGAGAGAAGGCAGGCCAATCGGGGGCGAGGCCCCGTGCGCCTCAGCCAATGGGAGCGCTCGAGTGCGCGGCTCGCGCGGCCGGCCTCAGGGGTGAGCCGGGAGCAGCGCGCGGCGGAGGCTCGCTCCGGCTCCGCCCTTCTCCCTCTCCCTCCGCTGGCGGCGAGGCCGGCTTTCCCCCTCCCCGCCTCCCTGTCCCCGCCCGGCCGGCCTCGCTCTCTTTCCCTTTCGCAGCAATGGCGGCGACGGCAGAGCAGGAGCAGCAGCAGTTCTACCTTCTCCTGGGCAACCTGCTCAGCCCAGACAATGCGGTCCGCAAGCAGGCCGAGGTAACGGGTCCGCCTCGCCCCGGCCCTGGGCGCCAGACCGGCCTGTCAGACCTCCCAGACCTTGCCGGCGGGGTGGGGGGTGGGGGGGCAGGGAGGTGGCGGCGCCGGCCGAGCCCCACGTGTGAGCCGCGGCACCAGCTGCTGCCGGGGCGGCCCGGGCCTTCACCCCGTCGGCGCCGGTCCTCCGCGGGGCAGCCGGGCGGGCGATTGTGGCGGGTTCCCCTCAGCGAGGCGCGGGGGCCGCTCCGGCCAGTGGCGAGGGCTCCGGCCGCTGGCGCGCGCCCGTGCGCGGGAGGGCGCGAGGGGTTTCGCGCCCGACGTGTCTTCCCCCCTCCCCGATCCCTCCCCGGCGGCTCTGCGTGTCTGGCCCCGCTCTGCCCTCGGCCGCCTCGTGTCCGCCGAGCCCCGCGGGGCCGGTGTGGACACCCCTTCCCCGGGGGCTGTTTCGCCCCGTTGTCCGTGGCGAGACGGGGCCTGAGCTGGCTCCGCCCGGGCTGGCCGGCGTGACGGAGCGCGGCCCCGGCTCCGCCGGGGAGGGGAGGCCAAGCCGCCGGCGGGTGGTGGGGCCGGTCCTCGCTGGCTCGGGAGTGGGGGAGGGGGGCCCCAAACGAGGTCAGGACGGGTGTCTGCCCTCCGTGGGCGCGGAGCTCGGAGGGGCGTGATTGAAGCGCTCCGCAGGGCCCCGGGGAGCGGCTGCACTTGTAGCCTCGTTTCTGCGCTACCGAAGCGGCCCTCGCCGAGGGTCCGTGCTCCCCGGGTCTGCCGCCTCTGCTGGGGCAGGAGCGCGGCCGCAGCCGCCCCCCCTGCCCGCCGAGGACCTTTTTCTCTTTTCACAGAGTAGTTTTGTTTTCAACTTCGGAATGAGCCGTATATTCAAGTGTTTCGTCAGCTAAGAAATATTTCACTAAAAGAAGCGTTTTCAATATACCGAGTTTCTCTGTTATCAGCAAAAACTTTTCAGATGTGTTATTTCAGCTAAAATTCTTTGTGATGGCTAAGCCACGTTAATTCTTTCTCTCTGTCATGCTCAAGACTCCATTGTCAAGCCTAGTGGGGAATCTCTCCCATTGAATTAAATACTAGCGTCTAGGTTTAGCATGAATTCCCACTGCATGGCTGCATCGGGTCTTTTATCACTCTCATCACTTCAGCGGTCAGCAGAGTTCAGCACATTGTTAGACAAAGAATAAAAAGTACTAGCGTTCCTGATGCTGCAGTGAAAAATCCCTGAAATATAATTTGGGAAAGAGAAGGAGAGGAGACGTACATTTTTAGGAACCTAGCAAAGTTCAATATTGATTACTACATACACTTTCTAGAGAAGCAGCAAGAATTATTCCCACACTCCTGAACGTAGAGATGGAACGGAGGCCGTTCCCTGGGAGCTGAATTTCTTTCTCTTCTCAGCTGCCTGCATGTAACATAAGAACATTTCCCACAACTTTTAGAACTTTGTTACAATTCTAACAAAGCAGATTTATTGGACAGCTATGTCACAATGCCTGTGAAAGAAAATATTATTGGAAAAGAAAGTCCAAAACTTCTTACAGCTGGCATATTCTGTCAGAAACTTGCTTGTAACTGAGTTGGAATTTTTTAATCTTCATAGATGCATACGCACTATGGTCCGTCAGAATAAGAAATCTTAATTGTCATGTCAGATTACCAAGCTTTTCAAGTCCATTAGTTTTGTATATAGATACAAGCAGGTAGTGTAATTTTAATTAATTTATTTAACTGCACTGAATCTGGCATTGGTTTCTGCATATTTCCAAGGTGTTTTGGCAGTATCTTTGTGGTTTTGGATCATTCAGAGTGGAAGGGTCCTCAGGAGGTCTGTAGTGCAATCTCCTGCTCAAAGCAGTGTCAGCTAATAGGTCAGATCAGGTCACTCACAGCTTTGTCCTGTTGGGTCTTGAAAACCTCCAAGAATGGAGACTGGACAAGCTCTCTGAGCAACCCGCTGCTGCTTGACTGTCATCATTAAAGTAAAGAGCTCTGAATCACTATCCAGTCTAAACTTCCTTTTTTCAATTTATGCCTGTTGTCTCTCGTTCTTCCACTGTGCATGGCTGTGAAGAACCCAGCTTAGTCTTCTCCATGGTGGGTTAATGAACTTGTATCTAGAAACACAGATGTATCTCTCTACAGTGTATGTAGATCAACTTTTTTTAAAAAAGTTTTCTGTTTCTTGAAGCAAGATTTTTTTTTTTGATTAAAGTATTGCGTAACCTTTAGAACATCTGCTTACTAAAATCATACAGGACTTACATTTGATCTTAAACATCTGCATAGTTCAATCAGTTTTTTAAAGTGTGCTTACTGTTGGAAGGCAATATTGAATACTATAGGGATTCAAATAACTGTCAATAAATTGAATAGCAGGTTTTCATTTGTGTCCAATGAAAACCAGTGAGAATGAGAAATGAATGGACAGGGAACTGAAGGAGGCAGACTTGGATCATTTCTGATAGGTCTGGTCATTGAGGTTAGGATAAGAGGTGTTGTGTTGAAGACTCAACTTGATGGAGATGTAGAGTCATAGCCTGTTTGGGTGGGAGTTGTAAAAAACAGGAGGGGAGGAAAATCCAATCATCTAAAACCTGTTTTTGTTTTAGTATTTATGTGTATGGATCTATGTATGTGCTAGTGCACTCATGACTTCTGACTAGTTTACTGAGACCTGGTTCATTCATTTTATCTCCCATTGAAAATTACTGGCATGTTGTCCATTGACTATAAAAGCCTGTAGTTCTTTTATTTGTGTGTCTGTCTTCTGATAGAGAAACTTCTAGTTACTTTGTCTTGGTGATTTTATGTTATTTTTAAAAATATATTTCTCAGGTTTGGAAGAGCATGAGTACCAAGTGTAGATAATACATATTTGCTTGCATGTATTCTGAAAGTTAGTCATGTTGTGTGAGAAATTTGTACCTCTGGATAAGGTAGCTGGGGAACTAATAGTGAACTAAAAGAATACAGTGAAGAAGTAGCAGGATCCAGGTACATAGTATGGTATAGCCAAAGCTGGTAGTAAGATGGCTGGAGCCAGCAAAGTAGTGCTCCACCAGCACAGAGGGAAGGTTCCAGTTTTTGCTGCATGTTCCACTTGCCTGTCTTGCCCTGGTTCTTTTTAGCATCATCTGAATCCAGTTTACTGAATTGACAGAATTATGCCAGTGAACAACTGGATAGGTTGCTGCCATTTCTAGTGAGTTTAAACAACTCAAAATGGAATTTCATTACAATCAGAATTGGCATGAGGGAAGCCAGCTTTTACAGTGCTTTGACTGTCCATGAAAGCACAGATTCAGGTCCATGCTGAGCCTGTGTTTAGGGAACTTTGTTGTTTCTGTGTTTGTCTTTATATTTGTAGACAATAGTGCAATATAAAGATATACATTCATGGAAATGGTTAATCTGAGAAGACTTTCTAGCCTGACTCTAAACCTCATTTAATTTTGCAGACTCCATGAAATGATTAGATTAAATGCAGGGATTCATTGGGGATTCAGAGTCTCATCGACTGTGAGTGTCAATATTAGCAACTAGAGGGAATATTGAAGTAAAAATTGAGTCCGTGAACGAGGCCTACTAGGAAACAGGTATAGAAAGTGGAGGAAGGTGATGTCTAATATTAAATGTGTGGTGGGGAAACAACTCTATTGAAAATAGCAGGTCTACTCTCAAGGTGTGTAATTTTGCTGGAGTATTAGAAAAAGCTCCTGCAGTGGTAAGAATGGGAAGTAGGCAGGCAAGGAACTGATTGAAATGAACCTGGGTTTTGTGTAGTAGACTTGTTCCTTGAGTTCAGCATGGGATAGTGAGTATTCCGAAAGGGTGGATAATTTATCAAGATTGTTGTCACAAATTCAGAGTTAGTAAGTATAGAACTATTTCAGAATGTTTTAAGTGGTTGCTCTTCAGCTTGTAATTCCTCTGCTTTTCCTTACATAGGTTTAGTATATTAGAAACAAGTATTTATAGCTTTAAAATGATCTTGTATGCCATGTTTTGGATAGCAAAAGTTATTTTGCTGTGTGCTCACTCTAGCTTTTAAGTTACAATTTAATTTAAAAAGCCATAGCCAATGAAGTGCATGCCAGAAGTGTGTAGGACAACGTAACTGAACTTCTCATTAAACTTTCCATTTTATTGAGAGGGTTTCCCTCACAGGGAGACTAAATAGTCTGTCATTCTGAAATTCAGGCAAGAGTTTAAAAATGAAGAGTTCTTATTCCAAATGTGTAGTTGAAATGTGTGACCGCCACATGATATTGTGAAGGCCGTAAAAAGGTTCAAAAAAAAGAACAGAACAAATTCTTGGACTATACATTTTTCAAGGGTTATTAACCTGTTGGTTGTAGTTCAGTCTCAAGCTTCCAAAGTTCTTAATCCTTTGGTGTGATAGAAGCTACGATGGATTCCAAGGAGGATACGCATTCCATATATGTTGTATTTCTAGGAGGATATGTGTTCCGGTTAAGATGTATTTCTTAACTCATCTCATAAGTGGCCAGCAATGCATGTATAGATCATTCCAATATGGCAGGTCTTATTAGGTAACTAGAACTTTACTCATGATTTGAAAATAGGTCAGAAATTTTTATTTTGATAGGCTTAATTTTTTTGCTATGTTATTTTCTACTAACTGGATGGATACTGAAGTTGTTTTAAAAAGAAAGTCAATTCATCTTAATGCTTAACACATGATTTTTAGTAATTGTTTACAATAAGCTGCATCCCTTTTTATGCAGGAGACGTATGAGAATATTCCAGGTCAGTCTAAGATCAAGTTCCTCCTACAAGCAATCAGGAATACTGCTGCTGCTGAAGAGGTATGTCTCAATAATCTTTGAATTTTGCAGATTTTCAAGGAAACTTGGAGAAGCGGGAAAGAAATTGGTACCGGTCATTTGGGGATAAATGAACAAGTTGGGTATTAGCTGGATCATCTTTATTTACTGCACATTTGTAGAGGCACTCCTCATCTAGTTCATTGCATGTCAAGTTCACTTGCTGAGACTTTTTGATGTAGGATATTTAGTTTCAAAAATAGTCTTTGATAAGTGACTGATTACATCTCCATTGTTTTCTGGTTGTGTGTGTTGCTTAACGAATGGGTTCTTTCCTTAACATGTGTAACTAATATGTGACTGTTACTGTGGTGTTCCTTCAAGTTACAGTTGAGAAATGCTTTCCATTTTGGGGTCCTGTGCCTAAATGTGTTAAACTTCCATATCTGAAACTTCTTGTGCTTCTCAAATCGGAATCGGGGGAAGATAAGGTAGCAGTTGTTTTACATGTTGTATTCAGATGGCGTTTGAATTTTGCCCTATGTAGGGAGGATGTGCTCATTAAGTCATCTAGCAGTGTTACAGACTGAATGGAGAGCAGTCTAAGCACTGTATAACATTTTTCTGTTGGCATACAATAACTGTGCCTTTTAGTTATTCCTTAATTTTGTCAAGGCTCACACACTTTAGCAATCAGGTGTAGTACTTCTCGGTACAACTACTATTCACTTGGATATGCAGAGTGAAGAACTACTAAGCTTTCAATGTATTACAGACTTCAGAGTCACTTAAAAGTAAAAACGTTTGATTTTTTTTTTTTTTCAAATCTAGAGTTTTACTGAACAGCGGAAGGATGTAGCATGTAGAATTTCTGAACGATATTGTAAGGAGAGTATAAGTGTGCAGTTTCTTTCTGGATAATGATCTCTTCTGGTAGATTGTATTCCATTTAGAGGTAGATGCTATTTGTTCTTTTTAATGCTCAGTAAGTATCAGCTTACTAATACTGATGATTATCTAACTACAAAGCAGTGTTCTTTTGACAGAATCCTTCAATATTATATTTGCAACTGGTTACAAAGAGCTTTGTAGTTTTCCCCCCTGCTCCTCTGAGGTGTTTCAAATGTTAGGAATCTGTAGAACAGTCTCTCCTGTATTTAAATTTGTCATAAAAAATAAGATCTACTGCTGCCTCTCTTTCATCAGAAGATAATACTGTGCCCTAGAAGTCATAGTTCCATTGCACATGCTGCTGGTTTACTAAATTTGATGTCTTTGAGTTGACAGCTACAAAGTCATACTTGTGTAAATAAATACTTGCTCCAAATATTTACAGATTTTATTCCCTTTACATCATAGAATGGT
The DNA here is from genome assembly GCF_009769465.1 of Tauraco erythrolophus. Taxonomy (NCBI): domain Eukaryota; kingdom Metazoa; phylum Chordata; class Aves; order Musophagiformes; family Musophagidae; genus Tauraco; species Tauraco erythrolophus. The sequence goes on along the minus strand of NC_141465.1, from coordinate 76,790,031 downwards.
TTGGGGTGGAAGGGACCTTAAAGACCATCTAATTCCAACCCTCCTGCCATGGGCAGAGAAATCCTCCACTACACCAGGTTGCCCAAAGCCTCGTCCAACCTGGCCTTGAACACTTCCAGGGATGGGGCATCCACAACTTCTCTGGGCAACCTGTTCCACTGCCTCACCACCCTCAATGTAAAAAATGTCTTCCTTATATCTAATCGAAATCTGCCCTCTTTCAGTTTGAATCCATTGCCCCTTGTCCTATCACTACAACGCCCTTGTAAAAAGTCCCTCTCCAGCTTTCCTGTAGGCCCCCTTTAGGTACTGGAAAGCTGCTACAAGATCACCCCGGAGCCTTCTCTTCTCCAGGCTGAACAGTCCCAACTCTCTCAGCCTGTCTTCATAGCAGAGGTGCTCCAGCCCTCGGATCATCTTCGTGGCCCTCCTCTGGACTCGTTCCAGTAGCTCCATGTCCTTCTTGCATTGGGGACTCCAGAGCTGAACACAGTATTCCAGGTGGGGTCTCACAAGAGCTGGGTAGAGGGGCAGAATCACTTCCCTCAACCTGCTGGCCACGCTTCTTTTGATACAGCCCAGGATATGATTTGCTTTCTGGGCTGCCAGTGCACATTGCCGGCTCATGTTGAGCTTCTTATGCACCAGCACTCCCAAGTCCTTTTCCTCAGGGCTGCTCTCAATTCATTCTCTGCCCGGCCTGTACTTGTGCATGGGATTGCCCCGACTCACATGCAGGACCTTGCACTTGGTCTTGTTGAACGTCATGAGGTTCTCACAAGCCCATCTCTCCAGCCTGTCAAGGTCCCTCTGGATGGCATCCCTTCCCTCCAGCGTGTCCACAACACCACACAACTTGGTGTCATCTGCGAACTTGCTGAGGGTGCACTCGATCCCACTGTCCATGTCTCCAACAAAGATGTTAAATACCACTGGCCCCAGTATTGACCCGTGAGGAACACCACTCGTCACAGGCCTCCACGTGGACATTGAACTGTTGACCACAACTCTTTGAGTGCGACCATCCAGCCAGTTCCTTATCCACCGAGTGGTCCATCCATCAAACCATGTCTTTCCAGTTTAGACATAAGGATGTCGTGTGGGACAGTATCAAATACTTTGGATAAGTCCAGGTAGATGATGTCAGTTGCTCTTCCCCTATCCATCAATGCTGTAACCTCATCATAGAAGGCCACCAAATTAGTCAGGCAGGATTTGCCCTTAGTGAAGCCATGTTGGCTGTCACCAATCACCTCCTTATTTCTATGTGCCTTAGCATAGTCGCCAGGAAGATCTGCTCCATGATCTTGTCGGGCACAGAGGTGAGACTGACTGGCCTGTAGTTCCCTGGGTCTTCTTTTTTCCCCTTTTTAAAGATGGGGGCTATGTTTCCCCCTTTTCCAGTCATTGGGAACTTCACCAGATTGCCACGACCTCTGAAATATGATGGATAGTGGCTTAGCAACTTCATCTGCCAGTTCCTTCAGGACCTGCGGATGCACCTCGTCTGGTCCCATGACTTGTCCACCTTTAGGTTTTTAACATGGTCTCGGACCTGATCTTCTCCTACAGTGGGCGGTTCTTCATTCTCCCAGTCCCTGCCTTTGCCTTCTGTGACTTGGGCTGTGCCGCTGGAGTTCTTGCCAGTGAAGACTGAGGCAAAGAAGTCATTGAGAACCTCAGCCTTCTCCATATCCTGGGTAGCCAGGTCCCTCGTTTCCTTCCAGAGAGGGCCTACATTTTCCCTAGATTTCTTTTATTACTGACATATCTATAAAAGTTTTTCTTGTTGCCCTTGATGTCCCTGGCCAGATTTAACTCTGTCAGGGCTTTGGCTTTCCTAACCTGATCTCTGGTTGCTCGGACAATTGCCTTGTGTTCTTCCCAGGCTACCTGTCCTTGCTTCCACCCCCTATAGGCCTTCTTTTTGTGTCCGAGTTGGTCCAGGAGCTCCTTGTTCATCCATGCAGGCCTCCTGGTGTTCCTACCTGACTTTTTCTTTGTTGGGATGCACCACTCCTGAGCTTGGAGGACGTGATCCTTGAATATTAACCAGCTTTCTTGTGCCCCTCTTCCCTCCAGGGCCTCGTCCCATTGTACTCTAGCAAGGAGATCCCTGAAGAGGCCAAAGTCTGCTCTCCTGAAATCCAGGGTAGTGAGGCTGCTATGCACCCTCCTTGCTTCTCTAAGTATCTTGAATTCTACCATTTCATGATCGCTGCAGTCAAGGCTGTCCTTGAGCGTCACGTTCCCCACCAGCTCTTCATTGTTGGTGAGAACAAGGTCCAGCAAAGCACCTCTCCTCGTTGGTTCCTCTACCACTTGGAGAAGGAAGTTATCATCCATGCATTCCAGGAACCTCCTGGACTGCTTATGCCCTGCTGTGTTGTCCTTCCAACAGATATCAGGGTGGTTGAAGTCTCCCATGAGGACCAGGGCTCGTGAACGTGAGGCAGCTCCTATCTGTCTGTAGAGGGCCTCATCCACCCAGTCCTCCTGGTCAGGCGTCTGTAGCAGACCCCTACTACTACGTCCCCTGTCCCTGCTCTGCCTTTAATCCTAACCCATAAGCTCTCAGTCGGGACCTCATTCATCCCCAGGTGCAGCTCCATGCGCTCTAGCTGATCCTTGACATAGAGGGCAACTCCTCCTCCTCTTCTTCCTTGCCTGTCCTTCCTAAAGAGCCTATACCCTTCTATTCTGACACTATTCAGCTGAGGAAATAGCCCAGTCTAAAACTTGTTCAGAATCTTTCCAGTGACTTGACTTCCCCCTTACACAAGTGCAAAGAATTTTTCACGTGTAGAAGTTGTTCTTACCAAAGACATCAGAGGTTAACATTTGTAGACTTAACATTTAACTCCACCAATGGATAAATCAAAGAAAGGTTAACTGTTAGCCCGTAACGTAAGTAGACATTAGGTGCTGGACTCAAAAAAATCTTGATTAATAAAACCTGTGAACAACTCTCTTCCCTGTAAATCCAAATACATAGTAGTCTAATTAGAGTCTAAGTGAAGTCATCCCGGTGCTTGATGTAAACATTGCATTTAAACAAGCAGAGAAACATTCTGTGTCTGTTCAGAATGGTGCTGATAAGAACAGCTAGGCACTTTGTGTCTGCGTATGTTTCATGTAGATCCAAACATTGGACAGAATAGTGGATATGTCACCAGTGGATAGGGCTTTGGGCCTGGTATGTGTCTTCTCAGCACATTGAATGTACTGACACAACTGAACACAGACTGCTGGGAGAAGCCTTAGGACTTTAAACATCCCTTGCCCAGCCTATGGGAAAGCTGGATTCAGATCCTTTTTCATCCTGAAGTGTCTGTATTGCTTTACCATCTGCCAGAAAACAAGGCTGAAAAAAATACTCCATCCTGTTTGCAGGAGCTGGGCTACTGTGTTGTAGAGAATACAAGATTCGTATGACTATTTAGATAGCGGTTAAGGAAATCCTGACTCTGCAAACTAGTAGTTTTGGCATTTAAATGGAGAAACAGGGATTCAGATCCTGCTTCCAGGACCCCTTGCGTTTGACATGGAAAAAGCATTAAGCTAGGTCAGGAATAACCTTTTAAAAACTAACCGTGTAACAAGTTTTCTCCTAACCAAATGCCTAAACTGTGGTAATAATCACCTTTTCCCTCTGTTCTCATTTTGTATTTTCCTGATAGCAGAGTAACACTGTTCACAGACGTGGAGGGAACCATATGACCTAGGAGTTAGAATGCTTCTCTGCCAGATGATATGCGAGTTTGTACACCTCAGGCTAAAGAGGTTTTTGAACCCACATCTCCAGCTTCCTGAACCTGTAGTCTCGCTCTTATAAACTTAAGACTTCTTCCTATGCAACTGCATTTTAAAGGGTTGAACAGAAAGGTGGTATATATTCAGTTTATTTGACTATTTTATTCTCAGAATGTGTCTGAGGTGTTAGAGGCTTCTTCCTTTACAGTTTTGATTTACCACCTAAATCTTAGAGAGGAACAGAAGTCCCACATATTTTCCTGCATTTGTTTTCTTCCATTAACTCTAAATTGGCAGTTTTCAATTGTGTCCTAATGTGCAGTTGACTAATTTCAAGCACTGTGAAATACAGTAATAAATGATGTGTAAAACTGTAGTCGCAGCCCTGTTGAGAGGGCTCTGGCCTTTCCCTTCTTCTTACTGGTCACATAAAGGGGTTGCATTTCTTAGTCTGAAAACTACTGCTGTGGGCAACTTCCCCTTCAGCATTTAGAGGGGAAGAAAGGCAGTGCATGGACTTTTGATATACCACAGTTCTACCTTTGAGTTGTATGTGGGCCTTAGGTAGTGTGTGCTCTCAATTCAACGTGAGGCTGGATCCCTGAATGAGGTTGTGCAGGACCATCTTTGGACTGTGTCCTAAATATTGGTTGCTTTCGTCCATGCATGTTTTCTTCCTTGAGGACTTAAAAGGAACAGTAAAACAAAAATAAAAATCACTGACCGCTACACAAGATGGTCAGTCTTTTTCTAACAAAATGTGTAGGATTACCTGGACACTTTGAATGCCAGTATAGAACATAGTATCCTAGATTTCTGTTCATAATTCTGCTGCTGCCCTGCTCAGTAAGTTGGTTTTCTTCTTTTGCCTTAGTTCCATCATCTGTAAAATCCTAGAACATTTTAAAGCACTGTAAATTCTATTAATAAGAAGCAGTATGTTGATATTTGAGTACAATGACTACTTTTTATGTTAATACCTTTGACATTCCAGTTGGATGTGAGCACCTCAGTATAAATTTAGACATGCAGAAGAATCCAATGCCAGGAGAAAATTCTGCTTTTTTTCATGCTTCATTGATAGATGGAAGATCTTTGGGGATGTACACTTTATATTGTCCCTGTCGTCATTAAAAGCTATAGCTGCTAAGTTGCAGGATTTTAAAATGCTTGTTTGGGTACATATCTTGTAATACCTAAATATAAAAGTCTTCAGTGTGTGTGTGAAAAACACATACTTTCTTCCTTAAAGCAGGAGAAACAGCCCCAGAGCTGCCATTAATCCAGCCATGTTTGTCATAATCAAATTGACATTGGTAGTTTTCATATATAGGTGGATTTTGCTAAGGAAAATATGCCTTTGTTGTGGCTTAACCTCAGCCAGTAACTCAGCCCCACACAGCCACTCGCTCACTTGCCCCCCGGGGAGATAGGGTAGAGAATCAGAAGGGTAAAAGTGAGGAAAGTACTGAGCTGAGATAAAGACAGTTTAATAGGTAAAGGAAAAGCCACGTGCACAAGCAAAGCAAAACAAGGAATTTATTCGCTACTTCCCATCGGCAGGCAGGTGTTCAGCCATCTCCAGTAAAGCAGGGCCCATCATGCCTAACAGTTACTTGGGAAAACAAACGGCATCACTCTGAACGTCCCTCCTCCTTCCTTCCTTCTTCCCCCAGCTTTATATGCTGAGCATGACGTCATATGGTATGGAATATCCCTTTGGTCATTTGAGATCAGTTGCCGTGGCTGTGTCCCCTCCCAACTTCTTGTGCACCCCCAGCCTCCTCACTGGTGGAGTGGGATGAGGAGCAGAAAAGGCCTTGACTCTGTGTAAGCACTGCTCACCAATAATACAGCCCTGTGTTACCAACACTGTTTTCAGCACAAATCCAAAACGTAGCCCCATACCAGCTACTATGAAGAAAATTAACTTTATCCCAACTAAAACCAAGGCACCTATTTATTACTAGAAATCAATTGCTGCTTTGCTGTTCCTTCAAACATTTGAATTTGCTTTAGGGAATCGGGGAATTTTTTCGAAGCTAATAACAGTATTGAGGAGCTAGTTCATGTAGTGCTGATCTTGTGTCCTTCTGTATACCTCATTACTTGTGTTTTCGCTTTGCAGTCAGTCTGCGTTTGTCAGTCTTCAAATATTTTAAATTAAGTTCTTCAGAGGTGAAAATTCTTATCTTTTGAAACTATGTGCTTTACGAAAACAAGCTCTATTCCTATCTGGCCAGCTACTATTACTTCAGGAAAGGAATGAATATAATGTGAGTTTGGTCATTATCAGATGTCAGAGAATATGCACAGAAACACAATGGCCTGAGTAAGGGAAGACATTGCATCAGAGTTTGTGCCTTGTTTAGTCCCAGCAAACTTGCTCCCCAGTGAAGATTTCTCCTATATAAGTTCACCATACTGATGAGGAGAAATTTAATCTTTCACAATATTGGTACTTCTAGGGATAGGAGAAGGGAAGATGCCACTATATTGTGGTACGATTTAAGTTTCTGGACACATTGTTAGTGGTATTCCCAAAGGCAGTGGGGAAAGAATCTTCTTCCTTCCTAACTCATGTTCCCCAATGTGACGACCTTGAGAACCTTGGCTTATGGTGGGAGCCCCAGCACAGGTGGGCACTGTGACCCTCTTTTTTCACCTGCTGTCTTCTTCAGATCTACTAGGGAGAATCTAGTAATCCTATATTTATGGTGACTTTGGTCTGCGCTGAAGCTGTTGAGGAGGAGATAAGGAATAATCTAGAGTAAGGTCCAATTCTAGTCCTTCCCTTCTGCTAGTATAGAGACACTTTTTGTGCACTACTCTTCAGCTGTGTAGAAGTGAGCTGGGGAGATTGGAAAAAGGCCTATGCCTGATACTGGAGGCTGCAGAACACAAGAATAGTATCTTGGGTGGTGTTCTAGCAATACCTGATTTTTATAGGTTAGGTTAAAAGTTGAGACTTCGCAGCAGTTTGTGTTTCTCATTTACAGGTTATGCTGTAGCCATATCTTTGAGAGATCTTTTGGAAACCAGACTCCGTTAGTTCTGCTGCTCATTGAACATTTAATTCCAAAGGCTGTTATAAATGAAAGTGTTTTTCATTCAAGTACACATTAAATAAGAACATCTTAGGAAAAAAATTGAGTGCATGTTGCCTTGAATTATTTTTTTGTGAGGATTTAGTGTGTAAAGTTTTATTACATGTGTTAAACTGCACAAGTTTAGGAGGTGGATTTTAATTACTGTTTGTCCTCCTAGAAACACTGGTTAGTGAACATACTATTTATTAAGTTATTCAAGGTGCTTCATGTTTTTACTGAAGTTGTGCTTTACTGCATATTTTGCTCTGTTCATTTTGAATTACTCAGTCATGTTTTTTGCTTCTAGTTCTTGTGTAATTGTGCCTAGATACAGATACATAAATGGCACTCCTGTAGAATTGCTGTATGCAAGCAGGAAGCATGGAAGATTATAATATGTGCTATTGGGGTTCCTATGCTCAAATTCAGGTTTGAAGAAAAACGTTTCATCGTAGGTCTGCAAAAGGCTGAAAGCTTTGGGTTGTGGTGAATTTTTTTTTGTTCAGAATAGAGTTTTGCCAAAATCTGACTCCAGGTTCCTGAATCTTTAGCATGGAGTTTGGTTGTTTGAGAAGGGGAAGAAGGAAGGTTTACAGGTTAATTGTCTGACAAAGTTGTCCCATTAAATCACTTGTTAGTCAAAAAAACCCCGTCTGGATTTTAATTATCTCCGTGTGCCGTTTTAAATTGGAAAGAAGACATGCTTTAAACATCTTTCAGTAATGCAGCTATGTCCTTAACTTGCCACAAAATAGTCCAAGGTTCAACTCTAGGAAAAAAAAAACTTAATACCTCAGTGGATTTCATTATTATTTCTTTGAAGAGCTGTCAGAAACATGGTTGTAAGCTGATGTTTATTACTTTGTTATTTACTGTGTTTTTACATACCGTCATGTCATCTGTTGCTTAAGAGGTATTCCATTCACCAAACTGTGCAAACTGATCATTGAGAAGCATAATGTCAGTTGTCTTTCCTCCTGAGAGCATGATTATCATATCAAAACACTTTAACATACATATGTACTTATTCAATAGGCTAGACAAATGGCAGCTGTCCTTCTGCGACGTCTCTTCTCTTCTGCTTTTGAAGAAGTTTATCCAGCTCTTTCGCCTGACGATCAGACCTCTATCAAAAGTGGATTGCTATTGATGATTCAGTTGGAATCGCAGTCCAGTATGAGAAAAAAAGTCTGTGACATAGTTGCTGAATTGGCCAGGAACTTAATAGGTACTTTATATAACCTGATATTGTGGTAAAATGTTTATATATTGATAGTGGTTGTATTTTTATCTCGTTCTCTATTCTTGTATAGACTGTTGCCCATGAGGTACTATCCGATTTCATGGTTAAAATGAAACCTAATATTGTTTACATTATCCTTGATCAGATAAAAATGAGATTCCTTAACTCTGCTTTTTAAATTGCTTGAGTTTAGGTGAGATTGTATTAAGATTTAGAAATCCAATTTTGTTTAAATTCACATGAATGTTATATGCTGAACATCTGCATCAGTTTCTTTTTTGAGTGCTGTTATATAACAGTATATAGAGATCATCTTCTGTTCCTGAGTGCCTTTAGATTTAATATTTCCGCCATATTTTACACTGTGACTTGGACACATCCTCAGATCAAGATTTTTGTAATTAATTTTAGTTGTGATGACTGGTTGCCTTGTACGGTTGAGAGCTAATCACTCTTAAGTTTGCATATCCTAAAACTTTGTTGTGCTTCATCTAGATGAAGATGGCAACAACCAATGGCCAGAAGTTCTGAAATTCTTATTTGACTCTGTCAGCTCTCAGAATGTGGGACTGCGTGAGGCTGCTCTGCATATTTTCTGGTAAGCTTTCAGACTTTGCTATGTTTTTGCAGGCTAGCCAGATCACATCTGTAAAAATGTAAGAAAGACCAGCACAACTTAATTAACAAGCAATCATATATATTCCATTTATTTGGTTGTATTGTGGTTTACTTAACTTTTACATGTGTATTACAATCTGTAGCTTAAACAATGGGTAAGTTTAAAATAGTATTTAAGGTTAAACTGTGAATTTTTGTTGATGTTTTGGTCTCTTCTTGTCTTTAGGAATTTTCCTGGAATTTTTGGGAATCAGCAGCAACACTATTTGGAGGTCATTAAGAGAATGCTGGTTCAGTGTATGCAAGATCAAGAGCATCCATCAGTAAGACCTTTATGTTGTGTTTTTTGTTTTTTTTTTTTTAATGTGTCTTGAGTGTAGAAACTTAGTGTAGTAGTCTCAAACATAAAGGTTAAACCATAGATTCCAACCAGAGAATTGTACTACCCAAAACTGATGTACCTATGGAGTTTTAACTATGCCTACTGCAGAACAAAAGGATGAAACCTTTTCATGCTCCTAAAGCTGGCTGACTGGCTCATATCTGCGCTGCTTAGGCCCATAACTTCCCTGGTGGTTATGCTGGGAGTAACTTAGTTGTAGTGGCCCAAAGCACAGCCAGGGATTTTAGCTAGCAGAGTGGGTGGTCATAAACTCCTTGTTAAGCTCTCTTTCTGGCCCTTGTGTTTAACATTATACATATGTAATATCTCTACATGTAGTATCTGTACACAGTGTGTCTCCAAAGTCTGAATATGTGACAACTCCTGGAACTGTTTGTGCATGCTTTGCTGTAAGGGCATGTTAGCAAGCCTTACTTTTCTGGAAGGCTTCAGATTTATTGGTTTGTGCCGAGAATTGTACTTTGAAAATGTTTCTCTTTTTGTGGAAAATGCTGGGCAAGGATAGGAAACCCTGCTGTGGTATATGGGTTCAGTTTGCTGCTCCCCCATGGATTACTTTTTCTGACCTTTGAAAGTCAACTGCGTAACATTTTCTAAAGTCAACTGCGTAACATTTTCTAAAGTACCACAAGTCATGCCTTTAAAGAAGCATGTTTTAAACACTTAGGTCGCACTTTTTGAAAAATGGGACTTTGACACTTGCATACCATTTGAAACTGGGATGGAAGTTGAGAACAATAGTTTTTTTCTTTTTTCTTTTGTTAAAAAAAAAACAACCCAACCCACTAAAACAAAAAAAAACAAAAAACAAACAAAACCAAGACTAGGGAATACTTGCCATCTCATAATATGATAAACTTTTTGTATCATGGAGGACATAGATGCTGAAGATCTTCATTATCACTTTACCTTAATTTGCAGTAAGATGGAAAAGCCCATGTTAAAAAAATAATTGTTATATGTATTAGGAAAATGTAAAAGAGAAATGATAATACAAAATGTAGTCTCATAATAGGCTTCACGTTAAAAGAAACAAAGGCATGTTTCATTACTAGTTCATGTTTCTTTCTCCAATCCTGCCTGTCTTCTAGATCAAGACTCTGTCTGCTAGAGCTGCAGCTGCATTTGTGCTTGCTAATGAGCACAATCTTCCCCTTCTTAAACATTTTGCAGACTTGCTACCTGGAATCTTGCAGGTAAGAAACCACACAAGTAACACTAAATGTGCCATTACTGTCTGTATTGGCTTTATCCGAACATAAATTATTAATCTGCAAATTTGTGTAGCATATGAATTTGTGTTGAGACCTGGATTAACTATATCTTAGCATGACATCAATCAGCAGCAAGATACAGGGGAAGCGGATAAGGAATTTTGTAAACACAAGCTAATTGATAGTGTTTTAAGGAAATTAGTTCAGTGCAGTTTAATTTATACAGTGTTACTTAGATAAATGAGTTAAATTCTTTGTAAGGTATTTACCTCAAAATCATATAGCTTTTAAATGAACCATGATATTCAAATATACTTTAAATATGAGCTACCTTGAGATGCCAAGTAATCAGTAATTGGGAAATTCATTGACCCATGATATCCTGTATCTCCTCAGTTAAGAGAAGAGCATAGAATTGTTCTGGATGGATTCTCGCAGTAGCAACAACAGTCTGAGCAAATGATCTTCATTGTTTGATAAATTAGGAATTTGCAAACAAAATGCGTTTTTAAGCTTCATATAATTTCTGAGGCTAGAATAGATCTCTTTTAAGATCAATAAATTTGAGCAAAAGCTGGAATTCTAATATAAGGCTGTTTACTTTTGGAGGGAAGCCTGTTGTAAACCAAACTAGTGACAGAAATTGTTTGGGCTCTGAAGGATGACAATTTCACAATACAGTTCCCTTTCTATATTAAGAAAAAACGTGGAAATAACTAAGTACTTGTGATAAAAGTGGCAGTGGGCTTCTGGTGATTTTAAATTAGGCTAGATTTAGGTCAAAGACTGACTTCTTGCTACAGTCAGTATAGCAGGTTCCTGTTGACAGTGTGAGCTGTAAACCTTGTCTGTGTGTGCTTTGTGGCAAGCTGAAGAAAAACTGTGCCAGGCTTACTGGCTTCTGCAACTGATGGAATTCTGCTTGATCTTAAAGGGAAACTGAGAGGAGTTTATTAAAATCAACTGAATTTGGGCTCTAGTGTGTACAAGATAAGTATCTTGATTGAGGTCACTCTGTCATGGTTAGTCTGTGAAATTGGCAATGACAATTGTATTGTTCAAAAATTCTAACTGGCTGAGAGGACCTCGGCTACTGAGTACTGTGTGAGTGGGAGCAAGGCAGGATTTGGGGTGGGCATGCCATTCGTCTTGATGTTTGGCAATTAAATAGTATGCTGCTGTTTTTAGGCTTCAGACTGATAGCCCACTTTGTGTGATATAAGTTTCAGTGCTACTATTTTAGGCTGTAAAAACACATGCACTTGGCTTGCATTTTCAAGCTTTATTTTGCAAATATAGAACACAAGAACTATGTTATGAAATCTGTCTTTTTTAAAGTACTTACTGCAAGAAGGACTAGATTTTCTGGCTGTGGTAACACAAGATGGATATGAAGATCTGAGTTTATAAATAGGAGATGGGATATGTTAGGATAGTGGTGAGTGACCTTTGGAGACAGTTGGATGCTTTTTTTGTTGCTGTTGAAGTTAATTTTGTTGAAATATTGACGTGGTACAAGAGCTAAAAATAAAATTCTGACTTAGCAATTCAGGCTTTTCAGTACAATTTCTATAATGGTTATGCAGGGAGTTGAACCTTAGAACTAATAGTTGAAACTTGGATACAAGAGTTTTATCTTGCAGTGGGGGTAAAAGCAACTGGAACCTCAACTGACTTCTGTGGTTGTTGGTGTTTGATACTATAGAAAAGCGCCTCTGCCTGTTGAAATGGGTTTAAAATACAGAGTTTCACAGTACCTCCAGTAAGTGTGACATTATCCTTTGCCAGAATCAGAGGATGAGTGGTAACTATTAGTCTAAAACGCCTTAATCAAGATAAGTTGGTTTGTTTTTTTTTTTCCCTCAAAACATTTCTGATACTACAAAATGCTGCTTCTATGTTGAAGTGTGGGCTTTTTGAGTGGCATTATCAAAAGTGTTGATTCTAGACTTCAGTAAAAAAACACCTAATTATTCACTTTAAAAAAATGTTTCTACATTAAAAAGGCATCAGATACTTTGCTAATGAAAATTCCTTTCAAAACCCCAAAAGTGTGTTTAAAGACACTTTTTCTTTGCAGGTTTGGATTTTCATGTCCTACTTCTAGAAGAGTTTTAACACCATTGAATAACTGTGTGCTGTTTCGATAATACAGTATCAATCTGATCAGTTAAAAGTAACTTTTAAATTACTTTTCAGAATTTAGCTGTGGATTAGGAAAGGTATTTGAAAAAAACTTGATTTATTTTTCCTCTGTCCTGTGATAGAAGGCTGAAAAGTCTGCTTTAATTCAATGGCTCTCTGGAGTTGTCTGGAAAAAAAATTAATTATTTAATCTTGAGATGCCTGGTGTTTGTAAGCATAAGCTGTTCAAGGCTCTTCTCACGTAACAGGCAAAAATGGAATTACACTCATTTTCCTTCTTTTGGACAGAGTTACTTTGAGGAGTTTTTCTTTATCTAAAATGCATTTTGAAGTTGTGCTTGTCAAAACATAGTGTGTGGTTTTTGCATGTTGGTGTCACTGATGTATGACCTTAATTCTGAGTATCTGTCTACTGTGTTAGATTTAAAGTAATAATGGTCAAAATTGATGATGTATAACATTGTGAGCCATAACTACTTCTAGAAAACTTGTGGTTTTGGACCCTGCGTATTATCTCTTCGTAGTTATGGATTTCACACATCGGCCATCATAGCAGGGTCCAACCCTAGGATTCCACTGAAAATGCGAAGTCCGAGTGAAGGCCTCCGAGTAGTCTTTTATTAGTTCTCAAGTTACAGCTCTGCCTGGGTGCCTACACAGAGGGACTCCTACCCCCTATTTATGCCTCTGTACCACCCATCACTTGATCCTCAAGTCCAGTCACTTAATTCTGGTCGGTATTCTCTTGATTTCTTACTGGTTTTCACTAGTGCTGGGCTGGCCTTCTGAAGTTAGTACTTTCTCTTGAAATTATCTCCTTGGTCCTTACCTTCTTCATTCAACTCATATCTGCTGTATTCAGCTAGTTGTTAGCTGCATTAGTTTTATCAAAAAGTTTACTCTTGATTAGTTCTTGCAGCCTAAGGCTTCAACTACTTTAGCTACTAATGCTAAACGAGACTATTCAGAGAGGCAAGAATACAGTTAATCAAATTTCTTCTGTAACAGTGGTCCCATTCATAGTATTATTTGTTTTTATTTAATCTTGTCTTCATCTTATCTCTTTATAGGCTGTAAATGATTCCTGCTACCAAAATGATGATTCTGTCCTGAAATCCCTTGTAGAAATTGCAGATTCTGTTCCCAAGTATTTACGACCACATTTAGAACCTACGTTGCAATTAAGCCTGAAGGTAAAGCTAGGAATTGTTTTTAAAAAAAAAAAAAAAATCACTCTTTCCACGCCAGAATTTCTGTTCTAATCTTCCATTCGCTTTAATCTTCTGGATTGTAGTTGTGTGCAGATACCAGTCTCAGTAACATGCAGCGTCATTTGGCGCTTGAAGTAATTGTGACCCTGTCAGAAACTGCTGCTGCTATGCTGAGGAGGCACACAAACGTCATTGCACAAGCCAGTGAGTATTTTACTCCTTTTATTTGTTGAAACCATTTGTATTCCTTTACGGTGTTAAACTGACTTTGCAGGTGTTCAGTGGCAAAACCATGTCTAACTCAGAGTTTGCTGGTGCTGATAACTTAAGGTGATGCTGAATTGAGTTTTCTCTTGGGGAAATCCCCTTCCTATTATAACTGTTCGTAAATTAATCTGTGCTTTTGCAGCCACCAACAATTTGAATAAGAATACGGTAGACTCTTCATAAGGTGTTTCTGAGGAAAATAGTACTTTCATGCTTTTCTGCTGACTTTTGAAATTTGTACTGTAATAAAAAAAATAGAAATAGTTGATACATTTAGTTCTGAAGTTCTGCATTTGAAGCTTGGTATGTAGGCCAGCTACTCTGTGGTGCTGGCAACTGAAGACTGAAGGAATTGAATATGCATGTCGAGCTTCAGTGTTGAGTTAAAGCTGTGAATTAAAAATCAGATTTTTATATAAATACTTAGAGATAGTTTAATTACTTTATTTAACATACAGATTGTAAATTCTTTGGAAAGGCACTTTTTTAATCATACATTATTATTTGAAATACTAAAAATAATTGTCTTCTGGACAGCCCCACCAGCAACACTGTATGCACTGGTATTTCTTTGCCTTTTAAACCCTTTTTGTGAGTAGATCAGGGCACTGATAGAGCAGTGTAGCCTGCTTTTGGGAAGGATTATTTTCCCTCTCTGTCGCACTTGTATTTGTCTAGATTCTTGCTTGTTTTCTGAAACTTGCACAAAGACAATTTGTTAAAAGGCAGCTTTTTTTACTTGAGTGCTCGAGCTGGGGAAAGTTGCATATTTACATGTCACTAAAATAATCATAAAACTTCTGGAAAATGTTGTAAACTGGATCTGCTTGGCGTAAGTGTTTGAACTATTGACTATAAGTTTTGTTTACCTGTAGAATAGACTTTTAAAGAACAGATTCTTTTGGAATATATTTTGAAATTTGAAAATGTTTAGAATGCTGTTTTCACTCTGTCCTCTAGCTTGTTGGGAATATTAATGCTTGACACTTGCTGTCTTCCATATCATTACAGGCTTCTTATCTGGTCAGGCAGCATAGTGGAGAAATACCTCATATCTCTTTAGAACGTATTACTTCTATATTGAGTTGCTAGTTGCTGTTTAGGAATTAAATATTTGTGTTAAGATAAGACACCATGTGGGAATGAAATGGGTTTGCATTGCTCTTAATATTAATGAATCACAAAGGTGAAAGACATTTATTTTGTAGAGCTAGTAAAGCAGTTATGTTCAGGGAATGATAAAAAGGTAGCCAGAAAGGATTGCTTTTGTCTTGGTTTTGTGTTTTAGTTTAAAAGGCTTTCTGTTTTCATTCAACTAAAAAGTTGCTAGATCACTTGATCCTCACAGTTAGGACTGGGTCTTAGACAAAACTGTTGTCTTATGATGCTTTTACTGAACATGATGCTGATTTAGAAGTCTGTGTCCTATGTACCATTTACCTGCTCAGGAGTTCCATTTGGGTTCAGATTTCCCTCCTTGAGCTCAGTATTCAAGATAGTGTTTTATTGTTCTTTACCTATAACTTACACCTACGGCTTATCTTTGGCTGTAGTTTGGAGAGTCATGGCATGCTCTGACAAGAAGCAGGCTTAGTGTGCTCATCCTTAACTTGTTTGTAAACAGTCTATATACTGGCAATAATTAAATTCCAAGGGCATCTTGAGACAATGTTGAAACTTTAATGCACAACTCTTCATTTAAAAAAAATTCTTTGTGAAACTGTACTTAGTGGCAGCCATGTTTATATTAAACATCAACAAGAAACAATAGGTTTACAAGCTTTTGCAGGTTCTAGATATAGTGATGGCCAGACAACTTTGGATGACAGTTTGTTCTCAGCCTTGCTTGTTAGTAACAACGAACACTGTGACACCAGTTTTTGGAACCCCATAGCATTTGTGGCAGATGATGGTTGACTTCCATATTTCAGAGGTGTGACAGTACATCGTTTTCATGTGTGTGCTTATGAGTGTCTGCTTCTGGGCTATAATACTACTTTTTTGAGGAAATTCTTTTCAGTACTAGTAAGTATATAGAATTCTGACATGTGAGCATCATGCTAGAGAGTTCCTGGTGTCCATTAAGTTATCTTGCTATGTATATAAAAGCTCTCAGAAGGTTTTTGCATCTATGTTATAATCTCTGGCTGAAGATACATAGCCATGTGAAGCAAGTCAATCCATAATGTGATCTTTTCTTCGTACTTGCCCCACAATATTGTCAGTGAGTGATTTTTTTGTTGTTGTTGACCAGAAGTTTCTCATCTGTCTAGATAGATACATGGTGAGGTGAGTTTGCTTAGGGTTGTGCCTCTGTCGTAGATTACAGTAGTGTAAGTATATACTGAAATTCACCAGTTGCAGTGAACTAGTTGAAGTAAATCGCAGCAGCAGCGTGGTCTACTTCTAGTTTTTGATGTAGTTTGCTGTGAAGGACAGTTAACTGATGCCTGTCTTCAAGATGTGTGGTAGACTGTCCTAAAAGATTCTTAAAACTCAAAGGTTGAGTATGTGATGGAAACCTTTTATTTCCAAGACCAAGTGAACTGTTTTATTGCATAAACAATGTTGAATTCAAATGTCTGCTCTGAGCAGTTAGTGTAATACAAAGTAAAGAGTACTTAAGAGTACCTTACTTTGCTCTCAAAGTACAAGGTACGCTTTTCACCCCTTGGGCTTCTGAAGTGCACCAGAACAGGCAGGCATACAATAGACAAGTCACTGCACTCCCTCCTTCTGTGAGAACAACTCAGAATAGGTGTTGCTTATTGCATTATAATTGAATGTTATGATAAAGATTGTGTAATTGCCTCTAGAAAGACTTCTACTGAGGAGAGCAAACAGAATCAGTCTGCAGAGGTTGAAGTAGAAAACTGCTGGATTATGTGCAAGATGTTTTCGTGATACAAAACAAAAATTTACATTAAATGGGGAAAAATCTCGAGTTCTAAACCACTACTTTACTTTAAAAGTAAAGCTTTATATGAAGTGACCACTGTAAATATAGTTAACAAAATTTATGATGTTAGTAAAACTAAGGGTTGAGTATTATTATTCTGTAATGAATATAGTCTCTTTCATCAGTAAATATTCAAAGTATGATGTCAGAGTTTCAGTAAAATTAATGACACATTCCTGAATTCATAAAGCAAATAATACCATTTTTAACTCTTTGAAGGAACTTAGACTTTTTTAAGGGATTGACTCTACGATCTTCATGATTTGAAAAAATCTTATGTTATACTATGGATCTTGGTAAGAAATACACAACTTTTTTTTTTTACTTTTGGTTTGAATGTTCTGAAAATACTATTCTGAAAATCTATTCTGAATTATTGGTGATGCAGTTTGACAGACTTGGCTGTCTGTTACTGGAAGAAGCATTCTTTTTCTTCAATGATTTACTGAAAGGAGAGATCTTAAAATTTACACTTGTTATTTGAGAATCTGTTTTTTAAGATGGCAACCTGAGTTTAAAACTTATTTTTTTCAGTTCCTCAGATGCTAGCAATGATGGTAGACTTGGAAGAAGATGAAGACTGGGCAAATGCAGATGAGATTGAAGATGATGATTTTGACAGGTAATTATGGAACTAGTTGTTTCAGTATATTATCAAGACTGTATGGCTAAAAGCAGATTTTAAGTGCAGGATGCAAATGACTGCAGTGCATTACTCAAGTAGCTTCTAATTTTGTTCCCTTGGTCATAAGCAGTATATATGACAGGTCTCAGACAGTTTATATGTAGGTTATTTAGGTACTATTCAGCAAATAAGTGAATTATTTCAGTATTTGTGTATTGCTGTAACTTCTACAAGTTGCATGTCCTTGTCTATTTTAACTTTTCAAATCTTTGTTTCTTCTGTCATTTATGTTACTCAGTTCAGAAGTCAGTGCTCCTGACTCTTTAAATTGAGAGCTTACCCTGAAGTTAGCTGAAACCAAAGCTGAAGGATAGTGACCTGTTTAATCATCTACAACCAATCTCTTCATATTTTTCTGCATCTATGCCCTTGAAAAGATGATTTTAAAGAAGAAAGCTGCCTACCTTTGAATGACATCAGAAAGCTTGGTGGAATTCCTTGCTGGATTTCATCTAACTCAAAAATATTGTTATTTTGCTATTATCTTAAATCCTGTGGAATGGCTAGCAGTAGCTTATCTTGTTGTGTGTTAGGTGAGAAAGATCTACTAAAGATGTCCAGTCTTTCTGATTTGCTTATTCCTGCGTGCTTTGTAGCTTGCTCCAACTTTTCACTAGAATGACAGTGGTTTGTCTACACATCCTGTTACATCTGCTCTTGTCTCAGTCCAGTTAGAATGAAGTAGAAGAAAGCAGAAGTAAGTGCAGGAGAAAACTATCTCCACACTTATGTAAAGACACGGATGTTCATTTACCAGTCTAGATGTTTTTTGCCACATCTGCCATCTCTTTGAAGACTCAAATATAATTAGTGTTTCCAAACAATTTGCCACAGAACGCTTGGAGATCTTCATAGGAAGACAGACAATAGAAGAGATGTTGATTTACCACTGAACTGTATAGCGACTTCAACTAGGTATCAGGCATGTAAAGATACTTGCAAAACCGATACGTAGGAATTTATGGAAGAACGTGTTTAATATGTGCTTGACTTGGAGTACTTATTTTTGTTCCCCTTGATTATGAAATTGGAAGTAAGCTGTCCCTTCTTTTCTCTCTCACATGGTAGACCAGACCCTTTTAACCTGTTTTGTTTCCTCAATTTTGAAATTTTGCTGTATAGGTAGAACTGTCAGACACCACTGCATTCAGGTTTGTCAAGTACTTGAATCTTTTCATTCAGCTTAACTTCAAGGGGAAACAGAATGTGAAGTTCAAATCTTCATCAAGCCTTTCAGGGTGTGGAAGTTTATTCAGATGGGCTGCTGTAGGCAGCTTAGTAAGTACTCTCAATCATCCCTGTGAGGCATGCCAATTTCTCTTTATTGTCAGCAGAGTAACTTTGTTCTTCGAAACACAAGTTAGCTGCCTATGGATTTTAGTGTGAAATTTTTCCTTTTTTATTACGTGTTGCAAGTAGAGCAAGCAAAGATCAGAAAACGAGTTATGCTCAGCAACCTTAGCCTAGAGGAGAAACATAACTCCTTTGGCCATCCAAGTAATAGGAGAGCTTGAGACCTGAACACAAAACATTGGACATCAGCTCGTTTCTGATGATTATGGTATATGTGGTGTTAGTTTTTTCTTTTATCAGGTTCACTCATATTACTATGTGTCTCCCAGCACTGAATTTCAACTTTGTGGAGAGTTGTTGATTAGCTGATGTGCATGCTAACTTCTAGTGCTTGAGTCTTTGTAGCTTCATAAGAAGTGTGGAATTTCAGTGCAGTCCAAGAAACAGGCTAACAATCATCAGGCTGTAGCCTAGTTAGGGTGTGTTCGGATCTGACTCAGGGGGATGTGAGTCAGCCTACACAAAAGCATCAGGGAATATTTTAGCATTTCCAGTTTTTTGTTGCTCTGACTTCATAGAGCAGTGAAATTCTAAAGGAGGAGAGGTTTAATCCAACTTCCTCTTTCCCTGGCAAAAGCCTTGCAAATATTGCAGGGAGGTCTGTGGTCATTTTTCTAAGATAAACTATCTTTATTTCCTCCATCTGAAGATATGAATTGGTGGGAGGAAAGAGCTCGAGGAATGTAATTTCGGATGAATGCTACCATTAACTTCAGTGAGTTTGCTCCAATCCAAAACTGTGTGCCCATGCTCTGTTGTCCTGCTAGCGATGCATCTGTTTATTTGAACATGACATATCTGAAGGACAAATATGATATTGTCGATATCTTTGCATAAACGCCTTAGTTCACAGAATGTGAGTTTCTAGACTGTTTGTTTTGTAATGAGACTTGGGGATTCAATTATAATAGTTTGAAGACCTCTATTTCTGACCCAGCTGATTGAAAGAGGGAGATTCATCCCTTTCTGAACCATTACTCAGTTTTTCCATCAGCATAGGTGTCTAGGATGGACTGTGTGTCCTGGAAACTTTCTCACTTTTCTGTAGGGAATAATTCTATTGTGTGGAACAAGTCACTTTACACAGATAATGCTTGGCTATTCTCACTTCTGGAACTGACTGAGTCACAAATTCCTCACCTGAACTGGATGTTTTCTGCCTGAGTCATTGACAAGAGGATGTTCTACTAGAGTACTGGTACTGCAGCCATGCAGTGCTAAAGCTTGAATTCTGCTGGTTAACCTGAGTCATAGCAAGTCTGAATTGGTTTGTGTTCTCATGATAAAAGGATGATGGCAGTATTATTGCTTAATTCGTTGCAAATTTAGTTTCAGCTTTCTAGGTATGTGTAATTTGCAGAATTCAGTCTATACCTTCAATGCTAGTAAGGCTTAAGTTTCTTTGGTACTAGACTTGGTCGATAAGCTACAGATAATAAATGTTTAAGTGGACAGCTGAAAGGAGATGTCATAAAATAATTACTTACCCTCCACCAGTTTTGACGGGTGAGTATGCTTTATTGACTTATGGAAGCTCATGTGTATTCAAATGGCAAAAGTTTGAAGACTAGAGCTGCAGGAAAGGGCACTTCTGTGCCCTGTTGGACTGTTTGTTTTATTAGAGATATCAAACCACTGATATTTCTGTGACTGTTATTTAGCAATGCAGTTGCTGGTGAGAGTGCACTGGACAGGATGGCCTGTGGCCTTGGAGGAAAACTCGTTTTGCCAATGATTAAAGAACATATTATGCAAATGCTTCAGAATCGTAAGTAACTGCATTTTCTTTTTTTTTTTTTAAATTCTGTCCTTTCCAGGAACTTTGATACCTCTGAAATCTTTGTGTTTTGCTACTTTAATATATTTTCGTACACTTCCACTTTTGATTTCAGCAGCAAAAACGGTAAATGTTGTGAACTTAGAAGTTTATACCTTTTCTAAGACTGTGATTTATTAAACTTATGTACAGTGCATTACAGCATTTTTCTGGAACATTGGCAGCTGAATGGAGATGTCAAAACAGAACAGTACATTTAAAAAAAAAAAAGTCTGTGAATTAAATATAAATAAGGCAAGAATTTTTTTCTTTAGTATATTCTCTCTATTCTGTCTCTACAGTGCCTCACAGTACCTTAAGTGTGCCTAAAGTGCCACCTGTTATTCCGTAGCTCAATTTTGTTCTTTCTTCAGAAGTGCTACATTTAAGTGAAATTTTAATGTATTACAGCTCTTAGAGGAAAACTTTTGAAAGTTGCCCTGTAATCTGGTGGCGCAAAATATAGAAGTCTGTGGTAGGCTAACTGTCTTTTGGTATGCTGATTTTAATACTTGTTTCATGATGTAGTTCCATACGTTCTTATCAGTTGCTTTGCGTGCCTTTTTTCCTCTTAAAATACCTGTAATGCTTGTTCAGGCAATCATTCTGAAAAATATTGTGCGTTTGTTGCATGCTCTTTCACTTGACCTGTGCCTTGAGCCTTTGAAGTAGAAGATAATGCAGAAGTTCTGAGTACTTTCGCTACCTGCGTGATTTAAACCCAGTCCGAAAGAGACTGTTGCCATATTGGATATGGAACATAGGACTGCTCAAGGTACCACATGCAGAGTGTGGACACTTAGAAAGTTTGTTTGAGGTGAAGTTTTTTGGTAAAGAAAGTTTTACTAAGGAAATGGATTAACCTGACTCTTCCAGTGTTCATAGCTTCAAGGCTAGCAAACGCCTAGTTTTATAGTACCCACAGAAAGGCATGAAGTCTCAGGGCTGTCAGATCTGACTCTTGCGAAGGGGAGAAGTCATGCAGTTGATGGCTGATGCTTTCTTTCTTCTGGGGTCAGAGCTTTCCATAACTATTAGTTCTGTCTGGAAAAGGGAAATGCAATAGGTATTGTTTGGTTCAGAGGCTTTCACTGGAAGGGAGTTGGGAGGAAAGATGAAGACGTTTAGATTAAAACATCAGTACTCTCAGAAATGACACTTTTCTTCTCCTATCCTCAGTGCTTCTCTCACAAATGTTTATTAAAGTAATAATTTTAAATTTGTGGGTTTGGATTGGGTAGCCAGATGGTCCAAACCACAAAGATTGTGTTTCATTTTGCAGTATCATTAATTTCAGGTCTGGAATTCATGCTAATAGTAATATAGTGAGAGTAACAAGAGGTGCAGGCTTAACTAGGAACATCCAGTGAACTTAAGTAGCAAGCAGCAAAATAAACTGCTTCTTCACCTTCTGTCAAGATGGTATTTCATCTCATCCTGATCAAACAGAAGCTTGAGTGTCAGGATTCCATTACTCTGAACTGTGGTGTTCTCCATTCCAGAAATGCAATACATTACCAGCAACAATGAAATCTTACATTATTTTAGGAAAGAAGTTCTGTTACATGCCTTTCCCACCGGTCGTTTGTAAGCCTATTTGTTCTTCTGGTTTTCTTTTCTGTAATCCCTGTGGTTTCTAGCACAGAGAAAGATTTTCATAAAAATAAATAAATAAAATAAATTGAAGTTTCTTGTAAAGAAAAAGGAGTGATATGTGAAAAAGACATTTCAACAATACGCAGTACCCTGAGAATAGGCTAATAGGACTTGGTGGGGTGGGGAGGGGAAGCTTTACATCCCTAAATGGAATGATACTCTTCTTAAACAGTCTTGGGGAGGCTGCTGAAAAGTTTAGTTCTGATTATTTATTTGTTTTGAATGTACATATTGTTTGGTTCACTAGACCTTTTTTCCTTCCTGACCTAGAGAGGAAAATATAGGCTGTTTTGATATCGTTTAAAAAAAAAAAAAAAGTAGCGAGGAAGGAAAAAGAAACACTGTCTTGATAGTTCCCTGATTAGCTCATTTAATGACAATGCAATTCTTAGGTTTTAGTTCCATGTACCTACTTGTACCAGCAGTATAGATTTCTTTTTTCTAGGTCTGGATTTGGCCTGGATAAGAGGCTCAAATTTTTGTACATGTCTGGAAGTATGTGTGGGGAATGGTGAAAAGTATTTAACAAGTCAAGTAGATGCATCGATTTCCCTTCCCTCTCCTGTTCTTCATTCTTCTTCCTCCTGTCCCATCCCTGTCAAAAAGGTGATTTATCTTTGTGGTGCTTTGTAGTTTCCAAAATGAATAATAATTACTTATTTTCTTTTTACTTATCTGTAGCTGACTGGAAATACAGGCACGCTGGCTTGATGGCGCTCTCAGCCGTTGCAGAAGGTTGCCATCAACAAATGGAGGGAATTCTAAATGAGATCGTTAATTTTGTTCTACTATTCCTTCAGGATCCTGTGAGTCTAATTCAATTAATTGTTTCAAAATATTTTCATTTCTGCTCTCATGACTGCTTGTTAACTATTTGAGGGAAATACTTTTTCAGCATCCAAGAGTAAGATACGCTGCTTGTAATGCTATTGGACAAATGGCAACTGACTTCGCACCTGGTTTTCAAAAGAAATTTCATGAAAAGGCAAGTAGTAGAATTAGTCAAAAAAACCCTAAAATGGTAAAACTCCCTTTCTGAAACTTGTTTTTCTGAAAATAAATCCTTTGGTTTCAGGTGATAGCAGCTCTTCTGCAAACCATGGAGGATCAAGGCAACCAGCGTGTTCAGGCCCATGCAGCTGCAGCGCTGATCAACTTCACCGAAGATTGTCCAAAGTCACTACTTATTCCGTACTTGGATAACTTAGTCAAACATCTTCATTCCACCATGGTGATAAAATTACAAGAGGTATAATATACTGAACAAGTTACAGGGTAATCTGTCACATATACGGAATAAGTATAGCTAAAGAAAGATTTCTGGAATAAGCCAGTAGACATATCTGCTGATGTTGATAAAAACTGACAAGAATTAGGGTACACACAAGAGAGCTTTTTAGATTATGTATGCTTTTTAAGTAAAATATGTGCTTGAGGAATATAACGCTTTATTCTTCCTCTTTCCAAGTTGATACAGAAAGGCACTAAGCTAGTTTTGGAGCAAGTTGTGACTTCAATTGCATCAGTTGCAGATACAGCAGAGGAGAAGTTTGTTCCCTATTATGACTTATTTATGCCCTCTTTAAAACACATTGTTGAGAATGCTGTTCAGAAGGAATTAAGACTTTTACGAGGAAAGACTATTGAATGCATCAGCCTAATTGGTCTTGCTGTTGGCAAAGAAAAGGTAAGCTGTGCTGGATTAATGTTTTCACTTGTTAAACATAGCTATGTTGTTGCTGATTTCTATGTTTGTCTTCATGTTTTCCTTTCTGAGGTAACTGTCTTGCTGTTTAGATTCACAAAGTCAGAATAGAATCTTAAGAAAATATTGCAACTTAGGTTATTCTTGACATGTTGAACAATGCTGACAACAAGCATTTTTTTTTTTCTTCCTTCTTGGGTCTCTTCGCCTTAAAAGAAATACTGGAGCATTAGGCAGTGTCAGAATGGCAGGTAAAATGTATGTAGTTAAAAGGAAACTTAGCATCATTCTCTTTGTATGTAGATGCTTGAAAAAGTTTAAATGTGCTCATAATCAAACTTGAAGTGCCTGTTTGTCATGATGCTTGATATATTTAGCAGAGGAGGTTTTTTTGATAGTAAGTTGGTTAAAATATGTCTCTAAAAGTATTGAGAAAAAACTGTGAAGGGGTTTATAAGTTTAAGTGGTGTTCTCATAGCAAGTTTGGATTATGGCTTGCAGATTTTCATTTTATTGAGTGAAGAAAACAGACAAACCCACTTAAAAGTAAAATAATATGATGTACATAGTACAAAAATACTAACAGCCCCGTCCCCCAAAAAACTACCAGCCCTTTTCTTTGACTTAAAAGAACTACCAGTAAACTTACCATTCATGCAGCTAAATTTTAAACAGATTTTAAACATAATTAATTTTTAATAAATTATTCTTGGAGGACTACTGGGAACGTGGGAGTGAAAAGAGGATAGGTGTAATGTCATCGAGGTGCCTGATGTGACCTAAAATATTACTAGCTCATGAGTAAATAGCTCATGCTGTCAGCTTTGATCCCAGTCCCATAAAGAAGTCAGAATAGTAAGCAGGATATCTGGGGAAGTTAGAATTGTCAGATTATTTTTTGTGAGTATTACTATTTATTTATGTTATGTTTTATTTAAATAATCCTCTGCTTTCAAGTGTATGAATAGTGATAGGGAGAAGCCGAAGACAAGAATGACTTGGTGATGTTTCCACAAAAAGAACTTCTGTTGTCACTTTTATCTACATGTCAGTCTATTTCCAGCTTTAGTTTGTGTATTGATAGTGTGTTGAACATGAATGCTCACTTAAATTATTTGGTGTTATGTCTCAGAAATGTACCCCTTTAATTTGCCTTTTCAAAACATAGTTGTTTCCTATATCTAGTTCATGCAGGATGCATCGGATGTAATGCAGCTCTTATTGAAGACACAAACAGACTTCAGTGATCTAGAAGATGATGATCCACAGGTATGTTAAAATTGTCTCTTTATAGTGTGTAGCTCATTGGTTAGTATTAAAAATGTTCTTTGTAAATGTGAAATTTCTCCCCCCACCATGTAATTACACCTTCAGACTAATTGTTCGATATGTCTTTGAAAAATTGAGAGTGATAGCCCTAAGATGGCCTTAGAATCTTTCATGGAAGCGTGTTTAGGAAATGAGACTTCCAGGACCTATATTTGCTGAAGAAATTTCAGCATATGGGTAATCGTTCCTTGTCTATTAGTAGCAACTTTGTTTGGCATAGTATGACCTATTCCCTTGCCGTCACCTTGTTATAAATACTTCAACAAGGCTTGTTAGACAGCTGTTCTAATGAGTGACAAGCTATTTTCACTTGTGCATCTGAAAACAAATACTCCTCTGAAAACACAGTACTGCGCTCTTTTTTTTCCTCTATTTGCTATTTTCAGGAAAACACAGTACTGCGCTCTTTTTTTTCCTCTATTTGCTATTTTCAGGAATGTGGCACAGTAGTATCATTTAAATTCAGGAAATTACTCATTTCAGAAGAAATTTACTTTTCAAGACAGTCATGATTGCATTACAAGTACATCTTCTACTGTCACATTTTTACATGTATAGCAAATTTGATCAGAGGTACTGTCGGCGCAGTGTTACAAATAAAGGCTTTGGACAGGTCTTTTAAAGACGCATTTTTATGTGGATGGCATATGGGATGAATTCTCTTTGAAATAAGTTTTACACACTGCTGACAAATTCTTGAAAAATGTCCTGTTGTATAATGTTGTTTCTTTATGCTTTAAGTATGCATTAAAATAAAAAGTGGGACATGAAATTTCTGATTCTATTCTCTTTTATAGATTTCGTACATGATCTCAGCATGGGCCAGAATGTGTAAAATTCTTGGAAAGGAATTCCAGCAGTACCTTCCTGTTGTCATGGGACCTTTAATGAAGACAGCATCCATTAAACCTGAAGTAGCTCTTTTAGACAGTAGGTTTAAGATAATATTTCACTTTAAACAATCCTGAAATAAATTATTTTGTAGCACTTTTAGATTTTTTTTTTTCCTCTATATAACAGCACAAGATATGGAGAATATGAGTGATGATGATGGCTGGGAATTTGTAAACCTGGGAGATCAGCAAAGTTTTGGCATTAAAACTGCAGGCCTTGAAGAAAAAGCGACTGCATGCCAGATGCTGGTAAGTAATAGGACAGTTTTGGTGAACTATATATTGCTGGACAATCGAGTCTGAAGCCAAAATTTGTCACAAAAATATTCTTTATAGTATCAAATGAAATAGTTCTGTTTTTCTTTCATAGTGTTAAGTCTGGATTTCGGACACTTTGTGTGGGGTTTACTTGATTAAAAATACTTTCTTTAGTTTAGAGCTTCGATTCTTAAGATGAACACATAGTTTTCCTTTGTTAGCAAAGCTTTTAAGGAGTTGGAGTTATTACAGTAGTTTGTTTTTGCAAATATTCTGAATTCAGTTTAAAAAATAGAGGCACGTACTGAACGAGAACTGATGCTGCTATCAGGGTTTCTTAAAATACCACAGTGGAGGGGGTAGGTAAATAGATTATTGTGTGATTTTTTTTTTATTATTATTATTATTTTTTTAACATAAATTTAAAAAAAAAACCTTAAACTTTTAGCAATCATTCTCACCATTACATAGTTGAAAAATATTAGTAATGGTATTTTCCCTTAAGTGGCACTTCCATGCTTTGTGTTTCAGGTTTGCTATGCAAAAGAGCTAAAAGAAGGATTTGTGGAGTACACAGAGCAAGTTGTAAAGCTGATGGTTCCCTTGTTGAAGTTCTATTTCCATGATGATATCCTGTTAACAAGTTCTACTGTGAAAATGGAAACTTAGTTTGGAAGAATCAAAATCATGCTTACTGTTTTCCTAAATGAGTTGGAAGTGTTAGTGTTAAAATAATCTGTTGCTTTCTAGCAGAAATTGTTTCCGAGAACATTGATTTACACACTGTTTTAGGCAATATATCCTCCTTTTTCCTCTAGTTTCTTTTTAAATAAGTATGTCTATAACGTTAAAAGCATGCAGTATAGAAAGTGATGTTTGTGCCAACAAAGTGAAAGAGAACTTGAATAGCATTTCTGTCATAGCCTGAAACAGGCTTGAAAACAACTTCTAAATCGCAAAAAGTTTAATCCTATCATCTTAATCTGTATCTAATTAAGAATCAAATGCACTGGACTGTAATTAAAAAACCCAAACAATTTCTGGTAGAAAAATAGTAACGTTGTTATGGTGATGGGTGCTTAAATTCTAAGCACTTTCTGTTGGTATTGATTTATTTTGTTTCCTTAATAATGAAACGTGTTCGAGTGGCAGCAGCAGAGTCAATGCCCCTCCTTCTTGAATGCGCTAGAGTTCGTGGGCCGGAGTACCTCACACAGATGTGGCACTTCATGTGTGATGCGCTCATCAAAGCCATTGGGACAGAACCAGATTCAGATGTTCTTTCAGAAATAATGCATTCTTTTGCGAAGGTAACATTTTTTTCTTAAAAGTTTTGTGGCATTACTGTTAATAGCTTTTTACGGTAAGAAAGGACATGTGTTTGTTCATTTAAATGGCTGGAAGAAATGCAAGGCTTTCTCTACATGAGTTTTGGTTTGACTATAGATGTTGTTATAGCTGATTGAAAAACTTAGTTGTACTTTTTTGTAACAACCAAGATACTGAAGTATTAACTTAAAATATTTACCAGATTTGCTCATTTTAACCACAAATGATAAATTGAAGTTATGTGCATGAAGTGTACAGTGGTACTACGCCTTACTTGTATAATTTGAGCATTGATTACAATATGAATGTTCTATTAGTATTATTTCACTTAAAGCAGAGCATGTATTAATATTCTCTGTGTACTTAGATTTCATTGAGACTGCTCATGTAACTTAAAGCTGAAAACCCAATCATTTTATGTCACTAGTGCATTGAGGTAATGGGAGATGGGTGCCTTAACAATGAACACTTTGAAGAACTTGGAGGAATATTGAAAGGAAAACTAGAAGAGCACTTTAAAAATCAAGAATTAAGACAGGGTAAGTTAACACGAATTCCTGTTAACGTGATAATGGCTATTCTTAAAAGCAGAACTCCTAATAATTTCTGAACACACAAAAAACACCCTAGTTCAGATTTCTTTAATTTGCTTATTTATGTGAGGTAATTGGGCTTTGAAGTGACAGAATCCATGAATTATATTTGTAAGTTCTGGACGAATGAAAATGACATTGTTTGCAGAAATACTGTAGTTTAATCAAAACGTGATGGTCAGATTTACTTGAAGACAGTGCACATGTCTATGGTGTAATTTATGTGGGTTTTTTTCATCTGAAGTTCTCTTAAAGCAATGGTAGTTTCTTATTTCTATGCACTTTTCTTGTCGTGGACAAGCTGGTGTGTGTATTTGTTTCATGCACTTTTAGACATTCCTAAACTGAGCTGTCTCATTATACTTGTTTTTCCGTGAAAGCTCTTTGAAGCTTCTGAAAGACAGAAAATTCCTGTTGCATCTTCAGCTACTGATTCCTGTTTTCTAATTTTGTTTCTTGATCTGTTTTTCCCTTTCGCAGACTCCATATGCACTGTAGAAATGTAACAGTTTAATATTTGTTTTTTTAATTTAGTGAAAAGACAAGATGAAGACTATGATGAACAAGTTGAAGAGTCATTACAAGATGAAGTAAGTTGGTTCAGGGAGTTTTTCCACTGGTAAAGCACCAAGATACATTACACGGATATGCTAGGCTACTCAATTAAAGCATAGTGCATCCTCAGAATTATTTCTTCCTGGAAGAATGTTCTGTTACTGTATTCCTTCAAAACTTCCAGTGAGAAATGGGTCACACTGATGTGTGAGTTGGAAAATATGACAAGTTTCCTTGTCGAGTATACTGAAGGAAGAAGTTCAGGATACAGCTCTTCGTTTTGTCCATCCTCGCAAACAATTCTTAGATGACTTTGAAGTCTGCTGTCAAATGCTGTATCAGCAATAATCTAAGGCGTAGCCCTGCTGACTTGCTTTTTCTTTGTGCCTTATGACCTAAGTGCCTCTTAACCTTGAGCATACCTCTGATACCTAGGCCTCTGATGTGCTAGGTCAGGAGCCTGTCTCAAAAACAGTAGACCTAAAATAGTATCAAAAGGAGGACAGCAGGATGAATAGCTGGCATAACGTGTTTGCCAATGAGAGAACACTAAAGACTTTTTAGTTTGAAGTGGAGATGACTGTAGAAGAGATAAGATAGTTTTATTAAATCATTATTGATGTGGAGAGAGTAATAAAGAATAATGCGTCACTGCTGCTTGTAACAAGACATAAAGGATACTCAGTAAATTTAAGAACTGGGAAGTTTTTTCGCCACACAATGCAGGTGTGACTCTTGTGAGGTTGAATTGTGAAGCTTATTTATGTGAGTTTAACCTGTACGCAGACTCCAGAATATATCTTAATAGATCATGCACACATATGAAAATACTTTCTTAAATAACAACACAGTTCCTGAGCCCCTTTCCTTTGGGAACATTAGGCCAGCATTCAAAACGATAGGTTTCTGGTGCCTACATAATGCTTGTGATTAAAAAAATAACAAAACTCAAGTTCTGAGCCAAGAGCCTTTCCTGACTTTTCTCCCTTTCTTATTTGGAATGTTTACTGTTCATTCTTGCGGATAGTGAGTTAGGTGATTTGTTTTTTCTTATGTATCACTCTGTACTGATAATGAGAGAAAATGCTAGCAAGCAGCAGTTTCAGAAAAGCTGCATCCATACTCTGCAACAGAGTTGCAAGGCATTTTTAAAAATGCTTTAGTTTAAATTTGACCTTGCTGATTTTTTTTCTCAAAGACTGCAAGGAAGTCTTGTCTGCATTACTCTGTGAAACTAGGAGTGGGACCAGAATGTCACTTGCCATATGGAGAGGATTAACATATGGTAATGAGTAACATTTGGATATACGCCTTTGGTCCCAAAATATGATTATGTAACCCTTACCTCAAGGCAGCAGAAGTATAAGGGAGCACAGAACCCATGAAAGGTATTCAAACAGTAGTTTCAGTAGGATACCCAGATACAGCCCTAGCTTAGGCCATAACTGAACTGCTTATTTGATAGAGGGCAGGAGAAGGCATACACTAAACAAGTGTTGTGCTCTCCCCCTGAGCGTCTGTTATCAGCTATTAGTAAACAGGCAATACCAGGCCAGGCGGACCTTGTGCTGTGCTGCAGCAGTTCTCTATCTTTGTTTTCATTTATGCATATGTTCCAGAGTTATTGCTTGAATTATGCCTTGATGAGGCAGAAGTTGTCTAATCAGTGAGGATTTAAATATCCTGCTGTGGAAAGCTGCCTGTTGCATGAGAAATACTAGTTTCTCACTAGGGGCCAGAAACTAGCTGTATTCTGTTTTCCCTGCCAGTTAAAGCGTAAACTGATTAAAGGAATCGTCCTGAGTACAACAGAACTTGCTTTAAGACAAAGTTAGAGGGTTTTCCTAACACAGCTGTGTCCAGGGAATAATCTTTGCTTGCAGATACAATGCAAATTGATAGCTGAATCTGAGCTAAGGATCTTTACTTCACTGGTTTGATGCATTAATTGGGCAAAGTTAAAAATTAATTGATAAGAGGAGAGGATTAATATTTCTTACATTTTTGCCACAATCTTCTGTCAGAGGCAGTTATCTGTTTACTTTTCAATAAAAGCTTGTTACCTAGCTGTAAGCTACAGAAGAGGAAAAGGGCCTTCTGCCTTCTGTAAAGGGAATCCATTGTAGCAGCACAAGACAATGTTTGTCTTGATAAAATTTTCCTGTCCCTGAAACAAACCTTCAAGTCCTAGGCAACTGAGTACTAGCCATTGACTTACATTTTTAAGAAGAGTAAGGAGGAGGACCCTGGGAACTACAAACCAGTCAGTCTCACCTCTGTGCCCAGTACAATCATGGAACAAATTTTCCTGGAAGCTATGTCAGGGCACATGGAAGACAGGGAGGTGTGTAGAGACAGCTGATGTGACTTCATGAAGGGCAAGTCATGCTAGACTAGTCTGGTGGCTTCTGATGGAGTGACTGCATTGGTGGATTAAGGAGGAGCAACTGCTGTCATCTATCTTGATGGCCTTCTGTAAGGCCTTTGATGCGGTCCTCACACAATATCCTTTTCACTAAATTGGAGAGATATGGATTTAATGGGTGGACTATTCAGTGGATAAGGAATTGGCTGGATGGCCATGTCTGAAGAGTTGCATTCAGTGGCTCAGTGTCCAAATGGAGATCATTTAACAATGGGTGTCCCTCAGGGGTCTGTACTGGAACCAGTACTGTTCAGTATCTTTATTAACCACGTAGGTGGTGGGATTGAGTGTGTACCCTCTGCAAATTTGCAGATGATGCCAAGCGGAGTAGTGCGGTTGATATGTTTGAGGGAAGAGATGCCATCCAGAGAGACCTGAACAGGCTTCAGAGGTGGGCCCATATGAACCTCATGAATGCAAGGTCCTACACCTGGGTCAGGGCAGTCCCTAATATCAGTACAGGCTGGAGAATGAATGGATTGAGAGCAACCCTGCAGAGAAGGACTTGTGGATACTAGTGGTTGGAAAAATTGGACATAAGCCAGCAATTTGTGCATGCAACCCAGAAAGCCAATTATATCCTGGGCTGCATCCAAAGAAGTGTGGCCAGCAGGATGAGGAATATAATTCTCCCTCTCTACTCCCCTCTTATGAGACCCCACCTGGGGTGCTGTGTTTAGCTCTGGAGTCCTCAGCACAGGAAAGACATGGACTTGTTGGAGCAGATCCAAAGGAGGGCCACAAAAATGGTCAGAGGGCTGGGGCATCTCTCCTAAAAGCACAGACAGAGTTGGGATTGTTCAGCCTGGAGGAGAGAAGGCCCTGGGAGACTTCATTTTGGCCTTTCAGTATATAAAGGGCACTTACATGAAAGATGGAGACAGACTTTACCATCGTCTATAGTGACGGGACAAGGGGTAATGGTTTTAGACTAAAAGAGGGTAGGTTTAGATTGGACATCAGAAAGTTCGTTTTGTTTTTTTTTTTTTTTTACGATAAGGCTGGTGAGACACTGGAACAGGCTTCCCAGAGAAGTTGTGGATTCCCTATGGCTGGAAGTGTTCAAGGCCAGGTTGGATGGAGCTTTGAGCAATCTGGTCTAGTGGAAGGTGTCCCTGCCCATAGCAGGAGAGTTGGAGATAGATGGTCTTTAATGTCCCATCCAACCCAAACTGTTCTATGATTCTATCATTCTGTGATTAGACCAAGAGTTTTAAAATAGTGGACTTAAAAAGACTGGTTTTACAAAGCTAAATCGTTAAACAACTTTGTTCCATTAGCTTAGAGACTTTAGCATTTCATATGACTTCCACTGTTTTAAAGATGGTTAGTCTTAATGTGAGTTGTATGCTTTTCCTATCAGGATGACAGTGATGTTTATATTTTGACTAAAGTATCGGACATTTTGCACTCAATATTCAGCAATTATAAGGAGAAGGTGCTGCCATGGTTTGAAAGGCTACTTCCACTAATTGTCAACCTTATTGTAAGTACCTCGCTTTGTTTTAATTTTGCTTTCTTTCTTTTTTTTTTCTTCTGATGTGTAATAGGCCTTCTGTACTGGCATCTTAGAGAACATAGTAGATAGAATGTAGGAATTACTGTTTTACGAATTAAGAGGCATTTCAAGGTTTGTTCTGGATCAAATATGAAGTTGTTAACCTATGCTTTTTGAACAGCTGCACTTCCGTGCTACTTCTGATTTCTGTGTTGCAACACCCAGGATCATTGACACACACGGCTATTTTGAGAAATTTAATTTGCCTGGGAGTGTCTGATACTTTCTAAAAGGGATTTCAAGAAGAGGGCCAAAAAAGTGTTGCAGACTAGTGGGGAAAAGTGAGGCTGAAATAGGTAATGGAGTATGAAATAGAGGTAAAGGATTTAGCCTAAAATCATTATTCTTTCAATTAGCTCAGATATTCACCTGGATTTTGTTTTGTTTATGGTATTGCTGCAAGTATCACCACAGAAAATTATGTTTGTAGGATAAAATTTAATCCAGGAAGAATTTAACTGGACCACTGTTAGTATGATTGTTTTGTTGAGATAATCATTGACTGTACAAAATTACCAACTTTAAGGTGGCTTAAGTGTTACCTGGTTTTGATGCAGTGTCCACATAGGCCGTGGCCAGACAGGCAGTGGGGGCTGTGCATTTTTGATGACATTGTAGAGCACTGCAGCCCCTCCTCATTCAAGTATGCGGAATACTTCCTGAGGCCGATGCTGCAATCAATATGCGACAACAGCCCAGAGGTTAGGCAAGCAGCTGCGTATGGTGTTGGAGTCATGGCACAGTTTGGTGGGGACAGCTATCGTCCTTTTTGCACAGGTACGTACGTTCATCTGATAAAACTGTTTGAATGTATGATTCTGAAAAAAAAATAAATTGCCTGCCTTTTGCTTAATGAGGTCTCTTCCCTTTGGCAATGAAATACATTGCCAGCATGACCTGTGTGGCAGACTGGTGATGATTAGTAACGTACCTGAATTCCTTGGGCTTTAATGGTGTTCTGCGTAGTAGCATTTCTGTTGCAGCACTTACTGCTTAGCAACCTTGATTTACATATTTTTTTAAAAAATATGGTTTGACATGCGAATGTACATTTCATAAAAAATAGCTTTCTGGTATACACCTGTCTCATAGTTGCTTTTTATTAATATTAATGTGTTACATATTAATGCAAAATCCTTTTGGATATCTGGAAAAATTACACAAATGACCTATGATAAGGAGTAGCCTAGAATACAACTAATGTGGCTCTCTGCTTTCCTGTTATATGAAAAGGAGCCTGATTTTTGTAACTAAGAAATGAAACGTGTGCTAATGCCTCTCAGAAATTTTGCTTCCTTTCTGAATGTCTTGGATTTCTCTAAAACTTCAAATTTGTCTTGAATTTAAATAAATGATTGTCTGCTGACACTCTTCTTGCCAGTCAACAAAATTAATTTTGCACACTAAATAGATGATGTTTTTTCATTTTTTAAGAAAATAATTAGTTCTTTCACATATGTATTTCACAGAAATTTTAAACAAAATCTCAATTAAATGATGTAAGCAAATAAGAACCATGTGAGAGAAATTGTTGTGGTTTAGGCCCAGCTGGCAACTAAGCACTACATGGCCATTCACTCTGGTGGGAGAGAAGGAGAAAATATAACAAGACTCCTAGGTCAAGACAAGGACAGGGAGGGGTCTCTCACCAATTACCATCACAGGCAACTCAACTTGGGGAAAAAAAATCAATTTAATTTGTTGCAAATCAAGTCTGAGTAGGATAATGAGAAACAAAACCAAATCTTAAAAACACCTTTCCTCCACCCCTCCCTTCTTCCCAGGCTAAACTTTGCTCTCAGTTTCTCTACCTCCTCTCCCCTGTGGCATAAGGGGACAGGGAATGGGGGTTGTGGTCAGTTCATCTCACACTGTTTTTGCCACTCCTTCCTCCTCAGGGGGAGGATTCTTCACAGTCTTCCCCTTCTCCAGCATGGGGTCCCTCCCATGGGTGCAGTCCTTCAGAAACAGACTGCTCCAACATGGGCTTCCCATGGAGTCATGGCCTTCGTCAGGCACAGCCACCTGCTCTGACGTGGAGTCCTTCACGGCTGCTGATGGATCTCTGCCTCACCATTAATCTCCATGGGTGGCAGAGGGGCCACTGCCATCTCACCACGGGCTGCAGGAGAATCTAAGCTCCAGCACACCTCACACCTCCTCCTGCTCCATCTTCACTGACTGTGATGTCTGTGTAGTTGTTTCTCTCACTCCCCTCTCCTCTCTCTGCTGCAGATTCCTGCTCCATTGTTTTTTTTTTCCTCTTCTTAAATATGTTCTCATGGAGGTGCTACTACCAGCGCTGATTGGCTTAGCCCTAGGCCAGATGTAGGTCTGACTTAGACTCAGGCGAAGCTTCTAGAAACTTCTGACAGGAGCCACCCTGTAGGCCCTCCCCCACTACCAACACCCCACCACACAAACCCCATGCAGGGATAAGTTAGGGCTTTAACACAAGTCTTGCCTATTGTCTACAACAATAGAGATTGTAATTTTCACTGTTAATACAAATGTAACTGTCACATGGTGACAATCAAGATTAGGTGTCTTTAAAAAAAAAAAAAGGAAAAAAAGCAGGGGGGAAACCTTGCAGTGAAACATTAAGAACATTAAAATTTAAAATTGTCTAGAAAAAAAATGTTCTAAAAGGGTTTTTTTTGTGAACTTTTCCATAAGGTTTTTATGTCTTGTCTCAAGACTAGAGAAATAAGAGACTGAAGTCAAGATGGTTCTGATTTTGGAGTTCGGGGATTTGTAACATCTGTTGAAGTCTAATTTTATTTTTCGTTCATTAGACTTTATCTTGGCCCACTTAAACTTTTTAATAACTTTGATCCTTCTCTTTGTGTTTGGACAAATAATCCTTGATTAAAGCCAGACACTTGGCTTCTCCTTTAGTTGGGTGTTTAGATAAAATAACCTTTTTACTTTACAGCATACAGCTTATTAGCAGGCACCTCAAAAGACTTTTGAATATTTTTGTATGTACATTGAAAGAACTTTGTGATTTATTTTAATAGATGAAGATGCTAATGGCTTTAAACTGAAAGAGGGCAGATGTCGATTAGGTCTAAGGAAGAAATGCTTTCCTCTGAGGGTGGTGAGGCACTGGAACAGGTTGCCCAGAGGAGCTGTGGATGCCCCATCCCTGGGGGTGTTCAGGGCCAGGTTGGATGAGGCTTTGAGCAACCTAATCTAGTGGAAGGAGTCCCTGCCCATCTTTAAGGTCCCTTCCAAAATAAACCATTCTATGATTCTGTGTGCTGTGATTAGGAACAAAATAAATCCATGTCATGAGAAGCTTTCTGCACTATGTTTTACTGTGTTCTCTGAAAACATGTTTGTGAGCTTTTCTTTATAATTTAATATCTTTACTGATTCAAATATAGCACTGACATACTGTTCAATTGCAAGTTTGTAGCAGTATGTAAAGACTTAACATTATTCAGAAAAAGCAGATGTATTAACGTGCATTTTTGGCAGTCAGTTTTAAAAATACAGGAATATAGGGAGAAATTGTAAATGGCACCAAAACTACATTATGATGAAACAAAAACAATTAAAAATAGAATTAGTAAAGAACAAAATAGTGAGATTGAAGGAAAAACTACAGCAAATAAAGTAACTTTTTAAATTTATGTGACTGTCAACGTTGCTTCTATTTCTTATGTTGGTGGAAAAATATAATCAGCTATTCTCTGTGAATATTTTCTTAATCAACTATATGCACTGGCCTCAAAACTTTCAGTGGTGTGAGTTGTCAGAGCAGTCAGTCCTCGGAAAAAAACTATTATTATTATAGAAGATCAGCTTTTATACTCAAAAAGGTTTTCTACGGATCATCTACGATAACATCTGTGTGAGAATAGGTCTGTTTTCTAGACAAGAAAACTTATCTGCTAAGCTGTAAGGAGGAGACTATGCTGATTCATTTTGTTGCCCTCCTAATCTTATGGCTGCAAGGACACACATTACCTACAGAGTCATCCATTAGTATTAGGGAGCCTGAGGAAACACAGATGAGATTTAGCTTTAGCAGTCATGAAAACCTGAGGTATAAAATGCAGACTCAATTTGCCTGGACATTGTAGACTTCTGTGAAACAAGCTGCTTTGTGGAAAAGTCCAGCATCGTCATCCTGCATTCAATATACAAGCTAGTGAGTCTGATGACCAATGTTTCTGCAGTTCTGTAATGTTTATCAGACCTATAAAAGTATCCTTGTCTAGCTTAGAGTTAATCATATTTTTTCATAGCTGCTAAAGTCTTAAGAATTCTAATTCAGTGGAGTTAATATACCCAGTGTCACTGTATTCCTTCACTGCAAAGCTGCTACTTACTCATCAAAATGAAGTAGTGTGAGATCTCGCTTTTCTTCAGTAATTGGAGTTATTCTGAAGTCTGCTTTCTGCACAATTCCACAACCTGTTTTCTGTGCTGATACAGAATTTTACAGCTTTAGCATTCTGTTTTTAGCAGAACAGCACAAAGACAATTGTTCCTGTATGCAGGCAGAGTACTCTGAAGTATGTATGGACACTGGTAACTAAAAACATGACATTAATGTTCAGTTAGGAGTGTGGATGTGGTTACCCACATGACTACGAAAAAAGAAAAATTACTATTAACGTAGCAAGAAAATTGCCATTTTTCCTTGGTGTTTGATTTTTACCATCTAAACATGCCAAGTGGATTCTCCAGATGAGATTACTCCTATGAACTTTTCTTAGTGCACCTTTTAGTGTTGGGAGGTGTGTATCTGTACGTACATACATATTTTTACACATATATGTGCGCACAAGCAATAGATGTACAGCAGGCATACACTGTAGACATGCACTACAGTCCAAATTAATGTGAGTGTCACTGTATTGGTGCTTTTCATCATCCTGTGTTTATAGAGCCTGTCAGATTAAAAAGATAATGCTTGTTATCTATGTTTTTTACTCTAAAATATGATGTATATTGTAGATTGCACAACCCCAATTGAGAGACACAGGAAGATTAATTTTTTTTTTTGCTTCTCAACTTATAAAGCAAGTCTAGACTTCTGCAGTAGCTGTTTTTTTTGTTTCCTTTGATAGCTTTACCTATCTGTTTGGTTTTCATATGATGATTATTGAGCAGGGAAGAACCTAGAAGTAGTGGGACATTGGGATGACTGAGTTTTGGTGCTTGAGCCACAGAAAAACCAAACCAAAACAAAACACCATTTTTAATATGTGCAGTAGTCTCATGTAGAATCTGTGATGTTAATAAAATATAACTTGATTGTGTTGTTTAACAATTAGAGGCGCTTCCATTGCTGGTGAGAGTGATTCAGTCACCAGATGCCAAAACCAAAGAGAATATCAATGCAACAGAGAACTGCGTTTCAGCTGTGGGAAAAATAATGAAGTTCAAGCCTGACTGTGTAAATGTTGAAGAAGTCCTGCCACACTGGTTGTCATGGCTTCCGCTTCATGAAGATAAAGAAGAAGCTGTTCACACTTTCAACTACCTGTGTGACTTAATTGAGAGGTAAGGCAAAGTCTTGACATTAATGCAGAAAGTAAGCCTGTTTGCAGGTTCTTTCTTTGCATTCGTTTTCCAGAACTGAGAAACTGCCAGGTTAATCTGCATATGCTTTAGGGAAGATAATTTGGAATGTCAGAAGTGAGCCTTCCAGGATGTTATTGCTGTTTTTTTAAACAGTCAGTGTTCTCATCCTAACTAATGTCTGTATGGCTTGAAAAAATTCCTGGCTGCTTTATATGTACATGATGGGAAAAGATCAACTGGGAACTTCTACAGAAAATGTCAGGAAAATTTTTGGTGCTCTGCTTACAAATCAGCATTAGTAACTGATCAGGTCTTTTTACTTAAGAGCAGCACGCGTGCTCTTGCAGCCTTCTTTTCATAACCTTTTAAAGTAGCGTTGCACCTTTTTGCTTTCCAAAAGCTTGAGTATCAGCAAAACTAAGTATGAAGGAGAGACATAATACAGATAAATTCATGATACAGTGCTGTCTCCCTTAATAAGTTTGTAATAATAATTTCTGTTACTATTGAAAGCATCTTGTCCCACAGCTTGTTCTTTAGATTTGTGCTCCCTCATGTACATGAATGGAAGGAAAAAAACTACTCAAGTGCAAGTTGCACTTCACAATTGAGTGGAGGAGTGTCAGCTTTTTCTGAGTCAGAGTGCAGTAGCCATGTTCTGGCTGACACTGCATTACGTCTTAGTAGAAAAGTAGAAAGGAAATAACTCAGCTTTCCTACAGCCTTTTCTGGTATGTGAATACCTTGTATCTCTTGGTGCTTTACTAAGGCAAGGTCTCAAAATGGGTGCCGGCAACTGAGATCTCTATGCTCGATAGTAGTACAGTTGTGTAGAGCCACCATAATATTACTGACGTGTGCATGTACACAAATATATAGAAATCAGGAATTACGGTACTAGCACGCTTTTTTACCCAGCTCTCTGCAGGTGGTTCAGCCTTGCTACATACTTCTGGAGCTGTCAGTCCTACATTCACAGCTTCTGCATTCCAGCAGTGGTAGGTGGCAGGGCTGGAAGTCGATCATGTTTTCCACCCAGATCCCTGGTTGCCAGCATTCCTCTACTCCAACACTTGGTTGGGAAAGAGGGAGCAGAACTGCTTACTTGCTGCGTCAGTGAGAGCGCTGGCTGAGAGCTGAAGTCACTGGTGCTCTCTGATGGCAGTAATAGAACACAACCTCCTCCCCTTGCAGCACAGAGAGGAATAAGCCCTTTTAGACAGGGTGTTTCTGGCACACTATTTACAGTTCCATCTGCATGGAACTGAACCCTTCTGTAAAGTAACTTCTTCCTGATAAAGTGTAGGCTGGTTAAAGAATCAACTGGTTAAATATTAACTGCAGAGGGAGCATTCTGTCAGCAGGCAACAAGGCTATGCATACTTACTCAGCTGGGTGAAACTTAAATGTGAATAAGCGACTTTAGAATAAGACATTTCAAAGTCACTCAACTTAGATGTAAAATGCTTACATTAATTTATTTAGTTAAACATTGATTTATTTGTAATACATATTTTGATTTTCACAGCAACAACCCAGTTGTCCTCGGTCCCAACAACTCTAACCTGCCTAGAATATTTGGTATAATTGCGGATGGTGAAATTCATGAAGCTATTAAACATGAAGATCCATGTACCAAGCGGTTGGCTAATGTTGTTCGCCAAGTGCAGGTAAATAAATGCTTGCTTAATTATGTAAGGGAACATTTAGAATCTACTTTCAGAAGTAACTGAGCTGTTAAACCAATTTTGAGAGCCTTGTCTCCTTAGAAAATAATGCTTCAACCAGTGATCTTGGAGATCCTTGTACCATTAATGATAAAGTTGGTAACGTATGCACTTAATAAAGTCTGTCTCTTTTGATAAACTTCAGCAGCTTATTAATTAAAAAAAAAAAAGTTTTAAGATAACTGTAGCTAGACGGCTAAAATGCTAGCCAATATTAGTTGTTTGTGGTTGTTTTTTTTCTCCTGAGCCAGAAATTAGTATCTGAAGAGAAATCTGCCTGTCTTTGTGTCAGTGAACTGTACTGCAGGATTTGATCCAACATGTGGTTCCGGTGTAGCAGTCCCCAGCACCCTCTGGCGACTTACTAATATAGCAGAGGCTTGGGATGTTTGCTAGAGAGTGAGCACAAACCACAAGTAATTTTACTACTGCCCTCTTTAATCCAGTGCAAATATAGGCAGCTGTTGGATGCTTTCCCTACCTTTGGGGAACTGCCTCAAGGTTCACTTCCCTTTATGCCATAATGAGTACTTACGGTGATGGGGATGTCCAAGCATTTAAGCTGCAACCATCTACAGTTTTGAAAGTGATAGTGCTTGTCGGGCGGATCTGATCCAGGGCCAGATGTTATCAGGCGGACGTACATGACAGTTGCAGCACTCATTGATAGAAAGCAGAGTGCCTGGCAAGCATATATCTTATAAAAATGCGTGGAGGATTTGTAGCAGCTGTTCGT
This sequence comes from Tauraco erythrolophus, assembly GCF_009769465.1. Classification (NCBI taxonomy): domain Eukaryota; kingdom Metazoa; phylum Chordata; class Aves; order Musophagiformes; family Musophagidae; genus Tauraco; species Tauraco erythrolophus. Next base: position 76,748,970 of record NC_141465.1, on the reverse strand, counting down.
TATTGTCCCTTCTACCTGATATGCTTTGGCTAAACTCAGGTTTGAGAATTTTAGGAATAGTTGATTTTGGAAAGGATTCACTTGGATGAGTGTATCAGCCTGTGAGATCCATTATGTCTGGTAGAAAATGACTTGTTAAAACTCTGAAGGCATAAAAAGAATGAAAACAAGCAAGGTTTCAAAGTGAAAATGGTGTAAGTG